>NC_064434.1:12957504-14207504 GCF_023343835.1 Lagopus muta
TTTTAATTTTGCATAGTCCAAATCACTTCAGCTTCATAAGTTTTCTAAGAACAATAAAGTATTCTTGCAATAGTCAACAGACTCATGCTTGACATGAAAATTTGTGGAGTGGAAATATAATAAAAATTACTTAAAATAGGCTAAATGTAGAAGAGGCAATCAAAAGAGAGAAAGGAACATCTTTCATTTTTAACCTTACAGATTACGTATAAAATACCAGGTATATTAATCTTTCAAAGCAGTTTCTCACTCATCTCCAAGAATGATTTATATCATCAAATTTCAGTGGCATGCTCTATGATTTAATGCATTTCATTTAGTACAAGGGAGGACCTTCTATTTTCCCACAAGAAAGTTATAAGTGATAGAGATAAGACCCACTGGATTTCATAGTGAGCTTTAGAAATGGAAGCTTTCCAGCCTTGGTATCTGCGCAAGGGGGAACAGCATATCACTGGACCCAGACATCAGTAAGCAAGTAGAGACATACAGTGGAGTGTGTAAGTTTGTAAGAATATTTTGAAATTGCAACCAAGGGGTGTACAAAGCAAAAGAACCTATGGAACAGAAACCAGAATGCTGAACTCGCCTCAACCCAGAAACCCTTGCTGAGTACATCCTCAGGAATTTTACAGGTGACACAAAGCTGTGTGGTTTGGTCAGGATGTCATCCAGAGAGGCCTAGTCAGGCTGGAGCAGTTGGCCCAGATGAACTTCATGAGGTTCAATAAAGCTAATTGCAAGATCTTGCACCTGGGATGTGGCACCTCTGCACTATCAGTACAAGCTTAGGGACAAAAAGGATTGGGCACAACCCTGACAACCCTGCCCAATGGGTTGGGCTGACAAACTCTGGCATGCTAGGCTGAGAAAGAAGCATGGCCAGGAGGGCAAGGGAGGTGATTCTGCCCCTTTCCTCTTTGCTGGTGAGACCTCACCTGAAGTACTGTGGCTAGACTGAGAGTCCTCAGAACAGAAGAGACATAAACCTGCTGGAGTATTTGCAGGGGAGGGTCATAAAAATGATCCAAGGGTTGGAACATGGAACATCTCTCCTACAAGGAAAGGCAGAGAGAGCTCAATCTGTTCAGCCTGGAGAGGAGAAGGCTCTGGGGAAACCCCAAAAGTGATCTTTCAGTATCCAGAGGGAGGCTGTAATAAAGTAAGGGACAGACTCTTCACCAGGGTCAACCTGGTTGAAATTGTTTCAAGCTTAACGAGGGGAGATTTAGGCTCAATATAAGGAATAAGTTTTTTACTTATATAAGTATAAGGGTGGTGAGACAATGGTTGCCCAGAACACTACTGGATGCCTCATACCTGGAGACATTTGAGATCAGGCTGGACGGATGTCAGAGCGCCCCAATCTTACCATAGGTTTACTTGTTCATTGCAGGGGAGTTGGACTAAATGACTTTTAATGGTCCCATTCAATTCAAATGATTCTATGATTCTATAAGTCACACTAAAGCATTTATGTTCTTTCATTCCTTTTAGTCCCCACAATCTAGTTACATTTTTACTGCAAACCAAAAGAATGAATATAAGATATCCTAAGTCTGCCTAGCCTTTCAGCTGCAGAATAACTCTCATCTCTTCTCAGTAATTGCTCTGGTCAACATCAGAGCAAATTAGGTGTTGCTCTGTCTCAAATAGCTAAGTTAAAATGAGTTAAGAGCTCATATGTCCCTGTAATTGGTACTTTTTACCAGTTGATACACACTTGCAGAAGAAGCTTGCAGGTTTGTTTTTTTATTATTTTTTTTTTTTTAAACCAGACTTCTGAGAAGCCTGTCTAGGCATGTGTCTTTCTTTCTCTAACTGAATCATCACCCTGAAGCTAGAATGGTGTTTCTCTCTGTTGGGGAGATGTAGCTCAAATGCATCCGGCTGGACCCAGGTGACTAAAAGTCAGATAACATTATAGTGGCCTGATGTGAATGAGCATCATAATTTTTGTCCCCAAGTTCATGCCCTCCTTACATCCTGCCTCTGAAATAGGTACCACTGTTTCTGGTACTGTCCTTGGACTCCTGATTGCACCAGCTATATTTCATCTCAGTTTCTTTCCTGACCACATGCTTAGATTTCTTTCCAAAGAAAACTGGACCAGTGCTCAGCTTCCAAACCACAGAATAACAATCAAAGGCAACACAAAGGCAAAACAAACAAAAATCAGTCTGAAGGTATCTCCTAACCCAACCACCACCAGCATGCACCATTGTTAGCAATCTTCTCCCATGATTTTACAGTCAGTAATAATCACGTATTGATTCTCCAAGGCACAAGTATATGTTCTGATTTAATATTCTAACATACCAATGGAACATGGGAAAAAAGTTTGTTAGTTCTGTGTGGGAAATAGATTGCATGGTGTCAGAAGCTGGTTCACCTAGGACAGAAAATCCAGCCTCCTAGTACAATTATTTGTGTGACAGAAATTAGACTTTTTTTTTTCTTGTGCTTTGATAAACCTTTTATCTTGATTTTGTTTTACTCTCCTTTTTAGTCATCTTTATTTCATTCTTTCCATGATCATTCAGTTAGGCCCCAGGGGTTGTTAATAAAAATTCAGAATTCTGTTTGTTTGTTAGAAATGAATTTCCAGCTACAGTGCTGAACAAAGTGAAATTGTCACAACCTGGAGCTCCTACACTCTGTAATGTTGCTCTACCATGGCCATTATTACACCTTGTCCTCCTACATTATATCGCATCTTCCAAAGCCCAAGATTTAGACGATTTCATGCTATATTAACTGTTACGTGTGATATCAATTTTAAAATGTATGTTTTATGGAATCTAGTAGAATTAGTCTCTAAAAGGACTTCAGATGGGAAAAAGCTAAATGCATTTTCTGCTAAAACCAATATCCCCAAAAAGCCCACAAACGGCAGATAAAAAAAACACAGTGGGAATTCATGTAACTCAAACCTTTCATTATGTATACCGCTATAAATTAAAGTAATTATTCCGTTAAGAGTTAGCAATTGAAAAGATATACAAAAGTTTAGAAACTGGTAGTGCAGCAATTAATTATTTCTGTAATATTTTCTTGACAAATTGTTTATAAGACATGGATTAATTTAGTGACACATCAGCATCTTTCTCTCTTTTACCTGCAAATTGAACTTTGCAAAAAAGAATAATCCAATGACTAATATTTTACAAAATTCGACAAAATTACATAGTACTGTTTTATTCTCACCAATTTATGTTTTAATAGTCAAGAATAACTGCTTAAATGTGTACGTATTGTGGAAAAAAGAAACAGCTGAATTTTCCAGCAAGGCAGCCAACCCAGATTTTTTTATATTAATATTTCTTCCCCTCAATTTAGTGGGTAAGTTTCATATTGGCTACCAATAATTAGTTATAAAGATGTGCTTAAGAATATGTTCTTTGAATAACTCCCATTCTTGCTCTTTAAACAAATTTAATTTGATCTTTTCTCCATAATAAGATTTAAATTCCAAACATATGGCACTCAGTATTCCTAGAATCATAGAATCATAAAATGACCTGGGTTGTAAAGGACCACAATGATCATCAAGTTTCAAACCCCCTGCTATATGCAGGGTTGCCAACCACCAGACCAGGCTGCCCAGAGCTGCATCCAGCCACACTCATCTACTGTTTTAGCTATTTAGAAATTTCAGTGAAATAGTCCATTTGCTTATTTTGTCCACTAATAATGGAATTCATCTTGCAGTTACCTACCACTTATTAAGGTATGCAGTATCAATCAGTGAGTCTAGGCTTTTTAAGATGACAGAGATAGTTGTGTTTTATTCTTCCCTAGAATATGTGCTCAAAATTTTCCTAATGAGTATCTGACCATGGATGACACAATTTCAGCCCAATTTCAGCTACAGTAAGGCAAGATGAATGGTATGTGAGTCTTTTAAGACAGAGATGTTCTATGATCAAGCAAGGGAGACAAAAGTACATGAAGAAAACATATTTTTGAATTATCTTTGAAAACCCCTTCTAGTCTTCCATCTAGATAAAAATAGCAGTATAATATTACCCTATTAATATCTTGAGTGAGTGACCTCTGACACCTTTCATGCCTTACAACTGGTTTGCCCTATAATAACATTGACTTGGAAAGTATTAATGATTAGAAAAAAAATATTTCCAGCACTTGTGCCCACCAAAGAGAT
This sequence comes from Lagopus muta, assembly GCF_023343835.1. NCBI lineage: Eukaryota > Metazoa > Chordata > Aves > Galliformes > Phasianidae > Lagopus > Lagopus muta. The sequence goes on from NC_064434.1 coordinate 12,961,670, forward strand.
GCAGAAAGCAAAGAGTATTGGCATAAAATTTCCCTTCTTTACATAACACTGCTATAACACCTGTAAAAATCTGTTCTTAAAATACAAACAAATTAAAAAAGATTGACATCCATCTTCAAAAAGTATATGGAAAGACAGAAAGAGTAAGGATGTAAGGGACAGTAGAGTTTAGAGTGAACAAAAGACAGTCAGTGTATAGTAGGAACAAAAGACAGGCAGTGTACAGTAGCAAGGACTTTGAGTAGGTCTCACCTCTTATCAACTGCATAGTTTGAAGTAATGGCATGGAAATTACAACAAATTGAAGTGGGTTGAGAACTGACTGGCAGAGCTCAGAGAGTGGTCATCAGTGGCCCAGAGTCTGGTTGGAGGCCCGTAACTGACAATGTTCCCCAGGGATTTGTGCCAGTGCCAGTCTTGTTTAACATCTTCGTCAGCAACGTGGTTAAATTGATAAAGTTCACCTTCAGCAAGGTTGCTGATGATACAAACCTGGGCAGATTGGCTGACACACCTTAAGGATGTGTCATCATTCAAAATGACCTGGACAGATTGAAGAGCTGGGCATAGAGGAACCTGGTGAGGTTTAACAAGAGCAAGTACAGAGTCTTGCACCTTGGGAGAAATAACTGCATGTATCAGTACAGTTTAGGGGATGATCTGCTGGTGAAGAGTTTTGTGGATAAGGACCTGGGTGTCCTATTAGACAACAGGTTGACCACGAGCCAGCAGTATAACCTTGTGGACATGAAGGCCAATGGTATCCTGGGGTACATTAAAAAGAATGTAGCCAGCAGGTTGAAGGATGTTATCCTCCTTCTCTGCTCTGCCCTGGTGACGCCACATTTAGACTACTGCATCCATTTTGGGGCTCTCGAGTTCAAAGAAGTCAGGAGTCTTCTAGAAAGAGACCAGCACAGGGACACAAAAATGATGAGCGGCCTGGAGCAATTCCTATATGAGGAAAGGCTGAGTAACTAGGGTCTGTTCATCCTGGGGAAAAGAAGACTGAGAGAGGATCTGATAAATATCTACAAATATCTGAAGGAAGGTAGGAGGCAGATGGATGGGGGTAAACTCTTATCAGTGGTGTGTAGTGATAGGACTAGTAGTAAAGGCCTAAAACTTGAACATAGGATGTTCCATGCTAGCATCTGGAAGAATTTATTTACAGTAAGGTTTTACAGTAAGGGTACTGTAATCGCTGGAACAAGTTGCCCAAAGAGGTTGTGGAGTCTCTTTCTACAGAGATTTTCAAGACCAATCTGGATGCCTACGTGTGAAACATATCATTGTGCACCTGCTTTAACAGGGGTTTGGACTCTAATTTTTTGAGGTCCCTTCCAACCCCTGTGATTCTGTAACAGATACAAAGAATACAATAACACTATTCCATAGCAAATTCTGAGCTACAAAACATTATCTTTTTAGCAGTCACCACCATTTTCACCAGACATGAACAAGAGATTGCATGCCACGCTCATCAAAATCTGCATGGCTGTCCAGAAACCTCATGTGTAATTCATGTTGCTGTCACCACTTCTGAACTGCACCACTCACCTCCTCACTGTGCTCACATCCATTGTTTGGTCTCCAAAAGTGTTCATCAAGCATCAAAGAATGTCAATGAGTGCAGTTTTTTCTGCATGGAGAAAACCAATTCCACACATTTGTTTCATACACACTTTCATGTCAGATGCCATTCTGTCAGAGTGCCGCTCTGCTGCCATCTGTCACCTGGCAACAAAATATACTGGGATGTTGGTGGGAAGATTCGACTTCTACTTCCATGCCACAGATATCTGTTTTTGCCACCATGGGCCAACATCATAAAATCGGAGGCATTAATTTTGAATTGGCACTCAGATAAAGCAGTAATGCCACTGAATTACAGTCACTATACTTTGTTTCATTTTAAAAACAAGCTACAGGCTACCCAAGAAAATACAGTAAGTTCTTAATGTCTTTACTGTTGTCTTTTTTTTTTTTTAGTTTTTTTTTTGTTTGTTTGTTTGTTTTTTTGTTTTTCATCTGTAATGAGTTTGCCCCTGTGTCACTCTTCTTTTCTAATCTTAGTAGACCAGTGCAGTTTGCTCAGCTATTTTATAAACCTTTGAAAAACTAGTGACATAATACTGGATATGAAAGCTTGTGGAAAGGGATGTTCATTGCAGCCAAAGGTCTTTGAAATAAAATTATTTGTCAGTGTAGAATTCACAGTTGAAGTCACTGGTTTGCACCTGCAAAGCTTTAAAAAGTCACACAACAGGAGACAGTGCTGCTCTTCTTACTGATCTCTAGAGCATCTTTCACTTAATAAATAAATGCTGAAGGATCTAATACCAGATGTTGTTCCCAGATCTCCCTAAGCTGATGCAGTTGCATTTACATTTACAACCCATGCATACCACAGTGGGAGGTCAGTATACTTTCCTGTAAACATCAGCTGTACTAAACCAAAAATAATTTGCAGAATAAGAGGAGAAATGCAGACTTTCTTCCACTGTCTTGATTATCAAAGTTAGACCTAGCACTGAAGGAAGGGAATCAAAAACACTCTATGCTACAGGTCTTAGTTTCTTCTTTATTTTATATGAGTCTGGACATCAAATGGCAACAGCAGTGATCCTTTTTCTGTTGTCACATGCTGATTACAATCTGTGTGGTAACAGCCCTTAACATAAGTCAACAGCTACATTTTGCTGACTGCATGAATCTGCAATTCATTCTGGCTCACATATGCTCTTCCAAGTCCTACTGTGGCTATTTCCACATTGCCAAATATGCAGAAGAGAATGAACTTATGTCCAGCCCCAGCTATTTCTGTACTGCTCAGCAAAAGAAGGAAAATTTGACCCCAAAATGTGCCTTACACACATTTTCTGAAATCCAACAGAGCTGAAAAAGTGTTTTGTTTGTTTGTTTGTAATTCAAAACTCACCATGTATCATATCTGAGCAACAATGAACAGTCCTTTTCATGGTAAGTAATGTTACCAGGAGTCATCAAGTTCAAATCTTTCTGGGCACTCAGTAAAAGGAACACTACTGAGCATTACTGAACAGCAGTTTCCCACTGCTACAGGGAGATAAACTGTTTTATATGCTAAACTGTATTATTTCTTCTTTTTTCTTTGCATGTTGTATTAACAATCCCTTTATGAAAGAACATTGAACTATTTATATTTTTGTGGGTTTTTTTTCTTTTGTTTTGTTTTGCATCCTACTACCAGTTTTCATCAACTCCCCATCCTCAGTCTGAGCAAAACAAAAGCTTCTCTCTTGATCATCACAAACTGAACTCCACCTAATGGGGATGATGAAGGAAAGCTTTCTATAATGGTGCCACATCAGGATAATAAATATAAGAACCCTTTTTAATTAAAGATTTGTTTGACTTTTGCTTGGAAGAGGATATGGTGAATATCAGTAAGTCCTTATGAAATTTAAATGAATTGAGACTGTGCAACAGTAAGGATTCCTATTTCTGCTGCTGGCAATGTTCTTAAGAATAAACACATGCCATGAACTATTTTAGAGACATGCAAAATTACTTAAATTACCTGAAGGAAATGAAATAGATAAAATATTAATCTAAACCTTCCTTCTTTTTATTACTCTAGCAAACAGTCATTTCACTAGTGCTTTCATAATCTGCAATAACTGCCAGTCCATGAATTTTCATTTGAACAATTTTAAATAATAAGTGTTCGTTCTCAAGTCAAGATTTTTCTTCCCAGTGGAGCTCTCTAATTAGCAATATGTATCTTATACTTGGGAAAATGCTCCAGCATGACTTGCAAACAGAAAACAAAAATGTTATTAATAATAATTGATGAGTATAATATGTGCATTGTACACAGAACTGTTTTGCAGTGATGCACATTTAAAAAAATAAAGAATCAATCATAGAATTGTAGGATTCAGGTTGGAGAAGACTTCTGAGATCACCAAGTCCAACCATAATGTGATGGACGGAGATCAACAACAACTGGTGTCCCTCAGGGATCAGAAATGGGACCAGTGCAGTTTAATATCTTCATCAGTGACATCGGCAATAGGATCAAGTGCACTCTCAATGAGTTTTCAGATGACACAAAGATGCATGGTGTGGTCAACATGCCTAAGGGATTAGATGCCATCCAGAGAGACCCACACAGACTCGAGCAGTGGGTCCAGGAGAATATCAGGATGTACAACAAATACAAGTACAAGGTTTTATACCTGGGTTGTGGCAACCCTTGCTATCAGGGTGCGGGACAAAAGGATGGAGCACAACCTTGCCCAAAAGGACGTAGAGGTACTTGTAGATAGCAACTAACATGATCCAACAATCAGCCCTCACAGCCCAAAAAGCCAGACATATCCTGGGCTGCATCAAAAGAAGCATGGTCAATGGGTGGGAGCAGGTGATCCTGCCCCTCTGCTCTGTGCTGGTGAGACCTCACCTGAAGTACTGTGTTCAGATGTGGAGTCCTCAGAACAGGAGAGACATGTAGCTATGATTGATGGTCTTACGACAATAAAAACAAAATAGGTCACATCAACAACAATCAGTAATAAAATAATAGAACAACAACAACAGAGGTTACTGAACTAGGAGAATACCACTCTTCAATTTCCAGATCTGAGGTAGCACTTGGAAAACACTGAACCCTAACATCCTTTTTAACCTACACATACTCCCTAATTATGAACATGTTTATTCTTCCATTTTAATTCCATAATTATTTTAAATGTATAAAAATGTATAAACATGCATCTTACTACACAGTTTCTTGTAATCTGATGTTAACGTGTATTCTGCATGCAATGTGATGCAGCATGAATTAAAACTTATATGGTCAAATGCTGTTCCTGTTATTCATTTGGCTTAGTACTGTTGCAGCTATTTTGAAATGTCTATCTACTGCATATGAAGCTGTACACTATCAGATAAAGAGCTGTATGACTTATTATATAATTGCAGCTGACTGCATTTTTTTCTTTAATTGAACTAATCTTCCTTGGAAAATGTCAATTTTCAGTGGAAAGCATGAGCCTGACTTTATCCATTAGCCTGATATTTGAGAGAATCTTTAATAAATTATATACAATCTACAAAAAGCAACTTCAAAGGGGAAATTATGATCTCTTATTCATATTTGTGGTATAAAACATAAAAAGTAATAGGCTAAAATTACGAATGAATTTACTTTTAAGTGGAAGGAAAATTATCTAATTAAAACAATATCAAAAGTTCAGAAGTTACCTACCTGAAAATGCTGAGAAGGCATTTATCATTTCACATCTTTAAAAGAAACTGGAAAATTATTTGTTAAGTTTGCTCCTATTCTGCAGTAGAGAAGAGAGGATGATTCATTGAAAGCTCCTTCTTTTATAGGTACTTCATTGTACGAAAAAAAGAAGGAAAACATAACATAAGTTTATGTACAATGAAAATGAGGAATTTGTTTATAATCCAAGGAAGAAAGAAACAGTTTGGGGAACAATTATCCTAGTCTTAACAGAGCCACCTCTACCATCAAATTCTTGGCACAAGTGAGCACTTGCACTCAGGAACAGTGCACCTCAGATGTTTGCATTGGGTTATGGAGCGGATACTCACTGTTGTACTTGCAATATTAGCAAAAAGTGCATCATGTTACAGAGCTTGGAGCTGCTGATGTCTGTGATGCATTTACCCTTACATGTGGTTATTCATAGTGAAACCAAATGAAAAAAGTTTCATTATGATTTTTACTTTTGTGGACTCTGTGGCTTCAAATGTGTATACATTTATAAAGACCAAAAAAATAAAAATAAAATAAAATAAAATCTTTTTTTAACATATATTAAACAGCCAACTAACTTTAAAAGCATTATCTACATTGATCCCCAATTTCTTGGAGATAAGATGACGAGTAAGATGATGAGACATTCAGTAATAATAATACATGGACTAACAAGAAATTAACTATTCAATTAATTATATAATCATATTAGAAAAATAAAATAACTCTAATGCCTGTATAAAAGAAAGTTTGTTTGTTTTTCCTTTTCTTTTTTTTTTTTTTTTTTTTTTTTTATATTAACCACTTAAAAAGAATTGCATGAAGGAGCATGGTAAAAAACATTAAATGAACTGTATTATAAAAATAATACAAAAAAAAAAAAATAGCACTGAACATCCATTCAGTCTTAGTGGGAAGAGTAGGTTAATTAAAGAAAAAAAATAAAAAGAATCAGTATGCAGTTTGATAGTAATGGTATCACATAATCATAGGGGCTGGCAGAGACCTCTGGAGGCCATCTAATCCAAGCCCCTCCTAAGTATGATGGCTAGATGACGTATCATAAAATGAAATTAAAATATAATAAAGTGCTTTAAGCAGGAATTTCCTGTGGGAAAATATATTGAATTCCACCTGCTTTATCCATTGGTAAACAGATGTCGGTGAACTGATTTCCTGCATTTTATTTATGACAGCTATGAAGTTCTGAAATGTGCCAGCAATTATGGTCATGAAAAAGGAGAAAAATAATAGAAGTGTGGGAGGACATGTTATCTCAAGAATGTATTTTCACAGTTCTGAGTGCACAACATAATTGCTGGCTGAGTGTGGTCTTGTATTTTCAACTTTAGAATGAAACAAAGAAACAGAAAGATTTCTTTCACCTCTGGTGAACTCCTATCTATTTCCGATCTAGGATGTTTACAAGTAGCTGCAAACCCAAAACCATGATAAAGTGTATCAACAAATTTTGTTTGTCGAGAAAACCTCCTCATAATCTGTTTTGTCTTCTCTGCTACCGTTTTAATTATTTTTAGCAAATTTCTATCCCACAGAGGAGCAGCACTTCACTCACTGAAGGTGCCTTTAGAATCCTGTTGAGATAGAAGGGCTGCCCTGAAAGTAATGCCATCTGGTTTATTATATCAGCCCATGGCGTCAGAGGCCAATGTTGCTGGTGTAGCTGTAGAAGTTGAAACCTTCCTACCAGTATCCCACTACATAATGTTGCTGTATGTCAGATGGAAGCAGAAGGGCAGTCCAACAAATGATATTTGACATGGAGGAGTGTAGGAAGCAAAGAGGTGGAATTGAAATCCTCCATGTGGAAAAAACTGCAGCCATTGACATTCACTGATGCTTGCTGAACACTGATGGAGACCAGACAGTGGATGTGAGCACAGTGAGGAAGTGAGTGATATGTTTCAGTGATGGCAACATCAACAGTGGGTCATCTCTACTGGTGCAGACTTTTTCAAACGTGGCATGCAGGCTCTGGTGCTTCACTGGTGAAAACGCATAGCTACTGGTTGTGACTAAGCCAAAAAATACTGTTTTGTCATTTAGAATTTGCTGTATCAAATACTGTTATTTTGCTCTTTGTATCTGTTGTAGTTTCCATGGAAATAATCACTTTCAGAAATACTTCTGTACTTTTAAATCTTATCTATGAGAGGAGATTTTCTTTGCAGAAGAGTTCTTGGCCAGATCAGCTACTGCAACAGTGGTGGTGTCACAATGTTACACACTTAAGATTTGTTCCTGTACTACTGTAGAGACAATAAGTAGAAACTTGTTCTTAAGTAGATTATAAATCTTACGCAACTTTAGTGTCATAAAACGAAAGCCTGACAGTCTGGTCCTGTATATCAGCCCACAGCACATGAGATAAGCATGTAATAAGATACAAGAAATACCTCCTGCATACACATTATTTTGAACAAATCATACACTGATCAAAACATTGATTAATATAAATTGATGAGTACAGTGAAAAATTATTTATATCAGTACTGAGAAAAAAAAGAATTATCAGAATCAAATCCAGCGACAGGATATTTTGAAGGAAAAAATGTCTGCACACAAAGGTTAGAAAAAGTACTGCCGTGAGTAAACAGCACACAGATGCATGTAACACTGCAGTTTCAGAGCAACTGATTATCTTTCAGCCTTTAAACAATACAAAGGCAATTTCATCCTAAAGAGTTGTCTTTTCCTGAATCAGTCTGCAATTTGTGATAGTCATGGCTTTTTTTATAATCAGAGCATAACACCTTTCTTCAAGAAAAATGCAAGCACTAATCTGAGAAGAATATGGCAATCATGGTATATCAGCAAGTGATAAATCCTAGATCACAAGTTTTTTAATCTTTGGCATTTTTTCCACTTTTTAAAAAGAAATATAATAGCTTGCCATAGAAAGGAATCCAATTTTATTCTTGAAAACTGTCTGTCATAGCTTATGTGGAGGAGTGCAGCTGTGAGGAAGTGCAGTGTTTGTTAGCTAATAGCAGCTGCACTGTAGTAGCTGTTAGAGAGGAAATAATAGAGCCTGGTTTCCCTCCCCTTGTCACGTCCATGAAGGGAGGGAATTGTTACCAGTTTCACAAATGCACCCAGTCAAATTAAGGTGAAAGGATATTCAAGATCCATACTTAAGAGGAAAAAATCAATATTAATAGGAGAATTCTACAAAACAGTTATCCCTCAGACATTGGTCCTCCCACAGTTATATATACCTAAGCTGTGAGATCTTATAGGAAATTCTAGGAAGCCTTGTATTACTTAACTACTTAAAGAGAAAGAGACAGAAAGGAAAAGAGGAGAAATCAAAGGGGATATCTAGATCACCAGTCCTGGATCCACTGCCAGGCCTTCCAGCAGGAGGGTGTTCCTCATGAAGAAGAAAGGCAGCAGCAGCAGATGTGGGATAGAGGCACTGAAAAACAAAAAGTGCAAGCTGGTCCCTCCTAGTCCATATTTATAGTACCAAAAGGAAAAGGGGAAAGGATGCTCCAAACATCCCTCCCCCTCCCACCCCAGCTCTTATTTATAGATGTAGTCGGCCCCTGTTATAAGGTTGGCTGAGACACTGGCTATCAGTCAAACCAAAAAGGTGACACCAGATGCCTCTCATGATCAGCAGTTTCTTGGATACTGTTCTGGTCTCTTCCAGGAGTTCCTGAAGCATCACCTTTCAGTCCCAAGACTATCTCTCTGTCACGGAGTTAACTAGATCAATCTATGCCTGTGACAGGGGGCGGTAGGTTCCTGCCCCCCCAGCCTCACAAAATGGGAAGGGAAAGGGAAAAGAGGCAGGGAGATGGGAGCTGAGCTCAAGGAAGGGAAAAAAAAAAACAACAGCTGCAATAACCTATGGAGGAAAACTTATTTTACTAACTATGATTTTGGAACGCAGGATAACACAATATAATACAATCTAACTGAAATTGAGACTAATAAATCAAATAAGATAGGAGAGAGAGATTTCCTGAGACAGAGTCAAACCTGAAAAGCTTGGAACAGCTAGGAAAGCACCCTCCAGCACCCACTGCAAGGCAGCAAGAGAGCGCCCCACCTGGAAGGGCCAGATCCCATGACTTCTGTAATGTACAGGGATAGGTACCTGGAATTGGAGCATTAGCACTTCAATTCCCAGTGCACTACATGATGCTATGATGTGGAATACCGAAAACTAAAAAACACAAAACCATGACACCCTCATATCCAATTCCATCCCACCTAAGATTCTAGTGTTCTATTACTCAGCAGTAATTGCAGCTGCTTCTTTTTCTTTTATGACCTCTCCTTCATCCATGTTACTTCTGTTTCCTTAAACTCCCTCAAAGTTCCTCTCTACTTTTTCCCTTCAGTATTAACCTACTCCCTCTGTCCTTTTGCTCTCAGCTGGAAAATGACAGACAAAAAGACAACCTAACCTTTAAGAAAATGCTGCTAAAAACTGTGTCCAATAAATCACTGCTCTGTGTGGCATAACATTTTGTAGGAAGTTAGACAAAGTTCTACAAAGCGATTTTTGAAAGACAGGACTGGATTCGCAAAGGAAAAGTTCGTGTTAACTAGCAGCTTTTTTCTTTTCTTTACCTCCTAGATTCCCTGATAAATTATAACCACTGATAAAAGACATGGAAAACTGAGTTACTCAGAAAGTCTGGGATATGCATCCGAGAGGCAAAATAGGAATTAGTTATTTAAAATCAGATAGTAAACCTGGAAAAATGGTCTATCTCCTCTAGAAGAATTTGTCAAATCCAAGAAGAAGAAATTTCATATTATTTCAGCTGCTGATTGCTGTATAGTATACTTTGGAGATGACCTGTAAGTGGAGTTGGGATAGAAAATGCTGGTAAATCTTGTCATTCATTTGCCCAATTTAGGCTGTAGCCTGTGCTTTGTGCACTGCACACTGCACAGGAGCTTTGTTTGCTCACATGAAAAGAGAAAACAGGAGAGGAGAGGGGAGGGGAGGGGTTAGGCTAGGGGAGGGGACGGGAGGGGAGGGGAGGTACAAAATATGGAGTTTTCATTTCTTTAGTTTACATTGCATGCCTTTCTTGACTCAGTACGTGTGGTTGGTTCCTAGGTCAGGTTCTTCAGATCTCTTCATTCTATTATACCTGTTGAATCGATAAATGGCTGTTCTCCCTAACAAAGCTCAGCAGAACAATTTATTTCACAAACGTCCATCACTCAGTGGTACATGAGAGTATTTAGCTATGTTTTCTGAATGAAGATTTACTATATACAAGCTCCTTAAGAGTCTGAATGAAGATTTACTATATTCAAGCTCCTTAAGAGCTTGATTTGTCCTTGGAGATGCTAGGACCCGCCCTTTTACCTCCTGGGAGCTCTCTATCTAGCCGCAAGTGCTAGATCTAGGCCTCTGCATATTTTTACAGTCTGGGGCAGGGTGGAAAATGATCATCAAATTCTGCAGCAGAGCATCCTCAGAATCCCCTGCAGAAGCGTGTTTCATTTTACAAACAGCTTTGTTTTAAAACCCTTTTACAAGGGAACAGATAGCTAGATCTTTCTAATTTACATTTATCTTTTTTTCTGCTGGCAACACTGCACCTGATACAGAAACTGCCAAGCAGGCTTTAAAGGAAGAAGGGCCCAAGGCCCATTTCACAGCACTATATTGTATGAATAATCCTTCATTTACATTGTAATATTTCCATATGTTAGGGGATAGTTCATCATTACCTGATATAATAGCAACACTCCAGGGTAATGCTATACACATTTTATTTTTGAAACATCTATTGTACATTGATTTACAGCCTATTTGTGAGGCTTCTGACACACTTTGAGATCAGTTATCTTAATAGACTGCAAATGGTATTCATAGCATTTGTATTATAGAAAATCTCCAAAGCTCCTGCCAAGTACCAATTAATTACTTGTTTTATGCAGTATTATTACCCAATATTTACCTTTGGCAATAAGAATTGACGACATAAATACGTTCACCTGCTGTACATATTATAATGAACTAATATTTCACATTGCAATTACTTGGCAGTGGGGACTTAATACATAAATTGCTTAAATTTTAGAAAATAGAGCTTTCTTATAGACTGTCATGCTGTTCATTCAACATGGGGCCCCTGAGTTGAAGTTTTCTTTTCCAATTTGTTTCATTGCTTACTGGTTTCTATTCTGTTGTTGGTTTTGGTTTTATTTGGTTTGGGCCGGGGTCTTGCTTTTTTTTTTTTTTCTTTCTTTTTCCCCGGAAACTCTGAACACTTAAAGGAAGATGCTATGTTTGCTGAAGCATTGTACCCTTCCTCAGGTATAACATGGCTAGAGGGTGTCACAGACCTTCATACAAATACAGCAGCAGTTTTACTTAAAAGTGATGGCTCCTTTGTTTTCTGGTACACTTGAGGTTTCAGGCTGCGCATTTTTCTTGCTCTGCTAAATATGAATAGTACATCTTCAGTAAAATTACAAGTTTTTGAATAAAAAGACTAGTGTTTCAAGCTAGTGAACTTCCCCATACATTACTCTCTATTTGGCCTTCAATTACTTGTTTTTCTTCTGCCAACTTGTCTTCATAGCTAGTATTACATCAAACTCTACAAACCTTTTTTTTTTTTCCAACTGGTTACATTTATGCAAAGTCTCATTCTTTAACTAATTGCTTCTGTCCCCAGTGTGATGAATTGCTTGCTTTCTTTTTTCTTGTCTGCATCCTCTGACATAATGTTTTTCAGGCTATAATTAACCTAGAGATAGGGCATTTTTTCATTACAGTTTTCTCCATAGGCTTTCTCACAGGTTTGCCTTTGAATATTCTTATCCAAGTTTTATACTTGTAAATAATCTTCATAAATTCTAATGTCTTGCCTCCTTTATCTTCATGTTTTCTTTGGTATTCTCTGTGAACTATCTTTTTTTCTATTCCCCTCGTGCTTTCCATACAAACAGGAACTTTTCTTTGTCCTGTGTCAGTAGCTTTTAAAGAATATTATTTGGGCACTCTCAATTAATGTATGTTCAGTTGTTACCTTACTGACAGTCATTTCTATAGTTTGTCCATATGGAGAGGTAATTTTTTCCCCTTAGTTTTTCCTTTCAGAAAGCTATCTGTTATAGGCACATATAATTGCGGACTGAACATGTTCCATAGTTCTGGGTAGAAGCGATATTCCTCCATAGACTATTAGCACAAGAAACGCCTTTGACTGTTGAGGCTAGTAGAGTTTAATATATTTTTCCTAAAGTAGGAAGACAAAATATGCAAAGCTGTAGCCAGAATGTTGTAAAAACTGTGGCTGATATTCCTTCAGTCACCCTAAAAATTTTCTATTTCTACAGAGGTTCAAAGGGTGAGGATGGCAGAAGAGAGCACCTGCTGAGATCCACAGCACATGGAAACATGCAGGTAAACAAATAGACCTAGAAAGCAATCATTCAAAAAATATCACATGTAACTCCTTCAGGACATAGGATTCAAGGCACTGAAGTGTAGATAAATGACAGTCTAACATTAAAAGTGTTACAGATAGTTAAGAGAATGCATGTAATCATCTGGAAACTATATTTCTAATGTTCCTGGGAAGAGAAAATCTCTCAGTGCCATAACTACATAGGTCACTCCAAAAGTGATGCCTCCTACTTCTTTCTACAGTAATTACACCAAATATAAAGAGCACAATGACATTATTTGACAGAGGAAATTCTCAGCTACAAAATATTGTTTTTCAGCTGACTCATCACCATTAGCTGGTTCACACAGATGAGCTGATCGAGATGGTCTTTGTGGTGTGACAGTCATGTATGTCTATCCAGAAAGTGGCTTATATTTCACATCACTGCCGCCACTGCTGAAATGCACTACACACTATCTCACCATGCTCACATTCACTGTTTGGTCTCCACCAGTGTTCAGTATATGTTGTTTAATGTCAATGAGTGATCTTTATTTTTTTTCCATGTAGAGGTATTTAATGACTCTCCTTTATTTTGTATGTACTTCTATGACAAACATAATTTGTCGGAGTGTCCCTCTGCTTCCATCTGTTGCACAGCACTAAAATGTAACAGAATATTAGCAGGAAGGTCCAAACTCTACAGCCATACCAACAGCAACCTCTGATGATGTGGGTCAATATAATAAAATAGGAGACGTTACTTTTGTCACAAACCTAGTATACTATATTGTACTGCCTTGCTCCATTACACCGGTTATCAATGGAAAGGTTGCTAAGAGAGAAAGACAGCAGAAAGGAACAAATAAAAAACTGCACAAGGCTAGTATCTGCTTCAACTTTTGACGTGAAAGTGAGTCTTACTACAGCACAGGTTTGAATCTTACTTGGAAACAGCAGAAAGAATGAGGGCCCTTATTTTTTTGTTCCAAGTAATTGAAAACTTCAGTAATATTTGGATCTAGTTTTATCTAGCTCTGTGTGTATTTTCTACCTTTGAACTGAATCTAACAATATTTGCTGCTGTTACTCTGCTTGCGTTTTCTATAAGTTTATATCTCTTTTATAAAAACTCTGCTGACTTTTAGCCAGCCAGACAACGCTATGGTCTACAAAAATTATACAAAATGGACACATTAGCTTCTTAAATTTTGGGGTTTTTTTGTTTGTTTTTGGGTTGTTTTTTTTTTTTTCCTAAGAACATAAAATGGGAAAAGCCAAAGAAACTACAGCCATTCCAGAAATATTTTTTTTGTCTTGTTTTTTCTATTCTTTTAGTTTCCAGTCAGAGTTCTATCTTTATGATTTTAACATCACTCTACCTTCCTTAAAGTCAAACAAATAAAAGTTAAAGTTGGACAATGCCAGTTAAGCTGTTAAAAAAGAAGTACCTCTATGCTGTGCATGAAAGCAGTGCCTGTTGTTTTAAAGCATGCAGAACCCACTGGATCACTGCCACCAGAAATGCCAAATGAAAATCTAGGTGGCAGTAAATTTGCAGGATCATTCCCATACTCACCTTTGCCAATGCTACAGTGATCTTAAGCAGCACAGATCATATTAAAGGTCTCTCTGAATTGCTATTTATTCCAGCTTCCAGGAATATCATTCTGTGGAGTGAAAAGAATAAAATCGAGGCAGTGTTAACTTCACTGAGATTACACTGCCATTTTCAGATATTTATGTAACATGTTTGCCCTATGATGCAAGTTTGTTTACTAAAGTTTGTTTTTATAAGTGACTAACTCATTCATGACCCACAGTGGTACTTGGAAATCTCTGAATTATTTTTAACAATTGCAAAATGGAGATACAGACTGATAGAAGATGCTAATAAATATTCCCCAGATTGTTGTGGGTTTTTTGTTTGTTTGTTTGTTTGTTTGCTTTGTTTTTAAAGAGTTGTTGCTTACAACTTTTCTATATTATTTTCCAAGTTAGTGAAAGCCACCAACAGAGGACAGAATCTCCCAGAGATGCTGAGGTGCCCCAGTGGGCAATTTGACTCTTCAAGGTGTTGACACTTTTCATACACTCCTCCAATGCAAGTTTAAGGCAGCTTCTGCATGGAAGAAGGTATCTAGATATGCAATTTGACAGCATTTTGAATGACAGGACATAAGTGGCTTTGAAGGTAGATAAAATCTACCCTCTTTTTTCTTTTTTCAGCCTGCTTTACAGAAAATATTCATACTGTGGTCCCCAGCACAGACATCCCTCTAAATCTTATTATGCTGCATTTTATCATGTTTTACTGTGTCTAAGCAGTTTATCTGTGAACATTCATGTTGTAAACGCAAGTGAAAATATATTTCTGTTATTTATACATAATGCTAGTTAAAAATAACAAATATGAGTGTACTTTTCAGAATGAAAAGGGCAAGATGACCTTGACGTGTCTTGTGGGGGATCTAACTTTATGGGAACAGTTTTTTTACCTGCAATTTAACAAACATTAAAATGTCTGACAAATCATAAGGAAAGATGACTAAGTTAAATTGCAGGCAGAAAAAAATTGTGGGCAGCAGTGACGAAAACAGCTCTGAAAGAACAAAATAAAGACAGCAACACCATATATATACATATATGTATATATTTCCACAGTTTTGACTCTGCTGGTGATTTTCCTTCTAGTCTCCAGAAAAATTTGGCATCTCTAAAGTTCTCTTTGAAGAAATATATATATATATATTTCCTAAAAAGAAATGAGCTGAAACACAAAGATATGGAGCCTAATTCTTCAACTCAAAGAGCAATGAATCCTGAATACTTTTGTGGATCTTGGAACTCTACCTCTGATATTCTTTTGAAAGGTTTTTAAAAATTTATTATTGGAAACTGAAAGAAAGTTTTCTTTTAAGCTACCTGAAGCTCAAAGGAATCAAACAGAGAAAACACAATGTTCACTGGTATTATGCCTTGCAGAAGTAATGGCAATTAGTGACTGGTGGCTGGGGATGAACAGGATACCACAGAGACCAATTATGACTTCTTCAATATCTTCATCAGTGGTTTAGGTAACATGACACAATAAAGATTTGACAAAGTGGACTGAATGAGGGTTGAAAACACCTGGCTGAATTTCCACTTACAGTGACATGGTTGAACATGAGAACTGGGGCAAAAGAAGTCTTGAGGGGTTCAAGAAAGTGCTCCCATTTTTACAGCTGGGGTGGGAGAACATCAAGCATCAGAGCAGGCTGAGGAGAGTACTCTGCTAGA
The DNA here is from genome assembly GCF_023343835.1 of Lagopus muta. Taxonomy (NCBI): domain Eukaryota; kingdom Metazoa; phylum Chordata; class Aves; order Galliformes; family Phasianidae; genus Lagopus; species Lagopus muta. The sequence goes on from NC_064434.1 coordinate 12,977,621, forward strand.
GGGCTCACTGTGGACACTACATTTAGTGTAAGCCAAAAAGCAGTGCATTCTTATTCCATAAGGCTAACCTCTTATTGACCTGCATTAGAAGAAAAGTAGTAAGAAGACTGAAGGAAGTTATCAGCTTGTACTGCTTCTACTGAGATGAAGAATATATGAAGAATTTGAAGAAGGTCCAGAAGAAATCATCAAGATACTAAGGTATCCAAAATCATACGGAGAGAGGTTGAGGGAAATGGGATTGCACATTGGCGTAAGGAAGAGCTAAGGGTCTTACTTCCTCATAGAAACCCACAACTATTTGAAAAAAATCACAAGGATGTTGAAGGCAAGCTCCTTCCAGAAGTAGCAATCATAAGAGCAAAGAGTACCAGCCACAAGTTGCAGTTGAGGAAATGCTGATTGAATTTTGTGAAAAGTGTCTTCACTTTTAGAGTGGTGTGTCACTTTTAAACAGAGGAGGAGCAGGATCTTCCTCCTTGAAGGTTTCCAGGACTCACATTAACAAACTGAGGGCTGACCAATTGTTGCTGATAGCTCTGCTTCAAGCAGGAGCCTGAACAATATGGTCTGCAGAAGTTCTTTTGTCAATACAGTTACATGAAAACAGAATGTTTTCTGCAGCATAAGAAGACAAGCATTAAAAGAGATTCAAAATGTTCTTTACATTAATGAGTTTGAACTACAATTATTAAGAGGTCTTACCTATTGGAAGACATCATTCAAACATTCAGGTCTAAATTAATCATAATCCCTACAAACTGTAGAAAATGTGACTTTTCATACTCTTCCATAAATATTTGCCTAGATAATAACTATGCAGTTCCATTAAGCAAGCTAAAGAAATATAGCATTTTTGACAAATTTCTTCTGAAAACTTTTCAGCAAGGCTTCAAGAATGTATTTTTGTAATGCAGTTTTATGTCTTGGTTCCTGCTTGAAGTTTGATTATGTGATAAATGACAGCTTGACAGAGATGCATAACTACTAGTGTTTTTGAAAGCTCCACTTAGTTCTCATTATATACAGTGTGCATCACTTTGGTTTTATTGGACTTTTCTTGAAAGGGCTACACCATCATTCTTTAATTCTAAACAGAAATGGAAAGCTGTAAATCTCTGTACAAAATGACATCTTATAAAGCATGTTCGCTTCTTTAGTTCACTTGGCAAGAAAATTTTCAAAGTTTAAAAAGTAAGAGAAACAGCAAGTCAGATCTCTAAAGCTTTTGATTATTTTTCATTCTGGAAAGGTAGGCAGAGCGATTATTTAAATCCTAAAGAAAACAAATTTCAAGACACTGCTGAAGCTTTATTATAATTTTGTATCAGTAGCCTCAATAAGAAAAATCTTATTAGATTTATATAATTTCACATTGAAAGAAATAAAGAACTTAGGTACTGACACATTATGTGAACGGTAAAAACAGTAGTAAAAAATATGCCATTGCTCCTCTGACTTAAGACCACTTGTTCTAATTAGGGGCCTTGAATGGTTATTTCAATTAGAGTGAGAAAAACTGTGTACATAAGTCACATACACTATTTCATTTAAATTTATTTACTTTTAAAAATATGAGAAGTAATTTTTTTGAAACAGTACAAAGACAAGAAGTTCTGAATATTCCTCATCAGTTCTTCAAACTGCAGCTTATCCCCAAAGCTCTGTCTCTTTTCTTCCTCATTACTTATTTCCAGATTTCTACCTCCAGTGCATGCATATCCACAATCTCCAGCTGACAAACTAATTCTTGCCTAATGATCACAGACATGGTCGCATTGCTCTGCATCACAGTTCCTCAGGGAGAGCTCCTTCCTCCTCACTCCCACCACCAGATGCTTTTATGCCATTAAAAGTTTTTATTATTTCTTCTTTTTCAAGTCTTCATGGTACAGCTTGGCATACCTAAGGTTTAATAAGAGTTGTGATCGTCTTTTCAGTCAAAGTATAGCAGCTGGTAGCCATCAACCTTTTTAGCAAAACAACACTTTAAATCAAATTATTGCTGCTGCACATTGTTACTATAACAGCGAGGTCTTTCAATGATGTGATGTATTATTACAAGGCACAGCTCTGTCAATCTGTTAATATATATAGAATTTTTAAAAGCCCAAGTGAGCCTTCAGTAGACGTTTTATTGCTAAAGATGGACTTGGAAGAATTGTACTAGAAGAAATCTGCAGAAGCCTCATCAAGCCTGAAATGTGTTTTTCAGATCATCATTTCATTTTCTTCTCAATTGCTATGCCAGTGCTTAGATCCTCTGACAGGTTTCCTTTAATCACACGGAATTTTCTCTGATCAGCTAGAATACCTAACATAATAAACAGCTATTAATATCATTGGCTTTACATCATTATACATTTATCATTTTCTCATAAAGACTTACTTTGATTTCCAAGATCCTTATTTGTACTGCGAATAATCATTTACTTCATGCCTTTCCCTTGAGACTAATAAGTCTGCTAAGGCTAAGGCAGGAAATCATGTTTGTTTGTTTGTTTGTTTGTTTGTTTGTTTATTGAGAGAGGCACAAGAGAAAAGAAAATCCCCATTCTTTGATCACATGAGGAGGATATGATTATAAAGGTGTTTCTTCCTCTTCCCTCAGGCTCTCTTCTGGAATCACAGTTGACCTCTGAAAATCATTGGGATGGCTTGATGCTTATATGATTCCCCTTTCATCTGGCTCTTGCTGAATGGCTAAAAACCACCACTTCATTCATCACATTGATCCTATTATTTTAATTTCTCACAGTCAAGTTCGTGGCATGAAACAGTTTACCTCAATTGGAAGTCAGTAAATATTTCTGAGGAATTCAGCAGACTCAGAAAATTTTACTTTACTGAAAACTTGAAAAAGCATAACTAGACAGATTTGGGAATGCGAATCCACTGAAAATCCCGTAGTTACTCCTGTACAAAACAACAACAACAAGAACAACAAAAAAAAACTGTAATTACTTTGCATTTTACTTTAAATAACTACTAAGGAAAGAAAATGAAATGAGATTGTCATTCATCTCAAGCAGGAATTCAAAATAAATTTTGATCAATAAGAAGTGTAAAATATCTTCATAAACTGACCTTGATGGACTTAAATCAGGACCTGGGGTCATAGAGAAAATAAAACGTGATACAATGATTGTCATTTATTTTCTCCTCTCAACACAAATAATTCAGTTGTTTTAACCTTTCTATATATGATGGCTGATATTTCATTCTCAAGGAAATCAAATTTGGAGTATAGTTTAGTGGTCAATTTATCTGTCAAGATCAAATTTGTCTGATACTAGTCAATAAATTGTGAAGTTTTTGTCTTAACCTGTCTTTAAAACCCATTACTAATTTACTGCTACTCTTGCAAAAACAAGGAGCTGAGCAGTAGAAATCCCACCTTTTCTTCCCCCTTACATTAGCATTCTATTTTGTAGCAGAAGAAGCCCATGATGCTCAAAGTAGAAAGCAAGAGAATAAAAGGCCACAACATTGCTGCTTACAAAATCACACCTTCCTACGCTGTAATGTCAAGAGAACAAAATATTCATATTTCAAGAAATCAGACAAATAGGTTTGGAAATGTAAAAGTAGAAATCAGAGGGATATCTCTAACTACGTCACTTTGGCATGATGATTTCAAAGGTTTTATTCACAAAAGCTTTTGACAAGTTCTAGTAACAGCTGCATCTAGAAATCCCAAGATTACTTCTCACTATACGTTTTTTACTAGAAAAAATAGCCATGTTTACAACCTAAAGACCATAACTAGAGAACCGATAGTTAATTGCGGTACCTATGATCTTTTAGGACTTTGGACCTCTGACTTTCACTTTGAGTAGTGAAGTCAGTTAGGAAGTGCAAATGTTTTGTTAGGATTTTTCAGAGAAGTATCCCCAGAACAACCACTGACCGACAATACCATGTAACTGATATTAGTGTGTCCCTGTAATTGCACCCATGGGAGAAGAGAATATCTGCTCACCATTTTCTTCTATTGCTAACCTTGTATAGAGGCAAGTATGGCTTTCTTTCAAAACACTCACTTCTGCTTTCCCAAGATTATTAGCCTATCACAGTCCATGATTTATAGTCCTTAAAAATATCTGTCAATAAACAAAATCCCTTGACACATTCTAGGATTAAAACATTTACCATGGAAAAAAAAAAAACCCAAAACTTCCTTCACCGAGTGTTTGACTCATCTTACTCATAAAAGACATGCAGCAAGGAAAATTCAAATTGAAATAGACTCTCAGAACTCATGGAGTAAATTCTATTCCTCAGTGAGGAAGTTTGGTGATCTCTATGGAAATGAATAACTTCTAAATATCATTCTATCAACCTGTACATTCAATAGAGACTGGTAGAGGATGACATTTTCTCACTTGCTCTGTTTACTCTCACTTGTCCAAAAAGAATATAAGTGTGGAACTGTGTTATCATTACAGAATCAGAGAATTGCAGGGGTTGGAAGGGACATAAGAGATTACCAAGTCAGATCCCCCTGCTAAAGCAGGTTCCATACAGTAGATTGGACAGGTAGATGTCCAGATGCATCTTGAAAATCTCCACAGAAGGTGACTCCACAACCTCTCTGGGCAACCTGTTTCAGCGCTTCATTACCCTTACTGTAAATAAGTTCTTCTACATGTTAGCATGAATCTTCCTATGTTTTTGTTTTAGGCCATTACTCCCTGCTTTATTGCTACACAACACCAAGAAAAGCCTGCCTCCATCCATTTGCCTCCCACCTCCCTTTAGATATTTATAAACATATACCAGATTCCCTCTCAGTCTTCTTTTCCCCAGACTGAGGAGGCCCAGATTAATCATTCTTTCCTCATATGAGAGATTCTTCAGGCCCTTTATCATTTCCGTGGCCCTCCACTGGACTCCTTCAAGGAAATCACTGTCTTTTTCAAACTGGAGAGCCCAGAACGAGATACAGTAGTCTAATTGTGGCCTCACCATGGCAGAATAGGAAAGAATCAGCTCTCTCAACCTGCTGGCCACAATCTTTTTAACACACCCATTAGCACATCATTGCCTCCATATAGTATGAAAAGAGATTCTGAATTCAACCATAAGTCAAAGTAAGTGCTTACCTCAACATTCTTAATTAAGCAGTGTTTTTCCATTGCACCTGAGACTGGTTTCATTGTGATAAGATTGAATGCTACAGTCTATTCTACTAACTCTGAGGTGCTTGTTTATATCCTGTTTATGTGAGGTATTTCACAGACTCTCTATTGATTTACCTACAATTGTGCTATAACATCATCACTTCTCATGTTATTCTCCCAATATTTAAGAGTCTGATGACAGAAGATAACTTAGCTTTACATTAGATATTAAAAGCAACATTTACAAGATAATGGAATGAAAGTATTTAGGGTATCATTTCTGTAATGCCTCTAGTTCATAAATTCAAAAATATATTAATAAAAACTGGTAAATGGACATCAGTTTAAAAAAAAAAGTTGGTCCTTGGAAGCAGTTAAATTTTTCTGATAAGTTCTTTGTGATACCAAGCAAAGTGCTGTTAGGAATATCAGTAGTCACATTAAGGAAAAATTTTGGGGAAGATAGAGTATCTGCCTACAGAACGCTCCTGTTGAAGAAGTAGTCTTCACCCAGGAGGCACTCTCCCTTTAGATGCTAGCCCCCTGTGGGAAGCACAGACTAATTATTTGCATCTATTTTTCCTGGGTCAGCCACTTCCTTCACAAGGTTCTCCATCATCAGTTCATAGCATAGCATAACAGTGAGGTAACTGTGACATAACAGTTCCCTTACACTTTCAGAATATACCGCAAGAGGTTAAGTGACAGCCATTTTCAACACATAGTAACATGTTTAGATACATCTAGGATTTTTGTATTTTAAGAAATTCATTATTTTCCAATCTAAGAGTAATTTTGAAATATAAACATATTCAAATTCAGATTTTCAAATACACATCCCAAAATTACATATACTCAAACATTGATAGTCCCCATTGACAGTGATAGCGATGAAGACCTTTGCCAAAACTAAAATCTGATGATATTATCAAGTTTCTTTGTTCCATGGCTTCTTTCTCATTATATACAATTTATGTGAGCAGGGGATCACAACAGGAGCCGTAACTGTGGCGTGAGCCTTTTTCTAGAGACTATATTCAGTATAATGGAAAAATATTCATGTGAATCTGAGAGATATCTCTGATAATTTGATTAACAAAGGAAAGTTGGTCTTACAAAATCATCAGAAACAAACATAAAAACAAAACAAACAAAGTCACTTCTCTGCAAAAATATTCTTCACACTGAGCTGTACAAATCAGCAGCACAGTGCCCCAGGTTCCTCCTTTATGGAGTGGAAACAGTCATTTCTATATAGACTGAATCACCCTTCATAGAAGCCTCTTTTTCTCTCTCTGTGAGAGTAAATGATGGGGCTGTGCTCTCACCTCAGGCAGCTCACGGACATCAGAAGACAAAGAGGCTTGAGTGCTCTTACTCAGTCTCTTTCCATTCTTTAATATACGTACATGGAACATGCAGGCAATTTTATGGCATTAAAACACAAAAATATGATAACACAGAACCCAAGTAGTCCTGCACTACAAGCTACAACACTTCAATTATCATAGTACTCTGAGTACATCATTTCATTGTCGGAAGTCCTCTGATACAGAAAGAGTAAACAAAACCCTACATTACTGTGAGATTCAACAGTGTGTCACTTCTGTTAAAAAAAAAAACCAAGCAAACAAAAAACCCAGCAAAAACAGCAAAGTGCTTTAAAGCAGATGCCTGTGTTAGTTTAGTTTTTATAACTTTTTTTTTATAACTTTTTTTCCCCATTGCTGTGGCAAAAGTTGTTTTGTTCAGTTTGAGCACAGAGGCTTCTGCTGTAATTAAGACCTTGCATATTAGTGGATGGAACTCAGTGCTGAATTCGAACCTCAAATTCTAAAGCATCGAGTCAAATGTTGTGCTGATGTTATTTATTATTTTCTATAGAAAAGCTCCAGTTAAAAGCACAACTTAATGTTTCTATGTGTTTTGCCTAATTTTCCACTGAAAACATTCAAACTGTTTTTCCATACCTACTAATTACATCAAGTGTCTCCTACTGATGTCACCATGTAAACTTTCCAAGGTTCTTCTTTCCATGTCCCAAGAAAAGTTCATTCTTGTCACCACATACTGGGAGCTGTTATTTGCTTGTGATGCATGAGTGAAAGTGAGAAGTCATGACACACTGAAGGTTTACTTTCTGACTCAATTTGTCTACACAAAATTTGAGGTTTCTTCAATTTCTGAGTGCGTCAAGGAAGAGAGGGTCCTGAAAAATGACTTTGTTACAGAATGAGTCCATGCGAGTGCAGCAAAAGAAAGCAAGCAGCACTAAGGCTGCACCCAAACCTCTTGCTGTTGATTCCAAAGTAAATCAAGCTGTAAAGGAGGGAGCACCGGCTAACCCAAAGAAACAGATCACCCATATAGAGTTCTGTCACTATTTGATTTAAATAAATACAAGACAATGTCATTAATACAAACCTCTTTTCCATAAAGTGCTTAACAAAGTGACAGCTTTATATGACCTTGGTATATCAAATCATTCATAGAAAATTCAGAATTGCATAATCTTCCGTAACTGTTAAAAATGGGAAATTGTGAATACCAGGAAGAATGAAGAGCTGCCAAGCAGATGCATTTGAAACAGTAACAATGTGAAACCATCAACACAGGCTTGGCCAAAACAACATTTTCTTATTTGCAAAACCTTGAGTTAGTTTGGTCTGTATAAAAGTCTGAAGTGTCTGCTACTGACTAACATGCATTAAAACACAACTTTCCTTTCTGATGTTAGTGTTTTATAAGGCACACCTTAAGAAATTACCAGCTAAAACTTCTCTAAGCATTCATTTATTTATGTCTGCGACTCTTTGATGCAGAAAGTGTACTCGTGTTCTTTTTTTCTGTCTTTGCCTCCTAAGAACTCTACCCCTTTCCCAAGCTGAAAGGAAGCTGTGGTGTCTTGATGAGATGCCATTGTTTCTGAGGAACGGAGTATTAACCTACTCATCTTCATAATGCTACCGAGAGGAAATGTGCTCTATAGATTAAAGCACAGCATGCAGGTTACTCCCCCCCGGTAAAGGCTATGGGGCACATGTTGGGAGACTATTATACTGACTGAATGCTTGTCTAGACTAGGATAAAAGGTGCATTTAAAAACATTTGCCTAACAAAGTGAAATTATGTCAACAATAAATAATAAAAAAGTTCAAAACTAAGGCAGCAGATAAAGACCTTGAGATTTATGTTAATTTTTAGTAATGTGAATGTACTTCTTCAGTAGGAAATGCAATTAAAACACCATTTTGGGAATTAGGGGACAGCTTTTCTTTGTTTCTATTCTTTGCTTACAATTATGATTGTTCAATATGTTATGTGATGCAGAACGAATGTTAATGGTAAATTGCTGGAGTGTAATAATTGATTTCTTTATTAATAAAGGAGATTTAATGCTCAATGGGATGCTTGATCTAACTCACCATTAAGAGATTTTGTTTTAAGAGTCATCTACAGTGCAGTTCTTCACCTTGAAGGGTTCTTATACCTCTTACTAAGCATAACTGCCTCTGCACAACTGCTCATTGTAGGTGGGATATGATATTTTGGAATCACTGAGTGCTTAACACTGTCATTAATTTTCTGCGGGATTGTGCTTAGCACTTCTAAGAGCCAGTTCAGTAGAAAATGGATTTCTTATGCCATTAAACATGTGGATGATTAAAGTGCAAGGAGACACACATCGGGCTGATCATAAAGAAAGACAGAGGATGAGTCTGTCTTAATGTGAACCGGTCTGTCTGAGTTCAAATGTACACACAATAAACCTTCATGGCAGGTGTTCTAGGGAGTACAGCAGAGGCCTTCAGAGGACAGGCACAGGACAGCACTCAAAGATACAGACATAAATCACAAATGGTCTATTACTGGTCACTAAAACGGTACAATCTTGAGAGCTGCATAAGTTCTATCCTGCTACAGGGTGCTGCAAAAACATACATCCCACACACATAAAATGTCACTCCTATGGTAAGAACGCAAATAAGAGAACCAATAAAAAAGCAAAGTCAAAACCTGTTAGGAGAGTCAAAACCTGTTAGAAGTGGAAGAACAGGAGCAGTTTGCTTCAGCCCCTGCTCCCTGATGTGGGACACCTGACCTGAGTGTCTCTGCCTCTTATCCACAGCACCTCTTTCACTGGAAAAATAAAAACAACAGTACTACTTTCTGATTTGCCATTCATCATATTCCCTCTTCAGATTAAGCAATCATATGCATGGTGTTATCTTCAGCTATATTTTATACTAAATATATTAGAATTTTATAGAGGAGTGGCTGACTTCTGCTCCAGCTATTTAGAAGGACAAGAGCAAATAAGAAGGAAACACCCTGACCCTTTGCTCCAGTAAAGCAGTTACCATGCTGTGGGCACTACAATAACAGATAAAATGTCAATAGGAATAATAATAAGAAGAACATATCTCTGACTTCCTGGGGAAAAAAGTGAGATCATTTTAAATTCAGATACTTTCTAATGCCAGCAAAGCAACCTTTCTTGACTTACTCCAGTACTTGATAGGAGCATAAAAAAAGGAAGGGGAACAGCTATTTACCATGGGTGGATAGTGATAGGACAAGGGGGAATGGTTTTAAAATGAGGCAGGAGAGGTTTAGGTTAAATGTTGGGAGGAAGTTTTTCACACAGTGTAGTTACATGCCAGAACAGGTTGCCTGAAGAGGTAGTGGATGTCCCATTCCTGGAGGCTTTCAAGGCCAGGCTGGATGTGGCTCTGGGCAGCCTGGTCTGGTGGTTGGTGACCCTGCACATAGCAGGGGGTTTGAAACTGGATGATTTCTGAGGTTCTTTCCAACACAGGTCATTCTATGATTCTGTGATTGTATGATTGCATGATTCCATGATTCTATGGTAAAGGTTTATTTCCAAGAGCACATTAGTGTAAGCCAACCTTGCAGTCTGATAGATGTTATCAGAGCCATAGCTGAGGCATGTGTACACAATCTAAGGCTGTTGTGTTTTGGTTGGTTTTTTTTTGTTGTTTGTTTGTTTGTTTGTTTGTTTTTCTAAATCACCTCCAGCTAACAAGATGTGACACAAGAGTAAACAGAAAAGTTTGTGAAAATTGCCTAAGGACAGTTATGAATGTTCTTTAAAGTAGAAGTTTTTCTGGAATGCACCAAAACATATTCAGAAGGATGCCACAGAGCTACTCCAGAGGCTTATGTAGGATGCCAAAATGTTTTATTATGGTAAAACATTAAATATTTATTCCATCCTATGTTGTTACTTGTGAGAATTATTAATTTTTCTTTTAGAGTTTTTAATGAATCCTGTCAAACAGTTACAAAAAATGCTAAGAACCCAAACTGCAGCTATAGTAATTTAACTGGAATATGTGGAGCTTCAAGTGCCATCTAGCGTATACTTGACTCTATAGTTCTGGAATGTGTGCACACCTCTCAAGTTACTTAATTTCTCAACAAATCTTTCAAAGAAAAAGGTGTGTTGATGCCTTAGTTTTTGCAGATGTTTAGGAATATACTTAGCATTTCAGAGACCTTATTTAACTTCAAATTCTACTATCATTAAAATAGCAACTGCAGCAAGACATTTATGTTTAAATTTTCAAATCAGCAAAAGGAAAAATTCCTTAAAACTCAGTTCAAGGAGAGGAATTCATAGTATAGGCAGGTACATTTATTTGATCTCATTAAAACCCAAGGTTTATTATGAAATTGAGAAGTCTTGTCTCCTGTTACTATTTCCTTTGGACTCATATCTCTATTGATCTAGTAACATATGCAGCAACTTCATGATAGGGACACACATTTGTGTCTATTTTCTCCAAACAGAGGAACTGGAGACTACTTCATACTTTGTCAAATGTGATTGAAATTGTCACATAATCAAAACTTCATACAAATGTGATAAGGAAACTGCAGCATCTGATGCATGGACTCAGATTTGAATGATCCAAATCGTTTATTACAAGTTCTTACATCACTTATATAGCTTCACAAGTATACCTTCAAGTTTTCTTTTTCTAGCTTTCCCATCCACCTCTACAACTTTCCCATCCACCTTTACATGTCAAGAGAGCATTCTACAAAGCACTCTTCAACCGTTCACACAGGCGTTTATCCAATCAGAGCTGTGAGACATTCTTTCTCCTTTTAGAGGTATCCTTGATTCTCATGCTGTTTATCTTGCTCCACAGCTTCTGCTCTGAACAGTTTTTCTTGTATTCCTACAGGAAACCAAGCCAATTGAATGAAAGCCTTTTTGAAAAGGATAAAGACATGACTGAAAGAGAAATGTCAGTAATGATCGTACTATATCAGAAATGTGGCCTGTAATTATGGATAGCTTCAATCATTATCATGATACCATTTCATCATTAAAAAAAGTACTAACAGCTTCCTAAATTCATATAATGGAACTGGCTATTTGATATTTGAGTATTTCATTGATAAAATTTGATACTTGTAGTCTTTTATCCAGTGACAGTAGCGTGAGATTGAAATCACACTTTGTTTTTCATACATTTAGGTTCTTATTTTCTCTTTGTGCTATAAATTAATACAAAATATACAATAAATATGTCCATATATGTCATTAAAGGTAACATAAATTACATAAAAATAGTTTGGCCTTTTAGAGGTAAAACTGATCAGAAATTTACTATTTCCTATTTAATTTCAGCATGCATAGACATGTTTTTCTTCAATAAAGAGTATGTTCTGTAAAATTCAGTAGAGATAGAAAATATTCCTCAATAAATTGATCTTTTTTCCAAATTGAAAGAATAGACAGGGAATGAAAGTAGAACAGCAATAGAGTACATTATTTCCTACGTAATCTGCATACCAACTTTTAAGACATCTTTCATCTTCATTCAGACTCTCCATATTCATGCATTCCTAACCTTATAAGAAAGTTCTGTCTAGCCTCCATCAGACATACAAGCGAGAAAGCATGAAATGTGGAAGGAAATGCCAGAATCCAACAGTTCATTTTCAGAATGTTGTTCTTGCAGACTTTCAGATTTATACAACATTTTTTCAGCTGATTTATCTTATTGCATATTATACAGCTCAAATCACATCAAGAATTTAAAATTATAACCAATCATTCAAAGTGCTCCCTGAAGCAAAGCATAATGCCTCAAAGAAGAAAAGTCAGTACAAGTGGTGAAAGCCACAAAAAGGCTCTGCTTCAGCTCTCAGATTCATCAGATAATCTATACAGATATTAAACTCCAACTAACTTCAGTGGGAGTCTTGTATCTGGAAATGTGGAAGAACCTAAATAGTGTTTTTCTTCTGCTGCTGCTTTCCTCCCTCCTTACTCACTAAATATATGTGGAAAATTAGGGCTTCTAGGTTTCTTTATTGGACAGTTTTTCCTTGCCAGTGAGAAACCAGAAAAAATCCACATGAACCAGTTTTTCTAACTTAAAATTATTTACCTCCAGCTGAAGTTTCTGAGTAGAATTAAGACATATCTACAGGTATAATAATTATGATAATGTGTCATCTTTTTATGATATTAATAACAAATCCACAAATTCATGTTACATTAAAAATGGTCTAGATCCTCAATGTATAATAATGCTTTCAACACTGACAGATGAGTATCATCCATAGCCCGAAAATTTTAATAAATACACCATTTAAACATTCTAAATGCCAGAGTAGAAAAAAAAGCATGGCAAATGCTTCATGGCAAGTATTAAAAAAAACATAAATTTTCTGCAGCAACAAAACGTACAGCACGCACCAAAGTTTGATTATAACTCTTCTAAACTGTCTAAAACTGTTCTTTTTACAGTGCAAACATGAGAAATTAAGCAAGAAAAGAGAGAAAAGAAAGAGAGATACAGCAAAGGGGGATATAGTTCTTCCCATTATTTAAACAAAAGAAACTAAAAAAGTTAAGGTCATTGTACTCATAGTTTTAGTTTTGCTTCTGCAAAGCACGGCACATTTTTGGAAAACAGAAAATAAAATATAGTAAGTTAAAATCTTCCTTTGTAATTTTTCCTGTGGCTTCTTGTCTTGCTCCAATTTATAGGAGGGAGAGGAGGTTCTTTTATTATCTATATACCCGGCGTGAGATTAAGAAGCAACGGTTCAAATGTTGGTCCAACCAGTTTATTACAAATCTTAATCAGGGTAATGGGGAAGGGGAGGACGGACACTATTATGAATTAGGGTAATGGGGAAGGGAAGGAGGGCGATAGAAAAGATAGAAAAGAAGAAGCAAGGAGTCTTTATAGGCAGCAAGAGGGAGATAGTCACCACCATGGATCCAGCGAGGTTCGTAGTTCAGTCTTTGATCTTCAGTAGCGGTGGGTCGTCAGGCAGAGTTGTCCTGTTGCCAACGAGAAGCACAACGAGAAACGACCATGGTGATGATGGCCCCTTTTCAATGGTTTCAAAGTGGTTGAATCAGCGGTCTTTGCAGTGACAGCTCAAAATCCAAAGTGGTTGAGTCAGCTCTCCTTTGAGTGGCAGCTTCTGGCTCTGGGATCTCAGCAGAAACTCCTTTGTTCCCATCTTCCGGGCCTTGCCAGCAGATAAGAGGGAGCAGGGGTGCCCATCTGCATCCTGTTTCTCACAGAACACGATGGTATCGTTCCCCAATTTTCCCACACCTAGCTGGAGCTGTTTTGTCACAGGCCAGATCTTCCGCCAGTAAACACTCCTGAGTACTCTCATCCGCTCTTCTATAGAGCAAGGAGCTCTGGAGGAAGGGGCTTTCAAATGTTTCCAAGGTGATATCCATTGTCACACAGTTAGCACCCATTAGTTGCCTCCTCAACAAATCATTCAGAGTCTTATCACAAGAAATACCTCAGGAAGCAAGCTTTGAGCCAAAAAACAGAGAAGGATTCTCACACTTCTTTACAGCAATTTTCATGTCTGATTTAAAGAGCCAATAATTTGATATTGCCTATTCATTAACATTACCCCTTTATGCAGTCCCTGAAGTGTTCTACTGTTTTATCACATAAAGCTCACAGAGCCTATTACCTATAGAGGGAGCAGTCAAAGCTGCTGCCTGAAGTAGCTCTCTGCTCATTTCCTATGCATGACAAGAAACTTCATTATCACCTTATTTAAGTGAAATTATACATTTCTACACTGATCTATTTCAGTAGATGAAGGTGTCAAAATGCTATTTGGCTATTGCAATAGTATGCAGATGTTTATCATTAATACTAATAACCTTATTATCATCACTACTGTGTGCATAGCTTACATATTTATTTTATGCGTACATATATATTGCTCCTCACCAGCTGGAGATTGATGACATTTTATGAGCTATGTAAGAAGAAGCATACAGTATGGTACTCTTTTCTCCACAGAATGACTTTCTTTCTGAAAGCAGGCCCAAGAGCCTTGCTAGATTTCCTATTTTGTGAACTCTGTTATTACGAAGACTTACTAATTGGTCATATCTTCTTGAATCAGCTATATATGCAGTCTCTTATTATAGCTATAGTATGAATATTTTTATGCTTCGGGTTTGTTAGAATGCGCTGCTTTTGCTCATACCATCCTTCTTCATTATTATGCCTTGTATGAAAACTTTAATTTGTTAATATTAATATTCCACTCCAGAACTTAAAACTGATAGAGTAAAATCCTCCTTATTGAAACACTGTCAACTGGAACAAGTAGATGTCCCTAAAAGAACAGTTTTTTTAAGAAGAAAATAAAAAATGGCTAAAGAGAAAAATAAAAACAAAACCAAAAACAACACAAAAAAGTAACCACTATGGTGAATGAAAATAGCTACACTGGAAGCCCAGTTAATTGCAGGCACAACTTCACTGACTTCATCAGAACTGTAACTATTAAGACCAGAGATCAATTTCAACTATTTTCTTTATTCTTAATTTAAACTTTCATAGAATCATATAAAAGCTTGGGTTGTAAAGGACCTTAAGGATTATCTAGTTCCAACCCCCCTGTCACAGGTGACAACTGCTAGATCTTTCTTTAATTAAGACAGAACACAAGAATTCTCATCTATTCAACTCAATATCATTCAAGTTCTTTAACATGGAACTTTTCCATTTGGTTTGGCTTGGTTTTGTGGATAAAATTATCCCAGTGGAGCATTAATCATGCTTGTCGAATCAAATGCAATTGATTATGGAAAAAAGGAGCAAATTGCAAAAGATGCAATACAGATAACCAAAAGCAATAATACCATTGCATTTCTACCATACAAGATCATTACATTTACACCCCCTTGAAATTTCCTTAATCTTGTTGTACTTTTGTATACTCTAATTTAACCTCCTACAGATATAGATGTTCCATATTAATAAGGGTTCTAAATAGGATGAACATGAATAAAGATCTTCCTCCTTAGAACTTCATGGTTCCAGAAAATTCAGGTGAAGTTCAGTGCTATATTTAATCAAATTCAAACTCTATCTGTTGCCAAATGAGCAACACTAGTGCATCTTTACTTGTACTTGATCTGCCCTCAAGGTAACCCAGTTTAAAAATTCACAGTCAGTCAAAACTAATCCAACAGAATGAGAGAGTAGTTTTCTAATTCTGGCAGATAGCCACAAGATTTATTTTTCTCTAACAACAGATTATCCCCTTTGAGTGTGGCTTTATTCTGTCAAAGTTTGCAGCCCTGGGTGCATTCCATCATCTCTCCAGGTATCCACTCAGAAACACATTCCTGATGTAGGAAAAGATAAAGCAAGAAGTATTTTCAATAATATGGTCTGCTTAAATGAAACTTTCCTCTGAAAATCTGGTGAAATACTATTTCTCAGTTCTAAACCTCAAGATCACAGTTCACAAAGGGATTTAAAACTTGTAAAGAGGAGAAGATGGTTTTATTCTCAACATATACAGTTGGCACACTGAAAGAGGCGTCACAAAGTAAAAACTGCAGACAGTTTTGAAGATGTCAAAATAAGTGAGCTTCAACATACACTTTTGATGAATCCAGTCGGAAATTAAAGCTACTATATTCAACATAATGACGTAATTAAATATGATTATAATTCAAAACAAAATTTTATTCTGAAACATTTATTGGCCATTTATGTAAATATATATATATATATACTTTTCTATCTTTTTTTTTCCAGTAGTACTGAGAGTCATTTTGTTTCTGCTCATTTTGCATTCTGTGGTTAATATAATTTTATTAATTTTTTACAGTAGTTTTGGCTGAAATATTCCTTTAGGAATACTTACCATGAAATACCACATATGTTTTATACAAATGAACTTCTGGATGAGCAAAGAAAACCCATGGTGGCTTGACCTTGATATCAGTTTAATGTGAACTGTGAAGAGGGAGGAAGGGACTTGTTTTTTTAATGCTTACTTTGTATTATTAGTTACGTTATGTTCTGTTTCACACTGGTGAAACACCTTAAAATTCAGATGAGGGACTTCTGTAACTTTGTTTTTCTTAATTTCAAAAGTTGCCTTTCAGTGCTGTTAATTTAAAACAGTCTTTAGCCTGGGAGGTCAGACCTCATGGCATACCCAAAAGATTTCCTGCCAGACATCATCAGGAGATGTACATTCACCTACATAACATAGAAGATTTAATTTGCATTAAATTAAATTAAACATCTTAATGGAAGAAGATGGAATCCCTTAAGGACATTATGAAATTTCATAGAATTTTTCTACTTTGTCTGGAAAAGCCAGAGAAAATATAACACCTGTGTCTTTGGTAGAACCAGGACAGCAAGGAATATTAATAAGAGAATATTAATACCACCAATGACTCAAGTGAGGGCAGCAATTTGGAAATAGATATGAAAATGTGGGCACAAGCTAATTAGTGTCTATATTATTGAAAGAATACCATGTTTCTTCCACTAAAAAGAAAATTTAAAGTCCAAAAATATATATAATATATAATATAAATGCAATAGCAGCACAAAGCCACATTTTACTCCTAAAATCAATGACTCATCTTCTTTTGTAAGTCCCATGTGTATCACCCAGTAGTAAAAGGATACACTTTTTTTTGCTAGACAGTTAGATAAAGCCACCTTCCATAAGCATACTACTTTCCAACTTAGACATTGGCACCTATGACTGAGGAGCACAGAAATAGGGCCTGACCAATTCTGCAAACCTTTGCTTTAATTACAGTTAAAATCACACATTTACACTGATCTATCTTCATTTTCCTCACAAATGCCTTCACTTGTACTTTGCAAATCTGAACAAAACCCTACTTGCCTCTTTTAATGGATATATGCAAAGAGAAAGGGTTAGAAATATTAGAAATATTAGAAAGAAGAGAAAGTCAAGATTTTGTGATGGAACTGCTTTAACAGCATTAGCAGTATACTTTACCTAGTCAAACTTATCTTCTACGTGAAGGAATGAGGTTAGTTTCTTCATCAAGCCCAGTGGCCTAATTTTAAAAAATGGAGCAGAGCCCATAGGTATCACAGGGTGAAGTGGTTTTCCACAAGAGCCCATTAGAGAACCTGCTGACATTTTTTTGTAGATTATTAGAAATACATGAATTGCAGACAAAAAATGTGGACAGAGCCATTAAGGAAGGGCTTATGTTGTCTTAGGAGATGTAAGCAAGGTTGTCTTTACTTTTAATGTCTCTTGATCTAAAGACTAGTGGCTTTCTAAGTACCCATGCCAACTGTAGCTTATCTGTTTATTTAACTGGGAAAACAAACAAACAAACATGAAATCTCTACACAAGTCCATGAAAAGTTCTTCAGTACTTAGTAACACATATTTTACAAATTCTAGCTCATCTACTAAGGTCATAGACTGTGAATTTTAAGCAGACTATATATCAACCCAAAATCATTCTAGGAAAATGACATCTTCATTCTGTTTGGGAATTGCTCTCAAAGTAATTGCTGACTTTAAGAATCTGTGTGAAAAATGATATGCAAATTTCTTTTGGAGAAAACACGTTCATTTTAACTTTCCTGGGGAATTGTTAGAAGTCCCTTCACAGTTATACTGAGGTTATATCTGCATCTGTTTGACTCTGAACAGATCAACAAACACGCTGATAAGTAAACACTCAGATATATAAAAACAGAATTTTACTAAAAAATATTTAATTTACTATAGCTGTGTTTCAAATAGAACAGTAGTAGTTAAAATATTACAGAGTCAAATAAAAAAAGCCTCCAAGGACAGACTGTTTATTAATCTTAACTCTGCCATTTGGATAAATTGTTTATGTCATGAAGTAATAGATTTAAAATTTTAGAAGTGACCTAACAACATTCTCAAATTTACTACATTAGGAATTATAAGATTAATAAGAAATTAATGATGTGGGCATTTGTAACTGAATTGAGAAACTACATTGCTCAGTGGGTTTAACTGTGTTATTCCCAGCCTAAAAAATGAGTTTAAATTGAACTAGATGTTCAGGTTATTTAAACACATCTGCTAATGTTGATTGATTTTATTGGTAGGAAACTACCTCACAGTGAAAATAATTGAGAACACAATTTTATCAGGGACGCATTCTTCCCCAAACCAAAGAAGAACCAATAAGCTTGTGAGATAACCTTGCTTTAGTGGCAGAAATTGCTATTGCTTGAGAGATGGTATATGTTCACCTAAAATCTACATTGAAGTAAACATGGCACAGAAGGTGAAAATATCTCACAAACATAAAATGTTAACTCTCATGAGCCAGTCTGTCAGAAATTTGCACAAGAAAGGAGTGGTGACAGAATTCCCTGGCCAGAAAAATACTGAGCACATAAATATGTAACACATGGACACAGAAATTACATAGGAATGTATAGAACTATGTACTGAAGGTACAGGGAGAGAGCAGCTATTCAACAGCAAGAAAATAACAGACTTCAGCTGTAAGAGGCAGGAAAGAAAAAAAAAACAGCCCAAAAATTCATCAGCGCTTCTATTAGAGCATGAAATTAGCAGAAATCTATCAAAAGTTTTCAGTCAAGTTTTGATGCATAAATCAGTGTAGTGCCTACAGAGCCCCAGGTGCACAAAGATTGTGCTTTTCTACTCTTCACTTTTTAGCAAAGTACCAAATTGATTGTACCTTTGCAAGCGATGTGCTTCTCTTTTTTGCTCTTTTTGTAATGTATGTACTAAGATATTACACAAGTCCAAATTCTGAAAAAAAAAATAATTCACAAGGAGCATTTGCTTCAAAAATTAAGTTAAAGCCTGAGAAAATATAATAGCAACAGTTTAATAAAGTTATGTGTTTTGCTCCTAAGGGTACATGTGGATGCATATGTAATGAAGAGCACAGCTGTTTTATTAGATAATTTATGCTCAGATGTTTTTTCATTAGCTGGTTTACAGGTTTAAGCTGTGCACCAGAATCAGACTGAAGTATGTTGTGTCTTGTAGGTTAGTATAACTGTAAACAAAGGAATTTACAAGCTTCAAAGAAAAGAATTTACAAAACCTGAGCAAGCCATATTGCTCTGGATTATTGCTCTTCTCTTATGCACATACAGCTTGGGAAAATGATATGCAAAACATCTACAGTTAATGAACCAGAATCAACCTGTAAAGGCAGAAATCAAGAGCAGTAAAGCCAGAAGGTTTCAATGTCACACTTTCTCTCATAGTTTTAATTTAGCAACATTCTTCATCTGTGGAGCTTCTATTTTAGTTTGTGTTAACCATTCCCTTTCTTAATGTCTTATTGTTTATTAAGGAACTGTAGTCAGATCTTAGCGCATTTGAAATGCTAGCAGTTCATCTCATGCTCTCCTTTCAGTTTCCTCAATAGTCATAACTTTCTGAGTTTTGAGTTCATTTGACAAAAATGTATGCATATATTTCAGAGTGAGAGGAAGGGAGTTTATGTTATGAGGAAGCTATTACCTGTTTTTACCTAAATACATATATACACTGTGAAAATATTCTGCCTTTCAACAAAAGATGAAAATCTTCAGGTGGGTTCAGATTGAGTTTTTCAAAGGGGGAGGAAGCAAAATAAAGGAGAATGTGAGGGCATACTTAGGGAGCAGCTGGTACAAGCTTTATGTCCCATTAGCACTGCCTACAATTAGATACAGGAGTCACCTTTACATCTCTGCTGCGGACAAAGCCCAGCAGGGAAGATCCAGCTGATTTCTGCCTCCATCATGCCATGAAGTGGATCTGAATAGTCTGATTGTAGTTCTTCCCTCATAGCCAAAAATTTCCCAATATAAAAATCAAAACTGTTAAAAAAAATAAATAAATTGAGAAAGCACAACATTATAGACTCATAGATACAACAGAATATACAGTTCAGAAGAGCAAGTAAGCTGCCAAGCACTCCAGCATAGACATCAGATTACAACCTTCAACTCTCTTATTGCAGTTCCCCTATGGACGCACAGAATCTCACTTAATATGATGCACTATACATTTATGCTCATTTTATCTCCCTCCATACCAGTGACTGTTCCAAAAAATGAACTGGAACAATTGCTCCAAATACACATTAGACTCACACAACCACTACATATGAAAAGGCAATTTTAACTACTGTAGACATAGCCAAGGAGAATTCAGATCCCCCAGGCCATCAGTTGGTGAATTAGCGTGCATTTAACTTCAGTAGAGAGAGGTGCTCTCCACCTGGCTAGAACATCACAGCAAAATGCCAGCCCTGAAGGAGGCAGCTTTAAGTTGCCAGTCATGAGTTTCAATTCCTGGCTGATTTGGCCTGGGCTGAAAGAAAAAACTGACTGCAAAGGCAACTGAACCAGCTGTGATGAGTTCTGCTGGAATAATACTCTTTATATGTAGAAAAATAACCTCTAAAAGTAATAACACAACTAGTAACATTTGAAAACTTCTATAAATAATACATACAAATAATATTCCATAAATGTAAATTACATTGATGGGGTGAAACTTTAGTTGATTTTACCCATTACTCAGTAACTGCTATCTTCAATGTTTAAAAGTGATTTTGAACGTGAATTTGTAAAGTACGTGGCAATTCTTATATTATGTATTTAATGACATTTACAGACATCTGCTTCCAAATTTTGATTTGTGGTGGTTTCTGTCAGTGTCAGTAAACTTTAAAATGTTGTATTGGAACATTAGAACTCAATTGGGTATTTTTGCCATTTTATTACACTGTATATCTGCCAGCCCATAATTCTGAATTTTATAACAAAATCTGAGTGGAGAAGGAGTGTACATATAAACCATAATAAGTTTTAGGGGAATATGTAGACTAAATATCAAAGGCCATGCTCATAGGCAAGCTACAAATAGCTATATATGAATGTACAGATTAAGTCTCTGTGGGGTTTTCATTATGTATTTATTTTTATCTCGAATGCCAGAGATGTAACAGTAATTTTCAAGAGTGCTCTGAGATGGTTTCAGCCTTTCCTTTTGGATCACTCTTAGGCCATAATGACACAAAATTATTTCTCTTATTCTATGTGCTGTTGCTGTTAAACTGTCCCTCACTATATCGTCTATGTTTAGCTGCTGAAGAATCAAGAATTGGGGATTTTAATTTTGATACAGAACAGCTTGTCTGAAATTCATGAATTTGAATGTTCTAACATTGTAAGCAGTACTTTTTACCATTTTCTTTCAGGTTCTGAAGCCAAAATGAAAATAGCTGAAACTGAGCCAGGACTCTACTGAGCTACCTAAGATGAAGGGACATTTTTCAAATCATCACAAAAAAATGGAAAATAGAGAATACTTCATTATGTGTTACCAGTTTATAGACAAGAAAATATAAAAATATAAAATATACTTTTATTTTAATCAGTTTTACTTTGTTAAAATTATTTAATTTATTAAATCTCTAAATACATTGAGATTTATTATTCAAAAACACACAAATCTCATAGTAAAATTCCACTCTTAAAATATACCATTCATTTTCCACAAAAACGTGCACGATTGTGTATGCACTACTAGCCATGCATTGTTGAATTAATTTATTGCAATGGCCCTTAAACTTGAGGCTCAATAATAACACAACATCAAAAGTTATAACAGAACAAAAAGCCAGGTGGCATCAGTCACTATATCTGACATTTTCCATGAAAACAACTGAGAGAAACAGATTGTGTTTTGAGAACTCATCTGGTCTTCTTGTATATAAATATTATTGATGTTGGCTCGTAAAACAAATGCTAATTAAAAGAGTTGATTTTAAAAAACAGTAAGGAGAACTGCTTAATTTGCATGGCTGATTTGGGGACTAAATCTTAAACATTTCTTCAGATAGTTCTTTAAAATAATAATTTAAGCCACAAACACTGAAATGAAATGAGGTAACTTTGAAGATGCCTAATCAATCTGGTGGCCTTCTATGATGACGTGACAGCATTGCTGGAAAAAGGGAAGGTGACCGGTGTCATTTACCTGTACTTGAGTAAGGCCTTTGACATGGTCCCTCACCACATCCTTATCTCCAAATTGGAGGGATGTGGATTTGATGGGTGGACCACTCGATGGATAAGGAATTGACTGAAAGGCCGCAAACAGTTTGGTGATTAATGGTTCTATGTCCAGCTAGAGGCTGCTAATGAGCAATGTCTCCCAGGGGTCTGTCTTGGGACCGGTGCTCCTTATCATCTTCATCAATGACATTGACGATAGAATCAAGTGTACCCTCAGCAAGTTTGCTGATGACACCAAGCTGAGTGGTACGGTTGACACAGTGGAAGGAAGGGATGTCATTCAGAGGGACCTCAATAGACTTGAAAAGTAGATCCAGGTGAATCTAATGAGGTTCAATATGGCAAAGTGAAAGGTTTTGCACTTGGGCTGGAGGAATCCCAGGCATCCACGCAGACTGGAAGGAGCGGTCCTTGAGAATAGCCCTGCAGAGAAGGACCTGAGGATCCCGGTGGATGAAAAGCTTAACATGAGCCAGCAGTGTGCCCTTGCAGCTCAAAAGCAAATGGTATCCTGGGCTCCATCAAAAGAGGATTGGACAGCAGGGACAGGGAGGTGATTGTCCCTCTCTACACTGCTCTTGTGAAGCCCCATCTGGAGTACTGTGTCCAGGTCTGGAGCCCCCAGTACAAGAAAGACAGAAGCTGTTAGAGAGGGTCCAGAGGAGGGCCACAAAAATGATCGAAGGGCCAGAGCACCTCCCTTATGAAGACAAGCTGAGGGAGCTGGGCTTGTTCAGCCTGGAAAAAAGAAGGCTGCGGGGTGGCCTCATTGCAGCCTTTCAATACCTAAAGGGAGCCTATAAACAAGAGGAGAGTCAACTCTTTGAAAGGGTAGATAACAGAAGGACAGGGGGATATGGTTTTAAGTTGAGTGAGGGAAGATTTCGGTTGGATGTCAAGGGGAAGTTCTTTACAGTGAGAGTGGTGAGGTGCTAGAACAGGCTGCCCAGAGAGGTTGTGGATGTCCTGTCCCTGGAGGTGTTCAAGGCCAGGTTGGATGGGGCCCTGGGCAGCCTGGTTTTGTATTACACATTGGAGGTTGGTGTCCCTGCCTGTGGCAGGGGAGTTGGAGATTCATGACCCTTTCAACCCGGGCAATGTTGTGATTCTGTGAAGAATGCCTACTTTAGGATTGGGACATCTTTAAGCTATTCAGCTGTAAGGAGATTAGTCTATGCTAATAAATTAAGATTCATCTGCAGTCAATGAATAGAGATGGACAACTTGCCACAACTAGATTAAAAACCAATATGAGAGTTGCTCCAAAAGTAATGCCTCCTATTTTATGATCTTGACTTATGACCACAGGTCAGATGGTGGTGGTATGGTAGCAAAGGTGAAAGCTTCCCACCAATATTTCTTAATGTTCCCACTGATTTTTCTTAATTTTTTCTCTTCAATCTTGTTTGTAGTGATTTCAGATTACAAAAAACAATACTAAAATGTGTCCCAACACATCAGTGGCAGGCTATTTGGTTAAACAAGTTTATAATTGTATTATTAAAACTGTATATAGTCCAGAACTATATTTTACACAGTAGCTGCTTGGCAGAATATGTTCATTTATTTCAAGCATAGAATAGAATTTATCATATATGCAGCATTTTTATATCTCCTCTGAAACCGTATGTTAAGTCAAATATGTTTACTTCTCTTTGTCTCCTTCCCTTTTTTCTTTTCCAGCATTCACTATTCTTCTTTTCATTAGCACAGTGAAGAATGCACAGTCGTAGGATACTTTGATCTACATTTGTATGTGGAAAGAGTACACTTTAACTAATTAATTTAAGTTCCTTTTCTGGTCAAGAGGAAGTAATACATACTTTTAGTGCATAATTGTTCTCAAACTGTCTATTTCTCTCCATTCACTGTAATGAGAATTTAGAGTTTCTGGCTCAAAGGCAGACAACTACTCTGCAGATCTTTGTATGTGATGAAGAGAACTACACATCCAAAGTCTCTGGAGAGAATAGAAATACTTTTCCTGTCTCTCAGCAACATATAGAATTCAAGAGAATATTAACCCTGGTCATCTTTGCTAAACTCTTGTCTCTCCATGACCAGACACAGTAGTCAGTGTCAATTTTTCTTCTCTTAGCACGTGATAAATTTATGCTTCCAAAGTTTACACTCTTTATTCTCCTGGGAAGAATGTTTGTATGTCCATAATGAGCTTGTTGTTGTTCAAATTGTTCAAAGATATGACAAATTCCATGCTGAAGAGTTGTACTCTTAAATTGAATTTGCTATGAATATAAAAGAGATTTTACATTTGGAACACCAGTAATATTAAATGACTCCAGCAGTAAGAAATCAGTGGTATCCAAAATTAATGAAAAGCAAAACAAAAGCACACCAACGTATTTTTTAGTACATCTAAAATAGACTTAGACTTCCTCATTATGGTCCTCCACTTCCATTTGAACACATTATCTTCTCAATCTGTTTATACGACAACATGATGCCATTAATGATTATCCACCTGTATAACTTTAAACACATGTATAACACATATGGAAAACATAAAGCAATACATAACCAATAGTGTTTAAGTATGTATGCAAGAGCTTGTGATAACACAATCAACCAAAAAAAAATTAATTCCTCTTATTATTCTTTTTAGCCGTTTTTGTTTTTTTGTTTGTTTTTAATATAGTTCACTGCACGTTTGCACTCTATAGATACCATCCATAAAATTACAATAGTAAAAGTAGACCTGAAACAACACCAACAATTTTGTGAGCTGAGAAATAATCAATCAAACTGAGTCAGCATTTATGTGCCTTCTATGTGTTTCCACCACAGAAGTGTTAACATTTGCAAGCTTCTACCTATCTTGCTGCAAGTGATCAGTTACTTTTCATTATTGTGAAGGACTGCAATCTGCTTGCTGAGTTCAAAGAAATGTGATAAGGCAGAAATCATGTAAAACCATGAATCTCAATCAGATCTTTTTCATGAAACCACGACACATGGAAAATTTGGACAATGAGGAGAATAAATTGCAAAGGGACACCATGCACATACAGGATCAGGCGTGGACTGGTTGTGCCTACTTTTCAAGCTGACAGGGTGCACTGCAGATCTTCTGTACTTATTAGCAAAAGCTTGCACTTGAAGCACCAAGACCTGTTGAAGCAGGGTACATGCAATAGCAGCTATACCAATATGGTCCTTCTGTATCTAAAGGAGCTTGGCTGTTGCACACCAAAAGTCACTCCCTGACTGGTGCCTCACCACAAAAGACTTCTTAAGGAAAGGATGTGGAGTCCAAGTACAGTAGGTCTTCCATGTGATTTCAGATGGCTTCTGAACACCTCACCTGAGGGCCAGAAGCTAGGCAGACTTGCTAGTCAATTTGTTCCTGCCTAGAGAATGTTTTCACTCATTGCTATTGGGACACCATTCAGTTTTTTTTCTTGTTTCATCAGACAAGGAAAGGACAAAGCTCGAAAGGCAAATGGGATCCTGGGCTCCATCAGGAGAGGGGTGGCCAGCAGGGACAGGGAGGTGATTGTCCCTCTCTACTCGGCTCTTGTGAGGCCCCACCTGGAGTACTGTGTCCAGGTGTGGAGCCCTCAGTACAAGAAAGACATTGAGATTTTGGAAAGGGTCCAGAGGAGGGCGACTAAGATGATCAGGGGGCTGGAGCACCTCCCCTATGAGGACAGGCTGAGGGAGTTGGGCTTGTTCAGCCTGGAGAAGAGAAGGCTGCGGGGTGACCTCATTGCAGCCTATCAATACCTGAAGGGAACCTACACCCAGGAGGGGAGTAAACTCTTCAAAAGGGCTGACAACAGCAGGACTAGGGGAAATGGTTTTAAGTTGAAGGAGGGAAGATTTAGGTTGGATGTTAGGGGGAAGTTCTTTACTAGGAGAGTGGTTAGGCCCTGGAACAGGCTGCCCAGGGAGGTTGTGGATGCCCCGTCCTTGGACGTGTTTAAGGCCAGGTTGGACGGGGTCCTGGGCAACCTGATCTGAATGTGTATGTTTGGTGGCCCTGCTAGGCAGGGGGGTTGGAACTACATGATCCTTGGGGTCCCTTCCAACCCGGGTGATTCTGTGATTCTGTGATTCTGTGATTCTGTGACAATACTGCCTTTCTTTTTCGTCATCTGTAGTTGAGAGCCACGAGTGACAAAACAAGGGAAATAACTAACTAATTCATAATAACTAATAACTATTCCATAATACAACACTATATGGATATATTGATCTAATGGAAATATATTTAATGTCTTTAAATTAAACCAGCTTTTGCTGTACTCTTGCCAGAGAAGAAAAAGTGCAGAGTGTCTTGGTTAACCTAAGTAGAGGAAGAAAGGGGGAGACTGCTTCAAATCTCCATCTGCTCCACTGTCCAGAGTTAATAAAGGGTGAAGAAATTAGGATGAACATTTTCTGATCACTCATTTCTTTCCTGAAGGGAGTTTTAAACTTATCATGACAAAAGGTCTCAAAAACTAAATGCTAACTGTTGGAGGTACTCAAAACTGCCTTTAGAAATGAAACAAAGTTGAACTAGAATTTCAAAGAAAAACAAATTAAATAATCTTCTTACACTATACTCATAGACATCTGTTAGTATATTGTAGCTTCATATGAAATTATGTTTATATGTATTGGATAAAGCAATTCACTACTCAATGACGTGCTGTAGGCCACTGGCTACTGGCCTGTAGAGCAGTGGTAAAAAACCTGAAAAGTTAATGATAAAGTCGATTATAATTTTGGTACAGATGTTATTCATATGTATGTAATGAAACACAGAGTATCCATTGAATGCATTGCTTTTACTTCTGTGTCTGTCACTGATATTGACTGGTAGGTATGTTGTCCCTCCATCTGTAGCACCGCTATTGCACTTCACCATCCCTGTGAACACTGCATCTCCTTTGTTGCTATTACATCTTCTGAAATTAACCCTTAGTAACTATTCCACAGAAAACAAACAATTCCCTCCTGAATAAAAAGAACCAACAGCTTTTCTTGCAAGACATATTCATGAAGGCAAGTCTAAGCACAAATAGTCTGTTCCAGTAATTTAAGACCACTCATATCATTCCTACTGTAAATACCAAGCTGCAATTTTTTATCCTCCATTGTAACAAAGGTAATAAATTTGGGATGATAATTTAATTTTTCACTTCATATTTTCTTCTGATGAAGGAAGCAGAAGAGTGAAGAATGTGAAAGACCTTATCAGTGTTAACATGATAGAAGTGAATGTAAGTCTTGAGTATATTACAGAATCCAAAGGAAGAAAACAATCCCGTTTAGTCATTCAAATTTGGTAAATATTCATAAAGTAGTTTATTTTTATACTACTTCAATTTGTATCTCCATAATAGCTTTCTGTATTATTGCAGTGCTCTAATACAGATTAACATATAGAGACTGGTACGTTAATCAGACTTCAAAATTTTCTGATGATCAAGATGTTTGTGAATCCAAGAAGTCTGTTGTGCTACTGCAGAAAAATTAACTTTAGATATAATGCAAATATTTGAATAAATGTTTTGTATTTAGATTATAAAGAGAGGTGTTGCAGTCTCAGTGAAAGGAAATGCATTTTGCTATTAGTTTCCAATGCTGACTTGACTTTCGCCACTGTAGTGTACTGAGGTATATATTATGATTAGAAAGGTGCTTAAGCAGTGAGTGACATAGCCACAGTTTCACTTCAGTGTTTTCATACATTATACTAATACTAATCATACATTATGATTAGTTTAAAGATGAGAAAAAGGCAAGAAAACACCTTTAGATTTGAGTGCCAACCCTTAGCTGCACTATAGTAAAACAGATTTTAGATGGTTTATAAAATTGAAGCAAGAGAATCAATGTGGTTTAAATGTGAGAAAATATATTTTGAAAAAAAAAAAAAAGAAACTCTCATGAGGCTTTGATTTATTATTACTTTAGTTATGATTTAAAGCACAATAATTATCAAATAAGAAGAACATGAATAATGGCACAATTTCAGCATATATAAATCAGAAAACACTCAGTACCTCTATGCTGTATATTTAGATAAATATTCCTCTGCACATTTTTAATCAGCATTAATTTCTGTGAGGGATGAACCTACGCATTTTACATGTGGTTTTGGACACAATTTCCTCTACATATTAAGACTGAAATCTGTGCATGAGTATTCCTCATGCTAAATCTGAACTTCCCACTTTGTAAGCCTCTTTCTTCATACCTTCACTGTTGTGCAATCACTTTTATAAAATGTTGCTACTGCTTTAAAATTTTACAAAGCCTTTTGAGTGTATTTTAAATTTTTTTTCCCCATCCTACTCCAGACTCTGATTTACAGGAGATTTAATTGCTATACTTAACAAATAAATTCTTTGGTAATAAGTCAATGTTTTGCATTTTTTACTCACATCTGAACCTGTATTTTGTCCAAGGTCTTTATGCTCTAGTAATATAATTATTGTGTAATCAAACTTGTAATACAAATATTAAGAATCACTCTTCAAATTCTACCACTTCCAAAGTCTTCTGACCATTTTCTCTCCTTCCTATCAAGTTTTTTGCTTTCACTATGGAATTCTTGTGCTGTCATCTCAGTAATGAGGGCTTTGTAGTAAATAGCATTCATGCTGTTGTAGTATTTTAGGGTATTCAGTTCAATCTATTGATGCTTTCTCTGTATGGATGGGTGAAGTTGTTCCTTTGTAAAATTATTTTGTCATGATTGATAGAAGGCAAATGAAGTCAATGATACTTAATCTAAATAATGATATTGATATTGAAAAATTCTTAAGAACTTTGTTTTGGAAAGGGGTGTCAACATTTATCTGTAGCATATGGCTGAACTTAATAGTTATACAGAGTTATCTCAAGAAGGGACAGATATACAAATATTGTTGAACGAGAGGAAATCATGCACTCTTTTTAATGAGTACTTCTTCTAAATCTCCAAACCAATCTTCTCTATATATTATTTAAAAGCATTAAGAAGTAAAGTTAGCATCAACAGATTGTTTTCTTTCAGGTCTAGAAGGAAAAATGTTTAGAGTCTTAAAGTGATCCTTCTTGTTTACAGTATTAATGAGCTGAACTTCAGTTACAGAAAATGTTAAGAGCTTTACTTTTGATGCCTAACCCAACTATCTGCTTTTTCCTTAGACATCAGCTTTGTTTCTCTTTCACTGTGCCTTTCCATTGACCACACACGGCAGAAAATAACTACCCATACACTCCATATGGCCAACAGTGCACTGATATCTCACATGTTTGAATCATAAAATGACCGAGGTTCAAAGGCAATTCTGAAAGTCACAGAATCACAGAATTGTAGGAATTGGAAGGGACTTCCAGAGATCACTGAGTCCAACTCCCTTTCCAAAGCAGGCTCCCCACAGCAGGCTACATAGGTAGGCATCCAGACAGGTCTTGAACATCTCCAGAGAAGGAGACTCCACCACCTCCCTGGGCAGCCTGTTCCAGTGATCCAACACCCTTACTGTGAAATTCTTTCGCATGTTGGTGTGGAACTTCCTATGCTCCAGTTTATGGCCATTTCCCCTTGTCCTGGCCCCACAAACCACTGAAAGATATTTATAAACATATATAAGTCAACTCCTCTTCAAGGAGGGACATCCAAAGCAGGTTGCCCAAGACCACATCAAGATGGCTTTTGAATATCTCCAATAATGAGACTCCACGAACCCACTGCACAACTTGTGCCAGGGTTCAGTCACGCTGTTTACAGAAGCATCAAATCTGGGGGACCTAAGATAAATGATAAGGATATTCCCATTGAGAAATTCAGTTCTTTTTTGAAAAAAATTCATTCCAGTTTTGAACATTCTCTCCTTCCTTGTAAAGTTAAAATTAGCTAATTATCATAACATTTATGTTGTTGCTACATTTGTAAATTTGTTTACTGGATATTTAGTACTTTGTTAGTTTGAATGGTATCAAAGACCAATCTGAATCCTCCAAAAATGTTGAATGTGTTGTTGAAGCATTCTGGCAGACAAAACTTTAAAATGTACTTGGTAAGTATGGGAAAACCAGATCAGGCTTATGGTTGCACCACTATGAGGAAGGTGCCATTCAGGGCAGGCCCAGGAAGAGTAAAATTCAAGGAGGAAATTCAGCCAGAATATCACACTGTATTTTTGTTTGCTTGTTTGTTTTCATGCAAGGATAATAGCATTTTTCCTTTCTCTACTTTTTACAGTAGAAAGATGTAGTCTGTTTAAAATAATAATAATGATAATAATTGAAAAGATGGTATTCCAAGAGTGTAACTGAAAGACATAATTCTCCGTGCACTTTCAGGCCACTGTGCTGAACGAAATAGATATTCATCGATGCAGAGTAAATGAGAGTATCATAATTGTCTGAGACTTTAATTTGATCTTAGATAAATTGCTCAGTAGAAACTCTAAATCTTCCAAAAGATACTTAAAAGTGACAAGTGTTATTAAGTTGTGGTGGGAAACAATGCTGTAATTGATGTTTGTTCTCATTTCCACTTAGTCCATCAGGTAGAGATTAGGTATTATGTTACCTGAGTTTCATGAGCTTTGCTCACATACAGAATTCTTTTCTCTTATACCTAATAAAGCATAGAAGTGAAACATTAGGTGAAAACAATACTTATACAGATCATATTCTGATTTCTACTGTAAATTTTGAGAGAGAAATAAAGTGGCATAAAACTAGAGAGAAACTTTGTCTATTCCAAAAGTAGAACGTTTTGCAACAATTTAAAAAAATGATGCTGAAATGCGAGTAGATTTTAACTGCTGTATTTTAAGTTATGAGAAAATGTTTAATTACCGATAACTACTATGAAATCTTCAAAGCAAAGTATTGATGTTATAGTTTGAGTCAGAAAACTGTATATGGACTTGTAAAAATGTAACATAATCTTGGATCTTTTTTTCAACTTCCCCCAACATGAATGGATGGCATGATGATGAGTAAGAGGGGGGTCAGATTGGGTATTAGGAAAAGGTTCTTCACCAAAATGTGGCCAGGGTCCCCAGGTTGGTGGTCAGGGCACAAGCCTGCTGGAATACATGAATTATCTGTACAACACACTGAGAAATAAACTGAATTTTGTGTGGTTCTGTGTGGAGATGGGATTTGGACTCAGTGATTCTTGTGGATCCCTTCCAACTCAGGATATTCTATGATTCTAATTTATAGCTGTTAGATCTAGGTCTCAGAGTCATCACACGAATAAAATGTATACAGAATCTATAAATCTTTTCTGCGGTAAGATAAAAGGGTTTTTTTTTTTTTGGCCTTTCTCCCAAAGAAATATGGAAAGGACAGGAAAAAAGAGATAGAGACCTTGAAAAAATATGTTGAATACATATTAGGTAATGCCTGCCAGTAGTTAACTTTTTATAAGGGCTCTTTTTATAAGGGCAGGTAGTGAAAAGACAAGGGGAAATGGCTTTAAAATAGAAGAGGGTAGATTTAAACTGGATATTAGAAAGAAATTCTTTACTATTAGGGTGGTGAGATACTGGAACAGGTTTCCCAGTAAGGTTGTGGATGCCCCCTCCCTGGAAGCGTTCAAGGCCAAGCTGGATGAGGCTGTGAGCAATCTGGTCTAGAGGGAGGCATCCCAGCCTATAGCAGGGGATTGGATCTAGATGATCCTTCCAACCTAAACCATTTCATGATTCTATGATTCTATGAGAAACACAAGTATAAAACAGAAAATGTGTTCTTTCGCTCTATTGTTTCAAAAACTATCTTGTACCGTTAAATCATTAGTATTATCTTATAAAATATAGATATTATAAAAGATCTTATAAAATCGTTACTGCATTATGCACCAAAGCTTTAGTGTCTTCTTCGGTCTGTTTACATACTACTACAAAATATAGAATAGAATCATATAAGGGAAATTAAAATGGGACTTGGACTATGAATTACTGTTTAATAGAATTGTTACAAATAAAATTGTTTGAATTATTATTTTTCTATGTATTAAAAAATCCTGAGAGTGTTATCTAAGTTGAACAGATGAACCCACAAAGTTTCTGAGCTTTTTCTGTATTACAATCTTGCATGTGATTTACAGCAATCCTAGAAGCTTTGAGCTGCCATAACTGTTCCAGGAGGAGTTTCAAATTTATATTCCCAAATATATATTTGGCTTAAGGAAAGGAAAGCTATTCTGTATTGACCAATTCTGCTACATTCAGAAAGCAAGCAATGGTTATCCTTTCTACTCTGAACAGCTCAATGGATATTCTATCAATGCCAAAGTGAAAACTTACTCCTCCTGTTTTTACTATTCTTGCATCATTTTCAGTCTACCCAACCATTGGGTTGAGGAGAAATTCTGCTTGCAGCCAATGTGTTTATCATAACAATGAATAAGGATACAACTGTTCAAAAGGACTTTATAATTATGACAATTATACTTTTCTATTTCTTCCAACTCTGTCTACTGAATTTTGTTGTCAGCATAAACTTGAAAAAATATTAACAAGAAGTCACTCGTTGGAATTTAGAAATCAAGTGGTGGCACATCTATTATTTAACAGAATTACTTAATGCAAATATTAAGAGTTCAGCTACTGCTGATTCTATACAAACACAGGTTTCAAAGATTAAATAGATAAATATATATTGTTTTCAAGATATTATGCATAATAAATACAATATTAAAATAGAATTTAATGCAAATTGCAAGTTTTGCTATGAATCATTTTTTAGAAGCTAAAGCTATGAAGAAATTTGATTAACATTGAAAGTCATGAAGATCAGACAAAACAGAGACGTTACTTCTCTGCATGGTTGTAATATCTCTTCTCCATTATGAGAAGATCTGGACTGCACTACATAAAATCATCTCACTGGTTCCTGGTACAATCCATTATAGAGCACCATAGTTAAGTCTTGTATACACACTTGTGGAGCAGAAATTCGTCGGGATCCCACATATATTTGGTGAAATTAAAATCATGGAGAACTAGTAGGAAAGATAGAAAGATTGGAGATATGAACAGAATAATACAGCAGAAAAAAAAGCGAGAAAAAAATAAATGAAAAAAAAATACTGATCCTGAGTGTAGAACAAGATAATTTTGAAGTAAAAAGAGGTTCTTTCTGCAGTAGATGGTAAATAGATAGGTAGATAGATAGATAGATAGATAGATAGATAGATAGATAGATAGATAGATAAAGTGAAGATTGTGGGCTTAAGAGGAGAATGGGCAAATACTTGAAAGTATAAATTGTTACGGCTTATTACTGGCAACAGAATAAATCCAAAACTATGCCTGTGCTGCCTGGATTTCATATCCCAATTTTCACTTTATTTTTTCCTACCATTTCTCGATAGAGTCACAATCAGTATTCTTATTTCAGTTCTTCTGGATTGGAACATAACTATCCTGGTTTACACCCAAACTCCCAGCACAAACTCTAACAAAATACCCAGTAAAAGAATGATAATCTTGTCTTTTCTTTGTTCTTAATTTACATAGTCCACTTACACTTTGACTATACTGTGTTTCTTTAGGAAATATGAGATTCTTTTCTTTGTCGAAATATGCATGTGTATTTTAAAAGATGTCTAATCACATTAATCTCCATCCACGCTCTGCAAAGGAATTTCTTGCAAGACATGCTACCAATATATAAAACAAAGTCAAATATATGACTATGAATTATTCAAAACAAAAATACTTGCAAGCTGTCAATATCCATAAACTCCATGTAATTGGAACAGAGTTTTGATTGATCTCTTGGACTGAGATTAAGGGAAGTAAAATACTTTATAATTCAATTATGCAGAACTGAAAACCTTATTGTAGGCCTAAGATATTTAGTTAATTGGAACAAACTGGTGAATATTTATTTTCCTTTCCATATAGTGCTCAATCTCAACTCCTCACAGAATATAAAGTATCTGACTGTTGGATGTGACTTAATTACTCTTTACTCTGCAGATACGTATGTGTATTTATAGACATAGAGACAAGTAGCTACGTATTTATGTCTATCTCATTATTCAGTATTGGGTATACGAACGTGGGTACAAATATACTGAAAGCCAAGCAGAGTAAACTCAATTTAAATTGGAAGAGTAGGTCTCTATTAAATGAAAAGCTGGCCATAAGCTGGCACTGATAAAATTATGAAATCACAAGAGAAAGGTGGAGGTGGGAACTAGAAGAGAACAATTTTTGAAAATGAACATTTAAATTCAAAAACATCTCAAGAAAAAGAGTTCCCTAATTTGGGAGAGACAGATAGAATTGAGAGAATATAGAGAGACCTTCTGACAATGAAAGTTAGGGAATCTTAAACCCAAGTGGAATCTTAAACCCAAACGAATTTGAATAGGATGGTGAAGACAACAAGAACAGCCTCAGAAATTACATTACTGGTGAATGGAGAATTAGAGAAGCTGTAAGTCCCTTGCTGAGTGAGATGAGAGATCTGGTTGCGCAGAAAAAAAGTCAATGTACTAAACACTTTGCTTGTACCAATCTTTAGTATTAAGACCAGACTTCCAGAATTCCAGATTCCATAGTCTAAGGAAAAAGCTGCAGCAAAGATCACAGAATCACACAGAATCACAGAATATCAGGGATTGGAAGGGACCTCAAAAGATCATCTAGTCTAATCCTGCTGCAGAGAAACATGAACTGGATTAGTTCACATAGGAACACGTTCAGGCAGGTTTTGAAAGTCTCCAGAGAAGGAGACTCCACAACCTCTCTGGGCAGCCTGTTCCAAGGAATACTTATGAATGCACAAATCCATGAGTCTTGATGAGCTCACAACTGTTGAGGGAAAGGATTGAGGTGTCATTCTGAGACTCTTGTTTATGTCTGAATGATCATGGCAAATGGGAGAGATGTCTAAGGATTATAAGAAAGTAAATATCACTCTTCTTCATGCATTCAAGAAGGACAAGAAGGGAGGACTAGGGGAACTAAAGGTCAACCAGCCTCACCCTCAGTCTCAGAGAAGGTAATGAATCAGCTGGTTCTGGAAACAATTATAACAATTACCAGATATATGAAGGGCAAAGAAACCACCAGGACCATCAGGACTAGTCCACTCACATTCAAGAACTGGAAGTGAGGCTTGACCAACTATTATGAAATGACTGGCCTAGCGGATGGAGGGAAGACAGTAGATATTTACTGCCTGGACTTCAGTAAGGCCTTTGATGATGTCCTCTATAAGATTCTAATAGACAAGATGTTTGTGTACAGACTAGATGGGCAGAGAGTGAGGTGATATGAAAACCATCTGAATGACCAGAGAGTATTGATCCATGGCAAAAAGTCCAGTAAAAATCCAGAGGCCAGGGTTCAATACTGGGTCCAGTACTTCTCACCATCGTCATTAAGGACCCAGGCAGTGGGGCACCTCAGAAAGTCTGCTGTTGACATAAGACTGGGAGGAATGGCTGGTACCCCAGGATCATGTGGTTGTTCAGAAGGATCTGAACAGTTTGAGAAATCAGCTGTCTAGAGCTAGAGAAAGTTCACTTAGGAGAAGTGCAGAATCCTGCCTGGCAGGATGAAACAGTTCAGGTATCAGTATATGCTGAGGGTCATCCAGTAGGAAGGTAGCTTTGCATAAAAAGATGTGGGATTCTGGAAAACAGTAAATAGGCCATTGACAGTTGTGTGTTCTTGAGGGAAAAAAGGTTAATATTATTCTGGCTACATTAGGATGTATGTTCACAGAAGGTTGAGGGAAGAGTCCTTCTCCTCTACTCAGCACAGGTGAGGCCACATCCAGAGTGCTGTGTCCTGTTCCATGCTGCCCAGGACAAGCAAGACATGAACATTCTGGAGGGGGTCCAGCAAATGGCCATGGAAATGTCTGGGTGACTGGAGCATCTCTCCAGCATGGAAAAGAGAAGGCTCATTAAATGATCTTACAAATATCTGAAGGGAGGGTGTAAAGAGGACAGAGACAAATTCTTTTTTGTTATGTCCAGCAAGAGGACAATAGACACTGGACACAGTGGGCACATCACAACATGTTCCATCTGAACATCAGAAAGAATTCCTTTTTTTATGCAAATGACTAAGAAGTGCAAAAGGTACAGAGTGACTCTGATTGAGCAGGGGAATTGGACAGGATGACTTCCAGAGATCCCTTCCAACATCAAACATTTTGTGATTCTGTTATTTGACCAATACAGTACCTTTCATGCTTCATAAAAGCTGAGATTTTAATAACTGTGTAAGTTTATGAAAAACAATCTGTTTATTGCATGTATTTAGGTAACTGAAGCAATTCCTCATTAAAAGTGATAAACAAAGTAGGAATTTTTTGGGCAAAAATATACTCTCAATTAGAATTCATCTACAGAATTACAAAGGTTCTGTTACATGCCTCAAAGGATTCAACTTCAGGTAATAACACTGCATCCCATATGGTCAAAAAGGATATAGAGTCGTTGACTTCAAATAATTTTCTCTAGTTTACAACCAGAAAAGATTTTTCTGTCAAGTCAAGAGCATCTATCTAGCAAATGTATACTGTAGAGATACTATTGAAAGAACAGGAGCTCGTGGACTTATTCTACAGAAATGCAGTAAAGAGGTAAGACTGCCTCAATAAGCTTCCACTCAGTATTGCAATGTCAGCTATCATTGTTTCTGAAATGGCGTAATTATTCTGGAAAGCACCTATTCTCAGTCTTGATGATATGTTTCCACAAGAGTCATCCAGATGTCTTATATTCACCATGGTTCAGAGACAAGGCATAAAGTAGAAACATCTCTAAACAGTAAAATGTCATTGGTGGATATTTTCTGAACAGATCCAGTATTGCTTGCCTTAGCAAAATGTAGTAGCTGAGTAGAACATTTTGAAATGTAAGATTTGATACACTTCAGATGAAAGAACTTTCATTTTGACTTTTCTGGTTCTGTGATATTTATATATTGTGCATCATATGTGAATAAAAGCTCTCAAATTGTGTGAAATGAGAAAGTAGAGAGCAGAGGAGGAAAAATGAGTACCTGAATAAGCACAGTCCTCCAGAATGGACTAAACTGTTTGTGCAGCAGAAAGGACATGGCAGAATACAGAAGGAATTCCTACACTCTTTCAAAACTAACATTATCAGAGTAGTACAGGAGCTAGCTAATTATGGGCAAGACTCAGAAATGTTACTTTGGTTGCTAAAATAGTTTTTAAGCATATGCAGGGATGTACATTCCAAAAAAAGCAGATCATAAATTTCCTCTTCCATCAGCTCTACAGTGCTTTCAAAGATGGCTTTAACTCTTAGCCTTTGAAAGACTCTTCCAGCCTGGAAGCCCGGGGTCTTCTTGTCTCTCTGCCTTCTTTATTGCTGAGATACTGCAAGGCTGCAGGGCATGGAAGAATATGGAGCTTTCACACATACAAAGAAACAGAATGGACATTATTCAGTTGCTCCATTTCTGTCTGCCATTCAAACAACAAACAAAGATGCAAATAACCAACAGTACTGACAACACTTTGTTGTCATCTGCTTCCACTCTGCAAATAGCATCCATGTGATTGCTCCAGGCCAAGATTCATTATGACACATCCTTCTACAGCACTGTTAAAGAACCATTTGAACAACCATCAATTCCAAATGTAAAGCCTATCATGAACAGGTTTCAGGACACAAATAAGAGCTCTTTGAAATGAGGAATCATGAAATCAAAGATTTAAGGATCAGTTTAGGATTGGGGTTATTTTTTTTTGTTTGTTTGCTTTCTGTTGCTTATTTAACTATGTATTTTGAAAACACAAGTAAATAGATTGAACAATGTAATTTTAAGGTTTGCTAGATTTTTATTCCTTATTACTTCTTAGCAGAATAGTGAAAGGCATTTTTTTCACTTAATTTCATAGAATCATAGAATCCTTGGAGCTGAAAGGGATCATTAAAGGTCAGTTAGTCCAACTCCTAGTCGTCTGACCTTAATGTACTTCTTTGATCCCCTATTTTCAAAAATGTTATTTGTGACTATCTCCCACATTATTACATCAATAGAGACATGATTTTATGCTTAAAGGGTGTTATAACATTCTTAGTTATTTAGTGTATTTTGTATAGTAGAAAAATTTTAAAGGGCAATATAGACACACTTGGTCCCTTCCCTGAAAAAATCTTGTCAGCTTCTTCTGTTTTCACAAGTATCTCAGTACTTTACTAGCAGTAGATGAAAAATGTTGTTTTTTTCCTAGTATTTTCCTCTTTTATTTCATTTATATCCAAGAGATGTTTTTTTCATTTAGTATTGTCTTAATGAAGAGTACTTAACTCTTTTGATTAGTGTTATTTCAAACAGTCTTTGTGAGTTCATGAAAAGAGATCAAGTTGAGAGTCAAGAATATGTATACACTGTGAGAGCTGAGGATGGTAGAAACATTCTTAGTACATCTGAGATTTATGGGGGGAAAAAAGAGAAAAAAGGATTTAACTAAAAAAACTGTTTTCTCAAGGTGGTCCAGAAAAATCAAGTGGAAACATAGTTTCTAAAGTTCCATACATTCTCTCTTACTGGCAATATTCATATTGAGTCAGCAAAAAGTATTTAAAATTATCAGACATTAACAATTTTTGACTCAGTAAGTTTACATCACATTTCTATTTTCTATTATGTATATAATAATTGTATGGTTATTCTCTTAAAAAAGTCTTTATTTACATAGACACTGTTTACTATGTGAGATTAACAATGTAGATAAGCTTCGATGAACAGAAATAATAAATAATGTGCAAATGTTTTCTGCCACTCTCGTATTGTAATGCAATTGCATTCACTTTATCTTTTTGTCTCTTATGGATAGAGAATAGAATATTCTGCATTTCTCAAAAAGTGTAGCTTGTTATTAGTTCAGCTAAATGATAACATTTGGTGGACGAAGGGAAGGCGACCGATGTCATTTACCTGGACCTGAGCAAGGCCTTTGACATGGTCCCCCACCACATCCTCATCTCCAAATTGGAGGGAAGTGGATTTGATGGGTGGACGACCCGATGGATAAGCAATTGGTTGAAAGGCCGCAGACAGAGGGTGGTGGTCAATGGCTCTATGTCCAGGTGGAGGCCGGTAACAAGTGGTGTCCCCCAAGGGTCTGTCTTGGGACCGGTGCTCTTTAACATCTTTATTAATGACATCGATGAGGGAATTGAGTGCACCCTCAGCAAGTTTGCTGACGACACCAAGCGGAGTGGTGCGGTTGATACGGTGGAAGGAAGGGATGCCATTCAGAGGGACCTCGACAGGCTGGAGGGCTGGGCTCGGGTGAACCTGATGAGGTTCAACACGGCAAAGTGCAGGGTTTTGCATTTGGGCCGGAGGAACCCCAGGCACCTGTACAGGCTGGGAGGAGTGGTCCTTGAGAGCAGCTCGGCAGAGAAGGACCTGGGGGTCCTGATGGACGAGAGACTGAACATGAGCCAGCAGTACGCTCTGGCAGCTCGAAAGGCAAATGGGATCCTGGGCTCCATCAGGAGAGGGGTGGCCAGCAGGGACAGGGAGGTGATTGTCCCTCTCTACTCGGCTCTTGTGAGGCCCCATCTGGAGTACTGTGTCCAGGTGTGGAGCCCTCAGTACAAGAAAGACATTGAGATTTTGGAAAGGGTCCAGAGGAGGGCGACTAAGATGATTAGGGGGCTGGAGCACCTCCCCTATGAGGACAGGCTGAGGGAGTTGGGCTTGTTCAGCCTGGAGAAGAGAAGGCTGCGGGGTGACCTCATTGCAGCCTATCAATACCTGAAGGGAACCTACACCCAGGAGGGGAGTAAACTCTTCAAAAGGGCTGACAACAGCAGGACTAGGGGAAATGGTTTTAAGTTGAAGGAGGGAAGATTTAGGTTGGATGTTAGGGGGAAGTTCTTTACTAGGAGAGTGGTTAGGCCCTGGAACGGGCTGCCCAGGGAGGTTGTGGATGCCCCGTCCTTGGACGTGTTTAAGGCCAGGTTGGACGAGGTCCTGGGCAACCTGATCTGAATGTGGATGTTTGGTGGCCCTGCTAGGCAGGGGGGTTGGAACTACATGATCCTTGGGGTCCCTTCCAACCCGGGTGATTCTGTGATTCTGTGATTCTGTGATTTGCAAGCAAAAAAAAAAAAGAAGGAATAATACTTTTGCCCTACAATCT
Source organism: Lagopus muta (assembly GCF_023343835.1). Lineage (NCBI taxonomy): Eukaryota > Metazoa > Chordata > Aves > Galliformes > Phasianidae > Lagopus > Lagopus muta. The sequence goes on from NC_064434.1 coordinate 13,018,254, forward strand.
AGTCTCTTATTCGCAAATTTCAGTATTGCTCTACTGTCCATTGAAATTCTTCATGCAACCACACAGTAATAAAAACTGTTCCCACTACTGAGCTGGGAGACATGAGATCCTCCTTTGGCCAATAACCGCTATCAGAGGAACAAACCATTGTCTCACACAGATGCTGGGTGTATCAACAGCAATGGAACATCTTGCAGCAAGGGAAACTAACCAAAACCAATTGTCATGCTTTTATGATTTTTGGTTATCAGTATTCCACATCATAACATCATGTTACATCACTGGACCTTAAAGTGTTAATGCTCAAGTTCCAGGTACATGTCAGGAAGAGAAAAAGAACTACATACCCCAGAGGGTTTTGCAGTCAGAGAGGAGATATAACTCCTGGCAAGGTCACCTGATGCGCTCTTCTTCATCAAGCTTCCTCTCTGCTGCTCAACCAGACTGCGTATCTCACCTCAGTGTTATGGTGAGGCCTATCCACCTTTTGGACACTCTGTCTCATTATATTTGATCTATTAGCTTCAATTCTAAATATATTGTACTATAGTGTGTTATCTTGCATTCCGATACTATATTTATAAATTAGTTTCTTTCTCCTCAGATCATTGCCATTGTTTTCAATTATTTCAGGGTCCCCTGTTTCCCTTTTTTGGGGGCGTGGATTTTTGCAAAATCCTTCTGCCCCACTAAGTCACAGAACCAGGCTGAACCAGCCTGTAAACCGTTGACACCAATCCATCACCTTCCCTTTCGTTGTGTTACCATCACTGCTAGAAATTTCTGGTGCCCAAGTCATCAGTCCTAGAGTTAGTGAGAGAGACTGTAATCCTGACAAGTAAGTTTGTTTAAGCTTCTCAAAGAAGGTACTGTATTACCATTATAGTTTATAACAGCATAAAATAAATCCTCACTTAAATACACATGTTTTCCAAGGTCTGAGTGGATGTAGGTAGACAACTCATGGAGTGCATGTTTACATTGCTAGTTTGAAATCATTTTCAGTCCATAAGCTGAACCAGTGTTGCTACACTTTTTTTTTTTCTTTTTCTTTTTTTTTAATGCTTGAATCTTGAATAAAAATAAAAGTGTGACTGAAGCACAGTTGCTCAAAGAAGCAGCGACCTGTTTCTGTTGTCTGTGTACAGCTTCAAGCACTTGAAGCACTTGATCCGCCACTCAGTTGCACATTCAGGAATTTATCAGATTCGTGGTAGAAGTAGCAATGGGAGAACTGGAAAGAATTAGAGAGGATACAAGGATATTTTTTAGGGTTTTTTTAATAATGTTTTTATATATAACTAAATAATATAATTACATTAATAATTCAAGTCAAAGAATATGTTTTTCCAAAGAATAAGAAGTAAAATAGATTAAAATAAAATAGGCAACATAAATATAAAAACTAAGATAATATTTGATGCTTTTTTGTAACATCAACTGCATTGAAATCAGAAATTAGTCTCTTCTGCAGCCTACTTTCCTACAGGAGAAAATCATATTAGTTTAATTTATCCTTATGGATGTTTCAGGTACCAGATTGAAGTAGCATTTTTTCACAGTGATATGGTAGACTTTAACTGGGCTAGCCAAATAATCATTTTGTCCCTGAAGTAAACGACACATTCCTTAACCAGACACATCTAACTGTTGAAGGCTACAGCAAATGAATTGTTCATGAACCAATTGTTCACACTGCTTGGCCTCTGAGAAGACATATAAAAAGATTTTTGTTCTCAGTGTCCGCATCATGGAAACTTTTGAGTAATTCCTGTATCATTTCCTTTTCTTTCCTCTTTTTTTCTTTTTTTTCTTTTCCTTGAATGAAAAGGAACATGACATGTGTGCTTGAGAGTTCAGTGAAAAGGAAGACAGGACAGAGGAAAAACATAGCCAAACAAGAGCTAAGATCAGAGGCTAGGATTCCTTTCTCCCCCAGCACCAGTTCATGGGTGAAAAGTAGTTAATCTGTACTCTGAATCTATTACTTCCTATTTAACTGCTTTATTGTGATTTTCCAGATGTTGATGTTCTGTTGTATAGTGGAGCCCTAATCCCTACTGAGGGTCTTAGATACTCCTGTAGAAACAAAAGTTAAAAAGATCACACACACTTGGAATTCTATTGCAATTCTGTGAACATAGGACTACAAGGGGGCATGTTTAAATTATTATTCCAAGTCTTTATTCATCTCATTTATAAAAATTGAGAAAATATAATTTATGTGAACAACATCCTTCTGTTTAGCTATACTTTCTCTTCGCCCAATCATTCCCATTTTTTCATATACTTTTTTAACCTCATGCAGTGTCAGTGAAATCCAGAAGAGTGCTAAATGCATAAAGTGCTCCCTCTGATGAAAAGATGATAATAGTTCAGACATTACCCACCCAGCATGCACGCAGAGAGCTGCCCAAGTAACTTCCACATACTCTGGCTACAGCCCAAGCCACCTTTGTCCCAGTGACAATAAAAAGGAAGTCTGAAAATTGCTGGATTGTGGATGCCCCATACCTGGAGGCATTCAAGGCCAGGCTAAATGTGGCTCTGGGCAGCCTGTTCTAGTTTTCTGTTTGCATACTTTTTTCTCTTCCTAAAATGTGTAGTTGTCACCTAGCTTTCTATGGGAAAATAATGTATTAACTTAAATAAACTGCAATGTAAAGAGGGAAAAACGTACCGTTCATGGAAGAAGGTAGGACCATAAATAATCATTTATTTTACTCAATTCTACCATAAATACAACTTTATTCTACCCTGCTTTTCCTCGTTGTCCTCCATCAGAAAATAAGTAATAATTAGAACCTCTGTCAAAAACACGTGGAGAGCATTGGTTCTGTTGCATTTGGGAAGCAGTTAAAGAATCTTTGTAAGGAACAGCATTTGATTAGTGCTGTGTGTATTAAGTTAGCATATATACATGGCCATTTACACTGGCCTTTTTATACATCAAAGCAACTTAATAAGGTAATAAACAAGTATATTTAGAACTCTGCTGTACAGAACACTGAAAGTGTGCATTATTAAAAATAGCTTAATATTTTATGATAATGGTACCAAACCTTGCAAGAAAGAAACAATTGAAAATAATGAAAAGCAGAAGAAAAAGGAGGTAGATTAAAAATAAGATGGTTATACTGAGAAAACAGAAATACTAAGAGTAGTGATACTTGGTAGAGAAAGTGAAAAGTAAGCCATACACAATTTACACACAAAAATCTCTTAGTTCTGTTACTATAACCTAGAAATGTAGGCTTTTCTCTTTTCTTCAGTAATTACTTTTAGACTTGAGAATACCAGTAATAGAAAAATGTAGTGAGGATTATTTGTAACAGCACATTAACATATAAAATATCCTTTTATTGAGCCTCTCACTACATACAGAGTATATATGTAGAGAGAGCACATATCTATGATATCTATTTACAGGTCCACTAGCTATATCTGTGCTGTGAGAATGTATTAGCTTATGGTTTCTTTCAGTCTTCCCTTGCCTTTCCCATAGAAAGAAACTTTGACAGTCAGTCCAAAGGAAAATGTAATGTAAGCCTTGAATAGCCCTGATATAATCCTTCAGTTTATTTATCAGAAGAAAAATACTACAGTAAAGTTTATACAGATGACAAAAAAACAATGAAATTCAGGAGAGCACTAAATGCCAACAAGGGAGCAGCTCAGCTGACAAGAGTGATCAGCAGTTTCAGTGCTGAGAGGATGTAAAAACTTTGCTGTTACCTCTTCATTTGGAATCAACAAAATGCACTACAGTGTATGATTATGATACAGTGCAACTTAGACATATCTACATAAAGCTCTGCTTGTTTTGTCTTGTGAGAAGAGCTACATCTATCCAAACAGGTTTTAGTGTCGTCTTAGGAATGGTTGACCCTTATTTGCAGAATCACAGTAGTTTCTGTCCTTAGCAGCCTCCACTAAAGCCCACCCCAGTGAAAGCCTAACTGAACTTACCTGTGCTGAGTACTGTGTTGTTAGTTGCAAGACTGCAATTGGCAATCTAACATTTTCCTTTCAAGCCTAGCCTGGCTACCACTCATCCCATGAATGATGAAAGCAGTTTAGGCATTGACTGCATTCACCTTAGAGAACACCTCTAGGATCAGTCTTTCTACAGGCAAGAAAACAGTTTGTTTCCCAACAGCTTTTCAAGTCTTTGAACTGCACTTTGGGAACTTTGTGACTGCTAAACCAAAGACACTGTACCTATTGCCTAAAGAACTCTTTTGAGGACACCTGCAGAAAGGAAGAATTGGAGTTGTCCTTTTTACAATTATATTTATCATTCCTCAATCTACTTTTTTTTAACCACAGCATAGTAGTGAATTATACAAGGCTCCTTGATATTCTAAGATCTCCAGAGCTCTTAGGAGGTAGTAGAATGCACAGCAGCATACATTATCTTTGTTAATGAAAGCAAAACTACCTAGTGTTCTTCATATGTGATATAAAACATGGCTGAGGCTGTTTGTTTGTTTGTTTTTGGACATTGCTTTCCTCACTAAGTGTGCTTATTCTTAGATACTGCCCTCTAATTTCTGAAATTCCTTCACAGAAAATGGATCCCATTCTTAGCATTTCTATGTAAGCATCTACCTTCTTGTCAATTTATAATACTGAAAGACAGAAAAAGACAGGTGAAACAGCTACTATTAAAAGGAAAACAAACAAGCAGACAATCAAATCAAAACCACATTTTTAATGGTAAAATATTCTAGTGTTATTTTCTTGAAAATTCAAGTTACATGTAAGGTTTTGTCATTATATCTGTGTTACTATCATTGATTTATTAACAACTGAATAATATATAATAATATATAATTGAATTCCCACAAAGTTACTAGCAGGAGGCTTGGCCACTGGAGCCTAAGACCTTACAGTTAATTTTTTAGTACTTGAGGTATCGAGACAAATTATCACTTTGTAACTGATTCCTCAGAATACCATAAATCTTATCACAACTAGTTTTTATATCTATTGTAAAATGATTGTTCACAGGGTGGTAAATTTTAACCACAAATGCTCATTAATATGAATGAACATACAACGGTATGCTTGTCTTTTTTTTTAATACATCATGTGTCTGGGACCTTATCCTTGAAAGAGACAAAGAATGAGATATGAGAGCAATTTTGCAATAGTATGTGTAAGTCAGGCCTTTTCTGTTTCAAAATGAATTATTTCCATGGAATCTTCACTTGGGTCACTTAAAATAGTTCCCATAAGTGCCAACTTTGGCTAGAGAGTTAAAAGTTTAATCTACTCAGATAATGAGGTCTAGGAATGAAATCATCATTATGCTGAGAGACATCCTTTAGTTCCAAAGTCTATATCTATTCATTCTGAACATCACATCAAACACATCTATAACAGAGATGTATGCTTAAATATATTCTGCAAAGGTCTTATGACCTTTCTCTGTCAGTGCTGTTAAAGCTAAATCAAGTCTCCTCTCTGCCTGAGAAGACAAGTGGTTTTTGTTACTAAGCAGACATGTAAGTTTTCTTATTTAATGATTAAACTTGAGCTTGCATTATTTCATAAAATAATTTAATAAGTTAATAGCACATTCACTGGTTTCACAGAACAAGGTCAAATCTCCCTCTAGTTTTATGTTTTTGTTGCCTACTTTTTAAAGTTTAAATATATACATATAAGAAATAAATAAGATTTTGTTACTTCTATATATTAACCGTATCATATATTTTATGCCAAGTCCAAGACAATTCCTCCTCAGTCAATATAGTCCAGGCAAGCCAAAAGGACATCCATACTACAGACAAGAGATTTCCCAGAAGCTCTCTACCTGCCTTCACAACAGACCAGTGCCACAATGCTCAGAAATCTGAGAAAGTTTCAGTATAGAAATGACAGTGATACTTTGAAAAGACGACTTTTTAATTAATAAAGAAGTTTTCACGATCGTTCAAAAGAATATTCTGACTCTTACACCTAGAAAAAGGAAAAAAATCTCATTATCTGAGTTAAATCACTTATTTCCTTCAAATATTTTGTTATTGTTATTAAGGAATTCAATGTGGATATCTCTTTCTTCATGACCAAGAAAACTATATTTCATTTTGCTGAATATTCAGCTCTTTGCTTCAGATTCATTTTCTCTCACAGCATACGAAGGCCTTCAGCTGCATTAAGTTTTTCTATTGAAAAATAAGGCTGCAGATGTTGCCTCCCTCATAAGATTCCCCATCCAGCCATACTGAGATATTACAGGAAATGCAAAAGAATAAAATAACTGAAAAGTCCTGTGGAAAGAAAAAGTGAAAACACAGTAGGAAATGGAAAGGAATTACTAAGGAAAAGGATGAATCATCTGAAGAGGAGAAATAAATCCAGAAAGTTATCACAACCAGCGATCAGCTACTTTTTGTCTGATCTTATTCCTGAAAGCTGCTCTCTTCCTGCGATTGTTTTCTTCTGAATGAGCATCCAAGCACTTAACATTAGTTACTGAGGTTGCACAGCATGACCTAAAGCTTTCACAAAAGAACTGAGCAAAATCATTCTTATCTCAGAGCTGTCTGTGCTCTGTCATACTCACACAGTGCAATGACTCTGCATAGTGTTTCCAAACCTGACTGTAAGATCAAATGCAAGAAAAATAAAAAAATAAAAAAATAATAATAAAAAAAAGTTCCTGCCTCTTATTTAGCAGAAAACCTAGAATTGTGGTAAAGTTTTCATTTTTTCAAAGATCTTTACAATGTAATGAAATTCTGAATGTGTCTTAAAGCCATCACCCCTCTGGGGAATTTGCTCACTAAAATAGATTCTTGCCTTTCAGAACTGCAGTACCTTAATCATTATTTCTTTAAGTAGAAATAGACAGAGTAGGAACACTCGATCAATGAAGTGAGCAATTTCTTTCTGTAATATTTAAGTGAATAGAGCTTTTGTATAGAACTTCAATTTACTGAGATAAATGGAAGCTGTTGCAAACATCATGGCAGAGAAGATAAAGTAATGAATGAACTCATTAAATATTGGCTATTCTGTGACAAAGTATGATGGACAAGCTCTGAACAGGTGCTTGGACATAAATATGCAATGAAACCTAATTATATTTCAGTATTCTTTCAAGCCTTCAGCCTCTTTGCATTCAAATTCTTTGGATTATAATGTTCCAAGTGAGCAGGACTTGCAATATTTACTTCCAAAGCCAATGGACTAGGCATAGTTCTTGATTATTAAGAAGTATAAAGCATTTCAAGGAGAGAATAATCATGTTCTATTGCACCAGATATTAAGGATAATACAGATTCAGGAAATTTTTGAGTGTACACAGGAGAATCAGTACAGTTAGTATAGTGCCTTTCCCTAGACAAAGGTTCAAACGTGAATCTAGAGACTAGATTGGCTGTTATTTTTCACTTTATGACAATGACATGGCTTATAACTAATATTCTAACTTCAAAGATAGACAGGGAACAATTTAACAGGATTCCACAAACCAATAGCACAGTTTTTGAACTTTCCTCAGTCATCTATACAGGAGCTCAGAAGTTAGTTCTCTGTGTTCCAATTCAGGAAAGTACTAAAAATGGGTTAATATTTTCAAGTTCATATTTAAGATATCTCCTGAATAGAAATCCTAATTCATTCCCTAAATAAAGATCCTAATACATCCTTATTCATACTGCCAGAAAAACAGGCAAACAAAACAAAACAAAACAAAGAAACACATTTCTTTCTCAAGATCTAAAACTGACAGTTAGCCTTATGCATGGTTCAGCCCAGTTCCAGAATAAGCCAAAGTAGCTTTACAAAAGCAGTTCTGTCCACAGTGTAGCTCTCAGTTTAGAATTTTGGTGGAAAACTGTTTAAAAAAATAAGTCAGATCTGCAGAGTTAAGTACTGAATTTTCTTATGACACCCCTGACTTCCAGGTCTGAAATCATTAGAATTAGAGACTTTATTTTGAAAATACATGTAGTTGCCTTTTAGAGTTTCAGAATTTATATCCCTGATGCTTTCATTCATGGAGCAGATTACAGGAAGGGAAGAGAACAGAACCCAATAGATGCTATAATCCTCGAACAGTTGTCTTCACAAAGCCAAGTTCAGGTTAACAGAGAACAAATAACTTGGACAAGCAGTCTTCCAATTGATGTATTTATTGGCATATTTTCTTCTGTCTTTGATCTACAAAAGGCAAAATGCTCCAGCACAGAAAACATAAGACCATTTCTCAATCATAAAAGAGACACCAATAGCCAAACCAGCTGCAAAGTTACCAAAACACAAAGCAAAACAGAAGAAAATTAAAAACATTTTTTTCCCTTTGTGCTAGCTTTCTGGCTTTTCTTTCATTCTCTCTTCCAATTTGTAGCTGTAATGATATAATACTGAATATATTTTTAATACAGTTCCTATAAAAGTGTCAAAATAATGATGTGTTGTGTTGTTCATTTGAACTTATTATTCCTAGACTTCAACTTTCTGTAAATATTATTAAACAGTTCACAAGACTTTTGATCACGTATGATTTACCTATTCACTAATAGATCTCATTAGATTCTGAAGTTTTCGATAGCACTTAAGCATATTACTGCCATCCCTGACTTCTGCTGGATCTTTGTAGTTACTGTTTGCACTGGTTATTTCTTTTCTGTACTGGCTACCAAAACAACAAAATACAATTTCAGATCGATTTAATGCAAGCAGGAACTGAGCCAAATAGCACATTTCCTAGGTAACAGTGGTGATGATTCTTATAGGTAAAACTTTAATCTTAGATGCAGAAAGAGATAATACATCTTATTATCCATCCCTAAGTGTATTGATCCTAACAATTCAACATTTGGAAAACCCGTTTCCTGGAACTTTACCTTATTTTAAAAGTATGAATAATATTTTTTCCATCAAGAATTCTATTTTACTGACTAAAATATTCTATAAAAGAAGTGCCAGTTAATATTATCTACACAGAAAGACGATTATTTCAACAGAAATCTTATGGGAAATTGGGCAGCATCTTTGTAAACAGATGGATTGCTCTATAGAAATTAAATATATAGGTATACATACTAGCGATTAGAAAATATTAATCTATTCAATAATTAAACAGTCACCAGCTCTCACCAAAAAAAAAAAAAAAAAAAAAAAAAAAAAAAGGAAGACCTTTACATACAATTATTAATCACACTGAGATAATCCCACACCCAATTTAGCCACTGATGCATGTCTAAAATCTGATTTCCCATCTGATTTGGAGAAAATTGAAGACCTGGTCTTAAATATTCCATGTATTTAAGGAAGTCTGCCTAAAAAGCAATCTGAGATAGCAGGAAAGAGCAGAAGTCATATCTTCTATTTGCCCATGCAGCTAAGACAAACCATTCACCCAAAATTTAACCAAAACGTTCTGATGGTTCACAGCACTGACTCCTTTAGACATCATCATGTTCTTCCATCTCCATGATTTTTCACAGCAATGCCAAAAAGAAAACAACAACAACAAGAACCTCTCTCATTTTGTAGTGATGTTCTAATTATTTTTGATTTGGGAAAGCAATACTAACATTTTCTCTGCCAGAACCTCACCCAGTCACTCCTAAACAGGATGGGGAGAAAATTAGTTGAAAAATGTCATGAATAGACATTAAGGCATTGGAAATTTTGCACATTCAAAAGCTGGAGGCAGGAAAAGACAACTATGAATGAATGGGATAAAAAAATCCCCTCTTCTGTAAAATTCTTCTCCCGTTCCACAGCATCTAAGAGAAGACAGTGAAATCCTTTAGTACTGTTTTTCCTACCCAGAGGGTGGTGAGGCTCTGGCACAGGCTGCCTGGAGAAGTGTGGATACCCCATCCCTGGAGGCATTCAAAACCAGGTTGGATGGGATCTTGGGCAGCCAGATCTGGTGAGCAGCAGCCCTAAACATGGCAGGGAGTTGGAAGCAGATAGTTTTGGAAGCCCCTTCCAACCTAAGCCCATGATAATGTATACGGACAGCAGACATAGATCTCAAGTCCCTAGTGATATTTTATTTAGAAAAAATATTTCATGTGGTGTAAAAAAGAGCTCATAATCCTAATGTAACAGCAATGTCTGTCTAAGACTAGGGACATAGACATACACCAAGCATACTTAGCTTGGTGCTAAGTATGAAGAACATCTGCAAAAGTCAGTATGGAAGACATCCAACTGCACATCCATCATTAAAAAGTCTGGTGAGGAGCAGCTGTTTGCCATTGCTTGAGATAGTGGCCCACGGAGATGAGAAACCCCACATAGTGCCCAGGACTGCAATCTGTCACTCAGACACTGAGATCACATGGACAATACAGCCTCTGGCAGAACTGCAAACACAGACATTACATGGACAAAAAGAGCTACATGTAGCATGAATTAGAAGATTGTTTGAATCATGCTTTGGAATTCTGAAAAGAAGTGAAATAAACCCTAGCTTAAATGTGCATATTAACAAACCTTACCAAGAGAAGTTTTTTTTTTCCTGAAACACAATTGCTTTGTGCTTTGTTCTTCTCCTTGCTACCATAGGGACCTAATCCTAAATCCTCTTTGCTTCTCAGCAAACTAAGAATCCAGTTAAATCCTTGAGAACAGTTTCTTCTGCTTGAAGGAAGTGCATGCAGAGCAGAGCATCCTCTCCTCAACCGTCAGCTCGTGGCTGCAGCCTCTGTGCTCACCAGGCGCATCAAGATACAGAAATTCATCTCTGTCTTACTACGGGCAATAAAACTTGTCAGAAAAAAAAAGCCAGACTGAATAAAAATGTGATATTCTTACAAAAAAAAAAAAAAAGAAATAAAGCCTCAGAAATTAAGACAAAGTTTCAAGATCAAAAGCACCATTCAGGTTGAATATTAGGAAAAATGTCTTCCCAGAAGGAGTGGCAAGGCACTGGCACAGGCTGCCCAGGGAGGTGGTGGAGTCACCGTCCCTGAAGGTGCTCAAGAAATATGGAGACATGATAGTTATTGGTATGGTGGGAATGGACTGACAGTTGCACTAGATGACCTTAGAGGTCTTTTCCAACCTTAATGATTCTATCATTTTATCATTTTATCATTTGCACTCCATAGTGTCCCTCATGTGGTTGGTCCAAGAAGTAACAGTGCATAGAACAGAAGAGCACACAGAACAAAACAGAATGTAATGTTCTAGGGCTTGAGCAGCAGGTCAGGAAGAAAGGAACTGGTAAACATTTTGTGAGGTTTACGATTGTCGTTAAAAAAATACCACATTCCAGCTCTGGCACCTGATGTGGAATCATGCAGCCACAGAAACAGTCATATTATTTAGATCAGAGTACGAAAGGTATGAAAGGTAGCAACAGTCTTAGATTTTATTATTATTATCATTATTATTATTATTACTATTATTATTATTTAAGGCAGGAAGAGACCTGGCTTGTAAAATACAAAAATTGTTTGTATTAGCAATCTAAAGCTAAAGGGTTTGTTGCTTTTAACATCAGCCTGAAGCAAATACTTTTCCCCGTAGACAAGATACTGAACTGGCCTGTAAGAGAAGTCAGCACGTTCCCTCTCCCACATGCTACAGATAGTAAGTGATCAAGCAAGAAATCTGTGTGAAAAGAATCCGGAACAACCTCTACAACCAGCAAACCTGTAAGATCCACTCCTTTCAGCAGTTCTAGCCAGAGGACTGCATATCGAGGACTTTGTTTTACTTTTAAATATCACTGTGCGACAGCTTAATTATAACATGTAGAGAAAAACAAAATATTTTTAGAATCAGTGGATTGAAAAAAACAAACATTTCTGTGCTATGGATATTTAAAATATATATTAAAAAAAAATGTATGTAAATCATCCTGCACAGGGTTTAATTACAAGGTCATGGTTAATGTCTTACTGTGCACTTGGGACCATGGGAATAAACACATTCCACTGAGGAAGGGCAAAGGTGCGATTTTTTCACTGTAGAGTATCTTCCTATGTCTCTTTAAGCAGGATTTGTGTAGTCAAATAAAAAAATTACCTCCTATTGTGGGAGAGAAACAGAGAGTTGACTTACTGTAAAAAGCTCATTTAATGGCTTTTGCATTATAAAAAAGATGGCATTTCCCAGGGAGAAGGAGCAGCCTTTGGCTTGTCAGCCTTAATGAAGTGCACTCAGTACACGACTTCAATGAAGATAGATATCAATAATAAGGTAGGTAAAACTGATGAGTTTGGGACCTATTTGCATAAACTGGTACTTATGCTTCTGAAATGCTCACATTACAAATACTGAAACCACACAGATTTCTCTCTAGCAGATTTACCGCATTAAGGGAGTGCTATTTATCTACATAAATAATATTTTTTTGTGCTGGGTACTAAATGGTGCTTCAGGGATTTCCCAATTTATCAGCTCTCTTTCTTGTAACAACATAAGCAGAAACTTTATGGACACAGCAGGATTTATCATTGGCTTGTACATTTGTTATTTTTATCTTGCTTGTTCTAGATAGAAAAGAACCAGAGATACATGACTTTGGATGATAAACAACATTGAAAACAACGAAATGTAAAGCTAAATTACAGGGGACTTTTTCGTTTGTTTTCTTAGCTCTCAAAAGCACATTATTCCTATCTCTCAATGCATGGCAAGGGAGAAATAATTTGCATTATAAATTGATCCTTTTTTTTTTTTTTTTTTTTTTGCCTGTACAGGGATTCAGCTGTTGCATCCTTTTGAGGCTCTGCTTGGGTGCTCGCAGTGACATCCATTGGAGCACTCTTCCTGCTATAGGAATCAAAGAAATCTCAGGCATCATGATTGATTTGGACTTTGAAAGCCATTTCACTCTCTTCTACGTTATCTAATGAAGCACAACATTTAACACTATTAAATTTTCTGTATAAGTGTTCCCATGAGGAAATGACCTCAAGTGATTTGATGATTGAATTCAGGACATCTTGCAAGACTCAACCTTGAAGAACAGACAAAGTTGGAAGGATTCCAGCCCAGTGTGTATGGTTTGCCCCTCCACTTTATTTGCCAAGAGGGCACAGTGCAAAATTTATTACTATCTGCAATTTCAATGTCTGCTTCCTTTTTATTTTCTTTTTTTCCCTGCTCCTCTCCACCTTCTCCAACAGGACCTCAGTTCTCAAAGCTGAGGAAGAAGCTGAGATGCAAGCTGTAACATATTGTGTTCAGTCTTCTGTCACTTTTTGCCAGCACAATAAAGTCCAGCAGTCTGAAGGATTGAAAACACCTTTACCAGAAACACTCAGACTGTTGAGGCTGAATGGACTCAAGATTTACATTAATAGCTGAACCTGAACACTTCTATTGGAGAATCAGATGCAGTAGAACCACTGCATGCCCCCAGCACAGCATCTGCACGATTTTCCCAAAATCACAGGCAGAAAGTATGAGATCTCTGAATACAATAATTAATCTCTCTCTGGCTTGAGATTATGGCAAGTCCATAGTTCTCTTGTTTGAGGAAATGAAATCTTAGAATGGTTGAATTATTGAGGAAAATCATGCGTTCTGTCTCTCAATTCACCCAATTCAACTGAATTTCTTTCTGAGCTATAGTAAGATAAGGACCACATTCTCAATGTATTTGTAGTGGCCTTATCAGCCATGTCCCAAAAGACATAATAAACAGAAAATACAGTTTTGTTTTGAGCTTTAAGTAATATTTCTTAGTCTCTGAGACCCTAACTTAAGGATTACAGAATCATATACTCCAGAATATTCTAAATTATATTATATATTTAACTAAATACTTTTTTTTTTTTTTTTTTAATTTGACTTCTGGAGTTCAAAAGGACAGTGTTCTTCCTATTTATCTTCCACTGTTGGCATTTTCTACCAATTATCAGCATGATGGTAACGTATCTGATTTATCATTAATCAGCTTCTGAACTCCAGCAGTTTTCTCAGTCCAAATGTTTGTAATAATTTTAAACCAGATGTGAAAACAAAAGACCTATACATATATATATTGTAAATAAGCCTTCTCCAAAATCCCACACTTGTCAAAAATTTCCAAAATCTCTCTAGCTGACTGCTCTGTAAAGTCAGTATGTTACTGTTCAGGAAGCCTCCTTTTCCTTTATTTCATGTTATGCACCATTAGCAAACCTGTCAGCTGAATTCCAATTCTGTAATCTCCAGTTCAGGTGACAGCTTGCAAAGTAAAAAGGGCAGAGCCTTGCTCTTCAGACAATAGGCAATATCTCTTCAGACAATATCTTCTTTTTAGTGCATACTGTTTAGAAAGAAACCTTTTAAAGTGGGTGTATTTTATAAGAAAGAAACAATTGATGGGCATTAAAAATGGATTTTTTTAAACTGGCTGTTGACTTTTAAATTCAGCTTTCTTGTCCATAAACTTACCACAAACAAACCCACAAATAGTGAGTTTTATAATTACTTCCAACTATGAAAACGTCTCAAACAGCAGTGAACATAGATCCTGAGAAATCCAAACAGTTGCAACTAAATGAAGCAAATACTGAAAATAAATACTTACTGAAATAAAAATTATCATTTGTATGTGTAGGGGTTATTTCCTAAAGCAAAGGATTTCATCTCATGCCATCCACTCAAAAACAAGATTTCTCTTAATTATTTAGCTGTGGATTATCTTGATTTTCATTCCAAGTGGTTTTTTTTCTTTCTTTTTAAAATAAAATTGAATGTTCATTCAATTTTTATAGTTATCTGACGTGTTCTGCTGGACATGTTAGTTTTGCTCTTGGAATATTCGTGTTGTTTATTTCTCTTATAAAAGCACAAACTATGGCAGAAAACAGTATTTTAATGCATGAAAGACTCAGTTCCCTGGTGCAGCTCTATGCCTACTCAGATTTGATCCTGCAGCTGCAGTTCCCCAAAGGATGCACAAAAGCAACTCACTTCTCGCAGACTTCCAACACTGTGAACCAGAGCGCATGTAAAGCTCCTGCCCTGTTTTCCCCTGAAGCCCACAAGGAAAACACAAACAAGTAGCGAAGCTGGGACAATGCTAATGGGCCAGCAAGGGTCACATGTTGAAATCCAGGAACCAGAAATACCATTTTCCCCCTTTCATTCATACTATTCAGCACATTTACTCGTTCAGCAATCATTAGCTTAGCTTGTGTTAAGCATTTTCAAAATCAAGTAAAAGAGAAGATATTTCTAAAACTGAAACAAACCTGTCTCTATTAATCTCCTTCCTTCTCCCAAATGGGATTTTATTTCTTTTCTCAGGTCACTCTTCTCTCACATTTGTAAATGTTGACTTTACTACAGTGCTCTCACAATGATTACATATAGGTATTTATAATCTCACATAAAAAGAAATTGTGTAGCAATTCTTCTGTTCTGCTTAAAATTCATATGTAATATTGCATCCTGGAGAGAACTCTTTGTTCAGTTTTTGCTGCAATAGTTTCCCACTGAATTAGAGGTACAAGCGCAAAAACATATTTTAAGTAACTTAATGACTTTGGGTTTACTTTTCTTGCATTTAATATCTCCTCATTGAAATTAATGTTTCAAACAGCTTCTTGGGAGCCCAGCAATTTTAACGTTGGATTTTATAATTCCACAAGTCTATAACCTATTGCCATCTACTGGCAAAAAGGAGAAAATACCGATTTTTCTGAGCAGTGCATTAACACTGGTAAAATGAATCCCTCTCTTTTGGTTATTTATGCATAACTAATTTTTAAGCATGTATAGAGCTGCTGTGTAGTGTAAGGCAGTTACATATTGCATGTACAAGATCCAAGTCATAAGCAATAAGACTGTAGTTCTTTATAATTGTGAAAGGTAACATTCAATATAACAATAATAATATAATAACAAGATTTGGTCTTAAACTAATGCTTCCTTATTTGAAATACCAGGTATATACATACTTCATGCCCTACATCCATTTTTACTGAGTGCTGAAAAAGTATGATGCAGATGATATTTCCTTGCTCTAAACCATTAAGCAATCATTTCTAACTCACAGTGCAAAACCCCTAAACATACAACCTCAGCTGTCCCAAAGGACGATCTCTGCTCTACCAAACTTCCTGTTAGAGTCTTTTCCAGCTTATAATTCTCCCTTCCTCTCCATGGAGGCACATGATCAAAAGTCACTTTGCTGGAGGAAAGCCATCTGGTGAAAGCCCAGAGGGAAAGGCACTAACCCAGCAAGGTCACACACAGGTGAACTAACACAGTGCCTGGCTCCCTTGCCAGGATATAAATACATCAAGGATAGAGTTTGAGCTCCATAGCTAACTATGCAGATAACTTGTAGGAGGTATTTTGGGGAATGACTATGTTCTTAAGCAGAGTTAAGAAAATTAAAGCCAGAAAAATTCTATTCCTTGAGTTACTTTGGAGACACAAAGTTGATTACTTCCACAGGGTCAAAGGTTTCTCTGTTGTGTTTCTGACAGTTTCTCCTTGGAAAGTTAACTTCATTGACTTTAACAGTTGCTATTTCAAAAAGTCTGCTGTGATTTAACTGCATGGATTGTAAAATGTCACACAAACTAATAATACACTGAAATACTAATTAAATGTTACCAAAAAAAAAATCAATGATTACAGACAAAGATAAAAGAACAGAAGGAGAAAATGAAGATGAAACAGCAGATATACCATTTGGATCTAGAGGATGATGGATAGGCTAAAGGCTAAAATTAAAAATGGAAAGAAATATATAATACATTGAAAATGAAAGAAAAAGAGCTTCTAGACAATTATTCAATCCAAACTACAACAACACAGAACAAGGGAACAAATTACACTGCTTAATACTCAGTTCACTGGGCCTTCCCTTAGCTTGGGGCAAGCCAGTTTCTGATCTAATCCATAGTCCCCTCAGGGCTTTCTGAAGGACACTTCCTCCTCAGATGCGCAGTCTGTTGTGCAGGCTGATCAAAATGCAATCCAGCTGCTTTCCCATCATCTCTTGTGATTCCTGAAAAGCCTCATTTCATTTGTTTGTATTTCAGGAAAATAAGCAGTTTCTGACAAGCAACATAGGATATAAAATTAAAAACATTAAAGCCCAATCCTCAATGTGGCCCAGTTAGATATCTATCTATATATATATATAATGCCAATATAACTGTGTTCCCACCCCACGATAATCAGCCCTGGGAAGAGTACAGTGGAACAGGAAATACATTTTCCTGCTCTGGAGAACGTGCTGAGGTCACAAAAACATCCTCTGCTTGGGACTGGAACAAAACCAAGACTTCTGACTTCTTTTAAGAAAATAAAGAGATATAAGTACTTCTGAAACTCATCTGGGATGTTTTGACATTTTCTGAAACAGAGCTGACAAGCCAAGCTCTCCCACTTCCCAGGTCTGCAGACTGCCCTAAACCAGAACTCCCTTTCTCTCTCCCTTAGGAAAAGTCTCCCCATGAAAGTTTTACTGCAACTAACATATCCCACAGGATGCTTTACTCCATAAAAAAGCATTCACTGCTCTCAGCTGGGAATAAAGTAGTATGTTATGAGGCTAAAGATAGTGTTGTGCTCTCCCCCTGCTCAAACTGTGACCTCCTGTAAAGTCATTTAAAGGAAATGTCTCAAAAAACATTTTGATAATTCAGGAGGCTAATCCTTTTCAAGTTTTCTTTCAATCAAGCACATATAAAATCATGTTTCCTTTCATACATTATCTCTCTGTTTTCCTCTCTACCCAGGAGGGAATCTCTGCATGTACTTCGAAGAGAGTTACAAGTATGACAAATGACGTTCAAGATCCATTACAAAAAAAGCTGGTCACCTTCCCACACTCCTTGAGCGTTCTGACAGAGTCTGACAAAACTACTCCTAATATATGCACAATCTGAGTGCATTGAGGAGGAAGCGCATAACTCAAGCCTTTTCTTCTTGAGGGCAACAGCTCCCCTTAATCCATCATTGTAGCCCAAGGAGGCTAATGCACTATTCTGCTCCTAACCATTATGAACATACCTTTCATTTTTATAATGCTTTTCAGCCAAGAGAGATGGACCCCAAGGTGCTTTAGAGATTGCGTTGCATGGTGTGATAATAACAGTATATGGATCACTGCATTCATGCTGAAATATAGACCCCTCTGGATTGGAAATCAGCATACATCTACAACTGCAAGGAACACTGCACAATATATTAAGATAGAAACAAAGGCTATTTCTTTACCTTGTAAGCACAGGTGACTCCATGTAGGCCAGGCCATATTTTCTTCTGCTAGAAAACAGAACTAACATTGTCAGAAACATGACCTGAATTGTAATCACTTCCAAGAATGCATATTTCCTTATATTAGTGCTACAAGAGAGAGAGCATAAATCCAAAGCAAAATCTGCAGTAAAACTGGCCCTGATAAAGCTCAGGACAACCTGGGGCTCTCCTGCACCTTTGTGTGTATCCTCCAGGAAATCATAGATTTGGAGGGATATGAAGGGACCTCTGGGGATCATCCAGTCCAACCTCCTGCTAAAGAGAGTTCCCTACTGTAGGTTACACAGGAAAGCTTCCAGGCAGGTTTTGAATGTCTCCGGAGGAAAGTCCACAACCTCTCTTGACAGCCTGTTCTAGTGCTCCATTACCCTCACAGAAAAAAAAATTCTTTCTCATGTTCAGATGGAACTTCATGCATTCCAGTTTGTGTCTATTGCCCCTTGTTCTGTCACTGGGCACCTCTGAAAAGAGCCTGGTCCCATTCCCATGTCTTCCACCCATTACGCATTTGTAAGCACTGATAAGATCCCCCCTCAGCCTTCTCTTCTCCAGGCTGAACAGCACCAGGTATCTCAGCCTTTCATCATATAGGAGATGCTCCATGGCCCTCATTATCTTTGTCACCCTCCTCTGGGATCTCTCTACAAAATGCTTGGCTTTTTTCAGTTGAGGAGCCCAGAACTAGACACAGTATTCAAGATGTGGTCTAAGCATCAAGTGTTTCTGTCCTGATTATGGCAGGAGCTTCCAGAAAGCACAGCATCATCATGAAGCAGCCAGCCTCTCTCTCTGAAGGGAGAAGGGCAATCTCTCATCCTCTTGAACTGCTGAAGACCAATTTGGTCCTGTTATATCACATGTTCTCTGGCAATCTGTATCACTAACCTATACTTCCATATTTCAGATGCATAAACTTTGGGTAGGTATTATCTTCAAGCATGCAGTTTTTAATGGCACGATTAAACTCCAGTGACTGGAGTTCCTATCTCCTATGCAGTTTGTGAAGTATATAAATCAAAATGAAAAGAAAAAAATAGAGGGAAAAAAATCCAATAGATGTATTTTCTTAATTTTTCATTTTATTGACCTGCTAAAATAAGCTCTGCCAGGTTTTGCATAGTTATCATACCACTATCTCATGAAACTTTAATGCTTGAAGTAGAGTTCTGCTTGGTTATTGAATTTAGCATTAATTTATATGTGAAGGGAACGTTGCTGCTGAGCAAAGATGTGAGCTCAATCACCAGACTGGGGAGCACGCATGCTCAAACTGTCCCTTTGCTGTTTCCTAAAAGAGTTCATCTTTGCTTCTGCAGACATGCAGAAAACTTAAAAAAAAAAAATCTCACTATATTTCTGTTCCAGTTGGGACACAGTGACTTTTATAGATATCATATGAACACAGAAAACTTTGCTTTGATTAGACGCACAAATTAAACTGTGCCTAACACTGGCTGGTTTCAGGTTCTTCTATAGGTGAGGTAAAAGCTCTGCAGTTGGCAACAAGAGATTAATGAAAGTCACCTGCCCAGGGAGGTGGTAGAGTCACTATCCATGGATGTTTTCAAGAAACATGTAGAGGTGGCACTGAGGGACATGGTTAGTGGGCATGGTCGGGATGGCTTGATGGTTGGACTAGAAATCTTAGAAGTCTTTTCCAACCTTTAAGATTCTATGAAAAGAAAATCTTCATAGATGTCACTATAAAATCTGTTATGACATGTGTAGCATTTTTAATGGGTAGAAGAGTTTCTGCCATTGCCCAGGACTGGCAGAGTCATTGTCCCCAGTGCAGATACTCCAGGGATATTCTTAAGTTCATTTCAGTACACAGAATATTGAATTCCACTTTGCTCTTTGCCTTCTTCACATTGAATCAATATGGTATCCTGAATAATATCATGAAAAATTACAGAAATCAAATTTTGTATACATATATTTGTTAATATCATATTTGTGTATAGCCTATACGTATGTAGTTTAAGTTAATAGATTTATTTCTGTTATTTTAGTGTATTGTAGCATCCCAATTAAGTTTAGGAATGAGAAAGTTTGCTATATGGAGCATGGAAGGAATTTATTAGCATCTAGTTACAAAATCTGTAAGAAAATTATTCACCACAAATTAAATCAGCTGCATAATTTGTACAAATTATAGTTGCTTCATCACAAAAGGAAATAGAAAAAGTCAAGCAAAGACATTTAAAAAAATAAAAGAAAGCAACATCTCTCCAGTACCAGCATGAAACACCAGCAAGAGGCAGAAGATGAGCAGTTCAGTGCACTCCACTGACAGAAATTTGTTTAATGACCTCCCAGAGAGAACAATGCAAACAAATGTGAATCTATTAGTTTGATAAAGCATTAAATTATGAACAGAAGGATAAAGCCTTTCAGGCTACAGTTTCTTTGAAGTAACAAATTCTTCTGAATACTATGATAACAAGCTCTATTTCTAGAGAGGGAGCTCTTACTATTACTCCTGTTGAGTTCTAAATGCCCCCAACTGCTCTGTCCTGGCAGAAGCAATTAACTACAGCCTGTGCTCTTAAAAGCCTCTTGGGTCTTCACCTTGCAAACATCTGCGTTTTTGTTTAGCTTTAAGCATCCCAGTAATCCTGGTAAGCTCGATGGCGGAACAAATGAGGATGACTGACAGCTGGAGAATACCGCAGTGCTCACCAGAGGCAGCACCAGCTCCACAGCCCTTCCCCTTCACTGGGAATGAGACATTGTCATCCTCCTTGCCCAGTGACCTTCTGATCATGGCTGCTGTAATGAGCAGGGAGCCCCATGCCAGGAACTGAAGCCTGCAGGGAGGAAAGGAAGCAAAGAATGAAACACATTTAGAAACAGAATCCTTCTCCGGGAACTCTGAAGAATCTATGCACTTTAATTTGCAATCCCCCCTCTTGTTTTCTCTAATTTATAATAAAGGTCATAAAATTCAGCTTGCACTGTGAGGCTAATATACCTGTGATGATGAGGACAGTGCAATAAACATGTTTACAATGTGGTAGCTGAAAGAAATCTTTTTCTTTTTTCTAATCCTTTATATCCCCTTTGATATCCATTCTCATTCTCTTGTACCTCAGTTCTTAGAAAACAAGCCACTGCTGTAAAAATTCAGACACAACAAAGAAAAAAAAAAAAAAAACATTTTGAAGATAATCCAGAACTTTTCTTACTAATGTGAATTACAGCAACAAACCAAATTAGCAGGTGATGATAAACCTGTCCAAATGTATCATAGGCAGAAAACCTCCAGCACTGAGCTGTAGCAGTGGTGACAGGAGCAGCACACACAGTTTCTGCTATTACTTTTTGTGCCTGGGGGGATCCAAGGGGCATTGCCTCTGCCAAACTTTGCCATACATACGAGACAGCTCCAGGGGTGACCAGTACTTTGCTCTTATACAGAGGTATCTGCAATGTCATGGCTTGCAGGCATGACAACCAGGCACCTCTGCTTTTCAAAGGGCTGGGACAATCAGCAGCAGCACCTTTGTCTGAAAAGTGCATCTCCAAACTATGACCAAGGTTCTGCTGGAACCACTCTACACTTTTCTTCCCCTAACTAAACTTGAAAGGTGCCATCTTTGTGTCAGGAAAATGCACCTGAAATAAGCTACTGCCTTTAAGTTTAAGAAAGACTTTCATGTCTAACATTTGGAACAGTAACGTCAAAGTACCTCAAATAAGGTACATCAAGGAGCTACTTCACACAAGAGCTGATGGCTCCAGAAGGATGAGCATAATGTAAAATATGGATTCTTGAGCAAATGTGTTCTTGACTACAAGTATAATCGCTACAGGCGTGCGCCTTTCCACTCTGGGAATTTACAACTGCACTGCACAGAAATAAGCATGTTCTTACAGAAAAATCACTCTTAAAATTCTGTGTAGGCCAAATTGTATACAGAATTGTTCACAGGACACCAACCACACAAACAGCAGTACTGGTCTGTGGCCATTCAGATACTGGCAAGTGTCAAAAGCATAAACAGAATAAGATTGATGTTCAAAAGAAGTTGTTGAACCTTTTCTCAGAAAATGCATACTGGGAACAGAGGGGGTGGAGAGGAAACGGGAAGCAAGTTATTTTAGCCATCTCTGGTACACTAAACCTTGGGACCTCAATAACAAACAACAAATATCTTTCTTCAGCATGGGACACATCTAACTTTGGAACTGTTTAATTTGTCTATCCTATACTGAGATGAATCATTCTCAAGAAGTGTTTCTGAAGGGAAGGCAGCCGAGCTAGCTCCAGTTAGATAACTGAGCCATGGTTACCTGTGCTGAGATAGAAGACTGTCCTATCTTTTATCTCTGTTATCTCCTATAAATTACTTTAAATGAAGCATCAGCTCCTCATGGCTGACAGAATGTCTTGCATTAGCCAGGCTCTCTGGCAGGCACAGTGATACACTGTCTAAAAGATGTAGAAGACAGGAGAGTGCCAAATCCATCAGAGAACTCACTGCTCAAACAAAACATTTGCTTATTTCTGGTGAAAGAATGCTATCTTCCTTGGTGGATAGTTTCTACTCTTGTTTGATACCTCTACATTTAGAGATGTACACACATGATACATACATGTAAATCAGCCCAGGACTGCTGGCAAAAAATAAAGATTTCTGTGCTTTGTTGTATCATAACTCAGAAATGCCAGTAGAACAAACATAGTAAATGCCTACTTTCCACACAAATTTATTTATATATTTACTTTTAAAGTCTCTCACAGAATTCTAGCATCTGCTGAGAACTGCTGCCTGCAGAATCTGAAGGAAGAGTGGGAAGGTAAAGGACACAAGTCCTCCAAGGCAGAGGATCAGAAACTACAGTGTTTCTTATTCATATAGCTCCATTCAGAAGTTAACCTAAAACTCTGTAGTGAAGCAGTCACACACAAGTACTCATCCTTGGTTAGTTCAAATAGTAATTATTTTCCAGTGGGAAAATACTCAGTAAATAAATTCATAAATACAATATGGATTAATAATCATTTTTAAGAATCTCATTTCAAAAGAATCCATGTGAATGTGGATGGCATAAGTTACAAGTATTGTCAGGTTAACAGTTCTACTGCTTTTGAAAAGTCACAGTGTACATATGACTTTTCTAATACAGTCACATACACTGTGGAGGCCAGCTTCTTTCCAGCTTTCATAATTCTTCTTAACATATAAGAATCTTTTCCCATGTGTACATCTTGTCCTCTTCTTTGACTCTATAGGAACATAGAGTCACACAGCACAAGTCTTTGAGGCAATTTAAAATGATTCATTTGAGAGGGAAATGCACACAAACCCCTTCCAGCAACAGACTGGGAACCTCAGTTGTATCACAGCAAAACCTGGAGATTAGTCATGCTGCCTTAATGCAAATAATTGCAGCCCTTGCTTACATTTACCACGGTAATGCTTGTCTTTTGTGAGATAATGCCTTTTAAACACTACCCAGCACAAACTTTCCTAAGCTTAACTGACTCCCTCAATCCCAGCAGTGTTAATCCATGATTAACTCCTTGATATCTAGGTCTGTTCTTTAAACCTCAGAAAATGTAACTCATCTCAACTGCTCCTTAATATTATGTTCTTCTACTTCCCTTCCTTAATAGCCTCAGGCATTGCTCTGCCTTCCTTCCTGTCTGGCCCAAGGATACACCAGCAAATAAGTTCTCAAGGTGGAAGGAGGAACATGCTGACTGTACTGCAAGCAGCTGGAAAGTGGACCAGTCTTTTCTAGAGATCCAGTTTATAATCCACCAAGATTACTAAACAGGTTTGGATAATGCTGTATAAGTCAATGCAACAGACAGACTGTAAAGATTTAAAACCTAATTCTGTGCTTTTGATCAAGCATTAAATAAAAAAAATAAATAATCCCATGGGGATGCTTTGCTTTCAAAATAAGGAAACTTTATGAAAAAAATCAATTTTGTTTTAAATGGACTTTCATAAATGTGAGACATCCTAGAATACAAAATAAATTAAAAAATAATAAATACACTTAAAATGCCATACTGGGTAGAAAAAGAACTGGGCCTACTTCACCAATTTATACATGAAAGAGTCATACGGGAACTGAATAATCTCACACTGTTAAGGGACAGGCTGGGCAACACCAGATATTCTTCAACCTTTGTTCTGTAATTCTCTGATATAGCATAAGAAAATTGAAACATTAATTGGCTCCCTCATCATACATAAACGTGAACTACTACTTCTTTTTAATTTTACCGCAATGTAAAAATATTTATGCATGAAGAAAACATTTGAATAGGTCTTTTCACAGACAAAAAGAAAATAGAACGTCTGTTCTTATCACAGTGAGCAGCTGGGAAAAAATAAAATAAAATAGAGCAATACAAAAATAGGAAGACATAAAGACCACGGAAACAATAGAAACAGAGAGTGCAGTAGTGAGAAAGAGAACAAATCAGTCCTGAGAGGAACAGAGTTCACACAAATCAATATGGAAAGTTACAGCCCAGGTCTCATTACACGGGATGGTTGACTGAGGAATTGAATTAAGGTTTGCCAAGATGAGTAGGGATAGAAGAAAAGAATTGCTCTGTGCTGTCAGGAACCTTTGCTTGCACATTTTCTGATGAACACCACCTTCAACAATCTTAGATTTTGCTGTAGTAAACTCAGCGTGTGCCAGAAATAAAGCAACTGGGAGTAACAAAAGAAATTCAGGCGTGGTTTCCATTTTAAGTGTTGCTATCCTGTTGAAACAAAATGCAAAGGGAGAGGAATACCAAAATCGCACTTCCTTCTGTCAAAATATTTCTTTTTCATGGTATCTGTAATCTACCTGTATAAAATGCAATAAAGCTGAGTCCATCTTAAGGAGAAAGAATGAATAGAGTGTATTGAAAAAGCATGTCACACAGTTGGAAAGAGGGTTGAAAATTATATGACAAAACTAAGGTCATGTTTAAAATAAGAGAAAACAAAATCATGTTTAAGTTCAATGAAAAAAAATTATCTTTTGATAAGTGGAATCATATGTTGAATAAGAGCACCAAACAATCCCATTCATCTTAAAAATAAATCTCTACTTCCATCACTTGTTAATCTTGGCATAACTGCAGAATTGTGTTCCCATTGCATATTTAGACCTGACGAAATGTACGTTGCTTTTTCTTCCTGGAAAATTCAAGCTAATTATTGATGTCATTACTGTATTTACCTGATCATGGGTTGCGCTGAGAATCACAAATTGGCAAAATACTCTGGACATAGATCCAACCATCTCTGCCAGTTCTTTTTCTCACGCAGAAGATTACCAAAAGACACAAGTGACCCTGAAGCATGGATAAATGATGAGTCCTTGGAAATATGATTAAATTTAAGCCTGAATTCCTCCATCATGCAGTGGCTGTTTAATAAAAAAAGAAATACTCCAGATGTTACAGTGTTAGAGACACTTTTAGATGTTCACCTTATTTTAAAGGTCCAGATTTGCTTGTTAATTGGAAATTAATAATTTGCTTGTTTTATGATGAAGCTATCTGAATCAACAAATTAATACCCAGTTATACTGCAACTTGTCAGTGTGATTAGGAATAGGACCTGCATAATCATTTTTATCAAATGATATTCAGTATACTTATAATAAATATTATTTATGATTACATACTTAGTGTGCTGATTCACATACTTGTGAATTATATTCTTAAATGTTGTATCACATTTATCTCATTATTCCCACTAAAGTCAATGGTAAAGTTATTAAACTCAAAGTGAAAAGTGTTCAAGTAATGTTTAATGTGAGAGAAGTATACTCTATGTATAAAGGAAAAAGACACCATATACATACTTTATTATATTAAAACCCTCTGCAGCAACAAGCAGACACAAAAAGTTATTCACAACATAGAACTGAAGTGTATACTAATGCAGTAATGTTTACTATACACTAAAGTTCAAGACACTGCAATAACAAAAATCACATACACAAACAGATATCATAAAGCTGAAAGTCTTGTTTTGCCAAATGTCTTGCAATACTGCCACTGTTTATCAAAGAAGAGCAAGAGAGGATTTGAGACATTATTGGCTGTGTTGTTCAAGCAATGATTATACCCATTTTTTCCTCCTCTGCTTTGTAGGAGTTGGATGATAATCATCCCCAGAGCACTGGAATCCAAGCTAGGAGTCCTCTTTCCTCAGAAAGATTACATGGGAATGAATGTTAGCAAATAAAATTTTGTGTCATATTTTGTAAATAAATATATCATAAAGATATATTTAAAAGATATCATTTTTACAGTTGTAAAAATTATCTTCATTATGGCAAAGCTTAATTTCTGTGTTAGCTCAGAATATGTACTAATAACAACAACAAGGTATGGAATATTTCATTTTTATCAAATATAGGCAGTTTTCACATTAAATTTTATAATCTACAGACTTCCTTCTATCTCCATAGGATACTCCTCATACTTACAAACTCATCTTCCACAAACGCTCTTTGTTAAGTAATATCCTATCATTCTTTCTTACATCTTATCTCCTTTCTTATAAATTAATTCCAAAGAATACACTTGAGTTCAATATATTTTGACCTTTATAAGAAGCTTTAGCAAGGTAGACCATTCTTTCATGCTCCTCAGCATTTTTCTGCCAAGGAAATTTTTTCAGGACTTCTCATTTATTGATTAATTTATTGTAATTAGAAAGCACTTCTTTAGATAAGAGAAAATTAAAGCAGAAGAATAAAAACAGGCAAGAAAGCAAGATTATAGTAATGAGGATCAGTAACAAGGACAAGGACATTCATGGTCAAAACACACATGTACCATGAGGAGAGAGAGGAAATAGAGAATACCTAGTCTAAATCTACCCTCTTCCATTTTAAAAACATTTCCCCTAGTAATTTATCTCACTCCTTAATTTAGTCTCATGAACCCATATAGAATCATAGAACTGAGTAGGAAGCAACCCTTAAAAGCCACCTGGTTCAGCTCTACTGCAATGAACACAGACACCTACAGTTAGATCAGCTTGCTTAGAGTTCCATCCAGACAGATCTCAGACGTTTCCAGGGACATGGCATCCACCATCTCTCTGGGCAGCCCGTACCACTGTCTCATCACCCTTACTGTAATAGCAGCAGTTTTTGTACTGCAGGCTACAAAGCAGCGATCAAACGTCAACCAAGAACTTTGTCTGGATTATGCCACCGGCCTGCAAAAATTGGAACTCTTGCCATCCTCCTTAATGTCTTCTAGGTCTGTCCCTGGCCTCGACCAACAGTTCAGCACAAACACTACTAAACCCTACAGAGGTCACTGCAGCATCCCTCCCTACCCTGCTCAACAGCTCCAGTAGGCCGGAGGACTCGATGAGAAGTCAACCAGCTGGACTAAAATCCCCGCGCTCAAAGCAGGGCGAGCCATCGTTTTCCTGTTTGGCCGCCAGGTGGCAGTACAACACCGCCGTCGGAGCTGTGCGGACGCTCAAGCTGCAGCCGCAGCCCCAGCGGACAGCTCTATCGCACGGAGGAGACCTAAGCTACCTTAAGCACCCATCTGTTCTTCAGCTTAGAACGGAAAAGTTCTGCAAACATCTTTCTCCTCTTTCGCCATCAGGAAAGTTTATATTCATATTTTCCTAACGTGTAGAAATCTAAGACGAGATTATCAGTGGGGGGGATGGACACCTGCAGGACAAGTAGAACAAATTTTTAATAACATTTCTTTCACTTGAACATAATTTTAAATGCCAAAATGATCAGTCTGCAGATTAAAATATATTAGTCATCAGAAAAACACTCCTACCTGCTCTACTTCAGTTTCATCCAGTAGAGATTCTCTTTATTTTTACTGAGCTGAATCTATTTAAAATATCAGCTAATACTCTGCACCTGTATGCCTTCCTCCAACAGAGCAGATGCAGCTGCTTTCTCAGGGTCTTAAAGAGCCCACATGCTTTGCTACAATGTGATAACCTTGATGGTAGATATTCTTCAATCTTATTCACAACATAGCTGCAATATGAATCTGGAATGCTGAAATGGCCCTATGATGAGAAACCTATGATGGATTGTCCAAAGCTGCCTGTGGTCACCTCCAGCTTTCCCCATAGTTCTCCCTCCATATGACAAAAGAAAGTCCCTGCGGCAGACTCTTATTGCAGAAGATCATCCTTCCAAGACTGTCCATTTCTTTTATCTGATCTATTGCAATCTATTGTCAAATGCACACAGAGCAACCTGCTCTTAGTGCAAAACTCATCTGCTATTCATTTCATGTACAGAAGAACTACATACAGAGTCTAATTTTTTGCTAAATTTTGTATAAAACAAATGACAAACAGCTATGGAAGCAGGGTAATTTAACTCTACTTAATATGCCTCAAAATGGCTTCACAACTTGAAATTCCACTGTTTATTTAAATATCTGCATTTGGTGTAGTAAACTCATTACCCAAGAATGGATTTAGCTACATTTAAAATGGAAGAGGATCCCAGTACAAGTACAGAGGGAGACCACAATGCAGGTAGTTAGGTCGTATGGCTTCCCTGTAACAGAGAGGATGATTAGAGTTCAGAAACTTCAAGAAATTACTTCTTGCAGAAGGCCAGGCACATCAGGCTTAACTATCTAGCTGCTTCATTCAGACAGAGTGGCATGCAGGATCCAGGTGTGGATTGATTAAGCAATCAGTTGCAAATCTGACTCATGTGCAGTCAATAGTAGCACAAGGTTTTTCAAGCATTCTGCACACTGTTTAGCTACGCGGTCATTTTACCAGTATGGATCAGAAATGGCAGATTGCAAGTGACTAATTTACAGGCTGACAACCCTGGAGTACAAGGGAACTGTTCACAAAGGGGAAGTACATGACTAATTATTTCCCCTGCATGCATTTTGCTGAATCTAAAGGATAATTTGCCCAGACTCATTTTGTTAGGGGCTAATGGTGACCTGAATGATGTCATCTGAATAAGTAAATGGGTCATCAGCTGTACAGGACATGTGGGAAGCTGTGCATTTTCTACATGTAGGGCACATGTAAAGTGAGGCTATGAAAACTTGGAGTTATTCAGTAATGATGCAGGTAGTAAATGGATGTTTTTTACTTTAAGCTTTCAGTTATTTCCTAGTTTCTGTTCTTACATTCAGATCTGTCCAAAATAAGTATTTCTTTCATAATGAGAGCTTTTTTACTTCCCTAAGAAGGAGAATAGGAAAAATGAAGTTGCTTGTTTCTGCTTTTTAAAAAGAGACACATTCCATTTTATCAATGTGCTCCAATGCCCTGTGTTTTCCAGCTGACAGAGAAATATAAATAGGCAACCATGTACCTATTGCAGTCCTTTGGTAAAAGTGATCAAAACACAATGAGATCATGATTCCTTGAAATCTGCAGTTTGCAGAGGCTGAAAGAAACCTAGGTAGGTTCATCTGACATAAAGTTGGCCTCTGCAAAGGACACGTTCCACTTTGCAGGCCAAATAGGCTGCTTGCTCTTCTTTCTTTGCTGCCACTGGGCAAGGGAGCTGAGATATGGATATTGCAGAATGGATGGCACAGAAATCATTGCTTAATTAGAAATACAGAGCTGTGAAGAATGAGTGTATGTGACATTATGTCTAATAAGCAAGGTTGCAAGAGAGAATAGGGATGAATAGGCACAAACAGGGATGGTTATTGAGTGGGTTGGAGGAGGCACGAAGAATGAAGAGCCAAACTACCATCACTGCAAGGTGCATTTTTCTCTTGGTCCTTTGAATTTTTCTATCCTTCTGTTCTCGTGGAATAGTTGAAACACTGAAAGCAAAATGAATTTTTTATTCTAAAGGAAAGAATCTACTAATGCCAACAGTCTGTTTACTCAAGTGAGTAATTTATTTACTCAACTCTATTTACTCAAGTGACACCATTCCCTGCTGTCAGAATGACTTCAGCTAAGCAGTTCTCTGACAGGAAATATGATTCTGTCAAAATCAAAGTACTTCAGAATTCAATCACTTAGTCTGTAGCGCGCTCCCAAGGAAAAAGATCTCACCAATGTCAAAGCATCTGATTTTTCCATTTAAAACCAAATTCTAACTCTAAGACATGGTTGTTTTGTGGTTTTTCTTTTTTTTTTCCAATGGAAAGTAGAGATGGAAATGAAATATTTCAGTCTTACAGAATTGAAATACCCTGTACATCTGTAACAAATTCATTAGACATCTATTTCAGGAATAATATATTAGAGTTTGCTTAAAACTGAAATGAGAATGCATTTCAACTTTGTGATGAAAACAACAACAACAACAACAACAAAAACAACAAAAAGAACACCCTCTTCTTTTCCTAGTTCTGTACTATATATTATTTGGCTTCTGGGTTTTATTAGTTATTGGTTGTTGTTTTTTTTCTTCCAGAGGGCAGTTGCTTAATTCAATATACAGTGCGTGTTAGGAAATAGATTATGGTACTTTCTCTCTGTTTTATATGTGTGCCTTTTTCAGCTGTTGCAGAGGGGTGGTGATAAAGGTGGAAAATTTTTTCTCTTTCTTTGAGTGAAGATGCAGAAGATTCAGGAAGAAAATAAAGCTCTGTGCCCCTGTAAGAGCAGAGAAGAAAGGCAGTCATGATTCAGTTTTCTCCATCCTCCACTTCCATACCAGAAGCTGAGCTATATTCTTCAAAACCTGCATTTTGAAAGCATAGTTACTGCATTCCTAGCAGCTAGCAGTAAATAAGTGCCCCTCCTCCAGATACACACCTGTCCACAGACGTAATACATGCATGCCAAAATAGTCCTGTCATTCTTTTGATATTCACCCCCCAGTGAGAAACTTTTAGGTAAAAGGTTCACGTGCCATAATACAAAGACTGTCCCTGGCCTGCACAGCAAGGATTCATTCACATGATGATAACTTCACTGCTTCCATCTGCTAAATCATATTAAAAGGCATCTAAAACCACAGGATTATTATTCTGGATATAATTTTTTTCTATACAGACAATGCCAGCAGCTGCCTCAGATAGTTTTATCAGTCTCAGGATGAACTGTTAATGAGAAAAGCAATGGTCCACGAAGCTGCTCATAGGAAGAAGAGGGGCAAACATCTTTATCAAGATGTAGAAAAGACTCAAGTGCTGTAATTTGAGAAATGTATGTTTTGCCTCAGCAGGAAGAACTAACAAGGCAGAAGACAGTAATTTCTTTCATTTTGGTGCGTTCATCTGTTGTTAAACATTCTTCTCCAGCAATGGCTTCCTTCCCCTAGGAGCACAATATCTAAGCAACACTCCCCTTCTCTCTGAAAGGCAGCTAGAGGCAAGTGTTTCCAATGGATTTCCCTATCATTCTTATGTACTGCCTCTTCTTAGTAAGTTGAAATTCATATTGCTTACAAAACAGATAGATCAGGCAAAAAGCATAAAGTTTTCCAGACACTTGATATAATTTTGTGTGCCAACAGCAATGCCTTCCTTCTCAGTTATATTTATGAAAGCATTTATATGAAGACAGCAAAATAAACATTATTCCTCCTGTTTCTCCATGTGTTTTCTCTGCAAATGCACTTTGCCTTTCCCAAAGATACTAAAAGAGGCCTTCCTTTTGCTTCCTTCTGGTATAAACTGAAATTCATTTCACTGAAAAGGTATGAACTGGTACCAAAACAAAGGAAAAGAAATCCCAGGGAATCCTATGCTGTGGTGAAGAGACCTGTAGAAGCTTCATACGCAGCTGGAAAAATGATCGTGTTAGTACTTGCCTCAGCTAAGTAGATTACCAAATGTTCTGAATTTATAATTTATGTGAATCAATCATTTTGGCTATTACTCTAAATTTAGACTATTGGAGCCATTGAACAAAACCAGCCCTTTGTTTTTAGGGCAGCTGTTAAATATATGAAGCATACAGCAGGCTTCTTAATGTAATAATAAATAAATAAATAAATAAACAAACCCCCAAATTCATCTTGTCACTGCTAGCAAAAGGACAGCTAGAAAATCTCGAGATTCATTGTAGAGGCACGAATTATCATAGCTCTACACTCATCAACTGAGCTGTACCAACCTGACTCTGCTTCACAATGCAATCAGTTTGTCTGATAAAGCTTCCTTGGGAAGCCCACAGAAGAACGTAGATTTAGACAAAGGTTTTGAAAGAGGTATACACCTAAATCTCAGCATCTGTGCGCAGGTGTCCCTAGTTTCCATTTGTGTTACTGGGAATTGCCATCTCACTTAGATTGTCTTTTCAATCTAAATTACGTCTTAGGTATTCAGTTCCCCTGCGATGAGTCTGATCAGAACTTGATTGGAGTGTGAAGACAATCAAGTCATGTCCTGGTTTTGACAAGCTGAATGGCTTTTCAGTTGTTTTTCTTAGATGTCATTCCCTGTATGAAAAATGTTATCCTTTCACCCAGAGAAAGATGTGGACTGTGCTGTGGTTAAGACGCTGCAGACTTATGTAAGAAAGTGTTCGTATCTCATCTGGGAATCATTATGCATTGATTAAATTCTAAGTAATTTCAACCTAAGGCTTACTATTTTTTCTTGTTTGAGTTGGCCACTGAGATTGATCACGTTGGAGCAACTAAACATAACAACAGCAAATCTGAAGACAGACCATTTAATTAGACCTGCTGCTCACATTAAGACTTTGTTGTGACTTATAAGAGAGGACAGAGGAAAATATAAAACATCTGTAGAGTAAATCAAGCAACCGATCCATGTAGAGAACATTCAACAACAAATCACCTATTACCCTTGTAGGATAGTAGCACATTAATGAAGTGGTTGACTGGAAATGATGTGGACACTGAACATCACTTGTTATTCATCTCCTATGGTCTACATCCATATTGTTCATTCCCCATCTTCCCTCTCTTTCACTTTTCTCCACACTCCTCATCTCTCTGACTTCCCTTCTCCCAGCTCAATTCAGAGTCGTGTTCAGACTTGGGAGAAGAGCTTTCTCTGACTTTTGCTCTTTTCCTTTTTGGCTGTCCTCCTTGATCCTTTAAGTGTTCCTGATTTTGTATAGCTCTAATGAAAATCCCATTTGCTATGTTTTGTGCTGAGGATCGGAGCTTGCACCCGTTTCCACTAACTTGAGAGCAGCTGTGTAAGCACAGGCTCTATACAAAGACAACTTGTAGGTGGCTCTGAAGACCTCCGGAGGGCACTGTAAGGACACCTAAATGAGTATTTGTCTCTGGTGAATGAATGCCTAAGGAACAAAAAGGCAATGCTGAGCTCCTCCATTCTGCCAGAACACAGGCCACCACACAGGTAACACAGAACACAGCTGGCCTGATATAGAAATGTCTGAGGGAGGATCTCAGTTCCTTCCTGTTAGCTGCTGTCTTGTATATAGACCTTAGATTTGACCAAGAAAAAAAGATTTTTGCTCTGTGGCTTCCTCCACTCAGCTAAGAAGGATTGCAGCTGTAGTGTGTGGCACCTTCACTGCTGAAGAATGCCATACAATCATAACTCCTGAAGCAGAGCAGAGAGAAGTCTCCTACAACAGTGCTTCAGATTCCACTCTCTGCAGTACACTTAGACATTGCATAGCAGACTACAACTGCTTTCACTTTTATGGAACCTTGGGAATATGAATCTGAATGCAAGAGTACTGTTCAGTAAATATGTACCCTAATTGCTCAAATCTGAACTCAGCCTTGGCTACAATTAAAGTTTTTCCAGACATGCTGCTTGTGCACTACATGGACCAAATGTCACAGGCAGGTAGAGCACAGGTGGTAATGGTATCCTGGATGTGCAAAATCCCTTTCATTTACTAAGAAATTAACCTCTAGGCAATTATAGAAAAAGATAAAGCTTCCCCTACACCCTTCCTCAGAGCAAAGTAATCTGAATTACATGTGGGTTCCTAGCTCAAGGCATTCAGTTTTGCATGTACAAAATAAGTCAGGGCTTATAGAAAATAGATGCCTTAAATATTGGCAAAGACTTGAGTAGAAATGAGGTCAGAATTTCAACATAGCTTTAAGAAAAGTTTTTCTGCCCCTGTTTATGCTGTTAATTTTATGGTGAAACCCTGACTGCTATTCATATTACCCTGATGATCTTTTCCCCTTTCTTCTACCACTGCTACTGCATATTTGCTCAGCTTATATTGCCAAATCTTCCTGGCTACCTCAACACAACCACTAGACTATGAAAGGAAAAATCTAAACTGTGGTGTATCATAAAATGTTTTGTTGCATCAAATCAAAATTTGACTTAATAAACTTCTTAAAATGTTCTATAATGCCCAATATTCAAGCTCAATATAAAATCAGAAGCAGCATATCAAGATTAATTAGTATTTCATAGATGATTTTAATAAATGCAGCTATACCATATTCGTAGACTTAGAGTAACAAAAACTAGAATGACCAAACGTTCTCTGATGGAGCAAGGAAGCCATTTAAAGAAACCCAACAAATTAATCCTAGGTGTAACTCTGTTGAACTGTTGTACCCACTAAAAACATTGACTGAAATCAAGGCATCTGAAGATCTGTATCTGAAAGAGATGCCACTGAGACAATCGACAAGTTAATGTAATCCTATAGTATCTGATCTGGAAGCATTTGATCTGAAGTTAATTTTCCATGTGATAGTGTCTGCAGCTAGTACATCATGACACAACTCCTCCTTTAACAGCACATTAGGAAAAAAAACATGACATCAGTACATTTAATTCATTCTGATTATTGTTATAATTATTATTATTATTACATTGTGTTAACGCGTGTTTTGTGACTTCTTGGCTAAACAAACTGAAGTCCTATAAATTGCTGAATGAGTTATCTCAGTCTGTAAAATAACCACAATTTGATTCTTTCCAAAGCTTCAAAAAGAATCTAAGCTCAGGGGGCAGAACATATTTACATCTCATGGTTAGCTCATATTTACAGAACTGATAAAACATATTTAAATAAAACTTGCTGACCGATCATCTGATGTCCCAGTGAACAACAGCTATGATGTTTCCTGTAAAACTCTGATAAAGCTGTATATTTTCTTTTCTACAGGGCATACAAGCATTCAGGTAGAGAAGTCTTCCTGCTGTGTATTTATCCATTTCAGATGGAAGAAGAGTTTCTATTCATCCTGTGGATTTTATTTTAGATTAACAATTAGTAGGTATTACTATTATTATGTAATAATGTATAATTTGTATTAAAACACCGTATAAAGTTTCAGGCTTCAAGAGTGAGAGCCTTCTTGTGCTGAGACATTTCAGAAACAGAAGAGAAATATTCTCTTGTCCAAGCAGTTTACAATGCAAGCAAATCTTCTGAAAGCTACCGGTTTCTGAAATGTTTTACTGCTAGGTGCTACTTCTAAATCTATTATTTTACTGTTCTGCTTTTTTGTGCAATGAAAGCAGTGATTTGGAAAGTATATGGTTTTCTCTGTGTAAGTAATCCTGTAGGTTCTTGCCTATTTATAAAAAGCTGTGATTTCAGATTTTCAACATATATATCACATCTTTCAAACGTCTTCCAAAACTGCACAACTTTCAAAATGTCTCTTAAAACAGTCTATGTTCACCAGCACCCTAGAGCTGACAGGAAAATCACTGGGTTTTGCTAAAATGACT
Source organism: Lagopus muta (assembly GCF_023343835.1). Lineage (NCBI taxonomy): Eukaryota > Metazoa > Chordata > Aves > Galliformes > Phasianidae > Lagopus > Lagopus muta. The sequence continues at coordinate 13,054,042 of NC_064434.1, forward strand.
AATAAACAAGTCCACCTACTTTTAAAGAGAATGGAAAGTCTGACATTGTCTTCTGTGGGTGTTAAATAAAGCTACAAAAACTCTGCAAATACATGCAGCCAAAGTAAGAAGGTAACAAAAAGAATATGTAGCATTTAGACTCCTCTCATTCAACTGCCGATTTGTTAACTCCACAACACAGAAAAATATCAGCTGTAATTCCTACCTAACCGTATTTATTTTTTACCATGGTAGTTTAGCTCATCAATCTCTACAGCTGACTGTCTCTTGTAACAAATACTTTGCTTCTACATAAATTACTGTAGTTGGAAACTGAAGCCATTTGCATGTTGTTCACCATGTATTTGGAAACCTTGTAACAATTGCAGATATTTCAAATACAGCAATTAGCCATCAAAATAAATCTCATAGATAAACAGTTATTGTGCAGATTTCTCAAAATTGTTCAGGATTTTGTTGTTGTTGTTTTTAACCAGACAGGTTTGTTGTTTTCAAGAAAACATGATTATAGAACAACACATTGTTTGAACAGTTATTATTATTACTATCATCATTCCAATTGAAAGCTGAGATTTAGGATCAGATTAAAAAAAAAGTAGGATAACAAACAAATGAGGCAACCCAATCCATAGCTGTGAGGATTTGCTTTACCCTGAGGTGAGTCCATACATACCTAAGGAAGGTAAAATTTTATTTTCCACACTTGAGTCACTGAGCACTGATGTAGCTGAGATGTCTTTCTTTGATCTAGTTGATTCAAGCTGCATACAAAACACAAGTCAATGTTTTATTTGAAATTTTGTTGATCTTGGTAACAGCTATAGTCCCCCTTTAACACAGTCATTCAAGAACAGATTGAGCACTCACACAGAAGGCAGGAGAGCATGATTCAGACCTGTCCACTGAGAGGTTCATATCCCATGAATGTGCCTGACCAAGGAATAGGAAATAAGTCCAGACTATGGATTCCTGGGTGAGACTGTATTCCTTACGCTTGCAGGACTGAAGTGTTTCAAAATTTGCAGTTCTTCACCTCCCTAGTTTAAGCTTTACCCAGCCAGCTGCTGTTTGGGCATTCATTTTCAGGGGTTTTGAAATATTTTTTTTTAAATTTCTTGCAGAGGTCTGAATTCCAATTAATGGGTAGCTGCCTGGACATTAAGAGTTTCAATCCCAAACACCTAAAATCTGAGTCTTCCTCTGTTCACAGTAAAGAAACAACTAAGAACAAAGGTGAGAAGTATCTATGTGTCCATGAATATTATCTATTTAAAAACTCATTTGACTTGTCCTGTGCCACACCATCTGCTGTTACCACGAAAACCATTAAGCATAACTCCCACAAGCCAATAATAGATATTACTGATATACACAACATGCAAATCATCAACCATCAGTATTTCAGAGAGAAGTAAAAGTGTTAATAAAGTCTGGCCTTCTGTTATTCGTATTATTTAATCTAAGTTTCACATTTTTCATGTAGATGAGTTGTCACCTGAGTTAGAATTCACAAAAGTGAAATAGTGATGTCACAACATAACAGGTTACACTGGTGGCATGTTATTGCTGGTATGTCCAAGAAAATATTTTGCCAAGTTTCTAGGAATCTGGGAATACAAAAAGACAATCAGTTTTGAAGTGAATATAACCAAGCTCTTGATAATATTCAGATCAGTATGCAATTACATTCCTCTTGAATCATTTATGGGGGTTTGCATATCTTGAGATTCAGCAAACCAATGCAGAGAACCTGTCACAGCAATATTTTCTTCCTAGTATAATTTGTGAAGAATGAATTAATAACCTAATGACAAAAATTCAAAAATTATAAAATATCATCTATCTACAAGATTAGAGTATTTGACACTGGTTTTTTACTCTTCCATATGCCCTAGGTGTAATAATAACTGTGGTAGTTTAGTCATAGATTTAAAAAGGGAAAATGCAAAGATGTGGCTTATCTTTTCCTACCTTTCTTGTGACATCATGTTTTAAACTAGAAGGAACTAAGTTTTCTAGTTGAAATGTGGACTATAAAGCATGAATAGAAATCAGCCTAAACAACACACATGGTTAAATAAAAGACAAGAGACATTACTTCTCCTTATAGATATTGTTTCTGTTATCTTTTCTAGTGTCAGAGAACTGAACAAACCAGTTAGTCATCACATCAACCACAGATGGTAAGGGGTGCTCAGATCAGGTACAAAGTCCTCCATCTTCTCACCAGGCAAGCACATGTCACAGTGCTGCTAACGGACATGGAAAACTGCCAAAGCTATCAAAACCTTCTCTACACCCAGAGATTGCTAACCTACATATTTACAAAAGGAATGAATGAAAATGTGGGATAAGAAGCTGAATAGAAATTGAGTTTATTCAGAGAGAGCTTGTGTGGGTACCTAGCCTTGAGTGTACTGAGCCCATCCAGATGCAAAACAGGAGAACAGCATATGCACAGGTGCACATGCTACTATGTGGGTGCATGCAGAGTGCTGTTACCTTGAAAATCAGGTTACAATCTATGATTAAATTAAGCTGACATAAGCAAAGACAATTGCCAAAAGAAATATCTTGCTCTTTTCCATGCCTTTTATCCCCAGTCTTCACACAAAATGCTGATTCCTACCACAAGGGAAGACCAAGCAGTCTGAAATGAAATCTGACAATAATAAGATAATATTAATTTTCACCTGGATCGTTTTCTTGACAAGTAGAGCCATAAACCCATAGTTAATTGCTACAGTAGACACAAGGAAGACAAAGGACACAGAGGCAGCAACTGTGAATAGAATGGTACCTAAGGTTTTCTTCAGTTTAAAATGATCCTCGAAACACCAATAATTTCCTTTCAAATGAGAAACAATAGCTGAGACTGACTGCCATGCCCCAACTCTTTTGTTGAGTCTGATTTTGCTCAGCATGCCCTTGAGAAAATGGTACGCCTAGAGGACTTTTGCCAGGAGTATGAAAAAATACCAAGCACATTTATTCTATTAGCATTTTATATAGTGATTAGTGTCTAATTACAAATCATTATAGTAATGGTGCATTTAGCAAGTATATCCCAACAGCACTGTATCTCCAGCCTCATTATTATATAGACAGTCATCACCTGCAGGAACTGAACCTGAAATTTCAAGTTAAACTGTTGCCTTCTGTTATTACATCTAAAAGGCTAATCTTGTATCCAAAACTGCCTCAGACTCCGCAGCACCAAAATGCATGTACACGAGTTGTGCTCCCCCTTTTTGCCCCGTAGAAGCTCATGTCATGTTCACAGTGCTCTTTGATATACACACCCCAGGATGTTAAATTTACATCGTAAGTTCTCTGGATGGATCATCATTTGCAGACATCTAGTTAGTAGGATCCCAAAGCACAAGTTTACATTATTTCAGCTGAAAAAAGACTGACTTGATCCCAGGACAGGCCAGAGTTTAGAAGGACAGTTTAAGTTATTGTAAGTTACCCCAAAACAAGTAGAGGAACTCTCAAATGAACCTTCCTCACCCAATACTTTCTTACTGAAGGACTAGGATTTACTAGAGATCAGAAACTCAGAAGCTTTCCATGTTTCAGCAAGCTCCGTACAGACTCTAGAAGGCCAATTTCCATCTTGTCAGATGCCTAGTCCTATGCAGACATGATCTGTGATCAGCTTCAAAGCCTCCCAGATTCTGGTGTGCTTCATCTCCCCCTTCACTGCATTTTCACAAATTCTCTTCTTCCCATCTTGTATCCTTTGTGTGTGCAATGGCTTTCAAGGAGCAGCATGTTCCTTGAGAAGCTCCTTCTGTCCCAGAGAAGGCAAACAACAGTCATCTTTGCAGTGATCCACTGCCTTTCTAAAGGAACAAAATGGGCAAACTGCAGATAAAATGGTCAGTGGCCATCACATCCTGCAAACTGAAACAGTCTGTGCTTATGTTTCAAATACATGGTGTCTCAGAAACAAAGAAATGACCCCAGCTGGGACACAGAAACTTCGATCAGTACTTGTAGACGAATCACAAATCTGTTTCTTTTTTTCAATAGTATGCCAACGTGTTCTTTTTATCATAACAAATATTTACTAATAGGAAACTTTTAAAGGAAACTGCCTTTGTTTAAATTTAAAAAATAGAGAAATGACACTTCGTATATCCTTGCTTGCAACCCAAACACTGTGATGTGTGAGACTAAATACAAGATAAGTACATTAAATACCAGACAAAAATAAAAACTTTTTTTTTTTTCCCTTAAAATGTTTCCAATTAACTTGTGTCCTCATATTGTAATGTACTGAGCTGTTATAAACCCTGAGAGCAAAGGGCAACAGCAGCTACATCAGGCTGAGGACTGGCGTCATACAAACAGCATGATCGGCTCTCTGTGAGAGAGAAGATACAGAGCCTTATTATGAGTCTAGGAACAGCAGGATCTGTATAAATTCAGCTGTATCAGTGTGTAAGGCCATTCTCAAATGTAATTTGTGTTTGGAATTTTATGCCACAGGCATTTCTTATGCTTGTACAGGCATCTCATTCCTGGGGCTCTGCCATAAGGTCTCACTCTACATAGCTAAACCTTTGCATCTATGCTTAAAGGTGATCATAAGTTTGAGTTTTGCCTAGCTAAGGCTTTAAATGATAACCGGTCAGTTATTAATTTTCAGTAACTTTTTAGAACTGTCTGTGTAGAGGATATAAGAAGTAACTTCACCAAACATTGCTTATACTTAATGTAGGATAAACTAACTCTCTGCCAATATGCGATATCACGAGGTTCACAACGGTTATTTAAAACAATGCATTTTCTATGTAAGCTAGTCTTTATTTGAAGACTAATGTAATCAAAACTTAATTTTCCATGGCGAAATATTTAGTCAGTCCTACATTTTCATACAGCTCTGTAGGAAGTGGATTCCTTTATGAATTATCATACTGATAAAAATGATTGATTCCTATCATTTCATTTCCCTTTTATCTTCTATTTTATTAATGTCTGATTTAATGGAAGATAGAAACTCATGTATCTAGAATCACTGGTCACTCCAAAGTAAAGATCAATCCTATTAAATGCTTTGAATAATGATTCACAAAAGATTCATTTGACATACATGCTCACTTTGGGCTGTAAAATTGTCATCCATACTTTAAAACACTTATTTTTTAATCTGGAGTATTAATATCTGAAGGTATCAATCTCTTTGGAAATACATATGCTACTATTTGACACAGTGGTCTGTACATACAGGTCGTGCATGCTTCCCAAAGAATCACTGTCCACAGGTTACTGTGGTGAGCTGACTCTAAATTACAAGAATAGAGAGAAGGTTGTAAGATAAGGATATATAAATTATAATAAGAACAGGTTGCTTTCATATCTTTTCCAATTTAATTACAATCACTGTCATAAAAATGGATGAGATACTGCTGTTTTCTCTTCTCATTACCATCTTTGTCATAAAAATGAGAAATCCAAACTTTGATGCTTGTCAGTTTTTGCCGAATGCTGCATAGTTCTTTAACCTTTCTACAGCTATGTCATTTTATTGGCTGGCTTTTCCATTTCTTTCATCTTTAAACCATAGGAGCTTGCAGTAATGAACTGGAATGGATAACCAATCCCTTAACAGCATATTGAAAAGGCCAAAGCAGTTCATCATTGTGTAATCAATATAATAAGTGAGACAACACAAATCTTATTCTCGTGAAACAGACTAACAAAACATGCTGAGATTAATTTATAGTTAAAAAAATAGCTTATATAGAAAAAAACATAGAAACATAGAATCATAGAGTCATAGACTGGCCTGGGTTGAAAAGGACCACAATGATCATTAAGTTTCAACCCCCCTGCTATGTGTAGGGTCGTCAACCACCAGACCAGGCTGCCCAGAGCCACATCCAGCCTGGCCTTGAATGCCTCCAGGGATGGGGCATCCACAACCTCCTTGGGCAACCTGTTCCAGTGTATCATTACTCTCTGTGTGAAAAACTTCTTAATATCTAACCTAAACCTCCCCTGTCCCAGTTTATGGCCATTCCCCCTTGTCCTATCACTATTCACCCCTGTAAACAGCCATTCCCCCTCCTGTTTATGTGCTCCCTTCAAGTACTGCAAGGCCACGTTGAGATCACCCTGGAGCCTTCTCTTCTTCAAGCTGAACAAGCCCAGTTCCCTCAATCTTTCTTCACAGATGAGGTGCTCCAGCCTATTGATGGTCTTAGTGGCCCACCTCTTGCCCCACTCTAAGAGCTCCATGTTCTTCCTTTACTGGGGATCCTGGGAAAAAAATTGTCCATTGCCAAGATGGAACATTTCAGCCACTGCCTCTTCTCAGTCAAGGAACAGGGCAACAGGCAAGGTCACACCTCCTGAGGGTCTCTCTCTGTTCTACTAAATGAGCAACACTGTTCAAAATTAAAAGGAAATTAAGAATGTAAAATAATCACTCTTGAAATACAAAATTTAGGACTAGCTTGGCAGTGAGTACTATGTTTCATGCTGAAATGTGCCATAATTCGATCACGCTCAAAAATCCTGTTTTTCTCCTGTCCATTCAGTGGTGTGGGATCCACTGCCATTAAGTATGTAGTTGCTCCTTTTTTAATTTTCTGGGGATTTTTAGCACACCAAATCTGAAGTCTGCAATAAAAACAAATTTATTAATTTTATTCTGAATATGACCTTGATTGAGTGTGGGTGCTTCATAGATATGATTTATTAACTTATTTTTTAAAGCATCAATTTAAGATTAGATTACAGTGCTCTTATCATTTGATGTAGAGAGAACTGAAGAGACAAAGATTGAGACAACTATTTCTTTTCTTTTTTAATAACCTGTGAGGGCCAGAAGCACCTTCAGTAGAGATGAAATCTTTGAAGATATTAGCTACCAATTACTTGAGGCTAAATATTAGTGTATGGAGAGCCTGGATTATATTTTGTATCTTTATAAAGCATTTTACTCAGGTGGCTGTGGATTTTATATTTATATTCACATCCTGTGTGTTCTACTGTACCACAACCGTTACTTACTTATACAGCAAAGCAGTAAAGATGGAAGACATCTCTATTACTTATGGGATTAGTTGTTACTGACTTGAATAGTTAATCATTTCCACCATATTCACTCTGAATTCGGTGAGCAGTACACCTGCAGAAGAAAAAAGAAACACTGATGTATTTCCAACTACTATTTATTTTGGTCAAGATAAGAATTTCAGATTCCAATGTAGGGATTAACGTAATAAGTATGCAAGCTTGCACAGCTACAGTTAAGTTGCAGTCCACAGTAAATGGTCACACAGCATATCCCTTTCTCTAAATTGGAGAGGTCTGGATGTGAAGGATGGACAGTTGCATGGGTTAGGAATTGGCTGGTCGCAACCAAAGTGTTGTGATCAATGGTTCTGTGTCAGGACGGAGGCTGGTCACAAGTGATGTCCCTCAGGGGTTAGTCTTTGGACTGGTGCTCTTCAACATCATCAATGACATAGATAATGGTATCAAGTGCAACCTCAGTAAGTCTGCAGAGGACACCAAGCTGAGCAGTGCATTGGAAACAAGGGAAGCCATCCAAAGGGACCTGGACAGGCTGGAGAAGTGGGCTTACAAAGACCAAAAGAGGTTCAGTAAGGTCAAGTACAGGGTGCTGCACTAGGCTTGGGGCAATCCCAGGCCAGGAGGAATGTGGCTCTGGGCAGCCTGGTCTGGTGGTTTGTGGCCCCACACATAGCAGGGGGGTTGAAACTAGGTGATCATTGTGATCCTTTTCAACCCAGCCCATCCTATGATTCTATGATAAATGTTTTATCAGAGACAGAGTGATGGTCTCGTGTACTTTAACTGACACATTTACTGGAACTAGGAAGGGAGTCCAGGCAGCAAAGAGTTTCAACTTGGCTGTAGAAGATACGATCTCTTTTATTTTAACTAAGATTCAGTGACTCTGTTTCCATATAAATGTCTCCTTAGTCAAATATTTCTAAACTGGAAGTTTGATTTTCTAGGCTGCTAGGTGAAGAATAGAGATAAACAAGCTCCTTGGACAGAATTTCAAAACAATATTTGTGTTAGACTGATTTTGCCAAGAGCTGAGAAGGAATATTAAAAAATAAGTATGTTATATTTCTCTGGGTTCTTTTCATCTGTGGTTATTTTTATTATGAAATATACAATGAAAAGAACATTAGTCACCAGCCACCAGAGTTTGGTCCAGCACCCACTAAAATCAAAGAAAAGACTTCCATTGACTTCAGTGGAAACTGGATCAGGCACATGATACTATTATACAAACTTGGTGTATTATATGCCGAATGTGTTGATGTTGGAACAGATCTTCTTTCAGTACATTCCATTGTCACAGACATGACCTGTCACATTGCCTGCTCTCCACTGTAGGCTCCTGGGAAGAGCAGAGAAGCCAGATAGTGCTGGAGGAGGAGGGCTAAGGCCATCCTCCATAGGCTGGGGGTAGGAGCCGGGCAAGGCAGAGAGGAGTGGGGAGTCACAAGAGAGAGGATTGTGAAGAGGAAGATCATAGCATCACACAATATCCAGAGTTGGAAGAGAACCATAAGATTCAAATTCTGGCTCCACGCAGGACCACTCAAAATCCAAAACCTACGTTTGAGAGTGTTGTCTAAACTCTCCTTGAACCCCAGCACTTGGGGATGTGCCCACTGCCCTGGGCAGCCTGTTCCATGCCCACTACTCTCTGGTGCACAGCCCGTTCCTAACCCCCAGCTACTCCTCCCCTGACACAGCACCATGCTGTTCCTTCTGTCACTGTCACAGAGAGCAGAGCTCAGTGCTGCTCCTCCCTCCTCCTCTCTGTGAGCCGCATGAGGCCTCCTCTCATCCTGCTCTGTTCTGGTCTGAACAAAGCAAGATGATGTTCTGGGCTGTAAATCAGGAATGGGGAATTTGAGGAAAACTGTATGGGAGCTGCTGGGAACCAGCATGGAAGGATCAGAGTGAAGTTTCTGTGGGGAAATCTGGAGTGGCTGGAAAAAGACAGGCAAGAAGTTACTTAAACAGGCATCAAAAGAGGCAGCATAAAGACAAAGATGAGAAGAAGCAAGAAACAGCAGCTGCTATGGAAAGACATCTCCAGAAACACAGAAAGGAACCTGCTTGATGAAGTCAGGCAGTGCAGCATGTGCTAAGGGCTGCACGCTGGGTAAGGTGTACAAACATAGGAGGAAGGCACTGATGTGAGAGATGGGCTGCATAGATACGCACAACCTTAGTTATCTTCAAATGGGGCTCAACCAACCTTCAGTGGGACTCATCAGGTACCTCAAGAAAAGGATTTTAAAGGTCTGGGAGCTGCATCACTGTTAGAAAATACCAAAAAGTACATGGAGCTGTTAAGACAATACTGCATAAAAATAAGGACATAAAATCAAAAGAGGCAACTGAGCTTGATTATACAGTTTATTGCTTCTATTTTCTCAAAACTCACAGAACACAGCAGCTGTGTTTTATTCCTTTATTTGAATTAAACTGAAAAAGATAAAACCTTGAGCTATTGTACAAAGTTAATAGAATATAAAGATACAACCTGAGGGTGGCTTTAACAGTTTGCATTCTCTATTGTTTTCCTGAATCTTTGAATACATATTTCTCAGTACAATGACTTGTAAATTAGATTATATCCAAGAGGCTGATGAAATTACAGGGCTGCTCAATTGTCTTGTTCTTTCAGCAGAATTAAAAAAATATATGGCTGAACTGATTTCTGATAAATTTTAGATTCTTCTCTTTAGCTGCCCCGTGTATTGCTCACCGTAAATTTGGTTCAGAAATTCAGTTCTCAGTTGTTCTTTCTTTTGATACAAAAATATTCGTGTTTAATACATATGAAATGCAAAGCTACCATTAACAAATTATTTTTTTATTACTGACTATAGTGATATTGTCACTAAATATCCAATAATCCCAAACAAGATCTGGATGCTGTCTCGATGGATGCTTGGAAAGGAAGGAAATAAGCTTGATTGACGAATAAATAAATCTTTGAAAATGAAAAGAAGGAGTACTTTCATTTTTCAGCTAGGAAACACACAAGAAGTGCGTTTCAAATTAGAAGTCCCAGTCTGGCAACTTGTCCAGAAGTTTAAGTGTCCTTTCCTCTGAAATCATTTGCCAAAGAAGATGGCATATACTTATATTTGTGTATAAGATTTATAGATTGTTATAAGAGTTATAGACTGAGGTCTTTTAATCATTAACACATATGAAATCAATATCTTTCTCCATAATATACTGCATTTTCTCCACCTAAATGTCATACACCATTTTGTCTACTCAAGTAAAAAAAGCATTTTTAAATTATATTGCAAATGATACAAATAGATGAGCTCGTGAATAAAACGAGATATCAGCAATAGCAGAGTGGCTGATGCACTACAAATGCAGCTGTCACTATAGGGATTTGACAAGAGACCTTCAGAACTGAAAAAAATGGCATTTGTTAAAAAATAAAAATGAACAACAACAAAAAAAAACCTGCAATAGTAATGAGTAACTCACAGTCTTTTTTTTTTTTAAGTCTATGTTAGTAAACAATATTGATTGTTTTCTAGTAACAAAATATCCCACCTTCTAGCAGTCTGTATCTTGACATTTTGATCTAAAGAAAAAAAAAACAAACACACAAAATAGAGGGATGAGATATCAAATTCATGGCATACATGTAATATATCAGTATAAGAGACGGCAGAAAATTATTTTGGGCTATCCAGAATAATACTTTTGAGTTATTAGCAAGCCCTGTGGGCACCCATGGGATTAATGCACACTGAAGTAATTCTCTATTGGCACCTACCAGGCTTCAGTGACCTGACTCTCAGACACACTCTAAGCCTGAATTACCAGTCTGTATTTAATAGCTACTTTTGTTTTTGAAGCCATGTAAATTCTGAAAACCACACTGTTATTCAGCAATGAATATCACAATTTCTATAAATGTGGTTTGAAGAACAACCTTTTTCCAATGTACATTGCTTCACACTTAGTATTTAAAATTATATTTAGTCTGTTGCTTTGACTCACTATTATCACATAGTTCTGCAGCATTTCACAGTCAAATTTCATATTTACTACACTGTCATATTTACTGCTCCATTAGTAACCTCCTCTGCTGCTACAGTTCTGGGAACATATGTTGCTGGTTCCTCTACCACATATAAGGAAGCTGAAGTTAAACCTTAGGGTTGTGCTAGCCCAGCAGCAACACAACTGAGCAAGAAAAGAGAGCTACTAGGACTGAACCTCTCACTGCAAAGCTTGAAGTGAGGAATGCCTTCACTACGTGACAGGACACCAGCATAAGATATGAAAACTTCATTACAATGCTGGGGAAGATATATACTAATAAGATTAAATTGCTCTTATCAGAAACAGAAAAAAAATCCAAATCTGAAAACAACATCTCAAAAACAAACCTATACTAGTGAATGAGGTGCTAAAGAAAACTAAGCTTTATCAGGCTTCAAACATGTAGATAAGTAATTGCAGGCTTGGGCTTCCCTGTCTTCAAAGAGACAGGATGATCAACATTGAGCAGGCTCAGTAATGAGGCCTCAGATAGCAAAGATATGGCAAACTTCATCCAACATGCCCCTTAATAGCATTATTTTAATTGCTAGACGTCTCGAAAGCCTCGTGCTGTGCTGCAGACAAAAAGTGACGTCTGGATGCAGTTAGATTGCTGCTAAGGAGTTAGTTCCTTCCACTGCATTGCTGGGATTTTTTTGTGGTCTGCTGGGAGCCTCTTAGAGCCTAGAATGATAAAACAAAAGTGGAGCAACACTCTCAGCATGAAACGAAATGCTCAACATAGAAACAGGTTGAGACCAGCTGCTTTTGCAAATGAAGATAAAACCACATAGAATGTTTTTACTGAAGCATGTGGGTGGTTCAGGAAAGGGTAGGAAATTAGGCTGTTGTGGTGGCAAGGGTTAACCACGGCTTAGCAAAATTATTTAAAACTGAGTTAAATATCATGAGCACTATAAAGCAGGGAAAAGTTCCTCTATAATGAAAAGGGCATCCACTATGTGTTAATTAGTTACAAAATAGAAAAGAAAGAAAACATTAAGAGAGTACTAATTTATTCATCTTCACCTGTCTAGAGCCAAGTATCAATTCTTAACTGTTATATTATTGCTTTCTATCAGGATGTAAGAAATTAGCAGCTTCACAATAAACTGTAAAATGTAGTAGGAAGAGCCAGCAGCTCTAGCTATGGATAAAATCATTTGAGAGTGCATCACTATAAGAGCCTGTTCTGATTCAAACTCTTCAAACTCAGCAGCTCGAGCCCAACATTTTGGGCTAGATATCTGTCTCAGTTCTTGGCGGAAGGCATGGCTAAAATAGCTCAGCTGTTGTAAAAAAAATAAAAATAAAAATAAAAAGTTTGGTATTTTAGTAGTATTTCAGTTGTATAATAGCAGCTTCATGTAGAAACTGAAAATAGATGTGCCTCTGCAGAGCAATATTTAGCAACTTCCTATAAGAACTCAAATTATATTCCATGTATAAAGAAGGTAATATAAAGACTGAATAAATCAAGCACTACATTGCATCTCTTTTTATCCTTGTCCTCCATTTCCTTCTAGGTCTGTCCTGGTTTGGTTTTGGATAAATACTTTTGGTCATAAATTATTCATTTTCTGTTCCATGCAAAGTCCATGCATATGCATGGCTGATAATAAACATAGAAAACATCACAAATACAAATGGCCGCATTTTTCAATAAATGCTTTTCAGTGTTGCATGCACTCTTGTCTTAGATATGAGCTCAGAGTTTCATAGGCATTTAAGTTATGAAAGCATCTTCAGTTCTATAAAGATGCTGAGATTCTTGAGAAACCTTATGAAATGCAGAATCTACTCATTCTCCATATTCAATTCCTGTTTTCATGTGTGTAACAGATTCAATATAAACCAAGAAACATCAGTTGCCTTGTTCATATTTTGTTGGTTTGCTTTCCAGTGTTGAAGGTATTCTGTGTGAAAGTCATCTTCCCTAACTTCTGGTATCGTTACATAGACTCATAAGCTCTTTAGGCCCTTCTGCACTGAGAGATGCTCCTGTCCCTTCATCATCTCTGAGGCTTTCCAGTAGCTCCATTTCTCTTTTGTACTGGACAGAGAACTGGACATAGTACTGCAGGTGTGACTCAGCAGTGCTTTTAATTTAAATCCTATTCAGTTTGCCAGTTCAAGAGATATTCTTTGTCATCCTTTAGCCAGTAATGTTGTCCATGATGATGCACATGCAGCATAGATATTTAGTACATGTCATGTACTGTTATGTTATGACCTGTTTGGTACTTACAAAAGAAAATAATTTCCCTTCACAGGCATTGAAAGTTCAGTAGCTTTTGAAATGTCCTCCTGTTAAGTAAACATTTATATCCTATTCCCCTCATAAGGAATGTGTATAACAACTTATTTTTATACAGAAGCTGCTGTGTTTCCCATGAGCTCCATGATCATTTGCAAACCAGTGACATTGAAATCTTCCTGCATTTCCCTTATATCATGGTGTTTGTGTTTCTTGTATTGGCCTACACATCTAAGATCTCTAACCTCTTGCACATTCCACAATGTTTATCTCTGAACATTTAATATCATGAGACTATTTCCCAAAACGTGTTTGACCTTTGACAGTGCTACAAGCTGTGACTTTTGCTTGACCTCCACTGAACTGCCACACAGATTTCACACTGTCATTGCAACACTAATGTCTTCAGTATCATTCTTTTACTAGAAACCCAATCGTTCTCAGTTTGAGTGAATCAAATGGTACAGAAAAATTATTCTCTCCCATCTTGCATTGAAAAGCAGTTATTCTGTACACTTTGAAATATACCAGGAATTGCTTTCTCTGCAAATGCACAAATGTGAATTTTAGCTTCATTAATATTAGAGACTGTTACATACTCTCTGCTCCAGACAGAGCAAAAACGAAAGTTCTGACAAACAGCCAGGGTTTAATCCTGTTTTACCCATCTAAGCACATATTACCATCCTACTGCTGCAGGCTGCAGCTGTAATTTCACATCCAGAAGGTCTCCAAAGGACACTTGTATTCTTGGTCTATGTGCCCCTCCCTATCACTGACTGCCTTACCTTTCCTCTCTGAGAATACAAGAAGATTAGACAGATACAGTCAGATAATTTCATATATTTCACAAAGATTACATAGGTTTTTTTTGGTGTAGATATTACAACTCTTGGCTCAACCAGTAGAGAAAACAACTTTAATTTTGCCCATGGGAGAAGAGCTGCATAACACTTGCTTTTTTACATGCCCAGTACACAATGGAACAGTTGCTGCATTAGATATCAAAACAGTTTCTGAAAACCAAATTCCTGTATATTTGAGAGATTAAACCTACTTGAAGTAAGAAGGAAATAGACTTTGTGATATTGCTGTAGTATTTCTAGGAAAGATGAGTCCTGGATTTTGACCAAATATAGTATTGCTGTAGGAAGCTGGTCTTTAATTGATGCATTTTTTTTCTCTCTGCAGGAAAACAGGCCCAGGTTTTTCTTGTAGAAAATCTGAGAAAACAACCCTCCTTTTAAAATAAATCCAGGACATTTCATCAAGATATTCTAAATGTGAATACAACATACAGAGTATAATATATACATTTCGAACGCTATATCTGAAAAGCTCTTCCACTCCTGTGTGCTTTCAAACATGAGAGTTTTCCCATTGGAAATGTAACAGAATTAAGGAAATAATTTTCATCAAATCAATATAACTGCTCACACACCTTAGCATTTTGGTGGTACAAAGATCTGAAGTTGTACTTTTTATTTTTTAATGCTTGAAATGAGATGGTCTAACAGAACTGAGATGGTAAAAATGCAACGTAGCAAAGTCTTAGAAAGATGTAATTCATTCACTATTAAACTTCCACCTTTTTGGGAAACATACAAAGAGACAATATATATATATATGTTCTGCATTAAGATTACTTTTCTATTTGCAATACATACAGTCACAAAAATACTCTTCCTCTAAAAACAAACAAACAAAACCACCATCAACAACAACAAACAGTACCTACAGTACCAGTACATCTTAATTTCAGCAATTTTTATACATCTGAAACACGTTTCTCTTACACTGACATAAATAAAGGAAAAACTGGGACAAGTTATTTCATAAGCCTGAAAGTTGAGGAGTCCATTCATATTATCTTGGTAAATACATTTAAAAACATTTAACAGTTCGTGAATCTAGTTACACTTGTTTATAACAGAGTTTGTTTTTAAACCACTGACTGCCACTAGTTCACAAAAAGACCAAGATGTCAAAGAACAAGCTGTAGACATAATGGCTGAGCCTGTATACAGTCATTTAAAGAGAAGGTTTTTGAAACAATTGTCTTTTTTTTTTTTTCTTCAAGCATTTCTTGCTTACATTTTGGGATTGTGTTTAGAAACATTTTCCCTCAAAATAAACTTTTTTATATATGTGCTATTCAAAATGCAACTATACTATTCTCTATTAGGTTAAATTTCCACAGCTCCTTTCTCTTGGAAGGACAGTCTTTAATTCACTTGCAGGTTAGATATCACATGCATTGAAGATGTAAAACCTTACAAAAGTGCTAAGTATTTTATTTTATTACTGTTATTAATCCTACAGGAGCTCTATCCATTAAAACCAGTTACTATAAGAATATTGACAACGATAACTTGTCTGACCAACATGTTCTTTCGTTCCCACTGGAATTAAAAACACCCTTAAAGCAAAGTTACTATAAGCTGTAAAAATAACATATGTTTTTATAGAAAGGAAGCAGTTAAATACACACATTTCACACACACCTGACAAATTTACATGCTATAGCATTCACACTTAACAAAAAACGAAGGAAAACATTGTGGAAAAATGTATTTTTGTTGAAGGACTGTGGCATTGCAGAGTCCTGCCAAACTTTTAGAATAACAAGATTTTGGGTTAAGCCTGTCATCGGTAAAAAGGGCAAGTGAAAAAAAAGATTGTACTGTTTCAAAGGCTGCTTTTCTACAAGATGAAACTCCCAAAACACATTCACCTCTGAAAGGATGGTTAGTTAACTATTCCTAATCTTCAAAGGCATGCTATGAGGCTATGAGCCGGTATTTGCCACATACAACAGAATTTTAGTTTTTTTCCAGAGGAAGAAACTTTTCATATGGTCTGTCTCTTTCCTTACAAACACTAACTAATCTCTGAGCTATGCAATACTGAGGTTGCAGCCAAGGTGCTATATCCACATTAGAGGGTGTTTAATATCCTGCTAGCGGTGTCTTCTTATCTACTGAAGGCAGAAAAAAAGCATCAGTCTGTAGGCAGCAGTCTTGGAACTCTTCTGATTTATTAACTGTTATATTTAGCTCAATATTGTCCTTTTGAAATCATAATGACTTTTGAAATTTGTAAGTTTTCCCAGCCTCTTTATTACCACAGTCTTTCAGAGCAAGGAAAAGAGCTACGTAATGAAAATGTAGGAAATGGGATTCTGTGAACAGAGCAGAACATTTCACTGGATAGTGGATTGACCTGTTCCATCTGACTATAAAATGTCTACATTATTCCTACTGTTTGCATAACAGCTAAAAGTTAAGCAAAACTCTCCACTTTCTAACACAATGATGTAAATCAAGCTCTCCGAGATGGATATGCAGGGCTTGTTCTGTCAGTTCCTATTAAAGGAGAATTGCAACTATTTTATGTTGTGAATACCTCTTGTCTGAGTCTCCTAAGCATACAAAAGACAAAAAACTGGAGCTCTCTATTGATTTCAGCAAGAGACACTATAATTCTCTGAAGACAGGACTCGGCTGTTTTCTTTGAACAGCTGAAGCTTTGGAAAGTTCTTAACGATCCCAGTCCTCCTATTTTTTGGCCAGCTTTATTGCTGTTAGCAAAAGACTCTTGCTGTGGCGTGATAATGTCTAGTACCAGTGCCTGAATAGAGGGTGTATCAGAGCTCAGAGCACCAAGTGACATCCTGCCGAGGTATTATTTCTGGAGAGTCAATGAAACTGAAAGCTCCAGAGGAATTCAGAAGTGGGCCACTACTAAAGGCTGATCAGAAGGTTTCCAAAATCAAGCAATCACCTCTAATTGGATCCTTATGGCACTTATGGAGAGAATCCTTTCAGAAATCCACTTTAGATGATGACACGCAGAAAATTTCAAATGTGGTGTACCTAGAGTACCAGCAATTAAAATCAGACTATCATTCAATGTAACTTTAGAGATGATTGATTCTCTGGATGCTTAAAAAGGCTCTATACATCCTTACTAAATAGTACCTGGATTTAGGCCATCCTACCCTCTCTATTTTCAGATGAAGCCCTAGTATTCTTACCTTCTCTATGTTAGCAAGCGCTGCTTGTGTATTCAGGAATAGTGCAAAGCATTCAGTTCACATTTAGAGTAGCACAGTTCTTCTAAGGGCTAAAAGGGAAAAAAGGGATGCTTTGAATTTAAAACTCCCTCAGCAGTGGGCTGAAAGCAGTGGCAGGTTAGAACAGGGCTATGCATTTGCAGTGTTACTTCTGGATGACACACGTGCTATGCAAGGCATCTGCCCTGCCATGGAGAAGACTGACGTGACAGATAAAGGCACATATTAACTAGCTGAAATCAGAGTGCTTATTCTCATGCAAATTACAGATTGTGAATGCAAGCAACAAACTCAGACTAACACCTGTCATATAAACCTACAAAAGATTTCTGCTTTCTTGTCTCAAGGCTGTCTTCAGTTAGCCACAAATCATATTTTGACAGGGATTCATAAAATACAAATTATGGAACTAGTGAATCATGCTTAGTATTTCCATCAGACAAATTTGAATGGATGTACATTTTAACTGAGCTGTAAATAGATTAAACTGCAAATTTAATCCTCTGAACTTCTGCAGATTTACAGATTTTGAAAGAATATGATCTTGCATTCAGAATTTATTCCTAAAGTAATGCTGAGCATAACTGTGTAACATATTGGTTATAAGACAGGATTTGAGGGATTTACCCAGCATTATATCAGATTCAATATCTGTTTTTAGATATGTGTACACGTGCAGTTTTTGTTACTTTTCAGAGAAGCAATATAATCAGAAGGAACTAAAACACTCTTTAACCCTTCTGCAGCTTGACTGTAGGCTCAGATTCATCCCGCTGAACCGTAAGTACACAGCCAGGGTGCTTAAATTCAGAGAGGAGCTGCTGCAAGCATCCTCCATCGTCCAGAGGACAGGTAATTCTGCAGCTCACTTAGATGGACTTGCCCATGGGAGGCTGCTCCCCAGGAGATGGCTGTAGGCTGGCTCCTCTCCCTCCCCTGCTGAGCCTTCTCTTAGAGGGGAACCTCAAAGCAGCTGCACTCCTCCGCTGGGTGTCTCATATCAATGCTTTATTCTTGACAGAGGTGCAGCAATTCTCTTTTCTATCTTGAATTGATATTGCTATAAAAAACAAGATCAAGTCTCTGCAGCAAAATATAAGGGAAATAAAGTGTGAAACACTGAAAAAAAAAAAAAAAGATAGTAAGGAAAAAAAAAAGAGTTTGTATGTCCACACATACTCTTTTAACATTTGTAAGAAGAAGCATAAAGTGGAAACTTTGTAAAATGTCATTAGATTTTGAGTGAATCTTGAATGAACCACGTTTGCTTTCTCCTCTCATTTCCTTTGTAATACCTGCTACATATTATTTATGCAATTTGCATACTAAAGAACTAAGAGGGGAAAATATTAAGTTCAACTTCATGGCCTGTTTTGTTTACTTTCATCAGAAGTCACTTTCACATCACAGACTGCCTCCTGAAAACTGCGTAGAATTCCCCAGGTAGCCACATACCTTAGACCTCCATACTTTTATAATGGCAAATGTGAATGATGTTAATTTAATCTAGTTCTTCCTTGCTTACTCTTTGCTATAGTCTAATCTTTGAAAACATTCTAAAAAAAAAAAAATGTTGACAGAACTGTGGTTTGCCTGATGGGCAACTAAGTTCTTTGCAGTGCTCTCTCACTTCCCATCCTCAAAGGAAGAAGGGGAGATAACATGGAAAAGAGCTCAAGGGCGAAGATAAGATGGGAAAGGGACATCACTCACCAGTTACTGTCATGGGCAAAACAGACTCAGCATGGGGAGATTAATTTAATGTATTGCCTATTGCTAACAGATTAGAGCAATGAGAACTAAAGCCAAACTAAAAACAATATATCTCCATCTACCTTTTTCTAACTCCTCTCTCTGAGCAGTGCAGGGTAACAGGGAATGCGGTCTGCAGTCGGTCAGTAAAGTTTAATCTCTGCCGCTCCTCCATAGTCACTCTCTTCTCCTGCTCCACGTGGGGTCCTTCCCATGAGATGTGTCCTTCCCCAGCTGATGCCACATGGGCTTCCCATAGGCTGCAGCCCTCCAAGCTCTCCATGCTCTGACATGGCCCTGCACCATGGGGCCCACCCTCCAGGCACTGCTCTAGCATGGAGCACTGTGCTCTAAATAAGGTTAATCCATAAAGAAAATGTTTGGCAAAAAAAATTCAAGTGCACATTTTTTCTTTTCAAATCAGCAAGTATTTTCAGAGTCATTCATTCATTCCTACTTTCTTCATTAAAAAAAAAGAAAAAAGAAAAAAGACTTCAAATTATTTGCTAAGCAACACCTAAGAATTCAGGTTGCTTAATTTTTCATTGACAAACTGTGAGCAAGCCTAGAATTAATATTGCAAAAAGAATGTGTTCATCCTGTGCTAATTTCTTAAGATAGATGAAAATGTGGTTCTAAAGTTTTTACTTATATTTGGTAACTTGCAGCCATTTTATTTCCTTCTACTGTGCAGAGAGAAATAATAAAACATATTAGAAAAAGCTGTTGCAGAACATAAGTTTGTTGCTTTGGGTTAAATGAGTAATAGCTAAATAACTGTCATACAATCACTTTTAAGTCTCTTTCGTGGTATACAGCTGTGGTTTAGGGCAATGCAATTAATTAGAGGTTAAAATCAAAGCAATGTATCTTTCTTCTCTTGTGTAATTTTTACTCCCTGTCTTTATATGGCTATCATGCTCTTCTGATTATACTAAATGCAATTAAATTTCATTATTCCAACCTGCATTTTCATATTCCCATCCTAGAACCAACTAACATATTTAGGGTCAGAGAAAAATATATTAATAAATGAAAGGTGTTAATGTCATTCATAAATACGTGGGAAGAGGCCTTCTAGGAGTACATGGAACACAAGGAAACTATGAAGATTATTGTCATTCTAGAAAAAGGAGAGATGTAGTCAGACAATTCATTGTCTGTAAGAGCAGATTTGCAAAACATTCTGCTGACTAGCAGGGCATTCATCTAGTGGTGCTGAGTTTAAAATAGTTTAATCTATATCCACACTACTTAAAAAATATTGGCACTTTTAATACTCATAGTAAAAATAAATCTGTCAGTTGTTTTTGTTATTTCACTATTTTTAAGACAGTATAATTTTGTTAAATTCACTCTTACTTTTGTTTCCTACAAGTTTAAAGTTAAGTTGTGTATTTAATATTTTAACTCTGAAATGACCTTTTCCATGTTTTGTGGACCTGACTAAAAGGAGTCAAAGATGTTATTTCAGGAACAGGCTGAACAAAGGATAATTAATGATCCTCTGGATGGATCTGCTGATACATGTTTTGCCACAAATGCCCTGAAAGAATTTGAAGGACAAAACACAGTGGGTTAGTCACATCAGTTTTGATTTTCACGGGTTTTGCAGATGTGTGCCAGCCCAAATGTATATTTCTGTTTTAGTCAGACCATGACATGGAAGAAAACACATAAGCCTAGTATTTATTTCCTTCATGTTACAAAATACTGATAAATTTACAAAGACTGTGGAAATTATAGAACATTTATTTCTGAAGGAAAATTGTTTTAGTTATGTAATAATTCATTCTGCACTCAGCATCACCAGAAGTATTTGATTGCTTTCCCAGGAATATGAGTGAATCCAGTATCTTTAAAATTAGCATTAGTATCTTTTAAATGCTTTCCATCCTCCAACAAATAATTTTGTTTTCTTGATTTCTCAAAGTGCATATAAAGGTCTTTTTTGTCTGTATCTTTCATCATCATGATATCAGAAGCTGGTACTCATAGCCATACTGAAATCTCCTTATGAGGCATCAACCAAAAAATGGTATTTCATTTTTCCTAGAGACATACCTTCCACATGAAAACAACATGAGCTTAATGAGGCAGAAATACCTTAATATACCCGTGCTACATCACATCTTTCTACCTAGTGAGGCAGATTTTAAACTAAAGGACTTTAGGGGTGAGGTCCAAAATGGCAACGCTCACACCATTGCAACCAACTGTGGAATAAGTCAGGCCAACCAGAACAGTGATAAATGTTCCTTAACTTCCTCGCACACAATGAGCCAGAAAGGCAGACACTTCAAGGGTGTGTATGACTGTGGGGATTTCTCTTGCATCCTTCTAGAGAATACTGCATCTTCTGCTTCCTTTTCTTCTCTAAGTGCCTGTATACCAATGCATGAAGCATGGGGGTTAACAGGAAGAATTAGAGATCTGTGTGTGGTCACAGGGCCATGATCTCACTGTGATCATGCAGACATGGTGGGACAGCTTATGTGACTTGGAATGCTGTCAGGGATGGCTCTGTACATTTCAGGAAAGACGACTAGCAGTGTAATGTGGTGGAGTTGCTCTTTATATGAGAGTAGAACTGGAATGCACAGAGCTCTGCCTAGGGATGAACGATGAACGAGTGGAGAGCTTGTGGATGGGAATTAACAGTAACCCCACCATGGGTGGTTACTATAGGTCGCCTGATCAGGAGGAGAAAATTTATAAGGCCTTTTGTATAAAGCTGGAAGTAGCCTCACTGTCACGGATACTCCTTCTCATGAGAGACTTCAATCACACTGACATTTTCTGGAAAAGCAATGCTGCCAGGCAAACACAGTCCAGGAGATTCCTGCAATGTGTGGAAGACAATTTTCTAATGTAAATGGTGGAGTAGCCAATGAAGAGAGATGTGCTGCTGGACTTGATTCTTTTAAACAAGGAAAGACTGGTTGAGAATGTGAAGGTTGTCCTGGTGAATAAAAGGTTGATCATGAACCAGTAGTGTGCCCTTGTTGCCAAGAAGTCAATGATATCCTGAGGTACATTAAAAAGAGCATGACCAGCAGGTCAAGGGAGCTGATCTCCCCTCTCTTCTCAGCCCTTCTGAGTCCACATCTGGAGTACTGTGTACAGTTCTGGTCTTCTCAGTTCAAGAAAGACATGGAATTTCTAGAGATAATCCAGTGGAGGACGACAAAGATGATTAAGGGCTTGCAGCATCTTCCTTATGAAGAAAGTCTGAGAGACTTGTGACTGCTCAGCCTGGAGGCCGTGCCCAGAGGGTTGTGGTGAATGAAGTCCAGCTGGCAACCCATTACAAGTGGTGTCCCCCAGGGGTGGGTACTGGGGCCCATCTTGTTTAATATCTTTATTGATGACCTAGATGAGGGCACTGAGTGCACCCTCAGCAAGTTTGCAGATGACACCAAGCTGGGAGGTGGTGTCGATCTGCCTGAGGGTAGGGCGGCCCTTCAGAGGGATTTAGACAGGCTGAACCACTGGGCTGAGGTGAATGGGATGAGGTTCAACAAGGCCAAGTGTCAAGTTCTGCACTTTGGGCACAACAACCCCATGCAGCGTTATAGGCTTGGGGATAAGTGGCTTGACGAGTGTGAAGAAGAGAAGGACCTAGGGGTGTTGGTTGATGCTCGGCTGAACATGAGCCGACAGTGTGCTCAGGTGGCCAAGAGGGCCAACGGCATCCTGGC
Source organism: Lagopus muta (assembly GCF_023343835.1). NCBI lineage: Eukaryota > Metazoa > Chordata > Aves > Galliformes > Phasianidae > Lagopus > Lagopus muta. Next base: position 13,076,921 of record NC_064434.1, read on the forward strand.
CTGCATTAGAAATAGTGTGGCCAGCAGAAGCAGGGAGGTGATCATCCGCCTGTACTCAGCACTGGTGAGGCCGCACCTCGAGTGCTGTGTTCAGTTTTGGGCCCCTCACTACAGGAAAGATGTTGAGGTCCTGGAGCATGTCCAGAGAAGGGCAATGAAACTGGTGAGGGGTCTGGAGCACAGGGCTTATGAGGAGCAGCTGAGGGAGCTGGGATTGTTCAGCCTGGAGAAGAGGAGGCTCAGGGGAGACCTCACTGTAATCTACAACCTCCTGAAGGGAGGTTGTGGTGAAGAGGGATTTGGCCTCTTCTCCCAGGCAATGAGCAGGACACGGGGCAATGGCCGCAAGTTGTACCAGAGGAGGTTTAAGATGGACATAAGGAAGAACTTCTTCTGTTAGAGAGTGGTCAGGCACTGGAATGGCTGCCCAGGGAGGTGGTGGAGTCGCCATCCCTGGCAGTGTTCAAGAGGCGTCTGGATGACGTGCTGTGTTATATGGTTTAGTACTAATGGTGGCAATGGTGATGAGGAGACGGTTGGACTGGATGATCTTATAGGTCGTTTCCAACCTTGTGATTCTATGATTCTATGATTCTATGATTCTATGATTCTATGGAGAAGAGAAAACAGAGGGGGGAATCTTATCACTGTTTATAAAGATCTAACGAGCAGAAGTCAAGTGGATGGGGCCAAGTTCTCTTCAGCATTGCCCAGTGGCAGAACAAGAGGCAATGGGCATGAACTGGAACATAGGAAGTTCCATATAAACATAAGGAAAGACCTGCCTGCTTTCGTGTGTGACCTACTGTAAGGAACCTGCTTTAGTAGTGCACTGGACGAGATCATCTCCAGAGGTCCCTACCAACTCCTACGATTCTGTGATTCTGTGATCACATCAAATTTCCTCCTGTTCTATTGGAGGAAATGATGCATATTCTTTTAATGTAGAGCAGAATTATCCATCTAAATGTCTCTTTTCTCAAGTAAATATAAAGAGAAGCTCAACAAATCTTTTAAATTTTGACATCCATCTGAGTAGCAAACAAATTTATATAAAATGAAATTTCCACCTAAAGGTCTAGCACAAATTAAAGCACAATTATATCCCTAACTTACATGGACAGGATGCGACCCACTATCTTTACATTTTTGTTGTTGCTATTATTTGTTTGCAGTGAGCTAGAACAAGCAGATTTCAATCAAGGTTGACATCTCATTGTGCTTAGTCTCATTCAAACACTGTCTCAAAGCATAAATCTCTCAATTTAAGACTGAATACGCATGCGTAGAACGCACAGAAGGGAAAAAGTGAAAAAGTACAATAGCATCATGTGGCCATAGATTTTAAGTGGAAATGTATGTACTAATGTAGAAATCATTTATTTCTCCCATGATGATGAACTATAATAAACCATAAATCTATAAGTTGGGAGATACTAGCAATCTCTTGTCTAATCTGGACAAGAGTTAATTCAGGCATGATAGAAGAATTAGTTGAAACACCATTTGGAGGCAGAAGATAAAAGCTTTTCTCAAGAGAGATGGTGAGAGTTTAATGGCAAATAATGCAAGACTTTTGCAAGGCTCCAAAAAATATGGAGCAAAGCTATTTCAAAACTTTTCTTTCCCTTCTTGCTGTTGTTTACTTTTCTTCTTTCTTGGTTTGTTTTTGCCACTTCTGGTTTCAAACAAAATTATTTGGTATTTTACCATTATTTGTCACAATGGGTTGTTGTTAAACAGCCTCTGTTGCTACAGCTAGACTAGTACAGATAGACTTCTAATCAGTTTAATATCTGCTAGTTGTAATCTGACTAAAAATTGCCATGATTGCCCCTGTGGGATATTTGGGTAGATGTCTGAAATGGAGCCAATCCAGGTAGGGGAATGTGAAGGTGGAGGGACCCTGAGCTGAGGAAATACTCCCTTCTGTCTTCTCTTATAATACCTTTTTCCATTTTAAAGAACATGAATGAAAGCAGTGAGAAATGAATAAGAAAACAGACTTTCAAATAGGAATGGATTAAAGCAAAACATTACAGATCAAAAAACAAGAGGCCTCCAAGCAGCCTTCTGGGTATGCTGTGGAAAACAAAACAAAACAAAACAAAACAAAACAAAACAAAAACTTATCAGAAAATATGTGATAGCATATGGAGAGGTGGATAATAAAACCTCTGAAATACAAAATCTGTAAAGTGCAAGATTCCAAAATCTGCTGGAAGAAACTGTTGTGTTGCAGACACAGACCATGTTTGGAAAAGCACTGGATATACCTTACAAGTTTCTAAGTTCTTTTAAATAATGAACTCATGTGTTTAACCTTTGGTCCCTTTTTCTTTTTCTTTTTCTTTTTCTTTTTCTTTTTCTTTTTCTTTTTCTTTTTCTTTTTCTTTTTCTTTTTCTTTTTCTTTTTCTTTTTCTTTTTCTTTTTCTTTTTCTTTTTCTTTTTCTTTTCTTTTCTTTTTTTTTTTTTTTATCCAAAGGATGATTCATTTCCAAGTGTTACCAAAGTGTGCAAAAGTATTATGTACATGCAAAGACATTGCTAAGTGCTGGTGCTACACATGTAAAAGTCTGTCATCAATTATATTTCAAGCAATTAGTTTGATATCATCTTTCTTTTGTTTACAGTAGGCTACCATGAAGTAGGATGTCCCTCGGGAAAAAGGATCTGGGGAGGGGAGGGGAGAAAACATAGGAACAAAAGGCTCTGAAAACAATATTTGTCTTGAAGCTTTTTCTAAGAAGAAAAAAAAAAAAAAAGTGAATCATGCACAAAGTTTCGAGTGCAACAAAAGAAATCTTGTTTGCTTGCCAAGAAAAGGTTTATTATAGGTATTACAGGAAACAGGAGAAAAAGAGATGGGATCCAAAGGATTCAAGAATTTAAAAATCTACAGATTTTAATGTAGTTTTACTTTCTTGCTTGTTTGTTTGTTTGTTCTTTCCTTGGAAGATATGTTTTCTTTGGGTAGCTGATAAAATAATAATTGGTTCCATGTTCAGTAATACTTTGGCTTTAGCCTCACTTCTTGAACGCAAGGAAAAAGGAATGTATTTCACAGTCACGCTTTTCTTTTTTTTTTTTTTTTTGTAGCAATCCGAAGAATTAAAGTATGATTCATTTCATAATAAGGAAATGATGCTGCAGCTACACGTAGAGCAGGAGATCTTGCAAAGCACTTGTTTGTATCCCACTATGAGCAGTGGAAGAGGAGACGGGCAGAGCAGAGATGCAAAGGAGCAGCAAGATGAGCCCATCAGAAGGCTAGCATCTGGTTTGTGTTGCTGCCTCTGATCTCAGGTTCCTGGGCAAATTAATCCACAGAGAAAACTGCTATTTGTCGTGCAAAGACAGGTGAGAAATGCTGCAGGATCAAGAGAGATTCTCTCACATGTGAGGGGATCTTGGTAGACTGCAGCACTTACTACCAACTATCTAGTACACTCCACCAGCCCTGCTCTGCCAGCAGCAGCTGTCTGTACTGTGCTAAGCAAGAAGGAAGCTTTCAGTTTTCTGGAGTAGCCTTACGTTGTGTTCAGACATTATACAATCTTTACAGACCAGCAAAGACTCAAAATCTGCTGCCCTTATCAAGGTACAGAACAATGCAGCCACCATCTTGGGGTGTGTAAAATAGCATTATTGGTAAATCTTGAAGATATTTTCTAGACCAGCAAAATTTGCAAGTTCTCAAATCAATCATTACAGTTACAAAAGACAGCCTGATTTTGCAGCTCATACATTCATGAGTATTTATAATGAATTGGCCCATCCAACCATCCAAAGCACAATGATATTGTCTTTGTTCCATCTAATCCAATCTTGCTTAGTGTCAAAACAGCCTTCACAGATTGATTTTGGTACTCCAATGGTAATTAGTGATAGTTGAGACCTAAGGTTACAGATGGTCTCCAGGCTTCCTCCTGCCTCAGTATTGCAGCATACTGAAAAGACAGAATCAGACCTCTGCTATATCCAGCCCACCTGTGATAGTGTGCAGAAAAAATCCTTAAAAGTTTGCAAAACTTAGTTCTTGGCTTAATGTAAACCTCTGAGTACACAAATAGAATTGATATCTAAGAGTTATATAGAAAGAACTTGAAATCCAAAACCAGTCATCTTAGTGAAAGAGCATTTTAATACACCTTGAAATCAGAAGACTGTCCTTATATAACACTATCAAAATAATTTCATAGAGCTTTGTTTGTTTGCTTTTATCTCCATAGTTATGGGAAATATGGTTTTCACAATCTACACACTTTACACAATTTACAAAGATTCTGTAGCTAGGAAATCATAATTCAGGAAAACAATATTCTTTGTGCTTTGTAGGTCTCTCCTATGAGGAATGCCTGCTGTTGCAGTGTTTGTTTAAGTACCATGCTTAAACTAGACTCTAGCTCCCACGTGACTCACTAACTCCATTTTCATTGCCCCTAGCTCTTTTTTATTATTTACCTTGCCTCTGAAGTTCCTTGTAAGCAGATTAAAAGCCTTTACTAAAAAATACAGTGAGTTTGGGGCTCATTTTAAATGCAGTTATTCACTCTGCAAAGGAAGAATAAATAACATGGTGACTGAGTCACAAAGCGACTTTAATGTCTTCCCCCTGACACTGGCCAGGCTGGTATAGGACCACTGGCCATTTTTCACTCAGAGCAGAATGAAGGAAGAATAAGGAGAAGATGGGAAAAGAGGCATGGTGAGCGAGAAAGCATTCAGTGTTTAATCTTTTTACAGAGTGATTATAAATTGGGTCTGTGGCTTTGAACAGGATCACAAAATACATGGAGAATGTGCAACATGACTGAGGTCAGGAATGAGAGTTTGTCTTTCAGCAACTGATGTGACGAGAGGGGACATCTGCCAGCTCAGGAGGGAGTCTGAAGCCCAAGAAGATAATTGAAGCAGTAATAAAATCTCATTCAGACACTCATTTTAGGTGAGTGCTTTCCACTTTGGCTGCATTTTAGAGCAAGAGACACCTTTCCTACATTTCAGTATTAAGCAAATGATGCGAATACACCACACTCCCCTTCCTCCCCCTGGTACAGCATGCTAAGCGAAGCAGGCAGGTGGAATCTTCTGAGCTAATGACATACCAAAATCATCATCTAGCAACTGGTGGTGCCTAATAGATGCCTGCAGATGTCTAATTAACATTCATAAAGCCCTTGAATCTCTTAGATGGAGTCAGTATATAGTAAAAGTGCAAATTATTATTATGGGTAGTAATTGCTTCAGAACACAATTTTGAATATTCTAAAAAAAAATATTTTATTATTCCTTTTGCTAAAAGAGGAAAGACCAGCTGAAAATGCTTTTTCCCCCACACATTTATTATTGTGCTCCTGCGTACATAGTAACAGATCCATGCTAAGAAGTGCTCAGGAGTCTCAGAAGTTTGGATTTCTAACAGAATCTAAGATTCCAGCTAAATCTGACAGAAAGTCAGGCAGTGACCAGCTATCAGTGTGTCTGAATATTTAAAGCAAACTCCTCAATAATGCGGCAGAGATACAAAGAGTGTTCTATGTCCTTCTCTTGTCCCCGACCCTTAAACTGCTTTGCATATGGATATTTAAATACTTTGCACAGCTGCGTCTTGCAGGCTTCACCTTCTCCATCTGCTTGTTTGTTTTTCTGGTTTTATTTTTCAGGCTGCTATTTTGCAAAAGCAAAGTTACCCTTTTGTGTCTCCTCTGCCTCTGCTGTTTCTTGTAGATATTATAAACTACAGTATCTGTAGTACTTCTGCCATTATAGATTTGTATACTACTAGGTAGTGTGGGATAAAGATAAGAAGCCTCAATAGATTGAGAGGCTGATGCCCTAGACTTGCTTATAAATCCCCAAAGCTTTTTGATGACATTTTCTACATAGTATCCCCTTGTATAAGTATAAATGACTTTTTATTTTTTATTTTTTAACTATATATGTCAGGTCAACATCAAAAGAGAGGAAAAGCCAGTGGCCATTTTGCAGAGGAAAATTATTCCTTACATTAGCAAGACTGACTCTTCTTCTCAGATAATATGAATGCTCTGACAAGAAATCTTCCTGAAAACTGAGAGCATGACCTAAGAAAAGTAGGGATTCAGATTTGAATTTTAAATCACTTCTCTCTCTTTGGGTCAGCATGTTTGAAGAATGAAAGGATGTGTCCTGACCTTTTTATCTTCAAAGGAGGAGGGAGGGAATAACATAAGATTTTATTTATATTTACCTCTTATTTCTGAGAAACTGGACCAAGTTTTTAACTTCTATCTCCCACTTATTTCTGGATTACTTATTGTAAAGCATTTCACACAGAATGTTAAAAATTAATGGCTGCTTAGCTATATATTTAAAATAAGCTCAATTTTCAGCACAAACAGATGTTCTTTACATAGATGAGGTGATAAAACATATATATATATATATATATTTTATGCATTAGAAGAATCTGATAATGATTTATGATGACATTCTTAGGTCAAAATCTCAGTGTAATAGGACAAAAGATAGGGGCCACATACCAAGGAGCCAAGGTGTTTATAATATCCTGCAGCTCTTATATTCATTAATGCAGCTCTAATCCTTTGTTCCCTGTGAGTTAGTGGCATCCTGTGCAGAGCCTATCAATGTGGAACAAATTGCATGAGGATTGCACCTGCTTAAAGAAAGCTCACAGATTACCTTAAAATTTAATTGATCAGCTTTTGTAATAGCTTATATCTCACTGAATTGTGAAATGTAAAGAGCACAAAAACATACCCTACTGAACAGCAGATTAAAAAATAGAAATCACCAAAATTAATTCTGGTTGACTTAGGGGAGAGGGAGTGAAAATAAGATAACGTCTACTTTTCATCATAGCTTCTTATTGTGATGTTTGCACTTTGGCACAGCTTGCATTCAATTCATGGGTGGTGCACAGCATTTCTAGCTCCCCTTTGACTCCAATGAAATTTTAGAAAGTTGAGAGTTGCTGCCTGAGCCTCACAGAAAAATCTAACCATATTCAGATAACTCCTAGTACTTCTATAACCAATGAGCATACATCAACTTGAAACAGGAACCTGAAAGAAAAATACAGCATCAAGATTAGCATAAGTAAGTGTTTACGCATTTGGGTATCCAGTTCACATCCTCTTTACTCACCAGTTCTTCTAGATTCACAGACTTTAGAGAAAAGAACAATAACAGCAAAAATCTATGTTCATCTATCTAATCTTCATCTCTTGCTTATCGCAGATGTCTAATATTTCCTCAAATTACCCCTGAACGGAGGTCAGAAATTTGCATTTGAGGGAAGAAGGTGTTTTTATCTGTATGCCAGTGTTCATCAGCTTCTCCAGAGTCTGTACTACAGCCTACAGTACACTAGTTTTAATTAGGTCATGGTTTTATTTATAGTTGTTGCTGATTTGTTATTTTACAGCTGTGCTTAGGAATCCCAGTTGTAGAGCATTTTGCTCTCAGTCTTCAGAAGTGCAATAAGAATTTACTCCCTGCCTCTCACAGATTACAGACTAAAATAACTCAGAATCAGTATACTCCCCTTGCTTTCTTACATTATTCCAAAGGCTAATGCTTTGGATAGAAAAATACTAAGGGATTATTATTGCTAATAATAATTAAATAAACGTGAAGGATTCATAGTACTGAAATAAAGAGATGAAGTCTCATACATTTTGATTTTAAGTTTTATTAAGTGCAAGGAGGAAATGTAATATACTCACTGGCCAATCCTGAGGATTGAGGCACCTGATAATTTTCATATTCCCACTTCAGCAAGTGTCAGTATCATCCCAGAATGTGACTCTTGCTATATTTGCCTGGCAGGTTTGCCAGTTGTTCTGAAGCTCGCTGATTCATGTACCCATAGGAATGGGACATTCAGAGCTGTATGTGTTTTACTACCTGAGGCCATAAGTGTACAAGACAGCAAATGAAGGCATTGGAGTTCCTTGTACCAGTTCAAAAACCAAGGCTGAAAGATGCAAAGGGCTGATTCTATGTTATCTCATTCAGCTGGATCCAATTTATTCAAAAATATCTGAAGGCTTAACTTTGTACCAACGGGCTTTGTACCAGAGTTTGTATTGCTCATCCTCACCATACTAAAGCTGATATCATCTGTTCTTCCATCACTGAAAAAAAAAAAAAAACCAAAAAAAAAACCAACAAAAAACATAAAGCCAAAATAAACTCAGAGGTGTATACTTTGGCTAATGTGACAGAAATACAGTCATCTGACCACAGCTAAGCTGGATCACATTTGTTTCATGCAGGACTAATTTTGCTAGTGATCACCAAAAAGCATAGCAGTAAAGATCACAGAACCCAAAACTCTGAAGGAAGGTTATATGAATTGCCTCTTCCTACCTCACAATACAGCATCACTTGTCCCAGTCAGTACTGACATGAACCTCTCCAAGGTGGGGAGAAATTCCCCCACCCCAACTGAAATAACCTCTCCTTCAAAACTGAATGAAGCTGTCCTCCAAATGGCCAAGGCATGCACTTAACCTCAAAATGGAAAAAGGAAATATTTTCATACCTGACAAGGGGATAGATTTTCACTTCCCCCACCACATGGAAAATGCACTTGGTGGGTAGGGCTAAAACACACCCCGGATAATCCCGTGGTTGCTTGAGCAGCCAAAACATCTATAATGTGTTTACACCGTATCTTCCTGACGAACAGCGTCCTGGGTGAGGCTCTGTGGCTGACCTTGTTTTTCACATTCTGCAGTGATCTGTGTCTCATTTTCACTGAATTGTATGTAAATGCTTTCCAGTTTTTACAGACATCTTTGGAAGGAACTGCTTTTACCTACAACAAAAGAACAGTTTTGTTTCTTAACAGCACTGAGGATAAGCCAAAATGCACTAATTTCTCCTCACTTGTAAAACATTTAACATATCGCTACCCACACCCTGTAATTTCAAGACTCCTAGGATTTATATTTTAAAGGCATAATTGAAACTTCTTGGCAAAGGCCCTATGACTTCCAGTCAAAATGGTTATAGAAGAAAAATTCTCCTGTCTCCATGTAAAAGAAATCCTGCCTAAATTAAAAGCAGTTGATATTAGCTCTTTTTCCCCTTTAATAATATCTACCATTAATATGACAGCTAAAATATAAGGTGTTCTTGCATTTCAAGGAACTGTGAGAGGAAAGAGGGTTGGTAGGGTTATTTTAGTGATGCCAAGCTGGGATCACAATATACTTGGTCAAAACATCAGTTTGCTCATCTATATATGGGAATGTATTTTTACTTTAAATTTATTCAAGATCTCAAGTGTTAGCTCATTAATGTCTAATCTAGCACAGGAAAGAAGGTACAAATGTTCCTATTGTTTGTAGCGTACCACAACAGCAACTTTCATAAGATTTTAAAACAATTTAGATGGAATATGTTCATCTACATTATCTCACTGGATGTGGGAGTATTGCTGAGGTTCAGTGTTTTGTTCTGCTCTTCACAAAAGATCTGTTAATATTCTGGAGAGTAGCAGGTGTCCAAATCATATCAAAATAGAGGGCACTTGGCTCCCTCTCAGCTTCAAGTACCCATATAGTGTCAATGAAGAATGATAACCCAGAACAAAAAATTCAGCAAAATGCATCTAATGACAGCAGGAAAGGGAAAACATTGTGTGGAACTATGAAATACGATAACCTATTCTCAAAGGTATGTCTTTCTTCTCAAAACATTTAATCTTGTGTTTATAGAAAAGACTCCTATCCTTTTCCTATAGAAAAGAAACTGCCCGCACAGTACTATTTATTTTTTCCTTCCGCCAGACAGAAGGCTACACCCCAAATGAACACCCTTGGCCATGGACCTGAGGCAGCAGCAATCTTGTTTTCTCTGCAGAACAGAGTTGTGGGATTCCACAGCCGTCAAAGTTCAGCATTTAAGTACTGCCCAGTGCAACCACCATGCATCAACCTGCTCTTCTCTGCCAGTCAATTTTCCCCCATAATAAAACCTGACCCATTACAATCCCCATTTCATCTTACACTTACAAACTGTTCTGATTCTGCTTGCAATCTAGTATTTTGTTTTCTACATGTTTCATTAGTTCACGGGGAGAAAAAAAAATGTAATGTTGATTGTAGCTCATTTCCTGCTCAATGCTATTGCCCTAGGCCCCCATAGGCCAGAGACTGATAGACTGATGGTAGGTCTACAATACCAGATCAAAATGAAAGGCAAGCTCTGAATGAAGTTATTGAAAGTTGTGTTTAAAAAAAAAAAAAAAAATTGTTCCTGCTATTACAAATATATAACAACCTTGATGAAATAGTGTTTATCAAAGAAAAATGTGAGATTCATGATGGGGAAAAATGTTACCCAGAAGTTTACCCAACATTATGGAATTCTACTGCAAAGAAAATGACAGTGATCACTAATCTTAGTGTCTTCATGGTACTTATCTTAAAATAACAATCACTTTTAGTAGGTAAATGAGATTTGGCTTTCCAAGGAGATAAGAAAAAATGTTGAAGTTATGCTTATGAAAAGCCAAATTGAGTGCTGTGATTGCTGTGACCTTTTTCTGTCTGCTGTTCTTCTCATCTGTGTAGTTTTGTCTGTAGATGAACTCTAAGACCCTTAGGGCAGGGAAACAGTTAAGTCATCACAGAAAGATCCCTCTTTGTTCTAGCTACTGTATAATACTCAGCAGAAGTAGCCTTAATCCTTTAATATAAATAAAAATAAATAAATGTATCATAGTAATGTGGGGTTGGAAGAGACTGTAAAGAACTTGTCAGGGCGGCTCCAAAAGTAATGCTTCCTATTTGATGATGCTGACCCACAGTGTCAGAGGCAGGTGTTGGTGGTGTAGCTGTAGAAGTTGAACCCTACCACCAATATTTTATTGCTATGTGACTGATGGCAGCAGAGGGACAGTCTGACACAATGGCTTCTGACATAGAAATCCATATGAAACAAAGGTGTGGAACTGAATGCCTCCATGCAGAAAAAAATGGCACCTGTTGAAATTCATTGACATTTGCTAAACACTGATGGAGACGAACGAATGGATGTCAGCACAGTGAGGCTGTGGGTGGTGAATTTCAGCAGTGGTGACAGCAACGTGAATGACAAGGCACATTCTGGACAACCATACATATTGCTACAAGTGCAGCATGCAGGCTCTTGGTCAGGGCTGGTGAAAATGTATAGCTAATGAGGGTGAGTATGTTGAAAAATGGTATTTTGTAGCTGAGAATTTGCTCTATCAAATAGCATCATTTTGCTCTTTGTATCTGTTGTTGTTTCTGTGGAAATAAATAAGAGCCATTACTTTCACAATGACCTACACATTTATAAAGTCTTCCCAGTATTCACTTGGAGAACAGAAACAATAGGATGTTTTAATTATAATGAAATGATGTTGGTTTGGCTTTTTTTCTCAAGTACCTACAGATGACAATACAATAAAAAATAATAGGTCATGAATATTTTCTTTCCTATCGTTCAAAGGTTGCATGCATTGTTTGCTCCCTCATTTATAGAGGACAGCAACATCTATTTTTTTTCTCATTAAGGACAACCTTTTGTTCTGCTAATATAGATAATGTGTCCTAGAAAATAATTTCATCATTGCTAATGTTTGCCTTTGGAACTATAACATGAAAGAGTTTCACACTGTAAATCTTCGTTATGTTAATTTTGTTATTATTGTTGTTTTGTTTGTGTTTTTTCGTTGTTGTTTGTGATGATTTTTATTTACTTATTTATTTATTTATTTAGAATGTGTGTATATTGGTAAAATTCTGTGAAATAACCTACTGTGGAATAAAAGTTTATTTATTTTTTTTAATTCATTCAACACAAATAAAAATGCTCCACCGATACAGTTTAGAGGACACTATTTATAAATTTAGCTTAGCAAAATTCAGTATTCTGTGGACAGACAAGGGAAGCTATGTCTACACTGCAACGAGGAGTTTGGATGGCTGCACATGCAGGTATAACTGAGTAGCTTTACCCTTCTAATCTTTTCTTCATTCCTGTATCAATAGCAGAAAATCTACCAGAATGTATGTTTTCTGCTAAAACCCAAGCTTAAGTGAGCAAAACCCAAGCTTAAGAGCAAGCAGAGTATGGAAGCATAATTTTGAGCAATCAATATTATGCTTGCACATAAACCTGAACATGCAGTTGGCAGCTGTATCCTATGGTATGCAGTTTTAAATTAAAACTAGCTCAGTATGTCTTGCATATGCTACAATCACACTTCAGTCTGAAGTCTCATATAGCCTAAACCGAAGCAGCAATGCATACTTCACACTTAGAAATGGTCTTCCAGATCTGGTCATCTGTGGGACAGATGTGTAACACATTTCTCACATCTATAGCAAAAACAGTTTTATATCAACCTTCCTGTTGTAATTCTTTTCAACCACCCATTTCCAGATCTGGCTGTTGGCAGCAGTCATGTAGTATGTTTGGTTTAATACCTTTGCACCCCTGTTTTTAGCCATCCCATGAAAGCACACATTCTCCTGGGCTCTCTTGGCAGTATCTGAAGGGCACTGAAGTGAGCAGGGAAGAAGATGATAACTGTGGCACTGAAATGAGTGCACACCTACTGAAATGAGAAAGCAATGCAAATCATGAGAATACGTGGCAAACTTGGCCATGGGAGCCATTTAAGCTGGAACCTGGACTGTCAACATATTTTTGAAACATGCAGTCGGATCTTATAAAACTCCGTCTTCACCACTATGGCAACACAAACATGCAATATATTGTATTAGCAATCTAGATCTGATTGCAAGTTAATTACAAGTAGAATGTAATGGACTTGATGTGCACTAAACCTCTAACCACTTTCTCCCCCAAAATCTTCTTTACATAATAGGATGAAAGTGTTGTAGAGAAGAAAATATATCAGGGTTCACTGCCATCGTGCAAAATGAGAGCTTAAAATAAAATATGATTCCTTCCTGTCTTTTTCACAATGTAAAGTACTCATCCAGTTTTCCACTTAGTTGCCAGACTTCACTTGGAGATATGATACCACGGTATGGAGAGAACTCAACACATCACCTGCTGCTCCCTCTAGCAAGCAACGCCTATCACAATGCACCTGGTGTAACCATGGATTAAAAAGCAGGGAAGAGTATGACAGGGTGAAGTTGGAGTCCCACAGTGTGTTGCCATTTAAAAGCAGAAAATGTGTTGCTTTTTTTCTGGTAATATTTGAATCAGAGCACTGCATGTTATTACCCTACAAACTACCCTGCTGTTCTTTCCATTGTAAAATGAAATTGGAAGCCATGGAGTAGGGGTCCAATTTAGCTCACTGTAGTTAAGTGCATTTTACCTGACATGTGTTCTCGGATCTTCTCATGAAAGTAATTATGAAAGTGAACTATATGATAATATATGATAACAAGTGTTTATTGTCTTGCTCAGTACATTGGAACTCAAGTCTGGGAATATGGAGTGCCATTGTAATATAAATATCTTGTTGTTTTGTTGCTGCTAATAATGACAAATGTCCACTGTTAATGCTATTAAAGCTACTTAATAGTTTGCAGTGTGCTCTGTGAATAAATAGTATGTGATTGAAAAGAAATGCCTGTATGTTCATCTATTGCTAACCAGACTTGTAGACTGTGTTATCTGAAATACACTTTTCATCCCAGTTTAAATAAACAATTTTTCTAATTTATTGTACCATGAAGGACAAGACTAGTAACAGTAGATAGACTAAATTAGAGCAATTAGTGGTTTTGCAGATATCCATTATAGCCCAGCTAGCGCTAGCATGTTGTATCCTGTTTGATGAGAACTCAGCACAGTGGTATTTGCTAATGTTATTACTTCTACATTCAAAAGAAAGTGAAATGGGTCAAGATTCAGGAACTGTAACCATAGTAATGACTAGCAGGAATCCAGTTTTAAAGGAGGCCTTTTAATTTTTTAAGGAGAAAAAGAAAGAAAAAACGAAAGAAAGAAAATAAAAACAGGGAGATAAGTATAAAAAGAGCATAAAGGAATATAAACTGACAATAATGCCAAAGAGCCCAAACCTGATCCCACTGAAATGATCTAAACTCCTACTGATTTATTGGAAAGAAGATCAGAGTTCAGCCCAGGAAGTAATAACAGTTCCTTATGAATTGAAGTTGCTGGAGTGGACACTCCTGTGCTTAGAGGCTCAAGGAGTCCCAGCCAGGATATGAATTTCCTTTCCCAGTCTTGGACTTTCCATGTGCCCAAACAGAAGGACATGCACTGCATTCTAAACCATTAAAGACATCCTTTGCCAAATGCAATAAAAGCTGTTTGCAGATTGAAATTTAGAGAATTTCAGCATATTTTTCTTTTCTTTTACCAATAAGCAAACATTGCACAACTCTTGAAGAAAAGCCATGTTCCAGATTTTCCAAGAATTTTAAGAATCACATAGTTTAACTGCATTTTATTCCCATCATATCAGTTTCCAGGTAACAAAAGTGTATGATCTCACACTACACTCTATGAGATTGAAATTCTGTCCTCATACCTATGCAGTACTCATAATTTCAGTAATGTTATATGAATACAGTTCAGAGAAGAGTTTCATCTAAAATGCTAAGATTTCAGTCTCCTCCAATTTGACACATTGTAGGCATCCAGACAGCCAGTCTCAACTTTTCTTCTTCTCTCTACAAATTATTTTTATCTCTTAGATTATATACTTACATATTAATTAAACAGATTTTTTTAAAATATTCCTTACAGTTTAATAAATAAGGTATTCTTTAAATTGAGCAATTGTTTCTATGTTGTCCAATCTTATTTTCAAGATGCTTTGCTATCTTCTCTTCCAGTTTCTTATGCTTCTCCAGAACACAATTTCTATTAGTGAATTTTGTGCATCAGAAAGTTACAGTTAGTCATAATTAGCCATCAAAACTTTCCCTATCTATGGAGAGAGGCAGTGAGGCCAATTGACCTGTCTTTCCTCACCAGCTACGGGAGGAGTCTAGACAAAGAGCTTAAAGTAGACAGGTAGCATTTAAATAGGCAACGTGGGAGTAGATAATTAACAATATTGACAAATAAATGGTTGCCAGCTTCCTAGGATGTGCAGATGTCAACTAAGGAACAAATGTGCTTTGAGAATGCTAGAATGCTGAAATATTTGGTCAGTATTGTTTGGTTGTTTTGACTTCTGGCTCTTTAATCCGTCTTTCATTTTTGAGTTAGTTTGGTTTTGTTAAAAATGAAGTATGGCAATAGGGTGGCTACCTTCCTTTTTTTTTTTTTTTTTTTTTTTTGGTTATAGGCAAAACCCTTCAACCAGGATATATGGTGATAAAATTTCTCACAGAAATATTATGTTTCCATTCTTCCAAGAGAAAATATGGTGTCAGAGTACCAGTGCTCTGCAAACTTCTGCTTTATTTTAATCTCTCCGTATTTGCTCTTTCTCCTTTCATTCCTAAGCAAACACCTGGCTGGCCTCTGAGCACATGATTATTTTTATCAGAGTGGAGTTAAAATAACTTTTACCCTTCTCATGTCTATAACTCCATTAGCCCCCTCCGTGTGGCTGCACATTTACCCACTATCTCTTCCTCCTAGACCTGAGATGATTCAGTCTTATCACTTCCCTGTAATACTTCTGTCTCATGGGTAGTCTCCAAAAATCAATAGTATCTACTATCTATAGGGCTTCCTGTACATCCAGTTGGTTCCTCCTCCAGTGCTACAGAAGGAATCAAAGGGGAACCATTCAGAAGAGAGGGAAATGGTATTTTTGCAGAGACAAACAAGGCTTACTAACCTTAAATCTTCTCACAGCTGAAGTAAGAGAGCTGATATTTTATATGACAAAACAACATGAGTCCCAGTTAACCAGTTATGATGTGTGGCTGCTGTTTTCCATGGTGCTTTATATGTCAAATGTGTTTGCTCACAGAGTGGATAAAACACATAATTCAGTTCTTCCTCCAAAGCTTCATCTACCCCTAAAAAGTAAGAAACAGTTTGGGTGCAGAAGCTAAAATAGACATAAGAAATAGAGAAAGGAAAAAAAAAAAAAAAAAAAAGGAAATCAAACCAGTATGCACTTGTAGGCACACAGACACACACGTGTACATGCACACGATGTCAAATCTTGCTGAAGCATGTAGTGAGCTTTGGTTTTTAGAAAGACATAGAGCAGTAGCTTTGAAATACTATTTTGGATTTCCTTAGAGGTTCCCTTTATAAATCATGATGGATTGAAATAAACTGTCAACTGCAATTTGTTAATTTTATATGCTTTACTCCCTGACTGAATGTGAAAACTTGCCAGAAAAAGAATGCTTGAAAAACATTAGTGATTTTTATGTGTTGTTGAAATACATTTTTTTTAGTACTTAATCCTCCTGAATGTTTGGGATGAGCATCCAGGAAAATGACTGCCACATGCCACGTAGTAATGAGCACAATAAATTCATTACTAATAAACTGTTAGCCTGTTGTAAAAGAGAAAAACAATCTCTATAATCATTGCCATGCTGGAGGTGTTAAAAAGCAAAACAAAAACAAAAACAAAAGCCAAAACAATTTGAATTTACTGTGTCTACGAAAAGGGCTACATTTAAAACAGCTGCAACAATTTGTATAATGCTAAGTGCCACAAGAGACTTCTGTCACAGGATGAGTATTTCCCTTTAAGGTAAATGTGTTATAGAATGGAACATTGCTTAAAAATAGTAACAACAATTTAGGAGGAAATGGAAAGGACTACATCTCCCTGAAACTGTGAAGTTCAAATGTGAATTATGCGAACTGAGATTTGAACAGAAATCCATGTTTTGAGCCTGTCATGAAGAACAAAACAAGCTATGTTCATTTAAAGGGTTAATAAACTTTAAAGAGAATATGAGTGTATGCTTTGGACATCAAGGGAATGAGATTGGGAACGGAACAATATCATTGCTGCAAGCAGCACTATCAACATGAGTGTTTACAGTGCACTAGTATCAACTTCTGATGATAGGAGTCCAAGAAAAATTCCTGCAACACCATATGTAGTAATACAGAATGCAGTCTCAGAATTTCTCTAAACCAGTTAGAAAAAGCTTAGGCCTTTTTCTGTAATCAGATAGAGAATATCATGACAGCACGTTATGTTTACCCAACACCTAATGTCCTGAAATATCACCTTAAACACTTGTCAGATTGCTTCCAGAAAGAGACTGGATCTCACTAGTGACACATTTGTCAGGCATGTCAGCTTTTATCATTCCTACGACCCCAACACAGAGATATTCAGATTTACTAATGGACCTCTGGGAATAGCTATGTAAATAACTGTTATCCTCTCGAGAAGAATAAGGAGAAAGAGCATGACCTACACTTATTTTGAAACTACAGAACTGCAACTGTCTGTACTGACAGCTTCGACATCAAATTGGAAAAGGTAGCACTGACTGTAGTAGATTTGAGAAATATCAGTCCCACTTCTATCTGGCTCAGAACTGGCCCTGAGATGAGTTGTATAGTAGGTCAGCAGTAGCCAAAGGCCAAGCAAGATGGGAAAGAGGAATTTTGCTGGAATTTAGGATTCCAAACTAATGAGTTTGAAGAATTTGCAGGCTGAGATGCTCTGCAGAGGAAGTCATACAGGCTCAGATCACAGCCATAAATTTAGATTTATTTTTGTATTTCCTGCTGGCTGGTTATTAGAGTTCTTAATTCATTTTTTTCCCCATGTTTTCAATAAGAGGTGAACTTACCAGAAAGAATGATAAAGGCCTTATCTTGAAAAGTCTTTTATTGTAGATTAATTGTACTTCATGCTATAGTGCCAAATCACAGAGTCACCGAATTGCAGAGGTTGAGAGGGACCTCTAGAGATTATTGAGTCCAACCTCTTTGCTGAAGCAACTTCCCTAGAGTAGGTATGGTTTACTAGAAGTTTAGGGTTTTGGCTTGTTTTGAGTTTTATTTTTTTATTTGTTTGTTTGTTTGCTTTTGTATTTTGTTAATATAATTAGATGCAAGGTTAGTAGTAGAAGGCTCTCTTCCCATTGGTAGCAAAACAGTAAATACGCAGTAACAACTCCATTCCAAAGGTTGTGTTGCCTTGATTACTGATTATCCATTGTCACTGCATTCTGCATGATTCAGTGTATTTATGTTTCAACCAAAAATCCGTGATGGACAGAATTTAGCATTATGCCTACACAGAAAAAAATCCACCAGCCTGTTCTTTGATAAAATCTAATTCCCTATTTATTTTTTTTTTTAATTGGATGGGAAAAGAACTTTTTTAGAGATATGTCTCCTTTGTTGTTCCTACAAAAATCCATTAGGAAAACATCAAGACATACTCTAAAGCATGTCAGTCTTTGAAGAAAATAAAAGCATTCTCCAGAAAGTAGGGCAGCTGCATTGCCTGTGCCTTCTTATGGAATTGTAGGGGTTGGAAGGGACCTCCAGAGATCAAGTCCAACCACCCTACTTCACCTGTCTGGATTCAAACTCTGGGTGGAAGGAAACCAGCGCATGGGGATGGATGGCTAGATGGGCAGGCAACCTCCAGTAAGGAGGTGCTACTTAAAAGGTGAGAATACAATTCCTTCTCCAGCATAATCCCATCCATGATCAGCTTTATGACACAGAAGTTAACATTGGTGGTAAGGTTGATTTTTTTGTTTGTTTGTTTGATGTGGTCACTGCTTCCGAGGAGCGGATCTGAGAGCATAACATTCATTTTATACAGACCCACAGACTCACCACATTTACAATATGTTCTGAGGGGGCTGAAGCTGAAGAACCAGAAATATCTCTGTGGCTTGCTTGTACTAAAATTTAAATGGATACTGATTTGTACTGACATTCCTATTTACTTTCCAAGACTGTAATGACTAATACTTCCGTAGAAGTATCATCTCCAGCTCACTAAAAGCTTCCATTTTCCTCAACTGTAAAATTTAAGTATTCATTTAAATTAGGAAACTACTCTGTCCTTGTCATTTTCGTACACAAGGATGTTGTAAAATAAACTTATTACAGAAAAATCACTTCAATTGGTATTCTTATTTGATTTTTCCTTCTAAGTTAAACGTCTATAGCTGTTGATGGGCTGTAACTTTTCTTGTAAAGGTAAGCAATACAGAAGGCTGTGAGGTTTTTTTCTTTTTTCTTTTTTCTTTTTTTTTCCAATTTTTTCTTTTCTTTTTTTTTTTTTTTTTTTATAAATTTAGTTTTCTGGCATATTTAGGTTTCATCCTAGCAGGATAGAAAATTCTAAATTGAATCCTCATGGTCCGTAACTGAAACTTAACACCTTGGAAATTATTTTTGATTTTGGGGATGTGGAGGTTCACCTGGAAAATATTCCACCCTTCGATCCAATACACATCAAGACTTACCTTAACAGCTTTAAGGACAGAATTCCTTATTTCCAGCTTTTCCCTCCTTATCAGGACAACATAGAGGGTTCTGTTTACCAGCAGTCAAACGAATTGCAGATGACAGTCAGAAAGGAATTTGTAAAGTCTCTGTTCCACAGAAGTCGTGATCCACATAGCTTAAAAGATACCATCAAACTGACATTTCCAATATTTTCAAGAATGTCTAAAAATATCAAGGTCCACACTAAACTGTTTTTTGGGTTTTTTTTCCCACCTTTCTTCTACTATAGGCTCAAAATACTACATTATAAATATTATAAATATGAATTCATATTTCATATGTAGGACAGAAGTTTCCACCTTAGTTCTTCCAAGGTATCTCTATTTATTTTCTGCTTAGACAAAATTTTCTCTTCCCTGTAAACTACTCTCAAATAACAGCTGATGGTGAATAGCAAGCTCTTGGCCTTCTTATACTCTTTCTGTGTGTGTGCCTTTTTGGGCTGCTCTTGCAGACTTTGCTTGCTTTGGATAATCTTCATTTACCTCTGTATTTAAATTGAAGTGAGTGAAACTTCTTGCATAAGACACTTTTTGACGTAAACAGTGTTAGCCAGGCTCTTTGTAGGTACTGCAGGATTTGATTATTCCTTGCAACAATAGCATGCTTCAAAAGAAAGGGTAAGAAAGCAAACCTCCTTTGAGTGCAAGAACTGAAGTCTCAATACATAAATTGGTATATGCACCCTTCATGAGAGTACCAAGCAGTTTTTACCATCCACAAAAACTTACTGACAGGTATACTGAAAACGTATTCATCTGTGCAGCCTGCAAATTTCAGCAGAGTGCAGTTGTGTATTTCCAGACTTGCCTGTTTATAGATTCTGTGTATGTGGAAATTTATATTAAAAGTAGATAAGACACAGGATTCGTTCAGTATTCATTTAGGGTCAATTTGTCTTTGATGAGTACTAAACATAAAGCTGTAAGAAAGTTACTCAAACTAGATACGATATTGGAGAGTGAAGACCATTCTTATCCCAGAACCCAGTGATCCCAGAAACTGAAGTTTCTATATAATTCATGTACCTGCACATGAAAAGATAAAAATGTAGGAGGACATTCCTTCTTTTCATATCTCATATTTTTGACAGGGGGCCACTGACTTTGATGGCCAAGAACTCCTTAAGGGTCTATGAAAGACGGGTGACCCACACCTAACAAAGTAAGCACCCTCTGAAAAGGAGCCAATCCTTCACATCCCTTTCTCCATTCCCATTAGCACCAACAGTATTTGTCACTTATACTTCAAAACAAAAAAAAAAAGTTTGTTCTAATTTTCATGATGGATAATCGTAGATTTTGTACATAAAATTGTCTCAGAAATCAAGTTTTTACCCTTTGCCGTAGACGGTGGCCTAGGACTTGCCAAAAAGTAGGAACACCTTTTCCAGAAGTGACAGGCTAGCATAAAAGAGCATACAACCTTATGAAATCCAAGTGTTCCAGGACAGCTAAATGGAAGACTTCACTTGCATAATTCGAGAAATGTTCTGCTCTGAACTACGACAGGAAAAAATTGCTCAATGCTGTTGCTACCACTTTAATTCAAACTGAATAAACAGATTCAAGTAAGTCTGTCTTTAGGACAGGAGACTTCCTGCTTATATACTCAGGTGATATACAGCACTCTGTAATGAAATGAAACATGTCCAACTATTTCACACTATGGCATTTATTGTTCTGGTGCCTACAGAAAGAGATTCCCAAAGCTATGCGTTCTGAAGATGCATTTCTCTCTCTTCTTACAAGTACAAAGATATTCTTTTCAGCACTAACACCCAGGTCTGAATATTGTTTTCAAAGATGTAGCAATATCAAGTCATCACAGAATGACAACAGAACAGATCAGATAGTATCTCAAGAATACTTAATGCTGTACATTCTTGAAAAATTATCCTATCTCTAAGCAACAAAGAGGCCTTTATTTTTCTGGTAAGAGAAGCCTTTTTTATATTTTGAATTAAAGAATATGTCCTATACTTCACTCAAGGGTAAAATGGTTTATGAGACTTCTGGGTCACACTCTCTACACAGGATTGTGCTTGGGTTTTGATATAAAAATTTCCCTGCCTTCCAGAAGTGTCCAATTTCCTTGGCATTTCTAGCTGAAGCTCCAATGCATATAATTCAGAGGACCATGGGAATTCATGGAGCTGGGCAGACACTGACCAGGACGTATAATACTTTAAGCGTGGGACATATTACATGTATTTCTCTCCCTACATTACAAAACAATTTTCAAAGTGGCAAATGTTATTCTCTGGGAAAATTCCTTGGCATGATCTACAGAAATTTTGATTAAATATGATAATATTTAACCACTTCTCAGTCGAATATGCTGAATGCAAATCCTTTCTTTTGAAATGCTTTGTACCAAACCAAAAAGTTTTGTCAGAATTCCTAAGTGTTAACTGCTGTCAGCCTAACAACCTCTACTTAGCTTATAGTAATGTAAGACACAAGTAGTTCATTTCAGAACTTGTCAACAGGGAAATCAAAGAGGTAAACAGAAACCCAAATACCATACAAGATGGTATTATTGAAGATTTCTTACAATTTGGCAGCTTAAAAAAAATTGAAACCCTTATTGCTTTGAATCTGCTCTTTTTCGCACTGGGTTACATATGTTATCAATCTATGCATAGTTCTGCCCATCATCTGTTGCTTTTGTAAGCTAGCCAGAAAAAAATAATAATAATAATAATTGTAGAGGGTATCTGGTAGTATATTCAGAACTTGGCCAAAAATAGAATCTTAATTATCACCTTAAAGAGAAATTTTTATTCCAGATAATCTTTTCTTAAAAATATTTTTTATTGTAACATTTGTTATTAAAGAGGACAGGGACAGAGAGCAGTGGAAAGGGACTTTTTTATTTTTATTTTTAACTAAAAATAAAAACACGCTTGCTTTAGATTAGGGCTCAGTCCCTGATCTGAAAGTTGCCAAGTTTTCTGGTCCCAATTCAGTAAATCAGTTATGCATGTGCTTAAATTTTAAGCACATCATCAATTCCAGAGAAATGATCTGACTCACACATGCCTCATACATGTCTGGAAGACAGCCAGGGATCTCAGCACTTTCCAGTATTAAGATCTTTGTTTCCTAACCGAGCTAAAAGTAAGAGGTAGATTGCACAGAGAATGAGGCCTCCCACAGACTTCCAAATTCACAACATGAGATGGGAATCACATCTGGTTCCACTGTAATCCCCATACCAGGCAGTGTGATATGACCATCCCTACCGTGGTGCAGAGCTGGCCACAATGTTCCTGCCCTTCTCCCTTTCAGGAGTGAATCATATTCAGTGTTACTGAAATTCCTACTTATCCAAACAAGCACTAAAGAGGCATTTGAACAGAAAGGAGTTTTGAGTCATGCAGGTGGTTTTCTTGTGTGGGAAACTACCCGCTTTGTATCTATGTGATTAAGAAAGTCAGCCTCATTTGCCTCCGGCTGTCTGAAGAAAGCAACAAAAAGTGCATTCATTCTCTTATTTCTTCTTCCTCTCGAGAACACGGAAAGAGGAAAAAAATGATAACTTATACGTCATAGCCAGGTTAAAATAACATATTCACTCTTAGCAAGACATCACTTCTACAAATAGCTTTTTTTTTCCATTGCTTTATATTGCCTATCCTGAAATCTCATCCATCTAAATAGACTAAATGTTATCCAGCTGCCTGCTGAAACTGTAAAGCTGAGTAGTTTTCATGGAAGACCATGGCAAGTCAGCTTTGGAGAGCTTGATAAGTCAAGGGTATAGAGCAGCATGTGCAATAATCCATGTGTCTCAAAAAAATTGACAGGAAACACAAGTATCACAGACAAAGAAAAGATACAAGACAGCAGCTTATCATAGCAGCATGAATGTGACTGGTGGAAAAAAAGGACAGGATGAAATTTCAGTTGAGGAAGATCTGAAGCACAGCATGGGATTTGGAACCAAGGAAAAAATGTGGAAAGTGAAAGAGGATAGCAATCTATTAGAATCATAGAATCATAGACTGGCCTGGGTTGAAAAGGACCACAATGATCGCTGAGTTTCAACCCCCCTGCTATGTGCAGGGTCGCCAACCACCAGACCAGGCAGCCCAGAGCCTCATCCAGCCTGGCCTTGAATGCCTCCAGGAATGGGGCATCCAGAACCTTTCTTGGGCAACCTGTTCCAGTGCATCATTACTCTCTGTGTGAAAAACTTCCTCCTAAGATCTAACTTAAACCTCCCCTGTCTCAGTTTATGGCCATTCCCCCTTGTTCTATCACTATCAGCCCTCATAAACAGCCATTCCCAATCCTGTTTGTACTCTCCCTTAAAGTACTGGAAGGCCACAATGAGGTCTCCCTGAAGCCTTCTCTTCTCCAAGCTAAACAAGCCCAGTTCCCTCAACCTTTCTTCACAGGAGAGGTGCTCCAGCCCTCAGATCATCTTAGTGGGTGTCCTCTTGATCCCCTCCAAGAGCTTCACATCCTTCCTGTACTGGGGGTCCCAGGCCTGGACACAGTACTCCAGATGGGGCTTCAGAAGAGCCGAGTAGAGGGGTACAATCACATCCCTCTCCCTGCTGGCCACCCCTTCTTCAATGCAGCCCAGAACACAGTTGGCCTTTCCTTAGGTATGTCAAAAGCCCAGGGAGGTCACAGTTTCAAGAAGAGCAGGCTGTTCAACAACTGCTGGTGTTGAAGATGGCTAGTGAGCCAAAACTCCAGTCAGAGACTTGTTGGTTGAGCTGAAGGGGAGCAAAGGGGGAGGGCTCCGCAGCCCAGCAAGGAAAGTGCCTGTCATGAGGCCAGGGACAGCAGTGAAATGCTTTTCTTTGTGTAGGTGTGGGACAGGCTGTGCAGAGGAAGGGTTAGCATGTAAAGAAATATACTCCTATGAGAAATAAGCAGGATGGATATGAGGAGTTGAAAAATTAAACCTTTCCCACTTCTGCTCAGCTTTGACACCATGCTGACAACTGCACTCTCCAACTTGAAACTGGTATTTCAGGGAAGAGATTTTATTAAAATCGATATAACAAACTGTGACATCTTTCCAGAAGAGAACTTAACAACACATTTGTATCAGTCTTGCTAGCAGGCTTTGGGCTGCATTTTCAATCCAAGTGTACAGTACAATGTCTGTTGAAAGTGCTAAGCTGAAGCTGGTGACACCAGCAGTGACAAAGGGTGAGGATTGCCTTTATGCTGCTCTCAGCAGCCTTAATAGAAAAAAAAAAAAGGATTAATCATAAGTGCAAGAAAAAGCTGTCAGAATGCCTCAGCTGCTTTACCATTAAATTGTACTGGCTATGTCACTTATTAATTCTGGACTGACTTTTCTATTTTTACTATAAACAAAGGTAGGTAATTATAAGCAACATCTGCACGTATGCTCCCCAAGTGTGGATAAAACCTTTCAACACACTGAAATATACTTGTTAGTGTGTGTGTTTAGCTCCTATCTTGCAATAAGAAGTAAATTTACTGAGAAAGATTAAAAAGAAAATCATCTGTGCTACTTCTGGTCATTTTCTTATTGACATTTTCGATAAGAAATAATTAGCACAAGGGAATCTATTTCTATTGTTATGTACATAGACAGTTATGAGTATTTCAGAAAAACTACCAGAAAATTGAAGAGTAGAAAAATTATAAATTCTATTTCTAGGCATACATCTACGCAGAACATGAATTAATGCTCATAAATATTTTTTGGTATTTGAATATGAACAGAATCATCTGTAGAATTATTGGTCATGAAAATAAAATTATTCTCATAAATAATGTGAAATTTACATCAAGATAATTCAACACTGAAAAAATAAGCAGTGAAGAAAAAAAAATTGTTTGTTTGGGTTGCTCAAACACATGGACAAATAACCACTTGGCAGCCATAATAAGTTTTTGAGTTTCATTATTCAAAAACAGTGTGTGCTTTCCCTTTGCAGTTACATTTCACATTCTTGAGGATTATCTAGGCTAAAACTTACTGGTTTCTTCAGTCTTTCCTCAAAAAAGGGTGTGTTTTCTGGACCTCTGGTCATTTCTGCTGTTTGGTGGGTTTTTTTTTTTGTTTGCTTGTTTTTCCTGAAATCTCTCTGATTTTGTGTTTGAACATTTGTTACTGTTCTTATCTCTCAACATTTTTACTGACTTTTTTAAAAGTAGACTCTTATTTTCAGAAAAGCAATTTAGTAATGAAAAAATGAGGAAAAATGTGCTGGTATTTTTGGAAGTACTCTGTCTCCATCTAAAAGCTATTAGAAAATATTTAGTACAAGAAAAAAAAAAAAAAAGGAAAACAAAAATCACATGCTTCATATAACAATTGTATATATTTACATGGTTATGATCACCATGATGATCCCTCACACTCTTTATAGTACATTCTGTAGCCCCTTGTGTGCCCCTTGTGTGAAGAAAGTGCTATTATTCTCGTGCTCCCAACAGAGATGTAAAAATTACATATGTATTAACACACTCATCAACAATTATATACATATACACTTCAAGACACAAGTATATGCATCTATTTATCTTTATACAAATAACATATCTATACATATTTATAGTTATTATTCTCATGCTACAATATAGAAATACCTAGATTATCTCTGAACGAGCTCACCAGTTTTCCAGAAGCTGAGTTGCACCCACCCAGGTGATTTGTGCAGCAAAGAAACAAGATTTATTAGCTTGTGTTAAGTGCTAATACAATTATTATGTTTCAGATGCACAGCCAGCTTAGGTTTCTCCAGACAACACAGGCTCGTGCCCTGACAAAATACCTGAGAGCCATATCACTAGATCTGTGATAAATGAGCGCGTCTCTCAAATTCCAGAAGTAGGGCCCAAATCCTTCCTCACCACATACCTTGCTTATTTTTTATTTTGTTTAGGAAGTTTAATGACTCCAGGGTTAATACTGAAATACAGGCAAAAGACATGTCACCTCAAGTTGAGGTTCTTTCCACACTCCCAGTACAACTCTTTCATCAACAAAGCAGGTATCCACCCTCTCTCCTGGGTAGGAAATAGCATGACTCAAAGACAACTAGCTGAGACTCGCGGCACACAGACATTCACCAAATACACTGCATAGGTCTAACAATTAGCTGCAGCAGGAATAGAACATTTCTTTTGAGAACAGGACAAAAGTCTAATGGCAATTGATTTAGGAAGGCAACCCAGTTAACTGTGTTCTGGAATCTTGATATTTCTAACACAGAGCCACAGATGCCCAAATAAGGAGAGCCAACAGAAATAGGGGAGACGGCAGTGAGTAAGCAGAAGTGCTAAAAAGCTTTATGGACTAAATAAACTAACTAATTAATTTAATGAAAAAAAGAAGAAAAAAAAAAAGAAAAAAAGAAAAAGAAAAAAATGCGGGGTGCTGTGGTAAAAAAAAAAAAGGCTAGAATTGTGATTCCCAGAAAAATAAATAAATGGGAATACTAATATGCAATTAGTGCATCTTTTAGGATGTTAATTCATTTCTGAAAATTGACTTTCATCCCCTGACTGAACAATATTCAGATCTTACTCTTTCATAATTTTTGAACAAATTAAAGTTTTTCCAGAGTAAAAATTACCTAAGAAATAAAGCATGCACGAAGGCCTGGAGCATACTTGCAGTATGAATGTCAAGATTAAGCCAAACAGTTTACTGCAAGATAAGCTATATCCACTTACATTCTGCACAAAGGAACTTTTCAGTAGACTGTTATATTTTGCTAAAATATGCCAGCTACACACCATTACGCACACACGCACACACACAAACAAACAAAGTTTCTTTTACCTAAAAAAGACAGCACTGAAATTTTGCTTTACCTATCCAAGCTTTTATAACAAACCACCAAAATGTAAAGAACTTATTCAGAATGCTGTATTCTCAGTATAGGGTTATGTGGGAGAACAGAAATGTTTCAAGCACCTGAATATTTTAGTGTATTTCCTGATTTACACAGAGATGTACATGTACAATAAGACATACAGAGAACCCTTCAAGGTTCTTAATGACCACAGAGAGTAAATCACACCTTATTTACACCCTTTGCATTGACACCGCAAAATCCATCCTCACTTTTTCCTTTTGCCAAGATCTTTAGCCACATCATTATTAAGAGCTTCTCTGAATTGACATGAAACTAAAATCTTTCCTTTCTCCACAGCCACCATGGATAAGTCAATACATGTGATATGTTCATTCAGAGTTTATGGTGCATGCAAAACTATTCAGTGTTTGAAGAATCAGCCCATAGAATTTTGAATTGTGTTGGGTGTACAGAATAGGAAATGAAAATGGATCTCTTTTGACATTGTCAGGTTAACTCTACATGCGTGCAACCAAATCTAATCCTCGTGGTCATAGAATCATAGAATCATAGATTCACAAGGTTGGAAGCGACTTGCAAGATCATCTAGTCCAACCACCCCCCCATTCCCAGTACCACAAGCTCCTGAACCATATCTTGTAGCTCCTCATCCAGGCGCCTCTTGAACACTGCCAGGGACAGCGACTCCACCACCTCCCTGGGCAGCCATTCCAGTGCCTGACCACCCTCTGAGAGAAAAAGTTTCTCCTAATGTCCAACCTAATGTCATGATGTTCCTTGATATCCAAACAGCCTACTGCAAGCCAAGGTTTTTTATTTAAATTAAAAGCAGAGCTTTTGCAAAGAGTTCCCTGTGGCAGATCTTTTCTTCATCTGGATAGATGGAGGCAAAGGTGGAATGGAGTCGCTGCTCCAGCATCCTTCTTCCCAGACAATAATAGTGGTCAATCATTCAGATTATTTTTGAGTTGGCAGATCTATATCTCAGCCAAACATATGATCTCTGCTCCTAGAAACTGTGGATGAAAACTAGAATTAGAGAAGGAATAAGAAAGCCAGAAAGAAAGTGAAAGTTATCAAAGGAAAGAAGAAAATAATACCTATGTCTAGAAATGAAGAGGTAGTAGAAGAAAGAATAATTGAAATTTGAGGGCTGTGATTTTTCAAACAGTTACTCATTTATCTTTTGTTGACTTATCATCATCAAGTACACTGACAATGCATAGACCAGAACGTTTGTTAGGTTATTCAATTAATATAGCCATTTTAAAAAAATCTACAAAATGCTAAACAAAGCACTTAGCAAAGCCTATTGCCTTTGGCTTTGAACTGTGTATTCATGACTCTTGCTATATGGAAAGCTGGTCATCTCTTTGGGTTTGCATCCTGTGCATTGCCTGAAGGGAGGTAGCTGGTTCACCAAACAGGAAAATCTGAGGACAAAGAGGCAGGAATGTCTCAGATATTAATGCTGACCCAATGTATTAAAACATGTAGATAATGATATGTACAGCTGCTGAAAACTCAAGGCCATATGTTTAGGGTATTAATTTAACACACATAGCATACATACCACTTTGCTGTCATTTCTTGCTACTAATTTATATGCAATGTAAGTATTTATTTATTACTCCCATATTTTTATGTTTGCAGGGCGTATATAAAAATATTTCCTACTTCTCTCATTTACTTTTTTTTTTTTTTTTTTAATGAAAGAGAGAGATGTTTATTTTATGAACCCAATGAAGTTCAACAAAGCAAAGTGCAAGGTTTTGCACTTAGGTCAGTGTAATCCCAGATATGCATACAGACTGGGAGAACCTCCTTGAGAGTAGCCCTGCTCAGGCGTCCTGGTAGATGAAAAGCATAACGTGAGTCAGAAGTGTGCACGTGCAGCCCAGAACACCAACGGCATCCTGGGCTACATCAGAAGAGGGGTGGCCAGCAGGGTGATGGAGGAGATTGCTCCTCTCTACTCTGCCTTCACAAGACTCCATTTGGACTACTACATCCAGGTGTGGGGCCTTCAACTCAGGAAAGAAGTTGAGCTTTTGGAGAGGGTCCAGGGGAGGGCCACAAGGATGCTCAGAGGGGTAGAGCACCTCCACGATGGAGACAGGCTGAGGGAGCTGGGCTTGTTCAGCCTGGAGAAGAAAAGGCTGTGGGGAGACCTTATTAAGGCCTTCCAGTATTTAAAGAGAGATTATAAACAGCAGGGCAATAAAATTCTGACTCAGGTAGATAGAGACAGGACAAGAGGGGTGGTTTTAAACTAAAGGAGGGAAGATTTAGATCAGATGTCAGGGGAAAGTTTTTCACTGAGAGAGTGGTGAGATGCTGGAACAGTTTGCCCAGAGAGATTGTGGATGCCTCGTCCCTGGTGCCTGCCCAGGTCCCCAGGCCAGGCTGGAAAGGGCCCTGGGAAACCTGATCTAATGTTTGATCTAGCAATTGGCAACCCTGTCTGCAGCAGACAGTTGAAACTTGATGATCTCTGAGGTTCCTTCCAACCCAAGCCATTCTATGATTCTATGAGTCATTGTTTAGCACTCACAGTTTGCAAAGCTTCAAAATAAGTCAATTACTCTATCAGCCTCCACAGGTACTTCAGGTGTTAAAACTATTTAGCTTCAATTCTGTACACTCACATGGACAAAGATGGCCAAGAATAAGACTTATCTTACCTAATCTAAGAGATAGGAATCTAATCTACACAGTTTTCTAGGCTATATCTCTTGTCAATTGAAAGAGGCAGAAGTCTAAGATAGGAGGTATGAATCACCCCCCTGGAGGTGAATATCTTTTTGCTGACTGCAGAGGGAACCCAGGAAAGTTGCTTAGACTAGATATCTAACACTCAAATGATCAGAACCGAGTGAGGTAAATGATATTTTAAGTGTGTGAAGAGTATGCTGAAGCCAATGCATCTATCCCCCTGAAAATGTTGTGTACATAATAAAATACTTATAAATATGTTTTTTGCACTATCTGTTATTTATGGGAATGATTATTTGCCTGCAATATGCTTAGAAGAACACAGTTTTGATTCCTGACTGGTATTTCTTTGTTAAAAATATTAATGACTACAAGTCAGAAGGGTCAAATATAGACAAAGAAAATATTTAGCTTCTCATTGAAAAATATTTGAAAAGATAACTTTTGTTATCCTACTTGATCCTTTATTTGTTGCTAGAGCTAACCAATTTGTCTGAATGAAAGTCTTTAAAAGAATCAGTGGAAAAAAGATGAGTTATTAAAAACTGCAGTGTAAAGGTGTTCAAGAATATTAAAATTAAGAATAACATTGTATTCTCATAAATACAAGCAAAAATGAATAACAGTACATCTGCACCCTTAAAACTTCAGCCAGGAACAGCTGTGATGTTGCCTGACTTCCAAGAATACTCTTCAAATAGTGGATATAGAGAGGTTAAAAAAGTTGCTTTGAAAGTACTTTGGTAAACTTAAAAAACAGATGTTAATGACTTTTTAGTTTCACATGCCTTAAGACTATTTTGTGGCCTTGTTGACGTGAGTCCTGGAATGAACATTCAAAGATATATTTCCTCTGTACTACCAAATCACAGAATATGAATATTCCCTTCCTTTGTGGAGAGCAAATATATTTAGATTTCCAGGGACGGAAGGAAGCAAATCCCGCCCCCCCAGAGGCATCTGATTTCAAGGGCCCTCTCTCTGAGCAACATGTGTTTGTGCGGAGCAAAGGCTCGATGTGCACACAGCTATGAGCAACTTGCCAAAACCCACTCGGCAGCCCCCGCCCCGCTGATGTAGCTGAAGGGCTGACAGCAGTGATGTAATACCAATTCAAACGTGTCCCCGTGCAGAACCCAGAAACTTGGAAATTGCCATGCCAGATGCTGAGCAGTTTAGGAAATCCACCCCCATATCCCAGGGTGCACAGCTGGAGCACAGCCACAGCCAAGGCCTCTCCATGGCGGCTACAGGCCACAGTGGCATCAGCAGTCTGCTGCCAAGCAGCACACCCCAAAAGGCTGTGATATTCCCCTAATTCACAGCAGGCAGGAGGTGTGTAGGCAGACACACAGCCGAGGCATCACCACATGTCACTCAGCTGTCAGCTTTGTACTGACGGCCTGGGATCAGGTGGATTTCACTCAACGCTCCGGGGAAACAGACTTTACTTCTTTGTGACTCATCCTTGATTGGGGGTAGTGGGAACAGCAATCACTTATGAGTCACTATATTGTACAAGGCTTTGGAAAATCATTTGTCTGCATACTGTATAAATACATATTGGAAGTGTATTAAATATGTTGAAGTAATTGGAACACAATTAATATGTTCTGAAGCAAAAGAAAAATTGAGAAAGGTTATTCATTACCAGTCTCTTCTCTTTCACAGAGATAACCTACTAGTAGAAATGCGCAGCAGCTTCCTTCGGAAGTAGTCAGGACTTTAAAATTCTGTCTAGAGAAAGAACCATGTGAATAATTTGGGGTGGGGGTTATATTTAAAGAAAAAAATAGCAAAGATTTTTTCTTCCCGACATTTTTTTCTTTTCTTTTTTGAGCAACTATTCCTAGCACAAGATAAAATGTAAGCTCTCCTGAAACTGTAGGAACAGATTTTGAAACTTTCCCTCTAAAAGCAAAGTTGTGCAAACGCTTACTGATCCAATATCCTCTGCATCTAACAGGCAACAAAGGCTTATGCAGGAGGGGAAGAAGCCTGTGAGTTGGAATGCAGGTCCATGCATTCCTTTGCTTTCCTAGAATTTAAGTGGAGGCCTTGGAAAAAAGGATCTCTTAGGGCTAGGTCTGTAAAAGAACTGAGGTACCTGAATCCTGTAGGAAGAATATATATGTATAACTAGAGGTGAGATGCCCCGTGCTTGGATGGGGCAAAGGATGGAAGTAACAACCACCTTTCTGCAAAACTACAGTTCTAGACAGAAGCTGTGTAGTTGGATAGGGAGAAATCCCATCAAAATGTCTATTTTGGGGGCTACAACATCTCCAATTCAGTGCCCCTAGCAGTCACACAAACCCTGCAGGAGTGTGACTGCTGGAGGGAGGATGGGAAAGGCAACTGGACCTCTTACACAGCACATTTAAGCCTCGAGTCACGCAGGTCAATCCGCAGCAAGTGACTGCTTCTTATCACCAAAACTAATGCTACACTAGAACAAAAGCAAGCAATAGGTAGCTGGTTGCTAGATAATGTTATCACAGAAAAAAAAAAAAAAAAAAAAAAAAAAAAAAAAAAAAAAAAAGCTAAAAACAGCTCAAGCAAAGACAAGACAAATCTGGGCATGTTTCTAATCCATGTGCTCTCTGGTCAATGGAAAGCCCTTGGCCTTGCAGAGGATAAAATGATAGTCATTGGGCTGCAAAAGGGGGGTCCTGGGAGCAAAGAGGAGGTGGTGGTCCTTTCACACTGTGAGGATGGCTTTAAATGTGTGTGGTGTAGCCAAAGCAGTCTGCATCCCCAGTCTGGGTATCAAAAAGTGTCCTTTTATGATACTCCTTTCGGAGCCAGAGGAGTGACTCACTCTGTTCTAGAATGCAGCCAATTTCCCAAATTACAGCCTGAATTTAGCCCTGATGTGAAACCCTCTTCCTTTGTGTCCTCAGCCACTGGGAACAAACCCTTCAGTCTCTCTGGAGTGTTGGGCTAATGTGAACTGCAATTTCCCTACATCTGTAGATTTCTGTCCCTCCCGTGCATTCAGAAGAAGAGGGTGAAATGCAGCTTAGCAGCATCCCAGGCTGTGAATACTCACCCAAGAGAGCAAATCCCAGTTAACAACTAAATCTAGATAAACAACAAAACAATGACAGCCTCATTGAAGAGTACCAGACATTTAGTCAAGAGTCAGCATCCTGTTCTCTTGCTCACTGGCTTTTCCTACAAAACATGACATCTCTGCATGCACGTGATACTCACCCCTTCTCTGCCTGCCTGGTTGAATGGCTTAATTCGTGGAACAGTCTTTGTGTACCTTACCTCTCTTTCTTTTATACAGCACACACTGCCCGTGCTGGAGGACATATTGCAGCCTCTTTGGAATGTTTCTCCTGGAACATCTGGTGAGATCTGTGAGAGCTCAGTGACTTCCCAACATTATTCCGACAGGTGCTAATTCCATTCACTGCACAGTACTGACTTGCACTTACTTCCAGCCAGAAAGAGGTGTTCCCACCAGTCAGTTGGGCAGCAAAGTTTAAAAGATATGATGAGCCTCACATAAAAATTCAAATTCAGCTATGCTAAATTTTCCATGAATTCTCCATTTTTCCATGTTCCTTTTTTTCCTCCTGAACAATTACTCAACTGATAACTCAGCAAAGCTGATAATAATGCTTTTGATTTGGGGAGGTTGTTGGAGTCTTCTAATGTTAATGTCAGAAAGAACAAACAAAAGAAAAAAAAGAACAACAAATCAAGTGTAAATCGACAGATTTAAAAACAAAGACAAAAAACAAATCTCCTGATAATATAGGCACAACCATGTGCTGATAGCTCAGTAAAATGCCCAAAGTAATACCGAAACAGATCAAACACAGCATTTTGCAGGAGGAAGAAAATATTTCTGAGTAGATCAGCTGCAAGATGTGATCTGTATACTACCTGAGCAGAGTAAATAAAGGAGGAGTCATCTTAATCTTATAGGGGGCAATCCAGAAATGGCTCACATAACTAGCTAAAGCCTCTCCATTAAATTAATTACTGGATTAAATTTTTAAAAAACAATCTCAGAATGCTGCTTTTCAGCAGGCAAAAGGTAGCAAAGACATTTTTCTCCTTTCCCAGTCCTGAAGAGTTTTTAGAATACAAATGAGCTAGATGTTATTGTCAAAATCACTGTGATTACTACAAAGCAGGGCTATAGCAGAGCAAAGATCAGTACAGCAATAATAATGAAAATGAATCAAATAAAAACATTAAGGAATTTAAAATGGTAACTCTGAGCTCTCTGGATTTCAAGGAAAAATGACAATATCGATTCTGGCCCAGAAGACAGAGTAATAAAATATCACAGGATAAAGGTATGCATTTTCCTTGATTTGGGGCAAGTAGTCCTCTCCTCAGAGGGTCTTTTTATTTTTTTCTAAAGGAAAAAAATATACGAGTAAAAGAGGACAGGTTGGTTAAAGAAAAAGTAATATATTTGCATCTGAGGTAGTTGTATATATATCATTTTTTATACATAAAACTATGTAAGATCTTTGAAGAGAGAAAGAGGAATGAGATTTTCCAGTACTAAATTTCTCACAAGATGAACTTAAATATATTTTGGGAGAAGGAGGAGGATTATCCTTCAAATTTTGAGATGGAGGTAAAGTGGAGATTAAGTCTTTATTCTGTTTGCAGAATAATGCAACTAGATGATGGGGGAGCATTTAATCAAACACACATCAATCACATATATACAGAGGAGTAAAGAAAAGACACTCATTAAACTGGCCCTGCAGAGAAGGACTGGGGGTCTTGATGGATGAAAAACTTATCATGAGCCAGCAGTGTGCAGCTTGGAAATCCTGGTCTCTATCAGAAGAGGGGTGGCCAGCAGGGACAGGCAGGTGATTGTCCCTTTCTACTCTGCCTTCATGAGGCTCCATCTTGACTACTGTGTCCAAGTCTGGGATCCCTAGCACAAGAAAGATAGAGAGCTGTTGGAGAGGATCCAGAGGGCCAGAGAAATGATCAGGGAGCTGGAGCACCTCCAGCGAAGACAGGCTGAGGGAGCTGGGCTTGTTCAACCTGGAGAAAAGAAAGCTGCAGGGTGACCTCACTGCATCCTTTCAGTACCTAAAGGGAGCCTACAAACAGGAGGGGAATCAACTCTTTGACAGGGTAGATAACTGCAGGACAAGGGGAAATGATTTTAAGTTGAGGGAGGGAAGATTTAGGTTGAATGTCAGGGGAAAGTTCTTTACAGAGAGAGTGGTGAGGTGCTGGAACAGGCTGCCCAGAGAGGTTGTGGATGTCCTGTCCCTGGAGGTGTTCAAGGCCAGGTCGGATGGGGCCCTGGGTAGCCTGGTCTAGTATTAAAGGGGGAGATTTGTGGCCCTGCCTGTGGCAGGGAGATTGGAGCTTCACAACCCTCGAGGTCCCTTCCAACCATTCTGTGATTCTGAATTCAGTGAAAAAAGACTTATCTTTCCAGATTCCTGAGCTTTTGAAAAAAAGAAAAAAAAAAAGAAAAAAAAAAAGACTTTTTTTTCTTCAAAAACAAATCTGTTTCCTTATACATTATAGAATGAGCACAAAATACTTTTTTCAAAGAGAGAGATTAAAAGTGTGGCTGGTTGTTTTTCAAACAGATGAACAAAGACCTCACTGTTCTATTATCAGCATTCATATCTGTTCTGGTACAGGATGTATCATTGCTCTTTGTACCAAAATGTTACTGCATATTGTAACATTCATTGAGAAAATTAATTAAAAGGAAAGCTCTAGAAGTAGCTAAACTCTAACAGTATCACTCTTGTATCTACATACTGAATTCATGATCAGTGTTACAGAATGAACTCAACAGACAAATTAAGATTCTATTACGTACCTGGACATTTGTAGAAACTCAGTCAAATTCTGAGTAATGTTGTTCAAGTATTGCCTTGCGTAGACATCCAAAGTCGTGAAGGGCCTGAGGATGCCCTGGCTTTATCAACATGTATTTGTACTCAACAGTTTCAAAAATTAGGTCACCACATACTCAGTGGTCACCACATATAGTAGGCTGGCCTGATTTTTGGGAGTGCCATGCCACAGTATTCACTAACACCAGTGACAATTATAAGTGTTCGGTAACTGCATTTGTAACTGAATTTGTTCTTTCTTCATCTTTCTTTATCTTTCTTTCTTCCTTTTTTTTTTTTTTTTTTTTTTTTTTTTTTTTTTTTTTTTTTCTCTAAGCTTCATGTGAAAAATTTATACATATTATCTGGAAGTGAAAATCTTAAACTGAAGAACTGAAGCTTGGTCTTATAACAATGTAATAGAACAGAAATTTGGGCTATTATTTTAAGAGGAAAACAGTAACTAGGTCACTGATATTGAGATTGAATATTCCATATAGGCATGGTTTGAGGTCTTTAACATTTAGAAAACATCTTCTCATGTTTTGAGGATTTTTCTTGAGGTCTCATTTGTAATGCAATTAAAAGAATATATATTTTCCCTTGGATATTTCAGACAGAGGAGAGATCTGGTGTCAAGTTTAAATACTTATCAGAATAGAAAACTTAGAGGTGGGGAGAGAATACAGGGTGAATATTTCACTTGGGAAATATTCTCTTTTCCACTAGAGTCAGTGACGGTATTCCCTCTGACAAAGGCAACACAACCAAGCCAGCACAAAAAGAAAAATATAAAAATAAATAGAACAAACAGAAGCATCCCAAGTCTGCTGAGACTTCATTACATAATTTTAAAAATATGAGGGATAAATTCAGGAGGCTAAGTGACATATACATGTGTTATACGCTATTAATAAGTGATGAGGAATAAATAAATGAAACTGAACATGCCCGGTGCACTACTGCTCTTCTCAGGGTGTGAGTCGGGGAGTCTAAAAATAGAAGAAATGATTTTTGTGCAAGTGCCATGAAGGAGTAGTGGTTCAGTGGGGAAAAATGTAAACAGAGCACCAACACATTCCCAGTGGGAGTGTACAAACGTGCAGGAGTGCACAACTTCTCTCGCTGTCCATCACATGCAAATACCAAAGTAACACTCAGATAGCACAGGTCTAAAATACAGCAATAATTCCCTTCCAAGATGCTTCATTTTGTTTCTGCATTTTTGACTAGTCGGTAGTGTCTGAGAAATTTTTGCTAACTACTAGTTTAAAATTTCTCATATGCATTGGGTTTGTTTCCTATTTTTTGTGACTTGCTTGTCTATTGAATAATTTATGCAATGAAAAACAAGTTAAAGCAAATAAGTTTCTTTTGTGGTTCTCTCAGAAATCTATGATGTTAGTGGCCACTG
Organism: Lagopus muta; assembly: GCF_023343835.1. Taxonomy (NCBI): domain Eukaryota; kingdom Metazoa; phylum Chordata; class Aves; order Galliformes; family Phasianidae; genus Lagopus; species Lagopus muta. The sequence continues at coordinate 13,114,150 of NC_064434.1, forward strand.
GCTTGGAAAGGAAAACTTCCCAGGAACAGTTTGTGCCAAGCAGTTTGAAGGTTTTGAAGATCAGGATCAGATTCTTATTTACATAATAATGAAGGTCAGTTGCTAACTTTCTCCATTTGAAGAATGATACGTTCATTCTGCTTCTGATTGGCAGCTGCTGTAGGAACCCATAGCTCACTGCAGCAATATCAGAATGACAGTTTCTAGTGTGAGATAGCAGAAGAATAAGAAATATACAACCACAGAGCACATCTCTTAGTTGATCATTTACCTACAAAAATAAATCCCACCTTTTCCAAAACTCTGACAATAATAAGACCACAAGCAATACCTCTGGAGCAGTCACAGGAATCTCCCAACAACTCCTTGAAGCTGTCTGTAGTTGCTGAAAGCAGACATGGTGTTGAGCATACAGTAGCTGTGCTTCTTTGTTGAGTGCAGTCCATGTTGTCTTGTTCTTAGCAGGCATAAACACCAAAGAGATGTAAATCAGATTATCCTGAGGAGCATTATCCACTGTGGTTATACCACAGCCCTTAATTTCTTTTGAACTTCCACATTTCAGGGTAAGAAGGGACCCATAACCAAAACCAGTGAAGAATTCCTGACTCTATAGTCACGATTGCTGGAAGTTTCTGTAAGTGGGATATGTGATACTGACTCTTCTCCTTATGGCAGAGACAAAACTATGTCTTAATTCAAAATTCAGCAGAGAAGAGCAGAAGTTATTCTTCAGCCACCATGACAGAAAACAACACCAATTTCTTTGAAGGTTTTACATTTAGTTGGATTCATGTTTTGCAGAAACATCTTCTCAAAACAGATGAGTTGAGTACTCTCAAGAGGTCTTCTCATCTACCTAATTTTCAAGGTGCCTCTTGGGAAAAACATGGGCCTGGATTCAGTGTCTGATTTGAGAAGTCCAGACTGGGAATAAGTGTCTGAAAACCCATTGCAGAGCTCAGAGTGGGAATCAGGACAGAAACTTCAGCAGAGGGAAGGGCTAATCAGAAAACTCTAGTCTAAAGAAGGGTATAATGAAGGATAACACATGCATTTAGAAAGAAAGGATTAAAAAACACATGATGGGCAGATTATGTGTTCTGGTGAAAACCTGAAAAAACAAAACACTCTCAACTCAACAAGGAGAATGTAACAGTGACAGCTACCTAGAAAATGTGACTAGAAGCAGAGTTCGGTAGGTAAGAAAATAATTGTGTTGTAAGATCATGTATCTCATTGGTTCTGAGATGTACCATCAGGGTAAAAAGGTTCTCTCAGTGATGGTTGTGGTTATCCCTTACACCTCCAGCTGTGGCAGCCTGGAGATTGTTAAAGGCACAGAAGATTCCAATGGAGTCACATGTACAAGGGCTGCAGTGAGGAATACAGAATCCAGTGAACAAACCCTTGAAGAAGAATTTACTGTTTAAAAAAAAGCAACAAGATTTCAATTATGGGAACTTTATCAGTGAACATTTCAATTCATGCTCCAGAAACAGAGTATACATCTACATTAGAGTATACATCTGGATAGCTGGGGTGAAGCCAATGGGATGAGGTTCAACAAAGCCAAATGCCGGATCCTGCATTTTGGCCACAACAGCCCCAGGCAATGCTACAGGCTTGGGGCAGAGTGGCTGGAAGACTGTGTAGAGGAAATGAACCTGGGGATATTCATTGATGCTCAGCTGAACATGAGCCAGCAGTGTGCCCAGGTGGCCAAGAAGGTCAATGGCATCCTGGTTTGCATCAGAAATGCCAGCAGGAACAAGGAAGTTATTGTTCCCCTGTACTCAGCTCTGGTGAGGACGCACCTTGAGTACTGTGTCCAGTTTTGGGCCCCTCCCTGCAAGAAAGACATTGAGGTCCTGAAGCAGGTTCAAAGAACGACAAAGCTGGTGAGGGGTCTGGAGCACAGGCCTTATGAGAAGCAGCTGAAGAAGCTGGGATTGTCCAGTCTGGAGAAGAGGATGCTCAGGGGAGACCTCATTGCTCTTTGTAACTACCAGAAGGGAGGTTGTAGCGAGCTGGGGATTGGCCTCTTCTCTCATGTAACTAGTGATAGAACTAGAGGGAATGGCTTCAAGCTGCACCAGTGGAGATTTAGGCTGGACATTAGGAAATACTTTTTCTCTGAAAGAGTGGTCAGGCACTGGAATGAGCTGCCCAAGGAGATGGTGGAGTCACCGACCCTGGAGGTGTTCAAGGAACATTTGGATTCTGTGTTGAGGGATATGGTTTAGTGAGTACTATTGGGGATAGTTGGATGGTTGGACTGGATGATCTTGTAAGTCTTTTTCAACCTTGGTGTTTCTGTGATTCTGTGATTCTGTAGCACCAAAACAGACAATCAAGTTCAAACTCAGCATTAAAGCTTGATAGTCACATTCTCAATATAGTACACTTGAATAAAGCTTACTGATTAAGCTGGCTTTAATGAGATCACGTCTGACATCATGCTGAAGCTCAGATCAATTCATGAATGAACCGTACTATGCCATATGTATGTACTGACAGATTTTCTCCTTTTCAGTAATTTCTACACCACACTTCATTTTGTAGCTTTGATGTATCGTCAGAATGCATAAAACAACAGAGATCTGTTTTGAGTTGAGACAACTATGCAGATTTATACCAGCTGAAGATCTGAACTAGATCACCACATTCCTTTCATGCATGCAACATAATACTGCTGGGCTACAAACAGCTGCCCAAGTTGCTGCATTGTGGCTAAGGGCAACAACCTTCTTTCTAATGAAACAAAACCCTGTCACATGCAATGGAAAGTGATTTCATCTCATCTCTTGGAGAAAAAAAGATAACATACATATGAGGAAACTGGGCTGTATCAGAAACAAGAAAATTTTCAGTGATAATTGGTACTTCGTGTTTTAAGAGAGCCACTGTCAACTAAAAGTGAACTCTACTTCTTTCTTCTATAGTTATAAAAAACACAGACAAGATGTGTATTCGTGCAAATGTAAATAAGAGCTGTATTATTCTGTGCTACGCAAATGTTGCAGCCAATCCTCTGTTCTACAGAAAGCTATTGAATAATGAGAGCTTATGTATATTACTCAAGGATCCAGCCCCATGGTTCACTTTCCCTTCAGAATATTCCTAAGGTCTGGAGTAGTTAAAATATCCAAGGCTTTCCTCATCACTAATGCTGTAATTCTTGTGTTTCACAAGCTGTTTTTTAAGTGGTAAAAATCTTGTGGCCTGTCCAGCTGAGATGTTCAAGCTTTTCAGCAGCAGGATGCCTTATTTCATGAGCAGGATTTTTTTTGTACGGGCTAGAAAGCAGCAAAGTCTGCATTAAATAAGGTAGGAAAAGTGAAACAATTGCAAACTTGATACTTCACAACTCCCACACTGAAAATCTCGGTTCCGTGGGAAAGGGGTTGGGTGAAGAAGATTTCTATCTGCTTTTAGCTTGTAATGATCTGACTTCATTGCATTTTTATGTGGGCCTGATCCAAAGCCCATCAAAGCCGATGGAAATCTTAAGGTGGAAAATATATTGTACCAGTAAATGACAGTAAATCATTTTGCAGTAGTGAAACAGTTTGTCCAGCTGGATTAGCACAGTGATCAGAACACAGGCAATTTGCCTGGCCAGCTGAGGCTACTGCCTTCATCACTGCAGTCACCAGGGTGAAATCCTGTGAGCGAGGAGTACGTTTGGAGTTTCAGCAAAAGACAAGGACAGATGAATAGTATCAGTGAGAGAATCAGCGGGAAGACTGAAAAGGGAGGAAAAACAGTAAATCTGAAGCAACAGTTGGTATTTACTGATCTTACTGCCTTTCAAAATGCATTAGGTCCATTGGAGAAGGAAACTATAATCAAACAGCAGTCTGATGTGGCAAGTGATTCTAACAAGTTATAAGAAGTAGGCAGCTGAAAGTTATAGAAACAAGGTCAAACAGTCATCCTTTACAGAAACTCTGTACTTAATGGATAAATTTTCCTCATTGGTCCTCAAAAATAGTCATTAACTACTCTCTTCTTTAGGTATCTCAGCATAAAGGAGATGAATGATTTAGTATATCAGAATTAAGAAGGTAAAGAAAAGGAGCCTAGCAGTAGAGGCAACAGCTGAATGGAGAATCTCTTCATATACTTTGTGCAGTGATTTTTCACTCATTACTGTGAACTGTAAAGTATTTTATTCAAGCAAATGAAACCCTGAGGGCAGCAGATAGTCAAGAATTAGGGCTGGTAGGCATTAACAAATAGATTTGCCTTAAAATATTTATTAAATAATAAGGTAAGTAACAAAATAATCTAAAGAAGCCATATCTCTGCAATCAGCTTCCAACAGGAACAATTTTCATTGACTTCATTGCAGCATTCTAGCAGAACTGCTGTTGCAACAGATGTCAACAAGAGATGCTGTTACATACCATCTTTTCAAATCACAGGAATAATCCTAGCATGTGGAGTAAGATTTAGTTTGGAAAACAAGCTGAGGAGTTAGTTTGAATTACGTAAAGTCTGGTAAAGACACAACAAAAACTTTTTTTGTTCTCTAGTTAGAGTCACTTCTCAAGAAAAGCAGTGAGAGCATTATTCTCTGACAAGCGGCGATTTTTGGTAGATTGTGGTGTTTGACATAAATACATATAAAATACATATTTCCTGCATTCCCTTTGGCAGCTTGCATCAGAATGAGACTTAATGAGCATGTTTAAAATAATCTCAAATTTAGTAAAGAACAGAGTTTCAGAAGTTTTCTCTGTCACATTAACAGCATTCCTATTTGCTGTCTTTCCAAAGTGTGCTGTATGCTTGAAGTTTTATTTCCATTTTCAGCTTTATGTGCATAAGGCATTGTTCTCTGAACTGGTTTAGTGATGGCTCATATGCTAGCATATGAAATAGTAAAAGGCATTCCACTTTATGATACTGCAACATTGGATAAAGCTGAGTACTTGCATAACTAAGTTCTCATAGAACACAGAAGAATGTATGATTTCTGTGCTATACCTGGAAAAATAAGCAAACAAACAAAAATAAATAAACAATGTGTTTTTAAAGTTGGATTAGCTGATTTTAACTGAAGCAAGGAAAAATCTTGGGGAGTGTCTGTAGCTAGCAGTGATGCTTGATAAAATATCTGCATACAAAAAGTGTAATAGATACAGTATCAAATACCTGTACTAGTTTATTCTTTTCTCTGATGTGTCTAGTTCCTTCTGCTGGATCTGCTTCATTATATGAATATTTAACCCATCTTCTCTTGATCCAATAATGTATCCAACTGACAATTTTCTTGACCCAGTAGGAATCTTTCCTGAGCCTAAATAGGGTTTATTCAAGTGTTGCCAAAATGTTTAGACTTCAAAAAGTTAACCTAAGTATTGAAAAATAAAATAAAATAATGCAGAATGCAAGAAGGAAAAGTTAAGCTGCAGATAAATATGAAAGGGTGTGACCCTCTGCAGAGAGTTTTCTTGAGGCAGAGGAATAAAGGCTTTAAAGCCTTGGTATTTGTTCCAAAAGACCCGATTTCCCGAGGCTGAATTTACAACTTATGCTATTTTAGTATACAAAGGTCAATTCCACTTGGCCATTTCTATTTTTTAATTCTGAATATGAGTGGTTGGGAAGCAAAGCACATTATGTAGGGGGGATGGTATGCTACACAGACAGGGAGTGAAACAACCCCTAATCAAATCCTTAAATATAAAGTATACAGAGACTAAAATAAGAAAGTAGCTCAGTCTGCTATAACATTTGCAACATAGTAGGGACAAAATCTGTTTCATGATCTACTTTATTGTCATTGTAACTTTCAACAAATTTGGAAATTCTCACTGGAAAGTGAAAATGTAGCAAGGTGTAGCTGACTAAATATTCTACCAAGTCTTTATTTCATTCATATATGCCAATTCTAACACAGCTTCCATCATCACAGTGCCTCCGTGCCTTCCAGTTGTGCACTAAGCAACCTGACTAACATCTGTCAAATGTTTGTGCTCCCTGCTTCTCTCCTCAGGGGAAGATATGTGTTCAGAGCATGTTTTCTTTTAGAATTTATTTTTAATAAAATCTAAATGCATGTGCTATTTGTTTATTTGTTAGAGAAGTCAAAGAAATGTACCTTGCATTCAAGATGATGGGTACACAGAATGCCATAGCCCAAGGCTGCTACTGGAAGAAGGAGTCACACAAATCTGCCCAAGAGTGGGTAAAAGCAAGAGGCAGGGCATAAAAGGGGCAGATGAGCAGTGCTTAAGGACAGCTGTGGCAAAGGGGTTGAAACACAAGCTGGGAATGCAGGAAGGAGAGGATGAGTCTCTATTTTTGTATCTTTGATGGCCTACCTCCAAATCTCGTGTTGCAAATGAATACAATAAATAATAATAATGGTAATAAAAAATAATAAAAAGAACATAAATTACAGTCTAATTCCCACATAATGGCATAAGAGCCATTGTACACTTTTTTGCTTCTGCTCCTGAGCATTCCAAGAGGGATGTAGCACTGGCACATGTAGCAGGGATCATATTTACACAATTCCTGCCTACAATTCTTTAATGACCATCTCAGGAAAGCATTAACAAGTTCTAATGTCTCTTGCACACATATTTAAAAAAAAAAAAAAAAAAAGAGAGACAAAAAAATATACAGAAAATATCGAGCACTTGCAGCTGGCAAAAGCATAGGTTTAAGTAATTAAGTGCTTTCCAGTTAAACTTAAAGAGAGTTTTGAGCACACAGTGCAGAAGCAAGACTGATAAGATCTTTTTCTGTTCAGTCACCAAGAGGGACTCTAAAAGACTCCTTGTCCTTTGTCATGAAAAGCTGGGAGAAGCCAGCTCCATCAACTGAATTTTGTCTTTGACCGTAGTAGATGTATTCACTTTCAATAAATAACAGTGGATTTTCCTATTCAAAGGAATCTTCTATCCTTCTGAAATAATTGTCTTATGTGCCACTGCTCGCTTAAACGCATCCTTTAGAATTAACTTTTATACTAATCTTCATATAGATAGTTTATCTAGTAAATTGTCTTTCCTCTATTGCAAGAAGACTTTTACTACAACCTTGCAGCTAAACCATACATTCTCCCAAGGAATATGCCTAAAATTAACACTGCAGAAAAAGCATTCAGTTGTTTTCAGGTGATATTTTATTGTCTTTTCCATTGCAATTATGTTTTATTTTGTTTTGTTTTTTGTTTTTCCTGTTTCATTGCTCACTTTTTAGTAGCTAAAAACTAGTGTGTTTATAATGATTTAGAAACCAAGGTATTCCTTGAACTGGAGAGAAGCTGCATTATCAAACAAAGCTTTAAAAATAATCATTGTTCTCTGGCTCCAGAGACACATGTGCATTTGCACTGATGCAGACAAGAGCTGTCCGTAAGGGAGGATTATTTTATTTTTCACTGTCCTTAGATATAAATTCAGTCTCAGTGCTCTAGTCCCTTAAACTCCCACACATTTCATTGGAAAATATACCTGGGCAAAGACTGCAAGTTCTGTCCTTGGGGAGGCAGAGAGTTGATTTTGTCTCAGATTTATACCAGCAGTATGTGGAGAGAGAAAATATGCAATAAGTCAAAGAGATTTTACTTATCAGAGCTTTAGACAACCATTTGTCAGTACTTAACTGTATTGCTGGATGACTCATTCCCATTTCTAATACCTAGGAATACAGGGCATGTGTGGGAACACAATGTCTGCATTGATTTTAATCTGGTCTCTTTTTGTACTGTCTACAAATAGCTCAAAATGAACCCAATCAGATAAGCAGAGCAGAAAATGATTGCAAAAACACATACAGTAAGCCACTCACAGGGGCCTTGGAAAGGCCAAAGAACACACAAAACAGAAACACTAGAGTAGCCAAGAACCACTCATAAAAGGGTTCAGTTCCTCTCTACTATGGGTGAATAATTCAGTTAGACAAAGTGAATCCCTGTAAAACAACTAGAAAAATAAAGGTTTTCTTTTTAGGTGAAGGACCAGCAGTTACCCTTCTCAGGGAGAAGAACATACTCAAAGCCTAGTGCTAGTAGTGCATCTTTTTTGAATAATTCCAACCTTCTTCATGCAAAGAGGAGCTGAATGGTAATCCATTGCTATTCCAGGAAAGATGGAGAAGGGCAGGCTTTGCTACTATTGTGCTATGAGTATTTAAAACACCAAACATGCTCCAGTCCTCAATGAACTCTCTTTCACAGATGCTTGCTGTAATGCCTCAGCTCCGGAAGGCTGCTGAAAGAGTGGGTGTGGTTGACTGTTTGAAAAGAGTTTTCCTACTGTAAAAATTTCCAATTCTAAATGGAAAAGAAAGAAAGGAAGGAAGGAAGAAAGGAAGAAAGGAAAAAAGGAAGAAAGGAAGAAAGGAAGAAAGGAAGAAAGGAAGAAAGGAAGAAAGAAGCTGTTCCTCTGAAAACAACTTAAAATCAGGTCATTTCAGATTTTTTCAACAGAAACCAGTTTGCTTTCAGTTTTGACATCTGTTTTTTTCTTCACCGTTATTTCAAAACAAAAAATCATTTAAAAACTTCAACCAAGCCAATCTGTTTTAAAATTTCCCACATAGGCTCTGTCAACAAATTCAGATTTTCATATAGGAATATTAATCATGGAGGTATGTCTCCAGAAAAATGCTATAGTCTTAACCTGAGTAAAATGCCTTGCTGGTTTAGTCCTTAACAATTATTTATTCCATCACCCTGAAAAAACCTACAATAGGAGCTGCTGGGGAAGAGAAGAAACAGAATAATAATCTTACCCTCCAACCAGTAGTGATGAAGAGAGGAAGAAGCAGTCACAAAAGAAGCTGACACAATACAGATGACAACCCATCCAATGTTACAGTAGTCAGAGTCGCCTCTTTGATTATGCATATACAGAGTAAATTCCCTTTTCCGCATTAATACAAATTATAAATTCCCTAAGTGTATTGCAATTACACTATTTTTACATAAGTCAGAAACTCTCAAAATTGCTATAAGGACAAGGTTTGGAATTTCATCTTCTCCTTGTAACTGCCTATCTGCCCTTCATGCTCTCTGATAAGCCTCTTCCCTTTATTGAGCTATTTATCTGAACACAATTGTGTGGAAAACTGGAGAGGTTCACAAAAGTTTTAGAGGTGGTGCCAAGAAAGCAATATCCATCCAATGTAATTCAGAGAAGTCCTTAGTCACAGCAGACAGTCACAGCTATCGCGTCTTCTTTTCTGGACTTGGGGTTGGTTCTTTGACAGTAGCCTAGAGCCTTCACCTCCACTACTAAATTAATTTCACAGAGGTCCCTTGGATACTTTTCCTGAGATAGTTTTAGCAGAAGGCTCTGAGTTTGCTCCCGTTTGCCAGATCAGATACACAATATGTCCGGAATAGGGAAGAATTGTGTTGTAGTGTTTTATTAGAAATAAAACAAAAAAAAAAGCTGTATTTAGAGTCTCAAAAAACAAATGGGAAAGTGATTATATATTTGCATCCATGGGAAGTCCAAGAAAATATACCATTATTTTCCACCCCATATAGAATCAGATTTTTAAAAAGCAATTCTGAAGAGAGCATAGGATTTCAAGGCCTGAAGGCTTTGTGTCACCCCTGTGTCCTGTGAGATTGACTACCTCCCTGTTTACTTCTGAACCAAACGGAACATTGTTTATGTGCATCCTACACTTTTGCTAGCATCTTGGTCTTTGGTCTTCCAACAGCCTCAGGAAAAATTATGATATAATGAGTAAACAGGAAAAAGAAGCATGGAAGAAAGAGAAAAAAAAAAGAAAGAAGCGGCCCTATAACTCTGTCCTGTGGAATAACCTGTTCTCCAAGTGTAATGATGTATTTCCTTAATGGCAGAAAAGTGTCGTAGAATATCTATGAGGAAATGGTTATGTATCTATGCTCCAAAAATATTGCATATTTCCCAAAGTTTTGTGTCATGCCTGAGAAGCTCAAGAATGGTCCAGTACATCTTGTCTTTACTAGCAGTTTTACATCTTTCTTTACTAAGCCTGGATGCAATCACGATGACAGAGATATCTGTTGATCTTCTCCCTGCAGGGTGGCTGCTGAATGGAATCACTAATATTGCATGCAACTGCATTATATTCCCGTCATGAGTTTATCCAGTTTGGAGAGGAAGTGGCAATCTTTCCCTTCCTCATTGCAAAGGTTGGGGCAGTGGAGATACTGAAGACATTAGGACATTTTCTTCTTCACAGAGAGGTTTGTTTGGACTTATGCAAGACCCATTGTACCCAAATCTCAGAGACAGGAAGGTCTGAGGGTCAGCAGAATGTCAGAGGAAGAAGTTCAATAAGCATCAACTTAAAACTCAATAAATCATGTGGATTATCACCTTACAAATCAATTAAATTAAGCATACCGCTTGCCAAATAAAGGAAAACTGGATTGCTTATTATTATAGAAATGTTTTTTTTTTATTAAAGAAAACATAAAATTAATTGTATTCAGCTAATAAACATGAGCAATGAGCAAAATTTTGAGCTTAAATAATCACTTTCACCAAATGTTAGGTTATTATTCCTGTTGAGTGCTTTATCTCATTTTTGAAAGGAAAATTTAGTTTTAATCAACATCAAAATACTAAAACCCACACTTTTAAAACAAGCGGCTAGCAGCCTAAGTGTTTTTTTTTTTTTGCCTGTAGCTGTCATCCGACATAAGCATTCTAAGATTATTGGAAAAAAACATATTAATGCCCCTGACTTCAATCTGTGCAATTTAAAATCAGTTTAGATAACTGAAAATGTATGGCTTGAAGTCCCCATCTTCACATGCACACTAAAGTTTATGAAAAATAAAAAACTTCCTCTGATTTATATCTGTTTGTTTTTTTCCTCTTGAGGTAAGCATTGGTTCTCCACTCATACATGCAACAGCAGCTAACTTTTGATTAATTTTAAAAGATTTTTAATAAGACAGCACACTAGAGAAGAAGTTAAGTACTGGAAATTAAGCATCTGGACTTCTACAAATTCTAAGGGTTTTTCCATCACTCTGGAAAGTAATTTGACTTAAGGAAAAACATTTTATTCTCAGCAGTGCCTGACTGACTGATAGAGTCTGGTGATTCATTTCGCTTGTTGAAACATGCCCACCCCATCACTTCAGCCAAACACCAGCTTGTTTTGTGTAAACTATACGAAATGGCAGGATTTGTATATCTAACATAGGTGCCAAACATAGATTAAGACCAATCTAGAGCTGATGTAATAGGACTTTCCTTGGATGTAAGACCTTCAAATGGCAGAAGACCTCTCTGATATGTCCTCAAATGCCTGAAAATGCCTGAAACTGAAAAATGAGGTTTGAAAAGGTGGGGAGGGGTATGAGGGGAGAGAAGATCTGTCTGTACACCATGTTAAAACCATAGAGGGACTAAACAATCATACCGAGCTTCCTTGAAGCTTCATAATGAGGATATCAATATGTAGGGCATGATGCTGTCTCACTTGGCTTGCTCAGAGCTCACTCCAGCAGAAGCATTCCTGTCTCCAAGTGTATCATGCACCCATCTCCCTGGGACTTTCCTCAGCCATACTGCAAAGGAAAGACAGACCTGGAGTAATCTTAAAAGGAAGTGGTAGTTAAATGAAATAAGCCTGAAGGAGAGATGTAATAAGCTGCGTCAAAATTCAAAGGAAGGCATCGAAAAGATAATCCTGAAGCATTTGCACTGAGCTCAGGCTCAATACAGAGGAAAAGTATTACCTCAGGCACAGTGTCACACCTGAACAACCGAGGTGAAGCACATTTTTAACCACCTAAAAGTATCTAGATTAAGCCAGCCACAGGAGACGAAGATGCAGGGAAATGGCACAGGGAGAACTCAGTTGCCCCCAACCAGTTTTAATGGCTTGCTGCTGTATACTGGCAACATCCCAGCTCCTGTGCTAGTGTGCTGTGTGCAGTGCGCACTCAGCCACAAACCACACACCTGTGTGTCAGGCTCTCTGAAAAGCCTTATATTCCCAATAAATGCTTTTCAGCAGGCATCTGTTTGTTTCGGAAAGAAATGATAGTTTATCACATATATCCACCTTTCAACCACATCCCTTCTGACATACAAATGCTAAATTGAGAGATCAAACCCTTTTGTGAGGGCTGCATTCCGGCAAGGCAGCATCCACGGTGCGGCAGCGAAACAAAGGGAAACGTGCAGAGTCAGTGCAGAGGAAAGCCTCAGAAAACCTGCAGTGCAGCAGGATGAGTAAACCAGCTAACGAAACACTTGATATCTCTGTACAGCAAGCCAGATTAAATGAGGCATGAAAGAGTAATACGGACATGCACTTAGTGAAAGGAACAGAATGGAAAAGAAAGAACCAACCTTACAGCTTCAAGCTGTGATATTAAAAGAGAAATAATAAATGAAGTGGTTCAGGGTTAAGATCAAAATTAAATATATTTGGAAGATGAGAAAAAACAGAGGGATGACGTGCCATCTCTTAATTTCATGGAATTTTAAGTCAGGATAGACCTTTGTATTGTTTGTTTTGACTTCCTCAATAACACGAGCTATTATATTTTTCTTTTTCATTGCTTATGTTACCTTTTCATGTACAGTTAAACTAATGCAATGCTAAGCCACATGAAAGCAGGTACCTTGATTAACTGTGTCATTGAACTGCACTGCAAGGCTAAAGGACAGAAGGATTATTTTTGTCCTAGGGGAATAAACAGTTCCACTCCACAGGCAGAGGATAGGGATGACAGTTTGGCTCATAACTGAGGGCATGCCCAGATGATGCTAATCCACACCACTGACAGAAAACCAAAACAAGAATGATCATAGCAGCTGTTCTTCCCAGGTGCAAAATCTATATTTTTCCCCATAGTGTGTGGCTAGATTTTAAGTATGCAGGGAAAGCTCAGTGGTACTTTGCCTCCTGAATAGGTTTCCCCATTCTGCCCTGCCCTCTGACTGCTCTTGCACCATCTTCATCCTCAAAAAACAGCCCTCTTCACCAGTCTTAGAAGGGAACGCAGGATTACTGAAATAAAAATGGTCAATTGTGCTTAAAGAGACAAACAAAATGGTTCTCCATTCATACAGTCATCCATAGAAGCCCTGGAGCATGAGATTTGATTATGACCATATCTTCACTTAGAGCTGTGAGTGCTGAGGGCGCACCTGAGGCAATACTTAACCCTCTGTCCCCAGAACCAGACCCAGTGGTTTCCATGGGGCTGCCTGAGAGCTGCAGAGGAAGAGAACACTCGTGTATGAAATATTGCTGTGGTGGTAGAGCTGCAGCTACTGCAGTTACAGGGGGAGAAAACAGTAAAACAGTAAAACATCTAGGTAAGCATTTCAAAGTAAAAGAAGGAAAGAACAGGGGAATTTAGGCAATCTAAACATATCAAAGGCTATCCACATTTAGATGACAGCATTCTGCCTGGAGTTGAATTTGAAGATAGGAATGTATGTAAATCCCATTTTAACAAATGTCAGAGTCCAACACTGCTTCAGATCTATTTTTCCTCTGTTTATTTGCCCTCACCTGACATCTGGATTGAACACCAAAAAAACTTTACCCCAAAAACACACAATGTTGAGTACAGAGAAGAGATCATTTTCCTCTTATTTAATACTGTCTTACATCCCAAGACAACGTTAGTCCATGAAGGCGTTATTCTCACTTACTGGCTAAAAGGATAAGAATATAAAGCACATCAATGTCTATCTGTAGATACAATCTGCTGATGCAGTCTTCGGTCTCTGCTCCCGGTTGTATCATTCTGGCTGCCAGCCTGTAAATATCTAAGTAGGCAACTCACACCACTTTGTGTCATTAGACTGTCCTCATGATTTACCACAACTTATGTCTTCTCCAGACTTGTTATTAATGATTTAAATAATAAAGAAGTATTTTGCAATGGATTTCCTTCTGGTGTGTTTTTATAAGTGTTCTGTCATTGACTTTGAGCACATTGGTGTTTTCATTTATCTTTTAAATGGGCTATTTTTAAAGAAACTGATCTTTATTTTGAGGCATCACTTTTCAGATTCTTGAGACTTTCATGATGATGATGTTTCACTTCACCAACAATCATTTCAAATTTGAGAAAAGTTCAGATACATTAATTACAGTTTGTGCTATCTTCTGTTCACACAAAATCTAGAAGAAAATGCTGGCTTGTACATAGGCAAATGTCACGTCTTTGGGCCAGACTTAGACAATTTTTTTTGTCTATTAGAATGAAGTCCAGTATTGGCTGCCACGTACAAAATGATGGATTTCCTGCATTAAGGAAGTACTACATATTACTTTTCAAATAGAGGAAAACTTTCTTCTGGTCACGTTAAATACAGAATAGAATCACAGAATGGTTTCAGTTGGAAGGGACATTTAAGATCATGTAGATCCAACCTCCTGCTATAGTCAGTGACACCTCTCACTAGACCAGGTTGCTCAAAGCCCCATCCAGCCTGGCCTTGATGCTAATATATATATACATATACACACATATATGTATATACATATAACCTGTGTTGAAAATTTTTTTTTCTTTGTGTGTCTATGTATTTGTAGTTGCCACATGATGGTGAAGGCCACTTTTATGTTGACTTATGCTTTGCATAATCCCACTGTGCCAGCATCTGTGTCCTTTGCTCCGGCACTGGCTCCCTACTTCTACCTGAAATTTTCCATGTTTATACAATGGAAATAAGAAGGAAATCGTCTTCACTGGGCTGCAGAGGAAAGAAAGTCGTACAGAATTTGATAATAAGACACTGGAAGAACTGATCTGAAATCCTTCAGTAGATACAAGGGAAAAGCAAAAGTCTAATACAGTGAAAAACATGCGTGAAGAATAGGAATGAGGATTAAGCAGTAGTTTCCCAGCAAACATAAGTGAGGGACATAAACTGCTTAACACAATCTCATGACATAAAATGAAAACAAAGGCCAACTGACAGAGAGCAAAAAAAAAAAGGAAAGAGAAAACAAGAGTTTCTTTCTTTGCTGCAGTGTCTGTGGTTTATCAGATACTATACACCTTGCAGAGCAATTTAATTGGATGAATTGCTCTCTATTATTATCCAACCACATAATCACATTAAAGTTTGACTTATTCACTTCAACCAGAACAAGCAAAAGGCCAGGGAATTGTGTAACTATGAGCGTGTGCTTATCCATGAACCCTGAAAGTCAGACAAACCTAAACTGTAAGAAATGTTTTTATCTTCTTACAAGCAAATTTACAAAAGCAGAACATGAAAACAGATCAAACCAAATCCATGTTGCTGGCCTGTCCTATCCTAAACAAATCAGTGGGTGTTGTGTCACTACAGAGCATACTGGCTATTTTCATTAGCTTTCATATGTATTATGAGCAGATCTGTGTCTTATTTTAATTATATATAATGGCAGCTTTAGGGTAAAGAATTTGACATGTCAACACCCAACAGAAAATGGTCTCTTGTGGCTTTTGAAAATGTCATGCAATGGATGCTCTGGACTGTAATTCTTCCCAATAAATGTCTAAATCCCTCGTGTGTGTGCAAGGGGAGAAAGCAGATGCAGCCACAGTGAGACAAGATGTGCAATTCCTTTGAAATTGGCAATGAAGGGATGAAGCAGGAAGGCAATAATTGAGGAGTAAGATGAGTGGCAGACCCTGTGGTTCTCCCCAGCAACTGGAGTCTAGGCTGTACCCTGTTCAAGTTCATCACTTAGTTTCTGTATTCTGTTTTTTGGGACTTGGAACTGAAATCACATCCTAGCCAAGGTCCTACTGTACAGGCACATAATGCTGTCACATCTCATCATCTTTACTTATATGGCCCCAATTGCTTTATTCACTGCTGCTATGTGCTGAGAAGTGTTCCTGCCTGCATGCAGAAAGAACTGTGCCTTGTATTTTGAGTTATTCCATTCAGCTTAGAAGATCCTAAGTCATCAGAGGAGTGTGAGAACTTTTTGTTGTTCCTGCATGCAGTAACTGAAACTTGATGTAGAGTAGTGAAAAGTGGAACATAAATGCAATTGAAATTTGTGATCTTTTCCCCTTATTACTAAACCACCCGACTCCCTTACTAAAATTGAAAGTATTATTAGAGATGAAGTTGTCTTTCCTTTATTGTTTTGGTATTAACTACAAGACTTCTACGTGACAAGCTTGCCTAGCTAGTTGAGATAGGGTTTTCTTCCTTTCTTTTTTTTTAACTGTTTGCAATTCACCATTAAGATATATCTGCTGTTTAAAAATAGAATATTATAAAAGAGCCTTGAAATTCTTTCTGTGTGGATCGAAGCAGAGTCTTCCTGCACAGTGCAGATACCAACTATACCAAGTAACTCTTCCATAGGAGTAGCAAGAGGACTGAAGTTACAGATGACTCACAACTAAAGGGCTCTCACTGTCTCTCTCCACACAGCCCTTCACTTCTCTCCTCCCCTTTCTCCAATTTGGCAGACAAGAAGTTAGGCAAGCTAGAAGATTTTAGTTCTGCCTGGTAGTCTAACAAAATACCTAGTGCAGGTGTGGGGAGCCAGCATAAAAGCCTGATTTAATGAGATACCAGGAGCCAAAAAAAGATTTCTGTGCCTGCTGAGTTGAAATGGAAGTCAGGTTGAAAGGCATTCTCACTCAGATAAGACTGCATAGGCACCAGGGAAAGGGAAGGATGGAAAAATGTGGGGAATGATAATGTTTTGGAAGAGAACTAGAACTAGAGCAGCTGGCAATTTTAAAAAAACACTATCCATCACATGCTCTAATCTTATCATAAAAAGTATCTGTATTACTAACGAACACTTAAGCATGTGCAGAAGCAGCTCAATTGAAGGCCAATTGCAGGTGCTCTCTGCCATTCATGAGACTGTACACATGCTTTAAGCTCTACCTGCACTCAAATCCCTTTCTGAACAGGCTTATTGCATTACTGTGCCCAAATTTCCCATTCAGCTATGCACACTGGTTTCTTAATGAGTTGGAAATTATATCAAAGGTAAGAGTAAGTCAAGAACACAGCTTGCTGTAATACCTTCCTTCCTGCCTGACCTACACAAATAAGTGGGCGCAGTAAAACAGAAAACGTGCAAGTAAGGAAGGCAGAGTTAAACATGTTACTGAGGTCAACAGAAAGAGTTGGTCCTTGGAAGAAAAGGAAAGGAGGGGCACGGAGCTGAGAAGTTCTTAATCAAAAGAGAACTAAGCAGGTTACACCCACTGAACTGATTTGTCTCTCTTCCCTAATGTTATTAGTCGCACTGGCTGCTCCATGTAATTACGGTTAACACTTGTGGGAGCCAGGAGTGGGTGATGGGAAGGGAGGAATAGGAGTGCCCTTAATGTAGAAAATGACTGATCATTTCAGGATGCTCCACGACCTCTTCAAGCCCTGCTAAGTAGGAGGGCAAGAGCTAGCAATAAAAGGACAGGCCAGTTTTTCCCCTTTTTAATAGTAAGCATTCCACACTCCCAGATTTCCTCTAACTCCTCTAACTCCTCTAACTCCCTCCAGACGTTTAAAAAATGTCATGATCTTAAACAGCAGGCGTTAAGAATTTTTTTATTTAATTTAATTTTCATTAAAAATTAATGTTTGAAAAATAATTTAAGAGTGTTTGCAATCACGCAGATGAATCATGATCTCATCAATGTTCAAATTCATAGTCCCAGCATAATTACTTGCATGAAACACCTCTTGTGAGTAGCAAGTAAATCATTAGTGATTAGACTTTTTGGGGATTGTTTTGAAGAGACCCAGCTGCTTTCTTTATGTCAAAGAACATCCATAAGACACCAGTGATTAAGCAACATGGGTTGGTTGTTTTTTTTTTGTTTTTTTTTTTATGTCAGACACCACATGCTTGGTTATTAATCATACTAAGTGTTTTTCAGATGTAAATCTTAAGGCATCTCACTGAAACACAGCTACAGTTCCCAGTTTAAACACTGGGAAACTGAGGCACAGGCCTCTAGTCTAGTCTTGTCAGCAGATGTGAGATCACAGACCTGATTCCAGCAGCATTTCTTACCTTTTCATCCACTTTCATTTCCCAATTAGTTGAGACAAACAAAAAATATCAAAAACAAAAGATCTAGATCATTTGATGCTAATAAAAAGGAAAAACAAACAAGCAAGCAGAAACCAAACAAAAACCCACTAAGAACTGGGCAATCATATTGCCAAAAAGTACAAAATTAAAAAATTTGAATTGAAAAAAAAAAATAATAGTAACAAAATCTAAACTTACTTGTGCAACATTTTTTTTTTTCCTTTTTTCTTTTTTCCCCTAAACGAAAAACAAAGTATTGCAAAGCATTTTCCAGGAGAAACACCCTGGAAATACCTTCATAGGCAATTGAAGAATAGCTCTCCTGTCCAAAAATTGTCTTTCCTGAATTTCAGCTGAATCTTCATTGCTGAGGTATATATACATAGAGGGAGAAGAATGAGAATTGCCCTGTTAAATTGTGATAGCAGAAAGGACTGTTAAGTACATCTGCAAGACATATTCTTTGCATAAAATATGGTGGCTCTGCAACTAACTCTCAGAAGTAGTTTTTCTCTATTTATATATAAACATATACACATGAAACAGTGAAGTATAAATATAATTTTACTTAATGCCATTGAAAGAACAGCTGTAAATCATTGCCAAAATGAGAAATTAAAATCTCTTTTTCTGTCAGCTGTGTAAAGGGCAGGGAGTTATTTATAAAATACCCTAAATATATAGCTGAGTTTCCTACTGAACTCAAAAAAGATACACCAGCTACTCACAAAGCTGAGTCAGTGACTGTAAAAAGATGAGTTTGTGGAGCAGTGCCGAGCTGGACTAGAGAGATCACTGTGACATTTAGCGGTTACAATACCACTGGAACAGCAACCAACTCCTCCAGAGGAAGTGGTAAAGTGCTTACTCAAATTTTCTGCCCTCCCTCAGGTTCCTGACTTCACAATCTGAAAGTCTTCAGCAGGCTGAAATCCGGAGACAATAATGCTCCTCCACTTCCTTACACAGGAAGCTTTAAATTACAAGGATGGATTATTTTAATTGCTACTCTTTGGATTCTCTGCTTGAACTGTTGGTAAACATCTATGGCAAAACATATGGATGTTGAAGTGCTAGCTGTGTCAGACCAGTAAGTATGCAGCCACTGTCTTATAAACTTTCCACCCAGTGTATTTAGTAATGATTTTTAGAAGTGGAAATATTCATAAAGAACTTGTAGGCTGCAGTCTTATGTCCTGACATTAGCAAACTACCCATAAATTAACCAGCGCATGTCATCAGTAAGCAAGACTTAAAGATAGGGAGAAAGTTCTGAATTGCTACAATAGAAAATCAGAGTGTTAAATCTGTTTTAAATTATTCTTACTTCTACCTCCTTCTGTTGTGAGTGCTTCTACAGATTAATAAATAGAAAAAGTTCAAACTCATATTCTGCATCCAAACATGCTCAGATTATGAATGTTTGGAGCTCCTGAAATGAGAATTTGGGTCAACATTGCTCTTGCTAAGTAATGTTTACATTGCTGTAGAATTTTAAGGCATCATTCCTCATTGTGAAGATGACAAATCCCATCCCCCAGCACAGGAGATGTGTGCCATAGGGAATGAAGTGGGATCACCTGAGCCTTGCAGTCCCCATCGCTAACGACAGCCCATTCTAGGTGGCTGGGTGTTACACATAGGTCAGGAGAAGAGAGGGTACACACGCCACCTTCACCAGCAATGAGTCCAGCTGCCTGCTGGCACCCTTCAAATGTCAAAATCCTTGCATCTACCAGGTCAGATCCAATATAACTTGTGTTTTTCTTTTTAATCTTAAGTTACTTCTACTACTCCACAGGCAAGCCTGAATAGAGAGGACAAGAGTGGAGAGAAGGAAGTGAGAGTTCCCACTGTCCAGTGAGAGCTCAGTCAGTAAAAGCCTACCTGTTTCTTTCAGCAGAAGATGCAGTCAATGCTTCTTTCCTCCCTTTTGCCACTGGTTTGCATCCCATCTCCTGAAATCCTCAGCATCAGAGATCCCTACAGCCTCCTTTCCTTTAGGAGATGAGCAGCGTCCCTGCTTTTGAGGGTGTCTTCACGAGTGGCAGCTCATAATAGTAAACATCAAACTCTTCTGAAAAGCATTTTACCCACTTAGAGCTGAAAAGAAGGGTAGGTTTTGCTGCCTCTTTCAGAGACAGAAAAGCTTAGGTCCTTGACTTGCCAATAGTCATCCAGCAAGCAGAAATAGAGAGTTTCTTTGAGTTCTACTGACCACAACTGAGGTATCTAAAGGCTCCATTTCACTTTTAAATGGATTGTCATTACAGCAAGAAGCAAGCATGTGGCTGAAGGACTGAACAAACAGCCCTTTGTTCAACATCAGTGCTTTACTACAGTTAAATTTTGAGCAATGTGGTGCCATGCACAAAGATGCTGATCAAAAGCTGTGTAAGCTGCACTGTAATGCTATACACTTGGACATGCAGGCTGCAATAGGAAGTCAAGAGGATTGCAGTGGGCACGTGTACAAGTCTCAGCTGACACAGTGCAAGCACAGAAGATGGTGACAAGGCAGCAGCAGCAAAAAGATGAAACTGTCAAATGTAAAGCTCAGCCTAAAGACAGCTCTACCAGAGTTTATTATCAGTGGCACTGAGTTCTCCAACTTCTAATATATGTTTATAGAAGGCTCTTTGGTACACTGCATTATCTTCTATGTTCTGTGGTTTGTTTCTGCCAAGCAGCAAGTATCCCCTTAGAGAAGCCAGTAGTGAGCATGCAGACAAATGGGGAGGAAAGGTTCTGCCTGCCTATCTCTTCCCGCCCAGCTTCTGCTCAGGCCAGAATTGTTCCCAGCTGGACTGTACAGGTCCTTTACAAGGGAGGTGAGTGTACTCAGAAGAGGTGCTAAACAAGACTGTTATCTCTAGTCAGTGAGTGGTTTACTGCAGCTGTGAAATGCCAGGTGGAAAATCAGGATGCTCCAAGCACGTTTGTGTTAATAAAATAAACCAAGATACAAGAATTAAGGGAATGAGTTAAGTCCGGCTATCCTCATCCATTTCCCATGTAACTATTTAATCACAAAACCGAATAGATTATTTCTATGGATTCCATAGAAAAGGAAGCAGTCACAAACTGTCCTTAGCTTCATTGACAAATATTCTGGAGAAGGCAGGAAGCAGTTCTAACCTAATTGTGCTATAGCCTGATGCCAAGTAATTATATATCCAATAGGATGGCTAAATTACTGGAATTTATCTATCTTATTCAAAAAGATTAGATTAGCTTGTGTGCTCATCTAGGCAACATTGCTTTTAATTTTTATAGTCTTGTCTGATTCCTCTGGTAATTTTACAAAGGATTAGAATGCTTTGGTTCACTAAACTAGTTTGGTCACAGTTCTATTCCTAAGGAGCAGATCTCCTGGCTCATTCTGTTCCAGTTATCAGAGGTGATCAGGGGTGGATGAGCTTGCTCACAGGAACTACTGGGTAAAAAAACAATATAGCCAGCCTTGTTATCCTTCCCCCAAACACTACACATTCCAGATTTAATAGCTTTTTCTATTTTTTATTTTCTTAACAACGGCTGACAGTGAGCTTGAGTTTGAACAGTGCATGACCCTAATTGCATTCATACTGCCTGTTAGGGATGAGGTTGATCTCTAACCAAAAGTTTTCCCAAACTGTGCCTGAAGAATCAGCTACCTCACCTACTGTTGAGCCAGGGTGGCAAGCAACGGACAGGCTGTGAAGTCATGAAGGAGACATAAGAGCATAGGCATTCCCTCTGAGGTTGCAATATGCTTCCTTCAAGCTCACACAGGACTCAGAACAGGAGTTAACTAACCTCTGCCCTCCTTCTCCTAAGGTGACGAGTCCGAGTCTAGCTTAAAAGATGAAAATATGCACATATATATATACACTATTTTTTAAATAACACAATTGTTCTCTTCTTTATCAATTAGCTTTCAAAACTATCAAGCTTTCCACGTATTTCTTAACTAAAAATGTCTCTGTTCATCTCTGGTGGAAAAACAAAAACAAAAAAAGATTAATATTTTTCATAATTGCCCAAATCCAAGAAGTAGAGAAAGCTGTCAAATTGAACAAAATGCACATATTACAATAAAAAACTGCTACATATGATTTTGCATATATGACAGACTACTGTTCAGCCTGGCATACATGCTGGTAATAAATGTCATGCCTTTGAATTATAAGGAAACAAATTCTGAGGAAGAAATTTGGCCATGAAGAAGTCAATGAACAGTCTTCCATTACCTCTCCAGCCAGTATTTTACTTTTGCTGATAAACATAGTCAGCTTGTTAAATTTTATAATCCCTTTTCTTATATTTATCAGTTAGGAATGTCAACCTTCACATTGCTAGTTCATTCATCTAAGGGAAGTAAAAGTAATAGTACCATTTTAATTCGTTATAAAAACAGTGAAATACACATTAAATCATGGAATTAAAACTAAAAGCTCATAAATTTTTAGCACCCTGAAGTTCCTTCAATTGAAGGAGTTGGTGAAGAACTTTGCTATCCTTCTTGGTATGTTTTCATTTATACTTATTCATTTTCCTAACACATTCCTTTGTAAAACATTTTTTGTAGTGCAAGCAATTGTATATATAGCCATTCAGGTCAATATTAATTTAAATTATATATTAAGCCTTTTCACCACTTGCTGTATCACATGAAAAAAATATATATAGTTTAACTGCTCTTTCTACCCTGTCCTCTTCCCCAGATGTTATTTTAAACTCAGTGATAAAGTCATTTCCTCAATGGTAGTTTTTTTGTAAAAAAAAAATCAATTAAAAAATTAATTGAAATTTTAAATTATAATGATCACATTCTTATTCAAAGTGAATTTATGAATAGTGCACATATTAAAAAATGTTTAGCCCAATAGCCACCAGGAATTTCTCTTTGATTCTTTACTTAATGCACAAAGAAAAGCGTTCAGGCTCTATTTAACACTTTGTAACTAAGTTTCTGTGTTCTGTACAGACCTGAAATTTAAGACAGGATTCTAGAGGAAAAATATTTACATATCACAATCTAGATACAAGTGTTGACTGGTGTTTTTATGCCAGCTTTGGAAGAGATGCATCTTAGTATATAACAGCCAGATGTACCTATCTCTCTCAAAATACTCAGACTCCAAAGAGATGCACAGAGGTCTTTGGCTGAAATTCCAGACTTAGAGGAAAACACACTGAAGTGTTGTCCTAGTCTACACAGTAACAAAATTAAAGATTAGAATTTCCATAAGAATTTACAGCAGAGAGTTCTAAAAGATCAAAACTGAAAGGCACTCTTTTGGCTATGTTAGAGACAATAAATATTTGTGCTGTTTTCATAGAATCATAGAATCACAAGGTTGGAAACGACCTACAAGATCATCTAGTCCAACTGTCTCCTCATCACCACTGCCACCATTAGTACTAAACCACATCTCGCAGCACGTCGTCCAGACACCTCTTGAGCACTGCCAGGGATGGCGACTCCACCACCTCCCTGGGCAGCCATTCCAGTGCCTCACCACTCTCTGACAGAAGAAGTTCTTCCTTATGTCCAACCTAAACCTCCTCTGGTACAAGTTGCGGCCATTACCCCGTGTCCTGCTCATTGCCTGGGAGAAGAGGCCTCTTCACCACAACCTCCCTTCAGGAGGTTGTAGATTACAGTGACGTCTCCCCTGAGCCTCCTCTTCTCCAGACTGAACAATCCCAGCTCCCTCAGCTGCTCCTCATAAGCCCTGTGCTCCAGACCCCTCAACAGTTTCACTGCCCTTCTCTGGACACGCTCCAGGACCTCAACATCTTTCCTGTAGTGAGGGGCCCAAAACTGAACACAGTACTCGAGGTGCAGCCTCACCAGTGCTGAGTACAGAGGGGTGATCACCTCCCTGCTTCTGCTGGCCACACTATTTCTAATGCAGGCCAGGATGCTGTTGACCTTCTTGGCCACCTGGGCACACTGTTGGCTCATGTTCAGCCGAGCATCAACCAACACCCCCAGGTCCTTCTCTTCTTCACACTCATCAAGCCACTCATCCCCAAGCCTATAACGCTACATGGGGTTGTTGTGCCCAAAGTGCAGGACCCAACACTTGGCCTTGTTGATCTTCATCCCATTCACCTCAGCCCAGCAGTCCAGCCTGTCTAAATCCCTCTGAAGGGCCGCCCTACCCTCAGGCAGATCGACACCACCTCCCAGCTTGGTGTCATCTGCAAACTTGCTGAGGGTGCACTCAATGCCCTCATCTAGGTCATCAATAAAGATATTAAACAAGATGGGCCCCAGTACCAACCCCTGGGGGACACTACTTGAAACGGGTCGCCAGCTGGACTTCACTCCATTCACCACGACCCGTTGGGCACGGCCCTGTAGCCAGTTCCTTACCCAAAGAAACGTATATCTGTTCAGACCATGGGCAGCCAGTTTCCCCAGAAGAAGCCTGTGAGGGACCGTGTCGAAGGCTTTGCTGAAGTCTAGGTAGACTATATCAACAGCCCTTCCCTCATCTACCAGACTAGTCACCCAGTCATAGAAGGAGATGAGGTTGGTCAAGCATGACCTGCCTTTTCAATTTGGAATAAATGGCCTTTTAAGGGTCCCCTCCAACTCAAACAATTCAGTTTTTTACATTAACATTACTGGCCATTGCTAAGCTTTTGTTGAAAAGAAGGGCACTAGCCAGTGTCTTCACTCACTTCATGAGGTTCAGTTGTAGATGAGTCACTTGTTTTTGCCTTTGTGCTCCCCAGTATGGTGATTCTTCTCAAAGTACTCACAATGTAAGGGTAGTCATAGAAAATGCCAGGGTGGCTCAACATATTTTCTCTGTGATGCTAAGAAAAAATACAAACATACAACTTCCAGTAGGCCCAGTATGCATATAGAGAGCTCAAACTATATCATGTGCATTTCCAGGACCTGCGTATCATCTGGTCTGAAATCAGAAGGTAACCAATACTCTTATATTTTGTTGCCAGCTGGAGAAAATGAAACATTTCATGCAGACAAGACTATTCTTCTTTATTTAAGGGTATACAATATATTTCCATTATAACACTATCAGCTTCTCTATGTGACATGGATTTTTCAGTTTGGAGATCACAGATTTAAGAATGAAAAACTTGAACAAACCTGAAAGGAGAAAAAGCTTGCTATGCCTAAAGAAAGAACAAGATAGCCCTGAGAGGCTCTAAGCTTTCTTTCCAACAGCTTTTTCCAAGCCATAAATCGTGTTAATAGGCAATGTGAGAAATGCAGGATGGCATTCCCCAGCACAAATCGGGAACATATAAGAGGCTTCAGGAAAAGACTGTGCTCTGGCAGCCTTTCTTTTCCGTTAGTCTCCTGCTTTGGATCCGTCTCACTTATTTCAGACACTTGATTGAGGCAAGGAAGTATCTATGTTCAACTTTCTTCTGGAGTCAATGTAAAGAAAATAAGCAGCTCTCTATGACAAATAAGAGCCTTACGTTCCTTAGTCTCCTGTTGTCTTCTATGTTGTTTATGTTTGTCAAGGCATTACAGGGTGCAGTAACCTCTACAAGTGCTAGTACTGCTGTGTACATTTCCCATCATGGAATGTATGTGTCCCTCTTTTTGTTCTAAACGAAATCCAACTCCGAAGCTTTTGATTTGTACTTCCTTTCTGGCATACTGTAAATTCAAAATCTTTGCAGGGAGTGCTGCCAAGGAAGGCATACTGTGCAGCTGATTTTGCCTGTTTAATTGTAGCGCTTTGCCCACCACTCCCTTTGAATCACATCTTCATAATTACAGACTGACTTCAATTTTTTTTGAAGGCAATAAAGCCAGACTGCAAGTCAGTTATGAGAGAGCACTGCATATTTTACTCTCATCGCTGCTTATTCCTTGACATGGAGGTGAAGCAGGTGATGTGTCTATTTTAAGGAAAAGGGAGTTCAGGGCTGACTCTCGCCCTGCTCTATTACCAATCTCCCATGAGGAACCAGGGCTCAGAGAAACAGAAAAGACACTGGAGAATTAATCACACTGCTCCTTCCTGATAAGAATACAAAATTCAGCTATTAGCTGACTTCAGGTAGAAAGCCCTGGGATTTGCTGCAGAAGAGGCCGAGGGTGAAGAGAATTGCTCAGGGATAGAGAGCCGCCAGTTAAAAAGAAAGAAAATTATACTGTTTAAAAGCCTCAGCAGGGGTAAGGCAAAAGCCCCTGCAGCAAAGATTGAGCGAGTTGCTAGTATCTTAGGCAACATTTTAATAAGCTCAAATCTCAGGAAAGGGAATTCTGTAAAAAACAGTCTGAGATTCATTTCAGTTCTTGGAGAACCTGAAGGAAAATTTAACTGGGGATCTCCATGGGAACCTTCTTTCCAAAAGCATTAACTTTTCACAGCACAGTATAGCCCTCTAGATAGAATTTCCTGCTTCAGGGACCTCTCTCAGGGAACCTCTTTCCTGATGAGCAAGGAAGTGCTGGCTCAGATCAGATAAGAGGAAGACGCATCTGTTGTAGTGAGTAATAGTGCAGAAAAATGGCAGGGTTGAGTCATTTGGTGAGGAAGGGCTACAGGTGTCTTCATGAGAAGGGTTCAAGCCATAGTTTCATAATTGCACTCTGGCTGAGGTGGTTGCAGCACATCACAGATCAGACAGAATCACAGAATCACAGAATGGCCACCATGGGTCATCATGGAGGATCACAGACCAGCAGAGAAATATTGGCCACTAGATGCTTGCTGAGTGGAAGGGGAACACAAGTAAAGAGGAAACTGTGGGAGTGAAAAACTGAAAAAAGTTGACAAGTCTGGCTGGTGGGGATGACAGACAGTGTCCTTTTGATACTTTCACAGCTATTGTATATATTGTATATTATACAGTGACAATCTACTGACCAATGAATGAAGCTAACCTCAGCCTGACTGCTCAGCTCCAAGTGAGTCCTAAACGCATACCTGAATGCTCATTTTCTTCAGGGGTCTTCTACTAACTGAAACAAGCTAGAATATTTAGCGATACTGACTGCTGAGGACCACATGAACCCCTCACATTTTGTTTTTTCAAAGCACTTAGCCTGGATTCCTGTCTGTCCCAGATGATGCATTTGTGTTGAAAGGCTTTGTAGATCCCAGCGTCCAGATAGTTATATCTTACTATCTGATTATATCCCAGATAGTTATATCTTCCATTCCCTATAACCAAGTCTTCAGGTTTGTAAACTAGGGAGTGTACTTAAACAGAAAATTCAAAACAGACTTTCTAAATGTTCTGACAACCAGGATTTGGGAGTTGTTTAATCCTGCAAAAGAAGTTATTATAAGCTGTTCTTAACACCTCGCATTACCTCCTCCTCAATTCTGTTTGTTATTCTTTCAAAAAGGACTCTGGCCCATGTTGTTCCATTATGAAAGCAAATCCACCTTTTACATGAGGATATCAGTATATAATTGTGTCCCAAGAGAAAGTACAGACATATGGAAAGCAAGATATTCCAGGAAACCTGAAGGATGATGAAAATCTCATGGCTTAAATTAGATATAAAAAGTACAACATGCATGTTTCTCACTTGGAAAAGACATCCCTGGCACAAAAGGAATGACCCCTTCTTTGCTCTCATTCTGACACCATGAAAAAGAATCAGAATCATATGGATACACTGAGAACACAAGGACATGACCTGCAGTCCTGTAGTTCCAAACAATCATGACTCAACTTCCTGTGCTTGAAGGAGATTCAGAACAAAAGCATCTTGGAGTCATTTTTTCTGAAGTTAGAGGGAAAGGATTATAAGTTCACTACAAATCTCCAAGGTGAATGAGACATATATGGCTCCAGGTCTGACCTGATTAGGTGAATTCTCAGGAACTTGAGCACTCCGAGTTCCAGCTAAGAGGCAGCAATTGCTCTAAACACATATTGCCAGGAAGCTCTGAATACATGCATAAGCATGTTGACCTCTTGCAACATAAAACCATAATTCTGGAATGGTGTATCTCAATGGCACACAAAGCACAAGGAGAATTTGAGACTTGACATCAAATTAAAAGAAATGTTTAGCAAATCTGATGCAGATATTATTTGGGAAACTTTCCACAAAATATACTCAACCAAACTTATTTAATCTTGCCTCCATCTCTGCAAGCAAATTTATCTTCTAGTTATTGTTATCATTATTGTTTGTTTTGTTGCTGTTTTGTTTGTTTTCTGCCTTGCATTTCTAATTTAAAACAGGAAACAATTGTTTAACAAAGGATTTCTTTGTATATTTTAAAAAATATTGCTACAAATTCTAGTCAAACAAGTGCTCATTTGAGCAGCTGGCCGGTTGTCAAGAGGTGAATGGGAGAGTAAAGACTTATCCCACACCAGTATGATTCCACCCAGAGCAGAGAAAAAACCTAGAAACTTCCTACAGTCTATGAAATCATCTCATGTACTGCACAGAAGATTAAACTGAAGTTTGCAACCTCAGTTTTTTAGATAAATTCTTCAGGCTGAATTGGTCAATCTGAGAAAGGTCACTGACAAATGCTAAGAGCACTCTCCTGTGTCTAAGAGGGAGTTACATATAGGTGGGCCACTTGCAAATTTGGGGAATTATTTAATTCACAATCCAACTCGAGCCAGTTATTGTGATTCCTGGATACCTGGTCATTCACACATTATCTCAAAATCTCTTAAAATCTGAGACTGCCTTTGTGTTAACTTGGTCTGGCTGTGGATGAGGCCCATCGATGCTGTGCATTGAGATACCTAGGGCCCCTATCTTGACAAGTAAGCACATATTTACCTTGCAGCATGAAAATAGTCCCATTGAACTTCCAGTATCACCCTCACTGTTTAAACACTTGCTTATGTGCTCTGCTCAGCTCACTGACCAGAATTTCAATAGTGTTGCTCCAGAAATTAATTTGGCTCAGCATTTAATGTAATGCTGCAAATATTTGAAGATGCTCAGTACAGAATTAAGCAGCAGTTTCTTTGCAACAGCAAATATGGAATACCAAGTGATAAATATTTCCCTTGTTGTTGTTTTTTTTTTTTTTTTCCTTTGTTTTGTTCTTTGTTTTGGTTTGTTTTGTTTTTTTTTCTCATGGAAAAGGCTTGGAGAAGGTTCGTTTCTACCTGAAAAATTGAAGGTAATAATGATCAAGTTTCACATAATGTGAATTTCAAAGCAAAGTTCAAAGATGACAAGTGTGCATCTTATGATCTGCCTAGCATTAATGCTTACGTACAAGTTTCATTTATTGTAGGAGAAATGTTGCAGTGGAATAGCCTTAAGAAAAAATAATTAAAAAAAAAAGACGGAAATATTTCTTTAGGATGACCATTATTTTTTTATGAATAGAATTGTAAATATGTAATGGAACATAAATATTTTGTATTTAGACTAATAAAAAATTTAGTTTCATGAAAGATTTATCCCCACTAAAAATAATCTGGCCTCAAATAGGAATTAGTGGCAGTAATATATGAGAGCAAATATTCCTCCTGTAAGAAAAATACAGATGCTAAGAAATCATTCCCAAATATGTTTTACAGGGATTTGCACAAAAAATGAAATGAATTTGTATTGTATGCATTTACACTCGAGACAACAGGGAAATTTCCCTAAGACATCTAATTATATGTATACTTTAAAGGCAGTTTAGCTCAGGTGATCTGACAGTGTCATATAAAAACATCCATAAGGGAAAATAAGACTTCCTGTACAAATGCAATTATTTTGTTCAAAGTGCCTACTGAAGACTGCACCTATACTCTGTATGTATTTTTATTATTTTGCAATAATCTGATCCTGTCCTTATTTTACACTAAATAAGACTACAATTTCTACAAGCCAAACAGTTTTTAGAAAGTCTAAAATAATTCCATGTATGCAGTTCATCAGCTCATTCCAGAGAGGCTTCATCCTAAAATCTTTTCTGGTTCTTGTTTGCTTTCACTGTTGTTGAACTCCTACCATCTCATGAAACAACATACGATCAACCACAATTAACCAACACAGCTCAGATTTTGAATTCAAGTACTTGAAGCAAAATCTGTGTGATACCTCCTACAGAGTAAAAATACATTCTCAGAAGACTACCAAGCAAACCATAGTCGTAAATAAATGCTAGGAAATTATGACCAGCCTGCAGACTTTCCATGAACAGAGGAAAAGACTAGTTTTGGCAGATTTATCTTTCATTATGAATTATTCACTTTTCTCTTAACATTTCTGCTTTAATAGTTTTTAATTTCATTGCTGTTGGGTAGAGTTGTGAAACCACAATAGTAAAATAAAAGCAGCATGATGAATTTCTCTATTTGGATTAAAGACAAGGAAAGTGCCTTCAAGAATACTGGGCCACATGATGTAAGTATTATAAGGATCAGTACATTTTACCTTTGATAAAATGAAGCAGACTGTTTTACCCACACATGCACAGCCAGTTTGTACGCAGTGGCAGCAGCTCCATGGCTGGACAGGAAAGTCAGAGACTGGAAGAATCCAGAGCTCCAGCCACTGCTGAAGCACAGCACATTCCTGTAGTCCTTACTGGGCAGTTCTCAGCTAAATATTAGCAGCTGATGAATGTTACAGAGCTGCTTCATGTGCTTAAGGGATGATGAACTCCAGAGGAGAGCTGTAGCTACAACACCTCACCATCTGGAAGCAACTGAGATTTTAGAGTTAACTTCAAAACTTTTTCTGAAGACTAAACAATTAACAGGTCAAACATCTTGGCAGACCTTGGTTAATTCCTTGGGTCAAGATCCTCAAAAGCACATGGGCCAGAAGTGCTAGGTAGGCTCCCAGTATCCATATGTAAAATAAGGATAATAATCCAAGCAGGTATTACCCTTTACCACAACCAAGTAGAAATTACTCTTTAGCAAACCATGAGAATTAGAAATGTGTTAGTCACTTTCAACTTTGTAGCACTCCTTAGGCCAGAAACTTCATCTGAGAAAGTGTTCTGTTTCAGAAGCATCTGGTTAATATCACAACTACTGCTTAGAAGAAGATACTCTGCACTGAGTTTGTGTTTCAGGTTTTGCTCACCATTATTTTCATTGATTGGAGGGAAAATCATAGTGTTAAGAGCAAGACATTATGTCAGCTTTAAAATAGCCAATAAGGATGTTTTCTAAGCAAAATTAAATTTTGTTAAAACTCAGTACATTTTTTTTTATAAAGAAAAATTGAGGGAATGTTAAAACAGCTTAAGGAAAGCATGTGCTAGATGTTAATCAAGTCCTTACATGAACTAATTCCTTTGCTCTTACACTGGATTTTTGCATGCTGTTCAGACTGAAAGACAGCATAAAGAAAAGTTTGGATATAAGAGACAGGTCGGATATTAGGAAAAATTTCCTGTCAGAAAGAGTGGCCGGGTGCCGCAATGGGCTGCCCATGGAGGTGGTGGAATCACTGTCCTGGGAGCTGTTCAAGAAATATTTAGTTGTACTGAGGGACATGGTTTAGTGCGGAAATACTAGTGGTAGATGGATGATTGGACTGGATGATCTTGGAGGTCTTTTCCTACCTTGGTGATTCTATAAGAAGTCTCTGATAAGCATACAGTGAAATTTTCCATAAATATTTTCTTATTTGTATTTACAGATGGAAGTAGGCACCTCTTTAGTACTAGAACACATATGCCTCTGAAAGTAACATCTCAAAATTTCCATGGAAGATTTCAGCTCCCCTGCCCAAAATCCCATAAAGTACAAACCTGAACAATGAAAGTGGCTACAATTAAAAAAAAAATGCAAATAATAAATAAATAAATAAATAAATGAAACCTGAGAACATACAGATTTTTCAAAACTACTGACTTTGTTGTAAAAATATTGCAGAAAATAAGATTCAATTGATGCATCTCAATGAGAGGCTTAAAGGACAAAGGCAAAAATAATTATTTTGTTAATATCCAAGATATCTGAAATCTAAAGCAGGATACTAATATACCAGTCACACAAACTGCAAGAGTTCTGAATCACAGTCTTTATAATCACAGACTTTGCTTGGACATATCTTCTGACATAAATTCAAGAATTTTCTGATATCTACAGATCATCAATACCATATGCACGCTTATCAGACTCAGAGCAACATCTGTCTAGCATATGCTTTTGGACTTGCAAAGAAACAAGTTGGAAACACAAGTTACAAAACTATTTTAAGTATTCTTTTGCATCCTGAGTTAATGTTGTGCCAGGAAGTTTAAGAGACACTTACTGGTTTTATTGGTTTGATAAGTAGCTAGTGGCTCTCTGTGAGTGTGGCATTCTCCCTCTCCAATTGAGTTCTGAACAAATGAGGATGCAAACCAATGAGTCACTGGCCACTGGCAACTCCATCTGTTGTTAATCAAGACTTAGCACCACAAAGACTCTGGCCACTGTTGATGAAAGAAAGTATACAAGCTTGATTTTAATAAAACAGGTGTTCTGATCAACAACAAATAATCTATGTAAAAAAGAAAAGGTTAGACATTCAAGATTCTGTCAAATTTTGTTTTAAATGAGGCAACGGAAAACACATACAAAACACTATATGGAAAGGGAAGCTCAAGAAACAGCCATATTGGAAATAAACAACATTTTTCTTAATATTGGTTTTTGATCCTTTTTCAAGGAATGGTTTTTGTGAGTGGAAGAACCAGATATTATAAATCAAGTCAATATTTTATAGACAACTGAAGTATTTCATGCTAAGAGTCAGAACTGTGACAGTCCATGTTCAGGCATGACGCCAGCTATAGTGTCACTATAACACAGATCCACAAGGGGTAAAGTATACTCCTATAACTCCTGTTATAACTCCACTAGCATTCATTTGGTGGTTATTGCTGGAAAATAGTTATTCCAAAGACACTGTTAAGACCAAAACAGTTAGCTATATGTATGTGCTTTGTTAAATACATTTTATTCTTGAGACACAAAGCTTTCTGGCTTTCTGCTACCCCATGTGGTTCAAGGCTACATCACTACTGAAAGCGGATACTAAGTCCTCATGCAGTTTTACCAGTGTTTCAGTATTGCTTTATAATACCTCTTCTAACAGTCTTTTTATGAGATTGGAGTGCATTGCAATATGGAAAAGTAACTACAGCCAGATTTAATTCATTCACAATTTAATCTAGATTTAAATGTATCAAGCCAGTACAAAAGATGGCTATTTTGATACCTTGTATTTTGAGTTTAAACTGCTCCACCACACAGGGAAAGTCCAAAGGGGTGAGCAGAGCTGCTGAGAGATCACTGTTTGATATTTTTCCAGTTTTCCAACCACAAAATTTTGGTGCTTTGAGAAAGCCAAATTTACACCCAAAACTACAAGCAAACAACATGAAACACTATGATTCTGTATGAGTCACTATGAAATCTCCAAAAGTTCAGGGAGAAGATCAAGGAAATGCAGTTATGAAAGACCTCCAGATACAGAGAAGGATTCTATTCTTTGGGTTTAGCAAAAGTGACTACAGTCTAAGAAGATTTTCTTAAACTTTTCCACTGCAGTGTTAACCAGGTCACTTTGGTCACAGAGCTTCGAAAAGACCCTCAAAAAACTCTGGGAGTACAGAAAGGGTTTCTCTGCTATTTCACAGGCCTTAAAGGTGAGAAAGAGTTAGGACACAGCTGAACTCTCCTCTTGCTGTAAGAACAGATATGTTAGGCCTATGCTAAAATATGTTCAGTCCTCACAGTGATCTTGGAAAACAACACATCATTTGGCTCTGTTTACTGCATTTCTCTCCAATTTAATTGTAATTCCTGTAACTACCTTGTAACTGGAAAGACAGGCTCACCTCTCCATGGTCACATTACTTCATTGTTGAGTGAGATAGCTGATAAACAAAACAAAAAATGTGCGTCCACATCTATTACTTTAGCTATATGTTTACATTTATTTCATAAGTAGCTTTCATGTCTGTGATTTAGGTCATCTGGGTTAAAACTGGCTTGAAATGAAGAGCAGAGTTCAAGAAAAATGTATCCATCAGTCTATGAGCATCAAGTAATCTGGTCAGTTGTTATCATCTGACTGTTCCTGACCTCCCATAGCACAGGGAATTACAAGCCCGTTCTGCCAGCAACGGAAGTTGCAGAAAGTTACTATTCCCTATTTGCAAAAGCACTTCTAACCTTTAGTATTTCCATCACATGCTTTATTAAAGTTTCAGTGTAGGTTTTATTTTACTTTTGGGATTGCACCACCCAATTTCTGATTACTTTGTTTTTTTCTAACATTTTAGCTACTAAGCTATGTATTTAAATAGTAAGGAAGATACTGTCTGTTTTCCTCTATGATAAGAAAAGAGAGAAAAATACCCAATTAAACACTCCATAACACTGTCTAGAGTTGCACTGTATCTCTGAATGTTAAAAATGGAATATTGGAGAGCTCTTCTCCATGTGGTTGTTGCATACTCACTACAGTAGCCTCTTAGTTTATGTAAACAAATTATAATAGTTGCCCTTGAAAAACTTTCCAGTTGTAACCTAAAATTTCCCTCAGTATCCATAATTACCATGTTTAGTGTACTGTTAAACTCAGCCAACACAGCAGACTGTTAAAATAAAGTTTAAGCTGATAGTGATAAAGATATTTTACAAGGGATGTACAATTTCTGAAATGAGGAAACCTTGTATCCCAGCTGGCGACCATCTGGTGTCCGTGACTGTACGTCTGAGTATTAATCTAAGTTATTATTGTGTCAGTCTTCCACACACACAGACCACCCAGCACCTTGTTGCCCTACCGCTCAGCGCCATAACGGCACCTTTGTTTCTCCCTCAGGAGTGTCATTTGTGTGTTGCCGACTACCTAAGGGCTGTATCCTGCCCACGTGTTCTTTGGCCTTTCTGCAAAAACACAATTCCTCCAGGGGGAAGAATAAGATTTAATATTACTGCTAAATAAATAAATAAATAAATAAAACACCAATATACATCCACAGTTATAATTAATTACAGCAATATACATTTCCAATCCCATTTGGCATCTAATTACAGTCTTCCTCTTGACTCTCCATAGTGAGTCCACAAGCTAATTGCAGAATTACAGGTTGGGTGAAATAGTATTTTCTCTAATCTTTTATTATTTTTGTTACTTTGTATGCTTTTATCACATCCATCTTCTATCAGGAATGGCCTGTTTCCAAGTTTCTTGAGCACTAGCACTGTGACTTGAGTGGCTCCTCAAAATTCATTATTCAAAAAACAATTCACTGCATATTAGCTGAAGATAAGGATATTCCTGTTTTACAGAATACTGTACTGATCTCCATGTGGGTTTTGTAAAAAAAAATGAGCTGGCTAACCATGTTTCTGTTTCTGGTCTTGACTTCAAATTGAGCTGAAAAGTCTTGGCTGAGCTATGTGTGAAGTGGCTTACTTTATTCTCTTGAGTCATAGAATCACAGAATCACAGAATGGCCAGGGTTGGAAGGGACCTCAAGGATCATGAATCTTCAACCCCCCTGCCACACACAGGGCCACCAACCTCCACGTTTAATGCTAAACCAGGCTGCCCAGGGCCCCATCCAACCTGGCCTTGAATGCCTCCAGGGACGGGGCATCCACAACCTCTCTGGGTAGCCTGACAACCTCTCTGGGCAGCCTAAGTCATCTTGATTCAGCATCTCTCGTAGATGGCATGTTTTTATGCTAACAAAATTTCATTTGTCAATAATCACCACAAAGTTTGTTTAATAACTGTTACAGTTCTACAACTTTAATTCAGACACAGGTGATCCTTGATCACAGGCAGAACACTTCTGACCTCCACATAGACAGGTAAATTGAAACACTGTGGAGATGTAAGTGTTTTTTAATTCATGGTTTTTGCCTTGGATTATGGGTGAACCTTGTTAATTGGAGAGTCTCTACTGGCCCTACTTTTGCTGCACATTTGGTGCAAGCTAAAGGATCTTCATGACAAAAACAAGGACACTCCTACAGCAGTTTTAAATTAACTCATTCAGTACACCAACCACAGCAGAATTCACCATTGACAAGTGGGCTCAGGTCACAGAAGGGTTGAGGTGAGCAGGGACCTCTGGATTCATCCAGCCCAACCCCTGCCCCAGCAAGGACACCCAGAGTAGGGTATCTGGACTAAATCCAGGCAGCTTTTGAAGATTTTTAAGGTGTTTTTTGAAGATCTTATGAGTCCACAGTCTCTGGACAACCTGTGTCAGTGCTCCTGACTGCCTTCACGCTCACTCAGGTCCTAAGTTGAATGGAGGGAAAAAAACCTGATCAGAAAGGGTAAAATCTCAGGCAAATCTAATAGTTCTTAGAAGTTCGACACCATAGTGCCTCTTTCTTCTTATGCATATCTGTGGAAGTATAGCACTGTAGCCTCCTGTGTGGGTACTGTAAATTCCTTTCTTACAGAAGCTGAAAAATAAAACTGTAAAAATGTATTCCCTCACCAGCCATATTAGGAGTGCAATTTTTCTCTATGCTGAGGTATGTTTTTCTATATAGGATTATAAGAGGACTTGAATACAGCTGTATTTTTACATATTTGATTTCTTTAGGGCACTTACTCATTTTCCTCCAGTCCTAAGCACCAAATAATACAGGAGGGTTCAGGATAAGAAAATAAACAAGAGCTTAAAGAAGAGAGCAATAAGAACTCAGTTCTTTCTTACAAAATGAAGTGAAAAGGTCTAGGACTATGTTTTAAAATATGTTAGCAACATCCAGAGCCATATCTTAGTAGAAAAATGTATGTACGCTCATATGCAGTGCCTACCTTCAACTTGTGCCTCATTTATATATTCTTTTTTACCTTGCATGATGCTATTGACATTTAAATTCCTATTGTCAGTGGCTGAGACTACAGATTTATACATCATACTGAAGAAAATTACTTTTGACTGAGGCCTCTATTCTGCATCAGGCTCACCAGCAGAGACCAATATACCATTGAATTTCTTTTGAAAGCAGATGTATATGAGGATCTTTCAAGGCCCTACCAGGTCTGAATGCAAAAACCGGGCCTGAGTATACAGGCACTACTTAGCAGGCTTTGACCATTAATGTACACACACACTGATTATAAAGATTAGATTCTAAGCCTTTAGTAAGAAAATTCTGTCTAGTTTAGTGACATCTTTTCACAAACATTTGAAATTGAATTCTGAAAATCTACACTAGGTGAATAAAACCTTTGAACTGATTGTAGTACTTCCAATATTCTCATAAGTACTTTGTCCCTGATACTTGTTACAGGATCTTTTTTCAAAGATCTGTTCTAGGTTCCATAATGTGAGAAAACTTCAAAGTTGACCACTTATTCAGAAGCAGCCTTATTAATTTATGATTTATGACATTAAGCTTTTACTATCCTCATTTTTTTATTGTTCCCATTTTGGATGATAGGATCTGCTCTGCAGGATTTGTACATGGAGCCCTTGTGATCACTGTCCAAGTCTCAAACAGAAGGAAAATAAGCAAAGAATTACAACTCACAAGAGGTATGGAAATGAGTTGTAACAAAATAAACCACTGCTCAGCGGGAGGAAGAAAAAGAGGATTCAAGCCTGGCCACAAAGGCCTTGAGCAAGCACTGTGCAAACAGCAAAATTTGTAAATAATAAACACATCTTTCTAGTTCTGGGTAAGATATCTACTGGCATGCTGGTGGCTTATCTATCCAACAGCATGTGTGGTCGTCATCTTCCTTTCTTTGGTGAAGATCAATCACACCCTGTAATATCCCCTCTTTACTGATCCAAATACATAATCACATCAAGTTATCCAGTTATGAAAATCAGGTTAAGAAGCCTAAGGTTTCAGAAGTACTACCTCTTACATGGTAGAGATGAATCACAAATGACTATCACTTTACAGATTTTCCCTCTCCTTTGTTTTCTTTGGAACAAAACAATTTCTTTACCTGTCCATTCATCCTCATTTGAAATCTCATGGCTCCTTCAGAATCTCAGCAAGACTTCTTCATTTGAGAGAAATAACAGTAGAACTTCAAGAAACAGAAGCTCAAGAATTGTATGAATAGCAAATATGAGTTTTTCCTCTACCTCAAATTACCTGTAATCCTGCTTCCCCCAAAA
This sequence comes from Lagopus muta, assembly GCF_023343835.1. Taxonomy (NCBI): domain Eukaryota; kingdom Metazoa; phylum Chordata; class Aves; order Galliformes; family Phasianidae; genus Lagopus; species Lagopus muta. Next base: position 13,152,213 of record NC_064434.1, read on the forward strand.
AAGTCAATGTATACTAAAGAACATACATCTGTCTGTGCTACAGCACAGCTTTCTCTTTTAGAGATGAGAGGACAAGGCCCAATGACACCCATACACTTATGAGGCTCACTTGTTTACTGGAAGAAGTTTTAGAAAAGAGATTGCAAAAAAAGGAAAGTGTTCCAATCACAGGCCCTAATGCAGAGGGCTCTGAGAGAGTCACTCATAATAAATAGCCGTTTCCTTGGAGCACTTTCCTAATTTTCCTGAGTCTGAATGACTCCCTTTGAAAGAAATGTGATAGCAAGTACTGGATAAACCATGTAGTTGTTCCAAAAGTAGAAGGGAGTGCCTTCCACTCAGTGAAGAGCATAACTGCGTTCTGGGTGACTGCAGTGAGAAAGGCTTCAGCTGCAGCCTGACCAGTTTGGCCATGCCACAGACATGTCCCTGACAACATCTTACCTGCCTAGAAGCCCACTTCTACATAAGATCTGTGTTAATTTCTGCACACTTACAGGGTTGCAGTTTTGAACTTCATTCAGTACTTGAAGGGAGCATATGAACAGGAAGGGGAATGGCTGTTTATGATGGTGGTTAGTGATAGGACAAGAGGAAAGACTTTTCAACTGAGACGAGGAGATTTAAGTTAGATATTAAGAGGAAGCTTTTCACACAGAGGGTGGTGATGCAGTGGAACAGGTTGCCCAAGGAGGTTGTGGATGCCCCATCTCTGGAGACATTCAAGGCCAGGCTGGATGTGGCTCTGGGCAGCCTGGTCTGGTGGTTGGTGACCCTGCACATAGCAGGGGAGTTGAAACTAGATGATCATTGTGGTCCTTTTCAACCCAGGCCATTCTATGATTCCCCTACACAATTTTGTTTATATGTTTACGTGCCCTCTATCACATCTCTACCTTTCTTACAACTCTGAAGATTCTCCACCTTTACCAGTGCTGGTAACAGGACAGTTCCAGGCACCTTCAGCTCCTCTTTGCTCCAAAGTCCACAGCTATGTGAAATGTCATAAGAAAGCAGGAAGACATTGGTGCGTCTGTATAGGAAACCAAAGACAAGAGGGCTCCTAACAGGTTTCTACCACTTATCATACACATCCATAATTCCCTAAAGGGCAGAAACTGTGTCAGCACACTGAAGTAGTTCTGATTATTCCCTTGTACTCTCTGTATGACATGAGGAAGGCAGGCATAACAATAAGATTTTCTCACAGTTTTTTAAAATCTGAGGAAGGATGTTGCCTTTTCCTGCTGGGGAATTTCCAAAAGTGAGAATAAAAATCCAATTTCTGGTATGTATAATCTCCTGAATCGGTAATATGTTACCCAGGCAGAACAAAAATTGTCTCTGTTTTTTTTTTCCAGCTACACATAAGCACTTCAGTTTCCTTATGTTAGTATATCCAGGAGGCACCTCCCACAAACACCCAGGCATTTTAAGACAGCTTACTACACTTCAGAAAGCAAGTCCTAAAAGCAAGTCCAGAGTGGTCCTCTGAGTCTCTCTTAATGAACTGACTGAGCCTGCAGAAGACCAAGTTACTCAGTATTTACAAAACACCATTGGAATTGCTTATTAAGCATACCTGCTGTAATTTGCATCATGAGATTGCTAGAAATGCATAGTTATCAGATGGTGAACGCCATTAGTGTTGATTTCTGGGTAATGGTAAATTACAGAAACAAAATAACAATTAGTGTTCATTAAGATTGCATGAAAATCACACCCTCTCAACTTTTCCCACCAGAAGTGATGAAGCAGTAGGCTCAGCATAAAAAGCAGGAAAGGTGATAGCTTTCAGGACTCAGTAAATCAGACAAACTCCGTTCTAAGTTTAAACTGATCTTAATATTGAAATAAAATTTTAAAAATATTTCTCATTTTACATTACGATTTTGAGTTGGATATCTAATGTAAGTACTAGCTCTCATCTTCACAGGTGATATAACGGCAGAGATGAGCTAATTTGCAGCAGCTGAGACCTTTTCCAATCTTGCATTCCAGGGCTGAGAGGCATAACAGATTGAATACAGCTACAAATAGCTATCGGCTTTGTCCTGTTTTCATGCATTTATGATTTCATCTTAACGTCAATGCTGTTCTAACATTGTTTATTGAGGGTTTAATTTGCTGAGCACACAGAATTCCAGCTGAAGCTCATATAAATTGCAGGTGTTTGAACTACTGAAAAATAAACTACCTCTTTTGTATTTAAATGTATGTTAATTAGGATCCATCAGGTTGCTGTGCTTCCGTAATGATTAAAACATCAAAGAAGCCAATAAGTATACACATAAATAAATAATAATCTTAAAAAAAAAAAAAAAAAAAAAAAGAGAGAGAGAGAGAGAAAGAAAAAAAGAAAGAAGCCAAGAAACCAACAGCATTATGCTGTACTTCATGTCCTTCAGCCCAGTTCTTCCCCAAGGGCTTGATTAAAACTTCCCGATGTAAGTTAAAAACCTTCCATTTGCACTTTGAGGACTTTGAACCAGGTTCTGGGTGTCTGAGAAGAGAAATGAGCTAACCAGACCTGAACACATGCCAATTTGGGTCCTTGCCTTCTATTTCAAATCAGTACTAAAGGATGGGACATGGGATATCACGTGGGGCTTTCTAAACCTGGTAACAGAGCAGCAAGGCCAGAGACCCCAGCATGTGCTGAAGAGTATGGCAAAAGACAAACCAGGGCAGGGCTGCAAAAACATGTTTGTAAGCAGAGGTGCCTTTATCCTGCCAGCTCTGCAAGGCACAGCTCATGGGATAAGCAGGATGTCAGGGAAGATTATGTATCATTTCTGCCATTCATTTCCTTTCCTGGACTTCAGCCTAACTCTTCAGTTCTTTTCAGGACATTTCAGAAAGCATTACATAAAGTGAAAACCTCAGGCTTGCATCTAAACTCCAAAATTAAACTGTTATTCGTGTCTCCTGGTCACCTTCAGAGACAGAGAAAGAATGAATGTCGCCACTGGCCAATACACTTTTTGGGGTCATCTGGCCCTGACTGTGTGACTGATCATGCATTAGGACCATAAGCAGAGGGCAACAGGGAAAGGAAAATTGTTCTATCACTGTTTATCATAGCAATAAAATAAAATTGTAAATTAGGAACTTTACTTTTACGGCCTTGTCTGTGGCATTCTCCTTACATTCCTTCCTTCGCTGTGGGAGAGCTGCAATGTATAAGTGTAAGGAGGTGGTTGGCTTGGGAAGATGCTGTTGGTTTTAAGATTCATAGCTGTGGGGAAACGATCAGCCATTGCTCATTAGTATTTTTTTTAAAAAACACTTATTTCTGCATTTGTAAAGGAAATGTAGAATTCATGTAAATTGTGGCCTTTCTTGCAGATTTCCAGCAAATTCATTTCTTGGCCTTTCGTTGAATGAAAGACCAGCTGGTGTGCTGTGTACATCTAGGACCAAGCGTTCATCATGCCTCTCTACTGATTGAAAATTGCAGACTTCTGAGAAGAAATTTATTTACTGTAAGGACAAGAATATATTCTGAGTTGCCGTGTTTTCCTGTTGTCTGCATTACGCTGAAGTGAAATTGAAATCACACTTCAGTCTCTATTTAGATGCCTTTTCTTAGCAGGAAAAAGGAGAGTTTGGCTTTCAGACTGGCAGGATAATTCTTGGTTAGTAGCTAACCCTCAGCCTTATTGGGTCCTCCCTGTTGTCAACAGGATGGATCTTATCCAACAAAAGCAACATCCTGTCAGCCTCTCCTTCTTCCAGGAACCTGCCTTTTCCTCCCCCACAGTTGCTCTCTTTCTCCAGGTTCAGGCAAGAAGACAATATAACATGAAAAGGACAGAACTACAGAGGGAATAGCCACCAGACCTTAAACACATGCTTCCTGTGGGACATTCAATATTCTCCCCTATTTGTAAGGTCATTAAGAGTGAACGAAATCCAGACTCCAACTAGTAAGGAGAATTAGATAAAAGTGGAAAAATACCTTCGTATGAGGAAGTCACAGGGGGAGAAGGGGAAATATTTTTAGGCAGCTCTCCAAACATCCCGGGAATATTGTTGTGGGGTTGTGGCTACAGAAATGCCAGCAAAGATCAAGTTATTCAGGACAGTGAGGGCAACTATCCAGGTAAAACAGAAACAATGTTCAGCACCTCGCCAGCATCTTGCCACTGTTCTTTAATGCTCTTTTTAAGGTCATATGGTAATTTGTTTCCAGATGTTAGAAAACAGCCGTGTAGAATGGGAGAAAAAGTGAGAGAAGGAAAAGGGATTGAGAAGGGTTGCAGAGGTTTCAGTTTCACATTGAAGGATAGACAAGAGATAGTCTTGTATTTCATGTTTTCTTCTCTGGGAATTAGTATTTCCTTCTTTAATCTAGTAAATTAGGAGGGAGAAGGCAAATACACCCTATTCTAGGATAGCAGTACAAAAGCCCTTCCACTGCTCAAAGGGGCAACTCAGGACCTCAGATTGTAAAGGAGTGGGAGAAGACCAGCTGCTCCCAGCCAAAGAATGTGAGAGAAAGAATATGAGTAACTTTCCTCAGAAAGAAAATACATGGGTGAGAGATCGCTTGCTTTCACAAAGAGAAGGGAAAAGGCTGAAAAGCTGACCTAGAAACAGGGGATCATACACAATGGGGAACACACAAGAGAACTGATGACAGCCTTAGGCATGACTTCAATATAGCCTAATAATTTACAGGAATGTATTAGCTGAGAACATCCCATAAAGAGTCCACAGTGTTTTCAATTAATTCTTAGGTATATACCATGATTATAAAATACCTTAGGGCTATCCATTTTTCAATGACATGTCTATATTAATCCTGTATTTTTTTCACTAAGTGATGGCTGCTACTGACTGCTAAGAATGTTCTGCTTCAGTAAACTTTGATTTCACTTGCAGTTGTGCATTTATTAGGCAATATTATCATCATCCAAGTTTCCAGGGTTGGGAATTCGTTTGAAAAATATGGTCTATTTGCATTTAATTATCACATATTTACTGAGGAAAAATATAAACATGCCTGTTCTTCGGCAAGGAAGGGAGCCAGTAATGTACTGCAGACTTGGGATTGTGCTTTTTAATATAATCAAACTACTGTTATAAATAATTCACAGTTTCCACTGTGGAAAAAAAAATGAATAAAGTTTTCCTGATAGTATTTTTTTTACCTAAAAAGGCAGAATTTATAAGATACTGAAATTATTGAGACAGATTGTTCATACCATAAGAAATGTAATTAAAATTCACCTCAAAAGAGGATGTAAAGTGGGAAAAAAACATCCCCTGTATAAGAAGTAGCTATGAGTAGCAGATGCTGGAAGAAGAGGAAAGAAGAAATACATTCTCTGTAAGACACCTAAGATAAACAACAAGAATACAAGATGAGGAAATGTAAAGTTAACTTTTGGAAAATAAATCATCTATTCAAAATTTACCTAGTTCCAGTCATTGCACAGAACTCTTACATTGTCCCCAGTAGAAATGAGTCATAGCATGAAGATGAGGGATTCCAAACTTACATAAGAAAGGCAGAATTATTGAACCGATATTATACAAGAGGAACAAATTTCATGGCATTTCAAAATTCCTTAGTGATTTTTCATCCATCTGCTGTGACATCCTCTGTACTAATTTTTCTAAGCTGAATCAGAGAGAGTTGGAGTTGTTTAGCCTGGAGAAAACAAGGCTCCAGGGAGACTTTATAGAAGTCTACCAATACCTAAAAGAGGCCAATAGGAAATATATAGAGAGACTCCTTATCAGGAATGATGGTGATAGAACAAGGGATAATGGCTTTAAACTGAAAGAGAGGAGGTTAAATTAGATGTAAGGAAATTCTTTACTCTGAGGATAGTGAGAAGCTGGAAGTTTACCCAGAGAAGCTGTAGATGCCCCATTCCTGGAGCTGTTCAAGGCCACGCTGGATGGGCCCTGGTCAGCCTGATCTGGTGGAAGGTATCCCTGTCCAAGGCAGAGGGGTTTGGAACTAGATGATCTTAAAAGTCGGTTCCAATCCAAATCATTCTTTAAGAAAATAAAAAAACGAAAAGAGAGAAAGGAAACCACCTCTCTGTGTAGAACTTGCTGCTTGCTGCATAATGGGATGGGTTCTGCCTGCTAAAAGCAAGCTGAACAGCAGGAAAAACGAGGGCAAATACAAAAGTCTGAAGATATTAATTATTACCATACATACAAATGAATATTAAGATTTATTCATGCTACTGCAAGAAGAATAATATTCTCTTTTATTAGTTTATTATATAATTACTAGTTTTTACTTTCTAGCTTCTATCCTCAACTTCATGTGAACATTGTCAGTTGTGTCATGTTTGTTTTTCATGGTCTTGTACTTGGTGTTTTGTGTATCAAGTAGAATAATGGTTTCTCTGCACTATGTGCTTCTAAAATCACTCAGTGTGATGCTGATAGCATGAGACAGATCTAACTTCATATTTTTACTCAGGATTTCAAGTGCCTCTATCTGGCTCTGCCCTATCCACATCATGCCTTTTTTTTTCAAAATGCTTTGCATAACAATTTTCTACTTCTCAGTTTGATTTCTTCTATCACCCTTTAAAAAGTAAGAGAAGTATATGGGGTGTATAACTTGCCAGAAGCAAGTAAATTTATATGAACAGATAAGGATTTGTGTCAACTAGAACTTCACTCCTGGGTTTACAGGATATTGTCACACAAGCCTTTAAAAAAAATAAAGTCTATTCACCTCTACTGCTAATAGGACTTTTTAGGTGTGTAAAACATTCATATGAATAAGCACTTTCAGTTATATCCCATGAAGAAAACAACAAAGAAAAGGCTTCAGGCAATTCTCCAGCTGATTGTTGATGACTTGAAATTTGTACAACTCATTCTCCTCACGAACAATAACATTTACTGTGCTGAGAGTTCAGGAACTAAGTGTAACAGGAACCAGCAAAAGATGGCTAAAATTACAACAAAGCAGAAAGGAAGGCCATAGTGTTAGGGACGTGGTTTTTCTTTAATTTCCTTTCAGAAATGACAGGGAAAAACAGGATAATTCTTTCATTCATTCTTATCTCCACAAAAAGACCCACAAAAACAACAAAGTTGCAGACCACAGTAAGACCAGACAAGGGATCCTGGTTTGCTGACTTTCTTTCTGGCTTAATTAGGAACATGGGACAACTATAAATGAAAGAAAGATTTAAGCCAAATATAAAGTACCTCATTCCAACATTCACTGCTACTAAAGAGAACGAATGAGCAGTGTCATGAAGAAAGATATATTTGTAGGCATATGTATTCAAAGGGAATGAAGTATGACATACACAGAAAGACAAGACCAAAAAAAAATCAGTCCCTTCATTTTGATTTTTGTTTATTCACTGTCCCTGGGGAAAATAAATAAATAAATAAGAAGAAAGTCAAAAATTCATTCCCATCACTTGCTCAAGGAACCAAATTCTCAGAGAAAATGCGGTCATTCCTTCTGACAAATAAGTAGCTTTAAAATTTGTACTTCTCTTTAGATTTACATTTGAGAATCATGAGGGAAGATCATTTAGTAAATTTGCAGAGCACCTAAAATGAAACTTAGGTCCTGAGGAGGTCAGTAACAGGGCTTTTATTTCCTACAGCAGTTACAATATTTTTACCTCAGGGTATTTCAATATTTCATATAAAAAAAGAGATGACATTTTCAGATTTTTTTTTTAATTTTCTCAGTATTGGACAACATTTGGCTAATTCACTAATGATATTCAACTAAAACTGTAATTTTCAGAAAAAGCCTAACTGATAAGAATTAATTAGGAGGAAGAAGGAGAACATATCCCTATTTATGTTACTAAGTTACTTTTTGTGAGTGCCGTATACAGTATGTGAGACTTACAAAATTGTAAATCAAGGAGAATTCTCCTTAAAAAATAGCTTGCTTTTCATCTGGAATAGCTGGGATATATTGATCATGGCTTAAGAAGGAACATTTTGCAGGAGATAATTTCTGCTTTAAAGTATATGTTTCCTTGTAGCATCTAATCCAGAATATCTTGAAGAGGAACAAAATCAGAAAAATTAAGGCACAGAAGGTTAATTTCAGAAAATTCATCCCTCCACCTGAAAAGTATGTTGGGTATGTAAAGCTTCATATTTAAATCCTTTTATGATGCTGATGAATAATTAGCAATATCCTACTTAGATGATCACATAAAGTAATACTTAACCATATTTGCAATATTGGCCAGGAAAGATGAAAAAAATGTTTTTCTCAAGCGTGTTTTGTCTCCTGCTCACATAGAAAAATATCTTAAGAGTTCCCTTTCATGCTGCATTTTGCAGTCCTGCTTTCAAACAAAAAATAAACAACAGCAAAACAGTAAGCTCCAAAAAACAAACCTGCAAAAATTCCCTGATGTGTTTTGATCTTATTAGGTTGAGGTTGAGTAGTTTGGGTCAATTCTTCTTTTATCTACCTAACTGACATGTTGCTACCACACACGCTTAAAGACCGTGTATTTACAAACTATCACTTGCTATATAGAACAGAAAAACAAAGCTTTTAGTTAGAATGGCTGTATTATTATTGCATGCACACCAGTCCTACTCCAGCAAAGAAAAGTCTTATTGTTCAACAGACTGAAACATACTAAAGCATAATGAAGTGACTTGCCGGCTGCTAGACAAACTGTTAATTGAAACAATTTATGCTGATTTCTAAAGGCTGGGTCTTAGAAAATCTACATGAAATTCTGCTAGAGAGCATTCAAGTTTGATCAAATGTAATGAAAGTTAGAAATACTGTTTGTGCTACAGCATAAAGCCAACTCTCCAGAGACAAACACAAAAATTTAAAAATGTCCTCTATCTTCAGTTTCTGCGTGATTCTCCAAAGGTGTAGGGTGTAGAAGTGGAGACAGGGGAATACATCCCTTTCTGACTGTAGATTTTACAGGTTAGAAACAAGAGTGTCTTTATAGCACTCAGGTCACTGTACCCATAACTTCATCACAGTATAGGAGGAAGTCATTCAAAGGGCTTGAAGAGTGGGCTGTGCCCACGAGAACCTAATAATGACATTCAACAAGGCCAAGTGCCTTGTTGCACTTGGGTCAGAACAATCCCAGGTATGAGTACAGGCTGGGAGAGCTCCTCGAGAGCAGCCGTGTGCAGAGGGACTTGGGTGTCCTAGCTGGACAAAAAACTGGACACAAGGCAGGAGTGTATGCTTGCAGCCCAGAAAGTCAACAGTATCCTGGGCTGCACCAAAACAGGGAGGGCAGCAGGGAGAGAGAGGAGATTGTCCCCCTCTGCTCTGCCCTCAAGAGGCCTCTTCTGGTCCGGATGTGGGACCCTCAAGCACAAGGAAAGCATTGAGCTGTTGGAGAAGGTCCAGAGTAGGAACACAAAAATGATCAGAGGACTGGAGCAGGTCTCTTATGTAGAAAGGCTAAGGGAGCTGGGCTTGTTTAGCTTGGAAAAGAGAAGGCTCTGGGAGATCTCACTGCAGACTTCCAGTACTTGAGGGGAGCTTATAAACAGAAGGCAGACTGATTTTTCACATGGTCTGAAAGTGACAGGAGCGTTGGGGAATGACTTCAAACTAAAAGAGGGGAGATTTAGATTAGTTGTTAGGTGGACATTTTTTACTCAGAGGGTGGTAAGGCGTTGGCATAGGCTGCCCAGGGAAGCTGTGGGTGCTTCATCCCTGGAGGCATTCAAGGTCGAGTTGGATGCGTCCTGGGCAGCCTGAGCTGGCAGGGGGTTGGAACTGGATGGTCTTTAAGGTCCCTTCCAAAACAAGCCTGTGTATGATTATATGATTATATAATGTGAGGACAAATGTGAGGTAGGAATGAGAAGGAGGAGAGGAGAGGAGAGGAGAGGAGAGGAGAGGAGAGGAGAGGAGAGGAGAGGAGAGGAGAGGAGAGGAGAGGAGAGGAGAGGAGAGGAGAGGAGAGGAGAGGAGAGGAGAGGAGAGGAGAGGAGAGGAGAGGAGAGGAGAGGAGAGGAGAGGAGAGGAGAGGAGAGGAGAGGACATACTGACTATGGAGACTGAAGTTCTTTCTATCAGTTTGCTTTCCTTATCTTTGCATTTGCTGACGTTAGCTCCATCAGTAACCTGAGTCTTTCTACCTTAGAAGTAACCTTGTATGAAAGGAAAATATGTGCAATGAGTCACTTGCAGCCTGCTGCTTTCTTGCTACAGACTCTGCTTAGTCTGTTTCGTATGAAAGGAGCAAGCTAGTGAAATAACTCTGTGTCATCCAGCATCAGAACAACTTGTTCCTCACCTAATTGAACAGAAAGTACTACAAAATGGACTCGTTTTGTTTATAAGAAGGTATTTTTATAAATACTGAAGTAATTTAAATCTATATAGATAAATATATAATATACATTTATATATAGTAATGTGCTTTATAGTATAAATTATATAAAACGTTTGTATGTAAGATAGATTTAGTAACTTTGAGTATAAATATAAAATACACCGTCAAAATAATACAGTGTTATAATAAATAATGATGTGGGTAGTTGTTTAGCACCAGGGGCAAATGAAAGCAGATCTCAGCATTAGGCACAGTTCTATCCAAACACAGATGATAATTTTGACAGGCACCTATGCTTAGCATGTCACTGGTCACAAGGGTGACCAGAAGATCTGGGCAGTGAAACCTCATTATTCCTGAAGCTTCACAGAATAAAATGGTCACGTGAGTGTTTTTTTTTGGTTTTTTTTTTTTTTTTTTTTTTTTTTTTAATTATTATTATTATTATTATTAATTTCCCTTGATAATGTGCATCATTTTTACAATCTTTTTTACTTTAGAAGCTGATGATATTTTGCAGTAGAATACTGAGTTACAAAACAATATTTTATACTATTAAAACACCACACTGCAAATCTACTACTCTTAAAAGATACTATTTCTGAGAAGTCCAGAACTTACAGGGGAGCTCAGTCTCCAATCCTGCCTTTCAGTTTCTCACCCAGAGTGACCAAAAAAAGTTTGCCTTGGATATAGATACAAAAAAATAAATGCAATGGTATGGAACAAATTAACATTTTTTCACATGAAGAGTACCCAGCCAGAGCTGCGTTCCTTGCAGTGGTCACATAAGCCCTCAGCAGCTGAATGAAATAAATTTACAACACAGTAGTTAGAGAGTAGTGCTTACAACATTTCTTGGCTTTTGCTGCTCAGTTCAGCTTCAGCACTAAAAATAACAAACAAGACAGGCCTCCAAAACACACATAAGTTGTTCAAAAACTGTGAACCTTTGAAAAAATAACACACTAGAATATACTTTATGCAATTCTGTCTTTTTAGCTTTACTGTACCATGGTATGAGACATAAACAGAGGGGAGGAGAGAGCACTCTTCTTTCCTCTTTGTTGAAATTACATTTTAATTTAAAATCATTTTTAAAAGCTTTTTTAAAAAAAATTGGTCTTTTCCTTCTTAATCCACAGTCTCCCATTCATGAGAGTTATTTGAGGAGAAATATGGAGTGAGAGATACCCCAAAAGAAAGAGGGGGTTAGTTATAATTAACTTAGTGTAATTAATGCATTAGTAAATGTGCACTGTGTTAGCCTTCAGTAAGTGCTAAGCATGGGCAAATTGTGACCCTATACTTTCAACAGTAGCATTTCCTCTTGCAAAGAAAAATCCCTATCATACTTGTTTATAAAGGAGAGAGCTATATATTCATAGAATTACAGATTGGTAGAATCAGTTATGTTGGAAAAGACCTTCAGGAACATCAAGCCCATCAATTGATCTAATAAGTCCCATCATTAAAACCTGTCCCTTAATGCCATATCTACATGCCTCTTTGAAATTTGCCCTATGAAGATATCAGCTTTTGGCCTTATGTGGAATTGTCTAAAGGTTGGATAGAGGATTGCGACAAAACTGAACCATGGCACAACTCTACCTTTCAGGGCTCCCCAAAGCTCAGCTTCACTGCACACCCCAGCATTTACTATGGTTGCAATTCAGGGACTCCCAGAGCAGCTTGATGCTCACATAGATCTGCCGTTGCCAGTTACATATGAGAAGGTGTTTTGGGACCACAGCACACTCTTGGAGAGCTCTTGCTTAGGGGTATTTGGAATTGGGTCCAAACCTTGAAGATGAATCAATGTGAGCAGCTCATCAGGTGAGCACTGGCACCTTGCATTCAAACAATGAGGAGCTTCATGGACATGGCAATCACAGCAGCAATCTTGTTCCTGTCAGTGTCTTCAAAGTTATCCAGGGCTGAGCATAAGTACATATTAACAAAATACACAATGGCCATAAACTCAACAGAACTCGGCAAAATATCAGTATGGATCAGGAGAGATTGCTGTTACATTCTTACACTTTTTTTTTTTTTTTTTTAACCCATAAACCATGTTTATCAAAATGGGGAATATAAACTTCTCAAAAATCTCATGCTATTTCTTTGCTTTTTTCCTCATAATTCTGAAGGAATGATTGCTTGCTCCAAAGTATAATAACATAATATATATTGGGAAATAGTGTTGGATATGACTAAAAATAGTGTTGCATTAAAAAAAAAACAACCCTCAGAATACTTACTGTATGATTTCTCTTGGACTGATACTCCAAGACATACTGCAAGCATCTGAAATTGCAAACAATACCTCAGCTTATGAGATTTCTCTGTGACCTTTTTGCGGAGCAAGACCAAAAAAAAAGAAAAATATTTCATTGTTTTCATTTACCCCTAATAGATTATCTTCTGAATTCAGTTGCTGAAGTAGATTATTATATTATGTTTTCTTTTCAAAAGCTGGGTTAAAACCTGCTTAGGTTCTATGAGAAATGGGTTTGGAAATATTAGGTCAGTCGCAGCTAAAGTTCATACCAAAAAAAGTGTTCCTTTTGCATAAAAACAATCAAACAAACAAAAAACCCACAGAGAATTCAATTAGAGCAGAGCATTTGCCTTGTCTGGAGAATAGAAAGCTGCTGATCTTGTAAGATTGGACATATTGTGCTTGATCCTAAGACTGTTCAACCATTTTAATGTATTAGTTTTACTCAAATAGTCAGAAGGACCTCTAATCCCAGGAGTATTCAGACTTCACTGTGCTGCTATGTGCGAAGATGCAGCAAAAAATTGTCCTCATCTCAAAGAACTTGCAATCTAAGTACACATTTTAAAATGATTAATATACGAATAGTTACACTCTATGCTGTTATTTATACATGCATATTCAGTCTTGTTTGCATGAATAACTCCACTCCCATGCTTAAGGCCTCAGTCAAGGCCTATGTAAACCAATGGAAATTGAATTATTTTTTTTTTTCCCTAGACTCTATGACAGGCTGGAAGTGAGGCAGAGATCTCCCAGTTTCTGGTGTCTACAAGGTAGCTACCTATGTATTTGAACTGGATTTTTAGGCTCCTGGTAAGGAATAAAAATTAAAAATAAATAAATTTAAAAAAGAAATGTCAGAGAGCACGTGTAGGGTGCCACTCATCTCATCAAATGTCATTGTCTACTTTAGGATGAGATTAGCCTCTCCCTAGGCTCTACAGATTATGCTGTCGAGGTCTCCACCAACTGTGCAAGACCTAAGATACCCCTCCTGCAGAAACCTGAAATTGAGGGGGCTCAGCCTAGCCAGGCAAGGTATTTAAGGAAGTCAGGTACTGAAGCAGTTTGTTCCTCTGTTGTATTTTATATATGTAGAAACTTTTTGGTTAGAAAATTTGTATATTTGCACGGGCAAGGATTTTCTGAGAAGATGAAGAAATCTCCCATCAGCCATCCTTCTAAACAGCAGTCACAGCAGCGTGCAAACCTGCCTACAGAAATGCCAAATTCTTAAGGACACTTCTCGCTGAAGAAATAAGCTGCAATGCTCTGAAGTAACTGGGGAATATGTCACTCTTCCCTATTTCAGATTTTTATCCAGATTGGTGGAGAGATGTGTGAGAAGAAGAGCTGTACCACCCCTACCCTCTCTCTAATTCAGGATTGTTCATTTATGCTCACCTTTATGCACACATGCAGGCATACAGACTCATCCATCTCCATTTTTACGTAAGATCCTGTTTGCTGAAGAAAGACAGAGAAAAGGTTCCAAGCCTTTTATTTATTCTGAATACAATTTTGCAATAGTTACATGTGTAATTCGTCATGGGTGATGGAGTTGCAACATCACCAATGGAGCAATTTCTGTACTACAATACCGCTGGCTAAGTACAAATGGACAGAGGATTTTGTTTCTATTTTTGAAGGAAGAGAGAAAAAGTGTACCACTGTTTGGACTTCATATCAGTATCATGGTCAGATCTCACAGATGCAGTCTTCGATACTCTTCCGATGACAGCTGCTAGCTGTTCCAGGGTAATACAGAGATGAGCATACACTAAGTGCCAAGCTGGGCTGATAGTAAATGGAAATTTTTATGACATTTTAAATCTAGCATTAGGCTTTTCTTAATTGTTGATGAACCTACTTTTCTCCAGCTGCACAGAAAGGGAAAAAAAGGCTCATAAAAAATCCCACCCGTGCTTGTGACAGCTATGGGAAGGCTGAAGCTGTAAACCTAGCCCTGATCATCAGTTGCAGTCCGTATTCATCATGTGTCATGTCCACATGTTTAAATCACAGGAAGCATATACATGTAAAACTACCATTACAACATCACTTTCATCTTTGAGGAATGAAAAATTAGTGTTAGATCTTCAGCAAAAATGTAACACCAAATAAATATTATGTAAGGACAGTGCATAAATGGGTTATGGAAGGGCAGAATAACATCGTTAAGGGAAAGTATTTGTGACTCATTTAATAACTGAGTTTTCCTAACGCGCAGTGTACAATTGAAATAAATGGAAACTTTAAGAAATATTCTACATAAGGCAAAGTCCAAAAATTCAGAAGGTTATGCAAGGCTAACAGTAAAAATAAGCAGATGAGTCCTCTAAAATAATATTGCAACATTTTTTGGCTTCCATTTATTGGTTGCCATAGGATTTTTACTCAGTGAGCAACTGCTAAACACAAGGCTGCCTCATACCATAGCTTGGTTTTTAAGAGAAGAAAAACATAACATTGTTTAATGAATACAGTTGTCTGGAGAAGTATTAGCAAATGCTAGTCCTACTGACTGCCTAAAGCAGAGAGATTCGCAAGCGCTGTGTTTACATCTCTGTGCTTGCTTGATTGGAATTTTTCTCTCTGACAACATGTAGATTTCTCCTTCAAATAAAAACTACTTGTTTTAGCAGGAAGTTCCAAGGGGAGAAAGTCTGAGAGTAAACAGGTTAAAGTGTTGTGTACACAACAGAAAGGATCACAAGGCATCTTTAATGAGTTGTTAGAGCTACACCAAATGCTTCTGTGGCCAGAGAACACATCTTCTGGTGGATGACGTAAGAAATAAATGGATTTTTTTCTAGAACTTTTAATTTCTCTGCCTAGCAGGTGGTAGTTTTTGACTTCAATAGGAGCATACCTTACACTGAGGTGCAAGAAGAGGAAAATAAAATAGTGACATGCTAAAGAAAGTACAGAAACACATTTTGCTCTTTATCGCTTATTTAGTTTCCCAGTATAACTTAATATATCAACATCTGTGGCTACCATTTTTTTTTTATTTTGATGATATATGCTGTTTCTGCAGTTGGGTTTATTTCTGGGCTTTGTCCAGTGACTGCTTGATGTAAAAGGCTTAAAGCAGCCCACATGTGCCTGTGGCTGAGTGCTTACTCATGGATTACATAAGGGTCAGGCCTCCTTCAGCCTGAAACCCTTCTGAGCCAACAATATTTGCACTCTTATTTCACAGTGTTCATTTCTGAAGGGGGGAGGGGAGCATTTTTCTGCATAAACTATATATGTATTTACATTTATAAAGATACTCAAGTGTTGACATCTAGAGAACTCGCAAGCTAGTAGATGTACCTACCTAGTGCCATCTGAGATGACCACAGTCATCCTATAGCATCTCCTGCTGTCTCCTCATGAGAAGTCCTTCCATAGCTCACATCTGTAGGCCTTGTGGAGATGTCCTGGACACCTGGTGTGCCTCAAAAGGAACTAGGCATTTCTGTGTATGCAAACAAATGGGGGCCTTGGCAAGCAGGGAGAAATAATCCCATCTAACTTTAGACATCCATGTTTGAGCTAGTCACACTGAACTCCTTTTATAGCCAGCAGAGAGAAATATAGTTGTCAACGTTTAGCTGGATAAATCCCACCCCTAAATTCCACTTGTGTAAGCTGTAGCTATCTGCTTGAATAGCATTAGATGGTCTGAATCTTGTCCTTGTTCTCTCTCTCCATGTAAAGCTGGCAGTGGGTTCTCCATCCCTCTGCAAGGAACTTGATTTAAGAGCTGAGAAGCAGAACAAAGCTTGTATTTGTCTATAGTGACTTCAAGAATTGTTGTCAAACTCCCCTCCTGTGCTCTGACAGTGTAATCTTTTGTTGTAAAAACAACCTTGGAATAAGATTTGAAACTGCCCTAAATATCACAATCTTCAGGCTACTTCTGCAACAAAACCCCAAACAATGAAGCCTACAGCCAGTCTACTAACCTTGTTAAAGAAGGTTTTCCCTGGACCTCTAAGGATGATATCTGAATTTGCTATTGAATTTGCTGTTGGGAGCTCACAGTGAATTTATGGTGTCAGTAAGTCATAAGATGAGTTTTGGACACATTTTCTACTCTGAATAATTGGCATCCAACATATACAAGGTTAGAAATATTAGTTATGGATGGGAACAACAATGTTCAGATTTTTAATCCTACAATACCATTAAAAAGATTATGAAAAGCCTTCTGCCCTTCAGACAAGTTTGATAATTCTGAGACAGCTTTTGGATATAATCCATGCATTTTTCCCTTACTTTTACAGTGTGCCTACTATGGTAGCCTTCAAGTATAACCTAGCAGCACGAAGGTAGAAAACATCACTTACATTTACGGTCATCCTAAATAAAAGCAAAGTGTATTGGCAGAGTAAAGAAAGTCAGAAAATAAAGCTGTTAAGACCAAATGACCATGGGACTTCTTTCTTTGTTCTGGAAGTTTAGGAAAACAGAATGTCTGAAGGCTAAGTTTTCTTTCATAAAATAACACATACCTGATGCTTTTTTATCTTTGTCTCTTATTTTTAGGCAAGACTGTCTAAGACCTAGAAACTTAATCTCTTGAAGTATTACAGAAAAAAATGACAAAGGAGAACTGTAGAAGGAGCTTGTTAAATAAATCAAATGGGGGTATTTTATCAATATATTTCAAGGCATTTTGCAAGATCAGTTGAAAAATCCCAGTTTACTGCATGGAAAAAATAAGGCCCAAACTCCCCCTTTGCTCAACTAGCAAATAAGTAGTACTCAAAATATTCTTTCCCAGGCAGGTCAGGATGCTGAGTCACCCCAGAATGGCTCAGCTGCGTTGCTCCTATACAAGGGGTAAGGGATTAAACATACAGACAGACAACTCTGAAAGAAAAAGATGAAGGTCACAATAACTCTGTACCTTCTATACTCTAGGGACATAAATGCAACCTTGGCCTTGTCCTGGCTGCCTACACACAGCTAAATTTGTTCTGGCAAAATTTCATCCTGCAGTAAAATGTGGGCTTTCCGATGGCCTGATCAATCAGTGGGGATGCAATCAGACTATTCTGACTACTCCAGTTTCATCAGCTGCACTCAGTAGTAAAATGTGAAGTTCTCTGAATCATGCATTTCACGCTGTCTGCTGTTCCTTTTTTGAAGCAAAAACAGCACTTTGGTAACTTTCTGACAAATCTTGCTGCTGTCCTCAGGTTACATGAGATCACTGGTTATTCATGTTAGCAGCTCCTCAAACACTGCAAAGATTTGATAGTCTACACAGTAACAAGAAAATGAATTTGTCAACATTGCACATCGGTTTGAAAAGATGAAAAAAAAAATATTCTTTCTTTGCCATAAAGCCTATGTTGCAATCATGCTACTGCTCTTCCAAGATATGTTCATTTGACTGAATTGCGGTTATTATAAAGTAACTATTGCTAAAAGATGCATATACTTACTCATCTTGAGCACGTTGATTTGATTTGCCTTGATTTGAGTTACCAAAGAGAGTAGACACATTATGTAATTTTTGAAGCACGCTAATAAAAAGCTTGTATGCAGTAAACCCCACCAGAAATGTGGTACCCAGAAGGGCTGCAATTTTTACCCACAGATCCAACTTCCTGCTGCTCTAAAGGCTGTTTGCATGGATTGGGCACATGCTACTGCTCTTCCAAGAGGTGTTCATTTGATTAAATTGTGGTTATTATAAAGTAACTGTTGCTAAAAGATGCATATACTTTGCTATACTTTTGCTAATGCAAAACCTTACACTTAATTAGCAATTGTGAAGACTTAGAAATTACAAATCATTTCTAATAGCCTGTAGTTATGGTGGTTACATATAGGAGGGAGTAGAATACAACAAAATACAAACTAATAAAGAGCCCATTGGTATCCAGTAAGTATGAGCTCCCCGCTTCAATCAGGCTAATACTGTGCTTTCAGAGTTCTGAAACTGCATAGATGCAACTGTCCTCCAACCCACGATATTCTAAAGATGTTTGAAATGCATGCTTAAAATTTATCCTTGTATCAAGTGATTGAATTAGATCAAAATTTAACTATAAAGTCTTATGAAAGGAACAACAAGCATAAGGAACTGGTAAGTGAGGAGAAAAAAAAAAAAAGAAAAAGAAAAGGCTGAAACAGTCTGATTGCATCAGCCAAGCGGTTGCTAGCTGAGATTCGTGGTCCACATGGAGCAACGATACTTCTAGTGGAAGCACACACAAGTATCCAAGTACTCACTGGAAACACTGAAAACGTCCTTTTAAAGGTAAGCTCAGAACATAAACATGTACTTAAAGACATCTCCATATAGCAGTAGTGTGGGTCTCAGAGTCCAGATGTGCCAGCTCTCAGAGTCAGTATGAGAAGGAGTCAGACATTTGTCCACCTCATACTGTGAAGAGCTTGGTTTGACTCATGAAGAACACTACGGATACTGACTTTATCTTGTGTGTCTTTTTCAAATGTACGTTCAGTCATAACTGAAGGGGGGAAGGCACCTGTCTTCTGCCGCTGCCCTCCACATCTCAAGCACGTGCCTGGAGACAGCTGGCATCAGCTCTCCTGCCAATTGGTGACACCTGTGGTGGGGGGATTGCATCTAGATGATCTCTACAGGCCTCAAAGAATTCTATGACTTGCAGAGGTCAAAAGTTCAGAGCTGGACTTCCCTGCAAGAAGGGGCTGCCCAACACCTAAATCAGATAAAAGGTATGTTTTAACACTGATGTTTGGAGATTAACAAAGGAAAAAAATCAAGCCCAGGGGCAGCTCCACAGTTTCACAGAAGCCTTATTGAGCAGTATGTGTTTCAGTCTTTCCAAGACCTACCACCGTGTAAGAGGGCACATGGGAAGCAGGGACAACCACACCGTTTCCTCCTGTGTGTGCTGGCTTTGCAGTATGCATTTTACTAACCTAATCAGATGAAGATAAACACCTTGCAATACAGTGTATAACTGACGTCAACTTTATTTGTGCACTCGGGATGATGTCAGCACCACCTCTGCAACTGCATTTTAATCTCTTTGAGTAGAAATAAATGCAGCAGCTAACCTATTACTTTCCACAAGCTGCCACACCAAGATTATTTTATATTTCCCCTGCAGGCTACAGAAGTTGTGCAAAGAAGGCAGGAAAGCCAGAACAATGGGATCTGCTCTTTTACTAAGGTCATTTCTCTTGAGGAATCTAAATGAAAGTTAATTGAATAATAGCTAGAATAAGTGACACCTCACAGCACACAAGTCAGGCTCATTTAGGCCCTTAAGAAATGAGTTCCAGGCTCATCTACATCAGTGCAAATAATATAAAATTATTTTCAAGGACTTATACTGCTATCACTGAAAATATATTTTTACTCCCAATTAAACACACTGACCAATGTACTTAAAACTTTCCAAGCCAAATATGGCTGAGATTTTCAACCTTTCATAAGGCTTCTTGGAGGAAGCAGATAGGCTAATTTGGTGTAACTCAGGAGTCAGAAACGCAGAAATGAAGGCATGGGAAAAGAACATAGGGAAAGGCAAAAGTCAGTGCCAGAACTCGTTTAGTTTCATCTTTTTTTTTTCCCCCCTAGAGAAATTCTCCTCAGTTGTTTCCTATATTCCTGTGGAATTATACCATACTACATTTATACAGGTCATTTATACCCTGCTTTCCTTACGCTTTGATTTCAATTTGTCTCATCATGTTACCAATTTTCAACATTTTCTTCTACTGAAAGAATAGGAAAGTTACAACTGAAGTTGTTAGCTATATCCTCTTATTAAATTAGCAAGTTTTTTATAGAAACCTTAGACAAAACTTTAACAAAGAATAGATCAATACTAATTCTTTTGGTATTCATTATACTATTAGTCACAGAGCTCACTCATACATTTCCAAATTTTAACATAATCATTTCAGGCTGAAAAGTATTTTTTTTTTTCCCCTTCTAAGTAGCTTTTCCTTGGCATCACATTTCACAGACTTCATCTCTGTCAGGAAAGTGCGGTTTAGGGTTTCAGGATCTCATTTTTTGGTTGTTATTGTTGTTGTTTTGTATAATAAATACAGGTTTCTCAAGGTTGCTTCTTCTTTGATAGAATGCCTTTCTAATTGATTGCTTATACCCCTAGAACATACACACCTCAGCAAGGCAAAGGGATCAGGTTATTATGACATTGTGGTACCAAAGGAATAACTGCAATGTGTTCGTGCCACCCTGAACAAAAACTCATAGCTTGGAAACACTTCCATTGTCCTGATGAAATTGAAGTCAGGGTAAATAAAAAATATAGGTTTGTTTTGTTGGTAAATTTTTGGATTTTTTTTTTGTTTGTTTTGTTTTCATCAAGGAGTAGCATGGGTGGAGAAAGACATATTCAGAGGGAGCTCTGCTTCTGAAGTCGATCACAGGGTCACGATGAGGGAAGTGGCTCAGTTTGTGGATACCATATTGCACTTCATTCAACTGCAAGGGGCTCAGCCCCTTCCCCCTCGCTGGGAGGTAGCTGAGATAAGGAGGGGAAAAAAAAAGAAAAAAGAACAAAAAAAAGGCCAGAAATCAGCTGTTTAAATCACAGATTCCCCTCTAGGGTTTCACTTCAGGGATGAGGAAGCTCCGGAAACAGGGCACTCCTTCAGCATCTCACAAAGCTGACTGCAGCTGCCAGAGGATTCCTCTGCAGCAATACCAAGAAAGCTCTTGCCTTTGATATAAAAAGCACTGTGAATGAGCAATCATTAGTCAGCCACATTTTTCATATAATTACTGGCAGTGAAAAAGCAAGCATGCAGGTTGCTGTAAAATAAGGTCTAGCTACTTCCACCCAAACAGAACAGAAGCCGCTCACATAAGTTTTAGTGGAGGAGAGGGAAATACTCAGCGCTTCCCCCCCCTCCCCCCTCCTTCCCTCTATGACTGATTACAATCTGCTTTTTTCCATGAAGCACATTTATTGTGGGAGTTTGATTTGAAAGAGTTTCAAGTAGCTTTAACTTTGGCTGAAGGCACGCACATCATTTAAAAGCTGATCTTCAAGTGTTTCTGTATGTTAATAACATTTCTGCTTGGTGCTATAACCAACAGTTAATTTTCAACCTATCAACCAAAATACTCAACATGTGCTAGAATTACCTGGACTGAAATCATGAAGCACAACATAAGTTGGCCTGATAATAATCCCTGTGCAGTTTGGGTGCAATATTCTGCTATTTTGGTGTACAGCAGCTTAGGTAGAGGGTTGTTACTTCTGGGGAGGACATCTGCTACCCGTGGCTTTTTCAAACTACAGAATTGCCAAAAACAGACTACATCCATGTTCAAATCACAGGCTTATTCAAATTGTCTTTCTTTAATGGGCCAAGACTCATCTGTCTTGTCTCAATTGGACAAAACACTGTGTACTCCACATACACTTCTACGCAGTCTCACCATGCAGCTATAAATTATTATGCAGAGTGAATGAAAGTAGTAGAGTTTGGCCTTAAATAAAAAGCAATAAATAAGGAGATATTATTTCAGATTCATCCTTTCTAGAATCGGAAGGCAAGTGCAAGATGCATGTTTTTCTAAAGCTCTGGCAAGTGGATATGCCAGCTTGCTCAATTTTTATATCTCCCCACCAATGGAAGTGCCTCTTACTACCAAAAAGACATAGTTCTCACTGCATTTCTGTACCCTTCCTGAATCAGGTAAATGGACTTGCTAAACGGACTTGCTAAACGGCAGGGACAAGCCAGAACAGTTTCCCTCATAGCAGATTGCAAATAATTTGATGAGAAGGTACACAGTATTACCTTTTATTTACAGGAGCTCAGCTTTCTCAGCTCACAGGTCTGGCAAGAGCACAAAAAAATAGCAGCTAAGCGGCCCTACCAGAGAAAACTCTTGCAGTGCTTCAAACCTTCAGTAAGAACATGGTTCACAACTGAAATTTAGTTAAATATGCACAATTTTATTTATTGAAGAGATTAGGACAAAAACATTAAACCAAATACATGACAAAGCACCAGAGGCAGTAAAACCCCACCATGCACATCACCAATCTTTCCTCCTATAAGGTATTTATAAAATAAAAAAAGTCCTTCTTGACACAGCACCATCTTCAGAGTGTAAAAACATTACTCCTTTATATTCTTAGTTACCAAAATAGAACCAAGGCAGGTCAGCTGCAGCTAGCTTTGTCTCTTGATAAAGAACTGTGAAACATCCTCTTGAGAGTGGGACCATAACTTTCCTGCGAGGCAGGCAAATAGCATCCATACGTCAAATGCCAAGTAGCTGTACGCACATGCCACATACTATAATTAAGCACAAATTCAAGTAACATTTACATACTACAGAGTCCACATGTACCTACCCAAAAAACATGACCACTTCACAAAACGTATACAGGCAGTAATATCAGAACAACTGAGGTACTGGAAACACAAATATTTATGCCAAGAGATTTCAATATCATACAGCAATATAAAAGCAGTAATAAAAACATTTGCCAGTCTAAATCAAATAAAGCTATCCAGAAACAAAACAAAAAGAAAAAAACAAAACAAAACAAAAAATAATCAAAAAAGCTAAATAAAAAGTTATTTAGGGACAGAAATACCTGAACAGAAAAGAAGTGTGTTAACTACAGCATGTAACATGTCATCCCAAGTCAACCCGTAATTGAAGTACTGGCTTAATACATCACTACTGTGACATTTTCTTCAATAAATAGAATAAGTCTTGACAATACAAAAGGTGCATATTACTGTGTATGTTTCAAGAGGAATATCTGTAATATAAATGTTCAGCTTATTAATACCCTCTTATTTCTTATTCTGGACATAAACAAAAAAAATAATAATCAAACCCAAACAATTCATTTCCCAAGTTGAGAGGAATTCAAAGAACTAAAAAAAAAACAAACAACAACCCACAATACTCTTCTTCAATAACAAAGAGCCCTCTATGTATACGTGGGCCAGTCAGGTAAAGAAGAGATCGGTTCTCAGATAGAGACGATTAAGGTCTTTCTGTCCTCTCTAGTCACATACGTGCAGCATGGCAGATATGGAAGCCAGTATCTCGTATCTTTTTTTAAAAAATTACATTTTTTTTCTCCCCTATTATAGCAGTAATGCATCTGGAAGTTCGAGTTATAATAGCTTCCTGCAACAAACCATTTGACACAAAACAGAACAGCTTGTTAAATGACAGATACTTCCCCTTAAGGGAACAAAGCATTAAAATGTCATTTCCTGACAAGAATATTAAGTAGTTTATTTAGAAGAAATGAGTTGAAAATAGCTATCAAGAGACATGAACTGAAATTTTGTTTGTTTTTAGCACCCACTTTTCATGTCCGTCTTTGTGCACCTAATTTTTTCTTAAATTAATCCCATCAATTATTAGACATCTGATTAAAAAAAATGTTAGCCAATTGTACTTTCCCTGAATAATGGCTGAAGTTAAATATTTAACAGTGCGATGCCAAGATGTGAGCTGAGGCAAAAAGTTTCTATTTGTTGTGAGTTACCACTATTTTTAATGGAACAGAATCAGGAGTGATATAGCTGCACCAGAATTGGCATGTGCAGTCTCCTTGGCTCCAGAAAGGTGAGAAGCTACAATTGCTCCATGCTGCCTTTTCTCCTCCAAATCAATCTAACCTGATAGCAAGCTCCCCCCACCCCCCAGTCTGTCCCCATGCTACATTTGTTATATTAGCTCCTTGTGGAGGTTCCTTCTCAATCCGAGGACCTCCGAGTGTCATTTGCTACCAAGCTAGGCTGATGCAGGATGTGATTTAACACCATCAGGAAGGGCTCCTTCATGTGTCCATCTCCAGGTTGTGTACCTTCTGAACACCAGTCTTTGTGCTCAGTTAAAGAATGGGTCCAAGTCTTCTTCCATGTTGACATCAGGCACCAGCTGATCTGATACTTCCTTAGCACCATATCCTGAATTCGATACATTAAAATCTGTAGAAAACCATGGATGGTCCAGAATTTCCTGTGAAGTCAGCCTTTCTGATGGCTCCCGACGCAGTATGCTACGTATGAGGCATTTTGCCTTGGGGGACAGAGTTTCTGGAATGTTAAATTGCCCACGCCGGATCTTGCTGAAGAGGGAACTAGGCTCAATGTCATGGAAAGGATAGCGTCCAACTAGCATGGTGTAAAGCATGACACCTAGACTCCATACGTCCGCTGCTTTGCCAGAGTAGCTGCCATTTGTGTTCAAGATCTCTGGACTCACATAGGCTGGGCATCCATGCTTATCAGAAAGAGAGTCATCATTTCCTCTTAAAATATAAGCATCTTCTAAGCTTTCCAATTTCACTCTAGTCCTGCAGGCAAAAGAAACAAAACAAAACAAACACAAAACAAATAAGGTAAGCAAAGATCTGAACACACATTCTGGGCTGTTACAGTTCAAAGATTGTAACGAAAATTTACAAAATTCAGCAACCACTGAAGTGCATCAGTTTAGATTCCCACTCACAGTATTGGTTGTTACAGTTAACTTGTATAGATACCAGTTAAAAAGACATATGAAGAATATTGCCATACACTGTTACAAGATTTCAATTGCTTTTACGTCCAGTAAGCACATCAGTAAGGTCTTTTAAAAACATAAAAATAACTGCTGTATTCATGTGTTTGATAACACTTCCATAAACACGATTTCCAAAAGGAGATATGAGTCTCATGATTATTTGTTGACTGCACTCCACTCCTGTTCAAGACTCACGTCCAAATCCAGGTCAAGTCCTAAACAGATGAAGTTATTTTGACACCTTCACACTAGTCAACAGTTTACTTGCACTTTTAATTCCACAAGGCTTGAGAGGAATAAAAATTTCTGCTCTGACCCTAACCAATTCCTGTTGACTAACCAGTATTTTGCTTTATCCTTATACTCAGGAAGAGCAAGTTTAACCAATTCCAGTCGTCTTAATCAAACTTTCTGCTGAAGAGAGATCAGGTGAGCTGAACATCAAGATGAACAGTGAGCTTATCTATTTGGCCAAACTAGAAAAATGCCTCACATCGAAACGAACAGAGGCTAGCAGTGGGCTTGCAGAAGGATGGCACAGATGCCTTATTGTGACTGCAAAGTGCTTTTTGCCTGCAAAGCACTATGAACTTGTCGTAGTGCTACACTAATTACCTCTGCAAAAGAATTTTTTTCCATTACAAATACCTCAAGGACAGAAAAAAAATGCTAAAGTTGCTTGTCATAGCATGAGATTAACATAACCTTTCTTTCCTTTTAATTTGGACAGCTAACATCTGCAACTATATTCAAAAGTTTGTCCCTTTCACAGGCAACCAAAAAAGGATTAGCAATTATCCTTTAGACTATTTGCCAGCAATAGTTGGCTTTAAGAGCAGAAAGAGCACCACGCAATAGGATTTTCCCAGTGCATACAGATGGAAGAGTGACCTAGCAGCAGTGCAGACTTTAAGCAACCCAGGGATCAATTGCAAGTATTCCTGTCCTTACTCCTTAATCTCATGGTTCTCTGTGATCACCCCTAGTCCAATGTCATGACCATACCCTGCCTTGTATCACAGACATTCACAGGCAGAGACTGAACTTCATTCCAGAAAGCAGAACGCGTGTCTTTCGACTAAAACACATCATTTCACAGGTGCTAAAAACAGACAAGGAAAGCCCTGTTTCTTAAATGTTTACTGAAGACAACATAGCTTGGGTTTGAGTAGCAAAAGAGTAGCTGTGGCTGGAACTTGGTTTCAGGCCAGCTCAGTGCTACCATCTTTGAACCAACAGAAGAGCATTTCACTCCGTGGAGTACTCCAAAGGCAACTGTGCCATAAACTGTCATAATGACACTTGGACCTTTTCAACAGCTAGAGATGTTTCCTAGCAGAGGTGAAAGCCCCTTTGGCAACATGCCTTGGATCAGGAAGTCATAAATGCAGAATGCAGGATACCTGGCTCCCAAGCAGAGTGTGTTCAGGCAGCTCCTTCCCTCATTAAATAGGCCACTGTTTTCTTCTCCAGTGCTGATGCTGATGGGGTTTCTGCAACACACCTGCTTCCTGATTAAGTACCCACTGCCAGCCTAACAGCACTTCTTCTGGTAACAGAGCACACCAACAATACTTTACAGCAGCAATATTCATGCAGGAAGCTGGCTGCGAGGAGAAACTGACTGTGATTATCAAGATCACAACAATTTCCCTCTGTACACAGCTTAGAGGGTCCCAAACAGGGGAGTGCCTAGAGAAGGGTCCCTCCAGCATGCTCAGCTTCACTGTGTTCCCATACCTATGTGGGACAGGAAAAGCAGCAAGGCAAAATGCCCAGGGAGAAAAGACACTCCTAGTAGGGCAGAGTACAGAGAGGAAGAAATGAAAGGGAAGGCAGAGACACAAGTTGTGGTTCCATTTGCACTGCCCACCTCAGTTTTTCCACAGAAAAGTATGTGTAGTGATGAAGTGGAGAAGCCAGCTACTCAAACGTGCATTAAGTCACTGAACCACCAGCCAGGAAAGCATCGACTCACTGCTGCTCCCAGAAGCAGAGCACACAGAGGGAATGGGGCAGGGTAATCTATTTATAAACAACTTGCAGGAGAGAATTCACCCACACACACAGCCTTGCCACTGGACTGTCAACAGTGCAGGGAAGCGGTGTTTACTCTCCTACCCTGTTTTACATTTCTGATCGTTGCCAAAAAAATTTAAAGCAACAGCTCACCGAGCAGCTGCTATACTACAGAAAATTATTTTAATTTCTAAATCTCTTCTTTTCTGTAATGAATGCCGCACAAAACTGGTAAAAGCAGACAGCAAAGTGTGTCAAAAAAGCTCAGAACCTATCTTCTCCTAGAGCAGAAATGCATTGCTGAAAAACCAGATGCAGCACACAAAGGCAGTATCCCTCCCTCCATTTTCATGCAAGGTGCTGCATTCTGCAGCCAGCAGCCCTCCACGCATGCTATGGCAGGTTTTGTTTAAGCAAGCAAATGGAACAACAGCTGGCCCTTATCTGCCAGCTCCTCCATAATCTGCAACCAAATGAAGCAAACACTCAACCAGGTTTTTCATCCCACTCAGCTGACAGTCTTTGAGGAAACAAAGGGTCCCAAACCAAACAAAAATACAATGTTCAGCTCTCTTCTGCCCTTCTAGCCAGCCCCCAAACTGTCACGCATTAACACCCTGTTGTATAAGGTAAAAAACGAGGAAATGTCTCCTTCACCTGGCTGCACTCCAACATGGGTATAGGCACTAGAAGCCCCCTCAGCACACAAGCATCTCCCTCACAAGCTGCTGTCCTGCATCACCTGAGCACCCACCTGCTGGGTACACAGCCCAAGTATGACATTCCCCTTTACAAACAGAAACAACTGGGATGTTCTTACTTCCCTAAGGGTTGAGTTATTCCAGAGGAAGAAACCGCAGCCCATGCATAGAAACAATCATGAAATGTCACCGCTGAAGGCCCTGGTTGTGTTGTTCTAGGCTGCCCCCATGACCTGGAGCCAGGGCAGACCCAAGCCAGCCTGGCTTCTTAAGAGACAGCAACTCCACACACCTCAGCCTTGCATATAGCACACAGTCACTGCACAGTTGGATGGCATGCTGCTATGAACCGCAAGTATCACTCCGCTTTTTACAGCCATTTCATGCTTTTTTCAGGCAATTGAAAAGGAGCAGCCTGGCTTAGGAGCTGCTATTTCCGACTGTACAGCCTCTCTGAGAGAAACAGATATCCCTGGCTTCCAGCTCTGGCTAGCCTCCCCTTCCTCCAGATTTCAAGCACTGCCTAAAAGAGCTCTGTTTTCTGCAAGTCTGAGATTTTTATTTTTTCCCTCTAGAGGGGTGAGAAGGGGGGAGAACAACAGGAAAGAGAGGATCTAAAAACAGAGAAATGCGCATAGACACTCTGGATGAGCACTGATTTCTTCCCCTCCACCTCCTCTCTCAGAGGAAGCACTGAAATAAAATATCCAGGAAAAAAGAATAGAAGCCAACAACAACAGACCCTCAAAACTGCAAGGAGTTGCTGAGAACACAGAGTCTCTGCAGCAAAGGCTGGAAGCACATCCAACTGCAGAACAAACAGACAACCCAATTCAATTTGGCCCTTGGCAGGCAGGGGACAGACTCGAAACCAAACACTGAAATGTGAAATCAACATCAGCTTTGAAGCACTTCCTATTACAAAGAAGAGAAGGCACAAACAAAAATGAAATCATTCTACTTCTTTAAAGTCACATTTCTAGAAACAAAACAAAACCACCAAACCTCTCATTCTTTAAATAATTAGCACACATCAGCCAGCTGAAGGACCCCCACAAGAGAAATAAGTTTTCCAGAGCATCAGCATTTAAGTTTGGCCATTTAAATGGTTGCAACAAAAATTAATCCTTGAAGCTGAAACATAAACTACTGCCAAAGCCGGATGAGAATCACTTTGTACACACACTGTAGGGCAACAAAGACTTTTGTCACGGCTTACGTAATTACAGTACATAATTTCAAGTTTTAATGCAGACCTTGAATAAGAACTTGAAAAAAGAGCATTATGCATCTATCAGATCATTGATAAAACACTGCATTAGTCTAATGCGTTAAAAAAAAAAATACAACCCTGAATCATGGCTATTTAAAAAGGGGAAGCTATTCTGCCTATGAATGCTTTCCCATTACTGGTGAATGAAACCACAGAAGTGCAATCAGAGGGCAGCAGCAGCACTCAGACGGGAAATGCGCCTTTGTCCCCATAGAAACCGTCAGGGAAACCCATGAAAAACAATACCACTCTGAATTTCTTATCAATATGCCATTCATTACTTGAATGCATTCAGACTTTGCTCTTCAGTAATGTAACAAAACCTAATCAATTAAACGTCTTCCAGAAGATTCTTCAATGCCGCTTCCTAAGTTAGCACCCTTTTCTGGCGGAGGGCTTTGTTGCACATCCTACACCTTTTTTTCCAGGGTGATTCACATTATTCCTCCCCGCAGAGCTCACGGGTTACTGGCAAACTACTCCCCTGCCTTTTGACACCGAAGCCAGGGCTGTAAGAACCCGGAGTTCACGCTTGCTCCACTCTTATTCTCCAAAAGCAAACACGATTTCCATACCAGAAACAGTGGAATTATTCAGAGGGCTCGTGAGGCAGGGAAAAAAAAAAAAAAAAAAAAAAAAAGAAAAAAAAAAAGGAACATTTAAAGCAGAAATACTGACTGAAAGACTGAGCATTTCAGAGGAAAATATCTTTATTACTGTTTATTCACTGCAGTGGAGGAATCCATACCTGAATCAATGAAAGCAGCTGCTTCCAACCTGCCCCCCAAGCCATCTAGTGGGAGACAGTACCTGAACCACAGCTGAGCCATTGCTACCATTTTGGGAACACTGACTGCAGACTGTACCCACAGTGATAGTCCAGCATCACCTCTAATGCGATGACCAAAAAATCAGCTACTCTGGAAGGAGGCATCCTGCTTCAGATTACAGGCACACCTCCCACTTGCTATTCAGTTAGGGTCAAAACAAGATATTCCGGATTTACAGACCCTATAGATCAGCTTCATGCTTCCCAAGATCAGAGGACAACCATCAGCTGAATTGAAATTGCCATCCAAATTGCAATTTTAGTGATACGACTGCAGGTAAACATAAAACAGCAACTTCTAAAGAGAAGAGATGCCTCACGGCATTCCCCCCTATATTAACCTGCCCATAAAAAAAACACAAAGGCACTCAAGCAATCCTCTCTCATATTTCAACATTACTCTGACCGAGGCCAGGAAAGCCTTCCCCTAGGTGAAAGCACTCAAGCCATCAACAGGAACCCATAACTGCCCAAGAGATCAGGGATTGCTCCTGTGTGGCCAATAACTTACAGGTCATTTAATCAAGGTCAGTTGCTAGCACCCCAACACAAAGATGAGCATGAATGCAATTATGCCATCAGGCAGGAAGAAAAAAAAAAAAATCTTGACACTGGAAACAGTTCTCTTTTATTAATTGATTATTTTAACTAAAGGAATCTCTCCTAAATAATGCAGAAGTCTTTGTGGAGGCAGTGAGATGAGGATGGCAGCTAGTCAAATCCCACGCAGATGATTTGCAACTTGGTGCAAATACCCATCCTGAACTTGGAGCTACTCGATCTCCTCCCAGGGTAGCGAGGCACTCAGGATCAGAGGGGAAATGTTACGTCATCAATTTAAATCCTGTTCCTTTTGCTGCTAAGATCCCTTCCAACACATAGCAGCACACAGCCTGGGAGTTCATTGCACAGCATCCTACGCAACTCCAGGAAAAAAAAAAAAAAAAAACCCTGAACAGAGGCTGTCAGACAAACCGTCTCTTGCATAATGAAACAGGCTCAAGGATATGTTTCAAAAGGCAACTGGGACTTGCAGGCAGAAAAGGTTTTACAGGATGAACCTTGTTCCTAAGGGAAGATTCCCTCACCGGTACTTCCGTGGAATAAGGAAGCCTCTAAAAATTACATATCCCCCCCCACCCTTCCTCCAACAGGATCCTATCCGGCCCCACATCCCCTTGTCAACATGCCACACTTAGAGCTTTTAACTTGACTTTAGCTGGTTTCCACTTAAAAAAAAAAAATGCACCCAGACCCACTTCTCATAGTCTTCCAGGTACAGCTGGAGGCCCCATGGCCTTGGCCTTAAAACATTCAGACAGGATTGCTGGGAACAGCCCAGCCTGTGTGCGGTGCACTGAGTTTCTTCCACGCCCTCACTGCTTAAGGTGACAACAAGCTTCCCAAAAAGCACAGAGGAAGGCAGTGATGCAGTGACTGTCTGTGTGGGGTAAATGCTCTGAAATCCAGTGCAGAACCTTTCATGAAGAGGCCTGGTTACAGCCTTGCAAGGAGGCCATTATACGATAAGCATCTGGCCCACGGCATCTACTTCACCTTGCTGTTACTTTTTTAGATCACAATAAAGGTCAGAGTTTTAAAAGGCTCTGCTCTCACCTGTGTGCCATGTTCATTTTTTTTTTTTTCCTCCCTCCTAGGTCTGTCCAAACAATATATGGTGAAGGTTCATGGGGAAAAAAAAAAAAAAAAAGTGAAAACTATTTTTTTTTTTCATGTAACCTCATATTGCAAATAATGCTCCAGATTTTTTGAGCTGCAAGTGGAAGCCCAGCACCTCTAAAATAAAGCAGGGCCATTATTTCACAACTCAACTTGCAAACCTTCTGCTTAGATGACTGTAACCTGCCTCTAAGTAATATATATCTACTAAAAAGCATATGCTTAAAACTAAACTAAAATTCCTGGTTGATACCTGTTTACAGTCTGCTCTTTTCCACTCCCAACCTTGAAGTAATTTCACAGTGTGATAAGGACAACTAAAAAAATATACATGAACAGAATTTCACCATAGTAGCTGATATTGCAGGTGCCTTCCAACTCAGAGGCCTGCAGACTCAGAAATCAACACAGAATATATTTTGCACTGAGTCTATGGTTGGAGCTTTCAAAGTTTTCAAAATGGCCAGATGTTGAACTCTCAGCACAAGATATCCCAAGAAACATCTTTATCCAGGGACTGCAGAGAGCATGTCCTCAAAAAGAGGAATCTCATGACAGGCATTGTGTGATGGGCACACAGCCATGCCAACCAATACAGCCAACACGCAATGCAGAACTGAGTAAGTCAACTTTTAGAAAGTCATACAAAAGACCAGAAAGTCAATACGCAGTCTTCACAGTGAGGGAAATGTGACAACCCCTCCAAAAGAGCCTTCCAAAAAGCTGGTGACCATGAGAATGTCATCCAAATACAAACATAGTGCTGAGCCATCATAAGAAAGTGATACGGGCACTTGCCAACACAAACCACCTCAGCACACAGTGAGGAAGGTCTGTCAGTGGTTGTGGTGGGAGAGGCTGGACAGAACACAGAGGCAACCTGCAGCTTGAAGTAAATGCAGGACCCCAGCGTGGCTTCTCTACTGCTCCAGGTCCCCCACAGAGCTGCATCCCACGCTGCCCTTCAGAAGGGAGATAAGGTATTACATATCCAGCTGCGAAGCAAATACCAGAAGACATCACAGTCTGAGGGCAAAACCTGCTGCAGACTCCATAGGAGCTACATCACATGCTCTAACCACTCATGGTCTCACTGAAGGATGCTGAATGTCTGGACTCAAGGCCCATTTGGAATTTGAGATATATCCTGCGGCCAGCCAGCAGTCAACTTCTCCCTGGCTTTTACTTTCATTTATGACCTAAGGCACAACACTTAACCTCTGTGTCTCCATACGCCCTCAGGAGATTTAAGCACTTCACAAAGCTGACGTGATGTTTGACATCTGCAGATTGCCTCCCACGCCCCCATCAGGAAAGGCATCACATCAGCAATAAACCCATAGCACACTAATCCCAGGAACACTGGGAGAAACGAGGAGCTTTGCAACCAAACCCCACAAAGGCAACTGGAAGCACAAACTTTTCTGCAAAGAACAGTTGTGTAGCTGCTCCTAGATGTGAAGTTTCACAGAAGAGATTTGTAGAGAAGTTTGCCTTCCAATCCGTATTTCACAAGAGGCAAAATAGTAACAGTTTAGAGAGATTGAAATTTTACCTACAATTCTCTGCTATTAAAGAAGGGGTGTTATATAGCATCCATTGAGGGTAAGGTGAAGAGCTTAAATATCAAAACAGGTAAAGATCAGCTTTGTGTGTAATGTTCTTGGCATTTGAAAACCAGAACTTAAGGAAAGCATTAACTTACCTCTTCTCTATTGAGTCATCAGTAAAATAACAGATTCTTAACACCATGGGGAAAAAGTGCTGATTGGATTACAAATACAGGGAAATAAACTTACAGCTAACTATCAGAAAATGAAATGTCTACTTGGAAAAAGGCACATATGTACAAGGATTCTGTGTTTTTTGTAGAATCAGGTTTGTACCACTAGGATTGCAGATAACATAACTAGGTCACTAGCATTATCCACTTAAAGCTGAGAAACTCAGGGTGGGGAGGGGAGTAGAAAAAACAATTCTAAGAGCATCAAATAAATATGTTATGCTAACACACTTTCTAAATTGGCAAAAGTACTAGGTGGAATCCCCTGGTGCAGAGCAGAACGTGTCAGATGATATTATTTGTATTGAATCCCACCCACCTATCAATCACTTCTCATTTTTACTCAAAAGTATACAGGAAAATTATGATATCTAAATACCAAAGTTATTTTAATTTCCCCCAACAACTATGATGAATGTTCAGGGTCTTTAAGCTTCAAATGTTACGACAGCTAATATTTTAATAAAATTAAAGGCTTAAAAAAAAAAAAAAAAGCACTAAAGAAATTACTAATTCCCTGACAGCAGAAACGTTCTTGTATTAGGAAAGCCATTGGACAAGCAGCAGATAAATGCTTGATTTAATTCCGAGATCTTTGAGGTGGCTCTCTCAAAGCATCTGCTGTACATCACACTGATGAACTGCTTTATTAGCTATCCTGTGAATACTGCTATTTTTAGCGCAACCTAGAAAGCCCTGCCCATTCTGCAACATCATTATGGGATGCCAGAAGGGCAGAGCTGCTCTGCCCAAGGGCCTACTATGAGGGCAGACTATAAAACCATAAATACCATTAACGGGAATAGAGAAAAAATAAAAGAGCACCACAAAGATCAGCAGCAACACCGACCCATCTTCATATCCAGGATGAGAAAAGTGACTGACACATGTGGAAATAGAAAACATATAAAGGGATCTAATACGTAATTTTAAAAGTCTGGTGAGACCCAGCGTGGCAAATTAAGTGTTTTCCATGTTTTCAGAACTCTAACAGTCACTGCCCTCATTTAATGGATGTGCTGCTGCTTGCTAACCCAGCCTTACAAAACATTTCCAGCCATGCGGTAATGTCTTAGATGCTCTGCTTCATCAAGATCTGCTGCAGGTTTAAGCAGCTTGACTCTGAAATTCTTTGCTTATTTAAATAATTGCTTATCTAAATAAGCAATACTTTGCTTATTTCACCTATAGTTTACAGACAGAAAAACATAGATGCACTTCCCCCCAAAACAACACCTCCCAATGTTCCTTTATATGAAACAAACAAAAACAAAACACAAAAGGCTTAAGATGCTTGCCAATAGCACACATCATTTTCATGGCATGCGATCTTCAAAATTTCTGCAGTTCAAGACTCAAGTTCTAAGATGAAGCACCTTAAAACAGATAATTTGTTTGGCTTCTGCAGTGTGGAACTTCGCATCTAAGTGCTGATATTTATACACACACAATAGCAAGATGTAACACATCATCACAGTCTAGCTTTGATTTAGTATGTCAAGAGAACGCTGCTGGTAAGATCAAGACCCCTACAAAACACAGCACTACCAGTCTCCAACATTTCTTTCTTCTACCTTCTTATTTCCTCGTTCATTATGGTTATAAGAAGGGCACTGTAATTTGCAACATCCAAATAACATGCATTCCGGGCAGCGACATCAGCAGGAGCAGAGAGCACTCCTAACTCTACTAGATCAAGATTTTGAATCTTTACAAATTCCAGCTGTAGTTTAGATAAATGGGAATGAAGTCTAAAGAGATTTAATGTCATATTCACCTGCCTGCAAAACTCACAAGCTCCAATTTCATACCCAACTACCAGGGCAGCACTGGAATCAATGGAAGGAGCATGTACTATGAAATCCTTTAATTGATTTTCTTTTCTAAACAAATGGAACTGCCTTCGTGTATCTTTCACACTCTTATTCGTTCCTGCAGTCAGTCTGGCAACTCTCTCTAAAGACTGGAGGAAACAGGAAAAGAACTGCTGAAAAAGAGCTCTAGTAAGGAACAGGTGACACACAGCAGCAGAGTTCACAGATTTTTCTTAAAATACCATTTTTTCCTCTTTTCCTTCTCCCTGTATTACCATAGGTATCAAAGAAAAGCAAATTCTGCAGATCCATCACACAGGCAGCAGTTTCTGAATGCAAGGCACCTCAGAACGATAGAATCATTATGGTTGGAAAGCCCTCTCAAGATCACCTAGCCCAACTGTCAGCACACGAGCAATGCCAGCAGGCTCCCAAACCACGAGCTCGGATGGGTGCGAGCAATGCACACACACGCTGTGAACTCCAAAAGATTGGGAAGATCTTTCTGCCTAAATATAGCAGCTGACTGAAAGTGATAACTGATTACAGTCTAACGATCAGAGCATGTGAAAAAGCCAGTCGCTGAGAGGTTCTATTTCCATCTCCCACTATTTCATCTCACTGTTTATTTAGTGGAGAAAGGATTGCAATACCACCCTACATCCAAATCAACAGCACATCCAGAAGAGAACCACATTACGGTTATCTTAAAAATAACTAGCAAGTCATATTTGACCTTTAAAGTGAATTACTGTACAATTAGAAGACAGGACACTGTTCAAAAGTGAGCAACTGTGTGATTTCGCAGACTAGTTATGCGAAAAGCATTCACAAATGCAAACACTGCTATTATAGTACACACCACTCTTCTTGGGTGGCTGCAGGACTTGGCCTCGTGCCGTGGGTTGCGTTCAGTTCCTAGTAAGCAGCAGGGTAGGAGTTCAAAAGTATTCAGCAAGGGCCTGCACCCGCCCCCACTACACTGCTCTGAGCTCATGCTGCCTTCGTTCACAGCGGAAAGTAGGCTCCAGTCCTGTCCTCCTTAGGAAACCAGACAAGTTTCTGCATATACCCAGGAAAAAATCCATTTTAATGTAAGGACATTATCAGCTACAGCAGAAATCCCCACCTACTCCACACAAGTTTCTTTGTTATCTACATCAAAGGTGCTATAATGCTGTTTAATTATTAAACTCAGAATAAAAGTTGTGAAAGTGCAGCTTACATCTACTTGCTTTGCATTTTTCTCTGAATGGACACAAAGCCAGCTGCATTTTAAGCTTTCTTATTAGAACAGAAGTGAATGGTAATCATACATATTGGGTCTGCAGCATGAAAATGGGGAATAGCTGAGTTGCCTGAACTGAACTAAGAAACGGTCTTCTACTTTACTCCTTTTAAACTCTTTACAAGGAGAAGTACATTTTAGAAAACTTACCTTTTAATAAATTTTAAGTAGAGAATATTTAAACAAGACAGACATTGTCATTTTTTATTGTAGGGTCAGAAACTTTTCTTTAATGACTATTAGCTTTCTGTCATTCTCTGACCATGGATTTCCTGAGCCTGCAAAAAACCCTACTTTTCTTATAGCTCCACAAACAGCCTCAAATAGAATTGATATACATTGGTTATTCTCAGTGACTCTCTCCAGAACATCTACTTTTCCCTTCGACAGCTTGAGCAAGCTTTCAGACAACCTGTGGGGTTGAGCCAGAAGGGAAAAAGTATCTGCCCATCCTCCATCAGGACATGAAGAGGCACAAAGAGAGGCTCTGTCCCCATTCAGTTTTTCCTTCTGCTGGCCTTCTTCCCATTTAATCCGTCCGTCAAAGCCTGACTTTACTCTGGCAGAGTTCATTACCCCAATGGTTTGTGTGGAAGTTGCAAGAAAATACATGACGTAACATAGTTAAGAAAAACCGGTAGCCACAAGGAAAAAGATGTAAAGTTTCCAAAGCTTCAACTGTATAGCTATGGCTCAGCATCAGAAATAGCACTTCAACAACCTGGAATACTCAGCTTTACTTCATTCCCTGTCTTCCATCTCCACCCCCCCCCCCCCCCCCCCCCCCCCAAATCATTAACCAGACAATTAATGGGAAAAAAAAAGCATGTAAGGAGGAGATACAAATAAAACCAAAAAAAGGGGAGCTCCCCAAGTACCAGAATAGCTGATACTAAAAGCAGGCACCCACACATCAGCAAGGCAGTGTTAGTCTTACTGC
Source organism: Lagopus muta (assembly GCF_023343835.1). Classification (NCBI taxonomy): domain Eukaryota; kingdom Metazoa; phylum Chordata; class Aves; order Galliformes; family Phasianidae; genus Lagopus; species Lagopus muta. The sequence goes on from NC_064434.1 coordinate 13,189,651, forward strand.
AGACAATACCCTCAGAAGCAGCCTCCAGACCCTTCCAGGGCAACAAGCAGCTGTCTTCAGAGTGATCCTTCAAAGCAATGCCGGCCCTTCCCTCTAACCTATATCTGCATTAGCCACTTGCTGGTATTCCTGTTCTTGCTTGCTCACTGGAATGAGCCATTTCAGACTCCAGTTGTCTTTAACAGAGCAGATCTTTTAGTCCTTTCCTCTTTGAACACCAGTGGTATTTACGTTAGTGGAGCTCCTACACCAATCACCTCCACAGAGCCTTCCTGCAGGTGACATCCTGTGCTCAGGAATGAGGGTACTCCTCAAGGAGGAGCTGCACAGGCCAGGCACAGACGCAAACACCACTGTACTTACATTACTCCAAAGCCTAAGTCAGAACATCACATGGTACATCCTCCCATGATCAGGTTGCAGAGGAAAGTAAGGAAAGTGAAACCCGTCATGCACCACAAATGAACTGTAGGGTGACAAAGAAGAGCACAGCATCCCATAACACTGAACCTGACCTCAGACACCTCCACCTGTAACATAAGGGATGCTCTTACCTTTCTTCGTCCTTGAAAATAAACTTTCGCAGCTTCAGATCTCGCAGTACCAGTCCACCATCATGGCAATGTGCAACAGCGGAAGCTATTTGATAGAAGAGTTTGGCTGCTTCCTCTTCTTTAAGCTTCTTGCAGGTGCGAACAAATGAATGCATGTCCCCATAGCTCCTTTCAAAGAACACGTACGCTTTTGTCTCCCCAAGAATTATTTCAGTAATTTGGTTGATATTTTTATGTGCAGGCAGACAAAAACATGGTGCTAATAACTCCTGGTAGCAGCCAATATCAAACACCTGCAGGAACAATGACAGTAAAGCCAAGGTTAGCGCTGCGAAGGACAGTGAATGACAGTGTATCTAATTCTGTTAACAGAGCACCTCTGAGCATAGTTTATACTGTACTGAGGCAAACAGGATGTCACGGGCTCACGGCATAGAGGACAAGACAAAACAAGCTGTGCAGCCCCTCACAACGCATATTTGGAGCCCCTATGGGAAAGGCCTCCAAAATTTGTAGCAGGAACAGACTCATTAGCTAATAGCTGATCAAGTTAACAACTTAATCTGAATTAAGCTCTAAAGATCAGTGACAAGCAGCTCTCAGACTGAAGCTTGTTTATTTGTATCCAAACTCACAGACAATTTGACCAGTAGTTCTGCCTTGAGAGAAGCTGTCGGATTAAATCCACTCTGATCCCCATGCTCCCTCTTGACTTTATTAACCCATTAACAATTGACAGATTTTCAGGTTTAAATATTATCCTTCACCATTCATATTTATTTCCTGCATTTCTTCCCCCTCCCGCAAACAGCAAAGTCACTTTCATTTTCAAAGTCTCAGTTTTACAATGGCTGTTTATGAGATCAGAAGGACAACCAGGGAAGCAGCCCCAGTGTTGGAGTGCAGACAAACACCCTTCAAAAGGGAAAAGGCAGAACCACCCCGAGCTCTCTGTGCTTCAGTCGAGTGCTCCATTAAAAGCAAAGTGTCCCTTTAATACCGAGTATGTTATCACTGATCTTGTGAATGAGCTGTAGGAATTAAAAAGGCTGCTGGGAAACCCAAACATAAAAAGTTACTATAATCTAGTGATGACGAATGAATCAGTATGTGAGTCGATTGAGAAATGCCCACATTACATGAAGAAGAAAGACTTCATTGAGAATAACAGCAGTCAGTGTGCTGGAGGAGAATATAAGCCAAGTATTGATGGCAGGGATTTTTGTTTTTAATTATACCTGCTCCGGATGTGCTACAAAGCAAGGGATTAGTGTTTCCACCAGCATAAAAATGCTATTAATATGTAACTTGCTCTCCGATGTTTTGTTACTTGGGTAAAAAGAATTTAAGGTAGTCATGTCCCATTTTAATTGAACACAAAATTGAAGAGCCTGGTAAAGCCTCCAAACACATTGAAACCACGGTTTCTTATTTTTGTGTTCTATCTGGCATTTGTATTGCAGCAGCAAGTATTTGCGTACTCTCCCAGAAGCAAACCTCCTTGCTTTCTTTGAACCTTTACAAAGCTTTCAGGACTGGGCTTTTAAGACACAATTCAATCCAAATCTCCCTAAGGTTTCACAATGTGTGCCATGTACTGCTTCAGAGCACAGTACTAATCATCCCTTTCCACAGAAAAGGATCCAAACTCACACCATGGAGAAACCCCCTTCCTCGTCCCACACCTGTGAGACTGCACTCCAGCATAGCAGACACAACCTTAACGGCTGCCAGCCAGATCCCACACGTTTTGCAGGGGGCAGATCAGCACGGAGGCATTCTGGCGACACAGTGAGCCAAGGAAGCAGAACTTGGGAGGGGAGGGGTGTAGCTTAAATCACCCGGGTGTAAATCATTCCAGAGGAGAACTCATTGACATTTATATCTCAGAACTCTAAGTGAATGGCCGTGCTACAAAGAGGCTGCTGTAAAATAAAATTTAAGTGGGAATATTCACAGAGCTCAAATCCCTTGTGAAATAAGTGCAGAACTGTCCTAACCAGATTGTCCTGATAGAAATTTGCCACATTTTCTGGCCCCTGGGCTAGGTTAAGCAGGTATGGATCTGTATCAGCACAGTGTTTGAAAAGGAGGAGATGGGAAGCACCATCACACTGCTACAGGGTAGAATACCTTTTATAAAACGCTTCTTTGTATCCCAGCTTTTAAAATCCCTGGCCTCAATTCAGCAAATGTCCAATAAGCTGCAGTTTGATTTAGTTCTCGCTGGGAATTGGAAGTGAGAAGTTACCACTGTTCAGATGCCATGGAGCCTTGAAGCAAATAACGGCATCTGTACAGTCAGTGGGTGCAGCCAAATGAATCTTGAGAATCATCAGTATGTGTCTGTTATCCAACCCAATGTTTGTGCAAGCAATCTCCCAGAGCATCTTCAATAAGATACCAGATAGCAGGTCTCTTTGCCGGAAGGCTACTTGACAAATAGCAGTCATGTTACCGCAGGCATTTTAAAGAAGGCTTTAAATTGAGTTCAGGACTGACAACTGTATATTCACAAACCCACAATTTGAACCAGGATTATATTTTTGGAGCCCTGCTAGAAGTAGTGCCTTGCACATATGGAAAAACTGATACTATTGAAAAGTCGGGATCAGCTTAAAAACATACAGGTTAAAGGGAGGAAAGAAATCAAGTCCAGCCTTTGTGAGCTGCAGCCACGCCACTCCTGCTGTTACCAAAACACCACCTTAATCCTGCAAACCAAACAGGAAACAAAGGAGAGCAGAGCCCCCACTTCACCACTTGCCACACGAGTTCACCTATGATTTCACACAGAGCAGCAGCTTTGTGGGATCTGTTTATTTCATGAAAAGATGCCAATGTCCTAGAGTGCAGCACTGTGCTGCTGCACCAAGCTGGCTTTCATTCTAGAAATTCTCCTGCTCTGTTTCAGTTTAGTAACAAAGCATTCATTTCAGCATGCAATATTAGCCCTTTGCAAAGTCATGGGCCCTTTTTTCCCCTGAATAACCACACAAAGTCCGAAGTTGCCTTAACACCAGGTTGTATAACTCAATCAATGAGCGCATTTAAATTACCCTCTGAACTCCAGGCTCGACAAAGAGAGAAACGGGAGCAATTATTTTCACTTCTCTGCTACGAGCCAGTCCTGAACTTATGAATTGAGCACAGAAGTATGAAACCATCAGCAACACGAGTATTAATCCCTGGAATGTGAGCAAGTTACAATATGTCTACTTTTCAGTTTTTGCATTAGTTTGACACCCAACATCGCCAAAGGGCACTATTCTCTAAATTAGGAACAATGCAAATACTGCAGTGCCTGCTGCAAGGTTGCAATCTGCTCCATAGTTACAAGAACTACTACTGCGGGGCACGAGTCTGGCTCACTACAGACAATGAGATCTGCAATTTAGGAACAAAGGAAAATATTCCCTCAGCCCAAAAGGAAGATAACATAGCTCAACAGACGTTCACACATCTGGGGGTACTCCTCCAACAGCTCACCTCTAAGGGCAGAGCAATCAGAGAGGAGGCATGGAGGGCAGACAGGCTACAAAGAGCGGGCCAGCTATTTTGTCTGCTCCTCCAAAAGCCGTAGGTGTGCAGGTTTTATTCTTGCTCAGTTGTGCAATGGGGGAGGATGATGTTTGCAAACAAGCTCCATGGTGAGGAAGCTCGGGCTGATTCATTCAATGTGAGGTTTTTTTTTTTCTTTTTTAAATCACTTTTGAGACAAAGCTCATTGCGACCTTCCCGCTTCCGCATCCTCTTCCGTCCCAGAACAAGGGATGGGGAGAAAAACCGAGGCAGCCAGCAGGTCCAACACCTCCAAACAAGCCGGCAATTCCCCATTCCATTTTGAGGAGTGAGAGTAGGAAAGACGAGGTTTTCTCCTGCCCTGAACTCCCGCTAAAACCTACTTAAAGGACTGCTCTTTCCAGAACAATGTCCCCGGGGTGAGAGGCAGAGCTGGCTGCGGGCCACCGCTAGAACGTGGCCATTGTCTGGAGAGAGGGAAAAGTTCCAGGATGCACCCAGAATGCTGCTCCTGCGCCTTTCATTTTTAAAAGTATTTAATAATTGAAGCCCACGGCTGCACTCGGCCCTCCTGCGAGACACGGGAAACTGACACGAGACGTGAGGATAACAAGGAGGTGAGGCATTACCTTGCAAACCAGCTCCTCGCCACTGTGCAGATGTACGGCTCGGAAAACGTGGTCTCCCTCGAGAGGCTCCAACAATAAGTATTTCCCGATGCAAGAAACGCAATGCGACAAGTTCGGGGTCTCCGGCGGGCTCGGCGAGCCTAGATTCGGGCTAAAACTCTGGCTTGGCTCGATGGACCGTATGGACGAAAGCTCCTCAAAATCCTGGGTTTTATTCCGCGGTCTCCCATATCGTGCTATCGTGATAGGGGTTGACCTTTGTATGTTCATGAGTATAGAGAAGCCCAGCCGAGACGCTGCACCGGAGCCCTGGCGTGGAGAGCGGTCCCTCGCCCGTCCAGCTGCGGCCGCCTTTGTGTGCGCCGGGGGGCGGGAGCGGGAGCGCGGCGGCGGCGGGCGACCAGCCTCAGCGCCGCGTCCTGGCACGGGGAGAGAGCGCTCAGCCCGCCGCCCTTTGTTCCGCCGGCGGCCGGGCGCGGAGCGGAGCGGGGGGCGGCGCGGCAGGGAGCGGCGCGGTCGGGGCTCGGCGCTGCCGCGGGGCGAAAACAAAAGGTTAAGTCGGGCGCTACGCGCACGGGGACCGTCCTTTCTCTCTCTTCTACAGCGAGGCTGATCCGCGCTGCCGAGGCCGGGCTGTAGATGGCGTGGCAGCTCCGCCGCTGGCGCCCGCGGCGCTCCGAAAATGCCCCGCGAAATAGCGAGGGAGCATTTAACCGGGAGCGTGCAGCGGACGCCGGGCCGACAAAAGGAAGCGCGGCGCGGCGAGAGGCTCCGGGGGGCCGCCCCGAACCGCGGCTCCGCGTGGGGAAAAGGGAGTTGGGGGCCGCTGCGACCTCCGCTCCGACAGAACAAAAAGTGTAAGGGAGGATGAACGCTTTCACCGCACAACGGGATTTGGGATTGGGGGCACAAAGGAAAAAGGGGAAGAAAAAAAACAACGCTGCGAAAAGGGGGCTCAATTCTCACTGCGGGTGCGATAATCTGTGCAATCGCTTAAAATAATAATTAAAAAAAAAAAAAAAAAAAAACATAACAGATCGCAGGTTTTGTTTGGGATTCCCCACCCCACGCCCGAGGGTTGCACAAGAGGGAAGGAAAGGCTGACCGCGCCGCTCTCCTTCAGCAGGGCATCGTCTTCCCCCGCCGCATCAAAGCTACTTACGTGGCGGGGACGCTGGCTGCTCCGAGCCTCGCTGCCGGCCGCCGCACGCCCGCACGGTGCCCAGCGCGCAGGCTGACTGCCCCGCCGCCGCCGCACGCCCCGGCCCGGCCCGGCCCGGCCCGGCCCCGCCGCCCACCGCGCCGCGCCCCGCCCCGGGCGCCCGCCGCCCCGCCCCAGCCCGCCCCGGCCCGCCCCGGCCTGGCCGCCTCCCCCCGCCGGCAGCAGCGCTAGGGGTAAACAAGGTGAAGCGGCTTGGGGCTGTTCAGCAGTCGGGTTCTGTCTCTCGGGGGGTTCCCCTTGTGGTTGGGGGTGAGATGTTAACTAATTAATTGTAATTAGTAATAACTTCCAAACTCGAGAAAGAACGAACCTTCCTAAAAGAAGAGTGTGGCTGTTGTATGCGGATGCTGGGTGCGTTGCATGTGCCGGAGCCGCAGCGGGCGTGTTTGGTTTCTCTTTTTGTCAATGAAGAAATTGCTTTTTTTTTTTTTCTTCTTTTTTTCCTGCGGGCAGCGTGGGGCTGTACGTCCTTAGAGCAGCCGCAGCTGCAGCCGTGTGAAAGGGGTGTTCCCTTCAAAGCAACGACAGGAAAAAAAAAAAAAAAAAAAAAAACATATATATATATATATATATTTTTTTTTTTAAAAGATGAAATGAACAGTAAGAAGACAGCGAGGTGTGGGAAGCAGTGCTCTAGCCTGTAGCCATTGCCTGGCAGGGCAGAGGAGCCCTTGTGCAGGGAAATGACAAAAGGCAGGCTGTGTCTTGGCACCCTTGCTCTCACATCAGGATAGGGAAGAGTCAGAAATGGGAGAAGAAAGATTTTGGGGATGGTGGTGGTGAAGTCACCATCCCTGGAGGTGTTCAACAAATGTGGAGATGTGGCACTGAGGGCAATGGTTTAGTGGGCATTGGTAGTTGGATTAAATTATTTTAGTGGTCTTTTCTAACCTTGATGATTGTGTGCTTTAGATGATCACTCAGGGTGGTGAGGCACTGGAACAGGTTGCCCAAGGAGGCTGTGGATGCCCCATCCCTGGAGATATTCAAGGCCAGGCTGGATGTGGCTCTGGGCAGCCTGGTCTGCTGGTTGGTGATCCTGCACATAGCAGGGGAGTTGAAACTAGATCACTGTGGTCTTTTTCAACCCAGGCCATTGTGTGATTCTGTGTTGCTGGTGAATCAAGGGAGCCTGATAATAATGAAAAGGCCTTGGTGGCAAAATTACTCAGAGGATAACTTTCAGACAAAGAAATGCCTCTGAGCAGGGCTGCGGAGAGGCTGTAGAGATTCCCCTACAGTGGACTGGTCTTGGCAGGGAAGGCACAGACATGGATGCAATGAGGGTAGTTCTCATGGCATCACACTAACCTCATCACTCCTCCTCCATGTAAGGGGCTCTCTGTGCTGTGTTAGGTAGTTGTAAAAGGAAGACTACTGAGAAAGGATTGTTGCAGTGCTGAATTAACCTTAGAATGGGGCAGATGAGCCTCAGGGAGCAGATATTATTGAGATTTGGTCTTGGTGAACGTTTCAGTGGAGAAGGACACAGAAGTAGTGCAGTCTGCAGCAGTCTCTAGGATGACCTGCAAACCCAGTCTTTGCTATTTGCCTCAAAATAAAGAGGTGTTTCCCCCCATTCTTCAGTTGTTCCCTTCACCTCTGAATTCCCTGTAACTCTCCAATACCATTTTTAGAAATGGGATGAGCAGTGCCGGATATTGAATCATTGCAAATAAGGACAAGCCATAAAGTTATGCAATTTGCTCTCCAGTCTCACATCCTGTGATCCAAATCAAACATTCTTTTCTTAGTAGATGGCTTTTTACACAATTTCTGCCTTCTTCCCCCCCCTTCCCCCCCACCCCATACTCCTGACTATGACAAAACATGAGAGACCTAAGCTCTTGCACCAATCTCTGTTCTTTGAGCCAGTGTTTTCTGTTTCACTTGCTTAGTTTCCCAGCACTAGCTGAAGCCACAGACCCAAACAGATCTGGAGAGGATTCACAGAGCCTCCAAGCCTAGCAGGAGAAATAAGTGAAAGGAGATGGATGAAAAAATCTGGATTACTCTAAGACTCTTGTTGGAAATTCATGATTTTTAATGGAATCTGAAGCAGTGATTCATAGTGGAAGGGGATACATTTGCTGTAAATGTAACTATTCAGTTTTGGAAGGAAGAAGTTACACATTTCAGTTTCTGATTTTACTCCTGCCCTTCCATGCCTCTTAGAGTAGCAATGACACATGTCTATCCATGAGGTCAATTTAGTTTTTCCAGTGTAATTTGAAAATTATACTTTAATTTCTTTGGTATCTTTCTCCAAACCTAAAACTTCATAAACATTACTTCTACTCTCAGATATGTCAGTGAAAATATTACCATTTCAATCTGATGTTAAAGGAACAAACTCTGAATGAACAGTATATGCCTTATTGAGACATTAGGTGAATATAATGCTGTGTCTGTTTTTACGGATGTAATAATTCATATCAATTGTAGAGCAAAATCAGCATATAATATTTGAGATATGAAAAGGAGTCAAACCCTAAAAGTCAGATCAAAGTCTATAGACCAGCTCAGCAATAAAGTTTTGTCTATCTATCTGCTGCCTGCCTTGGCATGTGGCAAAATGATCATAATATCCTCACGATCTTTTTGAAGATACCTCTGTTTGTCAGAATGCTGGTTGCCTCCTTGCCATCAAATGAGCTGGGGGAGATTCCTTTTGAGATTGTTTACTGGATGACTTTTTATCTCTGGACTTCACTGTGCTGACCTACCTTGTCTGGAAGCTGTCACCTAGAGAGAATCCTATTAGAAGTTTCTTTATCTTTTAAATGCATTCTGCAATTTATTTATTTGTTTATTTATTTATTTATTTAGTTAGTTAGTTAGTTAGTTAGATTATCGTGTCCACTATTGAAGTGCTGAGTTCATTCTCTGGAATGGCTCTTCCTGAAGGAAATACAGGTCAGTGTCAGGGGACAGAACCTTATTTTTTGCTTTTCCTACTTTTTTTGGAGTCCAAGGTGTGCCTATGAAGGAGGCCTTCCATTTTTATGTTATAGAAAGTGTGAACCAAGCTCTCCTCTTTTCTGTACCCAATGCTTATGTTTGGGCAAGCAGCAACAATAGATATTGAAATTGGAGTTTACTGTGTCAGGGACTAAGAAAAAATGTTAAGTGAAAAGACATTGAATAGTGTGATAAACATTAACCTTGTGGAAGGGAAAGAGAAGTATCTTTTTTGTAACTTGTAACTCTGACTTTCAATATGCTTTATCTTTTAGCATCTCCTTTTGCGTATATGGACACTGTGTGGACAGGAGCCAACCCTTCTTCCCAAGCTGACAGCAGTCTTTCTTCCATTGATGTCAATGAGCTTAGATCAGAGCACAAGTCTTGTGAGTGATCAAAGACAGTTCTACATAAAAAAGACTTCCTTTTCCAGGTCAGTCTGCTCCTTGTCCCTTTACAGAAAATATATTATCAGCATACAAACGCAAGCCAGAAAAAAAAAAAGGATAATAATTTTTGAAGTGGTAAAATAAAGACCTTCATTTTATTTTTTGCTGATTTACAAAGTGCAGGGCTGAGCCTGTTGGGAGCATTAAACAACTATTAAGTGTTGAGAAATGTCATATTGAGAAGACAGCCTCATTCCAGCAAAATTAATCAAAATAGCTAGCTCAAAATATGCTTGTGAGTACCTTCCCATCAGTTGTCAAGACTGAATCTTCTTGCCAATTTGAATATAATTTTCTATTTTCTGTAAGAAAAATTTTAATCATTTGCTATGGAACTCTAGTGTGCTAGTAAGACACGTTAAGCAAAAGGGTAAATTGTGGGACAGTAAGGGAATATGTCTTTCTTCCATACATCAAAAAGGGTAATTCAAGTACACAGAGAAAAGCGTCTGTTCTTCAAAAAGAGGTGAAGAGGTGTGAGGTGTGATTTTTGCATGTGGTATAGGAGTCCTTTTTTTTTTTTTTTTTTTTTTTTTTTTTTTGTGTCTGAATGAGCTACTAATGAGGGGGAGCTCAACAAGAAACATACTCATTTGCATGAACTTCACGTGAGGGGCTTACATGCATGTTCAATAAGGGTAGAACAAAGCATGTTGGGATAAATACCTGTGCGTATTATCTGTAGTCAGAATCAAGCCTTAGGCTAAATTCTTCACTCAGATAATAATAAAATAAATCAAAATAAAGTGTTGTTGAATAACACAATTAAAAAAAAAAAAAAAGACAACACTCCACAAACTAATTTACGTACTGAAGACAGTTAAATTAGGCAAAGAGGAGCAGGTCCAACATTTCTGCAAACTGCCTTTCTGATATGTTGTACAGAAATTGTAAAGAAAAGAACTGTTAGCTGAAGTGTGAGGTTTGTCTCCATGTGCTTATTCAGCTGGAATCTAAGAAGTGTCTCAGTTGTGTGCAGGACAAATCTGTGCATACAGGAGGGTGTTCTGCCTAGGAGGGAAACCAGTTCTCGGCTCGAAAACAGCAGTCTTTATTTCTGTTTCCAGATCCTAGTGACATGTTAGATCTTTCAGTGATACTATCACATAGCCAAGTTTCAGTGTGGCCATGACCACAGTATGTTTGCAGCCTACCCAGTCCTGCTAGTTTGGAAAGCTCCATCACCATGTCAGATGTGTTACTGATGGGTCTCAGATAGCATGAGGAACAGCAAATCAGCTGTAGAAATCACAACACTGCCCTCCAAATCAGCCTGTCAAGACTGTGGGTTGTTGGCTATCCTAGACAGACCTTACATCTCCCTGTTACCACTAGCTCTGATTATTCAGGGATGGCACCATTCCCAGAAGCTAAAAAGTGGTTCTGTTATGTATATCCATATTAATGTTATCCCTCACTAATTGAGATCAATCTCTGTGGTGGAATTCTCTTCTGAACAGTCTTTTTTTTTTCCTCCACACAGGACTTCCAGCCCCCTTTTAGCTGTGTAAAAGTACCTGTAAGAAAAGCATGCACTCATCACATGTAATAGTGGGAATGCTTTTATATTTCCTGCATTTTAAGTCATGCTATTATTATTGACAGAAAACAAACAAACTAATAAAAACTGATGGGTTTGTTTCTTTTAAATGGGCCAAGTGAGTAGAGCACATGACGATCATCCATGATGATCAAGAAGAGGAATGTTGAGTTTTCACTTTATGGGGAATCCTTTATATGCAAAAGGAGCTATGAAATAGTACGACTAGTTGTTCCTAACCTTTTGGAATTGAACAGACTCACATGGACTCTGAGTTGCTCTTAACATGTCCCTTCTTTTAGAGAGATACGGTGCCCATTTGTTTCTTTAGGAATGAATTGTCATGGGGAGTTATTTTCCAGTCAAGCATACAACCTGAACATGATTTCTTTTAAGCCATGTTTTGCTACCTCGTTTGCACTCATCAGTATGAAGCTGGTAGAGGCGTATGTGAGAAGAAAACCTGATAACTGGATGTCTTTCTAGGAGATGTTCTCCAAAATTTCTTTGCAATTTGCATTGCCAGCCTTTTGGACAGCACTGAAAAATGAGCAGGTTCACTAAACAGAGCTGAAATGAAACATCATCCCTATCATTCACAAAACACAAGAAACTTCCCTTAGCCAAGTCTGTATCCCATTCCTCACTCAGAAGGTTTTTATTTTATTTATTTTAAAATAGTCGTTGGTGCAGTTTGCACAGTTGCATTCACAGATGGTAAGGCTGTAAGCCATCTTATAACCAATTCTGACTCTTCATCATGGGACATGAGCTCAACTACAACTGATTCCCACTTGAGCAAGAGCAGGGCTTAAGACTAGAAAAGGCATTCGATTCTATCACATTGTGTTGTAAATGATTGCCGTTGTTACTTATCCTTAACGCAACTAAAATTATGTGCTTTCAGCTTTGTACTAGATTTCCTTGTATATTTTTCCACCAGAGTGGAATGTCCCCTGTTAGACACTGCCTGTTCCACACAAAAGCACTTACAAACCATAATCAAGTTATTCTTTAGCTTTTACTGTGACATGCTAAATCTAAATAGACTTATACTGTGGTTTTGCTCCATTCTACAACCTTACTTTTTTTTCATTCATATCCTCATGGTTCTTCTCAGAACTACCTCTAGTTTGCCAACATCCTTCTTAAGTTGCTGACATCAGTGCTGACATTATTCCAGTAGCTTTCACCAATGCCAAACACTGAAGTAATACAAGCTCTTGATTCCCCTTGATACCATCCTCTACGCATAGCATAAGATTAAACTGCCCTTTTTTGAAGCTCAGTTTCAGAGGGTTCTTGAGCTTAGCTAGATGTCTACCAGGACTGCCTGTTCATTTTTCAATTTCATTTTTCCAAAGAAGAACTCATCTCATGTAAAAGCCTGTGATTTTTGTTCCTAAATGGATACTTTACATCGGGTTATATGCAAGATGTGTGCTCTCTCTTTGGCATCTCCTCTTCAAGCAGTGTCTAAAAGGCCTTTATCAGAAAATGCCCACTTCCAGATTGTGGTTTGTTGAAAAATATTATTTGCATTGGCATTACTTTCTCCTGCACTGCCAATAGCATTATGAATAAGCACAAAGCTGATAAGAAGTTCCAGCAGAACCCAGTCTCATATCCCCACATTACATTGGCCTGATAGATTTAGAATTACCTTGTTTGAAAACAAGTCAGTTTGCTATATATGTTCATCATATTAGTTCTGATTTCTGACAGTCTCTTGTGATACTGTATGGCAAATGCACTCAAAATCAAAATATATAATATTACCACAATTGCTTTTATCCACCAAAGTTGTACTATCATAAAAATAGCATATTAATTTGATAAGATCTTTCTTCCATTAATCTGTGTTGATTGCCATTAATTAAATTGCACTGTTTTTTAATACTTTATTAATTGACTTTCCTATCAGCAGCTCCATCGCTCTGCCTGGAATAGACGTCAAACTGACAGGCCTATAATTACCTGGTTGTCCTATTTTGTCTGTAGAATTATCGGTAAAATACTTAACTTTCTTCCAGTACTTCCTCAGAAATATGATGTTTTTATCCAGCTTGGGCTTCTCTCCTAATCATGGCTTTTTGAGGATCTAGTGAAGTTTTTCTGAGTTGCTCTGACTAATTATTCACATTTTTGTTGGTTTAAATTTTCTTATCCAGGCTGATACATCCCTTACTTGTTTTTGGCTTTGAGAAATGGATCTTTCAAGGCAAAAGCATAAATTTTGCTGGTTAGGACTTTAACCTGCTTACACATATAACATGTAAAATGCATTAAAAAGACATATAAAACATAAAACCAAGTTATTACCACTTCCACCTAAGCAAACTTTAGATTTTGTGGTTAATACTTCCCTGTCAGGATGAGGTCTAATGCAGAAGTTTCCCATGCCAGATACAGCTCTTTTTGAGTCAGGAAGTTGTTTTGTGTATTTTTTCTTGAAAATCCAAGAATGCTTTAGTACTTGCATCATGAGACATCCCTTTGCTCTCCCTTCAGACTTATCTTGCCAAGACTGAAAATGCCATATATAGTGAAAGGCTTTTAAAAGGCTAATCTGGAAGGTCACCCTACACCCAGAGGTAGAGCTGGTTAGATGAGCCAGTTCTGAGTCGTTTGGAATAAAGCCTTCATGGCATACGAGCAGCACTGCCATGCTGCTGGCACTGAAAACTGAAGTCCATGGGAAAGCTAAAACCTGAGTAGTATTCCTTGAGTGCTGGCCTGACGTATTAATGAGAGAGAGTTACTGTCCGTCACGCTTCTGGTTCATTGCTGTGTTGTTTTTGCCCAGGTGTATCCTTGCTTTCAAAAGATAAGTATCGGTTCTGCCATAATTTGAAGGGGGAAAAAAAAAAAAGAGAGAGAATGAGATCACTTCATTGTCTGTCTGCATCTGAGCTTTGGCTGCAGGTAGCAGAGGACTCTTTCAGGTCCCATGGAGCATGAAGACTAGTAGCTGTGCAGGCACCAGCCTGTGCCTCTGTGTTTGCAGAGCGCTTCCTGTTTGGACTTCCATGAGCTTTTTTTTTATCCTTCACTTGCTTAAGTGATGGTTCAACTGGACAAAAGGTATGTATCTTTTGTTGTCTTCAAGGAGAGATGTATAAAGATGTTAAAAACACAAGAATGGCTGTGCAAAGCCAGGCTGATGGTCTATCTAGCCCAGTATTCTCTTTATGACATGCCCCAACAGTAAGCATTCATGGGAGGGGATAACAGTGCAGTCTCAAAGCAGTCTCTCGGGCCCTTTCCCTGGTGATTTTCTCACTGAACCAGCAGCAATGCCTTTCCATTCGATATCCATCACTGGCATTTTCTTCAGTGAATTCTTCTGATTTGCTTTTGAGCCCTCAGACACGCTTAGCAACCACAGCATCCTGTGGCCAGGCATTCCATAACTTAATTGTATATATGAAGAAGTAACTCTTTGTTTGAACTTCTGTCATTCAGGCCTCCTAATTTCATTTGATAGCCCCCTGTTACTGTGCTAGAGGAGGCAGCAAACAGTAATTCCATACTTACTTTCTCTCTGCCATTCATGATTTTATAGACCCTATATTATATCCTCTTTTCCCAGATGAAGAATCTCAGTCCTTTTAGTAATTCTTTTTATGAAAAAAAAAAAAAAAAAAAAAAAAAAAAATCTCATTTCACTGTTCTTTTTCTACTTCTATTATATACTTTGGGAATCCCGCACAGTATTCAGGATGCAGAAGTGTTATGGATTTATAGTGACACAGTTGGCCTCTAGATTGTTCTGTATCTGTTTCCAGCAGTTGTTGATGTTGACTTGTTTTTCTCACCACTGTGAATTGTTCTGCTGAATGTGACAATCTGTGACTATGGCTTTGTGTCATGACTCCAAGATCTTTGTGTCCCCTCAGTGATTAAGACCAGATCGGAGCTCACTGATGGGTCAGTATTTATTCCCCCATGTGAACTGTTTTGCATTTGTTGACACTGGTTTGCCTCTGCCATTTTATTACCCAATGCTTCCATAGCATAAGGCATCTCTACAACTCTTCAGAATCAGATTTTGTTCTTGTTACACCACATAAACAAACATTGCAGGCAATGTTATTTGTTCTCATTTTGTAATGGTTTTGAAAATAGCCTACAGGACAGTATATGTGTTAGGTATTCAGAAAGGGTAGCACCTGACACCACAGGGTAATGCCAGAACCAACCACCAGGGCAGCATATGGATTCATCCTCTCAAAAGGAGAGAGAAGGAGCTCTGAAAAGAGAGCTCAGTCTTCTTACTGGCCTTTTGGAGCTTCAGAGATAGCCTTGACTCCTTCACTTCTCTTCAAGAAAGTTGAAGTGTGTTAGTGAGGTACCTGAACTGAAATCAGAATCCCCTTGGGCTTCATCAGTAGCCAACAGTGGTGTTCATTGCAGGTAAGCCAAATTCTGGGTGTGCTAAAATGGAATTCTCAGTCTCTTTCCATCAACCAGAAAAGAAAATTCTCCATTCTTAAGCCTTCGAGGGGGAAATTACAGCAAGATGGGATAGATCCAGACTTCAGTATGCAGGCTTTTTTTTTTTTTTTTTTTTTTTTTTTTTTTTTTTTGTGTGTGTGTGTGTGTGTGTGTGTGAATTGTAGACTGTGCAATTTTGCAAGCACAAGGAAAGCAAAGTTATAAGGTATCACCTAGGCTGGAACACTGACTATTTGAAGCATGTTATAGCTGATCTATAATTCACATGCTTATTTTGACAGGCCAGCTCTTGTTAGTTTTCAATGGGTGTGGGAGGAAATAGCAGTGCATAAAACTTGCACATTACTAATACCATTGCCATATAAAACAAATATTTGAATAGGAAGTTTCAGAAATGATTCAGTGCTCTAGCTACAGAGTATCCTACAGGATTTTTTTTTTATAGTAACAGAACTAATGAAAAGCAAATCCTGTTTCTGTACCATGGGCATAGGGTGGTCCCAGTGCAGCAGAGCAGAAGTGATACTGTGTCTCAGGGATAGAAAAAGCAGCCCCTACAGATTGCTGGCCCCCTTGGGTGAGCAAAGCTTGCTTTGAAAGGACTCCTTGAGCTGAGAGGTTGCTGTATGCTTTTTAAGTGACTGCACCAGATCGTGTGTGGGTGCAGCAGACAGGGGCTAAAAGCCCAGGGCTGCAATACAGAAGCAATTGAAAAGCTTCTCTGTTGTTGCTGTTCCACTGACTGCAAAGAAAAACTCTCTTACCACCCCTACAGACTATTCTAACCACATCCTTTGAAGGTACTGAAGCTATTTAACTCACTTAACTCGAAGTTTTCTCAGCATTAAGTCATAACTATAAAGCTACAGGGTGAGGAGACAATTGTTACGTCAGTAACAACATTTCATTCAGATGCTTTCATAAGTGGAGGATTTCTAGGTGCTAAAATGTTATATGACCACCAGACAAGGAAGCCAAAATATCACTTTGAAAATAACCTCCTTCACAACATAATTTTTTAGTTTACAGGGAACAACTTGCAAGAAGTTTGGTTCCAGATCTCCTATCAGAAATGCAGTTCTTCCCCTGCACAGTGCTGTTGGGTTGCACAGAGAATCAGCCTGCAGTTTGGAGCAGAAGTATTGCCTTTGTCTTGTGTCTCGTGTCTTGTGTCTCGTCTTGTATCCTGTGCATACTTTATCACAAAAATTCTTGGAAATTTCTCATTTTACACATTGAACAATTAAAAAAAAAAAAAAAAAAAGCACTTCATTAACTCCTGGAGAATTCACATTTCTTCTGATGCAACAATGAAAGGGGATGTGTGCATCTATGAAGCTGAGACACATTTTACTCATCTCTAGCAGAACTTTGATAACCTCTACTACGTGCAATAATACGACGTTATCTGATCTTCAACAATGTGATCAAGGACTTTTTTTTTTCAATTTTCAGTTACTTTTATAATGTTGATGTTGATGAATGTATAATCATTTTTTGATTACGGAAAATCCACCTCAGAGTGGGGAATCCCTTTTATCTTTCTGATATATGGAAAAGTCTGCGTCTCTTATCTGCGCTTTGTTCCTAGAATCATTTTTAGATTGAAATGTACTATACTACTATTTTTTGCTTGCATCTATTTTAATGATCACTTATATGTGATACCACAACAGGTGGGGTTATTTATACACATGGAAAAAGATGTTAGATCTGTAAGTTGTTCAAGATCTTAAAATAACTTGTGTACTACAGGAATCCTTTCTGTTAACCTTAGAAAAGGGTGGCAGTGTGGGGAGGAAATGAACATAAAGTCATTTTATTTCTGTCTCGCAAGACATGAATGAATAACTGTTGTCATCTGATCTTCTGACGTTGATCCCCTGTCTGCGACTTTTGAGCATTTTGCATTACTTGTTTCCCTACCTTCCTCAGCTAAGGTGGGTAAAGAAACATTAAGCAGAAGAATGATGTCATTTTATGCATTCAAAATGTAATAGACTTGAGAAATGCATTTTTTTTCCTCGATTTGTAGGTATGTGGAAATAAATGGAAATAATCCTAAAATAAAAGCAAAGAGCTGTCCCTTATACTCAAAAGTTTCTAACATCCCTCAGTGATGATGCAACAGCCAGTAAGACTGAGTGAGTAGCCAAGTGTAATTCTGATCCCTGCGCCTTGCCAGGCTGTGACACTGGCACATTTCCAGAATAAGCCAATTTCAGAACTATGGAGCCTCCAAATATGATCTTCTGTCAGTCACAGGGATTTCAATTGCAGGAAAGGAAAGATTGATCCAGCAGATTATAACCACCACTGTATGAAACAGTAAAAGCAGCGATTTTCCCTGTAGCGGAATGCCAGCTACTCTGGGACTCATCATCACCTTCAGCTGTGCTGGGAAGTTGTGGTGACTTAGCTCAGGTATCTCTGTGTCTCATCGTGCTCCTGTGATGCAAGCCACTGTTTTTTAATAGGTGCTACAGTGGCAACTCCCAAGCCATGCTGAAACAACGAAATGCTTCAGAGTTTCCAGAATCATCCTCATTTCAGCCTTTTACTTCTCATAAAAGGAGAAATAAACAGTGAAAGTGATGCTCACATTTCCTCTCCAGTCACTCCTGATTTTTGGATTCTTGCTGTAGGACAGAGCAGCCATCCCTGGACCAGTTCCTGGGGGCTGCTGTGCCCTCCCCATGCCGTTGTGAGGTAGCAGCTGTGCACCTCCAGACTAGGTGCCACGTCATGTCACAGTCGTGGATTCACAATGATTGTGGATTCACTGGGATATGCAGCAGTACCTCACAGCTCTTGGGTGGTTTCTCTCTAACATGGGACACAGGACAGAGCCAGTATGCAGCAAGAGAGGAGTCTTGACAAAGGCTAAATTACCAAGGGAAGTTCCTCAGTGCTAAGGATGAAGCCAGCACCAGTATGGCTGACTGAAATTAAATAACTCTGATAGACCAGCTGTAACAAACAAATTGATCTGAATGTATTTGCCTCAAAGCAATGAGATGGCTCTATTTAAGTAAGATGTTCTTCATAACCTTTTTCTCATCTGACTAATCAAAACCCCAAACTCTCTTTCCTTGCTTATCCTAGAAAATTGTTTGAAGGAAGATACTGTCTGTGACATAGATCCCAAGGGGGGTGCTTATGATGGAATATTTGGTTAGGCACTAGCTTTAGTTTTGGTGAATTGTATGGCTCCTGCCAACACCTGAAGAAGATTATCACTTCTGATAAGGGTTCAAAACATTAATGGAAAACTAAATGGGAGCACATTCTTTCAAGAGAATAAAGCTGATGCTGTGGGCAGTTGCAGTGAGTGACATCAGCTTTCAGAGATTTAACAGGAAAAAGTGCAAAGATTTACTAGTCAAAACTCTTTGTCATTAGAGATCGCTTTGCTATCAAAATAAAATGCAAAGGGTTTTGAAAAGTGAAACCGTGTATGTTTGCTCATGAGTAGGAACAAATAACTATTCCTCCACCTACTGCTCATCTGCTGCTTTATATAATGAATGACTACTCATTTTTAACATTTGTGGCATTTTATCAAAATGGGAAAAAAAAGAAAAAAGGACAAAACTGATTCAGAAAAACAGCTGCCCATCTTGATACCTGTAATTATGTATTAAAACCTAATATCATGGGCAAGACTGCAATGCTCTGGCATTCAGTAGTTCCTTATTTCAGTTATGAGCAAAGTTAGTTCACTGTCTGTTGTTAAAGTTGACTAACTGGGTTAGTCAAGAAGAACATTGTTGTTTATAATCTTATCAAACTCCAACCAACTGAATTTGAAGTATCCCTGCCAGACATCTGTTTCATCCTTTTTTAACGTGCTTTCTTTTGGAAAATTTCAGCTAAAATGATGTTTTGAAGAAGAAAAAAAAAAAAAAAAACAAAAAAAAAAACAGGAAAAGACAAAGGAGACTGTGTTTGACTTCGTGTGTCATTGGTAGACTGTTACAGCCCTGTGCTTAAAAAGCAAAAGCTAAAGAGGGGTTTTGTCCTACCGCCAGAGAAGTGGTCCACCAAATGGCTCTGGCCTAATTGTTAGCCTCTGTGGCATATGCATAGTAGAGATGAGACTGAAATTTGCTGATCTCTGCAGTGATTATGCCAAAGGCTATTGAGATTAAGCAGCATTGTCTGAGCATTACATTGATGCTATGATGATGCTACAGTGGTGCCAGACAGGAGCCAGACCAGCTCCCTCTCCATTCTGGACTGTCCAGTCACTCTGCATGGATATAAAAACACAGAAAGGTTGTGCATTTTTTTTTGTTTGAAGGAAGCATTTCAGCTACAGAGCTGGAGGTCTTCCTCTGCATCTTTCTCAATGTCATTTGCATTTGTGTTTTCTGGTGTCCTGGCTTCAAGAGAAGTTTAAGGATGAGCCTGTGCTGCATACAACCTGGGCAAAGCACTGTCCTCCATTGTGGGCTTTTGGGTCTGCATGTCTCCCTCCCCAATCCAGATCAATCCATCCAGACCAGCAGTTTGCTATAGAAATCATCAAAAACAGCCCCTTTCCTACTGCTGTCTATGTCTTTATCTGAAGTAAGACCTGAAAGAAGTCTTGGTGAGTATGCAGATGTGCCTGAGGACTCCTAGCTGCAGCAGTGAAGTACCGCAGATGGAAAAATATGCTTGTTCTGGGTAATCTTCCTCATGTGACGTTTTGTGGCTCAGCTTTAGGAAGGGCAAAACTCTTCCTGTTGCCCCTGTTTACCTGAATCACTTGTTAGGAACAAAAGAGGGTGTTATCAGATGTCTCTGCATCAGTTGCCAGATGATAGGAATAATAGTATCACAGAGTCTCCCAGAAACCTGATGCAAACAAGCTCTGTAATGCTTATCTATGGAGGGAGAACCACAAAAATGTCAAAATAAGATTAGTATATATATTTGTATAAAGTAGTGTTTTAGAGTTATTTGTTAATAAAACTGGAGACCTTTGAATGAAAGTTTTAAAAAAATCTGTAAAACTAGCACTCAGTGTACAAAAGGGAACTGCTGAGGGAGAAAAAAGCTAAAAACTGTATTAGAATGGATATTAAAAATACTAATATTTATATGTGATAGAACTCATTCTTAAAAATTGGGAATGTTTGAGTTACCATTTGGGGTGAGTAGCATGGCTCACTGTGGGTAATGTTTAGCTTCTTGCTTTTAAATAAGAGGTCACTGTTTCAGTAACAGGAAAAAGGAAGCCATAACATGTAATAAATGTTCAAAGTATTGATTGTATTTGCCAGCAGGTAGGAGAAAAATAGTACGTACAGCAGTTAGATCCAAAACAGTCCCTTCAAATTGTAATTACCTCTCTCTCAAATTAAAGGGTCAGATACTTGAATACACACTGGGAAAAGTTTGGATAAAAGATCAAATCTAAGGCAGATTGATCAACAGTAGCAAGGAACTTGCAGTGAAAATTGCAGTGCTTTAGCAGCTCTCAGGATACTTGGGGCAACAAGGTAAATATTCTGAGGGTATTTTTTTAGGAGGCAACAGAGGAGATTTCGAAAGTTAAATCTCTCAGCTTTCTTATTACATTGTGTTTACATAATCATATCCAGATGCTTCAGGCAATAGTCGTTTCCTGTGCTTACAGTTTGCTGTTGTCTCATCATTCCTTTATTAATCTTTGTAAGGATTAGCAAAACAAACAAGATAACTGTGAAGTTGAACGCAATTTCATGCTGCTTCCTATGAGAAATTTCCAAGGGGCAGTTATCTTTCTGCATATCCTGATTTTCCTCACAAAATGCATTGGCAATTTTTTTTTCTTTATGTTCAGTGTCAGAAACAGCAAGGTGCTGGACTCCCCACTCCTCAGTGTAATGTGTAGATAAGATTCTACATGCCCACAGCTCCAGGCAGGAACGAGGCATTGGTTTTTCAGGCCCTCAGGTTATTCACCCAGCCTTTGTATGGAAGACCATGCACACCTGCAGTGACCTATAAACAACATCCCTTTCACATTATTGTCCAGATAAAAATACACTATGCACTTACTATAACATGGCATTTAACAAGTAACTATTTCCTGTGCATGTCAGCAGAATAAAATACACATAAATAAAATATGTCCTGTACTCTGGAAATAGCACAGTATAGTCATCACAGTGTACGGTTGGAAGTTATTGTGCAATGATAGCACACCTTGTTGAGTGACAGTGCGGGGCTGTTGCCCTTTGCTTAGCAACATACCAAAGCATGGGATCAGAGTCTACACCCTGTCTTATTGCTCAATTAGGATCTGGCATACGTCCTTAGATGTTACCCTGGCCCACATCCACATATTTTACTTGCATATGTAACATCATATTGATGTTGTGAAGGGTAGACCTGATAAAAAGTGTGCAGGATGTGAGGCCACATGCATCTTGAATTCTCTTGCAGGAATCAGATCCATCAAAGGAGAACGGCCTTCCTGGTGAATGCCCTTAATTTTCTGTTTAGTATTTCTAATATTGGCTTGAAATAATTTTAAGTTTCCTAGTAAAATTTGACTAGTAATTAAAGTGAAACATCCTATATCTTAGACGTCAAAAGTATTGTCTACCTTTGTGTTGTGGGTTATTGAAGTGAATTGGATAAGACCCAGAAAAACACAACTGTTACCTGGTGTCTGCTTGCCTCCAAACTGAAATGCTTTCTTTCCTGGTCAGAGCAGAAGCCAAACATAATGAAAATTTCTCCATAAATATTCTCTTGGATTTTAGAAGACGTATTTGTGAAAGACTCATGTGTCTCTTTTAAGTGCCTTTTTTATAGTTTTCACTAAATGGTATTACAAGCTCTGTTAATCACAGAATCAACAGTGGAGGTCTTAGTTCAACCACATCCATCACAGGGATGAAGCTCAAAGCTGGAGTGTTGCCTACCTGAATGCTGAGGGTTAGGGTTAGGGTTGGATTCAGTTGCAAGAGAGACCTGAATCCCTGTAGCAATAATGTCTGTCACTGTCTGTCCAGAAAATAAATTTATGATAGACAAACTAGTAGGCAATCAAATTGGACCACAGTTAAAATCTCTAGAAAATTATGAAATATTATGTGACAATAAACAGTAAACTAAGATAATGTTATTAACTGAGTTCAGCTTCAATTGCAGGACTGGTGTAGGCCTTACCCACAGCTCTGGGAAATCACACAGGTGAGATAACAGCTGAGAAATAGATCACCCAATATTGACTGAGGCATGAATGCATATTAAAATGTATGCAGTGGTTGGCACACTTCTGTTTTGCATTTTGGACTCTCTGATGTGTAATCACATTGTATCCCTATACCCAGTGGGGATAATTAACATCATATTTCTGACATAACCCATTCCATATTTTCAAAACACTTAAAGCAAGATGATAACTTTGAAGTTTCTATTTCTCTGCAATTGTCCAATAAGTTCAAAAGCAATTTCTAAAGACAGGCAGATAGAATAGTATGACTCATGGACAGATAAGTGCATCATGGTCTTGTTGGCACCTCTAATTTAGGCAGCTAGAATTAAAAACAGAAAAGCTATTAAATAAATAATAATATATTTTCCAGCAGTTTTATAGCTTTAAAGGAGTACACAATTATTCTGAGACATTTTACCTAGTGATACCTTAAAATTGTATTTAAAAGAAATATAAGATTTTCAAAAGATCGATAAAGATGGTGTTTAAGAGCTTATTGCTACAATCCCGTATAAAGAGGTTGTACTCACACCAGTACAATCACAACCCCTTAAATGTTTGAATGATGGGTTCTTTGGCACCTAAGCACCTGGTATTTCCTTAAAAAAAATTAAGCATATTAAACACCAGAAGTTTTGATTACCTCTGAGTTTATAGATTACAAGCCCATAACTCTCTCATGTATGTATCTTTAGTTCAGCATGTGGAAGATGGAGCTTCTTTGCCTCTGTGAGTCTTGCCCTTTTTATCTCCTGATCTCATCCAAAATTCTTCAAGAAATTGATGGACAAAGAAAGAAATTGTAAATAACTGTAATCCAAAAAACTGGGACTGTAAAAATGATTTTCCTCAGTTACAATTTTATTAAATAGCTAAAGTGTTTTTCATTTCAGACCAGAAGAAATTTTTTTTTTTTTAGACTTATATATACCATCAATGGAGCTTTAGGGGGAAATCAAAGAATGTTTCGTATTCTCAGCTGAGTACAACAGTGAGTGATAAGGCCAAACATTTCTAAACAAGGTTTTCAAATACAGATTATTCCATTCTTGCACAATGCCTCTGTGAGAAACGTGGTCCTCAGAAAATATGAATACCTCCGTGTCCCATCAAAACATTCAGATTGTCAGATATTAAAATTGTAAGGCTTTACATTATAGGATCTTCCAGCAAATCTCAACAATTTCAGAAAGAGTTTTGTTTGCTGTCGCCACCATCACTACTACTGCTACAAATGCACTGCTATTCATGCTTCTCACATAGGAACAGATACAAGAAATTTGAAAATCTTCAGAAAAAGAAGATAGAACAGAAAAACAATGATAAGAAGAACATGCCTTGCATATAGCTAAATCAATTTTGCTGTGTGCTAGAGAATGCACAGCTGGACTATCACTGCATAACCGTAGAAACCAAACACACACCTTGTAAATCTTGTGCTTGCTAAGTTGCAGGGTAATCTGGCCTCATGCAGAGTGTATAATTCATTGCCAATTCAGGGTGCATAAATTTGTATTATCATAATCTTCTAGGAAAAACTATGGTGCAATCTCTGATTTTACACTGATATTTAATGGTACCACAAAGGAATGAAAGTTCTTTACAGAGAGAGTGGTGAGGTGCTGGAACAGGCTGCCCAGACAGGTTGTGGATGCCCCATCCCTAGAGGTGTTCAAGGCGAGATTGGATGGGGCCCTGGACAGCCTGGTCTAGTATTAAATAGGGAGGTTGGTGGCCCTGCATGTGGCAGGGGGTGGGGGATTCATGATCCTTGAGGTCCCTTCCAACCCTGGCCATTCTGTGATTCTGTGATTCACTGTAAGTAAAATTGTCACCCACATTGCAAACCTATGTGAACTATTTGAGGGCTATCATTTATTTCAATGAGGTATTTGCCCTGTGTGCTGGAGCAATGTCTGGAAACTCCTTACTTATATTAATAATTGAAGGAAGCTAATTCAAGCAAGTCATACTCAATTTTCACATAATTTAAGATTATGATAGCTGCAATTTCAGTACTTTCAATTAGACAGGCATGGGTTTATCTGGAATCTAGCTATATGCAGTAATTCCCTTCATGGGCACTACATGTTTGTGCATCAAGTGTGGTGGTTTTCCCTCTTTAAGTCTACATCCGTGTCTCTTAGGAATATTGACTAAATACAATGCCAGCAAATTATTAAGAAAATATTTTGTCCTTTTATGAATTATAAGGTCTGGAACCAAATTCTGTAGCTATTTGAACACACAGGTTCATGCTACTGCAAGCCATCCCCATGAGTTCAATGCTACTATTCACATTTGTGCAAATCCCTCATGTGCATGCATTTGCAGTATCATGGCTTTAAATAGCATCTTTATCACATATTAAAGAGAACAAACTCTTTCAACCTACATACTTACATCAGTCTTAAAAGAATATGATGTTTTAAAGGAAAAATTTACTCAACAGACATTCAAGGATTTCAGAATTTCTGCACAGTGCTAAAATACTGAAATAGATAAAGGAATAAGTGTTGGTGCTTTTCTGTTTGATTGTAAGCACAAGCTCTTTTTGAAAGCATGTTGCAGTTGTTTATGCTCTGAAGAGAGAAATATTTTTAGTCTTACCACTTACAGTACTGGGATGTATTGCAAACTTTTTGATTAAGCATCATAGGCTACAGTGAAAGCTCAGAGCTGTAATGCCTCAAGCGCATTTTTAGGCAGTTACCATGCCAACTGTAAAATGATGAGCAGAATGAATACAAGAAGTTTCTCTGGAAATAGTGCAAAGTTAATGCAATTCCAAAGTTTTGGAACACTTTATTTTGCTGTTGGAAGATTTAACATGATCCATATATAAACCTACCAGTGGTACTAGGAATTCATCAGCTGTTTCTAACTTAGTCTTGCAGACCTGCAGAGGTTTTACTCAAAGACTAAATCATCATCTGTCTTAGCTTTTGCAGAGTTCGGAATTGCTACAGAGCTACAAGCAGAACTTCAAGCAAAGAATCACTCCAGACTTCATACTAGAAAAGTATATGCTTACTAGTGAAAGAGAATCATCAGAATCTCTAAAAATTCCTGGGTAAGATCTCCATGATGCCATATGAAATTTCAGTATACGCAGAGAAACACAAATGCAAACAAATAACAAGCATTCCAAAACCAAACCTTACAACATTTGAAAATCAGAAATGAGGTTAATGTAGAAGACATCTAACAAAGTTAGGATTGGCAGCATGCCCAAATACCCTGAGCCTTGTTTGTGGTGACATAAAGAAATAGCAATGCAATTAGGATGGGAGTGCAGTGCTGTTTGTAGTTACAAAGTTAATGTCACTGATTTTTAAAAACACATTGGATTTTTTTTTTCTCATGTGCAAAAGTCTGCAATATTTAGATACCATAGTTGCACATTTCTCTATATTCATGTGTTTGGGCCATATTTTCCAAAGGTGAGTTGTTTTCAGAAACTGAGGATAGGGGAATGAAGAAAAAAGCTTAAATTTTCAGCTTAAATCCCCTGGAAAACAATGAGAGAAAATCAAATCAAATTGAAAGAAGGAAGTTATTCATTGAATTCTCTGTGAAAGAGGAATCTATTCTGAGTCTGGAAATAACAGCAATTTAGGAATGCAAATATTACAAACAAAAAGTCATTAATAATCATAGTAATATTAACAGTAATATAATTGTTAATTTCCTCCTTCTCCCTCTTCCCCAGTGACAGAAAACATAAAAACTTCATGTATTGCACTGTGTTTACTTCAAAACAAGGACTTTAATTAATATTCAACAGTCAGGCTCCTTTAATATTGGTTTATCTTTTCAATTTTGGTGTATGCTACTCAGCATTGGATAGTGGTCAATGGAATTACTGAGGTTTCCCTCTACAGGAGCAGATCCAGGCCACAGGCGAGGTGTGGTCTCAGGTGGGTGGGTTTGGAGCAAATTTACACAGTTACGAAAAAGCCAGCTGCCTTTCTTTATTCATAGCTCGAGGTGGAGTAGGAAGAAGAGGAGGCTGTGGTGGTAAGTGGAGGACACCAAATTGTGCAATGCATGTAGGAAGGCAGCCAACATAAAGA
Source organism: Lagopus muta (assembly GCF_023343835.1). NCBI lineage: Eukaryota > Metazoa > Chordata > Aves > Galliformes > Phasianidae > Lagopus > Lagopus muta. Next base: position 13,216,263 of record NC_064434.1, read on the forward strand.
GGAAAAAAATGTGAGCAGCGGCCAGCACACAGGCTACTTTACACAAGTTATATGAATGTTCATCTGTGTCTTGCACCAGGTCATATAAAGCAAGAACAAGGGTGACATTTCCAGCCATACCTTTCTGTAAGAGTAGTTGTGGTTTAACAATCCACCTATGTGTGACAATAATTAATTAACAGTCAGTCCTTTGTAGTGCCCGCAGCCCAGTGCTTCTGCGTGTGTGTTTGGAGCCCTCTGTGCATTCATTTACCAAAGTCTCTGTACTTGAAATTCAAAATAATCAGTTTACCCTTTGATGAGTTAATCCTTCTGCTCTCTTCCACATCCCCTTTCAGATCCCGCAAGGCCTCAAAAATTAGGCTTTATGGAAAATTGCCAAACTGAATCAATTTAGGCCTGAATTGCTGAAATGATTGTATCCTAGGATTACCTCGGAGCACAGGACACTGTCCTCTTCTCACACCATGTTGCCATCAGTGTGAGTCTGCAGCTCCATTGGTCTAAGCTAAATGTTATCCTGTGACTTAGACCTGTAGAAATGAGAGGAGATTCTGGCCACGGTTTTAAATATTTGAATAGGGTAAAAGCCAAGAAGGGTTGGAGATTATTTAGCCTACTATTAGGGGATATAATTAGACATACTTGGGTATAATTAGACTTGGATGAAACGAAGGGGAAAAAAAAAAGCAACGTGAAAAAACAACCTTGCTAACAGTGAGATCCCTTGTATGTGGGAATAAGGCAAGGAAAATGTGTGAAAACCACAGCAGAAATGGAGTAGGTAACAGGATGAGTCTTTTATCTCTAATACCATGGGCCAGCTTACGCCTTTTGTTTGTGAACTGAGGATGAAGAGATAGCCTTGGAAGCTCACAAGCACAGCCCATAGGTTATGACTGAGAATACCATCATGCCCAACATGTCCCCAGTTGACCAGGGGATGTTAAGCAGGATGCATAGTTTCTCTCTAAATCATTGTGGGTTTCCTTTCATGAGACACAGTATTATATTAAGTGGGATCAACAATGAGCCTTTTTTTTTTTTTTGTGCTCCAGCCAAGGTAAGATTGTTTATCAGGAGGCAGGGTTAGTAGGATATAGGAAAGAATGATAGTGCTGCATCAGGCAGTAACCCAGCAGAGAAAGTCCTGAGGCTTTTGTGGGGATACACTGAGAATTAAAGTTTTTTTTAGCTCCACACAGTGAACCATTCACAAGTTAGGCCACAACTTCTCAGTTGTAGTAACTGAGGTTTACAAAGGTCTACTACAGAGTTCTTCTGTGAACATTAGCAAAAATAAAAGCAAAACTATTGAAAGAAGATTAAGGTGGAAAAATCAAGAACTTAAAATGTAGATAATTCAGCTAACTTAAATTCAACTTTCATGCAATCCTAATTTTACCCCTTTTTGTGTTTTGATACGGTCTTTAATTGCACAATCACATACTATTTAGAGAATAATCCCAGACCCAGGGCTGATTTGGGATTGTGTGAACTAAATAAGGCATGAGACCACACACAGTGAATAAAGTGGATAGAAAAGAATATTGAACAGCTGCCTTGTTTACTGAGTACCACCCACTAAATGAAGCAGTTATTCTGCAGAATTAATATTATTTTTTGTAAGTACGTGATCAATATAATTAATCACTGTGCGAAAGTACAAAGAAGAGCAGAAGGTCTATATGGGCAAATTGAGCTTCTCTCTAAATCTGCCACTTAGTAAAATCACACTTGTTGCTCTACTTTTTGCATGCCCAAGGAATGCCTTCTTTCAATCTCCCCTTCCAATGACCACATTGTATTTCTGATCTAGTTAAGCCTAAACCAACTTATCTCAGTATAACAGCTGGGATTGCTTTCTCAGCCTGTTCTCCTTTCACACATTGTTATAATGAAGTACTTTTCAAAATATGTTTGTATCTGTCATGATGAGATTTTTTGTTTTCTTTTGTTTATAAATCCCAGACCAGGGTTTCAAGCACTAAAATTGATGGATATCTTTGCCCAGTTTCTAAAGAGAGCAGATGAGTCTTTCAAAAATTCATATGAGAGAAAGTTGAATTCAGTGTGAAAGGTAGGGTCCAGAAGGCCAACAGAGTGTTCCTGTTTGTATCATATTAGTTTGCTGCTGACTTTTGGAAATCTCACCACTTGCTTGTGCAAAGCTTCTTTATTTGTAAAAGATAATGTGCTTCATAAATTTTATAATTTATATTGAGCTCTCTGATGAAAGTTACAGCCGAATTGCAAAGTATTCCTCTTAAAATTTGTCCATAGCTGAAAGCCCATCCGTCTCAGCTAGCATTCAGATCTCACCAACAACTCAGAATCAATTGACTCTGATTTACTAAAATGCTTGGTTCTTTGACGTATAAAAATGAAACATTTAGTCATCTGTGATTTTAAGAATGAATAGTTCCAATACATCCACACATCCAATCTATATACAACTACTAAGTATTTTTCTTGACCTAGGACTATTGTTCAACATCTTGCAAGACTGAATCAACGTAACATGCAGTTTAAGAGCAAGCGTGAAGTACTTCTCAAAAGAGATACAAGACTTCACTTTAGGAATATATAATCCTTACCATTGGTGAAAATGTCTCTGGGTACCTCTTACCAACCTCACTGAGGTGTTGTAAACCTTAATGATTCTGCAGTGTTCTCTGTGTTTGGATGAAAGATGCTCTGTGAAGAGAAGGTATTTTTATGTCTCATTAAACTTGAAGGATAAAGTGATAATATGAAACAAAACAAATCTGAGAGAGAAAAAATGTGCCTATAAAGGGGATATGAGTCAGTGGTGTCAGCCATGCCCATTTGTTGAGGTAACTATGTTCTGCAATTTTGCTATATAGCAAAGAGATCTTTAAACAGATGCTGTACCTGCCATAAGAGTATACATACTGTTTGAAATCCCCTGTCTTTGCTCACTGCCCTCACACACAATATATCTTTGAACTGTTGCTGAATGGATAATATATATTTCATAATTCAGACTGTCAGTATTTCCTTTACATAATTACAACAGCAGGAAATATACAAGGCCTTTGTGCAACTTGAAAACTCTATTGCCTTGGGCCATATTTAATATGTAATAAATTATTCAGCAACAAAAGCACTCTTCATTCTATTTACAGTAAGTTAGAGCTAAGTGTATGAGGTATACATAGCTAACATGAAGCAGTATTTAGTATTGCTGCCAAGGCTGAAGTTTTTTTCAGAAGCCATTAGTCTCTTATTCAGGGAGTCGGATCCCCATCAGGTGAAAATTGGCACAGAGTCATTGACTTTACCTTGAAAGAAAGGGAAATGCAAACGGTCAGCTTTCTGGTCCCCAGATGAGAATCAGAAATTTCAAGGAATAAGTGCCGTGGTAGCTCACATTTAAGTAGGTTGTAAGCTACTCCATACATGTGTTTTTCTGTCTGGCTGAATACAGTGCTCTTGAATAGCAATCTGTCAACAACAATGTTGTGGAAAGCTAGTTTTTAAATGGAAAAAATATAGACAAATAGTACTGACTTCTCTGAGTTGGATCCACCAGTGTGCATTAGTGTATGCCTGAGCTTCATCCCCTGACAGCAACCAGAAGGGGAGATGTGCTATGTCTTTGCTGCTGACAGAAAGGGATTTTTGTTGCATGGAGCATATGCTTATTGAGATTGAGATTTCAGGCATTTATTGACCCACTTAAGTTTTCAAATAACAGTTGCTTTTTTCACACAAAAACTAGGCCCAAAACTTTTACTTGTAATGACCAAAGCCACCTACTCCAGCTAGCTTAATGTTACTTTGAACACAGCTAGCAAAGTACATGTGCTAGTGCTTGTGAGTTAAAAAAAATAATAATAATGCAAGAAACAATTTACTCTTCTAACAGGTGAACACTGAGCTTTATTGGGTAGTGTGAGTTCAGGGTAAAAGTCAGAGAAGAAAAAATTAAAAGACGTGATGCAATGTTGTTGTTTTAAGATAGACAGACAAGGTTTTTGTGACAAATGCAGGAAAGGACAATAAAATAAAGCAAATGAAAACATAACAAAACTCATATATTACTGTTGTAATACAAATACCAAACGTTTGCTGATTATTCTGTTCCCAGAGTTTCGGGAAAGAAGAAATCAAACTCCTCGTTACATATATTTCTCAGATCACAGTTTCTATCCAATCTCTGCTGAGAAACAGCATTCCATCTTGTAGAAAGTCTGACTTCCTGCAGAAACAAAAAAGACATTCTTAACCTCTGTCAGGAGTAGGGTAAACATTTTATTAGTGGCAATTATATTTCCTGTACATTTCTTCACCATACAAAATAACCCTGTTATATTTAGTGGACACAGAGACAGTGGAACAAGAAACTGAAGAAGAGAGTTGTCTGATGTGCAGCCATACTGTTGAAGTGTGCAGTTCAATAATGAGTGTCTTCTCCTAGGAAGCAATGTTGTGAGCTTTAATTTCTTCTTGTGGTCAGAGCATGTCTATTTGTTTAGTTGAAAACTAAGCTACTAAGAGAAAGTGAAGCTTCTGCCTTTGCTAGAAAGCAAAGAGCAGTGCCTTAGGACATAGTAAAGAGTTTGTCTATGTTGTATATCTTAGTAGGCTGAGTCACGTACCAGCTTGCTTAGCACTGAAAGAGAGATGCGGGAGCATGGATACAAACAGAACTGCCCATAGCTGAACTGGTTGCTGGCTCATACCTCAGGGAGAACAGACTAAGGTTTTCTGCCCAAATTAAACTTCTGAATCTTTTTTCTCAGATGCAGCCTAAAGCAGTTTTCCAAAATTAGCCTCATTAGCCATGTTCTCAGACAGACCATCAGATTTCTCAGAGCTTATGTGGCACAGAGTGGAGAGTCTTGGGCCATATTCTCTCCTTAGGCCATATTCTCTCCTTAAAACTTAATATGTAAAATTCCAAATTAAATCCTTTCTCTTTTCAGTGGAATGCTGATGACATGCTGTTTGACTGTCAGTAGAGAGAAACCATTCAGTGCACATTTAACTCTGATTCTGTCACTCAGATTATTGCAAAACTTCTATTATTTAAGATGAATTTGCTAGTGTAATGTGTGTAGGAGCAGACAAACTAAAAGGAGAAAAAAAGGAAAAAAAAAAAAAAAAACCAACAATTTTGATTTATTTGCTCAGAGGGATGTGTGTAAGTTTTGCGGAATAAACTCAACAAGTTTTAAATGTACTTGTGGAAAGAAATGTCTCTCCCTACCATGTTAATGGTGGAAACTGAGAATCCTTTGCAGCTGCTGCTGTGTTATTTACAACACAAGTTTGGATCAAAAGATGGGTTTTAAAGAATTCCTAATGCTTTGCTCCACTGCCAAATATGTTGAGCTTTTAACAATGTTGAAACAGGCATTTCTACAGTGGCAGTTCCTCTAGGGTGATAAATCCCAGTTTATGTTCCGCAGACTGAAGGTCTCCATGATCACTCAGACTGTGTTCATAAGCCAGGATTCAAAAAATTGCACAAAAGAGAAGTTCCTATGTTCACAAAGTCATATGTAGGATTTACCCTGATTCCCTTCCATTTCCTCTAATTAAAGAACGGGCACTCTTCCATTAAATGACTTATGTTACACATTTCATTTTCATTACTAAATGCTCCTTTCTACTCACATGCTCAACATTACTGATAGCTATAGCCACCCAATACAATCCAGGTTTAATGTGGTTTATTACATATTGAATTTTTACTTCACTTCTAAATTGCTCAGTTTGCTTCTGTCCGGTTTAGACAATCCTTTACTAGGACTTCAAGCATTGGACAGTGTGATTGCTAAGCTGAGGTTAAATATGCAGCTCTCTGAGCTGTTAAAATGGCACTTCCTAACTCAGATAGAAATAGATCAAATAGCTGTCTGTGCTATTGTTTTTCTTCTCTTCAGCTAATCCCTGTGTCTCAGTGATGCTTTCTATTACACTGATTACAAAACAAAGTTAAAAGTCAAACAGGATTAAAAAAAAAAACGTAGTGCTGTGACTCTCAAACTAATTCCTGACAAACCTGTGATGCATCAGATGTGCTTTCCCTCAGGATGAAATGATACATGGCTCTCTTTTTATTACCACTGCACAGACATGTTTACTCCACCTAATTTGCTCACATGGGCACAAGAAAAGACTGTTTCTGAGAGGCATTCTTTCAAAGACAGCTAGGAATGGAAAGAGCAGAAAGCAGATTTCTTGCTTCCTCACCTTTAGGTGTTCTTGTTCACATTTCATTTCAGTAGCATTTCAGAGGAAGGAAGTCACTGGCTATGTTAAGACTTTAGCTGTTGAATTGTGGGTGCTAATGCTCATTCTGCAAGGTAGTCTGTGGATAAACCTCCGTAAACATAAAGAGGAAAAAATCTGTCAAATAAAACGATTTAGAAACACAATAAAAACGTCAGATTTTTTTAATGTGATGCTCTTAAGAAAGCCAGGAAGAAATTAAATATAATTTTTAAAAATAATAATAATACTTTCCAAGATATCTTTTCAATTCCAAGTGCAAGAAGCAATAATTATTTATAAGCTTCATTCAATTAAACTCTGCCAAGTCTCTACACCACCGATAAGCCAAAGCAGATGAAGAGTGCTAGCTGGTTGCCTTGCCACAGGAGGAGCTCCTGGAGGAATGAAGATTGGCAAGGATGCTGTGTGGTGTTCTGCAATGAATGGGCTAGTTAATATTTCAGGAAACATGATGCATGCTCACTACAGGCCCAGTCCTGCAACTATCGATGTTAGCGGCAACGTTCTAATGATTTCATTAGGAGCAGGACCAAGCCTGCTTTCTGTATTAGGTACTCTCAACCTTTCAAGATGTGAAGAGGAATTGTCAGGAAAATTATGAATCAAGAGGTAAACCTGTGTCAACAGAAGAAAGAATTGTCTTGGGTCTCTGTCCCTGTTCATACAGGATGTCATCCTTTGCCTCTGGGTCTGTAGACATGCAGACCCAGACAGACATTGTATGTGCCAGCAGGAACTGCACCTTCAACGTGAGCAACCTTTGCTCGGGCCCCAGTCCCATCTGCTGGGCCTGCAGATGGTGTGTGTGCAGCTGCTTTGCAGGACGGTTACTGATGACAGTAAAAAGAAGAAATCCTCACTGTAGATAAAGCCCAGGGCTGTCTGTGTGACCTGTCAGGGTGATGTTTAATATTTATCACTGACTGTAAACTAAGTAGGCACCAGGAGCCAAGCAGAGATCTGTTCACCTAATCTACCTGCTACAGCTCTGCAGCCTGGGGCTTTTTCAGTAAAAGCCTGGATGTTAACATTGCTAACTAAGTAGATTAAACCTACCCAGGACCTGGCTCACCTCCTTAAAAACAACAAAATAAGCTGCAGAAAAATTTCCTTTTGTGTAGACACATCCACAAACTAAGATTTCATTCAGTCTACTCCAATCACAAACAAACAAACAAACAAACAGTGGGAATAATATATATTAAGACTGAGCAGCTGTGGATTCCTCAGTAAAACCATCTTTAATACAAAGCATACTGAACATAGAAGGCCCTACTAAGCTGCTGTTACAACCTAAGTACTATCAATTCACGTAAAAATGTCAGTATTGAACTCTTCTCCTCCTAGTGTAGCTCTGCACCCTTTCCTTTTTTGACTATGTATGGTTATTCTACATGCTTTAAACTACAGATGAAATAATCTCTTAACTTAAAAGGAATGTTTATTTTACACTTGAGAAGAAAAAATATCACTAAAATGGTATATTTTGTGCAGACTACCCCTGTTTCCGAATTTAATTTCAGTCCCTAGTCTAATCTAAAAAGTATTTCCTGAGCCTATGCTGGAAAGTGGCTGAAAATTGAAGGTCCCCTGAATCAGCAGAAGTGTAAAGAATCTCCAGTTAATGTACTGACCAAACTCCTTCAGCACTGGTCATGAAATGTGAGGAGCTGGAACATTAGGCTGAGTTCAAACCTGAATGTATTCATGTGTACTGATACTAATGAAGGAAAAGAAACCTCTGTATGGTAATGACACCTTCCCAGGACTAAACAGCAACTAGAGCACTGACAGCCAACAAAACAAAAGCAAGGGGAAAAAAAAAAAAGTGCCTTAATTATGCTCTACAATAATAAAGGTTAAAAGTTAATGTAACAGTGTATGTGGCATGTAATAACACACTGACAGCAAGTTTTGAGGAAGAGAAACTGAAAGAAAGTAATCGTTTTCTGTATTCCTGCATGTCCTTCCTTAACATAAGTGTTAATATTGAATATAATGGTAGATAGTGCCAAATGCTTCAGAGTTGATATGGGCTGTGACTCCACACAGGACATGATACATGATGATAGCATGATTCTCGTCTATAATCATTAAACTCTCCCAGACTTGATTTCAAATGGATTCGTCCATCTCTTCTGGCTTTTTTTTTTTTTTTTTTTTTTGTGAAGATATTGAAGATGCCACTATAAACTGTCTGAGACAGTTCTGCAGAATGCCAGCATATACTTTATAGCTTCCCTATAAGATGACTGAGGCAGTATAGCACAGAGCATGAATAAACCTTCAGATTCACTGATGACACATGGTAGGAAGAGATGGATTGCACTGTAGGTTAAACAAGTGTATTTCAAATGGAAAACAAAACAAAACAAAAAACAACAGCAATTAGAAAACACTTTCCTTCATATTATTGAAAATGTGTGTCTGCCTGCCTTTTAATTACAGTGTGTGGAGAAATGGGGCTGAATCACCTCACTTGGTATGCTGCAGAGAGCTTATTGTCGTCATCTTGCTCTATGGACTCCATCTTGCTTGGTAAGAGAGAACAAAAACAAGAGCTATGATCTGGGGCTGATTCAACACAATTTCACAGGCAGACAGTGCATTATAGAATTGCGTTTCACTTATTAATCAAATATTATATTGCGCACCAAAACATATAACAAAATAAGCCTACTGTCAGATAATTTGTCCCAGCTTTAAATCAAGGACTTGAAAATCATAGTCTGTCCACACAGTGTATGGAGAAATAATTCTGTTCATTCATGTAAGAGGCTAAAATAGGATTTCATTTGCTGAGAATCTGTCTTCGATACATGCAAAATTAAGTGTGTTGGGAACTCAACATTTTGTGGACAAAGTCACAGACAAACTTCACCATTCCTGAAATATAGCAAGTGTGATGTTAAACAAGAATAACAGCATTTGATTTGGAGAGTATAATCTGACACTGTTGTGTCTGTGCTGGAAGATGAATGGTGCTTTACAGGTGGAAAAATGGTTTGACTATTTTACCAAAAAAAAAATAACTGAGTAGCCATGATGGTGAGTGAATTTACGTTTTGAGTTCTGTCTGCTTAAGATCTGTTCTCCATCTGTCTTTTCCATGCTTTTATCTTGTCATGCTCAGGTTTGCTCACGGCCATCTCTATGATTTCAACAAAAAAGAAGGAGAACTCTAGAACCCTAAGACTCATAGAAAGAAATAAAGCTTCTGTAGTGTGCTTTATTTCTTAAAACAAGGGCAAATTCCAGTAAAATCTAAGAAGTCTGGGAAGCATGTGCCAAAATTAGGGGGAATTGAAGCTATATTTGTAGGTAGGTACCAATATGTTACTTAGAACAACTACTTAAAATGTACTCTCCTTTTCATGAACCAATATAGATTTTCCTCTATGAAGATCCAATTTATATGGGATTGATCCTCTGGAAGAACTGTGACATCCTGATACTTTTTCTTTTAGATAAAGATTGCATTACTTTTTGCAAATTTTATTTTTGAAATGGTATAATTTGACTACAGGATTTGAGACTTTCTCTGCCAGTAGGGATCTTCTTTGCTCACTTTTCACTGTTCTGCTTCTCAAAAATGTATATCCATCTGGCTTTTTTTTTTTTTTTTTCTTTAAAGAAAATATTTTGTTTAAATTTGGATATCCTGCCATATGTATACAGTGAAAGTGGTGTCTACAATGTATAAGAGGTGTACTGTTGTATTACCTTGTTACAATTACTTTTGTTTGAATGTGATCCAGTACTTTATTCAGATACATTTTTGAAGGTTGAAAGAGCATGACTATGCCTGTTGGCTCTGTTGAATTTCCAAGCAACCATTGTTGTTTGGTTTTGCTGTTGATTTTTTTTTTTTTTTTTTTTTAATTAATAATCTGTTTCCCCAGATTCCAGTAATCTGAAAAACATTCCTTTCTTGGGAACAAGTGATAGCATTCACTCTGAGTGGTGGCACAAATATATCTCCTCTGGCTTGTAACAATAAGATACAAGTCACAGGACAATTGCAGGTAGGATGTGAGGACAAACTAGTCATAGTCATCTACATCACATGGGGTCACCAGTGCAAAGGACATTAGTTTGTCATATTGTCCCTTCACATGTTACAATCTCAATTTTGGTGTTACGTTATACTGAGCTTTAAGTTTACTCACTAAAAAGAGCAGTTATGTAAGTGGGATCAACTAAACCAAACAAAACAAAAATACAATGAGATGGAATTCAGATCCAGAAAAATACTCCTGCAGAAATGCAAACTGGTTCTCACAAATTTAGCTGAGTGTGCAGTTTCATTACATTGTTAAAAATGTTTTCTTTTAAAAGAAAGCCTACTACTATGATCCAATTCCCTTAAGTCTTTTGTCCTAACAAGATAACTTCTTACTTATTACAGCAGGAAGAAATTCTAAATAGTCTATGAGCTTATGAAGGTGAGAGCAGATGGACAGAGGCATGTGTGTTTTGTTTCTCTTTCTAAGGCTTCTTAAAATACAAGCAGGTGTAATATGCCTTAAAGTAGAGCAGACCCTGATTAGCTGAAAATAGCTAATTCTATTTGAAAAGATGGCCTGCTAAGAGCAGGTAGTTCTGGAAGGACTCTTAGAGTAGAGTGGGAAGGAGGGCTAGGCACAGCATAGAGGCAGAAGAAGGCTCTGAAAGCAACTGAGACTGTCCTAGTTTCAGTCCTGGATTTTCTAATAGTTGAGTATGTCCCTAAATGTTTGATATGCAGTAAGTTCAGAAGGGATCCTCTGCTCCAAAATCCATTAATTCCACAGTAGTGCCATTCTTTCCCACTGTCTGTTTCTGATGCAGTTAGTTTTCAAAAATACGCTAGCACTCTTAGAACAGGCAGAAACAGCACTCCTAATTTTCACCTGCCTTATTTTGGCTGTATAGTACTTCTACATGGAATTTTGAGCCATCTTCATTGTTCTACAGTTGCCATTCTATTGATTGCCCTGACTTGCAGATGTGCTTCACTACACATTGATTGTATCTAATGTTTTCTCTGTTCTTTCTCAATGTTGATATTTTTCCACTTCATACTCTTCTCCTCCACTTACTTGATTCTTGTCTTCAGACCTCGTGTCCTCCCTGATATTATTGGAATACGTTTCTACTGAAGGATAGGAGCTGTCATAGCCTTATAGATTAGCTCACCACTTAAAAGAAAAAAAAAAAAAAAAAAAAAAAAAAAAAAAAAAAAAAAAAAAGAGGGAGAGAGAGAGAAAGAATGTGGAATTTGTTTTTATTCCTAGCTTATTCTAATGCTCGTATGTCAGTTGTGAATCAACATAGTCATTCATGATGAGCTCATAATTTTGTTTTCTGTTGCTGTCGGTTTTTTTTTTTCTTTTTTTTGACTGAAAGACTAAACACTCCTCTCCCTTTCTTCCACAGTCTCTGTCTCTAACACTGTCTGAAGGCCCATTGCTAATCATGACTCCTTCTGTAGGCATTTATAACAGTTAAAACACAGCATTTTTTCCTGAAACAAAAACTTGCTTACTTGCCAAAGAAAATAACCTTTAAGGCTATGTGTAACAATGCCATCTGGTGACTCCTGCCATAACAAGATTTTTCCTCTGCCTTTGTGTCCCACTGCTTCCCCCACCCTTTCCCATCCATGTCATCACTTATATCTTTTCCTTGCCTTTCCTCCTCCTTCTTAATCCCATTATTTATCAGAACTGTAATGTCTCCTTCCCTGTAATGTCTCTTTTTGATTCACCTTTTTCCTTTATTGTTGATGCCCTTCCACCTCCACAGCATAACATCAATCCCCCTCTGTTTACTCTGAAGCACTGTCTTGATTTGTAGCTTCCCCAGGGTTTAGTATCCAGTGTACAACTCTAATGCAGATGTGCTGTTTACCACTTTTACATCCTGTCTACTAATAGACAAAGCAATGCATAGGCTTTTCTTTCTGTATATACTAGTAACCACTTTCTATTACTTCTCCTGGAAGGAGAGGGTCCTCCTGAGTCTGGAGTACAAGTATTTTGAGAAGTGGCTGAGCGAACTGGGTTGTTTGGTCTGGAGAAGAGGAAGTTCAGGGAAGACCTTATCACTCTCTACAACTGCCTGAAAGGAGGTTGTGGTGAGATAGATGTTGGCCTCTTTTCCCAGGTAACAGCAATAGGACTAGAGGGAGTAGCTTCAAGCAGTGCAAGGGGATGTTCAGGTTTGGTATTAGAAAAACCTTCTCAAAAAGAGTGGTGAGGCACTGGCATAGGCTGCCCATGGAGGTGGTGGAGTCACTGTCCTCAGAGGTGTTCAAGAAAAGTGTAGATATGGCACTGAGGGATATGGGATATTGGGCATGGTGGGGACGGGATGCCAGTAGAACTAGATGATCTTAGAGATTTTTTCCAATCTTAAAAATTCTACAATTCTGTGGATTCCATTGCATATTGCACATCAGTACTCCTTTCCCTCCCTATTCTACTTGCTATCTCACTGTTCTTAAACTTCTTTTAGCTTCTTTTCTCTTACTGGAAGAACTTTCAATTGATTAAATTTTCTCGATCTACTTTTTCCTTTTTCTTTGTCTCCTTCATGTTAGTGAAAGTATTTTTTCCTAGAAAAGCTGATGAGAGAAAGTAGGTCATGCCTGCACAAACTCCACAGGAGGTGCAATCTTGGTAGGAGGTAAAGTTCACAGAATCACAGAATGGCCAGGGTTGGAAGGGACCTCAAGGATCATGAATCTCCAACCCCCTGCCACAGGCAGGGCCACCAACCTCCTCATTTAATACTAGACTAAGCTGCCCAGGGCCCTATCCAACCTGGCCTTGAGCACTTCCAGGGATGGGGCATCCACAATCTCTCTGGGCAGCCTGTTCCAGCACCTCACCACTCTCTCTGTAAAGAATTTCCCCCTGACATCCAACCTAAATCTTCCCTCCCTCAACTTAAAACCATTTCTCCTTGTCCTGCCATTATCAACTCTTTCAAAGAATTGATTCCCCTCCTATTTGTAGGCTTCCTTTAGGTACTGAAAGGCTGCAATTAGTTACCCCATAGCCTTCTTTTCTCCAAGATGAACAAGCCCAGATCCCTCAGCCTGTCTTTGTAGGGGAGGTGCTCCTGTCCCCTGAATAGCCACCAATACAAACCCCTGAAAATATGCTGAAAGTATGTTTGGGTGTAAGAATGGGAGAACTTAGAATAGGACAAGGAAATTTTATTGTTGCAATGCTGCAGACAGTGCTTTGTCAGCTTTTCAACAATTGTGTAGATGGAAGAAGTTAAAAAGAACTTCTATTTTTTTTCATTATTATTAAAAGAAGGGTTGCTTCATTGGATTGTATGAGGACAAAATACAAGAGAAACTTCTGGAAAAAAATTAAGTGACTGGAAAAAAAAATGACAAACTGAGGCTACAAATGTACAGCAAAATATTATTCATGAGGAAAAGTAGCCAATGGAACAACTGAAGTTAGGAACTTGAAAAAAAAAAAAGAAGAAGAGAAAAGCTGCAGCTAGGAATTCAGTTTTGTTTTGCTGAGGATGTATTACTTACAGAAATCAAACATGTTCCAATTTAACCTCTAACATCTCTCCTTGAACTAAGGGTCATGATATGGTCAGGGCATGTGTCAGTAGAAGCTGCAATTCTATTGGAATTCAATAGCAGAAGTGGATCTTGCAAGAAGAAATTTAAGAGAAATCTGAAAATGAGACTGTGAGTGAAGCCTTTAGCTTAAATGTCTGGATGAGCTCACTTCCCAGGATTTCTCTGTACTCTGTGGTGTTCTTTCTGCCACAGTAACTGCTTTTCCCCAATGATATCCAGAGTGAATCTATCTGTTGCTCTGTCTTTTATGAACTGTGCCTAATACCACTTTTGCCTCAGCATCTTTGCTCCTCACCAGTGTTTCCTGTTCATCTTTCTTAAATTCCATAGCTGTGCCAGTTGACTTCTCTATGTCCTTGCTATCTCTTGTTTTTCCTTTCATTCAAACTCCTTGCCTGACGTGCTGTCCAACAATCATAGCAGGGTAAAATAGATGGGCCCAAAACCTAATTTCTTTCACTCTTTTTTCAAAAGTGTTCCAGATGAGATCCTCAGCTGGTGAAAATCTTGTGTTTTCAAAGCTGAAATGGCTAAGTTGCAATTTCATAAGCACTAAAGATTTAAAGTTTCCCTCACCCTTACCTTCATTACCTGATTGCCTTCATGCCTGAAAACTCTGCCATTACTCAGCACCGAACTACACTTTGCCTTGCTAGTGGAAGTCAGGATATTAAGGATATTAAGGAGGGGAAACAAAGAAAGGAAAAAAGGCAAAAAAAAACAAGTTAATTCAAAGAAAATATACAGAAAAGAAGACCCAGATGGCGACATAGGAAAGAAATGTGGAGGAGTCAGATGAATGGGCAGAGGCAATTATTGAAAGATGCAGTATACTTGCTTTCTCAAAACATCAGTCCCTTAGAAAAGCTTCTTCAAAACTATATTTATTACATAGGTAAACACATTTATGATGTTGGGGGTGATGATAGTCTGATATTCTTTTGAATAACCCATAGCTTTAGCTGTAGTTCCATGCAGTACTCCTTAGTACGTAGGGATCACACAAGTGTCTCAAAAGCTTACCATTTCCTAAGAACAAGGGTTTTCTTTTCGCCCGCAGTAACTGAATGCTTCAGGTGGTAGCAGATTGTCAATAAGATTAAACATTTTTGTGATGTGCAGGACCGGACAGTTTTTATTTCATTTTCCATAAAGATTCATTCTTATGCTTTAGATGGTATTCTATGATCACAGCTCATTCATAATATTCAGCTCTGGCCATACAAGGATATTCTTTTCTCAAACTTTTGCAGATCATCACAATGGTAGTGAAATAGAACTCCTTGTGAAGGGTGGCCACCCACCCACTTTTCAGAATGATAACAATTTGGTGTGCTTGGCTTTGTTTTGCAATTTGACTCAATTGCTCTGAATTTGTAAGTGTTCAAAAAGCATAAAAAACAAAGCATAAAAGACAAGCGAATATTACAAGTATCTAATGTTATACATTACATTTCTATGCATACCGGGATATAAATATGTGGGACACATGCTTGGACTATTAATCAAATTCTTTATCAAGCTTTTGAAACAGTATGAATCTATGAATAATGCATTATTTCATAGCACACTGTTCACCTTATTTAAAAACATGGAGCTTCATGATTAAACATCTACATTTTTATCCCCTATATCTAGACTTTCGGAGGTGGTTTTCACAGGAGATTTATTGGAGCATCTGAAACAATTCTAATAAGCAGTGAACTGTTGAATCTGCCACTTCATGAATAGAGCTGGTAGTAAAGCATCTGCACAGCTGCAGGATCTATCTACAGCAGTAATTTTAGATCAAGTGTTTTGTATTTGCTTACAAAGCACCCTCTGCTGTTTGAGTTGCTATATGCTTTGTAGATAAAGCTGCATTTTGGAAAGTTCAACAGTCTTTTTGAGGGTCCCTGTAAGAGGCACAAAAATATCCAGAGACAATCTTATCAATCTTATTCCTGTAGAGCATGTCATCTGAACGGTGTGGTGCCAGGAGGTGTGTTTGTGCTTGTTCTCTAATCCCAGAAAGAACAAAGCTGAGACATAAGTAACAGAAAGGGTAACACACTGAGCAGATAAATCTTCCACATTTGACTAGGACATTAGCAGAACAGCAATGGATCCTTCCTCATTGCAAATGGATTTCCTCTCTTGGAACTTGTACTTCGTGAGCTAGGACTACACTGAGTAGACAACAGCTGCTTAACACGATTGTTATTTCATGGTTATGGCTTGAGGAGCTAAGTTTTGGATGGATTATTTATTGAATTGGAAATACGGAGACTAAAAGAGAAGTTTGTAAAAAAAGCATAAATACTTGTTTGTATGGTTTTGTTCTTTAACGTGCCTTTGATATACTGTGCAATATCCGTTGCTTGGTTTGCATATTTATTCCTGTGACTCTCAAAAGCCAGTGGGATTGTGCATTGGTATCCAGTACCAAATTAGAACAAACAATTTCTTTTACATAAAAGAGGTCATGATTTGATTAGTCTCTTTGCACTGGATGAGAATGCAAAGGAATGTCAAATGTGTATTTTTTTTTAATTTTTTTTTTTTATTTTTTTATTTTTTTATTTTTTGAGAAGTGAGAAGTCTTAAGAAATAGAAGGCTGGGTGGGAACAGGGAGATCTGCTATGGCTGAGTAACATGTAGAGAAGGAGTTATATCTGCCCCGATGCTGGTGACTATCTGATGTGTACTGAATGTCACTACAATGAAAGGAACAAAATCTTTACTTGGTTTAAAAAATACTTTGACTATTGGCTTCAAGGACACTTGTAATACATGTTGATATTCCTTGGTGTGACCAAGCATGCCTAATTAATAGACTTAGGAATTTTGCAAAGAAAAATCACTTCAAAAGAAAAAGCAATTTCTGCAGAAATTGTAATTTTCCATGAGAGAAATCAAAGGACCCAAACAAAGTACATTGTTGCAGCCTATTGAAAATCAAAGCACTTCAGTTTCTTGAACTGAACACAAATATAATTTCTGTTCATTACAGATACTTGGAGACACTATGGCAAATACTTTGTTAAGGTCCTAAAGGTTTAAATATGACTTGTGATTTTTGGTTACCAGATCTCTAATAAATCTGTAATTGCTAGTGCTAAACACCTATTTCAGAAAGAGGACCTTACTGTGTTTTATTTTGGACACTACCACAAACCACAAATGATTCCTGACAATTTGGGTCAATGCATATTAACATTAGATTGTCAGAAATACTCAGTACTGATCTAGCTTGGCTCCCATTGACATCACTGGGAACAACTCAATGTAACTTCAATCAGAACAAAGTCAGGCTGATGCAGAGTTGTTTTGAATTCTCCACCCTACATCTTCCTCATTGCATTAATTAATTATTGCTCAAGTTGCAGCTTAATTTAATAATGTCTTCCAAAACATGATGAGCTTTGCTACATTTCCTTCTTTACCATCCCCCTGTCAGTTTACTAGGAATGGGGAGATACAATGATGTCTTGGTAATATAATTTTCCATATTTTCCCCCTAGCATTCACTTCTGCATGATACAGCGTCAGCTCCATATGTATGACAAACCTTCAGATAACCTTTTTGTATATCTCATTTAATCTGCAGGTGTCTCCCTGTAGGCCACTTTCTATGTACAATGAGCAATCTGAATAATGGCATAATTTGGATATTAGCAATGCTATTTTAAGCAATGTTCTATACATAAATCAGCAAAGGGAAGAAGATAAATTTAAAATCTAAATGGGCAGTATTTACAGAGACTCACCAATGTACTGTATGCATTAAAAAAAAAAAAAGTAAACAGGGATATCTATATCAGTTTCTGTGTCTTGTTTTTTTTTTTTTTTTTTTTTCTTTCATGTGGAATAACTGACAGTTCACCTTTCCTTGCACACCAACCTAGGGAAATCTTTTTTTTTATTTTTATTTTTTTTTTAATGAGACTGCTTATGTTTCTGAACTGAACCACTCTTGGGTTCAAGCCCAGGATCTGGGACTTGGTCATCTCCACTGTTGTTAACTTGCAGTTTTGGCCAAGTCCATCTTATTCTCAGCCAAAAAGATTCACAGTTATGACTCTGGGCAAAAATAGACTAAAAAGACAAAAAAAAAAGAATCATCATTCTGTTACAGAGGTTAATAGAACTTAGGATCAAGATAGGGATCAAATGCAGCAGCTTGGTTTGGGGCCGCATTATGACCTGCAACTGTTCAGTAACCCAATACAGAGATAGCTTAAGACATGCAAACTGCGTGTAAGGATCAAAAGGGTAAGGTAGTCTGAGTATGGTAATGATAAAGGAATATGTCATCACTGCAACAAAACAAAATGATGTGACAATCACAGTATTGCACAGGTTGGAAGGGACCTTGAAGCAACTCCCAGTCTCATCCCCTGCTCAAAGCACGTCCAGCTGAGCAGAACATGCTCATGGACATGTAGACAAGGCATGAGCATCTCCAAGGACCAAGTTCCACAGCCTCTCTGGGCATTCTGGTGCAGTATTTGGCCGTTGTAATTTTCATGTGTATCAGGCTGGAGTTTCCTATGTTCCAGACAGTGATTGGGGACTCTTATCTTTCAAGTTCTCACCTCTATATCTTTTCTATGTTTTCCCAATAAATTTGTTGCATACAAAAATGATATTGCCTTCAGCCACTTCTTTCTAAGGCTGAGTGAATTCAGCTCCCTTGATTATTTCTTATAGCCTTTATTTTCCTGCTTGGTTGTCCTTCACTGGACCTGCTACAGCACAGTACCTCTTTTGCTGATGAGTTGTAAACAATACTATCAAACAAGCAATACTATCCAGAAGTGGTCTTACAAGTGCTACTTAGAGGGAAGGACCACCAACCTGGTGCTGCTGGTTGCACTTCTACTGACACAGCCCAGGATGAAGATGTTTTCTTTACAACATGAAAAGCACTCATGAATGCTGTTCAGGTTCCTGTCTAGCTTTGCATGTGTTTCCCAGAGACAGGAGTAAAGGTAATATATACCAACAATAAAAGTGCCTTGGATATAAGAAGAACAGCCTGTATTGGTGACACCAAAATTCACATTTCTCAGTGTCTGGACAGTTTAGCTAGTTGTGTCCCAAACCCCAGCCCCTATTTCTTCTCTCCACCTCTCTGATAGGATATCAGAGCGTACTTTATTTCAGTGGGATACCCAGTAAACAGAGATATCATCCTTATGAGCCTGCAAATTGTAGTACACAAAATCTATGATAAATGACAAACCACCTTTTCTTCACTTGAGCAGTCCCTGTATGAATGAGGTGAATCATCCCTGTGCTACAACATATGGAGCAATTCTCAGAGTAAGTGTTCATTGATGTGTCCATCATTCATAAAGCTTCCCAGTAGGGAAGACGCTTGGTCAGTGAAATCAAAATTGATGATCTGGGTTCTGCAGCAGAGTTTAGATTGATCTCAGCTTCAGCGTAATCAAATTACTATTGCACTGGGTTAAAATGGGTAGAATGGAACCTAGTATAATAAGGTTGTGGGGTTTTTTTATTTGTTTTGTTTTTTTTTTTTTTTGTACATTTCAGGATATTGATCATGCTAAGAAAAGTGAGGAAGTGATTGGTGTAAAATAGCGGTTAATCAGAATAGTAATATTTTCTATGAGGGTTTTTTTTTTTTTTTTTTTTTTCAGACATACATGTTTACAGAAGATTCTGAACTATTAAGTCAGTACTCTTCATATTTTATTTATAAAGGCAGAAACAGAAAAACTGCGATAGCAACAGACCTTCCAGTTTCTCACAAAACTACAGAATGAATTCTTTACAAAGAGGTCTTCAGTAAAAAAAAAAGAGATAATTGTGTTTATGGGATATGCCATAGCCTAAATATCTTCCATCACAGTGTTTTTTGTTCATAAATCTCAAGTCTTGAAGAAGCTTTATTTGCTTTCTATCTCCCTGGGAACTGCTGGTTTCTCTGGGACACCCAACTAAATATAATGCTGAGAATATTTTTTATTCAGGGATAATAGTATGTAGGCTTCTTGAGTCTTAGACTGCAGTCTTATGAAAGGATGTATTAAATTCCTCAGGACTGTGGATATTTGGACTATGGGAAAGCTCGGTGAGCCTTGTTAGAAAATAATAAACACTAATCACAACCCACAGTCCTAACCACAATCTGCAAAAAACAGCTTCTCTGACATAAGGCCAGATTTTGAGGACCTTATTTAGTTAAAATTTGGACGAACTCCCATTTTTTTCACTGAAACTTACCCACTTAAGAACAACAGAATTTATAGCCTTGATTTGAAGGAGATATTGTCAGTAAAATTAGGAGGAAATTCTATGTACCTCAGCTGGCAAATTGAATCTTATATTCAAAACAGTAGAAACTAAATATATTTATTATTATTCTTAATGGAGCATTGTAAGCAATCCTATTTGATTCCCAAGATAAAGGGCTGCTTGGTGCATAAGTTGGATGTGAAGGAAATCCTTTTGCTATTTTATAGGAAACAGAAATAACCTCAGGCTTATCCAGTAGGTGATGGGATGGCAGCACAGTTGCCAAATGAGAGCAGATACACCTAAAACTGCTGATAACAGCAAGATAAGAGGCTTCAGGTCTGCATTGACACCCGCAAGCAGTATTAACAGAGTAACATGCTGGAGGGACCCAAATGTCTTTTTGCAGTTTGTGGGCACCTTAGAGAAAGGGAGAAGATAGAGGGCTCTTCTCCAGGCAGGCTCAGCACCAGCTGGCACAGTTGCTTGTAAGTACAGGGGCAGAGAGGTGCTCCCATTCAAAAGACCAAGACCTGCTGGGCTATTACATTCCTGCTATTAATCCACAATTCAAAAAGAAGTCAATTCTGAAGGATTTCTACTTTTATTTCTATTACTGTGTATCTGATAGCTAAGTGAGGGAGAGAAAGAGAGAGAGAGAGAGAGAGGAGAGAGAGATTCTGGTCTTAAGCATGCTACAGTACAAAAAACTGCCAAAAGACATCATGGTTACGCTGAGTTTGATTGAAGAATCCAAAATATTTGCAGTTCGGCCTTGCCAATTAAAAATACTTGCCAATTATGAACTGCTTGTAGCAGCGAAAGTGTTCATGAGCTTACAAATCATGTGTTAAATCCAAATAAGTTTATCTGAACAGCTTAGATACAAGAGATTATGCTCACAATCTCTGGGAAAGTTTTCTTAAAATACTCTTAAAGACAATAAGAAATCATAAGGATCTGCAAATACCAGCCATATCTAAATAGAAATCCTGTTGTGCTCTCCCACTTTCTCATACTTGCCAGAACCTCCAGGGTGAGTGCTTACTAACAAACAATAAAAGGGCACGTTTATAGACAAGGTAGAATGACTTAATTACATTAGTTTTGGTTCAGGAGGGGTTGTTACAGTGATCAAATCTGTAGATGTTTTCTTCTTGTTACTCCATATTTTCACTGATACCAAGAGTGGATTTTTTTAACTTTTCTTCTGTTATTCTACAACGATTTTTAAAAAAATCTGTAGATTGGCGTTAAAATTGAAAAGGGAAGAAATACAGCAACACCACCAGCAGAACAACAAGCCATTATCACCACAAATAGATCATTTTAGTTGCCATGGGTAACCAGTGCCAGGAAGGTATTCAGGCATTGCAACAGCCAGCGCTGATACCCTGCTCTGAAAGTGCTGACTGTGCGTCACATCGCAAACTTCAATAATTATTATGTGTAGGAGGGTGGTGGCACCAACAGGATATATACTTGTAATGAGTCATTCTTTAAATAGTTTAATTTATCATCCTGAAATAAAGGGGGATGGGTTTATCTAGTACAAGGCAGTTTGAAAAGCCTGAATTGTTAATAAACTGAAGTAACAAAGCAAAAAAAGCTGAAAAAATACTTACACATACAAATTTTTGTAATATATATATATAAGCTTATATGTGCATATATATATAATATATATATAATGTCAGTAAGACTGAAGGAAGGCACTTCTGGAAAAGTATAAGGCATAAACCAAGAAACACACAGAAGTAGCCTCACAAGACTGCTGCCACGCTCCATTTATTCATACTAATGCACAAATGTAAATAGCTAACAGGTCAGATGTCCATAAATGTGATTCATGGACATCCAGGCTTTCACAAACCATGGACACTGGATGTGCTTTACAGTTAGGGCAGTGCTTTTTTTCTTTCTTTTTTTCAAAAAAAAAAAAAAATAAAAAATCAAGATCACAAATACTAAACAGTGTCACTGCATGAAGGTAAAGCACCCTAAGGATATTTTTAACTTCTGGCAGGAAATGTAGCACTTACAATATAGCACTCATAATGTAACACTATTTCTGAGATAAAATTAATAATACCCAGTTATCCTGTTCTTAACCCCCAGCACACAGGCACATGCAGTAACATAAAGATGGTGCGTGCTGTGAGATGTGGTCACATGGTCAATCACTAATTGAGGTGACTGCACATTTTTGATAATATGTTTCAAAGTACACAAGAATATTGTGATAGGACACAGGATAATGGGTTTAAACTATAAGAGAGTGGATTTAGATTATTTGAAAGGAATACAGTCTTCACTATGAGAGTGATCAGAGATTGAAACCTGTAATCTGAAAAACCTGATGAACACATTCTTGGAATTGTTCATGGCCAGGCTGAATGAAGCTTTGAGTCTAACAAAAGTTGACCCTATCCAAGACAAAAAGGTTGGAGCTAAATGATCATTAAATGCCTTCCAACTGAAATTGTACTATTATAGAAATATAAATTGAAAGGCTACTTCCAATGAGGGAAGCCCAAGACTCTAAACAAGGGGAGAAAGTAGGTGACCAAGAGCCCTTCATCCTCTGCTCAAGTGCAGGGAGAAGGATCAAGAAGGATCAGAGACACAAGCAGAAGGGAACAGCAAAGACTTTTTTCCAAGTTCCCACCTGAAGTGGTCAAGGATGGAAGGCCGTAGAGTACAGTGTGCTCCCTGTGACTATGTATGATAGGATGTGGGTACCTATGTCACAAAATAGAAAAAAAAAAAAAAAAAATCACCAAGTTCATTTCATCAAACTGAAATTTTCTGAGAAGAGGACAAAACAGCAGGCAACATTTCTGACAGAAGTCTGTCTCCCAGGCCAGATTTGCTTGGTTGCCACTTTTTCATATATTGAGAAGCAGATTTTTTTCTTTCATCCTCTCTACTGAGCACTTCTCATCCTTCCACCTATGGAAGTTACACAATGGCACAATGGAATTGCCAGCCCCTTGCCTGTGCTCTCTACAGTTGAAATCTCTCCTGTCATGTCACATATGAGGCTTCACTTCATATTCAGCTTCTTCTTCCATCAGCCACACCTTGTGTCATGTTTGCTAAGCTTTGTGTTTGTTGCTGTTCTCTGAGCTCTTTGCACTGTGCATGTGACAGTCAGAGCTGGATGTGTTATTTCAACTGCTGCATCCCTGACCACATCAAACACAGGAGTTCTCTCATGTCCAACACTCAGTGTTTCCCTTAAAATATTATAGAAAGAGGTTTGCGTTGACTCATGTTTAGTTTGTGAGCTGCTAAGTCTCAGGTATTTTTGGCATATAGCTAACGTTACAAAGCTGAGTGAATAAATTCATTGTAATTGTCTTAAATGATTTTTAGATTGCTATTTATCAAGGTCATTTCAATTTTTTTCTCTTCTGAATACTTTTTTCTTCTCAGCTGGTGCCTTTCATTTTACATGTGAACTGTGTTTCCCAAAATCTTTCTGACAATATTGACTTAAATTTGCATACACTGATTACTCAGTGACTATAAATCACTCCCCTGAAACATGCGACATACAAAGATATTTTATGGTCAATTATAAATGCATCTGAGAAAGATTAAATGTGGAAGCTTGCATATGGGAAAGATGAATTGAACAATGTCAAAAGCATTTGACATGAGAAACTGAGAAACACTTCACCTGTAGCTTCTATGATGCAGGTTAGGCCTGTATGATAGAAAAAAAAAAAGAAAAAGAAAAAAAAAGGGGGGGAAAAAAAAAAAAGGGAGAGAGAGAAGAAAAAGTCTGCTTCCACGCTTCCATGATCTGCTCTTGCCAAATATGCATTGGCTGTTTTAATCCGATTGCTACCTTCTGGGTCCCTTGCAAATAGTCTCCAAACATTTGTTCCAAAATTCCCAAGGGGTTTATGTAATACTGGTCTGCAATTCCTCAGGCCTCTTTTTTAAAGATAGGTGCATTGTTTGACTTTCTACAGTCTGCTGTGACCTTCCCTACATTATCCTTGAAAGATAATGGTCAACATCTCAGAGACCATATCAAGTGGCTCCTTAGGGCCTACTGAGCTTGGTACAACTTATTTAAATCTCTTCATTTCAATTGTCTGTAGCCCATAGTGTCAGTCTTTAGGAGATAGTGCCCTGTGGCAACACAATCACTTGTTCTCACTGACTACATTTTTGTATTTTTATCAAAATCACCATTTATGTAAGATATTGTAGTGAACAAATATACCACAAGCCATGTCATAGAAAGCATTGATCTCATCTTTTCTTCTTGAACTCTTCTACACCTCTATCTGCTGGGGTAGCAGTAAGTAAGTTTTATTAAGTTTTTATTGTTAACTTTATTAACTTAAGCAGTAATTATTACTTATTTAATTGAGATACAGCTTCATTTTTTAGCTCCTTTCCTTATCCCTCTCTATTTTTTTCCAATTTATCTAAACTAACATAAATAAGATATGGAGTACTACAGCTTATAACTTTCTCCTTTTCACTCACTATTATCATTTTCCATTTGAGAATAGACAGTTATTTCTTTGTCGTTTTCCTCTTATTTCTACTGTACTTACAGTCTTACTTTTAAAGCAATATACTTCTTATTTTCTTCTTTCTTTTTGTTGTTTTCATTTTTAACTTGATATTTTCTCCATTTTACACTAATTTCTCCCCATATTCATTTCAGTTGTTTAGATCATTCTTTAAAAAATGTTGAGATTACCAAGAGTCACCAATATTGTATTACGTGTGATTACTCTCTCTTATTCATTTATTTTGAAGCAGTTCACTGTCGTGCAATAGCTTCATCTCGCATAGTGTACTAATTTTCAGAAGGCCTTATTAGTAAGTCATACTTACAAGTCTTGATCTTTTATAAAATATCATTAGTTTTCTGGTCTTCTGACGCTTCATTTTCCTGAGAATAAGATTTTGTTTCTTCATTGTCAGTTTCTCCAAAAGTATTTTTCTTGACTGTATTTCTGATGAATCATCCTATCACAAACATATCTTGGGGCTTCTGCATTTATGTCAAGGAGAACTCTGCAAACTCATTAGTGCCCCTTAAGAGATGAATAGCTGGCAGGATAGTTTTTTATTTATAATCCAATTTAAAATAGTTACAGTTTTTAGGAATCCTTTTCCATGTACAAAATTATTGTACTGAAATTACACACACACAAGCCCCTCCTTTCCCAGAGCAGACCATGAAGGGTATAAAATACTGCAAAAGACTTCCTGTTGAAATACAGCAATTACTTTAATGAGAATATTGATTGAATTTTCTATGTTACATTATTTACCTTTGATATCTCCAGATGCTTTTGAGATGCAGACTATATACAGACAAATGTTGAATGTCAGTACATTTTCATCATAATTTGTACAACCACACAAGTTATGCATACATGAGCAAGAATAATGCAGTTTGTTCTAACTCCAAACTGAATGAATTCACAGGAAATCCTGCCCTCTCTCCTAGAAATTGCCTCCAATTTTTCTGTTTAAAAAGAGTATCAAAACCTTCTTCCCCATTTTTCAACATATTACAGTGACCTCAAGAAGGTCCTGCAACATAGAAATAGAAGTTTTCTTTGAAGGTATGAAGAATGATTAATCTTATTTCATACTGTTTTTCCTATAGGCCACAGCTGGTACTAAACTTCCCATAACTTCCAGCTACTATCCTTAATATGCTTTACATGGTTGCTTAAAAAAAAAATTTGGGGATTGAGTGATCCATTCTGGACACTACCCAGATAATTTTCTTGCTTTCACTGATTGTCTTTACACAGATAAGTTCAGCAAGTCTATTACTTTTATCTGCTACAGTTCTGTAATGACAACATATTATCTTAATTAGATGTCTTGGTGTCATATACATCACAGCTTAATAAAAGTTTGTAATTTGGCCAGCTTTCATAATCCTGACATTTGTGCATAAAACACTTTTTTTTTTTTTTTTTTTTTTTTTTTTGTCCGTTATTTTTCCTCTTATGTCAATTACAGCTGCTGTAGTTTCTCACTTCCTCCTCTTCTCACTCCATGTCTGTATGTAGGAATCAACTTTTTGGTACTCCACTATCACCAAATCTCTCCAAGTCAAATTTAAAGCTTTCATCCATTTGATTCTGAAGTGCTTCCGCACATCCAATTATCCTTCTGAGTTACATGGACTTGTGTTTCCCCTTGCTTCTTCTAAACTTCTGAACTTACAGTTTAACTTGCGACATCATAAAATGAAAACTTACTCCCTGCAGAACTCAGCAGACTGAATTTTCAGCAGACCAAGGTTCCTCTTGAGAAATCTCAAGCAAGTCAGACAGACATACTGCTACCTTTTTTGTATGAGAGCTTTGAACTGACTCGCAGAAATATCAAGTCTTCTGAATTTTGAGACCTTCAAACATGAACAACTGTCTACTGCATGTTTGCTTGATTGTCTTAATAGTTGAGGAAGATTGTTTGAAAACTTGTTGAGTCCATGTAGGAAAGTAGACTTTAAAGGCCATGAAAGAAAAGGATTTTAACATAAAATGGTAGTTGCCATTTAAAACATAAGAGAATAAATGCAGAGTAACAAGGAAGAAAGGAATACATATGAGCTTCATAGCTGAAAAGTGAAACAATAATAATTGATTTGATGCATTTTACAAACACAAAAAAATTATAGGGTTCTGGACTGGTAAATTGTGGAAGCTAAATATTGAGGTAAAATGGTAAATAGCTTCATAGACTCTTGAGAAACAATGTATTTTAATTGTGTGCAGTCATATTCAAATCAATATTTGAAAGATCCATTGGGATGCAGAAAACTGGAATAAATCAGAATTTCAGAACCCAGATAATAGATTTTTGGTTAAAGCTGACAGAAGATAAGACTTTTACATTTACATACAATTTATATTTTTGGCTCTTCTATTGTGAAATTTACTGATATTAAATCAGTGTGGTGTGGAATCTGGATGAAAAGGCACATAAATCTTAAAAACAGATTCAAGGAGTGGCTACTTCTGCTGATGCTTGTGCTTTGTCTAGGTAATCATTAGTATCACCACAGGTAGCTGTTCATTGTACAGCACATTTGTAACTCAGTCGTTGAAGTTCCTTAAACAGTATTGGCCAGGCAGAAAAACAGTAAGCCTAGAAATGCTGCAAGAACACTATAAAAATCTTTCTGTAGTTTGACAGACATTATCTGTCAGATCTTATAAACATACAATAAACATATAAACAAATAATTTTCTGAAGAAATGTGTGCAGCAAATACTTAATATATGCATGACTAAAAATCAACTTGACATGAAAGATATTCTTGACAATAACAATTCTGTGCTCTGATTTCATGGTTAAGTTGCTTATCTAAGTCTTAGATACCTATCTCCTGGATAGGGATGAGGAGATATAGCCAGTCATGTAGGACTATTTCTAGGCTTAATTAAATGTTTATGAAATAATCTATAATTAGCAGGTGTCATCAAAGCAAGTCAGAAGATGAGGGAATGACATTCAGTCCATTGGGTTTTAAACAAGGAGGAGTAATGTTCTAAGTTGATAAAATGCCTCTATATATATTATGAAAGGTATTTGTAAACAGACAAATCTTGTTAGTCATTCTAGCCAATTCCACTAACCACTATAAGTAAATTCACACATAAGGAATTCAGTTATTCTTATGTATGCAACACCTAACTGGTTGCAAAGTGAACATATTTTTAGCATAGTAGAAAAATGAAGGACACTAAAATGGCTTTTTCGTATTTTGACAAGTTTGAACAATCACAAGGCTACTTTTACTGTGGCAGAGAAATGTGGAAAGAGCTATGTGTAGTGTCAGGAACTTGGTGAATAAAAATAAACTGGAGATGAGCGAACTGTTTTTCAAGTTTCTATCAACCAAGTCAGTGTATTGTCAAGTTAAAAATGCACCAAGAAAGTACCTGTATAAATTCTAGCAAATGGTTTGCCATTCAGTTGGAACTGAAACAATGGCAAGATAATAAAAAGACACTTTATTATAGAGAAGCATTTGAAGTCTCCCTGGAGTCTCCCTAGGCCAACGAGTGATGAGCACAGTATCATGAATGCCAGTACTTCACTGCTGATTTCATTATTTGCCTTCACTTGGGTCTCATAAGCCCAAATAAACATCAGGCCCTAAATTCACAGAGTCTCAAAAGCTCCTTCATCAAGCTCATTCCTCTACTTTCTCTTTGTGACGTTTAGTTGTTTTTGTTTGTTTGTTTGTTTTTTTAAATAATTTTGTAATAAAATATAGTTGTCAAATTCTGCTCCTTAACTGGATAGATATTCTGCATGCACTGGAGTCAGTAAATTTTACAATTATTCATTCAGTGGATTATTTAAATAATAATCACTCTATTCCCACTGTTCCAAATCAAATGCAAGTACTGCCAACTTTCCAGAAAAATCAAACACATGCACATTTCTTAGTTATCATTTAAAAGGGTGTAGAGCCTTCATTTTACATCTATGGGAAATCTTCTCTGCCATTTGCACTGGTTACCAATGTTGTATATGTTGAAATAATTAATCCCTGGTCTTTCACAGATTCTTGCACTGCTACATTTCTGAAACATTCATTTTGTTTCTGAGTTCCCCTTTGTGTATTTATCTATCCAACTATTTACATCATGGCCATCATTTCTGCGGTATCTCAGCACCTGCATCCCACATTGGGCCATGAGCTGTAGGTCAAAAGTTGTAACTTATGCTTTCAAAGAGCATGAGGGAGTAATGTTTTTGTAAGAAAGCAAGAGCAAAAGACACATTCCTTTTCAGTGTTTTTTATTTTCGATTACAGAAACTAACCAGCAAGGAGAGAAGACAAAACACATGGTATTTGATCTGTGGATAAATGAGTACCACCTGTCTCTTGTGCTGTAATTTCAGCACCCTTCAAGATCTTCAGATTCTATCTGTGGCTTGTGTTCTCTTCACTTAACTTTGTTAACATGCAGTACTATTTTTTTTTTTCTCAGACCTATAGACAGGTCTTTTTGGAACATAGTTGCATTGTTTTAGTGTAAGAAAATCTAAGAAATCATGGAAGGCATGAAAAGGTCACAGGATTGTATTTAGCATCACTATCACTGATTTTATTTTGTTCTCTGACAGTGCTGTAAATAAAAGAAACTACTAGAGGAAATCTGCTTTTTCCAGCAAAGTACTTCAGTGTTATTTCAGGGACCTATGGCACATTGCCATTGCAGTATCATTTCCCAGGTGGCTGAGTGGGGCTTTCTGCTCCTTTGTATTTCCCTGGGGTAACTCATGCACTCTCTGTGCAGTATCACAGCTTTTCTCTTTCGCCTTTGTTCCACTTATCAGGTATAGTTACTCCCTGGGTAGAATTGGCTGCTCTCTATCAATATTGTTGCACAAAGATGTGCAGAAAGGTTTTAGGGTATGTTGCATGCTAAAGACATCTGATCAGCACTTCTGCGTTTAGCAAAGGTCATGTCACTCTTCAAGGCGATGTCAACAGAAACATCAGAGTAAGGCAAAGTTGAGCAAGTGTTCAACTGAGCAGACCAGGTGGTTTCTAGTGTTTCAAGAGCACAAATCTGAGAAGCTTAAATATAACATAGGCGCACACACTCTGGTGGTACAGCTCTAAGGACAGACCTGAGAGTGGAGAGCAAAGGACTCCTAGAGCAGTGAGCAAAAATCTGTACCCCCTGGGCTCCCTGGCACAGAGCTAGAGATCTTTGCCTTTCCTCTGAGAGCAGGACATGTTAGAGATACAAGGCTTCATCAACTATTTTTCTTTCTAAGGAAGAAAAGTCTACTGAGCCAATATTCCAGATAATCAAGTGGTTCAAGAAAGAATAGCAAAGTTTTAGACGCTCTTGAGACAGCAGTAAGTTATCATGCTGCTGCTGCATTTAAAGCTCTACATTATACCCATTGTGAAATGAAAACAAATATGTAAATCCCTACAGATCACATTTGTTTACTTCTTCCATCCACAAAATAAGAGTGGAGGCTCTCAACAACGTGTTTCTTTCAAATTTCTACAAAATTATTGAAGTTAAATGGAAAAACAGAACAAAACCAACAGCATCTGAAAAAAGAATACTATATCATTCCATCTTATTTATGTAGAATCGCTCTTGCCTTTTCAAACTTCTCTAAGAAATGCCTAAAAATAAGTCTTTTAGTGTTCAGATTTTCTACAGATTTGTTCAAACGTTGCTTTCAACTCATGAGCAATTTCAGGTCTGTAATGGAAAAGCTGAATCAGCTGTGAAATGTAACTTTTGACTTAATTATATTAATTGACATACCTATGTATAATTTTTTTTGGAGTATTTTGTATAATTGCTTCAAATGACATTTAATTTGTCACTTCAAGTACAATAATTAGAAAGAGTTCATGAAAAAAAAGTCATTGCAACTTCAAATGAACTGCATCAAAGGTATAATTATTTTGAATGTTATAATACTGAATAGCTACACTCATGGGGCTGGGGAACTAACGCTGCCAGCCTTGAACTCTATGGATCAGAGGGTCCCCTTTGTTATATACACCACATAGTCATTATTTGCATTATCTGGGGGAACAGCACTGGGCAAAAAGAAGAAAATGCATGATAGTTTATCCTTCCTGAAGGCTAGTGACATGCCTTCTGTGCAGAAATAAATGTTTGTGATCTAAATCTCATTAGAAATCAATGGAAAACATTCCATAAAACTCAGTGGGAACTGAATTGATCCACAAGTATATTTTTGTCTCTGCTGGAGACATGTGAGGCATGTTGCTGGCTGACAGAGCAGCTGGTTGATGTGAATAGTCCCCACTGAAATACTAACATGGTTCACGCAGCCCAGCACAGCACCAGCCTCCACCCCACCTCACCTCCAAAAGCAGCAAGAAAGGGTAGCAGGGGGAAGAAATTAACAGCAGCCTTAATAATATTAACTGGCAAGAATGGTGACATAGCTATGAAGGTATTGCCCAATATTGCTTAATATCTCTCACATAAAGATAAATAAATCAAAACCACAGAAAATTAAAGCAAGTAAAAGGAAGGTGAGTTTCCAATTCCACTTCAGCCAAAATGGCATGCAATGGCTCAAAAGCTGGAGGCAATCATCATTTGCACGGAAAGTGGCCATAGCCCCGTGGTCTGTCTGGAAAAAGTTTGTGAGGCAGTGTAGGGAACTTTCTTCCTTAAAACACTTGGGCATCTCTGACTGGTGTCTGTGTCTTGGAAAATAATCAGGGATTGGCTTTCACAGCTTCTCAGCCTCAAACATGGAGAGCCTCTAGGGCTGAAATGCGAAAGGAAGACCATGGCGTGATGTGATCAGTTCCCCTTGTGCCAGAGCTCTGCCAATTCCCAGAGAATATACCCTGTAATGACAGCAGTGAATGCCAGGGACAAAAATGGGGTAAGCAAAGGATGCCAGTATTGGGAATAAGCAAAGAACTTCATTTTTATTTAATTGCTGACAGCCTAGGTTTTAACTCCGCGCTCTAGATAGAGATTTTAAGGAAAAAAAAAAAATCAGAGGTAGCTGTGTTTTAAGTCTGAATTTTGGCCTAAAAGTTTTCAGGGTTGAAAGAGGGTTGAAAGAGTACCTACAGACAATCAGTGTAGCTGTAGCTCACCTTCAGAGAGGGATTTTCCTCTAAGTGACAAATCCAGCCAGAAGCTCTACTGCAGGCAGAATAGTTGAGTTTCAGGACCTAGAAAGCACAGCTTTGGGGCCTTTTTTACTAGTCCCATTTAATGTTACGTCTTCTCTCTGTTTCTCAGTCATTGCCTACTTCAATTCCTCATATTTAGGAGGTACTGATGTGGAGAAGGACTGGTGGGGTGGTCTGGAGCTGCTCTGAATGCTGAATGTTCTCTCATCTCTTGGCAGCTCTGGCTACAGCCACTGATATCTCAGTAGGTCCATAAGTGATCCAGGTTAATATGTATTTGGTTCAGAGATCACACACACCTATAATGTTATGTTTCCTTCCAATAATTTGTAGTCGTAAGAATCAAATTTAATGTTGCATAAGTCACATGTAGTCTGTTACACGGTTTTCACATAGTAAATCTTTGACAACAATATTTTGGTTTTGGCATCCATACCAAGCTTTCTACATTAATCTTGATTTGAGAGTAGAAGACTCCTGTTGAGCCAGGAACTGGAATTTTTATTTTTTTTATTTTTATTTTTTTTCCTTTAGAAAGTGTAGTAATCAAGCCTTCATCAGAAGTGTTTATATAAAAACCAGCACTGGTCTGGAAATGCAGAGTGTAGTTCAGTTATAGCTAAGGGCCAAAGTAACCAGACAAGCTCAGATTTACATCACTACGTTGCGCCAAGAGCACAGCTGTATCAAATTACTGTCTTCAAAACAGGAAGGACTGGAAGCTTGATTACAAGTGCTACAAAGATGACGAAACACAATCTCATCTGTGCATTGTGTATGAGATCTTTCTTTCTCCTAGGAGTCATAGTTGGTAGAAGGAGTTAGTCCACAGAGGAGAGATTCTAGTTTTCTCCAAACAGATATGTCTGTTTTTTTATATGAATGTTCAAAACAAAACATTTTTCAGAAAATAATATACTGAAAAGAAAACAAGCTTTTGATGGTGGTGGTGGTAGTGTTTGTTGTTTTTTTTTTTTACTGTCCATGAAGGTCAAAATATGTCACTCGGT
This sequence comes from Lagopus muta, assembly GCF_023343835.1. Classification (NCBI taxonomy): domain Eukaryota; kingdom Metazoa; phylum Chordata; class Aves; order Galliformes; family Phasianidae; genus Lagopus; species Lagopus muta. The sequence continues at coordinate 13,249,067 of NC_064434.1, forward strand.
TTTCAGTTAACAAATGGTAATAACCTATAGACAGTGCATACAAATTTCATGGGGCAGAAGGTGGCACCATTTCTGGTTTTCCTGAGAAATCATCTGCAGCTGGGTGGTACCATGGTTTTTGCTCTATGGGAGCTGAAATGCTTGTATCTTTCTGAATCTACTTAAGCTTGCTGATTTTCTTCCTGGACTTCTACTTCTCATTTAGCCTCGCATCCCTCATGGCTTTGTAATGATATTACACCAGTAGAAATCATCATCTGTTCCCAGTATGCCTATGCTTACTGGTTAACCACTTTACAAGATTAACTGACATATACCAAGGCTGTGAAAATAGCTGTGCAGCCTATGGGGCTTTTCTATGTTTCACAGCTACTACAGCAAAGCCTAAGACATGACTTCAGTTAACAGAGGCTCATGCTGCTCCAGCCACATAAAACTAAACACAAAAGCCAGGACCAAGCCATCCTTGATATCACCAGATAGCCAACACTGAGACTGCAGTGGGGACATGGATAATTGCTGTGAATGTGCACTGAGATCTGTGTCTCATTTAACTTGATGTTGACTACTCTATCTGCTCCTGTTCTCTCATCTACATACAGAAAGTGAATATCTAAGTTATCTGCCTTTTTAATACTTCAGGTTACTATCTGTTACTATATGCTACTAGCATTCAACACTCTCTCTCACTCTTCTTTTTATTTTCAATCCAGTGAATCTTTACTAGACCCTGACAATATTTCTCTTACAAAGACGCAGAATTTGCCAAAGCCAAGGAGTTTATTGCTGTGGGTTTTCCATGCTCAGCAAAGAACTGTACAGTGCACAACCAAACTTCATGTACTATAAGCCTTTTAAAGGGGAAATTTACTGTGATGTCTCACGCTGAGGAGCAAACCGAAACAAACTCACTAGAACAATGATTTAAAGACTGAACTTTAAAAGAAGGGGTGGGGGGAGGGAAATAAAACTCGTATTGTACTTTCTCCTAAATGGTCAGGATCATGTGAAAATCAATATGCTGACCTCTTTCTTGTGTTGGTTTTTTTTTTTTTTTACCTCATAACACTGTAAATAGTCTAACAGTCACACTGTGCACTTGTTAATCAGAAGCTGCTGCAGGGGGAGTGTGCACAGAGGTGAAATGGGGTCCTGGCCCCAGCCCATCCAAGGTAGAAGGGAGTGCAGCAGACATTAAGCAGCTTCAACCTGCATTTCTGAGGTCAGTATGGGATGGCTGAAGCCACAAGCTCTGTCCTGCTCCCTCACCCTGCACATTTGTCTTCATGTACCTTGCTTACCTGAAACCTGGCAGATGCACCAGGAGCTCCCTTGCTGTCTCCATGGAGTTACCTCTGACTCAGAGCATGTGAGCAGCAAGACAGATATTCCTTAATGTTCTTTAACTGGGGCTGTTCAGTCTGGAAAAAAGGAGGCTGAGGGGAGACCTTACTGCTCACTTCCAATATCTGCTGCTTACAATGAGAGTAGGGTTGGTCTCTTCTCCCTGTGGCAGGTGACAGGAAATGGCCTTAAGTTGTGTCATGGTAAGTTTAGGTTGGATATCAGGAAATACTTCTTCACAGAAAGGCTTGTTAAATACTGGAATAGGCTGCCCAGAGAGGTGGTTGAGTCACCATCCCTGGATGTGTTTAAAAACCATTTGGATGTGGTGCTCAGGGACATGATTTAGTGAAGGGTTGTTAGGGTAGTTTGGTAAGGTCATGATTGGACTGGATGATCTTTAAGATCTTTTCTAATCCTGAGTGATTATATGATTAATGCTGCACAAATTTACTTTATATATTATTAAGATTTTATATATATAATCCATTATATTCAAGAAGTCTAGCTTTAAGTTTTAGAGCAGCAGTCTATCCAAAACCCATAACAGAGTATCAGGCCTCATAAAGTCCAGAGGACTTGTCCTAGGAAATATCAGGGAACAGATCAAAATTGGGGCAGCTGCAGAGGTAAAGGAAATGTGCTCTTCCATCAAGTTCTGATAGCCCTGCAGCCAAGGGCCTGGGTGTCCTAATGGACAACAGGCTGGCCATGAGCCAGCAGTGTCTTTGAAGCTAAGAAGATCAACGATATCTTGGGATGTATTATGAAGTACGTGGCCAGCAAGTTGAGGGAGGTGATCCTTCCCCTCTGCTCTGCCCTGGTGGAGTACTGTGTCCAGTTCTAAGCTCCTATGTTCAAGAAAGAGAGGGAACTGCTGGAGAGAGTCCAGCAAATGGCTACAAAGATGTTGAGGGGCCTGGAACATCTCCTGTAGGAGGAAAGGCTGAAAGATCTGAGACTGTTCAGCCTGGGGAAAAGAAGGCTGACAGGGGATTTGGAAGGATGGGGCCAGGCTCTCTGGAGTGTGTAGTGATAGAACAAGGAGTAAAACACAGAAACTGGAGCACAAGAAGTTCCATAAGAGAAAAAAACCTTTCTACCATGGGAGTGATAGAGCACTGGAGCAGGCTGCCCAGAAAGACTGTGGAGTCTAATTCTTTGGAAATATTCAAGGCCTGACTGAGTGCTTTTCTGTGTGAGCTGCTCTAAGGAACCTGCTTTAATAGGAGATTGATCAGGACAGTCCTCCGAGTTCTTTTCTAATCTCTAGAATTCTGTGATTCCATGATTCTGTGAACAAGATGGAAAAGCAAAGGCTCAGGTTGTGATGGGAAGCTACAGAAGCAGCCTGCCTGGCAGAATCAGTGTGCCAGCTATGTGAGACTACTGAGTTGGCATGTCCCTAATAGGAAAAAGAGTTTTACCTGAGCTTGTATTATCTTGAACGGGGTTATTCATTCATGACTGTGTGTTTGCGTGTGACAGGACCGATAAATTTGCCAACCACTTTTTAAATTTAGTTTTCTTAAATTGGGATAGAATTTCTGGATGAAATTTTTGGAAGTGAGACTCCTAAGTATGGCTGACCAGTGTAGAAAAACATCTCCTGTGATAGGTAAAAATCAAATTCCTGATCCAAAGGAAATCTGAAGTTGGGTTCCTGTATCCCAGAAGATACTGTATTCATTAGAATATTTATCAATCTGTGAACTCTTCCTTTGGGAAAAAATTGTTCAGACCTGGTTTTAGCTAAAATTAAAGCGAGATTAGCTTTTTTTTTAAAGTTTTGGAAGAGTAAGGAGTTGTTTTTCTACAAAGTTCTGCTCAGTGCATCCTAGAGAGGCTGCAGATGAAAAAGCATCCTCCTACTGGTCTTGCTAAATGAACAGAAGCAATTTTCGAGACTTCACATTCTAGACGAGGCAGAAGGGCTCTTTCCTTGCTCTGCTCTTCCACCTTGAAGCCATTAAAGTCTAAAGTCATAAATCTGGAGAGAGCATAAGGGCTCACTCTATCAAGTGCCTTCTTAATATGCTCTGACCTCTGTTGCAAGGCCAGCAGAAGTACTTGAATCACACTGTAGCTTGCATTGCAACCAAGTGACTTGCTTTTCATTGAAAGGCTGATATAAACTCCTTTGATCACGTAAGCACTGGAAAGCTGCTATTTAAGAGGAAGATGGCTGGCTTCTACGGACTTATACTGGAATGTATGTTACTGGCATTCTTTGTATTACATTGTTAAGGGGAAAGGTGTAGTAAAATTTTATACTTATTTTTAGATGCCCCTAGATCCAAGTGTAAGGCCAAGATGTTAAAAGTCACAAAAGTGACAGGCTGTTTTCACCTTTGGAAAACTGCAGTGCATTATGGAATCTTCACACAAATAATACCACGGGTATTTTGCTTGTTTAAAATGATTTTGTTAAAAAATTAGGTGAATTTTTAAAAGAAAACCAATGAGCAGAATAGTGAACTAGCTTTCTTCCCAGGGCAATGGAAAAATGGCTATTTTAATAAGGAGTAAACATAATCCAGTTATATTCATTTGTGACTGTACATCATTATTTCTAAATTACTTAAAAAATACTTAAAAACTGTTTACTGAATTAAAATAGCATTGGAATCATCATTCCCATTTCTGTAAAACATGTAGCATGCTTTAGACACTTACTTTTATGTTGAGTTCTGTTGATAGCATTGAGGAAAAGGATGAGTTTTCAAATAGTGAGGGAGGAAATGTTATTGCTGCTGTTGTTTATGAGTTGCACAGACAGCAGTTAGGGGAAATAGTGTGCATGCTGTCTTGGCTTGTTATTACCACTGGGAGGCTGTGGTATAGCTGTATGTTGGGAGAAGGATTACCCCAAACCATAATGGATCCCTGGTGGTAAATCAGATATTGTGTAAGGGATGAGAATGTGTCTCCAAAGATATAATAACGAGAACTTAGATAATAAACAATGTATAGCCTATGCAAACATTAGAAGTGTGAGAATCTAAATAAATTGTGATTGATGATTGCGTTTATGTAAAACTGAGCCCAATAATAACAAAAAAAGGCATAGTGTTCTTTATCAGAGCATATGATACGCTGGTTATACAAATGATTCATTTGACCACTTTCTGATCCTTTCCTCTGGAGGCTATTCTATTTGGGTTAACTCTTTAGGACAGAGATTATGGGTTTGCTCCATCAGAAAGGAAATTCTCTAGATCTGAAAGATGGGGCACACTAAAGTTTCACCTGAAGAGCTGAGAAGCTTGTTTACTTCTTACTACTGCGATACCTTCTGTCTTCCAAGTAGAGGCTGCTTCTCTAATTTATGTCTTTGGGTAAGGCAGCAAAAATAGAGTGTAAAATAAAAGTGCTCTTTTGCCAAGCAAGGTTTGGAGACCCTGTGCATGCTGCCATGCTCCCAGGAAAGCAGCCATGGAGCAGAGCCACTGCACGAGGGAGGCCTGGTTCTCAGCCATTAGGTCTTTCTTTTTCTTCAGCTAATTTCCTTTGTAAATTAAATTGCAATTGCAATGCCTGCTTACATTCATTTCTATTTATTGGTTCAACTATAAGACTGCTGCAGCTGGGCAGCAGGCAGGAAATCTGCCTTCTTGCTGTGGCCTGGATGCTTATTCTGATCCCGGTGAGACCTCTGCAAGAGGAACTGGGTAACCATACGCACATGAACACACTGAGGAAGGAGAAACGTGCACTGATAGCAACATGTCCTTGTGCCTGCCTGCATTGCAAGAGGAGATTCCTGAGAAGGGCAGGGAAGCAATGTCTGCACTCCAGAAGTGACAAAAACATCTCTTATCCACGGACTAGGAAGAGACTGCATAGTTTATTGAAACTTTTGAAACCACTGGAAATTGCTGGATGAAGTAAAGTTATTTTTGAGTCTTGTAATTTCCTTTGCCTCTTCAGATAATTTTCCCATATCTAAAAGGTTGTTTATGTCTCATAGAACATATTTATAGTGACTGGATGTCCTTTTGGGTGCTTTCTGAAAGGAAAACTTTCACATCAAGCCAGAGCTCTCCCCACAGCTCATTGAACAAAGGTCAGCTTGGTAGAGCACAACATCATCTGTTACCCACATGCCGGACCCAGAATGGAGGAGTGTGCCTTGTTTTTAACATCAACAAGCTTCCCCTGATGTCCCTTTAAATGTAGGTGTAGAGCAAGTCTGAACAGGATAACACACAACCAGAAGGATGTCAGATGATTGCAATAATCTGCTGTTCATGTGGCAAAAGCTGAAAGATCATGGGGAAAAGACCTGAGGAATTGGAGCAGTCAGACATGAGCTAGTATCTTAATGAAACCATGCCTTGATAAAGTGGAAAGAAACTACAAGGAACAGGACAATCTGTTTGGAAAGAAAGTTACCTGGCCCTCAGTTGCTTTCTAGTTTTATTTTGGATTTTATTGCTGTGCAGCCTTTGGATGAAAGCTCTTAAAAGCATTTGGGCAACAATGTTTAACCTTTCTAGGGGGGAGTTCCAGAATTCAGTAATCTTCAGAGAGACCTCTCTGCAGTAGCTGGAACTGTGTCACTGTTTAGAAATCAAATTTATGCTGAGAAAGACCTGAATACTCTGACCTGGTGGGATCAATAGCAAATAAGGTCACAGCTGAATAAAGTTCTCAAAAGTTTCAATTCTTACTTGCTCGAACCCCTCTCTTGCCTGAGGCTAACTCTATCAGCATTTTCTCAGGATGTTGAAGCTATATGCAGCACACTGTAAGACAGTTCTTCTGTGATTAGATGTAAGGAAATACATCAGCTGTCAGGGCATTGCTGGTATTTTAATTTGAAGTGTCACTCAGTCTCCTTGAGTTGCTTTGTACTGATACTGAATAAAACTGGAGAGGAATGAGTGTTGAGAAAAGTGATGAATTGACGAGTGTGTTGAAAGAGGGGAGATCAGCTTGGAAAGAGACACCGGATTTAGGGGACCCTGCCTGGCCTCTCTACCCAGACCAACTGTCTCCCTGTGAAGTCCCTTCACCCTCACCTTCTTGAAACCCTTATTCTTGCACCAAGCAATTGTCTGTGCAAGGAATGGCAAAATTTGATTCACTCTGGATCACATAAAAACTGATTTAATGAAGCATCCCTTGATATTGTCTTCCTTGACATATGTGTATTACTGAGGCAGGGGTTTCCACTTGCCTGGGGCTTTCTGAAAAGACTCAATTGCTTTTTCACCTGAATTCTTTTCTAGCTTATTCTTCCTAGTATTGCTTCCTAATGAACCTGTGACATTTATTCCCATATCTTTCCACCCACCCTTCCCTAACTTCCTGTCTTTCCTGAGGTGAAATTTTAACATTTTCTTTACTAGGTAAAAGTGAAAAAAAATAAAGAAAGACTTAACACTCCCCAGAGCCAGCAACTGCAGGTTCTTTCAATTCTTTCTATTATGACAATATGTCAGATTCTTGTACTTTCCTGGCTCCCAGAGGAAACATGAGGCTCAGAGGAGACAAAGAGAGGAGTAGAGAGATGGAAGGCATTTACTCTTAGCAGTGATTTTTCTAATGAGAGTTTTAGTGGTGACATTAACAAACTGTTCTCTCAGAGAATTTCCTGGGGGCTTCAGTGTCACTACACACAGCATCAGGTAGGTGACAATCTCTCACCATCACCTCCATCACTGCAGGAAAGGCAGTCCTCAGCAGGAGTGAGACTGAGTGTGGGCATTTGACAAAGAGATGTTGAGCAATGAGTGAGGGGAGCAGCGCAGCAACTCTCAGTGCTTGTTTCTAGTAGCTTACATCTTGTTATTTTTGGTGCAAGAGACATCAAAAACAAAAACAAAAAAAGAAACCAAAAAAAAAAAAAAAGAAAAAAATTGATGATCTTTAACTTTCCTTTCAACCTAAACTGTTCTATGATTCTATGAAACCAGAGAAGAGTCTTGTATTCAGGGACTGAAATGTTTTTACAAAGCTTAATTAAACTTCTAAATCTTTGCTCAAGACAGTTAAGCATTGCACTAGGTAAGATGAAACATGGAGAAGTCAAGGGACTTACCCAAGGTCAGTGATGGAGTCACAAGTAGCCCCTGGGAGTTTCACTCTGCTCCTCTGATAGTGTAAATCAGCCTGGCTAGCAGATTTCTCCCGGTCTGAGACCAGTGAGAGCTAGGAGAGCTTTGAATCTGAGCCATCTTTGTTTGGCTAGCAAACAGCTTTTAGCTCCTTATAGTAACTGTTTTATATATTTCATAGAATCATAGAATCATCCAATAGCCTGAGTTGAAAAGGACTTCAAAGATCCTCTAGTTTCAACCCCCCTGCCATGCACAGGGTCACCAGCCACTAGACCAGGCTGCCCAGGACCACATCCAGCCTGACCTTAATTTCTGTAGTTATGTTATAGTCCCTTGTTATTACAACAACTAGGATAGCCACAGTTTGGTTGAGAAAACATAAAGATAAGTAGGAAAACTAAAGTGGAAAAAGAACACTAAATCTGTAAGTGGGCCAACAGGTCTTCAGCCTACCAGTCCATCAGCAAACAGCAAAACTGTCTGCATCCATCCATGGATGCACAGATCAGGTGCACATCCACCAAAGGATGATCCATGCCCAGCCTGGACCACTTAGTTCTTGGATTTTAGTGACTGTCACTTAGACTGCAGTATATATTCTGAAAGAGATTCCAAGATCTGTTTTGTTTTCTACCTTAATTGCATAACCTGCAGAGTGTCAGACCTTTACAGACTGAGAAATCCATTTTCCATCCAGCTTTACTTGTGATACTTATCATGAACCATAGATTAACAAGTGATTAAAATTGCTCTACAGAAGGCATGTAAGTGTAAATCTGAATGATGCATGATTACTCTGAGCCAGCAGACATGTACAAATAATTGGCCTTTAAAGTTCATTAGTCAGTTTTATTACAAATAGTGCATTTGCATGATGTTTGTAAATTTATGCACCAGCGGGCATAAGTGATGACAGCATTCCTTTAAATAGGGAAAGCAATTACAAAAAGCACATCCATTAGCAGGAATGCCAACGCAAAACACTTGTTTCAACAATTGGTCATAGTGTTTTAGTCCTGGGAGTGAGAGCTGCTAACCTCTTTAGTTACAGCAAGAGACATACATAGAAGAGAACGCCAACATGCTGAACAAATTGTTTTCACCACTGATTCACCCTCACTCTCAGTATGTCTGAATTAGAAGTAGAAAGCTTTTGATAGATTTACCTTTTCCTTTGGACACTGAAGAGCCTCTCTACTGCTGTCACGGGGGATTTAGTTAGATAATTCTATTCTCTACATGTGAATTCAATAAGAACTGAAAGATAATTGGGAAGATTGTAGAGGTTATAATGCCATTTGTACTGATGTGGTCCTCCCTGGGCTTGATAAGAAGATTAGTAGTGAAGGTAAACTAAACTGTTAGGTACTGAGCATAGGTACACTCCATTTCCTTGATATTTTCCTAGTCTTTCATGGTATTTTTAATCTATGCAGATATACTTTTGCATCTCAAGAAAGTGACAAGAAATATCTTTGTCAATTAAAAAATAAATAAGAGATAAGATCCATATGTGATTACACACATGCTGCATGGTTTTGCAGCCTTCAGATAAGGACTGCTGCAGCATGCTTTCAATTTCTAGGTTATCCATAGTTCCCTTCAACAAAGCCATTTATTTTGGGATGCCAGAACTAATACAGTGCTGTCAACTTGAATCTGTTTCTCCATTGCTTGCTCATCTTTGCTTCAGCATGAGACAATTAACATACCATATGTTGGTCTCTTCATTAGCTATTACATTTGCAGTGTGTGTAAACAACATGCGTGACATCACTTTTTATGTACTCTCACACAGCTGCATTAATAAAATCCGAGAAGGCAGGTGTGTGCATGTGCATATATATAGAGATATATGCAGGCGTGCATGGCAGTTCAGCTATAGGAACGGTAAACACTCACAGCGGGAACAAACCTATGATGTGTGAACCATAAAATGTTCAGCTGAGAGAAACTTACAAAGACTCAAAGGTTGCTTTGAAAGCTGATGATACGTTTCCTAAGATTTCCATTATTTCACTATAATGGCAAAAAAGGTCTTTCATTGAGTTAATGATCTAGTAGCATTCTGCAGTGTGTAAAGAATATCTCACATTATCAAATCAAACACAGACTGTTCTGGTTAAATTGCTTCATTGCTTGTGTTCACTAAGTTTTGAACTTTAATACAAAAAAAACCCTCCAAATGGAAACATATGAGCTTCAAGTGCAAATACCTTCACTGGTAATAACAGCAAAAATCTGGGAAACACTACCCTGTGCTAGATCTTGATCTCTTCTTGCCACCAATTGTCAGACAGACTCCACCAAGTAATAGCATCACGAGACACAGCTCTGCAAATTACTCACTGAAGTGGGTAAAGTGTTGTTAACTACATGGTATCCCAAAACCTAGCTCTGACATTGAAACTGATTGTTTTAGGACCACTTCTTGTCCACTGATGCTTTCATTAATGAAGGTATCTGCTGTGGTGGCTGCATTAGGATCACTTGCACTTTGCCATCTGTGTCACCCTCTGAGTAGTGTTTAATGTTCCCATTTGCCATATAATGAACTACTAGGAGTTTGTCCTCTCTAAGCAAATTATATCATATATGCTTTTAGCCAAAATCATAGAATCATAGAATGCCCTCTGTTGAAAGGAACCCACTGGAATCATCGTGTTCAACTCCTGGCTCCACACAAGACCACCCAAAAATCAGACCACAGGCCAGAGAGTGTTGTCCAGATGCCTCTTGAATTCTGGCGAGCTCAATACCACGACCACTTTGAAATTGAGCCAAACCAAACTAATTCAGGGGTAAGGGTTAGATATTTTTAAAAATTAAAAAGAAACACCCTTCAAGATGACCCATGGGCAATCACCTTTCAGTACAAGGTGAATTTCCAATCCAAGCCTCTTTCTGATTACTTTTCAACTGATTCTTAGAATCATAGAATCGCAAGGTTGGAAACGACCTGCAAGATCATCTAGTCCAACCACCCTCCCATTCCTATTAGTACCACAAGCCACTAAACCATCTCTCGTAGCTCCTCATCCAGGCACCTCTTGAACACTGCCAGGGATGGCGACTCCACCACCTCCCTGGGCAGCCATTCCAGTGCCTGACCACCCTCTGAGAGAAAAAGTTTCTCCTAATGTCCAACCTAAACCTCCTCTGGTATAACTTCTGGCCATTTCCTCGGGTCCTACAATTTGCGTGGAAGAAGAGGCCAGACCCTTTTTCATCACAACCTCCTTTCAGGAAACTGTAAAGTGCAGCGAGCCTCCTCTTCTCCAGACTAAACAATTCCAGCTCCCGCAGCCACTCCTCATAAGACTTGTGCTTCCCAGACGCCTCACCAGTTTGGTTGCCCTTCTCTGGACATGTTCCAGGGCCTCAATGTCTTTCTTGTATTGAGGGGCCCAAAACTGAACACAATACTTGAGGTGCGGCCGATGATTAAACTACTGCATTGTCAAATGTACTCCAAGTGTCAAATGGAGACTCGGTACCCCAAGCACAGAAGTGATATAAGCATTCTGTGCAAAGTGTTGCAGAGCCAAAGGATCACAGTGCAGTCATCTTCACAGCATTTCCTGCAGTTTGTTCCGGATAAGAAAGGTCAATTAAGTGACGCCCAAACCTGCTGACTATTCACTTGCAATAGCAAATCTGGATAAGAATGTGAATGCCAACTCTTTAACAAAATCAAATGCTTTGTATGGGCATGAGCCATAGTTATTGTGGCTAAAGGATGACATTGCATATTAGTGTACATTTTGTGCTTTCACCACAAGAAAAAAGATGAGTATCAGAACAGATACAAACACATGAAAAATAAAGGCACTCATTTCAGATACTTTGAGTGTATTTGCTGGGTGAACATCACCAGTGAGAAAAATATTCTGCCTTTTTTTTTTTAACTTACAAAGCTTTTTTAATTGTATGAATTTAAAATTAATTTAAAAATAAACTACAAAAAAAAATTATCGGGCTTTGATAATCACAAGCTTTTAGAATCTGATGTGAACTGACAACGAACATATGGAAACCATGTATACTGAATCATTTCAAGCTGACGTTGAAGTTATCTCTCAGGATGTTAAAAAAATTCCTCTCGCAATGTTGCTATTATTACTTTTGTTTCTGCTTGCTTTTACTGTAGACTGCTCTCCATTTTTTATTCTCTAATATAGTAGCTGTTTCCTAACCTTAGTTTTTTAGCAGGGGTAAAACATTCTTTTCTCCTCCCCCGGTATTTTTGTCTTGTGAAAATACAGTGAATCATAGAATCACAGAATTCATACAATGGCTTGGGTTGTAAGGGACCTCAAGGATTGTCAATTTCCACCCCCTTGATACAGGGGATACATAAGTTTCTTTATTCCACAGATAAATTTTTATCCAGATAGAATGGATGTTTATTTTATTTATCTTTTTCCTTTTTGTCTTTCTTTTTCTGTTTTATTTTTAGGGGAAGCATTCTCTAAAGGATGTCTTCAGGTAGGATAGTTGTTATAGGAAAAAAAAGAAAGAGATTGGAGGGGCATGCTTTGATTATACATAGGGTAGACTTCATCTAAACCAGTTTTTGAATACTACATTTCATCATGAAAGCCTTCTGCTATACACAACCACTCTGTTTAAGTTTTTTCACAAAACAGAGAGTACACAGTGGCTGTATATGGCTAATCAAATTTGTGTGGGATTTTTGGAAAGCATAGCCCATATTTGTTAGTAGAAATATGAACAATTAAGTAACCCATTTGTGTGTGTGTGTTTGTGTGTGAAACATGAGTTGTAGCATTCCTAATAGGTCTGGACACTGCGTCCATTGATAAGGAGAAAAGCTTTGTCTCCTTATTTGAACTTCCTACCATTTAACACTCTAAAATGCCTCGTTAATCTGAATGAAAACTTACCATTCTGAGGGAATCAGCTCTTTTCCAGGCAGTCTCTTAAAGCAGCCATGCTGGCAAAGAAAAGTGCTTCATTTACTGCTATCATTCCCATTTAAAGAGTCTTTTAATTTCTTCACAGTTGTCCTATGAGGACTGTCAGGAATTTTCAAAGGCTTAAGCTGCTTTACTTCTACCTGTCAAACTGAAAACAAACACACAAATCCCTTTTTAGTGACTTTACAAGCACTCTTTTTTTCAAATAAAACCCTGGCATGTGCTACACTTTCAATTGCTTGAACCATAACTGCTGGCTAGACGGTCACTGTGTGGCTCTCGCCCTCCAGATGCTCCAGCATATGAGGCTGTGGGTCTGCTTGCTGCCAGACCCCAAATAAAACAACCACCCTGCAGCTTGGCTGTCTGAGAGGAAACCAAAACAAAAGCAATTTGATTTTCATTGCGTTAAAGACTTTAACTTGAAACGAGAAGCAGGAGTTTGGAGCTAGGGCTGGTGGGATGAATTGGAGAGCTCAATGTCCATATGTGTTACCTGGACATTTGATGTATCCTCAAAGAGAGAACTTTCTTCTCAGCACATCCAACTCTGTTCTTGCTATAGACAAAGTCTACTGCTAGCCTACTAGTTTACTACAATATTCGGATTCGCATCATAAACTTAGTTCTAATGTTATGAAGATTCTTTTTTTTTTTTTTTGTAATTGCAAATGAACTTTACTTATGGTGATTACACACACAAAAAGAACCTCAGTATCATTTCAGTCCTTTTTCCCTTTTTTTTTTTTTTTTTTTTTTTTTTTTTTAACTTCTCACACTGTTGCTTAGAAAACCCTGCAGAAATAGGAGAACCAGTGGGTCTGGCTCCAGGCTTTGGCAGTCTGTTTATTAAAGGCTGAAGGGAAGGATTTTCGCAGACTTCAAAAACCAGCTACTTTAGTTAATAGTCTAAGCCTTGATTGTACACCCCATTGTGACTTACACTGATTTCAGGGAGGGTTGTATTATACCAGGCTGAATGCAGGAGGTTATGTTTCTGCTGAACTCAACAAAAGGTGGATTGTGCCCTTGTAGTACAGTTGCTTTGAATAGAATCTGGACCCATATGTTGAAACTGTTCTGGCCTCTAATTAAAGACTAGTATCTCTGCACTGCACACTGAGTTATTTTGAGGCAGTGAGAATGCCACAGCAGGGAGTGTACTTGGAGAGTTGGTACTGAAGGCCTTGTTACACCCTGAGTTAAAGATATGTGAGTTACTCTGAAAGCTTCAACTTCATCCGAAACTGTTCTTTTTAATATTAATATTAATATTATTTTTAAAATCTTTACAGTAATTAAATCTTTTATTGTGTTGAATGGATCAGAGGCAGCTTTGAAGCACATTTTAACTAATCTTTGAAACAAAACAAGTAAAATGTAGGAACAGGGTAGGACTCTCAAAGGGATTTAGGTGCTCCTAATAGAAAAGCAGCTAATTTTACAATGCTAATGTTTAGATCAGCAAGAATCATAGATCCACATTCTCTCCTTTTGCAGAAAAAGTTACTTGTCCTGCTTTCTCTATCTCTGCAATCACACACATGATCTTTCATGTTTACCACTTGTAAATAGAGCCTGTTTCATGGCTTCTGTCTTTTCATAGTGCCTAAGACCAGTCAAGATGTTCTAGTCTGACTGTCATGAGCTACTTCAGGAATCTACAAGGACCTATAAAGCAGGGCATCTGCAAGTGCACTTTCCAGAAGAAGCAGGACGGGTAAATTTAATTTGGATTCACACATTTACCATGTGTAAATTCATCTTGTCTACCTTTAGCGAAGAAAACTGTCTCCATTCTAAGCTGCCGTCAAATGCAAGGGGTTCAGAGGATATTTCATCTAATGTACTTGCAAACATTTTCTAGACTACCCTTATGTGATCTCTGTATCAGGTAGCTAATGGTAATTGAGATAAATCCTAAGGGATCAAGTTTTTTTGTTTCAGCTGTGATGATCATTTTAAAAATTTTCATTTAACTTTAAATTTGAATTCTTCAAAGTAAGAATTTCTGGCTTTATTCAAAGCACTATTTTTTTCTTATAGATTCAAGAATATTTCAATATTTAGCTTCAGGAAAACAAAATATCACTTTCATACTACTTTCAGCCTTCTCTCAGCCTTCCTTTTGAATAACAAAGCGGATGCCTTTAATAAGGAAAGTTAGTCAGTCCTTGATACATGAAGAAATTAATATGGAAGATCTGCTTCAGTTGTGTATGAAATATTCTCTAGTTCCTTATGTGGACATCAGAAAATATTATAGTAGTTGTTTCAATGCATCCTTTGGACAGCTTCAAAACACATTAATATTAAGGATGTTTGATCCAGGATCTTAAATCTAGTCCTAAGTAATATGCAGTAAGATTATGTATCACAGAGATAGGGGCATCAGACAGAACTACTTTGACACTGTGGAACACTACTGTTGTCCCCAGTAACCCACAACTGCAGACAGCTCCTTTGTAGCTTTCTTACTCATCCTCTTCAGCTTTCAGGATTGTTTTTGGTCCTAGAAAGCAAGGCTATGTAATGCCAAGGGAAGTGTTATGGACCTACTTTGTACTTAAAATCAAGATCAGTTACACTTGTACAAATATGCCAGTAGTTGCTTATTTTCTTTTTTTGAGTTGTGTTCACAGAATCGCAGAACCACAGGGTTGGAAGGGACCTCAGGGATCATGAATCTCCCCCACAGGCAGGGCCACCAACCTCCACATTCAGTACTAGACCAGGCTGCCCAGGGCCCCATCCAATCTGGCCTTGAACACCTCCAGGCACAGGGCATCCACAACCTCTCTGGGCAGCCTGTTCCAGCACCTCACCACTCTCTCTGTAAAGAATTTTGTTTGTGCTGTTATTGCTTGTTTGTTTTGTTGTTGTTCTTGCTTTGATTTTTTCAGTATAAATAACGAAAAAAATTCCATAGTCTCAGGGAGAGAAAATAGCAAGAACACCAGAACTTATTGTATATTACTGTACACATCTTTCTGATCCTGCTTCTCTCTGTGTCTTTCACACATAGAACAGCTCTGTTAATTATACCTGCCACTGTATTGTGACAGTAAGAGCTTGTGTTGAATTTTTCTCCACTGTGTCACCGAGCTTTCCTTTGTTTATCCCAACGTGCAAAGCAGGTCTTGCACAAAGGTTGTTTTGTCAGAAGAGACCAAAATTATCCCTCTGCGCAGGTTCCTATGTTTTCACTCTGCTATCATTCATCTTCTGCAACTGAACTTGTATTGACAACACACATTTTCTGAAGCAACTTTTTTACCAAATGACAGATGCTTGATAAAAAAGGGTGAAGTAGCATTTGACAGAAGACTAGTCTACAGGTTAACATAAAGAAACACAGTCAAGAAGTCTCGTGCCAGTCTTTAATGTCTTGTTTTATAGAACTGTTGTGTTTTTGTTTTTGTTTTTATTTTTCCTGAGGGAAATAGTACATGACAATTTCACTGTGTGCTTTTTACTATATACAAAAGTTTACTAACTATCCTTGGATGGCTGCTAAAGATTTGCTGTTGCTTAAAAATATTTCACAATGAGAAAATCACCGTTGTTAGACAGCCTCAGTAAACCCCTTATGTACGGACTAACACCAACATAAAGAATATTAAATTGCATTTAAAATGCAGAGATAGCATTATCCTTCTTGCTAACAGGACTAGAACATAATCATCAATCTTAGTCAGGATATTTTAACATACTGATCCTAACATTGTCCTTGTGAAACAGGAATCTCTCATCTTCATCATTGTCTCCCTAGGTATTCTAATTTGCCAGGAATTGTTCTGCAGTTTAAAAAGTATATATTTTAGATTTTATTTACTTGTGATCTACACTTCACTCTTTTTCATGGCACAAACTTAAGTTCCTTAATCTGGCTAATGGTAAGAAATGAAGAAAATTTTATTTCCAAGGATGCAATATTATTTTGTTCAATCTATGTTCATCAGAATAATTCTGCTTTTAATTCTACATTTTGTACATATTTGCAAAATTAATTTTAATAAATAAAATATAACGAATTCATGAGCTTGTCTGATTTTTCTTTATCCTTCTTTCTTTTGTCATTTGAATCATAACTCCTGGAAATAATTAATTTAATGGAATATCTAGATTAGATTGTGTTTGGATTTGCTTTTTCACTGTAGTCATCTGGTTTTCCATGACCTTACTAGCTGTAATAACTGAAAGTGATACTGACTCATCTCTTCCCATACTAAAATGACTTTTAATTACAGTCAGCCACTCATAAATATGTATCTTATTTACTGTGTTCTTTCCCAAAATAACAAATTGTATATTTCATGATGGCACATTCTTTTATATGGCTCTGTTTTCACTTGGCTTGTAAATACACAATGCACAAAATATACTATAGCCTCATTTCAGCAGGGAACTCTGCTTGTATTAAGTAGTTATCAAATAAATTCATGATATTTCACTGAACAAGGTTGCATGTTGATGCATACTTAAATGTTTTACTGAATTAGGGCCTCAGGAGACAAGGTCACGCTTAAAGGATTTTCCATTGTAACCTAAATGTTGATAAATGCATTGGTGAGGAAGGAATGTGCCTCAGTGAACAGTCATTTGAGCAGATAACTTGAATGCTTAAAAAGAGGAAACATGGACCTAATAAGTTAATTTGTTTAAAGCTCTTTATGTCTCTTCTGTTTATGACTCAAATGGAGGAATCTGAGCTATGAAAAAATACCTCAGAGGTGATGGTAGTCTTGGCACAAGCCAAGATTAACTCCATGGACACAAGTCCTCATACTTTTATTCCTCTAGTTTGTGGGTCTGTGTGTGTGAAGAGTATGGCTAAGCAGTAGCTTGTCTCCTATTGTGATACAATTTCAAGAAGGAATAATAAAGTTGTGATAAGTAAAACGTATACTTAGATATATAATAGAAAGCTTGTTGAGTAAAACTAGAATGATTTTTTAGGTGAGTATTAATCATCTCTTTAGCTAGTGGTAAGGCAATTGTTCAAAGCAAATTTGATTAAAAAAAAAAAGGAAGAGAATGTAGATGGCTTTTAGAAAATTGTTTTACTTATTTAAAAATAATTATTGAAATTGTTTTACTTATTTAAAAATAATTATTGCACAATTGCAATTATTTTTGAATTTCTTTTCTTGTTCTTTATCAAGTCTTAACTAATCCCTTCAGCTGTTTTCCTCATCTTTGTACTAGAGTCTGTAAGACTTAAAGATGATAATGTGCTCCTTATTTATGAAATATATTCATTCACCTCTGAACAGAAAGCAATTCAATATTATTTTTCTGTGCTTAACATTGAATGGGCCATTTTGGTTTTGCCCATATTAGTTTGTAGGCCATATTTATATTAGGTTTTCAGATATGCTTACCTTCGCCTAACTAGGAATTGAAATATTTGTTGTGTTGCAAGTAGAAAGAAGTATCACTATGTATAACTCAATTAATGTTTCCAACTCTTGTGCTCTATTCAAGCTATTCAATTTATTGCACTCTTGGTAAAACTGTACATATATTACAGTCCTTCTTAGGAACAGATTACTATGGCTAAGGCTGATTACTTCAGAAATTTCATTTTTGCCACAACTTGGTGCAAATGAAGTCTCAAATTCACTGTCATTGTTGGTGTGTGTTTAGTACAGTAATATTTATTTAACTTTTGTGGCAAACACAGCTCTATGAATTTTGGAAAGGGAAGTTGGGTGTTGAGTAGAGTCATGGGCTCAATCCACTGTGGCGTTTCTTCATGCAACTAAACTGAAATACATGGTCAGTGTCACGGATATTGGTGGAGAATTTGTGTCTTTAAAACTAAGCAGCAGTTCAAGCCTCATTGACCTTGACTACTTCTAATAAGACATGAGGAGCTGTATTTGTCCATAACTCGAGATTAAATGGATTCTTTCATATTCTGAAAGTAAATATGATATAGAGCCTAACAGTATTTTTTGAATGAGAACATAACCTGCTGGCAATTGTTACGGTGGTGGTTTATGTCTTGTTACTGCTTGTCTTTCTTTGGCTGACCACAGCACAAGTCTCCTGCTGTATCCCCAGAAATTATCAGGAATGGAAGCAACAGTGATGTGGGCCTATAGAAGGCCAAACAAAGGAGGGTTGAGGAGGAGCATCAAGATCAATAAATCAATATGTTAGAACCATATATTAAATCATAGGAAGCCAAAAGGCAACACTGAGCACAGCGTCATTCTGATGGCATCTCACAAGCTAATAGATAATGCCCAGCAGGGCTCAGCCTGGGCAGCAAGACAAGGCAATAGAAATGAGCAATGCAGTGATTTGGATTCCTCCTTGAAGTCTTCTTTCTCCCAGTGCTGCTCCAACCAGCTTGGGCACAGCCAGGGGCAGGTCAACCAGAAGCCTCCAGTATGAAACACCAAGTGCTGATCTAGAGGATCAGCTTTGGTGTGACCCAGTATAAACATCTCTCTTTTTATGCCATGTGCAGGTCTTCAAGACCACCATCTGAGCTGCTAAGAACACAGTGTGCAGAGCACAAGCATCTGCTTCCAAAGACCCTCCAAAAAATAAACTATCATCTTCCTTGTGCTATGTTTGTGTATATATATATATATATATATATATACATATACATATATATATATATATATATATGTATGTATATATATATATATATATATATATATGTATATATATATACATATATACATATACATATATATATATATATATATATATACACATACATATACGTGTGTATAATATATATATATTATTTAGGTAAAATATATAGAATTTTACTGGAAATAACTTGCAAATGAAGTGGGAGACAAGAAGTTGAAATACAGCTTATCTTCATTAGCATTTGTTGAAAATAGCTGAGATCTCACAGAGTGAAATTGTTAGTTAAACATTATCCATGCCGGTACTAAGCACAGTTTAAAAATATCCTAACTGTAATAACCAATGTAGCAAGAAGTAGTTTCATCTACATCAGTTGACATGTTGCGTAACATATGTTAAAGCTGCACATAAAGCCAGTATTTCATTTTCACAGGTATCTGGAACCACCACTTTTTAATTAAAGGCTTATCTGTTGAACTGCTTATTCAGAATACTTTTCGTAGTTTCAGGGTATTTTAGTTGTCACATGGTATGTGTGTTATACATCATTGTCCTCTCTTTCTATTAGAAAATTTTAAGTTCTTGTAAAAAGACTAGATCATTGTCTTTATACTGCCCCAAATTCCTCTCCTGTCTTGTTCTGTCAAGTGTGGAAGACAGAAAGGAAAAGAAAAAAGGAAAAGGAAAGAAAAAGAAAAAGAAAAAGAAAAAGAAAAAGAAAAAGAAAAAGAAAAAGAAAAAGAAAAAGAAAAAGAAAAAGAAAAAGAAAAAGAAAAAGAAAAAAAGAAAAAAGAAAAAGAAAAAGAAAAAAAGAAAAAGGAGAAGGAATGGAAAGAGGAAAAGAAGGAAAGGGAAGGGAATAAAAGGGAAAAGGGAAGGGAAGGGGAAGGGGAAGGGGAAGGGGAAGGGGAAGGGGAAGGGGAAGGGGAAGGGGAAGGGGAAGGGGAAGGGGAAGGGGAAGGGGAAGGGGAAGGGGAAGGGGAAGGGGAAGGGGAAGGGAAGGGGAGGGGAGGGAAGGGGAGGGAAGGGAAGGGAAGGGAAGGGAAGGGAAGGGAAGGGAAGGGAAGGGAAGGGAAGGGAAGGGAAGGGAAGGGAAGGGAAGGGAAGGGAAGGGAAGGGAAGGGAAGGGAAGGGAAGGGAAGGGAAGGGAAGGGAAGGGAAGGGAAGGGAAGGGAAGGGAAGGGAAGGGAAGGGAAGGGAAGGGAAGGGAAGGGAAGGGAAGGGAAGGGAAGGGAAGGGAAGGGAAGGGAAGGGAAGGGAAGGGAAGGGAAGGGAAGGGAAGGGAAGGGAAGAGAAGAGAAGGGAAGAGAAAAGAAAAGAAAAGAAAAGAAAAGAAAAGAAAAGAAAAGAAAAGAAAAGAAAAGAAAAGAAAAGAAAAGAAAAGAAAAGAAAAGAAAAGAAAAGAAAAGAAAAGAAAAGAAAAGAAAAGAAAAGAAAAGAAAAGAAAAGAAAAGAAGGGAAAGGTAATAGGGAGGGGGGAGGGGAAGGGAGAAGGAAGGGAAAAAGATTTTTTGTCCTTAGAAAGGACAAAATGTTCCTCAACTTTGTTCTTTCTTTGAATTGCCCGAAGAAGTAGAATGGCAACCTCTTAAAAAGCTGTCATAAATTTGTAGATAGGGGAATGAAATTTAGCCTTATGAGGATTAATTTACAGAAAAAACTCAGCAAGTGACAAATGGGTGGGATAGTGGCACATTCATCTGTGCAGGAGAAAAACTATGTCCTTCAAAACTTGCATTGAGTTGTAAGGACTCATGTTTGTTTTTAGCATCTTTTTCATTTTCTTTCAAGGGTGAATATGAACAATGCATATACACCCTTCTATACCATGAAGATCTGAATGAACTAATCCTGATAAATGCTTCTACAGGACTTCATATGCTGTGTAACCTGAGTCACAGCGTTTATCATCAGAAGCAGTGAGATTTTAGAGATGTAAAGTATGACTCCATAAAATGACTCCATAATATAAAGTCCTTGGGAAAAGACCTATCCCTTCTGGATCAGATGCGTGTAATTTTGAGGTAGCATAAATATCACAGGTATTTTTTTATGTGAGTTATTTAAAATTAAAAAAAAAAAAAATGAGAGAGAGAATGAAAAAGAAAAAGAAAGAAAAAGAAAGGAAAAGAGGGGGATTTTCAGTGGACCAAGCTAAAGTGATGCATAAATTAGATTGTGTGTGTTTAAACAATTTTACACTTGAATTCTACATTTCTTCTTTCTTTGCCATACCTAAGAGTCTACTGAAATCATGGTAGAAATTTCTGGTTCAGTGTTGTATTCAAGTGGGCTGTATTTTTTTTATAAGAGCAAATGCTCCCAAACGCTCCTTCTGTCTGTACTGATTCTACACAGATAACATGCAGCCTCTCTGTTTTACTTTTGTTCTGAAGAAAGAGTTGTTTTACACAGAACGATGCAGACTTCCTGTCTTAGTAATCACAATGGAGCAGGTGTTCCATCTTCCCACAGATTGCAGGTGTTCTCCTGGGTAGCTTTCTAAAATCATTTTGATGTGTCCATGATTGATGTTTAGTCAGCAAAGCAAGTAATTTTGCAGTAGGGTTTTTTTGCTTTTTTTTTTCAACTGGGCTAGACTATTCTACTTTTGTAAGCTTGTGTAGGTGAAATCTTCAATCTTCAGTGCCAGGCTTTATATTTTATTAATATTTCCAAAGGGCCTTATATAAGTTGCTGTACATCTGTACACCCACAGATGATGTCATACGGAGTTTTCTCAGTAGTTTTAATGTGGCAGTGATTTTATTCTCTCCACCTCTACATCCAGAATTAAAGGAGTTTGAAGGAGTTAATGGTAAGTGGTGTAGATTCAATTCATCATTTTCTGTTGAAGGTCCAGCAAACTTGAAGCTGAGCAGAAATATTACTTTGATTAATATTATTAAGAAACTTTGTGAAGGCAGTCACTTCATTTTTCATTTCTTAACTTTTTTACTGTTCCATGTATGTAGTAAAAGGGTATACACATGCAATGCATTGAGTACTGTTGCACAGGGTAAAATATGAATACCTCTCAATGCAAAAGAAGATATTAAAGGTCTTAGAACAATTTAATAGTAGTAGTAAATCTTTCTGAGAACAGAGATACATCCATGATATTAACAAAGTGATGATATTTACATGACAGCACAGATTAAAGAAAGAAGATATGACGGTATGAGACACAATGGGGTACATAGTGAGAATTTGAGGGATTTCAGCAAATAGCTACAAAATCTGAAATGGTGAAGGAGTTTAAAAATATTGTAATAGATACTGATAGATCTTTAAAATGAAATCTGTGTGTTCTTTTAGAATGGGATGTATTGTTGAAAGATCCTCTAAGTTCATGCAAAATATTTAACATTTGGACTTATTTAATAATAATGAATAATTTTCTCGCACATGTAGTATTTACAATTAAAAATACCACATATTAAAAGTTTTAAAAAGAATAGTAAAATGCAGTTCACACCAGCAAACACGACAAAATAGACTCACAGAACTGCAGAACTGGGGTTTTAAGGGACCTCAAGAGATCACTGAGTCCAAACCCCCCTGCTAAAACAGGTACTCTATAATATGTTGCACAGGTGGACATCCAGACAGGTCTTGAAAATCTCCATAGAAGGAGACTCCACAGCCTCTCTGGGCAGCCTGTTCCAGTACTCCATCATCCTTATCATAAAGAAGCTCTTCCACATGTTAGTACAGAACTTCCCGTGTTTAAGTTTTAGGCCATTACATCTTGTCCTGTCACTGCACACCACTAAAAAGAGCCTGGCCTCATGCATTTGCTTCCCATCTCCCTTTAAAAATTTACAAACATTTCTGAGATTCCCTCTCAGTCTTCCCCAGGATGAGCAGACCCAGATTATTCAGCCTTTTCTTGTATAGGAGATGCTCCATGCCAAAATAATGAAAACTTCATCAGGACAGAAATGTACAGACAAAACTATTACTGTCATTTTTTTACTTCTGAGCATTACACCTCACAAGTTTGCATCTGTGTAATAGATTGCATTATATGTTCTCATCAGATGACTTCTCTATTCATCTTCCCCCTTCTCCATAGCCGATTAAACTGTAGAAGACATCATTTCAATTCTTCTCAGAGGATTTTAACCTTTTTTTCACTTCTGCCCCAAACTGTCACAACTTTAAGGATGACTGCAACTGAAACCTCCTGGAGACTAACAAAGTAGGGTGCCTATAGCTTATTTTGCTTCCTGACCTACTTGGGTAGGTGTCCTCTGATCATAAATACCAAGCTATTCTCTGTGAACACACAAGGAAGAGGAAATGGTGTTAGCTCTTCCTTAACTGTTACTAATGTGAGCAAAAAGTAGGACAGGCACCTGAAACTCTGGATGTATAGAATGAGATGAAGTGTCTTTCTAGAGATGAACACAGTATCTCAGATTGTACTATAGAAACCAAAGATCAAAGAGCTCTTCATCTGAAGAGGATAGGTGTTTGCTTCATGGTAAGTGACATTTCTCTCAAGGTATTATTAATTGTAAAAGAAGCATGGAAACCTGTTTATGTGCATGTATCTCCATCAGAATCTGGTACTGACTTACACTCCCAGAATTTGTATGTTTTGTAGGGTCCAGACTAGAGCAGAGCCTCAGTTTTTGATCTATTGTGGCTAATGTAATGTAATCTAATCTAATGTAATTTTAGCATTCTCTTCATTACTACTGAATCTCTTTTGCTGAACTGAATATTTGGCTATTCAACCCAAGGTGAAAGAATTTCAATCAGAGCTACTGAGAAGAGCCAACTTCTCCATCGCCTTCCTTATCCTTGAACAAACATGAAGTCTTCCAAGATAGCCAGGAGATTAGGGAGTTTTGTCTAAGGTAGAGACAGAAACTGAACCTATACCCTCCACTTATTACAAACAAAAGAAGTGATCTTTCCTTTGAGAAATGTTCTGAGTCTGATTGAATTGGCATGACGTACATTTTCATTTGGGGCTGGGCCTAGCAGGAACAATATATGGAGAGTAAGTGTTATACTGCTAAGTGCTTGATCAAACCCAGCCACCAAAATAGATTTTAAGGTATCTTCAAAACAGTACAATTGAACTTCTTATTCTACAAAATTTTTCAGCTGCAAAATTCCTAATTTGCACAGATTGAGGGAGCTGAGAGAATGAAGAATGGATGGTTTGTTGTTTTTGTGGAACTCTAAAATCTAAATTAAGTTGTTAATACAGTAAAACTCTTGTGGGTTGGGGTTTGGGGAGGGTCATATTTTTTGTTTATTGGTTTGATTTTTTTTTTTTTTTTTTTTTTTTTTTTTTGTTGGTTGGTTGGTTTTTGGTTGTTTTTTGGTTGCTTTATAAGAGGTGTCTGTTTTCTCAGTTTAATGTTGTCAACAGCTGCCAAACCACAAAGAGGTATATGACTATTATAATGGAAGAATCTATTATCAATTTGGGTAATGCTTTCACACGGCACTGTGCAGAAGCAGAGTCAGTGCATGTGACAAATATGCAGACTTTCCTCTTGTAAAGTTAAATCCATCTTTCCACTTCTGAGCTTCTTCACAGCATGCTGGCTGAAGGTCAGTGGCAGCACCTCTCATACTGTACTGTATCTGCCACATGTTGGAACCAATTTTTCTAGTCAGGTTTATAAAAAGCTTTTTCATCACTGTTGTTCTTAAATTACGCCAATATACCTATAAAGTTGGGGCTAGTTGTTTATATTCAAGTTATCAATGGCTCTTCAGTGAAAAAAGAAAAGCGTTTTAAAAGCAGATTTTTTTTGTACAAATGCTGTCTGGAGGCAGAGCTGTTCAGATGTTATGTGTGCACCTCAGTTCTTCCATCAGCTTCTTTACCTCCATTGCCCGTGCAAGGAGATTGTGTGTAGTGTAGGAAGTTTTAAGTTTCCTCTAGAGTTTGTAAGAAACATACATAAATAATAGTGAAGTACAGAAATCTCAGCCTGTAACTCTTGAACTGCTAGTCCTGCCACAGCTGAAGTACCAGAGCCATATTTATCTTTCTTTACTCCATAGGGTTATTTTGGGTTTCCACTGGTGTTTGGAGAATCTGGGTCACAGCTCAACCATCTGTCTGTACATGACTTTTCCTCAGAAATGCTTTCAGTCTCATTTTACTCTGTACCTATGATGTGAAAAGCAAGTGGAGCTGGCTCTGATGTTTCCACAAAATATGTTTTCATTCAAAAATGCTGCTGAGTTGAAACTGAAACTTTATTATGGCAGTTTTCTTTGTCAATTGTTTGTTGAGATTATTTATTTGCTTTAAGGTGAGGTTTTTTTTTTCCAAAACTGGCTAGCCCAAAGTATCCTAGCAGTTAGAGCACTCCCTTGGGATGAGGGAGACTTAATGTCAGATCCCTGCTTAATATGATTTGAAGCACAGACAAGAGCTGGGGTTAGCTGAGGAGGCTTCATAAGTAATTTTCATTGCCTTGGAAAAGTTATTGCTTAGTGGAGAGCATTGTGTTCCATGATTGTGACACTTTATGACACCAGTCCCCAGTACAGCCTGGTAGTATGAAGATAAATTCCCACAGTTGAGAACCTGGAAGTAAAAAATGGAGAAAACTCAAAAAAATCTAGTTCCTTCTTCTCTTGCCCTAAAGCACAGTAGTATGTAGGTGTTGCTTCAGGCTTACTGCAAGTTAAGGTTAAAGGTTAAACATCTTGGTTTCTCCTACCAAGATAAAAGTCAAACAGGTTACAGAGTGAGGAAACAGGTTTACATAGTAAAATCAATAAAACTCATACTCCATTCCAAGCATTTGGTTCCTGGGCTCCGCCAGAGATGCCGAGAGGTCAACTGAAATTGTGGTTGACTTTGTTGTTCTTGTAATTATTCTCCCCAGCCAGACAGGGCTTCTCAGAAAAAAAATATTTGCTTTGCTTCAAGTCTCTAAATTTTTCCTCTACTTTGACATAAAAATACTAGTTACAGGGTGTCTATCATTCAGTGTCTATCATACCAAGTCTTTATTTTTGCCTTTGTGAATCTTTTGAAATGCTTTGAAATGTCTTGTTTCGTTGTTAATAAGATCTACTCTAATGCTGTAATGGATGTAACTTTTGCCATTTGTCATCTGTAGTGCTAATGGAATGTTTGTAAGTTTATTTGAGAAAGAGTCTCTGAGCCCTGAAGTAACCCGAAGTATTGCTTTCACACTTCCATCAACTGTGTTTCCTAGTAGATTCGAACACAAAGATTAAATTTGTCCTACAGCATTTCACAAACCCTAGAGTTCTTTTGTATTCCTGTAGCAATTTATATCCTGGTTCATCCCTCTAAAAATGCATGATTTGTAACAGAAACCTTTTCATACTTTGATAATACCATATAATTTGCCATATAACAAAAACTATCCTCAGTAGAGCATCTCTAACCTGTTTCACAGTTGATGTTATATTAAAGATTTTCTGCAGGGCCTCCACATAGCTTGTCAAGGTGAGACACATGACTGATTTGACAGTTAGAATGCCACTGTTTTCTCTTCTTTTTGGGAATAATTTCAGCATTAGCGCTCACTTAACCCCAGTAATGAACAGACATTCCTACAGTATTACCTTAGACCTGTCTGCCTGAGGTGAGTTTGTGCTTCTTTCCGAGCAAGCCTGAAGATCATGATTGCAGGGCAGTTTTGCAAAAGTGGCATTGACTTTACATTGCTTATCTTAAAATTGCATCTCTTTTTGTAAAATAGAATTTTATCTTCCATTTCAGTCTCTTGAGACATTTGCCAAGTTTATCTTTTAATCCTTGGAAAAGCGGGATTTTGCAGTATTTCCTTTCAGATATTAATTCTTTGCGCATTGGAAGGAAGTGTTAAAATCCCTGCAAAGGGACAATTCTACTGTAACTTGCTCAAAGGAAAGTTCCTTTCTAACATTAGGCAGTAAATCCCTGGCATATGTCCCAAAACATGAGGATTATATCTCTTACAAACGTGGTATTATCTAAAATCACTATAGATATAAGTGTTGGGTCATATGAACATGTAATTCTCTGTGTAAGACTCTGCTTTTTTGTAAGGCTACAGAAGAATAACTGTGCTGGCCTGAAACCAAAGACCAAAATCATGCTGAGACCAAGAGGATTCTGGAACTGTGAGAATCAAGAGTTTTATAGTGATTATAAATCAAAATAAACAGTGAAGTAAAATGACCTAAAATATGATTACTGTACACAGTAAGGGCAGTTATAGTTCCCTTAGTGCTGCTGCTGTTACCTGGCTAAAGAATGGCCATGGGCAGACCATGGGACCGTCTGATCAGTTTTGTGAACCAGTTCCCTTGACTGTGATGAAGTTAAAGAGATGGATAGGGAAACAGATAAGAACAGGAAAAAAAATGCAGCCCCAATTCCCTAATTCACTCTCTCTTCATTATGCATCCCAGGGGTTGAAGCAGGATCACTCAATATCCCGTGGCAAGAAATTTCCACAACAGAACCATGTTTTTGATGGGAGGAAAAGGCATCCATCTAAAAATGTTAGCTGAAATATCAAACTCTAAAAGAAACTTCAGGGCTGTGGGTATATGTACATTTTCAGATGGTGGTTGTTTTGTTTTTTTTCCTTAATCTGATGGATGCCTGTGGAATCCTAATGGCAGAATAAATATTTTATTTTGTTTTTATTCTGCCAAGTTGTGAGGTAGCTGGCTGTTAATGAAAACCCCTGGTACATCATGCATTTGGAGAAACGGTCAGAGTTTATATTTGACTTCTTATGATATTTGCTTTAGATTTGAATTCAGTACTGGCACTTTAGAAAAGCAGCAGCATGTAATGGAAGAAAAGGCAGACAGATTTTGATCGCTTTTTCACCTTTCTATTTGAAAATATTCTGATTCCAATCTATGACAGAAAGTGTATTAACTTTCTCAGCAATTGCAAGCATTTGTGAGAACGATTAGCTACTGAATATACATGAATCTTTTTCTGGTAGATTTTTATGCTGCAGGGTACGAAGAGCTCCTTGTACTTTTTATTCTAAGATTTACACAATTTAGCATGTAAGTTTTGGAGTATGTGAATATTGCAGTTGAATAAAAAAATATCCATGCTACTTACCTGCAGTGGTTAAAACTGTCCTACCAGGACGATTGGGCCTCAAAAACTGTGTAAAAGGGGACAATCACGTCTAGCTTGCAGAGATTTTTTCTTCCCACTTTGCACTCTGTCTT
Organism: Lagopus muta; assembly: GCF_023343835.1. NCBI lineage: Eukaryota > Metazoa > Chordata > Aves > Galliformes > Phasianidae > Lagopus > Lagopus muta. The sequence goes on from NC_064434.1 coordinate 13,277,238, forward strand.
GTGGTCACAGATATCCAAGGCAGCCCAAAACAATCCGTGATATGCTAAAGTTGTGACTACAAGGGCAATGTGTGCTAATGTAAATCCTAGCTGTTCCCACAGAGGCACTATCAGCTTCCCCCCTTAGTTTTGGGTCCCTAAGATTCAAGTTCTTTGATATGAATGTATATATAAAGTATATACTTTTGTGTATCTACATATATTATATACACAAAGTGGCTTCATCCCACTTTCAGGTTAAACCTGTTTAAATGCACTGGAGCAATCTCTAGATTGTAACTATAAACTGGCATTGAAAACCTATAAGACTCAGCAGAGGATGGGGAATCTGTGTCATGCTGCTGATTTTTGCTTAATTGTTTCCCCACTTTCCCCACTGTCATGATTTGAGGGTCAGTGTGTTACACTGTGCTCACACTGCTATGTGTACTCTGGCTGCTGTCAGCTCTGGACACAGCTCCCTGCAAGCATGTAGTTCCACATCCGGATGAATGCAGCCATAACCTCATCCAAGAGGAAGGGGTGCAGTCGGATGTACACGTCCCATTGCCTGCAAATGGCTCTGCCACCCCATTGTTCCCGTGTCTCAGTGGAAGTGGATCAGGAAGCTTATCTAAGGCCATCCCCACCCTTTCATTGGAAGCAGTTGTTTTTAAGAAATGCACCACGTTCCCCTCCCTCTTCCCTCCTCCCCTCCTCTCTGATATGGAGCTTGCAGCCCCAGTTGTTCATATGGCACTTCATTCACAGTGTTAGCCATTTGGTGTGAAGAAATCTCATTTTAATTCCTTAAGCGCTACCTCTTTCCTTCACTTGGGGCTCATGACAGGTGCCCCTTTGTTCTTTGATTTGATACTATCTCAAATAGCCTTGGAGCTTCAGCCAGGCTAAAAAACTTGCACTGGCAGCAAAATGCCCAAATTAGCATTTTTGCTAATTCCAGAGAAACGCGAAGTTGCTGAAGCCCTGCCAGGAACCTGTCAAACTAATTTGCAGTGGGAGAAGAGGATCTGGGGTGAGGAAAATATTCAATTGAATATGGCACAAAAAATGGCCTGTATAGACTTTCCTATTCCTCCTTTTAAAGATAGAATTATGAATTTCAAAGTCAGGTAAAATAATTTAAGGTAGACTTTTTTCTTTTAACATGATTGAAAATCTTATCACCTTCAAGTGTCTTTTCCCATCTGTATGCTACTAAAACAATATTGTTTCTATAAAGCATTTAAAATGCTCAATGTTTTTTTAATCTCCTGTAATTTCCTACACTTTTCACTTTCAGCTACATTGTTCTTATATTCAACTGTGAGCTCTGAAGTTCAGTTCAGTTTGTTTGTTTTTTAGTGTCTGCGTTGTTAAATATATAGTTAAATAAGATTTCTTCTCCCCTCCCTCTGCATAATTTGAGTTTCATGCTTTGCCTGAAAAGTACATGCCCTGCAACCTGGTTTAGGGAACCTGCTTTGGCAGGGGGGTTGGTCTTGATGATCTCTAGAGGTCCCTTCCAACCCCTACAATTCTGTGATAGGTCCCTTCCAACCCCTACAATTCTGTGATTCTGTGATTCTGCTCTCATTCAGATGACTACCTGACTATTGCCTAAGGCAGGCAGAAGTGAGTGGAGCCCTTGATTTTACTTTCCTGTCTTCTACCTTTGCAATGTATCTGGAGAACACAGAAGAAGCATAGGGTTATATTACAGTACATGAGCCATTTGTAGGGTGGGTCATATTTTACAAGTGGAGTAGCTAAAGAGTGAACTATTACATGCCAAGAGCAAGAAAGAATTGAGGAGAAAACTATGCATCTGAGTCACAGCGTCCCTCCCTGGGTAGTGTGGTTCATGCCCTACCTTTGGTGAAGGCATAAGAATTCAAACCAGCCCTTTATATTTTTCATAAGCAGTATCATTCAATGTCCATTACTCATTTTGAATGGATATATTATGCAATCTGTGGTTACCAATGCCTTGCCATGGCTCTCAGGAAGAAAGAAGTAAATTGTCAGTGAAATAAAATTAAACAATTTTAGTGGGGGAGAAATCAAGGAAGGAGATACAGAAAGTTAATAAAACTAGACAGGCTGAAAGAGCTGAGGCTGTTCAGACTGGAGAAGGCTGCGAGGTGGCCTGATACCGACCTTTCAGTATCTAAAGGAGAGCTACAGGAAAGAACGCAGAGTCTTTAGCGGGGTCTGTGGTGATAGGACAAGGGGATTCCAGCTTAAAGAGAGTAGATTTAGGTTGGATATAAGGAAAAAAATCTTTTACAGGAAGGGTGGCGAGGCACTGGAATAGTTTGCCTAGATATGTGGTTTATAATCCATCCCTTAAGATTTTCAGAGTGAGTCTGGGCAATTTGATTTAGCTGTAGTGTCCCTGTTCATTACAGGGGAGTTGGACTACCTGGCCTCTCAAGGTCCTTTCCAACTCTAAGGATTCTGTGATTCTATGAAAACAGTTTCCTTTTCTGTACATTACCAGACTTTTGCATTTCCTTATTACAGTCATTACTATCATACTGTGGTATGTGAAGAGTAAGCTGGCAAATCGCTGTGTTATAGACAAGATTTAAAGTACAAGAGAGAGGTGGCAGGTAGAATTTCAAACTGTAATGCTTGGGGAATTGAGGGGCTGGTGTTCAAAACAGGACTTGTTTCCAGCTGCAGTGGAATGTAGTAAAAATGTGTAGTAAAAATGAGCTCTATGCTCCAGTCTCCAGTTCCTAATCTTCCTCTTTCTTCACCTACACTGACAGAATAAAGGTTGTAGAAACCTAGAAACCAAGGATGAAATTGCAGATAATGATATGCAACATGTCACAGGCTGAACTTCTCTCATATTTTACAAGCTAGTCTTGAAAAAAAAAAAAAAAAATTTAACATTCAATTATGTATTTCAGCTAAATAAGTTTCTATTATCTTCCATTTCTATTATTTCACTGCGTAAAGACTGAGCAGTCGCTCCCTGTCTGATGTTAGTATGTTAAGCAACGTGATCTAGCTTTGAAAGTAACTCCACTTTTGAGCAAGAGGTTGGACTGTATGACCTCCAGAAGTACCTTCCAACCTGATTTTTTTCTATGACTTTATTAGCCCTTACAGAATTCCTATTATCTGAAGCTCTGAAACATTAAAGTGAACATCCCTGTCTTCTCTCACCCTCACCTATCTGCAGAAACATATCTCTTTTACCCACCAGGCCCTCAGTTCTGATTTCACACAAACTGTAGCCTAGAGGATGTAGTTATTGTGGCAATCAGTCACAGATACTGCTGTGGTCTTCTATCCTGTACTTGGGATCTGCACTGATTTCACCACCCACGAGGCTCATGTTTGCCCTTGGCAATGTGCCCTGTAACATGGCTTTTTCAGCATAACATGAACACCCACAGTGCTTTCTTGAGGTAGGCCTTAGCATAGAGGATAAATAATCTATGCTCCTCTTTGCTAGTGCATCTGTGAAGATGACACTGGTGTACATGCAATCACAATGAAAGCTCAGTTTGGTAATGATTCAGATATATCCCTGGGAAGTGAATATAAGCCTAAATAAGCCTAAATGTAATACTTATACTCAGGTTAGTATTTTTGGGGTTTCTCCAGATCCCTGACTTGTTCCTCTGCTTGTTTCCCAAAAGAATCTTGCTTCTATGTGTTGACTTTTCCAAAATATGACAAAATATGACAACAGCATCACTAGTATCCATCCTCTCTGTGAAGTTCATATATTTCATGCTTTTCTTATTGGAGATATGCCTTGGTTGAAACAGTCCACTCAATAAATCCCAGAAGAATTTCTAGAGAAGATGAAGGGAAAGAAAGATACTTGCTTTATAAAGACTCAAAGAAGCTTAAGAACTGAGGTTTCTAAATAGTAGTTAAAATCTAAAGTGTAATTCTGTGTTTCAGTATTTACCAACAACAATTATCTGTTATGTGAATGGACACCAAAGCTGGGTTTCGTTACTCCCTGAGTGACCCTGTTTGGTGGACTGAATTCCCTGGGGCTAAGTCACACGTTGGGGTAGGGAGCTGAGTCCTTGCTGTTTCCACTAGCCATTGCTTTCAGCTTTCTCCCTGTGGACTTTCTGTCTCCTTGCAGAGCCTTGGCACACTTCTTGCTTTCACTTACTTAATTACCTGTCTTTACCTTTATTATGATTTCCTTCTTCTCACCTATTATCAGTGCTGGTTGCAGGAGTCCTATGCCCAGCACCCTGTGCCCTTACCTTGTAGCCACAGATGTAAATGCAGTTTGTAGGATCCCTCAGTTATATATATTTTTTTCCTTCTCCTCTCTCTTAGATAAAGAAATTTTCATACTTTTAATAATACAGTATAACACAAAAACTTTTACAACATTTGCAGGACTGGGGGTTGTGGTTAGTGATACTCGGTTCATATATGCTAGTGCAGCTTCTGGTGTGTTCTTGGCATTTGTTGGCAGCTACATGTGATGTTTTTAGACTCATTGTTAGTCTAGGTGGCAGACTCAGGGAGAAAAAAAACATGCTCTGCTTGGGTGGCTTCTGAAGATTCAATGTTTTCACTTCTTTAAACAGCTGTTGCCTTTTGGGGGTTCTTTTATCATGGGGGTGTTATCAGTTTTAAGTGAGTGTCTTCCCTCTGCTCACAGCTAAAAAAACCCAACAAACCAACAGTTAGAGAAGAGGCAATTAGTTAGCACTCTCATCTGTTGCAATGCTGTAATGATAATGGTGTTTGGCTTGGATGCCCATAGGGACATAAGAAATTCCTTATCTTGCGCAGCTATTGGAGTTTTAATTTTACTGTTTTCACTCTTTCTTTTGGATGAAAAATAAAACCAGAAAAATAAGCAAGCTCGGAGCATTCTTGCAGGCTAATCATAAATGTGTGTCTGTGGTACTGTTTAGATTTCTGTAGACTGAGAAATATTTTGAACCTTCACTACTGAAAAAAAAAAAAAAAGAAAAAGTTGCTTTGTTGACTTAATAAGAATTCTTTGTAGAATTTTATTAATAGAATTTAATTAGCATCTGTTACTGCTAAGGAAATTACCCAACACTTTTTATGCAAAAATTTTCCTCAGGCATCTAAACATTATGATATGGACTGAGTGGAGGTGGTCAGAATAGCTGCTATGGATTGGCTCATTTATGTTGCAGTGGAGGAAACATAAGTCCAAATGTCCTAAAATTAATATGATTTTTAATGATTTGCTTAATACTGAGGAAAAAAAGTCTAATCTGTTTGAGTATCAGTAGTATTCAAACTCAAAATAATCAAATACATTACTGGAAAAACAATTGGAAAGATACCTTGAGAGTATCCATGTTTTATTTTCAGGAGTGTATCAATGATGGCAAGCTTACTTAAACAGCAAAACTAAACCAAGCAAAAATTTCTACTTCATCAAGAACATGAGTTATGGTCTACCTTAATAAAGCATAACATTTAAAAGTAGAGTGACTTGTGTTTGCAACTCACTACTTTGATGCCGCTGTTGCTTTTGCTTTTAGTATAGTTGTTCAGCCTGGAGTTCTTTTGCCTTTGTACAGTGGTGTTAATTTCTTTCTTAAAACAAGGCTAAAAGAAACCAAAGATTTAAATCTCCTCTTTCCTGCTGAAGCTAAACCCTTCAAACGAGTCTAAATGGGAGCACCATGTATGAATAAGGTCAATAAAATCCTGTACTGAATTATTAACATAACTGAGTCATCACCTGTTGAGGCAATCAAGGGGCGTTTACTTTTTTCACGGCCATTAATTGAGACCTTGTAGAATTTCCCATTCCATTTACTGCTATGTCCAGCCTCTGGTAATAACATGACTATGCCTGGAAAGACTGAGAATAATGCTGCTTTTTTGGAAAATCACAATAGCATACAGAGGGAGTCAATTATCCTCGGACAGGCACCATTCAAATTCCCAGTAGCACTAGCAGTGCCAAGAAAACCCCAAAAAGTTAAATGGCTTTGTTTGACTTGGAAAAACACTCAGAAATTTGGCTTTTCATTTCTCCACGATCCCAACAGCAAGCTTAATCTTAGCTGGAGTCTGACTGAATTAACTGAATTCACATTACATATTTTTTTACATAAAATATGTCACTGAAGTTGTACTCAGGAATAGAACTTCTAAATGCATTGTGAGCCTGGCCTTCAGGCATGAGGAACTTTCCGGCTGACTTCAGGGTTTTAGACTTCACTCTTTTTTGAATCTGTCTGCCTGGTAAAAGTGCAGTTCTGATAAGGTTTCCAGATCACCCTGTTAATAGGTGAGCAAAAACTAACAGTAATCGTCTCTTGGAATTTGATTGGACTTCTGGACTGGAAGTAAATGCAATGAAATTGCATGGATAGGAGATAGAGTATCTGTTTCAAGGCTTTGAAGGGAGCCAGTTTTGGTTGATTACTGACAAAATTCTACACATCCTTCTTTTCTTGTTTATTCCCATATGTTAGGCAATGATTCAGTTTCAAATTTGTTCGTCATCATTCTTTCAAATGCATCTGTCTTGTTAGCGTTCTGTCTTGGGAATTAAGAGGCACTAACATTGCATGCAGTTACTTCCATGATTTCTCAGACTTAGGAACACAACAAACTCAATGCAAAGCTTTTTCTGTCTTGCATATCAAATATGTGGAAGCCAAAGCAAACAGTCAGTGCATGTCCAACAAGGACCTCTTGGCTTCCATGAGTACTTATGACTTTTAAGAATGAAAGAATTATTGAGCATTTCCCAACGCAGCACAGTACAAATGAATCCTGCATTGGGAGGAAGAAATATATACACTAATCCATGCCTAAGTGTCCTGGGGACAAATAGAAGTCCCAGAGGGAAATACCTATTAGCTTTCAGAATCATTGAAATGCTGAAATCTCCCCAAAGGGTTCCCACAGCTTCTCTATTTTCCTATTACTTTGGTTTGTGAAGTCCATTTGTTGCCTTGAGGAAAGTATGCTCCTAACACGTACCTCCAGTGGGCTTGAATTGAGCTTTGACTTCAATAGTACCCCAAAAAGTTGATTAAACCCTGAGCGTTAAAAGACTTCTGTATGTACAGACTGTTTGCTTGCTATCCTTTTTCCCTTCCCTATCTCCCCTTTTCATGTTATGCTATTCCTAAAAATTCACAGCTTTTGTAAGTATATAATAAAACCTGGGTAGAAAAGGAGGAGAGAAATTAGTAGCAGTACCTTCATTGTGAGCATTATACAAACCACATTTGGAGCTCTTCCCAAACATCTGCCAATGTTTTCATCATCACAACAAGAAAGAATGCCAGGTGCACTGCACCCTTTCAGACTTGCTTGAGCATTACCTACGTGATCTTTTTACTCAGTACCATGGAGGCTTGTGTGCAGCTATCTAATCCTCTTCCAATTTCTCAGAATTAAATGTATAATTAGAAAATTACTAAGAAGATTTTTCTCCCTTTTGCATCTGCATCATGAAATTAACTTCAGTGATATACTGTCCCTATATGGATATATCCCATAGCAAGGTCAGAAAGTGACTGAGTGCCATGTAAAAGCAGGGTGCACGAGCAGAAGTGGAAGAGGGCAGATGTACTTTTCTTTCCAGATAAGAATTTCTGAGTTTTGAGTTTCAAGTATCAGTGTAAAATCCCAGATTACTATCAAGCAAGCATTCTTCTGAAAAATCTGTTTCTTACTTGAAGTCCATAGAAATGGAACTGAACTGTAAACACAAATGCTTGTGTTTTTACTTTTTTTTTGAGTCAACTGAGTGAAAACTCTAATAAAAAATAGCATAAACAATTTTTTTTCTTTTAATTAGTTATTCTGTTCATCACCTTTATATTTCCATTCTGTTTTTGATGCTGTCATGAACAAAGATGTTGCTAACACATAACCAGCTTCTAAACCATTAGTTCTGAAGTACCATCTTTGTCTAATTCCTCTTTAAAAAGATATGTGCTTCCTGTCTCCCATTCTCTCTCCCACCTACACAATATTCAGGGTATTTACTGACCGTAGGCAAACCTCTACTACTCCTTTCCCTTCCTTCCCTGAGCTGTTTGTGTCTTTTCCTCTCCTTCTGTCCCACCTTTAATTTCTGGAATAGTGATCTGAGCAGCTGGAGCATCTCCCTCACTGATGATAAAGAAAGTGCAAGACACGCCTGCAGACCCGTGCTACCAAAAACCTGTCACGTAAACCCGATACCTAAACATATATGAGAGTTATGTTTCTCCTCTCCTGTTATTATCTGTGGATTCATCACTAAAGTATGAAAGTTAAAATCTGTTTCTAGGGAACTTACTATTCTATAAGTTGTTTTCATTACTGATGTTGGCATTCCTTTTATTTTTGTGGCAAAAATGGGCCACAGAGCATTTGTCTTGTGTGATATATAATACTACATACATTGCCTACTGGAAGTACTTTTTGTGTTCTAAAGAAGCACTCTAATTTTTAACCTTCTCCTTGTTTCAAAAAGTCATGTTGTCCTTGAATGCATCACTGGTTTCTACAATTTAGAGCATTAGTTTATCACACATCTGGTTATGAGGTTATCAAGTGAATTTGTCCAACAAAACATCCCAGAATATTTTTTTGGCTTTAATAATTTGCATTCTTTCTCTTATGGGTGAGTGTGAAAAAAAAAAAAGAACCCTAGTGGTTGGGGTCTTTTCATAGATGAATGAAACTTGAGGGAGGTAGTGGTAATGAATCTGAGCCGTAGTATGTTTTGCTATGCCTGGATTTCTTTGGTCCGATTCTTGCTTGAAGGGAGAAGGCTAAGGTGTGCTCATCTCTCTTGTCCTTAAAACAGTTAGCACTGATGACAATGATTCTCGAAGACAGACTCCCTTAAGAGGAAGCCCAATATCATTTGATATTCCTCCTGCATTGTAACCAGAAAAGGGACTCAAAAACCTGATGTTTTGCCTATATTCCTCTGCACAACCAGCAAATAAAATTCCTCATTCTGTGGCACAAGATCAGACTATTGCAAATAAGATAGAAGTTCTGGCAAGTGTTTCTGGCCAAACTTAAAAATAATGTTGAGCTTAAACTTTTTTTTTTTTTAAATATTTATTTATACTTCAGGGGGTCTGCTTCCAAACACAACTTGCAGTCTTAAGTTAAATATTTTGTTGTTGTTGTTGTTTTTTTAAGCTTTCCCTCTTTATCAAATCTGATAACAATTTATATAATTGTAAGTCATTTGATTTGAAATTTGATTAAAATTTAAAAAACTGAAATGTTATTGTAATGGCATAACATATTCATATATGCATACTGGTAGGAAAGACTCTTTAACAGAAAAGTAACAGAAAAGTATCGGGTCGGCCTCTTCTCTGGTGTCATTAGTGATAGGACCAGAGGGAATGGTTTCAAGCTACGGCAGGGGAGATTCAGGCTGGACATGAGGAAGTATTACTTTTCAGAAAGGGTGGTCAGGCACTGGAATGGACTGCCCAGGGAGGTGGTGGAGTCACCGAGCCTGGGGGTGTTCAAGGAAAGGCTGGATGTTGTGTTGAGGGACATGGTTTAGTGGGAGCTACTGGGAATAGGTGAACGGTTGGACTGGATGACCTTTTAGGTCTTTTCCAACCTTGATGATTCTATGATTCTATCTGCTAATCAATGGATAATGAATATTATTATCCCCCAAGCACCACCAGATCTTATGTGAATTATATATTTGTTAGGGGAGAGGTGTCTCATTTTCATTTAGTTTGTCCTATACAATGTCTTAAGAATAATATATATTCTATAGAATAGAATATGGGAATGGATTCTCCTACTTGTTTCATATCTGATAAATCTGTGTCCAGGACACTAATAGTTTGCATGGTGATTAAGCAAGAAATTTTATCTGAACATGATGACAGCACTTTCAGGACAGAGCTACATCTTGTGTAAAGTTTCCCTGTTCTGTCTCTCTGCTTTCTTCCAGTGGCGAGAACCTGAGGCTTCCAACTTCTAATAAGGATTCATTCATTGTCTATCCCTGACTCCTTCTATTCTGATCCTGGGTCCTGGGAAAGAACAACATAGAATCAGATAATACAACAGAAAAACAAAACAAGAAACAAAGAAAACCAATCCAAACCAAAAATTAATCTGCCTCCACAATGTTTTTCACTTTGTTATCTGTATGCACCATTATCTCTGTAGACATTTTTTGTCAGGATGAGGTAATTACTAGATCAAGGATAAGTGTACTGAATATTGGAGAGGGGAAAGTCCCAAGGAAGAGGAATGAAGAAATGTCTAGTTGGGTGGAGATAAAACACACTCACTGGTGATGGAGAGCAGAGAGATGAACTCAGAAACAGATGGATATGGGAGAAGAACAAGAACAACGGAAGAGATTGAGAATTTGAAGAGATCTATTGGACAAACTATATGATTGTGTGTGTCCCCCTGCTTGCTTCTTTCACTCCTACTTCTTTTATATCATTTAAAACAGAACAAACAAACAAAAAAATTGTTTGATTTGTAAAACTGCCTTGATTGTTAGTCACAATTTCATTTTTCTGAACCAATACATACCTTCTACTTTAATATCAGTAGAAGTGTTTATATAGCCCTACTGATACCAATGGCAATTTTCAGGAAGTCAAGACAATTCCAGGTGAGCACTTGTCTTACAATCTTCTACCTTTCTTACATTATTCTATTAGGCTCCTTTCACAGGACTGATTGCTCTGTCTCTTTACATGCTTGTTCTCACTATGTGGCTCCGTCAGATTCTCCTGTGACTCCCTATTGATAATGACTTAAATTTGGAAATATTAACAGATTTATAATGTGAGAAGCTGTTTGTATTTCTCTGTCAAGTATTTTCTCTCACATATAGCACAGTAAGCTGCAGTTTTGCAGTATCTTGTCAGGAAGTATTGGAGATAGATGGGGTGCGCAACTGGAACTGCATTGAATGAAGAAATGAAAGGGCTGTTAAGGTATTTGTATAGTGTGGTTTCTGCTGACAAACAGGTGTCCCTTTATGTTCCAGAAGAATGTATAAATTGTTGAAGAAGTCCTCTTCCTTACAAGACGTAGTGTGCAAATATAAGGATGATTATAGAAAAAGTTAATTATATTTCTTTATTATAAATAGTATAAGCTAACAAATAAATACTATACTATGTAAAGGTCGCTCCTCTCAACAGATATACCTGAGCATAGTTTCCAGTTTGTCTTCCAAATTCCTTAGTCTCACAGCTTTATGGGAAGAATATATTTAGATTGTTCCAAAAGTAATGCCTTCCATTTATTTCCATGCAAACTGCAACTTGCAACTGCAAGAGCACAACAACACTATTTGATACAGCAAATTCTCTACTAAAAAGCACTGTTTTTTAACATAACTATTATCTGTGCATTCTCTCTAGTGATGAAAAAAACCTGCATGTTGCACTTGTCAAAATCTGCACCAGTGGAAGTGACCCACTGTACCTGTCAACACTGCTGAAATGCACCACCCACTGCCTCACTGTGCTCTCCTCCTCTGTTTGGTCTCCATAAAAAATGTTCAGCAAACATCGATGGATGTCAATAGGTGCCATTTTTTCCCACATGAAGGAATTCAGTTTCACATATTTGTTTCATATGCATTTCCACATCAGCCAGCATTGTGTCAGAGTGCCACTCTGCTGCCATCTGTCACACAGCAACAACATGTAATGGGATATTGGCAGGAGGGTTCAGCCTCTACTACCATACCACCAACATCTGCCTCTGATGTTGTGGGCCAACATAGTGAAACAGCAGGCATTATTTTCAGAGTAGCCCTTGTCAATTGCAAGATATCAGGAGGAAAGCTTGCAGAGCTTCATAGATAGCTATCTCTGTCATTAGGTTTCAATGTGGAATCACTGTGCTTTGTTTAGCTGAATATATGTGACATTTTCCCTCTCATTTGAATGGAGATATGGTCAGACTTCAGTGATTACATATACTGCAGTAAAGGCAAAATAATTTAGTCTTCAATCTGCAGATTTCCGGAGGCAACTAAACAAGTAGAAACATTTTTCTTTCCTATTCTTGATCGAGTTTTTTACCAGCCATGTGGAACCACTTTTGTTTGCTTAGCCACAGTTAGGCTGAGGTACACTTTAATAAGATACATGTGTTTGAAGGATTTTTAAGCCAAGAACTACAGACTCTTCTCATTCCATATTGGAACACAACACAAATCCTGAACATATCTATGAGTATGCATATATGTGTGTGCATGCATGCATACGCCTGCAAACATGCATATATTTTTCAATTGCTTAAAGACTATTCCTCACAGATTTCAATATTTTAAAAATTTCTGAGGTGATGTTCTTAAACATCATTACAGTTTCTATTTCTCCTCCTGAATGTATCAATGTTAGACAGTTAATAGAAGCTATGCAGTATGGATAGAACTCTAACTTTCTCTGTTTAATAAAGAGATAACAAAGGACAAATCATCATAGTATTTAGAGGTGAATTGGATACAGCACTATTGCAAAAACATAAGGGATACTGCAAGATTGAACATGGCTTCAAAACATGAAACATGAATCCACTTTGTTGAAATTATCCTAGTCATGACCTGTAACTACTTTTCCGTGTCTCTACAGTTCAGACAACAAGATGAAATACAGTAAGAACAGAATTCTAAGAAAAATTAAAATGAATTTTTGTACAAAGAAGAATCCTCTCAGTATTATTTCCACGATTTTCTGGAACTGACTATATGTACTAGTCTGGGTTTGCAGTAGTATAGCAGTCTTGCAATAGAGTCAGCCCGGAAAAGGTCTGCATAATGAATAGAAGAATGAGACTCACTGTTCTCAACAGGAAGACTGCCTTCTGAGTTATGTTACAGAATCACAAAATAGCATGGACACCCAGAGCAGGGGGCCCCGCACTACAGCCAGGGGCTTTTGGAGAGCTCCAAGAAGGAGACCCCACAGCCTCTGGACAGCCTGTGCCAGTGGTCCATCACCCACTGAATTGCTTCCTGGTGTTCAGAAAGAACTTCCTGCATTCCAGTTTGTACCCACTGAGTCTTGTCATGGCACTGGGCACCGCTGAAAAGAACCTGTCTCCTTTTAGGTATTTATACACATTGACAAGATTTCCCCTGAACCTCTGCTTTTCCAGACTGAATGACTTCATTCTGTTCACTGAATTGATTATTTGGATGACTATATTTGAATGATTGCCTTGCTTCTTTTCTGCAAGGGAAGACACATAGGGAGTTGGAAGTGCACATTTAGTACCTTCATACCCCTGTTAAAATCAAGACTAGCATAGTCAAAATCATCACATAATTTCAGTTGTGAAAACTCAAGTCAATACATGGTGAAGAAGTTCATCAGTGCTCACTACATCATCATCAAATGTGAGAAACAGTAATTTTGGAAGCTATGGCACTCCACCATATTCTGATCAAGGAGATATTTCAGAGATGAAAGAAGAATAAGCAGCAAAAAAAACTGAATGGAAATGAAGACAGTTTTCTGCTGTAGAAGAAGAGCCAGTGGAATTACTAATTGTTCAAGAAGGGACCTTTTCCTCTTCAGTGGATCTATTTCCATATTAACCTATCTTTAAATCAAAGTAATTTCTATTCACTCTGCGCTACCTTGGAATTAGAGTTTATTCTTTCTTTTATATATTTCAGCTACTGTTCACAGCCTGGCGTGCAAGTAAACTTAATTTTAGGCTTAATCAATTCTGTTTTTCCACAGAAAGTAGCCATAGAATAAGAGTTTGTTTTGACTCTATTTTACTCATTGCAGAGCCTTTCTTGGTCACTTCTCTGAAAACAAAGCAAACAAAGCAGCAAACAAAGTAGAATTTAGTGGCATTTTTTCAATTAAAGACTGAAAAACTGAGATAGCAGGGTGTTTCTGGGAGAGAGATAGGAGTGGTATTTTTCTTATGTCAGACTGGAGGAATTTGATCTCTAGATAAACTATTTTTTGAAAATTTCATTCTTTCTTCAGCCATGGGGCAAGAATTGTGCATTTATATTGTGTGTTCTCTGGACTCATTCCTACAATACAAAAGATTTTTAAATGACACCTCATGCAGAGTAATGCAAATTCCAGTGAATAGAGTACTTAGTATGCCTGAAAGAAGCCAATTTACATCAACAATGGAGTGAGCCTGCTTTGGCTGATATTTCAGAATTGAAAATAAGGTCTTCACAAATATTTTCTTTTCCACTGAATGTCTTGACACACTGAACTTCCATGGTGACTGAAATGGGTTGTGTTCCTCTATCCATCTAGAATGATGTTTAGCAGTATGAAGTCGAGGATATGCAGCTTCAAGTCCATCCTGTGCTACAAGTCAGAAAACCGGACAGCACTGAAGCTACTAAATTTGACTCTTGGAAGTTTTAATACTTCTGGCTTTATCTTCCCCAGTCCTCTTGTCATGCAGTTGGAAATGCCTGAGGGCCCTGCTGGTGTCAAGGGAGTCTGGGCTTTCTTCTCAGTGCTTTCAATGATTCAGGCTATCTTTGATTTTCTGAAATTAGATGATCTCATGGCCCCCAGTTTCCAGGGGCCACCCAGGTTGTTGCTCACAATTAATCTCCAACAGTTCATTCTTTCTGAAGCAATTTTTGTCCCCTGGAATCTCATCTGTAGAGTTCAGAAAAAGATTAGATTTCCATTTTAATTGCAGTTTGTCCTTTCCTTCCCCCTCCCCAAATGTCAATATTTCATGTGGAGATAGAATTTTTAGTTTCAACTGGGTTTTAACAAAGAATATAGCTGCCACGAGGTTTGGTCATAGTAAATTGTGAGCCAAAGTGCGGAAACTGTTCATGCCAGGGCTCAAAGCAACCCAAACCACAGTCATCCTGCCTAGAAATTAATCAAAATAGCAAAGACAACGCTGAATATGGTTTTCAGCTAGAGTTTTGCCCGCCTTTTGGAAATGAAACACACATTGGAACCAAATGTTTTTTAAATCAAATGAGTGATTGTAGCAGGCGGTAAGACATGAGACATGTTCGCTCATTAGTGATCTACTGGAATGTATTTGTGGCTTGGACATCCTCTTGACTCCTGAGAATCTTTCTCCTGTTGCATTTCCCACTATCTTTCCTTTTCCCCTGATTGGCAAAAGATCCATAGACATTTTAGACGTCTGCCTTCAAATGAGTTAAAATGGTTTTCTCTGGCAAAATGTGTTTAAATTAGTTACTAAGAAATTTGTGCTTTCTTCTTTACTGAGGTGTTTTAAATCACATTAAAAGAATCTCGTTTGGAAAATTCTTTGTAATAGTAACTTGATGAAGGAGAAAGCCTGTCAGAATTGGACTATTCCCAGAGACCCTGAGAGTCTTCTGTGCAAGTTTTGTCCCTGTACAAAAAGCTTCTCACTTTAGAGTTCAGGCTGCCATCTCCCAAGTTATGGCTAAATTTAATTTGCATTTCACAAAGAATGATGTTCTCTATAATCATCTAAGACAAAATCTCCTTACTATTGTCTGGAATTCTGGTTAAATGATGGGAAGTCCCATCTCTTGCCAGAATCCTACTGCAAACTAGGCAGAACTGGATAGTGTTTTCATATATCTGCAGTTAAGCAAGATGGCAGTGGATATAGCACTATATGTAAAGAGCATTATGGCACTTCAGTTGGGAATGATGCGTCTTTTTTTGCCACCTTCTAAATCTTGTAGAAATGTGGATCAAATATCTCTTCACAATTTAGGAAAACCAGAGGCTTTCTACAGTGTGTCAGTCAATGAATCCTGGGGAACCTATAGCTTTTCATTGTTGTCTCAAAATAGAAATTAGATGGCTCTGAAATATTTTGTTTCAGTTCTTTAAAAGGTTAATTCATTTAAAAAGCTCTTAAAATTGTCAATAACTTATTTTTTTCTATATGAATTTACACATCTTTTCCTTCTTCAGAATGCAAAAAAGTTAATTAAATCATCTAACAATCCTGAAGAAAAATTAAATCTTTTCATGGGAGGTCAAAAAAAATTTCCATGCATGTAAAAGCATTTATTATAATCTTCTGCTGACAGAACAACTGTTTTTCGATGGTGCTTTGTTCAGAAGTCACTAAGAACAACTGAGAAATGAGAGCAGCAAAGATTTGTTTAACACTCCTTTAGTAAAATAATTTTCAATTCTGTTATCTCACTTTCCATTCTGTATAAATGAAGCAAGGAAAAAAGTTTTGGTGTTTGCTGTGCTTTTTCCCCAAACAACTGAAATATAGATTTCCTTTTCCATAAATCCATACATATGCATAGCACTACAATTCACATATGACTTTGTTTTACCACTGTTCCAAATCCAATTCCAAAATTTAATATAAATAAACGTTCAATGTGAAACTCATTCAGAGATATCTTTTCTCATTTGCTTCTCATTAAAACCAGTGGTGTAAATTCAATATTCATAAATTATACAAAATTCTTTTTATGAAGAATGTTTTGCAGTAAATTAATAAAATGGAATAGACTTGCTGGTCTCTAAAAAAAAAGTTTTAATTTCATCGACTTATAAAATTTAAGGAAAAGAATGCAGTCTGTACATTTTTCAATCCATTCTCCTACATGGAAGAAAAAAAAATGGAAAAGTTAGGAAAGGGAGAAACAGTAGTTAATACTTTTGTGTCTTTAGAGGGAATTGCTGGAAAAAAAAAAAAAAAAGGACAAAACTGTGAACTTTATAAATTAAAAAAAGTTGCATTTGAGAGGCTTTAATTCTGTGTTGCAATTTTTATAATCAAGAAAATGTTGCTTAATATTTTGATAAAAATAAATAATGCTTGTTGTATTTTATGGTTTCTTTTGGGGGGGGTTGAGGGGTGTTTTTTGGGGTGAGAGGGGGGAGGGGCTGCAACCAGATTAATAATTGCTAAAAAAAAAAAAAAAAAAAAAAAAAGGTTTAAATGAAAGGAAATGGCAGATTGCAAGAGATTATCTTCTGTCTTATCATAACGCAGTAACAAGCAGCATAACTTCTTGTCTATCCTTTCAACTAGAGTAAGAAATTTTTTGACTGACTGGGATGTCTGATCCTTATGAAGACAGCATATGTGTTAAGCAAAGCAGTCTTGAATCCAAAATCATGTTCAGCATGGACAGCATGTTCTTCACTCTTGGACATCTCAAATATCTTGTCAGCACTCAAGATCCAGACAAGCTTAAAAGAAACTCTATTAATCCCCCACCGAACCCAGAAATTCCCTCCTTAGTTTCCAGTAGTTTTAGGAAAACTGTAGTTAAGAAATGTCTTCTTTTGTCAGTAATTCTCATCAGTACTACCAGCAGTGAAAGCACTTTTACCAAACAGTTTCCTCTAAATGTTATTGACCTATCTACTTCTTCAAAAATTGAACTTGTCTAATGTTGTCATTTTAAAAAATCAAACTAAAAAAAATAAGAGAAGTAACATCAGTCACATCATTAGGTCTGTATTTCAGATATTATATGTATACTTAAGAAAACTGGTATCCTTATTTCACATAGCAGAAGTTACACTGTTAAAAGCAAATTCTGCCACATCAAATAATGTATAGCTGGTTTTGATGTGAACACCAGCAACCTTTATTTCCATTTACGCATGGCTGTCCTTGGGTCTCATTGACCCTGAACAGTCACTCAGCAAGAATTTACAGCAACTGGAGTGTGAAGATAACTTAATGACACAACATTTTAATGGTGAAAAAATAGTATTAATAGGTGCAGCAAATGACTGCTATTCATTTCAAGAAATTGTGAACATTTATACCCTTTTATATTGGAGTATATACATATATATACATATATCCCTTTATATATTGTGTATCTCATGCAGTACCCCAGCTAAAACCATGCTTTATAGAAATAATTAATTAACGCAATTTCATAAAACTTCATTGAAGTTCTTCTGTCTCACCCAACTCTCATAAGCACTTTTCATATTTTTGGGTGTAATCTGATGAATGCATAGAATTGACCAAAACTGCACATGGAAGGCCAGAAAAAAAAAAAAAAAAAAAAAAAAAAAAAAAAAAAAAAATTACAATCTACACAATGTCCTCACCTTTCTGAGAACGCTAAGTGTCAGGTTTTATTTTTTAACTTTCTTTTGTGAATTTTTGCTGGCCCAAGCAATCATAAAAAATTTGACACCCAGTTGCAGTTAGGATGAGAAACTGGTGATAGATGTTCTTCAGTTTATTTACTGAAGATATACAAAATTCCATTTTCGTTATAGCAAGAATCCAACAGCAGACAGTTTATTTGCTCACAGCTTCAAGTACCTTTGACACTCCATATCCATATCTGTATCCTGTTTTTTCTTATGGCTGTGATCCCAGGCCTTAATTTGGTGGTGTATTCAGAATTTTGTCTGAACTTCCCTCATTTTCCATCTCCACATAAACACAAACCTTCATTAAAAGAATAAAAATTCTGACAGCACTTTCATTCAGATGTAAATTGTGCAAGTTTTTTTTGTCATGGCACAGCAATACGTTTCAATGTTTGAGATGTGTGTCTAAGACAATCTGAAGATCTTTTTTTTTACTGTTACTCATTACTCTCTCATCAAGCTTTCTCTGACTTGATATCAAGCATAACAGGTGTGCCACATGTTCCTTTTAGCTGGCTTTAAGCAAACATAAGAGCACACTGCTTCTGAGGGTTCATAGGGTGGTCTGGGTAGAGTATTACTTGCTATTTGCAATGAGCAGCATTGATCAAAGTGAGGTAGGGATAAGTTATCAAAATTGTGAGTAAGACAATAGCTCCATTCCACCTGATGCATAAATATACTCATCTTCCTCCATTCAGTGCTGCATCTTTCCTGCTAAGATACTGAATTTGCTTCATTTTCCTTCATTCAGTGCTGCACATATCTTCGCTGATAACATACTGAATTTGCAGTTAAATCATCTGAACTGATTTATCAACTGGAAAAAGTCCTTACTCAGGAGATTCTTTTTCTGGTTTTGATTTGCAAACCTACTGTGAATGTGAAAAAAAGAAACTGAGGAAAGAAGCTTCTTGGTCAATGGTAGCTATGTTGTACAGCATCTGAATAAGGCACATAAGTAGCTAGAAGTAAGCACAAAGGTGTGTGTCAGCTGCCTCTTTTTTAGGAGGCAGGGAGCCTGTGTGAGCTACTTGAAATAGATTTGTTCCAACTAGGATATTGATTTGGTTCGATGTTTTTTTGAAAGCCAAACCAATTCATTATGAGCCCTTCATAAAATTTTATAACCATTAGTGGATGTTGTTATGCACACACAGTGAGTTATTTATTTAATTATGTGGGTTTACTGTGTCCAGCTTTGATTTAAGGGATGCAGACTTCCACCCCACCCATGATGATATTTTCTTATTGTCAGAGTGATCTCTGTGTTTTTAAATCTATAGATTTAAAGTCTAAGTTTTAATATCAACACAGAATGTATCATTTTCCAACTTAACTGCCTTATTGGCATCAATGTAATTTTTAATCTAAAATATGTAGTGTTTATGTCTGTCTATATGAATACACACATATTGCATGTGTTTACTTACATATACATTTTAATGCACATTTTACAATTAAGTGATACAGCACAAAGAACATTTTAAGTGTTATTATCCACTTCCAACACATAAATTATTCCTGCATATGAAAGAAAATAGATGTAATTCTCTTTACTGACAGTTTCTGTTCAGAATTGCATCAAAATCTCTGTGTAAAGTTATTGTTATCCGTCCCATAGTAACTCTTCTGTGCTTTGAGTACCTTTTAGGCCATTGAGTACAGCCCCATGCTCACAGCAGTTCCCTTTAGAACACTAACAAAACAGTAAAATTGTAAATTAAAAAATAAAACTTCTAAGGCTTCAAACTGATAATAACCTTCAAAAGTATGAACTACATGTGCTCTTGATGGAAATTGCTAATACAGTAACTGTTCTTTTAATAAGAATTAAAATTTAATCTCTTTAATACTCAAAATTACAAATCAAAAAAGCAAATGTCCAATGTAAACACTTCAGTTAGATTACTGTAATCAAAAAATACTGCTGTTTTATTACAAGCTACATATAAAAATCAGTGTTATTAGCAACTCCAGGGCACTTTTTAAAACCTTAATTTATTCTACATCAATAGAAAATAAATAACATTTTGTGCTTTAAATTTCTCTTTTTTGGTATGTAATAATGGTGGAATGCATGAGATTCTAACAATCGATAAAAGAAATCAAGGCATAAAATATTCAGAATAAATTGTTCTACCGTAGTCTACCAATTATTTGCTTCTAGAATAATCTAGCCTGTTCTCTCAGTTGTGCAGGAAGCAACTCTGGGAATAATGGTCTCTTGGAGGAAATATCCTTTCAGCCAAAGGCCATCTTCAGCTGAGGTGTTACCTATTTCTCCCTGGTACTGTTATTTTGATTACTTTTATTGTCTCGAAGGAGCATGTCCCCTTTCAAAGAACAAAATTTGTAAACATAACATTGCAGTCCAAGTGAAAATTAAAAAAAAAAAAGAAAACAAAACTAGGAGGAGAGTAGGGAAGATAAGGGGAGGGGTGGGGAGTTGGGGAAAAGTTATTTGTCTTCTGGCTACGCTCTTCTAAATCTCGTCATGACTTTGCACTCTTCTGCTCTTCAGCCATTCTATTCCATCTTTGCAGGCATAGAAATGTGCGTAGGAGGCAGGAAAAGTCCAGAACTCTTCTATTCATAATGAGAACATTGCTACACAGCTGACAAACATGTGGGCCTCAGTGGTTCCACAAGACGGGTGGATTTGGGGATGATATCATTTTTGGTTGTTTCGGCAGTGGGTGTTCCCTTCAAGATTGCTTAAAGAGATTTGAACTTCAAAAACATGTTCTTGGAGAAGATGGGTCTTTTTGGGCATTCATAACTACTAGCAACCATCAATTATCTTTCTCAATGGACAATAAAAGCAAAGACTGACCCCACATAAAAATAGGATTTTTTTGATAGTTCTCCCGTCTTCATTGGTGAATCATAAAAACAGAAATGTCAATGTCCTAGTTAATAGACTTCAAGAGTTGTCCTAATGTTTTGGGGTAGAATGTGATATACTTTACCCTCATTTTAATCACTTTTAGAATCATCCTTTTGCAGGAGAGTTAAAATCCTGGAGGACATGGTTACGAAAGAAACATGACAAAGAGCTGCCTAGATGAATGTAATTTTTTGCCCTTGATCATTACATAAAGCAAAAGCTGTTGGCCCATATCACCCTGCCCAAATTTGCAAACAAAGAAAATGCTTGATGAAAAAATCTCTTTCTAAAAGGAACAAGATGGGGATGGAAAGTTCAGGATATCTGTATGATTTGTTGATATAGCAACTTGATCTTCTGCTCCCAGGATTGTCAGAAATCTTTCAAGAATTTAGTGCAGGGTAGGAAGAAGAAGGCTGGAGAGAGAAATGAGCTAAATACACTCATAGTGAAGGGGAGATCTAAAATCATAGAATGGCTCAGGTTGGAATAGACCTTAAAGACCATCTAATTCCAGTGTCCCCTTGTCATGGGCAGGTTTGTCATCCACTAGATCAGGGCCCTATACAGCGTGGCCTTGAACAGTTCCAGCAGTATATGGGGCATCCACAGCTTTTCTGGGAAACTTTTTCCAGTGCCTCAGCACCCTCTGAGTAAAGAATTTCCACCTAAAATCTAACTAAGTCTCCCCTCTTTCATTTTAAAGCTACATCAGCCAGTTCATTCAGGCCCCTGTGTGTATGTCATCTTCACCTGGCCAAGTAGACTTGTACACGTTCAGTCTCTTGAGGAGTCATTTGATTTGCTCTATTCTTGCAGTGGGAGAGATTTTGCTCCTCTGACATCTGCATATAGGTTCAGGGATGTGAGAAGTATGAGAAGCCTGACTGTCAGTGTAGACGAAGACAAAGAACTCACTGAGTACCTCAGCCTTCTCCATGTCTGTTTTATCCAGTTCTCCCTTTTCATTTATCAGGGGAATACACTATACTTTGCCTTTCTCTTCTGACCAATGTACCTTTAGAACTCTTGTTATTTTTTTACATCCCTTGCCAAGGGCAGTTCATCTGAGTCTTGGTTTTCCCGATCTCATCTCTGCATGTCCAGACAGAATTCCTGTTTTCTTCCCAGGCCACACATTCCTACTTCCACTTCTTGTATATATCCTTCTTCTTCCTAAGTTTGACTAGCAGGTCCGTGCTCAGCCATATGGGTTTCCTCGTGGGGATATAGAGGTCTTCTGCCCTCAGAAAGGTGTCCTTAAGGAGGAGCTGCCAGCTCTGTTCTGTTCCACATTTTGTTCATCTCCTTCTACCATCATGAAAAAGGACAGGAAAAACATCTCAGATTCTGTGTTGGTTCCCATCTCTGTAAAATATAGTAAAAGTTGTGAAGAAGCTGTATTTACCCTTGCTAGAGCACAGTGAAACTGAGTAGTCTGTAATCACACAGGAAGCTGTGGCAAAACATAATTAGAATTTGTGCCTTCTGGTTTCTAGTTCAGTCGTTTTTGTTTTTTCTTTTTTCTTTTTTTTTTTTTTCTTCTTTTTTTTTTCTATGGGAATCCTTGGAGGAAAGTGAGCAGAAATTGAGCAGAAATAATTTATGATATGGAGCTGTAAACAGATAGGGTCCATTCAGAAGAAATATGTCTGAATCAGTTTTGTCTTTGATAAGCTTTCAGATATATTACAGCTTCAGATCTTTTTGTTGGGGCAAGCCCACTTCCCTACAGTAGGCCAACACTTAAAATGAGGGTGGCACTTTCACAAAGATATTCTAGGCACATGTATTTAAAGTTTGTGCTTTGTGAAACTCAATCTGTTTTGTTCTGGTCCAGGACCAGTGCAAAGTCTTCAGTTGTTTTTGTTTTAGTTAACAACTGGAAGAAACACCCTTCCTCTGAGATCACTGATGGCTTACAAACTTTGCCGTAATGTTCTAGCTTTCCTCTTTAGAGTAGAATTTACTGCGCCAGCAATTAAGCTGAGAATGTTAATTTTATTATAACTTCATCAACTTTGAATTCTCACAATCCAAATCTAAAAAGGATTCTATTATCCTTTTATTTATTTTTACTTTTTATTTTTTTTTTAATATTCAAAGTAATAGCAAGGAGGTTCATGAGAAATATCAAAATTATAAACAATCTTTTGGTACAATTTTCATATCAGAGTGAAGGTTCTTTGATAGTCTCAAGCATAAACAATCTTTAAAGTTTTTGCTCAAAATGTCTTATTTATAGTGGCTACAGTCCTTTTTATTACATCAGTAACACCATATATCATCCTGACATTTATCATTCATTTAATCTAGGTAAACTTATTATGTCTGATGTAATTCCACTGAGATAAATCTGTTGTATGATTTTTGTGCTATTTCTGGCATGGAAGTGGTTTAGAATGATGTTAATTGAAAGTAGGAACACTTTTTTGTACTAATTAGCCCACTATTATTTTAAAACCATGAATTGTATTCTCACTGCACAACTTCCTAAGGAGATTCTTTTATTGCTTAAAGGAATAAGTCACAGAAAACTACTTATGATTCATAAGCTTCACTGTAAAGGGTGGCAAGAACTGGTATTGCTTTCTCAGCTTTATCAAAACATATCCTTCAGAATTTTTCACTTGTCTTCGACTAAGTGTCAGAATCCCATGAAATTTCAGACTGAAAAGGCAAACATAGGATGTACTCCTGAATTTTCTAAAGTGCTACACTTATTCTTAGCTGACACAGCAAATATTCCTCCAGATAAATTATTCTCTGTGAACTTTTTAATAAATATAGAGGTGCCAGATTAAGGGAATATTACTATTATTTTAATTTTCCTGCTGTGAATTTCACATAACAAATCTCATTCAGTCATGCAGGCTCATAGAATAATTTAGGCTAGAAGAGAGCTCTGGAGGCAAGTGTTTTCACACCCTGCTTAAAACAAGGCCAATACTAAAGTTAAGGTTATGTCTAGTTAATTTTGAAGTACTGATATGGATGGAGAACCTTAGATCTCCCTGAGGAATCCATTTCAGCATTTGGTCGCTCGCATGGCGAAAAATGCTTCAGGAATAGTTAAAGATTCAGAATCTGAATGCAAACTGAATTGCACAGTAGACACTGTTTCAGGGAGGGAGAGACTGAGATTGACAATAAGGAGAATTATACCAGATATAAGGAAGAAGCTTTTTACAGCGAGGGTGGTGAGGCACTGGCATAGGATGCCCATAGAGGTGGTGGATGCTCCATCCCTGGGGACACCCAAGGTCAGGCTGGATGGGGCTCTGAGCACCTGATGGAGCTGTGGATGTCCCTGTTCATTGCAAGGAAGTTGGACTGGATGGCCTTTAAGGGTCTCTTCCAACTCAAATTACTCTTTGATCTGTTTAAAACATGACCTACTGTGCCTGAAACAACTGCCAAGAACTCCCCTCTGCAGCACAGTGAAAACATGCAAACTCACATTTTATAAGTGCTTCAGATAAAAAACCTGTTCTTCCTTTGTCATCTGAAAGCAGATGACAGAAAGAGTGCAGAAAGGTGTCTCTGAACAGCAAAGCAACGCCAGATTGAACAGAGGTGAGCAAAAGCTGGGGCTTGAGGTGATTCTGTGATTCTGTGATAGCTGAGCCGTACTGCCCAATGCAGTAAGCTACATGGAAGATCAAGATGAGACTCTTTTTCTGACTACATCTACTTTTTTTGCTGTTCAAGGTACTGTTTCTCCTTTCTTCATCTGTGGTTGTTTCCATTTCATGTACTACCTTATGAAGGCTGGGAAATCAAAATAAATCTAACCTGCTGTTGTTCATATTATCCTGTTGTCAAGTGGGATCTAACTGCATTTCTGTGCCACTGTCCATATACTGTGTTGGGCATCTCTTCCCTTCTGTCGGAAAGTCTGCATGATCCAGTTGAGCTTTACACACTACGTATAGTGATAACACACTCATTACTAATCTGTTTTGTTTGGTTGGCTTTTTAAAGTTCTGCTTATATAGAAGAAGCAGTCAAGTTCTAACCTTGGGCAAGCAGATCAGCAATTTAAGATTTCTTTTTCTCTGTTACCTGAAACTACCCCTAGTAATTAGAGGGAGAAGTAGACACACAGGAAAGGCATAAGTGGTTTACCCTTTCATTCCAGAAGAGCTGATCGGTACAGACTGTAGAATTTGTCTTGTCTTCAGGAACTTCTCTGGCATTCATAGATTCCTCCCGGCCCTGCAGTAGTTAGATTGGGAGTGGATAACAGCCTCAAGCTAACTTTCATTCCTTTCTGTTTTACATCCTTCTCTGTATAATCCCATGCACTATAAATTAATGAGTAAATTCTGTTTATCTATTTCTGTTAACAATGTTATTTTGGATTATTTTGACATACTAGAGAAAATATTGTGAGGCTGCTTCTTAAACACTCAACTGTACACAGAGCAAAATGATGAAGTACAGCATCAGACTGTCTTTCAGGACGAAGGGTGCCGTCTGTCTTAAAAAAAAAAAAAAAAAAAGGAAGCAGAAACTGTAAGCAAAAATAGAAATGCAAAATAGGTTTCTCTTCTGTGACTTCAGTCAGTGAAGTGTAGGGTTAACATTTTGTCTTTCAGGTACTGAATGTACTCCTTGAATATTTCCTCTGATGACCTAAATGTGGCCTACAATAGTCCTCGTAGTTTCCTATCTTAAACAACTAGTAGCTTGATTGTGATTTTATCTTCTTTTTTACTGAGACAGTTATATGAGAGTGCTGACCTTCAGTTAACTGCCTGTTTCCTCTGAGCAGAATACACAGGACGTGAGAGCTTGGTTCAATTAGGCACGTTGAGTCGTATGTGAGTGAAAGCCTTGATCTCCACAAGAGATAGAATTGTTTTAGCTCTGATATTATGGCATCTTTTCGATGTGCTTAAAGTCTGCTTCATACAACAAGGCAGTCCCCAACTCATTTTCTACCTCACCACACTACACGAAATGGCTGACACTGTACAAATATTGTCATGCTTGCTCATATTGCTAGAAACAGATAAGATTTAAATGTATTAACAGCTCTTCAGCATCTAAGACTCTAGCTCGGTTTTAATTTATTTAAACCAGCTTGAACAACTAAAAATGCTATGGCTACTTCTTTTGGGAGAAGGTTAGAGCTTATGGTGGTAGCTGCTTTCTAGCTGAGGGTCTGTCAGTAAGTTCCATGTAGGGTGAAATGAGCGTAGGTGTGATGTGGCACTGGAATACTCTGGAGTAGGATATGGCTTTTTTTAAGTACCACTCAATACAGGGCTATATACAGGGCTGAGTCAGCAGAAGGCATGAAAGAGTGTCTAGTTTGTGATGTACTGTGAACTCAAGATTTAATATTGTCCCTTCTACCAAGCAGACTGCTGGATTTGGAGGTCCAAAACATAGCTCTAGATTTGGATGAGTTGTATTTTGGAATATGTGATTTTCCCTAAAGCTTGTACAGGGGGATATGTGCTTAATAAGGAATACTAGATCCCACCAGACAGCTGCCTGAACTTTTGCTAATGCAGTCCTGGAGAAGAGGAGGCTCAGGGGAGACCTCATTGCTCTCTATAACTTCCTGAAGGGAGGTTGTAGTGAGCTGGGGGTCGGCCTCTTCTCTCGTGTCATTAGTGATAGGACCAGAGGGAATGGTTTCAAGCTACGGCAGGGGAGATTCAAGCTGGACATTAGGAAGTATTAATTTTCAGAAAGGGTGGTCAGGCACTGGAATGGACTGCCCAGGGAGGTGGTGGAGTCACCGAGCCTGGGGGTGTTCAAGGAAAGGCTGGATGTTGTGTTGAGGGACATGGTTTAGTGGGAGCTATTGGGGATGGGTGAACGGTTGGACTGGGTGATCTTTTAGGCCTTTTCCAACCTTGGTGATTCTGTGATTCTATGATTCTATGATTCTATGCTTGGAGTTGCAGTGCTTACATTGCACACCTGGACCTCGAGAAATACTATACCAATCAGGCTGGAGAGACAATAGTTAAATATGTTCATCTCTTCCTAGAAAAAGACCTCTATGCCTTTGGAAAGAAATGCAGCATTCAGTACTTTTACCAGGTGGGGAGGCAGCAAATAAGTTTGACCCACAGTTCTGTTTAAACCACTTCTCAAGGATGGAGCATGCAGCATAAAGGAAAACATATTTTTAACTGTCTTCCAGCTTGCTCCTTAGTTCTGCTTCATTGATTTCTTAAAATTGTCTGGCTTGTTAATGTCTCCTAGAGCGAGGCTTGATACATTTTGTTAGTGGATTGTATGATCTGGCCGTTAAGGTAAGAAGCTTCTTATCTTGTCATATTTCTCCATTTTACAGCAATGCAGACAGACAGATGTTACAGTAACTCCAGTACCAATTGCCCATTCTGTCCTAGGGGACTTAACAGATCAATAAGAAAAAGGATGCCTGTATGTGTTCTGATGTTGGAATGCTGAATGAATGGCAAAGGACAGAAATGATGGAATTTCCCTGTCTTTTCATAGAGTTCTAGCACAGTGCTTAATGGTAAAAATTGTTTAATACATAGAGTGAGCTGAAAAATTAACAAATATCTGTAAAATACTTTGAAATTCTTTAAAAAAAAAAAAAAAAAAAAAAAAAAAAAAAGTGCCAGTGCCACTGTGTATTGTATTATTTACTTGCTACAAAAAAGCAATCACAGTATTGGTTATCTTTCTTCTTATATCTCTCTATTCCTGCATCCTCAGGCTAATGTCACTCCTCAATATCATCAGATGTTTTACTATCTTTCAATATCAGATATTAGCAGTAAAATAGCTTTACCTAGAGGGTTTTTCCAGGACTAAGACTTCCATTTACTACCACTGCAGTGACACAGAAAAGCCCGATTAGCCATGGCTTATGGAGCTCGGGACTGGCATCAAACTGCTTAATTATAATTTGTCTGTTCAGTCCCATAATCAATAGAGAGAAATAGTCACTTCCATAGAGCAGTGATCCCACTCACAGCCTGAATGAGAGTCTGAAAATAGCCACCTTTTTTGACTGTTGAGTAACAAGTGTTGATTAGGCTTCTATTTTATGTCACAAAACAGAAGGAATGAATATGGAAACCCTTACAGTAAGTGTCAGACAAAGATACAGAATTTTAACTGAAGGATGCTGGAAAAAGTAGCAGTAAAACAATATAGTGAATATATTCATGAGCACTTTGTGCTTTCTTTGTAATTGCAGATAATATGGTACTGGTCCAATGTAGGAAACAATTTTTCCTTATCTCATTGTTAATTTAATTTCTGCCCTTTCAGATTTGTAAATGGCTGACACATATTCCACTCTAACAAGATTTCCAGACAGTTATGGTGCTTTATATGAATACTGTTGCTCTGAGCGTTGGGATTTACTCATAATTTCACAAGCTAATGGCAAATGCATCACTGAATATTGATGGGAAACTGCGTCTCTACTCCAGAAGAACTAGCAACAAGCAAAAAGCTTATTTTAGATTCTTATAGGACAACACCAGACTAACTGTAACTAAAATATACCTTTTAAGATTTCCTTAGCTATAATGTGTCATCTTAATTACTGCACAGTGTATATCACACACATTTTGCAACAGTATTTTACCTTACGCCTCCATACAGTAGAAAAAAAGTGCTAATATAATAGCTCATAAAGTACAAGAAGGAAATTAGAGTATTCAAGGGTATATTCTTATCTTTTTAACATTGATTTTTCATTATCTAAGCTGTTTATCTTTCACTCATGAGAAGTGTGGTTGAATTATTTTGTGATATGATTTTTCCCCATACTAACAAGCACAGGTTATTGTGGTTGCTTTTTAACTTTGCTTAGCTGTGTCTAAAAGAAGGCATGAAAGAAAGGCAGTACATTAGAAAGAGTATGCATGAGAAACAAAAGCAAGAGAAAGGCTAGCTGGTCTAATGAATTCAAGTTGCTTCAGGATATCTGTAAACAAATACAGTTTTCAAAAACTGTTTGATAGTCATGTCGAAATATTTCTAGGTGCCACTAACATGGACTCATATTTGTTACTGCTACATATTTATCCTTTCCATTTCTCTACGTTATATGTTGTACCTATTTACCAGTTCAAGTTGCCAAGGTAAGGGGACAGGAGATCTCATACAACCAAGGGATATAATTTGGCTAACAAAATGTATGTGTAAATATGGGGGCTGTACTGAAAAGGGATTTTGAGAAGACAGTGGTCAGTTGGGCTTTTCAGACATATGGTATCATCCTTACATTTTAGGTAACATTCAACTTGCATTCCTGAGGACCACAGAGAGAGGGAGGTGGGGAGAGTGTGTAGGTCACATGGTGCACCATTGCCATAGAACACAGCTAGGCTCCCATACATCTGCAAAGTAGCAGGATGTGTTAGATCAACTGGCAGCCAGTTATAGTTCATCTCTGAGAAGCCACTGAGATAAATCTCATAGTGGTGCTGTCCTGTCAAGAACATGGGATGTGGATTTGTGAGGTTTTTGTTCTTTATTTTTTCTTCTTAGGTCTGCCCTTCAGTTTAATTTCAGTTTGGCATATTGTCTGCTCACAGGCTTCCCAGAAATTCATTCTATCACTGGAGAATGAATTATCACATACCTAATGTGATTAATGTGTATATGAAAATAAGCTTTCCCATAAGTGGAAAATTATAAAAGTAAGTTTCCCATGGCCATTTGCGAACACAAAGAATACATCCATCTTATTCTGGAAATATGTGTAAATTCACATTGAAATAAATGTTTGTGTGCGTGCACCATCACATTTTATAAAAGTAATATGAAAAGCACTTTGTCATACCTACTGTGAAGCACTGTTACTATATGCTAAGATTGTCAAAATGAGTACAAAAGCTAAATCTTGTAATACAGCTTTAAGTAGTTACATTTTTCATATTCCACTGAAGACAACATATTTTCAAAATGCATTTACCTGTCATAAAAAAGTGCATAAATTAAAAAAAGAAAAGGTTGTTGGATAGTTTCCAGCTGAGAATGTTGCCTCATAGTCACTGTACACATCCCAAAATGGTTGCTCTGAAGCACCAGACTAGCAGCATATTTTCTTTCTCTGATCATTGTGTTAAGTACTCTTTTTATGTACTTTGATGGTAACTAGAGAACATGGGTAGATCTTCACAGCTGTAGAGATTTCTTCTTACTTTAGGAGACCTAACATCTACTGGGGTCATCCTTGAAACACTTTGGAAAGTTAAACACCCATGAAACGCATCCTCAGAAGTTAACTAAGCTGACTAGAAGACAAATATAAGATATTTGGCAGACAGGGCCAAATAAAGTGGAATCCTTCTGCTCAGTTTTATGAATAATTTGTGATTTTCCATTTAATTTTGACACCTGAACTTCATTGCTGAAGTGAGAGGAGAGACTAAACCCATGATACTCACTAGTCTAGTAGCTAGACCTTGGCCTATGGAGGCAGAAATCCTGAATTAAAGTCTGGGCTCAATCTCGTATGTTAATCTGTGTGTTGGAAGTACCTTCTGGGACACAACTATTGCCAAATCTTCACACCCCTTTAGGGAGACCTCACCATTCCTCAGGGCAGGTGGCTCTGAGGCTTCCCTCACCCCTGTGAATGGTGGCATATCAAGGCTGACTGTCTTACCTCATCTTCCATGATGTTCACTGTCTACAAGACAATCATTTGCTTTCAGATCATTCTTCCACATCTGAATACTCTATATATAAAGGATCAGAATTTTCTTCTCTCAGACTTTTCTTTGGTTAAGATAAAAAAGCTCCTTACAGTCATCTGAAAAAATTTTGTGACTCTGAAAATTTAATGGAGATTCACTTATTCTTTTTTGGACTGTAGTACTGGCTACTATATTCTGATAAAGCTCTTACCAGCTCTGTGGGCAGAGGGAAGGTTATTTCCCTGATTGGCTGGATGTTGCTATCTGTGCATCCAAAAACTGCATTAGGTTTTCTAGTAGTTGAGAGCTCATGCTGAGGTGATTATCTGTGATGATGTTCTCTGCTTTAGTTAGAGATCTTGCTGTGGTATGCTGTACTAGTGGTTTTTTTTTCCACAGTTTTTCTAGTTTGCTCCTTGCTTACCTACGTTGAATTTGTGTCTATCCTTTACACTTCCTGAATCTGGAAAGATAAGAAAGAAAAAAAGAAAAAACAACACTCAGTTTTCTTTCATATTTTGTATTATTTTAAATAGTCAGTCCAGTATTTCTGCTAGAAGCCCATTCTATATGAAAATTTCCAGAATTTTTCATATGTTTTTATATGTCAGCATGTTCAAAAAGAGAATTTAAAGTTACTCAGTGCACCAATGTGTGAAAAGAGGTGTGGCAGATCTAAAAACCCATCCCACTAATTTAGATGCGATTTAGATGTAGACTGAAATAGCCAATTTTTATTAGAGCTTCAGATCTATAATATTACATGGGGAGAAATAAATAGTCTATTACCCATTAAACTATTTCAGTTCACTTGGCTGACTTGTCCCAAATTTTTGCACAGTGTGGTTGGTTATTACCATTCCATAGTTAAGGTCATCAATTTCTTATTATTTTTAGCCATAAGCCTTGCTCAAAGTACTATGACCTGTTTTTCAAATCCAGTGGAAAGCAGTGTTGTATGTATTTATAGACATGAAGTTACCTCACCTCCAGTAGATTTTTTAATAAGTAAATGGGCTCTCATTCCCTTTCTGTCAGGTTCATGGAAGACAACAACTGTGAGTTAACCCCTGCATGCTCTTTCTCATTCTAAACCCTATTTTAATGAGACACACAGAATATGTCCAGTATATTCTTGAATTCTAGCTAGCCCTGTTTTAAACACATATTTGGGAAATCACTAATCACAGTTTTTTAAAGTATCCATAAAACTGCTTTAACCCGCTTTAAGAGAGAAGGTCTGATTCAGTGCTCAAAGCTGAGTAACAAAGATAATGTTTTTAACGTTTGTATTCCTTATCCAGTCTTTTTGCAAACATGATGTGGCAGCCTTGCATCTCCTACACATGGCAATGTGTTTTGGTTAGTGAATGCATTTGAGGTTATTCAAGGGCACATGAATCTTTTGTGTGTAAGCATGGCAAATGATTGAATTAGGTCAATCTAATAAGAACTATCTAATTACAAGAACAACTGGCACAAATTCTGTGTACCCAATCAGAAACAGAATAATCATATTCCATACACAGATCTTAATAATTTAGAAATAGCTGAAATAGGGAAATTGAGCCATTTGCAACAGAAGAGAACTTGGAGGTTTTATTTGTTTCAGCTTTTATATCAAGAAAAAATTTGGCACATGATGAGTAATTTGACCATTTTGGATCTGATCCAAAACGTTTCACATACTCAGAAAATCCTACTAGTAAAATCCAGTCCTATCATGTGACACCAGTAATAAAGATCTGTGTTAAGAAAGAGTAGATAATTTTAAATAGACAATCTAAGCAAAAGGGTAATTATCCCCTTCTATTAAATTTCAGAAGCCAACACACGCATCCTTGATTTGGAAAGTGTTGGTCAACTTGACTAAGTTTCAGACCTTCCTAGTATCATGTCAACAGACTAAATCCCTGGCAAGTTCTGACTTGCTTAGGCAGAAAAAACAACAGTGCTCTGAATGCACAGACTTGAACAACAATGCTCTGTCTCAGCTCTCAGCCTTTGACACTTGTCTCTGTTTTGAGCTGTGGCACAACAGCAAATTCCTCAGCAGAAGCGATACTGTTAAATGACATGTTGCTGACTGATTAATGCTCCAGCACTGTCTCCAATTACACCACAGAGGTGATATTTTCTGAAGAGGTGCAACGGCACTGCACCTCAGTAATCAACAAAATGCACTCGCATAAAGGGACTGTAGAAGTTCTTTTTGAAGTAGCACGGTCGTAAGTTTTGTTGTGTTTTTGTCTTAAAAAAAAAAAAAAAAAAAAAAAAAAAAAGCAATAGTAGTCTTCATTTTGTATGTATACCCCTTTAAAAAGTCAAAATGCATGTAAAAATATTCTATTTTTACACGTAGGGAAACTGAAGGACCGAGCTTTCCAACTGTTTTCAGATATGTTACAATAGAGAATAGACCCCTGCCATAAGCTGTTCTCCAGCCACCATGAAAATGTTCCGAATTCCTGAAGTGAAACCACATTTCATGTTATTTCAATTGTATCAGCAGACTGAGGCAGAATGATATTCCTTTTCAGTTTCATCTTTCTGAAATTCTTAATGCTAGCAAGCTCTATTTCATGAATTTAATCACTCTATTTTTATGGTACTATCACTTTTGCATGCTGCCTGGTTATACTTAGGCTTAGTCTCCAGTTCACATTTCCCTTCCTCATTTTCAGTGCAACATGAGCTATACTAATCCTCATGTTTCATACCAGAAGTATTCATTTCTCTACTTTTAATCATTAGAAGTAATTTTAGAGGTTGCCTGCTTTTTCTTTGTCTGTATTTGCTTTCCTATCTCCATGTAAATCTAGTACAGTTGGTAAAACTTTGAGGACTTTGTGTTTATTCTAACCTTATTTATATTTAATAATAAAATAATAATGATAGACTGATACTAGATATAGCATAACTAGACACTCTGGCAGTATAATAATCCCTCCTTTCATTTTTTCTTTAGGCTTTGTTTCTTTGTTTCTTTCTTTTTTTTTAAAGTCAAATTCTATTTTTGAGATTCCAGTATGTAACCTCCTTAGAGTTCCTTAAACTTTCTTTCAGGTATTATTTTAAAAGAGGAGAAGTAATCCAACATCAGACCATGCAGTGTGATGTGCAACTCTGAATATTCCTGAACAGATCAGGCAATATTTGGGAGTGTTTCAAAAGTGCTACCAGAACTAAGTTTGAAAAAAGTCTCTGTTGAACTCATCATCAAGTTTTTTAAAAATCTGAATTTAGTGTTGGTGTGTGGTTAGACCTCCCAGTGTCACTATGGGACAGGATCCATCTGTTAGAAGCGAACATCCTACCATTACTGACTTACCACTTTAAAGTCTTGCCAATTTTCCCAGCACTTTTATCTAAAACTCTTAGATCACATGTATAAAAACATCCTCTGGAAAAGCAAAAAGTTTTACAGTACTATAACTGAAACGTGACCATGCAAGATATAAAAGCTAATTTAATACTTAATAGCTGGACAATGTAGTAAAATGAACTAGGTATGCAATGGAACACTTCTCCTATGAGGACAGGCTGAGAGAGCTGGGGCTGTTCAGCCTGCAGAAGAGAAGGCTCCTGGGAGACCTCAGAGTGGCCTTACAGTATCTGAAGGGGGGGTATAGGGGAGAAGGGGACAGGCTCTTAAACAGAGTCGGTGATGATAGGACAAGGGGAAACAGTTTCAAACTAAAATAGGGGAACTTTAGACTGGATATAAGTAAAAAAATTTTTACTGTATGGGTAATGAGGCGGTGGCACGTGTTGTCCAGAGAGGTGGTGAATGTCCCATCACTGGAGACACTCATGGTCAGGCTAGACAGGGCTCTGAGCACCTGGTGGAGTTGTAGGTGTCCCTGTCCATTGAAAGAAAGTTAGAATGGATGACCTTTAAGGGTCCCTTCCAACCCAAACAATTCTATGAAGCCTTATCAAGCACTGTTCTCAGTTTTGCAATTGGAAAAATAAGGTCTTGTTCTTAATGGATATTAACAGTACGTCATTAACTGCAAGAGTATTTTGCATTTATACTCATCCCTACTTACGTCCACCAGCATGATATTCTTAGCCTATTCCTATCACATTGCTAAGTAAAAGTGGGATTGGAGAAAGACTGTCACTAAAACACAGCTTAAAGCCTTCTGTAAGCCCTTAGGCATGATGATGATAGATGATAGAAATGCAAAAGGCAGGGCAGATACAGAAAATGAGGATGTAGATTATCAAATTAAAATGGCAGATGAATGTGGATGTTTGCTGAAGTCAATGGAACTGGTCATCCTGCAATAATGTGGAAAGAAATCAGTTGTACCTGTGAATCACAGCCATGACAGCAAGTTTATAGCTTGCTTTTCTGAAAATAGTTCTTGTTCAGTCTTTGAATGACCATAGGAAAAAAAAAAAGAAAAAAAATGACTTATTTGCACAAAGAGGAATAAATATTTATAAAAGTTTTTGATCTGCAAGTTTTG
Organism: Lagopus muta; assembly: GCF_023343835.1. Lineage (NCBI taxonomy): Eukaryota > Metazoa > Chordata > Aves > Galliformes > Phasianidae > Lagopus > Lagopus muta. The sequence goes on from NC_064434.1 coordinate 13,312,324, forward strand.
TGACAAAAAGTATGCACCATTAATCCCATCTGTGGAAAAGCTGACACTTTCCCCTGGAATATCCAGCACAGAATCCTGCTATGACACAATCCTGCATGACAGTGACTAACAATGACCAGTGATCTGATTTGAAACAAGTGTTTGTGTGGCTTCAATAGATCACGTGAATGCAAAACAAGAGTAAGGTGCAGAGATTTTAAGTTTGCATTAATATAGAAGAAAAAGTGTGAGTCTCACTTTTGAGCACTGTATATCCAGACTGTTCAATAATCTGATTTTCTCCTTTGATTTTTTGTTTTAAAATATATGTAGCTTTAAGTTCAAGTACACATTACCATGTCTGCTGTTGCCAGCAGACAAGGCTGATGAAGAAGCATAGTGTGATTTCTGACAACATCCAAGTAAAATAACAATTATTTCGGAGCTGGACTAGATCAAATCAAAATCAAGTGCAGCAAGGACTTTCTGCAAGAATTTTCTCTCTTCCCTCCATCTGTGAAAGCATTCCCAAAGATGACATGAATATTCATGAGGACTGTCTACCATCAAGCAAGCTGGGCTGCAGCCGGACAACCTGAAATAACCAAGTGATACTTAAGGTCTTTCCCTTCACTAGAAAAGGCTTTTTGCAGAGAGGATTTGCCACTCACAAAAACAAAATCAAACCAACCAACCAAATACATCTGTCACTTATTAAGTGATTGTGGGCAACTTCTTTATGTGTCTTTTTGACAGCAAATTTTGATCTCCTGAATATGAATTGTCTCAATGCTGCAGACCAGTAGGGGACTTTGCCAAGCTGAAACATTGCAGTAAAATTGTAAAAGGAGACAATTCTGCCTTATGTGGCACCTCTTGCTTTTTTCCTTTGTTCTTCACTTTAGGTTCTTATATTGCATCCTAAACTCATTGCGGTACAAAAGCAACACAGTATTTTACAATGATCCAAGAAAAATATTCATTGTTTTAATTGCTTTGGTGGAGAAAAAGCAAATATAATAGTAAATAGGAATATCTTGAGTAGCGTTTGGACTGTATTTCCAAATTCCTGAAGAAATTTGACCTTAGTTTGTGTGTATTCTGAATTTGCCCACGTCGCTTGTATTTCAAACAGTATTTATGCCAGATCTCTATGAAGGTGTGACTATCCATCTCAACAGAACTGACCCACAGGGAAATAAAAGATAATTTTAATCACTTTATCAGGAGACTTTATAATAAAAGATGCACTTTCCTGATTATACATCCTTGTCAGAAATAACAGGAGAGTGACTGAGTTTTGTGTGGCTTGCATATCTGCTTTAAGGCTGCTGTGACAGCAAGTCTTGGCAGAATTAAATATGAATCTTTGCATGTGGTTTCTATAAATCCAGCATTTTCCACTTTACAATCCAGAATAGATGATTGAGCAGATGGTAATGCAAGCCACTGGATTTATGCAATTTTTTTTTTTTTTTTTTTTTTTTTTTTTTGCTAAAACTGGGAAACTGGGAGTTTTCACTCTCAAAAGTAGCTTATATATGAGGGACAGAAATGGCTGAATACTAATTTTTTTGGCAAAGTACCATGCTCACATAACCTAGGTACACAAATACTAGTTATAAATAAGCTGACTGTAGGAGGTACAGAAAACAAATTCTTTCTGTGTCAATGAATTCTCTCTCAAGTAAACTTTGTATGTGCTTATATATATTTATGTGGAATCTTTTAACCCGTTTATAAAATAAAGGAATCGTGCCTTTCTGTTTTTGAATAATATAACTAAACTATGTTAAAGAAAGAAAAAAAGAAAGAAAAAATAGCTACAATTCTGAGGACCATTATGAAGTGTGAGTAGGGCCATAACTATGAATGCATTTTTATTTTAGGAGTTCTCCTCAGAAGCTGCTGCAGTCAGTGACTCAGTACATAACTTATTAATAATGCTTCATGAGATGCTCTTTCAGCATGTTTTCAACTTTCCTACTGGGGCCCCACGCAAACAAAGCCCTGCATTTTATTATTACTCTGTTATTCTTCCAAGTTTTCCCTGAAGGCCAAAGACTCACTGCATTGCTTGGGAACTGTTAGCAAAACAAGGAGGTCCACCAAAATTTTTAATGACTGTACTTTCACTTTCATCACAGGATGATCCTTTTTGTTATAGGATCTTCCTAAGGTATCTGTCATGCTTATCCAAGATTTTCAGTCAAAATCACTTTATCAACCTTACCACGAGGTCATGCAAAGAAAATCAACCTCTTCTAAATTGGTTTAATTCTCAGGCATCTCTGTAGTCAGTATGAAGAAAAGGAATCTCCCAGGAAGTAATCCAGCCAATTTTAGACTTTGGCGACCTCCCATCAATATCTTTCACTTGCTCTTTAACACAGAGATTCCTTGAACCATCCAGTGTTCCACCAGGACCAGTGTTTTTATTACACCTGCTACCAGTAATCTTGAATTCACATTCTTCCTGTGGATGGACTTCCATTCCCTTTGAGAGTTAATGAGTTTTCACATAGGCACAGTGGGCTGTGAAGAGCAGCTTTTAGGACCAGCATCATAGATTGAATAATCCTCCAACGGGGACTGTCTTTATTTTCAACTCATACAGAGCTGAGAATATGTTTTGGCTTTTTACACTAAGCAATAATTCTTAATAATGGCACTGACTTCAGGCCAAAAATGCTCTGATTCACTTCAGCTTGTAATTCTGAAGTCTGTATTAATGTTTTTTCATCTGCTTTTTCTCTGAATGGACCCTACATATTTTCATAGGGGGTGTGATTTTTATTCTTTTTTTAAATGTAATTCCCCTGCTTTATATAAATGTGTTTCACATTGCTTGATGCTATCTATGGTTGTTTTAGAGCTGCAATGCACTAAAGTGCCCACTGTCTTTGGAATTACCCTGGTAACTCTTGATGGCAGAAATCCTTGCAAGAGCCGTTTCAGGACTCCATCAGCCTCCTGAGGTCTGTTAACTGTCACAAGAGCTTTGTGATTCACTTCTGCTTTCTCATGAAATTCCCCAAAGAATCATTAAGGACATTGTATGGGTAGAATATTATAATTTTGTAATCACATCTGGGTAATTTAAATGAAGGGCATAGCTCCTTCCCATGCTGTCAAAGACATGTTTGTTGACTATTACTTTTGAATTCCCCCCCCCTCCCCCCCCCCTTCCTTCAGCCTTTTCTCAGAGTCCACATTTCTGATCAGTAGCAGATGGAAGAAAATGATTAAACTTACACATAAGGACCAGATCCTGCAGTTCTAGCTCTTTTCCTATTCTGGCACTTCTCCCATTGACTTCATTGCCAGAGTAATAAACATAGAAGGACAGCTGGATCTGAAGCAAAGATATTATTCTCAGCTTCCTCTATGTTTCTCTGAATATTTTTCACAGACAGGTTACTGAGACGCAGAGAAGAATATTTTCCCTACCCAGTTTTGTGTTTGCATTCAATGTTTCTAATGAGTCTCTGCTGTGCCAAAGTAATGCATCTGAATTTAACACTCAAAATAATAATTCACAATAACTGTTTTGAAAAGAGGGACAAGACAATTCAGAAGACTTGACATTGATCTGATACAAATGAATAGGTGAATCCTCTTTCCTGAAAACAATCTATGGTATCATGGGGTAAATCCTTTAACATTTTTGTCTTTCTCTTTTAAGACAGTACTTAATTTTTTTCAAATATTTTTGGAATCTCTGAGTAACATGAGCTTTTCAGCTAGTAAGTAGCATTATGCACCATAAAATGTATATGGATCACATTGGCCACACAATAGAAAGTAGCTTACATCAAAGAACAATCAGAGTGAATCATTCTGCATGGATTTGCCTACTTTAAAAGGAGCAACTTTACTTCCAGGCTCAATAAACAATTCAAGTGAGTCACTATTTTAGCATTGTATACCTTTCCTGTTTATAAGTATTAGCAAGAACAATCTGGAAATTGTTTCAGAAGGCTTTTTCACTCCTGCAAATCATATTTCCAGACTTTGTTTTCTAAAGCACAGTCTCTCCCTGTACTGCAAGCAGTTTGGGGATTTGGGTTTACATTTACATTTTGTCCTAAATGTTTGGGAACAGAAATCTTGTTAAATTTCTTCATGTAAATAAGAAATGAGAGCATATCCCTTAACAAACATGCATTTGCTAAGTATAAGTCATCACAGTTCCTGTAAATTCAGTAGAAGGATGATTCCTTGGTGAAGTTATTGGGGCACAGTTTCCTCCTCAGCCCATATGTTTCCTGCATAGTTTTGAACATTTAAGCATCTACTTCCCTTTTGCTTATTGAGGAATCCACGTTTTCCCTCTTATCAGCAGAGAAATGTAGGCACCTCCAATGTGCCTACCCAATATCTGTGTCCACCCTTGAGGTGAGATGCCAGTGGTAGCCTAAATTCCTACCTTCGCTTCCCATTATGTTCACAAAAGCAGATCTCAGATATTTTATTTTGACAGGTCCCTAACCGCCTTTGTGAGAGACTAGGCTTTATTTTGCTGTGCTTCAATTTTTTAAAATAGAAATAATACTCTTCTAAGACTATCCTAATGCTGACAACCAAAGTAACAATTAATAATGCATCAGTGAACTGAATCCAGAACAGTGAGGGAAGACCAGTCAGCGGCTTCTTAACACAGCTCTTTTGAAAAGATTTCTCAAAGAAGATTTCAGTATAGATGCAGTAGTGGTAATCATGAATTTAGCACACAGAGTTTGAGAGCATGGGAAAGACTTGGAAGAATAAAATGCTCTCTGTCTTGCTGGTCTGGGCATAACCAGTGTAGATGGATATAAATGCAATAGCTTAAGTAAGCTTGACTGAGGTCCAAACATTTCCCCAAGAGGCAAAATAAGAGGATTAGGCCACTGTAATAGCCTTAGTGCTCGTGTGTAGATTATCCCAGACCTATTTGAAAGTATGTCATTTTATTCTGAATGAATGAAAGCCAAAGTTTCAATCACAGGCTTGTTTGTAAATTCATTTATCTGATCCATTTTCATAATCAGAAGTATGTGGAGTTTTTCTAAGTGCTGATGATATTTTCCAGTGTTAAGATTCACCATCTTTATACAGTACCATGTGTACTCATGGTTTCCAGCATGGATACACTGGTCTGTAGTTGTTCAATTTAACATGATTGTTGCAAGACAGATATTGTCACCAAAAATACTACCCATGCTGTATTTGAAGTAATAGGGAAAAAGTGAAAAGGAGTGTTTACAGCCCCTTGAAATTAGAATCATAGAATGGCCTTTAAGATCATGTAGTCCAACCACCACCCCATTCCCACCATGCCCCCTAACCACGTCCCTCAGTGCCACATCTCCACCTCCCTGGGCAGTCTGTGCCAGTGCCTTACCACTCTTTCTGAGAATAAATGTTTCCTAGTATCCAACCTGAACCTCCTCCAGTGCAACTTAAATCTATTTCCTCTTGTCCTTTCAAGACTTGGGAGTTTCAATCACTATGAGTAAAAATGATTGTGAGAAGCAGAAAATAGAGAAAACAGTAAAAAGAGAGGGGCCTGATGGCCTAAGTAGTAACAATCAAAAAGTGCATAAATAGTAAGGAGGCAATGGCATGATTCAACATGGGTCAGTGGTTTGTAATGAAACAATGGAAAAAATAAGCAAAAGAAATTTTAGATTAAAAACTAAGGAACTGTTGCTCACAGTGAGCTATGTTAAACTAGAAATAGACTTCTGGAGAAGTTAGTGGAAGCTATCATCTGAATCTGAATGGAAAAGCTTTGAGTAGAGTGAGAAATCCTCCCCTAGAAATGGATGAATTTGTTTACCTACTTGTTTCTTTCTTCATTATACAGCTGGTTGATATCTGAGAATTATGGGGGAAAAGAATCAACAAGAACATGAACTGGTAGGAGGTGGAAGATTATAGGTTTGATTCCCAGACTCGCTACAAATTTTCTGTGAGAACCTGATTAAGTCACCAAAGTTCACATTTAAAGCTGAGTGGGAAATTATTTTCACTAATATGCAGAATGCCAAGGTTCAGGAAGAAAAAAAAAAAAAAGCATCCTTAACCAGGATGAACTTTGGCATATTGCACTGCAGTGAAATTCTGTGGGAATAAGGACTGTAGTGACCTCCCATTCCCTTGGTACTGCTCAGCTCCCTGGTGTTCCAGTTGGCAACCATCTGGAACCAGAGCACTTGGGCTTCCTTCCAGCAGGTGCAATTTGTGCTTACAGTGCTTCCACATGGCAATCAGGGCAAAGCACTAATAAAAACATGTACCCACAGGGTTGGATGTTCAGCCTGGTCTGTTCTTGCTGTGTTACATCTCTTCTGCCTGCTATGTATACTGTGCTGACTCAGGAACAACCTCCTCCTCATTACCAACCCTGGGAGAGCTACTTCAGATTTCAGAGTGAAGGTGGTGGGGCTTTGATGACTGCTGAAAGAGGAGAGTGAGCAACAACACTTACCTTTGCAACTTTGCTCCCTTCAGACTCTGCACCCCTGTGAACTCCGTATGAAGAGCAGCTGCCAGAAGAAGGACAATTGCAGAGCTGGATCTCCCCTCAAGCTCCTTTGTGGAAAAAATGTACACTTGTCATATGTAGAAAAACCACACTGCGGTCTGTTTCTCTGGTAAATGAGGATCCAACACATTTCTCTCACTTGCACTGTCACAGTTGCTGAGTTTTCGCTGCTTTATGGGTAATCTGTGAAATGAGTGCTGCTCACAGCCTGCAGTCACTCTCACAACAAAGAGCCACTCAGCATTTTGCTGCCTTAGGCGACCATGGTGTGACTGGCATCTATGTGTGAGCTGGCTCTGGTTGCTTCTTCCTCCGTTCTCTGTTGCAGGCTGCTCAGGCTCCTTGTTCATTTCTCCATGTGCTGCCTGAGCTTACCAGAGAATACATGATGAAGCAGATGTGCAGAAGAGGAACAAATTAAGAAAGTGATAGTTGTTAGGATTTCACTAACCATCCAACCTCCTGCTAGATCATGGCATTTTTGAGCATACAATTTTGATTTTCCTTCCCAAAGATATTTCTCTAACAGCCTGTCTGGCTACACTCTCTTTTATATTCCCATCAATCACTGCTGTTGCATCTTATTTCGATGGGTCTGCGCCACAGATGCATGCAGCCCATTCTGGGAGCATCTCTATCAGTGACTGTTCTTCTCCAGTGTGGCTTGTTTTGCGCCCTCAAAATTGCACAGAACTTTTCAGCTTCCTGTAGTGAGTACTAAAGTTTATGTGGCTTAACTTGAATTTGAGATGATCAGCTACAGCAAGATATGAAGTGACCTATGGCTGGCTATATAATATAATATATAATATATATAATATATATAATATATATAATATATATAATATATATGATATATATAATTAAATCTGTAAATGACTACTTGAAGCCCTCTGTTGCCTTCCAATTTGATTGATTTTCGGCAAAAAAACAGCACTTTTCACCTCTACTAATTCTTGGATTGCAGATAATGCTGATGAGAGAACCAGATGTTAGGAAATGACTGGACATATGTATAAAAAATTTTGATCTGCTGCATCAGCATCTTGTAAATATACTCAATTTTTCTTGATGAATCCCAGCATCACTGGTTAGATGTTGCAAGATGTTGCAAGTCAGCCTTCTTTCAGTAGTGATGGCAGATGCTTGACTCCCCATTTATAAACTGCAGCTACAGTCAGGTTCTCAAAATACTAAATTGTCTTACATATTTGCAGAACCAGATTCCAACAAAAGACATTGAAGAACAGCATATGTGCCTCGAGTGCATCCCCTGCAACTCCAGACCTATTAAATAGAAGACTGAAGCAGGAACTGCTATTAACTAAAGCAGAACTTGGTGCATTGCCATGGTATAATAAAGGTCACGTCCATATAGTAAGAAGGATTGCTTTAGCTCCAACTCAGTATATCTCACTAAGGTACATGGTAAATGGGGTGTGCAGTGTCAAAAGCAATCCTTTTTTCAGATCACTGAATAGCAGTAGTGTCTACACACTGTGCCAAACGTCCCACCTTCTGTATTTCTGAAGGAAACCAGTGAAATTTGGTTGGCAAAGCTGTATATTTTGAGACTGCTAATCCACCTTCTTGTTCAAAATTTCCTAGTATCCTACATGTTTCAGTTAACTTTTACTGAAAGCAAATTGAAGCAGAATGCCACCTAAATTTTCCATTCTTTTCCTGGCAGCAAGCTCAGATAATTCATAATTCATTCTTAAACAAACATGTAAACCTCTGCAGAATAGAGGCCAAAGTCAAGAGTTCATTCTTTGTGTCACATTCAAAACTCCCTAAGTAAAACATGACCAGTTTACTTTCTCTTTATTTGGATTTATGCAAATTAGCATGAATAATTTCGAAATCTCAATACTTACCAATAGGTGGCACTAACATTTTCTGCTTTCTTCATGACTCATTTCCAGAAGCTAAGATTTAAGGTCTACCCTAGTTCTTAATTATCTAAGTCACAATGAGTTCTGTTCATATTGTCACAGACCGTGGCTGATCACTATGCAGCGGTACATGTTTTGTTCTCTAGGCATTTCACAAACTTTGTGTGGGATGATCCATTACCAATAATTCAGGCAGCTTTTCTCTTTTATGCTGTGGGAGTCACTTTAACAATGTCTGATTGGAGTCTGGGTTTGGGGTGGTTTTATTTTTTCTGATGTTTGTTGGCTTTCTTCAGCCCCTAACACAAAAATGTTGCGCTATGTGTCTTTCTTTTGGTTGATTGTTTCTAATGATCTATTCTTCTCAATTCTGCAGATAATAAAAAACGGAACAGTAGACTTGTAAAAGATAGTCAGGTAGAATTGTATGACTGCAGCTTTTACAGCCAGGATTCTACTGGAACTAACTTTAGTTATTTCCTGAAAAGTTGCAGTTGTGCAAATTTTGCAGTTGTTTTGAGTATGGTATAAAACTATCACAGAAAAACTCACTGGAAGCAAATCAAACATGGTGACAGCAAATTCAATTTATTGATTTGATTCTATGACTTTCTTTGGAATCAGGATACTAGTTCACAACTAACAGATTCACTACAAGTAACAAGTAACTCATTATTGCAGTCCAGTGCTTTTGCTTTTGTTTTCAGATTGTAACAGCAGATTAATTCTCAAAGACCTAAAACTTAAGTTTCTCCCTTAGTTTCAGAGAAAATAATATTTTCTTATTTTCTTCTCTTAATTACAGTAATTATTACAAGAATATGTTTTCAGAATTAAATAGTCATTCTATGATTCATTTTCACAACCTTTATAACTGTCATATATTTAAGGATGTAAGGTTTGATTCCCTACCCACCTGGGTTCTTGACACTGTTGGTCAAGAAACAAGAGTATCATTCCATCTAATATTTAAGTTTTAAAGCCTGCTTACCTACCTCCCTATATATGCAAATAATTTCAAAGTGTTTATTCAGTTTGCTGTTCTGGGAAACACTGTGAAAACAGAATCTATTGTAGGGATGACAGCCAAGACTAAAGAATATTTAGGCATCCAAATGCCAGTTACATGGAAGTTAGTTTACTCCTTACATAATTTATACACCTGACTTGTCATCTTTTTGTCTTGCTTTTTCATTAATCAAACCAAACCTCTTTATTGATTCTGCACCATCTTGTTGTGTTTTGGATATTCACTTCCCCAAGCTGCATGCTATTGAGATGTCAGATATTTAATCTCCAAACAAATATCAGGTTTGCATATGTGACATTGGAGCACGTGAGCTAAAGTAACTCCTAAGAAATAAAAATGGAACATGCAAAATTCTTTACATTTTGAATAATGTTGTGTTCAAGTTTTGTTTGTGTCATATTGATTAACAGGATGGCAAGATCTGAAAATGGCCGCTGACCTAAATGAATCACAGTATCACAGAATTGCAAGGGCTGGAAAGGACCTCTGGAGATCATAAAGTCCAATACCATATTAAAGCAGGTTCCCTACAGTAGGTTACACAGGAAGTCATCCAGGCAGTTTTTGAATATCTCCAGGAAAGGAGACTCCACAGTGTCTCTGGGCAGACTGTTCCAGTGCTCTGTCATTAAATTCTCCCATACTTGTACGGAACCTCCTGTGTTCCAGTTTTTACCCACTGCTTTTCCTTCTGCCACTGCACAACACTGAAAATATCTTGCATTTTAAATATTAATAAACAGTGATGAGATGTCCTCTCAGCCTTCTCTTTTCCAGGTTATGCAGCCTTTCTTTATACAGGAGGTGTTCCAGGACCCAGTTATCTTTGTGGCCCTGAATGAATGAATGTTAGTTCTTTAATTACTCTCGTGTCTTCAGTGTTGTGAATTCACCTGAAAGTGAATAATGTTACCTTCTCCAATCTTTTCAGGAAACGATGTATTTAAAGTAGCCATCATTCCACTCTTTAAATGATTTAACATTTTTCTAGCCTTTATACAGCCTTAATTGACCTCTCTTTTATGTGCTGAACACTCTGGAGTTTGCAATTCTACAAATAAATGATTCCAAACAAATACCTAGAGCTGAAACTCTAATTTTGGATTTTGAATATCCACTTTGTCTTGCACAAGTAGCATGTATGACTCAATACTGTTTTCAGCAGGAGACTTTGTAAAACAAGTATTGAGTAATCAGAATGTATCTTTATTCTTGTGTGTGCTTAGCAACCTTATAGGTCTATATGACTAAAAGATTTTGGCCTCGGACAGCAGTTTAGCAATACACCAACAGTCAGGGTGAGAGAAATAAAATCTTTGCTTATATTTCATAATAAAAAGAAGATTAATATGAAACCTCGAAGTCACATAGTTTTGTTTTAGACCAGCATTTGAAACCTTTCACTTTTAGACCCATGCAAGTTCTCTAGGGAGGCCTGGAAGTGGGAGCAAGAAACTTTCTTTTCTTGCATCCTATGGAGTAGCTGCCAAAACACTGTACACATGATACTCTTGATCTTGTCTTTTGCACTAAACAGATACAGTCCACCAATGGTTTGATTTAAAATAAAATTTAGTGTGAAATGAAGTAAATGCTACTTAATGTGCTTCAATATTCTTCTCGTGTACCTCCTTAAAAACAATGTGATGAATATGGCAAAGAAGAGTTGGAGGATTAGAATGAAACTTGTCCAAGTATTGATGCTGTCCAAAGAAATCCATGAGAAAAAAGCTTGTTAGCATCTCTCAAGTATTAGACTGTGCCCCAGTCTCCAAGAGGAAGTATTGTAGCTGACAGATGGTACACATAGGAAACTACATAGAAACTACATTAAGGGAGTTTATATACACAGGAGCAGAAGAAGATACTCTCTTCCATAGGATCTATATGGAAACTGCAATTATGTCTTAAGACAGGACAAGAGGCAATGAGCACCTCTGTATCTGGAAAGATCATGGAACAGATCCTCCTGGACGACATCCTTGATCATGTGAGGAATGAGCATGTGGTCTGAGACAGCCAGCATGGCTTCACCAGAGGAAGGTCATGCTTAACCAATCTAGTGGCCTTATATGATGGAGTGACAGGATTGGTGGACAAAGGTAAGGCGACCAGTGTCATTTACCTGGATTTTGAGCAAGGCCTCTGACATGGTCCCCACCACATCCTTATCTCCAAATTGGAGGTTTGTGGATTTGATGGGTGGACCATCGGATGCATAAGGCATTGGTTGAAAGGCCACAGACAGAGGGTGGTGGTCAATGGTTCTATGTCCAGGTGAAGGCACAGAGTACACCTTACAGCTTAGTATGTCCTGGAGCAGGCACTGCAGAGCAAGGACATCCAGGTTTCCAAGTGAGTATCCTCTGCCCATTCTTGCAAACACTGAGAAAGGCAAGAAAAGAGTTGACAAGATGCACCTCAAGCTTGTATTTCAGGTCATGTCTATCTTTCTAGGGGAAGTGTAGCTGTTAGCTTCCCAACTCGCCTGACTCACACTCTTCTGTGCTGAGAGGACAGTTTTGTAAAGAGGTGAGCGTCCAGAAATGCTCTATTGCACTTTGTTAGGAAGAAAGTATTCCTGAGATTATGTTCATATCCCATTTTGGAAGACAAATACCTCTAAAAATCTGCTGCCTGTGGCTAAATAGTGCACAGTTCATGCAATCCATCTCTTTCGCCTTTCATCATCTACAGTCTAGGTGTCTATTTGGGGCTAGTTACTTTAGGCTGAATGCTTTTAAACAGTGAGTCATCTGATGTATGTTTTAGATACCTACATTAGGAAGAGACAAATTATAGACTGGAAATGCCTAGAATTTTCTTGTTGCTACTCACTGTTGGTTGTTTGGTTTTCCTACTTAGTCTAGAAGGAATCCAGATAACTAAATCAGAAATTGTCCAAATAGGTGAATCTCACCTTATGTATCATAGAGCACCCGCTGCTAATTTGAGATTTACATTATCCAATTCAGGCAGTACCTAATAATGAAATGTTAACATTTTTAGAATAACTAATAACCTATGTGGATGTGGTACAGCTGATTGGGAAGGAACAAACAAGCAATTAAAGGAATGTGCTTGCTTTCCTTGAATTTATTCTACGTGTGCTTTTGTCTTCATGACTTTGTCAGAGAAATAGCACTCTTTGTGAATGTGTCTCACAGCAGACAGAAATGTGAGAAAGCAGAAAATATTACATCTAAGAAAATGAGTTTCTGGGGAGAAGGGGAGGAATGTTAGCTTTGTTTTTGACATCCAGTCTTCCTAAATGTTATCTAAATTTGGCTGCTGATGAATCAGTCCTTCTCAAGTAAATGCCTAAACAAGTTTACAACAAATTCAGTGGAATGAGATGAACTTGATGAAAACATAAATAACTTTGGAGCCTCTTTTTCTCCACTGATTGTAGCAGTTTCCTAAGGTGATCTAAGTACAGTATCAATCCATCAGAAGATACTGGGAATTTGTGGGGCCTCCATCCACTCAGTATGTTTCTGTCATGACATCTTCTCTTCCAGCAGATAGAAGTGTTGGCTGGCTGCTTCTCTGTCCTGTGTGGCAGTGGCACTCCTGCATGACAGTCAGATCCACATTATGTTTCTGTAAGTCTACGATTCCATGATAATTGAGAAACTGCATGTTGGACTGTTTTGGTGTAGTTTTCCCTTGTCCATTTTTGTTTTCAGCAAAACAGGGTGAAATGATATGCATTCATATCTTAATTTCCTAAGCATGACATCTTTATATAGAATTTAATGTAGCAATATCTTGTGTGGCTGCTTGAATAGTTAATCCATACAAAAGTTTTATTATTGATACAGCATTGTTGCTAAAGACAGACAATCAGCTGCAGTCACAGTCATCATATATACCCTGAAATTGTCTGGTACAATCTTTTTATATCTCCTGGATTTTTCTAACAGATGTCTCACTGGGTGTCAGATTCCTGCTATACTGCATTAAAAAATGTAACAGAGTGAAATCTATCCCTCAATTTCTTCCACTAGAAGGAATATTAAAGAATAATTTACTAATACTCTGCCTGGCCAGATTCATCAAAATCTACCTTTTCACTTTTTCTTTACTCTCATTTATATGCTGATCTTACTTAGAATGCACTGGGTATTTTGTTTTCACCTTCTACACTGTTTATAAACAACTCAAACTGGAAAAAATATTCTCTACTAATGCTTTTAATTTATTCAGTTCATTGGACTTCCCATGTTACACAACCACCAAGCAGCTTCCAATGCTTTCTGTGCTGAGCATGGCACAATGCTTGCTGTACTTCCAACAAGGCACCCAGTTATGGTACAAGAAAGCTTTGAAGTGAGGGCTTCGTCATTTCTTTCAGTAGCCTACAACCTTTGCATTCCCTGCAGTTAAAAATGTGTGCTTTATTTCTAACTTCTAGCATATGTCTTTAGCTTCCAGTTATTGATTCTTACTAGGATGCTCAATCCCTGGAGGCATTCAAAACCGCACTGGATGAGCCCTGGGCAGCCTGATATGGTGGATGGGAATCCTGCCCATGGAAGGGAGTTTATAATTAGTTGATTTTAAGATCTTTTCCAACCCAAGCTATTCAATGGCTCTATGATTCTTACTATGGCAAAACTGAGCCTTGTCTGTAAGCTTGCTTTTGTGACTTGGTGACTTACCCACATGTGATGCAACATTTATTTCACTCCTGGATTCTGTCAGCTCTTAGCAAAGCATTAATCCCCATCTGAAGTGATAGGGAAAGCGTGGGTGCAGGGAATAGATAGTTTTCACCTTGTATTAGCCTTTCACTTCACCTTGTCTGTGGAAGCTCATTTCCAAACTGCATTTACATTTGCCAGACCACACATTCAAACTAGCATTCAACTCGCATTCCCTGTATCTTCTGATCTCTCCTAGAAAAAAAGAAAAAAAAACAACTATCAGTGACCTCTTAGCGTGATTATGGAAAGTGGCATATCGAGAGACTGCTTTATGTGGGCAGACCTCAAGAGTTTGAAGAGCTTTGTGTACCGTATGTCACCTGCTCTGTTTCCGTAACTCTGACTTCTACGAACTATGACTCATGTTCATCAGTCTGCACTAGAGTAAGGATTTAAAACACTGCATTATTGATCTGCCACTGTGTTGCTGATAAGTGTGAGGTTTTTTTTTTGTTGTTTTTTTTTGTTTTTTTTTTTAAAGACATGTATAGCAAATGTAAAATTAAATACTCATTGATTTGACTGCCTTTTAACCTCCCGACAAGTTACCTCCCATGGAAGGCAGTGGAGGGAAATTTTCCATTCCACCTGTTTCCTGTGAGATCTACCCATTCAGAAGAGGGATCTCAGAATTCCTGGAGAGTTTAAAAGCTTCTGTTTCTCTCAGTGGAGTTACAGAAGAAGAGTGAAGAGGACAAATCAGGAAAGGTCTTTTGAAAATATTGATGTATATGAAATACATAAGCTAACCTGAGGCCAGTCAAAGTAGATAAAAGATTTCAAAAGATTTAGGGAAAAGAGAACCCTTAAAACATTTGGAAATATCAGAAAGACTGATAGCATGTTAAGTGCTATTTAATTAAAGGCTAGCATGTGGAATCAAAAGAATGGTTATCATAGCTAGGATGGTGCATTAGATTTATATTTGGCTTATATACAGAAGTTTTTTTATTTGAGTGACATGCTGTTCTTACAAAGAACGACAAATATTATCACCATTGTACTTTTGGGAAATCTGTACTCAGAAACTGAGTCTGTATGAATAATATTCTGAAAATCAAAGAGTTAGTAACACAATTATGTATCCTGACTCCCAGCCTGTTTTTTTGTTTGTTTGTTTTTGTTTTGTTTTGTTTTATTTTTCCCATTTGACTTTATTGCATAGGGGATAAATCATAAGCACAAATTTGAAGGAATTCTTTTTTTCTCTTTATCAGATATTATACTTTCTATTGTTTGCATAATGGAAAAGAGGAAGTCTTTGTTGAGAATGACTTGGTTTTTTTTTCTCCACAAAGCCTTAAGAAATTAACTGAAAGTAGTTAAAAATGGTAAGGGACTTGCTGGAATACTAATATCTGAGAATAGTTTATACTTGTGGAAATTTCAGATTTTAGTTCTAATCTTCAACAGAAGTGATGATATAATGAGGGGCCCAGAGAGTGGGCAATATCTTTAGGAGAGGTGCAGAGCATCTTCTATGTGCACACAGATAGTATTGCTGGCCTGAGCAATGGGATTACATTACATTAAGATGGCACCTGTCCATTGGCTCGCCTTCCTGCGAGCCTTGCCAGTTTTATCTTTACTCCTCAGACTGTCAGCTTTTGGTTCGGCTCTGTGACTCTCTATTCTGACTGATTATAGCCTGATCCTCAGCTGTCCCAGAGCTGCCTCCAAACATTACTCTTGTGTCTGAGAGCTGCCATTCCCTCTCACCAGCTGTTGGACCCACCTAATAGTTCCTCCACATTTCAGGATTTAGCATTTCTCTCTGTATATTAATGTATGTAATTTTAGAATATATTCGTAATGCTTTAGCCCATTAGCAGAGCATCATATCTTGGATTCTCCTGCATCTGTTACTTGCTATCTCCTTGGTAATAATAGAATCTAGTTTTATTTTCTTTCATGCTGCAGATAAAGGGCAAATTTTAAAGCCTCTGTGGAGCTGTTTCTGTTCTCTGCAGAGATTTTCATGGCACAAATTCTCAGCATGGCACAAATTTCAGTGAGGTTCACTTCCCCCCTGCCCACTGTTGTTCAGGCACATGGAGACAGGGAGAGGCATATTTTATAAATTAAAAAGAAATCAGTCAGTACATTGAATCAATTAGTGTAAATGAGTTCAACAGACAAACAGGCAGACAGAGTCCATTGTGCTGTTTGTCTTTTCCTGCCCCCACAGCCTTAAGTGTAGTACAAGAGCTAAATGAACAGAGTGAAAAATGACCACATATAATGGGCCAGGTTCCAGCATCAGTGACAGAGTTGTAAATCCAGAATAAAAACATAAAACCTGACACCCTGGGTGAATGTGAAAGTCCTTGTGGTCCTTTTAGCTCAGTCCTGGCTTCAACAGTAGGCAAAAGCAGAAACCCAGGACGAGAGTAAGCCAGGTAATGGGATATTTCTCTTGCTGTAGCCTCTGAACTGGAAGCTGATTTAACAGAGCCAGAGATTGTAGTTGATGATAGAGTTTAATAGCGCTGAAGAGACCTCTGCTCCATGATCTAATCTCTTCTTAAATCTGTGTGTGTTTTTGGGCCCCACAGTGTCCCACTGCAGTGAACTCTCTAACTTCAATATGTCTCATGTGAAAAAGCTCTTGCATTCAGCTAACTGCCTGGTCATTTCAATGGAGGAGAGAAATAATACTGAGCTTTCCTGTTCACCATTTCTATGACATTTGTAATTTTATGGTGACTTAACATATCACCTGAGGCCACTTCAACTGACATTGCTGTAAGGCAAGGTCAGGGCCTTGTTTTTAAGGAACATGATTAATTCAAAAATCCAGTTGCTACCTGTGTCAGAAGAGTCACCCTAAACATCTCTGTTTGCAAGATAGAAGCCCTTAGGAGCACGGGAGAAGGGAAG
Source organism: Lagopus muta (assembly GCF_023343835.1). Classification (NCBI taxonomy): domain Eukaryota; kingdom Metazoa; phylum Chordata; class Aves; order Galliformes; family Phasianidae; genus Lagopus; species Lagopus muta. The sequence continues at coordinate 13,329,349 of NC_064434.1, forward strand.
GAGGTTAAGGGTATGTAACCTGGGTGGTGCCTGGGGATACCATGCATTTCAAACACACCATTCTTAAAAACATTCAGATGGCAAAAAAGGAAGAATTCCTTGCTGCTCTAGTATAGCCAGGTGCAGACTTGCATGGAGTTATGTTTGCAGCCATCCTGAAGGGAACAGCAGGTTTCTGTATCCCAGAATGTGGGAATGAAGATGTTTCTGGCTCCTGGAGTTCATGGTAACTGCTCCCCTGCTGTATTCACATTGACCTTTGCAGTATTTGGAAATTACGATAATCCACAGTGTTCCAGCCTTTTAGGACACTAGGTCACTTCTATTTGTGGTTACAGTAACCCTACATTTATGACTGTTCCAGCCTGAAGAAGCCTGTGATTTTCAATATCGACTCAAAAGACCATGTAGTGTAAGCTGGAGGCCTCCCCATGGCTCTCATATAACAGTTCCTAAAATAAAGTTATATAGGCTGCACAAACAACCAAAATTGCCCAGAGCTAAGTTGAGTCCTAAGATTTGCACAGTCAGTTTTCAAGAGAAGACTCATACACCTCTATCCATATTTTCAGAATGCACATGTCATCTCAGTTTTGATATAACACCAGTATGATGGCCACTAACTACTTGTTAAATAAGATATGAAAAAGAATAAAAGGAAATATGATTGCCACAGAGAAAAATTATGGTACTTCATGACTGAGTTTGACAAATTCCAGTTGTAGTCAAGGGAAAGAGGAACAATGTCCAGCCTCCAGCTTTAAGGATTCATCCAAAGTGCTGCTATTGCTATTGCAGCTGCTATTGCACTGTCCAGCATTCTATTAAGGACATCCAACAGTTAAAGCCATATCCACCACACCTGAATGTTCTTTACAGGAATTTTTTTCCTGCAGGAAAACCACTAAATTCAACTCATTCTCAAAAACCAATGCAGTGCTTTCTGTGCTCTCTTCCACATAAGCCATACAGATGTTCTGGAGAAATCAGACTCCTGGGACCTGCTCTGTAGAAGCTAACTCCAGGGTCATTGGCTACCCTCCAACAGCAGTTGATGTTCAGAAGCAAGATATGGTGAGTCTATACATGTTCCCAAAAACAAAGATAGAGGGAGCCATAGTAGAGAGTTGCTTGAGAGAATATAAACAAAGAAGATAGAAGCAGAATAAAATTGTACAGAATAGGTCCTCCTCTTCAACTTCATATACTACTCTCTTTCTCTTAACAGACTTTTTATTAAGAATGTGATGTGCCTATGTGACTTAACCACCTTCAGTTTACAGCACTTTCAACTTACGTATAGGGGTTAGAAGTCATAGGCAAGCATATCTAGCCCAGAAGCTACATGCAGGGTGAGCCTGCTATTCCCCTTCATTGAGAGAAAAAATAAACCACTGTACTCAGAGCAACAAGCTCATCTCATGTTTTCTCCATATAATAATTGTAAAATTATGTCATGGCTTTCTTCATGTCACTAGCTGAACAGCACTTAACCTCAGAAACCTTCACAATCATGAACTGAGATGGACTTATCAGCATTAAACAGACAGACACAGATCAAAAGGAATCTGTTGAGGCATCTTTGAGAGGATGCTAACCTCTTGCTTCCTTTGACTGCAATCTTGGAGACAATTGCATCATTTCTCCTGAACTAACATCAACTCCTCACACAAGAATCATAGAATTGTGTTGGAAGGGGCCTTTAAAATCATATTTTTACATGGGTAGATAGTGACAGGAAAATAGAAAACAGTTTTAAACTATGAAAGGGGAGATTTAGATTAGATGTCAGGGGGAAATTTTTCACTCAGAAGTTTTTAAAGTCCTGGTACTGGCTGCTCAGAGAATCTATGAATGCTCCATCCCTGGAAATACTCAAGGGGTGTTGGATGGGATCCTGGGCAGCCTGAGCTGCTGGGTGGTAACCCTGCCCATGGCAGGGAGTTGGAACTAGATGATCATTAAGATCCCTTCCAATCCAAGCCATTCTGTGATTCATTAGAGAAGGAACAGAAAGAATATTTCTACCTGTCTTTTAGTTGAAATAGATACTAGAAAGGATGAATAGTGAAAGATAGTGATTTGTACTAGTTTATCATGCTTCCAAATCATTATTAGAAACTGGTCTGAGCTATTGTTTTTTGTGAGTGTTATTTTTGTTTGTTTGTTTGTTTGTTTTTAATAATATTTTCATAGTAATTACTTAATCTAATATTACTTCAGATCATATTTTCCTATTTTCTAAGACCATTTTTTTTGGAATGTGTTTATTCTGTTCCCATCCTTTAGACAAACACGAGATATGCTCTTATTATCTAACAAAAACAATTTGAGTAGAGCAGCAGACAACTTCTTCTTCCACCCTAATTTCACATTAATGTTACATTAAATAGCCATTCATCACTCATTTCATAGCTACAAGAAAGAAGGCAGAGGCAGCATTACAAACATACCCATCATCTGTCCGATCCTTGGATCTTCCTGCTGCCTGGGAATCAACTTTTTAAGTTCTTAAAACTGTTTTTCTTTCGAGCCATATAATCATATAATCATTGAATCACAGAATGTCCTGGGTTGAAAAGGACCACAATGATCTTCTAGTTTCAACCCCCCTGCTATGGCAGGGTCGCCAAACACTAGACCAGGCTGCCTGGAGCCACATCCAGCCTGGAATATAATTCTTGTATATGGAATAGAATGAGAAATAATATAACAAAACCACTACAAAATATTTAGATGAAAAATTAGTCTTCAGAGTTTTAGTCAACATGTTTTGATCCAAAAAAAGTGGGTTTATTACTGCAAAAATGACGAACATATCTTCTGCCCTTCTTTAGAGCAATTCTTCACACTTGTGTGAGAAGGTAGGAAAGTGTTTGTACATGAGTACCTGAGAGAGAAGTAGTTGCACTGCTTTGTCTTGATTCCTCCTTAACTCCAGTAATCCAGTGTCTTTCCCTTTACCTGCCATGAACCTTTATCTCTGAAGAATTCAGTGCCTGAGAACACTTAGGTAAGCAACTCTTCAGTTTAGTGCTTGATACATACAGATTGAATCGGGAAGCCTGGAAACCCTAGTACCCAGTGGAAAAGTTTCAAAATAACAGCAGTTTCTTAGATTTGAGTAACACAACTTCATCAGAAACATGGACTCAAAGCTAGGGCCTGTGTCCCTGGGGGGTGATTGTCTTAGCTGTATGTGAGAAAGATGGAAGTAGAACCCTGGATGTCTTATTAACTGCCAAAATAATTGCATCGTGGACAAAAAGTGGAGATGAAAAATACTTACATCAATTTATACTCTTAACCAGTTTTTGTGTCCTGGAAAAATGTCTGTATCTTGTAGCAAAAGTCTCAGGCAATTTTCATACTTTACAGTATGACAGCTTTTGCTCTCTCAAGGTAAAACATATATCTTGACTAAATATAGTGATGCTTTTGGTTTGGTTTTAGTTTGTTGTTGTTGTGTTGTTTGTTTGTTTTTTCCCCTTCTCTCACCTGTTTTTGTTGTTCGGATGCTTTCAGAGGATCTTTAGTCCTATGTGTACTTTGTACACTTTTAGAGTTTTACAGTGAAAGAAGGCATGGGTAATACTACATTCTTCATGCATTCAGTTTTCTCTAGGGAATCAGTCATTTCTAGCAATGGAATGCTCATGTAACTATGGGTAAACACAGACATATATGGAATCAGAATCCAACTGACTGGTAGTAATAAGAACAGAAAGAAATCAGAAGCAGAGTGCAGTCATAGCTGCCTTCAGTGGAGAAGGTGGATCAAATACGTGAGCTTGCATTAAACCCTGAGGTCAGCAATTTTTTTACCGTGGTTAGTCAGACTGCATTTTTCTTTCTTAAACAAAAGAAAAATAGTATTGCCAGAACTACACTGCCAACTACACTGCTTTTCTAAGCCAAGAAAATATGCCAATGTTGGAGGCTCCCAGGAACCTCAAATCTAGGAGGTGACAGGATGCCAGTGATGCTCCTTGCAGAATCCCACCTCACTGTGAAGTTGAGCATCCAAAGGTCGCTGCATACTGTTCTCTCTCAGAGGCACTGCAGTGTGCTTACCTTGCTGACCTCTGAGTGTCAGCTCTGGTGTGTGCATCTTGAAATCTGCCCACAAGCTGCCTGTGATGCCATGTAGATAGGAACCACACAATTTATGATCCAAGTCAGACACAATTTTCTTTTTATATCTGGTCCATTCATAAGAATTCTTTCCTCCACCTTGCAAATAGTCAAAGCAGAAGCAGTTGTCTATGAGGGGCTAAATCCTTCAGTTACAGCCCTCCAAAAGGCAGTTAACACTGCAGAGGGGTTTGGGTGAGGTTTGCAACCTACCATTTTTCCTCCCATGGGAGCTGGGAGGAAAAAGATTTTAGGAAAGAAGTAGGAAGTAGGAGTGGGCTTTGATGTGATGTTGGCAGGAGCACAAGTCCTCTGTACAGGTGAAATAATGAAAGAGAGAAAAGTGTGGACTCAAAGAGAGGTACTTGACTGTTTTCATGTGATCTGGTGGGAATTACAGCAGAGAACTGGCAGGTTTGATATTTTGAGAGAAGGAGTGGGGATTCACTGGCTACTGCTCTGATTTTGTTGTGAACATCAGAAACAAATGTGTCCACGTAACGATGTCTGAAAATACTTTTCAAGAGGGGAAGGCTTAAATGCCCTTCCCAACACTTATTTTGAGCATCAGCTGCTGTTGCTGTTGCTGTTGCAGTAAAATGTCAGACATCCCTTGGCCCCTTTACAAATAAAAGGAGAAAATGGGTTGAAGGCTTAACTCTTTATTCTCCAGGAGTCCTCTTTCTCTCAGGAGTCCTTTGACCACCATATCTTATAATGTTCTCCTACTTTCCTTTTTTCGTTTGTTGTTTCTTCTGTTACCCCCCAGAAAATAATCACACTTCTCAATGTATGAAATTATCCACACATGCTGCTTTAAAGTCTCCTGCTGTATGAAGTTACACCTTATAAAGCAGTGACTGACAGGTGCCTTCTTTGTCAGGTGTGATCTGCACAGTCGAAAGACAAGTTGTCAGCTGCTAGTGACAGACACAGAAAAAAGGAGGAAGACCAAAACCTCTAAAATACTGCAAAGGACAGATATCCCCAGGCTATTCTTTTTGTTGGAGTAGCAAGTTTCAGCTCTGAGGGAATGAATGTTTCTTTCCGTGAGTGATTCACAGTTTCGTCTTCAGTATACAGTACTCCATCTCTCAGCATTTCACCATCTAAACTCACTTGTCTTCTGTTTGTGAATGTGTATATGTGTATATATATTTACCTGTAGAAATCTTTTGTGAGTAAATACTTTCCTGTCAAGTCTTGTAAAGAAAAAAAAATATGTGTTACTGCAGTTTCTATAATAAAAATTGTACCATGCTACCAAGTGTTTTAGACATTGAAGTGTTAGTACCAGAAATTTTATTTGCTGTTATAACTTGGTGTCTGCCTTCCTCTTGTCAGAGCTAGCCAGTACTGGTAGCTGACAGCCAGGAAGAAGGCAAGTATCTTTCTGCATGTGTGTTCGGTTCCCCCACTGCTATAAATAGTTTTACACAAGAGAAAACATACAGCAGGAGAGGCTGATTCTGATAATAGTTTTACAGTATGGAAATCAGGAGGATGGAAGTACTGAAAGTGAAGAATAATTATTTTAATTCTATTTGAGAAGAAGAGTCAGAGTGACTGGTACAAGTAAAATTAATTATAGGATGGACTTTTAGAAAAAGCTGTCTGAGTAGTGAGGTTCATGAGAATATGGAACAGCTGTGTTTTGCAAGTTGTTGTGTGGCTAATGCCATTTGAAAAGTAACTGGACAAAGAGCTCAAGTATGTATTCTAGAAAACAATCATTTGGCACTGGGATGGAGTAAATGACTTAATAACATGTCTTTTTCCTTGTCTAATTTCTGTGGTTCCATGATTGATTAACATTCTTCTGCCTGCTAGTCCTACATTCACTGTTATAAAATCCTGTGGCATAAAATTAATCAAAGTCTGACTTGAGTGCGAATAGGAGTGTGTGCAAGTAATGGCAATGATGTGGCAGCAACTGGCCCTGAAATGTGACAATGAAGCTTTAAGACAGGGAGATGAAGCAAAGTTTTATAAGGAGCTATTGTGAAGTTCTTCCTCCCTGTAGTGCAGTCAAAGAAGTGACTGCTCTGTACATTATGTTCTTTAAATCTTAAATTTTAAACCCATGTTCCTACTAACATCGAGACATAGATGAAACTTGGCTCCTTTGATGAGATTCATTGACCTGATTGAGACTACTCCTGTGTAATGACATACCTTCTCTATCATAACGCTGGAAGACCTCGTACAGAAATTAACTGTCCTACAAATCACAGAGATGTGCCCAATGAGTCATTGCCACAGCATGGCATAGAGCTCTGGTCTAGTAAATCAACTTGTCCCTTTCAGGAAGAAAGTGCTTTAGGTGTTTTTATCTAATGTATTTCCAACAAAATTAAATAAAAACAAATACTTCTACAATCACCCACAAGTGTGAAACTCAAATCCAGTATACCTTTAATGGCACTTATTTATTATTGTTTTCAGACCCAATCTACATGGCACCTCCCTGTGTGTCCACTTGCAGTGGGACTTACTCACAGCCATAGATTCACCACTAAATCTCTGTGATCTAATGAGAGGATTTCCTCAGTTACCTGCTCCCAGTAAAATTCATTTCACTCAAAGCCAGTAGTATATTTAAGAATGCAAAAAATTCAGTGTAGCCACTCCATTCATTTTTTCAGAAACTCTTCATGCCTGCCATTTACAAGTGAGGCCAGTCCTTGCTAGGGAACAGAGCAGTTTTGCAATTAGGGTACTGTTGATGAACAACTCTCATCATTGTCATGACAGCTGAGTAATAAAACAAAGACAAAACAAGTTCTTTTCTCACACTTTGCAGACATGAGTCTTACCTTTTGGAAGCAAGAACAATAAAATGTTACAGTCACCTACTGCCCTTAGCAGCAAGTCAGAAATGATAGTTCTCATCTTGACAGACCTCCTCTGAAAACAGATTTCACAACAGCACTAATAACATTCATTGTGATAATAACAACACAGAAATTTTGTTGTGCAATAATAACAATTAAAAAGATCTTAACCATTTTCTGCAGCGTCAGAACCCTTTGAGTCAACAAGAAAAACTAAAGTGGCTCTTCTATGAAAGTCCAGAGGGAAACAAACAAACAAAAAAATTCTGCAAGTGTCACCACCATCAGTGCTGCTCTTTTTTATTCCTTCTCATTGACAAATTTTAACCCTAAGAATGAAGGAAACGGGAAGGTGGGGAAACATCAACTTTCCAGTATCCCCCAACCCCCAACCTTTTTAACAGGGTGAGTTAAAATGCACTTTTACAAAATAGGGCTCCTTGGAAAGTCCCACTTTTAATAAGTTTCCCATGGTGAAACTGAGATATTTTTTACTGTTTCTCTTGCTTTCTCTTGAACTGCCCTTACTGCCCAATAAAAGGCTGAGATAATTAGATTCATTACTCTTCCCTGTTTATAAATTTTCACAGGATACAAATATTGTCAGAAATAATGAATGTTTTATACTTAGAAATTCATTGTTGGTCCTTTCCCTCCCCTTTCCCACTAGAGAAAATAGAATTTCCATTGTTTGTCCACATAACTGGTATTTCTTTCATGAAGTTTGGCCTAGTCTACAGCAGACACATTTTCCAATGCAGCAATATCAACTAAGCTTATTTTTATTTTAACTTTTTTTTAATATATTATCAAAAGCTTGGTGATACAGTAGAATGGAAAGTGCATTTGCCAGTATAATTTATTCTACCCTGGAACCAGTACTTTTTGTACTAGCAAGATTACTTTTTTTTTTCTTTTCTGTTTTGCCAGTAGAAGCTGCGCCCACACAAGGAAGGTTTGCCAGGACAGTTATATTGGTAAACTTTTCCCCATGTTGACCTGGTCTCCAAAATAGCATTGCTTAGATAATAGAGACAGGTGGGAACAATCATAAGTGACTGGCAAAAAACTGTAGCTGAGTTCATTCTTATGTCAGAAGCAATGTGGTAATGTGGTTCTGTCAAGGGTCAGCTATTTTGGGCCAGGCAAAGAAAACTTCAGTAAGAGATGAAACACCTCAGAATCATTTAAATTCAGCCTTCAGAAATAGCTTTACAATTAAAGTTGCTTTGAAAAGGAGTAGATCTAGATTATGGCTTAACTCCAATTCCCAGGTGGTCAGGACCAGAAGATAGAATAGATGAAACTAAAGGAGAAATCTCATGGGAGAAGCTGAAGAAGTGGGAGATGCGGATAGTCCTTTTTAGTCAAGCCAGGGAAGAAAAGGAGATAAGTGTGGGATGTTGGCAGAGAAAGGCTGGAGCTTAGGTGGGCTAGGCCAGTATGAACACATGACTCTTTGAACACACATCTCTGTGCTGGCTCCCAGTGCACCTTGGATGCAAATCAAGGCACTGGCTATAATTTAAAAATCATGGCCGGCTCATTTCCTGGTGGTCTCCAGCACTGCCTCATTCTTTCTGGTTGTCTTTCACTGTAGCTTCACTGCTGGTCCAAAAGGCTGAAATCCAGTAAAGAATATGATCTTGGGAGGGGCCTTTTGGTTTGTCATTTGCTCATTTCAGTAGTGTAACAGCATCAAAACAGGATCAATTTTAGGTGTTTTTGTTGTTTTTTTTTAATATGTTCTTTTTTTGCTTATGTTTAATTCCGTGTGTATTGGCCACAGGGGTTAATTTTCAAGGAATGCATCTAGCATACCCAATTATGATCTCTATTTTGAATCAATTTATCTGAACAGCACCAATTCTTACCAAATGCTTGTCTGAACAATTGTAAGGCATCTGGGTACTGTGATGAATGCCACAGTCTCATCAAACAAAATAGTGCCTATGGAGTACATAACAATTAACCTGAGGATCTACTGGTGGTACATTATGACACTTGTAAATGTGTTCTTTTTTATATACATAGAGGACATCGTAGATATTAAGATAATAGTCTTTCTCTGCTGTGAAAGCATAGGAAGTATAAATATGCCAGAGTAGCCGTGTATAGAATCATAGAATCACCAAAGTTGGAAAAGGCCTCCAAGATAATTCAGTCCAACTGTCCACCTATGATCAATATTTCTCACTAAATCATGTCCCAAAGTACAACAACTAAACATTTCTCGAGCAGATGCAGTTCAGACCATTCAGTAATATTTTTTACTTTCTTGCTTAAACTAAAACACTGAACTTACCAAGTGCTGCTTGTAGATTTGTCTTCCCATCAGAGTGGTGTTTCTTTTGTCAGCAGAGGGTTAATGACTAATATTGTTTTAGAAGTCAGATTGGCAAATCAGGCTTATAAAATATCACCCCATGCTTCAGTAGTGATGAAACAAGAGTTGCACAAGATGAAACAAGAGATTTGCTTCCTTCATTTAAAACCTCTTGATTTAAAATAATAATAATGACAGAGCACTCTGAAATGCATTGCAGGTTTGAAAACTAATTCATATTCTTCCATGCTTTTGCATTAGACACTGATTCATTCAAGAATTGTGTAAGAAACAAAAATCCCTCTGCAACAAATGATTATCTCCTACTCAATGTCAGGATCAGTTTAGATATTCTAACAAAAGGCTGTGTAACAGAAAAAGATTTTATCTTGTTATACTATTTTCTTATATTTTCTTGATGTTTGGTTTTGATAATTGGAATTACTGTATCTTTTGAACTCCTTACAATTCCCAGTGAAACTAGAGGAGATTCTTGGTTCAAAATCAAAGCTGTCAGTTAGACAATAAGTGTTAAAAAAGCACTTACTGATGGCTTCTGTAGACACGAACTGTTCAATCAACAAAGACCTTAAAAGGTGTTTTTTGTTTTTTGTTTTTTTTAATGCTAAATGAGGACTATACAATTATGCAATAATCTAGATTATTTTCCTCAACACAAGCATGTTTCAAATGACATATATCTCAGTAGTATTTCTGATTATGCTAAATTTAATATTTGTAGAGTTTCATAGAGCATCAGGAATGTATTTTTACATCATAGGGCCACCCTTCATTACTGAATTCTTATGCCAAACTGTCTCTGCACAGCAGCAGCAGCAACAAGGACTCAGTTAATAATCTGAGGAATCTCAATGGGGAATCCACTTCTAGAGTTGCATTGATTTGTATCTGATCACAAATTAAGAGTATATATATATATTTCCCTTTATCTTCATGTTCCAAGCAGATTTGAGTTTTTTTTCATCTGTTTTTTTTTCCCTTCATATTGCACTTCTACTTACATCTCCCAGGCAGAGTACACGATTGTCACTGTTTGCTTCTGTACATAAGGAGGAAAAATTTCAGTTTCAGCACTGAAAATCAGTCATTTTTATTTTGCTGAACTACCTTTTTTATAAGACACATTCATCAGTATAAAAATCAATACACATTATCATTAGATGATGTGTCAACAGCAACTTAAATCCAGAATTAACCTCGTGGTTAAGCAATCAGCAAACCTGGAGGATTGTGGAAAATATTCCATCCATTCCAAAGGTTTTTGAATTGTATTGTAGGAAAATAGTGAGGGCATTTTATTTTTTTAATAAGTGAAATAATATTACAAGAGTTAGGTCAGAAATATATAAAGCAGCATCAAAACACTTTCTTATGTTTTCATCCATCATCAAAAACTGACTCCAGAATATTCATACTGCAGCATGTCTATCACTCTTGCTTGTTATACTACGAGTAGGTAAAAGTCTCTATTTTTGAAAGCAAGGAATCGAACTATGAAGAACTTTAAACAGCGTTATTTAAACCATCATTTTGCCCAGGTAGTTAATGGAGATTCAAGACTTTCCCCTCTTTTCTCTTCCTTGCAAAGATAATGAGATAGATAAATCATACGTGTATTTGAAACACACAAAATGACTTTGTCTCATTCTGCTCTATGTATAGTATATTAAGATGCATCTGATGACGTCTTTGAGTAGTTTGGGGTAAACCTAGTCATCTGCTGCCTAGCTAAGTTTAGATTACAATAAGGATTTGAGAGTACTATGATGCTAAGATGCTATGTATAGCAAGGGATAAATCTTTGAGAATGGTAACTAAATCCTGCATTTTGGAATTATCACTGTGACCAACTGCCCGTGAAATGCTTTTCATTTTAATGTATAGTATGTCTGTATATAATTCTAGATCTGTATTTATATCTGCAACCATATGCTGCTAGATTTCCATCTCCTGTTCAGACAAATTATTCAAGCTGCAGTTGCCAAAGCAAACAGAGCCCGTTTTTGTTTCAAAAGCACCAACACATAACACATGACGTACTTCATTCTTTCTTATGTGATAACTTTTAAAACCATAAGCTACCAACATGTATGATGTGTATATGGGCAACAAAGTTAAAAACAGAGGGATGAGTCAAAGATTCATGTATTTGTTACCAGCTATTAATTGGAGCAGCCATTTGAGGAGTTCTTCTCTGAGTGAGAAAAAGACACACAGGCATGTCCTGTCCTAAGTCACCATTTTCTCCTGTGCCCCAGTTTAGGCAGAAAGAGATCACTGCTCATCACATGTTGGCTGATGGCAATCTGCTAGAAAGTTTTCTGCAAATCACTGACGGTCCATGTCTTGCAGTCTGAGGTTTGGTGGGGAAAGGTTTGGTTGTTCTTTTCCATTTTGCTGCTGTCTGCTCACTGGAGTGGAATTCCTGAGCCTGAGCTTAACTCTTGAAGGTGAATTTGTCTGTCTAATCAGGAATGTAACAAATTTAGAGAATAATTGCTAGACAGCGAATAGCAATAGGCTCATTGATAACACTGTCACTGTATCACTAGACAAAGATCCAAAAAGGTGTGCTATATCTCACTGAAAACTTGTTCATCTGCTGATTTGATAGCAAGCCTTTTTCAGTGGAGCAAATCTATACATATTTTTCAGCCAAGAGTTATGAGTGGGAGTCTGATTTCAACAATTTAGTAATCCTTCTTTTGGCTGACAATGAAGTGATATGAATATTTTTTTTTGCAAATATTTGTCTGGCAGGGGCTCATTTATATTCCACTCTACAAAAATGTTTGAGGATAAATGAAACAGTATTCTCAGCTGCACTGACATCAGCAAGCTTCTGAACATTTACACAAGTTTTCAAGAAGAACCACGTTCATTTCCTATTTACCTGCATACTTGGGATCTGATAGCTTCTGGTACATTGCAACCAGAATTTAGCACAGACCATGACAATTTGTACTGAAAAAATGGCAAAAAAAAAACAAAACAAAACCAAACTTCATCAACATCTGTTCATAGTGTGGTATTTATCTCAGTTAATTTTAATTGTATAAAATTTTTAAATGTAGTTTGATGCATTTTTCCAGATTCTGGATGATAGTAATATTACAGTTTTTAATATAGATTATAGGAGCTTATACAGAGCACTGCTCTGTCACAAGTTGCCACTACTATTTTGTAGCTTAAATCAGAAATTGAGGGTTTTGTTTTTTCCTTTTTTTTTTTTTTTTTTTTTTTTTCCCCCAGAACTTGGTGGTAACTAGTTTGTTATTGAGGGATAAGTGTGTACAGTAAATCTTGAAGATCCTGTAGAAGCTAATGGATATTAATATGATTTCTTTCAAGAGGGCAGACATGGAATTGAGACTTCTAATTTTGGAGTGTCCTCTTTCAAGTCTTCATAGGGAATAGGGAAGAATGAGACCCTCTGTTCAGTCCCTTTTGACTGAAAGAGGCCCAAGAAGATAACAATTAGTGAGAAGAAATCCCTTGCCTCTAACTATTCATTATATATAGGTCAAAATAATTGAGCTGAAGTGACCAGTGACAATATGGATGCTATTTATCTCCAAGTCTATATATTTTCCATGTCTGGACAGCAGCGGAGGACAAGGAATCGTAGAATCATAGAATCATACAATCATACAATAGCCTGGGTTGAAAATAACCGTAATGATCATTTAATTTCCACCCCCCTGCTGTGGACTTGCCAACCACTAGACCAGACTGCCCAGATGCACATCCAGCCTGGCCCTGACTGTTTCCAGGTACAGGACATCCACAACTTCTCTGGGCAACCTATTCCAGAGCATTACCACTCTATGAGTGAAAAACTTCCTCCTAATATCTAACCTAAACCACCCCTGTCTTAGTTTTAAACCATATCCTGAAGAAGAAAACTTGCCATATGTTTGTGTGCATCAGAATATTCTAAGAACGGAGTTAAATGCAGTTGGTGGCTTGTCCCACTTGGGGCAAGTAGTGTCCCCCAGGGCTCGGTACTGGGGCTGTTTCTATTTAACATCTTTATCAGTGATCTTGATGAGGAGATTGAGTGCACCCTCAGTAAGTTTGCAGACAACATCAAGTTGGGAGTGTTGAACTGCCTGAGGGAAGAAGAGCACTACAGAGGGACCTGGATAGACTGACTGGATCGATGGGCCAAGGTTACTGTTTGAGTTTCAATAGAGCCAAGTGTCAGGTCCTGCATTTTAGTCACAACAACCCTAGACAATCCTACAGGCTTGGGGAGGAGTGGCTGGAAAGCTGCCTGATGGGAAGGGACCTTGGTGTACTGATGGAGAGTTGGCTGAATATGAGCCAGCAGTGTGTCCGGGTGGCCAAGAAGGCCAACGGCATCCTGGCTTGTATCAGGAATGGTGTGGTGAGCAGCACTAGGGAAGTAATCCTGTCCCTGTACTCAGCACCTGTGAGGCCTCACCTTGAGCACCCTGTTCAGTTTTGGGCACCTCAGTACAGAAAGGAGATTGAGGTGCTGGAGCAGGTCCAAAGAAGGGCAACAAGGCTTATGAAGACCTTGGAGAATATGCCCTGTGAGGAGAGACTGAAAGAACTGGGGCTGTTAAATCTAGGGAAAAGGAGGCTGAGGGGAGACCTTATTGCTCCCTTCCAATATCTGAAAGGTGCTTACAGCGAGAGAGAGGTTGGTCTCTTCTCAGTGGTGACAGGTGACAGGACAAGGGGAAATGGCCATAAGTTGTGCCAGGGTAAGTTTATGTTGGATATCAGGAAAAACTTAACAGAAAGGGTTGTTAAGCACTGTAATAGGCTCCCCAGGGAGGTGGTTGAGTCACCATCCCTGGATGTGTTTAAAAACTGTTTGGATGTGGTGCTCAGGAATGATTTAGCAGAGGGTTGTTAGGATAGTTTGGTTAGGTCATGATTGGACTGGATGATCTTTAAGGTCTTTAAGATCTTTTCCATCCTGAGCAATTCTATGATTCTAAGAAGAATTTTTGCTTATCCACTTGGTTGTGCAGAAGATAAAAGTTCAAAATGAGATTATGTGTCTCTGTAGCTACTAAAGAGAGGTAGGCTTCTCCAGCTGTTAAATATGCTGTCATAATCATTCTGTGTGTCACACTCGCTCATGTTACAGTAATCTGAATTTTCCTTTTGAGATGGATGAATTTTCTTTCCTCTTAGTAGAAAAAACTTGATTTCTGTCTTGGTTCATATATCATTAGATGATTAAAGGTAGATCAAAAACACTCTAGAGTTTGCTAGTTGGATCTGAGCTGTCCAGCAAAAAAAGAAATATGTCAATCAAAATAACATACAGTCATTGCATCCTGTAGCGTAGGACAAAGTCTCTACCTTCTGCTAACTGTACCAAAGAAACAGAAGTAAAATCTTTGCCCTGGCAAGCCTGTACTTCCTCTATCCTGTTGAAATAACAGTGTCAGCTATGTACAAGTTTGCTAACCACACAGGTAATTCCTATGTTCACATTTAGAACGTAAGGTTTAATAAATGAATTAGGTTTACACTCTTTTTTTCTCAGTTGATACAAAGTGTAAATGTAGCTAAAGGAGGTTTTAGGCACAGTCAGAGACTCCACTGTTCAGCCATTGTGTGTATGTGCTTGAAAAAGAAGGAGCCCTTACCAGACATAATTGAAAAAGTCTACGACATTTATTTGCAGATACTCAGGTGTAATTCAACCTGATGTATTGATAGTATTACATAAAAAGCTATGTTGATGTAAGAAAGTGCCATCATTCAAACTTAGTTGTGTCTTTTGGTTATTTGGGACAATTGAGTTTCCAAATTATTTAAGAATTAGGGGAACGATTGTAAGAAGTGATTCAATCGTTAGCTTAAATGCAGTTCTCATAAAGAAAAAGAGATAATTTCTTAATTTACTTGTTCCTTATTTTGAATTGTGTAATTACTGGCATTTAATTCCCAGATACGCTCAGTTAAATCCTTAGTATGTCCTTCAGTTTGGCCTTTTTAAATCAATCCACAACCTGATTTCACCAAATGAGAATAGGAGAGATTCTAAAGAACAGTACTGTTTGACTTCTGTTTGCTACTAATTGAAGGATAGTGATAAATGTATTCTAGGCATTTGTGTCCTATTGGTAAAAATAGGTTTATATGTCATATAGACAGCTGGAGACTATTTTGCTTTGTGTGGAATGAAGTTAACGGTTAAATGAGTTAGAGCAGGTAAAAACACTTCTATGGAGGTTATTACCTGCTTTAATCAAGGGGGAGTTAAATGGCATAACCACTGCACTGCACTGAAAACTTCATCTAGAATCCTTACTAATTATAACATTACACTGGAAAGACTCCTGAGAAATAAGGAGAGGTTGTGGAGATGGCAGCTAAGAGGAAAAAGGCATCTTTTTTGATTCCCAGCTGTCTGTGTTTGAAAAGTAGCAGTGTCACTATGTAACCATAAAAAAAGTTTACTCCTGCAGTCATTTTACTTCCAGTTCTCTATCAAAACTTCATTATAAAGTACTGCAGCATTTCCAGTCTCAGTGAAAGGATAATTTATTATTCCCACTTTCTACTTTGGAATTCTAAAATTCTTCTGAAGTACTATTAGCTATAGATTACAAACAAAAAAGGCAATTCTATTATGCCTTCATTTTGTCTCTGATTCCAGACAAAAATGTAATGATGTATTCTTTAATTTTTATTTCACATGCCTTTTCTCTTTCTGTCTTGCTAAAGGAAAGAACTTCCAGGAATAGTAAGACATAGGAATTACACTCTGCACCAGCTGTGAGCATTGATTCGTTGGAATAAATGGGAATCAGCTGTAAAATGGATGAGTTGTAGAAAAACTCAGTGAAAAAAAAAAAAAGGAAATTCAGGAGGGCCAACTTCTTGGAGCAAATGTAACTTCAAAGTTGATCAAAATGCTTAGGGTCTGACAACCTTTCTGGGCTACCAGTTCTAGGTTTTAACTGCTCTTGGTGTGAAACATTTTTCTTGTTGTTAGTCAAAGTCTTTTAGGAATGCATATTACCTAATAGAAAAGTTATTTTCTATTTTTCTATATCCTGTGGAGGACTTCTGCTCCATGACTTTGAAGAGTAAGAGCTCTTTGCTCAGTCTTTTCAAAGTATTTTAAAAGTTGCTCCTTTTCATTATAGATCCAGAGAAGAGAAAGCATGTCTGATGGGACTGACAGAAAACCATTGACCTCTCAGGACTGTCTAAACCTGGCTCAGTGCACTAATGACCAATAGCTGTCAGTGGTTTGTGCAAAATGACTGAATAGTCTCAACTTGTCTTGGAGATCACTGGTCAGATAAAGAAGCCACAACCGGTCTTTAATTGCCAGTCTCACTGCTTCCAGTAATTTTCTGCAGAATGAGAAGCCACTAGCAGAGTCTGTAGAAAGAATATCCATCAATCTTATTCAATTTGAAAAAATCCAGCAGTTCAGTGTCTTTTTTATGACAAGAGAAACATATTTTTTCTTTAGGTACTATTGTGGCTGCTAATAGGAGATCACTACTTCTCTACCACCTCTAAATGTGTCTTTCCAGCTGCTATTCGTTAATCATAGCACAGTTTTACAGCTACAAGTCACTTTGCAGTCCCTTCTGAATGTTCTCATTTGGAGGCTTGTTGCTGCATTGCTTTACTTTCTTTTTTCATTATTTTTCATTGGTGGTTTGGTTTTTTTTTTTTTTTTTTTTTTTTTTTTTTTTTTTTTTGCTCCTGATACATTTATAACCCTGAAAGAATTGTTGCCAGCTTGTTTACAAGATTCTTTTAAATGTGTTTCCTAGTGCTGGGAGCACATCTTTCTTTTCCTTTGTTCATTTCTTTCCCTTGACAACCCCAAACAATAATAAAAAGTGCCCAAGAGCTATTTTAATTCTTTACAGTTATTATAATTGCAGTTTTCATGGGATTTCCCTGCTGTTCTTTGGAAGCAGTTAGTAGTTTCCATATTGAAGTCAGCCTGTGGTACACAGTAAAAGAGTGTGAAATAGAATGGTGCTGGCTTAGGTATAACCTAGATATTTATCAAAACATATCACTTTGTTGTGTTAAAATTAATATCCTGCAGTAATAGTTATGGCCTCCTATTGAGAACTTAATTTCCACTTAAACTCGAGATACCAAGCATGAAGTAATACTCATCCAAGTAAAAAGAGGTCAGTGCCTACTGAATTTTTTAATAGGAATATCTAGCACTCTTTTTAAATCCTTGTGTTTTTTGAAATCAAAGTGCTTTTCTAGTGTCCATACTGCTTGTTTAGGCTTCTGTATGCCTTTCAAAAGATGTTCAGTAACAAATTCAAGAACTAAAATTTCACTCTAGGCCCATTGTGATTACGCAATGGTGGAAATATTTAAGAGAGAGGGCTCAGATCATTGTTATAGTGGAATGAATGCGAAGAAAAACTCAGAACAATAACTTCATAGATTTATAGAGCTGTCATGTCTGGTGTTTTTTGTTTGTTTTTTTTTTTTTTGGTCATTGAGCTAATTAAGTTTAGAGAATCACAAAAATAAAATTTTAGTACATATCACCATTATACTACAGAAATGTATCATTTTTAACATCATCTTAGTATCACAAATATTAATAGCCAATTTAAAAAAAAAGTAGAATTTGTCTGAAAAAACAGTTATTATAACAATGAATAATTCCATCTGCTTTCATTCTACTTCATTTTCAAATAATTTAACCTGTCATCAGTATTCTGTTATAAATTTCCATCAAATGTCTGCAGATTTTATTTTATTTTTGCAAAAACTGTTAACAGAAAAGGCCAAACTGTATTCTATTAGTTATAAATAGTGGTGCTCTGGTGAATAATAAAAAAGTGAATACACCTATTAGACAACCTTACTTGTTTTGCTGTAGAGCTGACACTGGGAAAGGATGTCTGTGTTCACTCTCACTTGTGACACACTATAGTGTCTTTTCTCTCCCATGGTTGCTTCTAATGGAAAATTACTACTTATTAAAAAGGGCATCAAAACTTGACCTCAGGGGCAGAAGCATATTTATGAAATGCATTTTCAAAGGAGCCTCTACTAACATCTGAATTGGCCCTGAGATATTTACAGGTGTGCAACTCCATTTGTCAAAGCCCAAGCTGGGTCCATTTTGTGCATAGACATGCATAGGGGTGGCTACATATGTTTAATATGGTTCAGTGTCCTTTGTGATACAAGAAATCTTTATCCTGCTCTTTTCTTATAAGCCATGGGAAGTCTCCTTAATTTCAGTGATGTAAAAGCACTGACATTATTGGGGTTGAAGTCATAACTCTGGAGCTGGTCACCTAGCTGAGCACTGGTTTTACATCCTGTAAAATTACCTAGGAGTATTCCCACAGGCATAAGGGGCTTAACATCAATCACTGTTACTATAATTAATGGTTAAACATGCATTTAATTCCGTTGGAACGCAGAATTCTTTAAATGCTGATTATGTGCTTTAGGCCAAATACCAAGAGAGGAACAATTCCTTTTAGATTCAGCACATTGCAAACAAAGAACAATTCTTGCTCTCCAAACATTTCTCTAATTGATAATTTGTTTGTTTATGAGTGAACTTTTATGATCATTCTGAGAAAAAATCCTGGGCATACATATTTATAAGTTCTGTACACATGTCTTCATATATTACTGAAAGACAGACATTTTCATAATGGATGGTGGAGGAGATTTAATGGAACACTGCGAGAAAATACAGAAAGGGAAGAACACCAGATAAACTGCACTTCATGTGGAAGAAATATACATTTATTTTAGATTCTCTCAATGACTCAATTTTGAATTTGAAGTGAGTATCCCTCAAACAAAAAGGGTAAGTTTCTGTAGCCTAAACATAGAACTGTAGACTCCTTACTTGGTACAGTAATAGGATCGTATCCTACAGGTTCAGATGCACTGGGAAGATGAGGGAAACTGATCTCTGCAGATCACAGAATCACAGAATCACAGAATTGTAGGGGTTGGAAGGGACCTCCAGAGATCATCGAGTCCAACCCCCCTGCCAAAGCAGGTTCCCTACACCAGGTCGCACAGGTAGGCATCCAGGCAGGTCTTGAACATCTCCAGAGAAGGAGACTCCACCACCTCCCTGGGCAGCCTGTTCCAGTGCTCCGTCACCTCACTGTAAAGAAGTTCTTGCGCACATTTGTGCGGAACTTCCTATGCTGCAGTTGATTAATTAGCACATCCCACAAATAACATGCTGTTTAACAGTATGAAAGGAGCTCAGCAATAATTCCTAACAGAAGTAACCTTGCGCACAAGATTATTCTGTGCAGTGTTTGTTGGAAACAGCCACCAGACTGGAGCTGCTGGGGAGGTCATAGAGGTTTCTGATTCAGTGTTCCTGCTCTGCGTTGCCAACGTGGCTTAGCAGTTGATTTTTAATTTGGATCAGTGAAGTAGTCTCCAAAGGACATTGCCTGGCAATCCCAGAATACTTGGTATTTGGACACATTTATTCTTCTGTCCCAACATACTCTTTATTTTTGAAGGGGACAATTTCACTACTGATCTCCTGAGGTCTCTCATACGAGGAACAGAAGTTACGCTTGAAAGCTGGAGCCATCACTGCTAAATATCAAATTATCTAAAGAGTTACAAAAGAGAGTTTCTCTGAACAGCTGTATTTTTAGCTGTTCCTTCCACTCTGCTGAAATTATGCTATGCAGAGGCATTACTTAATCAGGTTTGATTGTAGCCACAGCACAATTTATTCTCTTTTATATACTGCCGCCTAGTCTAGACTACTAGCTCACACAGTATTAATGCAGTACAGATTAAAAGAAATATTGTTGGAAAATACTGAAAGCAGCCCTTGTTTATGCTCCACTCCCACTAAAACTGAAATTAAACTGTCTATTCTTCATCTACTGAATAGTCACTTCAATAGCATTCATTTAAAACAGCCTAAAAAATTCTTAGATAGACATTCTGCAATTGTATGTTAAGGAGAAAGGATCTGAATTAGGCTTTTTTTCCTGAACCAAGAAACTACTGCATAAAATTTCTGTTGAAACAGAAGGAAAATAAATGAATAGATTCCCTTTGTGTTTATTACTATTTTTGTCCTCCTTCTATGAATAATCTTGGAAGCAAGGTAACAGTGAATTTAACATAAACCAAAAAAAATGCTGAGAAAGAGTGATGAGGCATCGAAACAGGTTGCCAGTGGTGGAGTCATTGTCCCTGGAGCTGTACAAAGAAAAGGTAGATGTAGTACTGAGGGACATGGCCAATATTGGTGGTAGGTAAACGATTGGACTAGATCTAAGAGGTCTTTTCCAACTCTACAGTTCTGTGATTCCATGATTCTATGTCCATGTGAAACCAATTCTGAATTCTGAGCAGCATATATCCATGCAGGGAACATGACTTTGCAAGAACAGAGCCCTCTTTCCTGCAGCTCCATGGTACATTTTACTCTTTGAGTCAGATTATGTATTTGTGCTTATCTGAAGGCTGAAGGCCTCTTTGCCAGAGTAAATAATTTGTTGAAATAGCCGTATTCAGTCTTCTAGGGCTTTGGCCTAGGACAATCAGTGTAGTTCCCATAGAAATCAACGAGTTTGAATTACACCCATTGTCTGATGTTCCCAAAACTAATATTGTACTACAGAGTACAGAGCAGTTTCTTTAGGGAGAAAAAAAAGCAAGAGCAGACATATAAAAGAAAAAAATCATTCTGTGCTTATTTTAAATTTTAGGGTACGCAATTACTATTGATTGAGAATCCCCTTTGTTAGGTAATTTTAATAATAGTTGTTAAGAACAGAATGAAACATGTCTCAGCAGTGATTTGCTGCCTCAGGGCAAGCAGACAGTAGAATATCACACTGCGTTCCCTTGCAAGGAGAAAAAGGGAAAAGGGGAAAAGAGCTTTCTGAATGTAGAAGTACATGGGTTCTTCTGTATGTCCAGAACAAAACACAATATTCCACCCCCAAAAATACTGATAATAGGGGAATTGGAAAACTGCTCTAGTGATGCCAAAATCATGAACAAGGTCCTGAAGAAGTTTGAGGTTTAGTTCAGTCATAAGAGCATGAGATTTTTTTCTTAAGATTACTTCTTTTTTTTTTTTTTCCTTTTCTCACTTTTCCCCGGAGTTTTTGGTATAAGCTGTATTACCCCTCTGTTCAAAGGTGTTGTGTTTTTCTTTTTTTTGCTATGCTGAAGGCTAGAAACTTGCTTCTGGAAATCAGGAAAACATCAAAATCATTATGTAAGCAAGAAAATTTTAAGATATAATGGTTGGTGACACTGCTCCATTCACCGGGAACAAATTTCCTGTGGTGCTTTTATGTTTCCAAGAAGCTTAAGTCAATTTGGTACCAGCCAACATTATGACTCGCAGGAGATTTGTGATAACAGAGAACAATTTAATCACCAAGAACAAAAGACACGGTTAAATTTTTTGAATCTGGAATTAAGCAAATAAATGACGTTAGAGTGTGGCAATTTCTTTGTCATCCAAAGACCTGATAGTACATTAAGTGTGCTCCTAAATACGTGTGATAGGGGAGATTTAAATTTAAGGCTTTACTCTGTAATTAGCCAGTGAAGTTCTTTGACCTAAATTAAGGCTTTTGGACATACAGCTCTGCTCTGATTTTAAACTATAAGGTGATTTGAAAGACCTGAAGACCTCTATTTCTGAACTACTCAGACTACCTACCTCACTTGTGGCTTTTCTTCTGATGTAATTTTTGAATCATTGCCTTGATTTTTATCACATACCTTTGATATCATTCTTCAGTTTTATCCTTAAAACCACAGTTTCTGAAGCATGTATATGTGAGAATATTAGTTAATGTTAAAATATCTAGTTAATGATTTTGGAAACAACAGTGGATTGATAATAAAGAAACAGACTTCAGTATGACACATTTTAAAATATTTTGCTATTTTTCTGCAAACTAATTTTTATTGCATCACACAAGTCTGTTGATTAGAAGCTATTTCAAATTAGAACCCTTTTTTTTTTTGAGTTTTCTTTTTACTTCCCAACTTTCTAGGTAAGAGGACTTAAAGCAATGAATGCTTGGCATTTTTCCCATTTTTCCTGTTTGTTGCTTTGTTGTTATTTGTTTTGACCCTATACCACCCCACACTAACCAAAATGCTTTAACTTTCAGTTATATTCATGCAGCTATAGTACATAAGAATAAAAATACACAGGCCTCTGTATTTGTAACAACTACACTTGTAAGAATGCTGATTCAGAAGAGGTATACATCAATCTAACAGATATGTTTCATGTCTTCCAGTAATTCATTTGCAATCAGTTCATCTTCCATTATTTTTCCCTGTTTTGCAGTATTCACTGTCATTGAAATCTGTATTTCCTTACATTTAATACTCTTAATTCAGAAAATATATCTAGTTTGTGCAACATTTTTTAATTACTAGATATGATGTTAAAATCATCCTTCCAGTTTCCCAGTGACATTACAGATTCTAGATTTTTTTCACAGACTTTTATTAACTCAATTGCTTCTCTTAGTTAAGACAAATTAGTTCCTCAGTTGGTGTTACCCAGTGTAACTGATGAAGCTTTGCAGATTTATGCAGCTGAAATTTCAGTTCATCATTTCAATAGGTTATGTTTAATGATAACCTATAAAATCAACTGCCTGCACATCTGAAAATTAATCCACACACACTATAGATTAAATGGTTTCCATGCTGACAGGAATGGGACAAATGTCAGTAAATGCCTGCACAGCCAATCTGCTAATAAAGATGTGTGAAGTTGGAGCATAAAATCAGCATTTCTACCAGGGATCACTCTTGAACATTATGAAATAAAACCAGTTATATTCCATTGGACAGAAGCTGTAGGGCAGGTTAGATACAGGTTCTTGTACAACCATGTCTGATCTTACAATATGATGGTTTAGTGCTTGGACTCAACTTTCTTCTTTTATTCTTATTCGGTAACAACAAACCCTGGGTATAAATTTGTTACTGAACTAAATAATTTGCTTATATGACATAAATTGTGCACACATCTAATTGTAAGGCTTAACACAGAAAGTAAGGATTACTTCCTGTTGCTTTCTTGAACCAGGTTTGTTCATCCTTTTTTGTTAAAGGTCTTCAAAATCTAGCTGAGAACAGTAAACGCTTATTATCCTGATCCAATCCCTCCTTCAGATTTATCCTTTTGTCAGATGTCAAATAGCATGGACTTTCCTACAGCTTCTGTCCATATTTCTTTGCTCTGTATTTCTTGCTCTGTGCTTGATGAGATCTAGAGAGAAGGAAATGGTTAGGTTAGTTAATCTTACCACTATATAGGGAAAAAGACAGAAGGAACCTCTCAGAATCTGCAGAAATAGAAGCAATAGCTTGAACATTCTCTCGTGTCATTAGTGATGGGACCAGAGGGAATGGTTTCAAGCTACGGCAGGGGAGATTCAAGCTGGACATTAGGAAGTATTACTTTTCAGAAAGGGTGGTCAGGCACTGGAATGGACTGCCCAGGGAGGTGGTGGAGTCACCGAGCCTGGGGGTGTTCAAGGAAAGGCTGGATGTTGTGTTGAGAGACATGGTGGAAGCTATTGGGAATAGGTGAATGTTTGGACTGGATGATCTTTTAGGTCTTTTCCAACCTTGGTGATTCTATGATTCTAACATTAAAGTTTATTTGAGGTTGGGTATCCCTTGTGGCTTCACTTTCTATCTGCATTTTGTAATAGATAAACTGATAAAGAGTTGATTTGTCACAAGCGTGTCAGAAACTAAGATTCAGCCATGACCCATCCAATTTCAGAAATGAGCATATCTTCAAATTTTCAGCCATATTTATTTTTCAAGTTCTGCTTTTCACCAGCTGATGAGAAAGTAAGTCGATTGGTGTAGGTAAGCACAACAGTTCTTATTAGACAGAAGTATGAAGGATTTTAATTAATTCAGACTTCACTTGACTGTGCATACTGAAATGGACAATTTAAAAGTGTTACCAGTGAATTCAGAGTTAATGTTGAGTAAGGTGATTATTTGATATGTAATAGAGAAATTAAAATGGCTTTTCACATAGCATGAGTTCAAAAACTGCTACTTATTGTTGTGATACTGGAATGCAGCACATATAATTATGCTTTAAAAAAAAAAAAAAAAAGAGAGAGAGAGACAGACAGAAAGAGAAAAAAGAGATTCTATGGTTTTGTGAGCCCAATTTATCACAGGCACAAATGCTAATATTTTTGCGGTAGTCAACAAAACAAGCAGTCGAAGGTCTAGAAGCTAAAACATTTGAACCTGCAATTTAGTGCAGAGACTTGAATGTGTATTTATTATTTTCATTTTCAAGACCATTTGCCCTCAAACATCAATTGTTAGCTTGTTTATTAAAGCTTTTGGTAACTTAGACAGTTTCCCTAAAAACTCATGTATGCCTTCATTGTTTTGTGTCCATGGCAACAGAAAATATTATGTCATGTTATTCTAAAATTATTTTACTTTAATTGATTTTCAAAAACTAATCTTGCCAAAATGCTTTCCTTCTGGGGTGGTTAAAGTCAAATAAGAACCGTCAGACTGGAGTAGATGCACAGACAGCAGCTGCAGAAGTATACCATTCCAGTTTTGAGCTGCTGAACCATCATTAGATATTTGTACTTCAGTGTGTATACATTCCTCAGACTAGATCTGTATTTGTATTCATGGCTGTACAATTATTAACATTGCAGAAAGAGAACGATTATATCCCAAGTGAAAATAACAAGTGTGTCAGCACATGGCTTTGCCCATATTTGGTTAAAAACCTCACCTGTCATCAGCCTTCCACACCACCCAAGTCACGGGGACCAGTATGACAACAGTGCAGAATGGATCAGCAAATGTCACCTGCATCCTTGTATACTCATGCAGTGTCATGTGAGACAGTGTCAGCACTGAGAAAAAGGATTATTCTGTTAGCCTTACAGGAGAAGACTGACAGCATTCAAATGGAGGGATCAGTAAGACAAATGAATGGATTTACAGTGATCAAACATACTCCCACCTGCACCTCTGGTGAAACGGGGAGTGACTGTCTGGGTACACATTGCCTCAGCATCTACGTGGATTCATGCAGGAAAGGAAGTAAAGGCAGAGAAATAATGTGCTCCATCAAGTTGTAGGGTTTTTTTTTTAACTATTTCACAGAGGCTTACTGACAGGAGTGCATTGCCTTGTTGGAGGTGATGGGCTTTGAAGGAAAAAGCAACTGAAATGATTGCCAAATGCAGTGGACTCATAGAAATTAATTTATGGATGTATATTCAAATGTGTACGTGTGTGTATGTGAATGTGTTACAAACAGTTAATGTAATGAATTGATCACATTCACTCATCTGATTAAGTCCTATATGGTAAGTAGCCAGATGGTAGTGCAAAACATGAATAAAACATAGTGATGTATAGGATTTCCTCTGGAATACACAATGCCAGACTACCCGTTCTGTATCCAGAGACAGTGTGGCACAGTGGGATTCAAACAAGCACAAGTCTTTGAGATAATTGGTTCAAACCAGTATTTCCACAAGCTGTCACATTTTTTTGTAACTGCAGTTAATTTGTGCTCACATAGGACAGCTAACCTCTCCTTCCTCTGAAATATCAAAGGGAGGAAAGCGGTAATGAGATAGTGGTGAACAGAGCTGTACCTGATTGCTTAAAAATGGGGGAAGCAACAAAGGCAAGGTGTAACAGGCTGACTAGTAGCCATCCAGAAGCACATCCAGTCCTGGGAGATAGGTGTAAACCCGGAACAGCCCAATCCAGTCACCCACTGGAGCTCTCCACTCAGAGAGGTCATGGACCGGTTAGGGAGACTGAGTCACTCTTCTGTCAGATTATCTCATAACTGGTCACATATCTGCATATCAGAAAACCCACTAAAGTGGAGCTCAAGTTAGTAACTCCTGTCATGGTCAAGAGAAAAAACCTGAAGGAAGCTGTAGTGTTCAAGCAGCAGGGTACTGGCAGAAGGCCGGACAGGAAGGCAAACAGTCCCATAGGCAGAAGACAAATGAAAGGAGAAGGTTGAGGTAACTGCAAGAACTCATAAAAAATCAGCAGGGTATTTGCTCCAAAAGCATTAAAAGCCACTGCTGGATGAGTTATAAACAAGATGTTGCAGACTGCAAATGATTAATCAGATCCAGCCAACAATGT
Organism: Lagopus muta; assembly: GCF_023343835.1. Classification (NCBI taxonomy): domain Eukaryota; kingdom Metazoa; phylum Chordata; class Aves; order Galliformes; family Phasianidae; genus Lagopus; species Lagopus muta. The sequence goes on from NC_064434.1 coordinate 13,355,842, forward strand.
GGTAGATGAAGAGCAGGTGGGAAAAGAAAGAGGAGGTGAGAACAGTAACAAAAGCATCTAAATAAATGTCAACTTCTTTTTTTTTTTTTTTATCTTCCTCCTGGATTATTTGTTCTTTGTTTTGTGAGCATTCAGCAGTTGTAGAACTATGCAGAAAGCAACCCACGTTTTCATTCCCAGATGTTGCAGCATCTTATGAACTGTATTCCTAAGGTGTTTGCTTTATCTTTGTTGAACTAAATGAAATGCTTTAAACCATGGAACTGTAGAAAAAAAATTAAACAGTGTTTCTCTTATATAAAAAGTACACATCAGTAATCATTATCACTCAAAGTTTTGAATTTCATATTTTCTGAATAAACACATAAAAAAAGCTTCTATGAATGTAGCTAATCAGATGCTAATTCACCCATATATTCACAGTTTCCCTTCCTTCTCCCAAGCACCTCTGATTATGAAACAAGAGATTATGAGTGTAATATGGACATGATGGATTGGAGCTGTCAGAACAAGGTTCTTTGAGAACTCAATATTTCTTTTGAGCAATGTAATAGAGTTCTGTGTGCATCCCTGCTTTTCTGGCAATAAACACAACATATCTATTCATGAAGAAGTAATGAAACTAAGTTTAGTGAATGGTGCAGATTCAGACTTGCCTTTTTAAGATCAATTTGGAAGTTACAGTTAAAGCATACATGATGCACTGACTTCCATAAGGTTCTTTGTTTGATTGATCCTGATCTACAATGATAGCAATATTCAGGATAGTTTCATTCAACTGTCATTGTCAGAAACACGTAACAGTTCTAAGCACAGAGAAAATTTCTATTGTGCAAATTATCAGTATTAATAACATCTCCAGCCCTTCAGGTGAAAGGACCAGTCTTTCCCATCCCTTCTTTATCTATCTTCAGTACTGAGCATTGCTGAAAATGCCAAAATCTGTCATGGGAGTTGCCATAGACTGAACTTTTCAATTAAGAAGGCAATCAACTCCCAGCATTTAATAACAATTGGCCCAACAACCTCAGATTTCTTGGAGGAGAAGCTGTGATAGCTGGGCCTGTCAGTCCATCTCCATTCTGAGAATTGTTTCCTTAGAACTTATCAGATCACTTTGAAGATTTCTGACTCTGGTGATTTTGAGCATGAGGGCCTGCAGTCTACAAGGGAAATAGTTGTAGAGGGAACCTACAGATTACAGGTGGTTTGGGAAGATTTCTTCAACTCTGATAAACAAGAAGGGGGGATCAACATTATCTCAAATTACATGCTGTCATTACCAGATGATCCACTGGAAATAATGAGGTACAATTCTAGATAACCTTGAGAAAATAGAGAAATGGCAACATGCTACACAGCAATCTGCCACTTATATTAAAAAGTGCTGTCCAGTGACCATAGGACTAAACACAGGCATGGTGTGTAACACTACATTACAGGGTTAACCCACGGTAAATACCTGACAGCTTGTCTTTCTTTCTGGCAACACTTGTGTAACTTGTCGTGCCAGTGAAGTCATACTGAATTGAGCAAAACTAGCTGAAACCAAATATGCAGAGAAATGTATTTGTCATTTCACTTAAGCTGACAGCTGTAGCAATTTTCTGTGAGCAGGCATACAGCTTGATGACCAAGAGGGAAGCTTGTGTGGATTTCTAATTCCAGAGTTCTGTTACAGGGGCCACACTTATGGGCCTCTGATTTTAAGAAAGATTAGGAAACAATCAAAACCTGGTGGTTTGCTTTGATTTAATACACATGAATCATTAGAAATCTCTAACAGAACAAGAGAGTGAGGTTTTCAGATTTTTCAAGAGGAAGAGGAAGTTACTGGAAGATTCAGTGTAGGAAAGAAGGAGCAGGGTAATAAAAAATGGATCACCATTTCACAAATGGTATTGGGAGAATTCATTAAAATCAGAGCAATGTGGGAAGGAAGTCTTCATTTTCACCACCATTTAACTGATCACTGTGACACTGACAGCAGTATTAAAGGTGACTTACTGAATTAAAAGAGTTATTCTCATCTACTTGTATGATTTCACACTGAAAGCTCCCACCTTCAAGCGCATTATGCAGGAGCAACTATCCATTTAGATTTCTCTAAGTCCATAGTATGCACAAGGCAAATCAAATTAACTTAGCCTGTGATGAACAAGTACTGTGCTAATTTGTCTGACTTTGCATTTGCCGTTCTAAGAGTGACCCTGGAACTATTCCCACAGCTCAGATAATGCAGGGTGACTGTTTTTTCAGTGATGCCTTGTGCTTGTCTAAACAGTGACATCAAAATGCTTTGCTGTAAATGTGTCTTAGCATTACTGATAGCATAGTGAAAACAGATGATACCTAGTCTCCATTGTCAGCAGAAACCATTTCTGAAGTATGACCTTAATTATAACGTGTATATATATGTATAGAAATTCTCTTTGGCAAGTCGATAAATATCTTCCTCATATTCTCAGTACTTTTATATGTACGGTATTCAGTCTATGGTCTTTTAAACAGCAGTTGTCACTGACTTCATTCCTCAAAGATCCCCGGTGATACCACTAATCCATTACTAGATTTTTTCCTTTTCCTTTTCACTCCAAATTCATCCAAAAACTAAGAACAATTTTCATTCTCTAACTCCACGCTCAACATCTTCCATTTTGACCTATTCTGCAGTGAAACTGCCATTCCACCCTTTTTTAGTGAGCTTTTTATTCGGTGTCTTGCAGAACCTCAGCCTTGTTGTTTTCACAGTGATGGTAATGATCTCACAAAGTTATTTTCTCTTGGAGTTTTTGTAGGTCTCTGCTGTTTTATCTCCCCATTTCAATCTCTCCAATTGCTAATTCAGTGTCCATATCATTCTCTCTTTGTTGCGTTATGCACTGCCTGTATAGATTTCATGGGGAAAATCAACCTGTGTCACATTTTCACCTTCCATTTTTCTATGGATGAATAAAACACCTATCTTTCCAATACAAAATCCTGACTTGTCATCATGACACTATCTTTGCTTGCATGCTCTTCCTTAAAATTCATCAAGACTAGAACTAAACTCCTAGCTCATACTGAGTGCAGATACTTTCCGTTCTCTGAAAAATATGTTGGAATATACTGGCTTCCCTTCATCTTCCTGGTGACAGCTCTTGGACTGAAGAGTCCTCTCTAACACCTGCAGTCAAAAACTGAGAGCATGCCTTCCATATAACCAGGATCCCAAGTTGAACCACACACTTGCTCTTCCCCCACAGAAGTATCTAAGATGCAAAGAGTTGTATCAATATGAGATGCCCAGACCACAGAGAAAAACATGGAGTAACAGGAAAATGGAATACATCTACCAGCCACATGTGAGCAAAGCCACAATTTTCTGTTAAGCAATTAGAAATCGTTTGTGTCCAAGGTTTTTGTCTTCTGTGGTCTCGGTTACAGCAATTGCTTCATCCTCAATTCTCAGAGCACTCAGATTACCTTAGTTCCAAACACCAGTCAGTTATATTACTTGGTATCTTCACCACACAAAATCCAGTTTCACAAAGGAATTTCAATATAACTGTGAAACATTTAAGGATCTCCTATTTGTGAATTTAAGTTTCTGATTTCCTGTTTAAGTTTCTTGCTATCCTGTAGGCATGGTATGTTTTCCCTGGGAGATGTGAACTGACCTTTTTACCTCTTCCCCTCAGAACACACCACGCTGTACATTCTCCAAAACTAATGATGTTTTAGAGGAACATAATGTGCCATCATCTTCATTTTTTTAGTTTTTTTTTTTTTTTTTTTTTTTTTTTTTTAATAACAGACACACAAAAGATGCAACACTTATAAAACCGAATTTGACATCAAATACTCCTTAGGTGCATGGGAGACAGATGTGTAGCCATAACTGATGTGTTGAATAAGAAGAAGTAATAATATAAGATGTTTTAGTACTCAAACCTCATTTTTACAAGTTTAACAGTTGCAATATTTGGAAGTCATTATCAGATCTTGATTATTTGTTCAGATCTTTCAATAAGAGTACGTTTGTCCTATAAGCAGGCAGTGACAGAGTACAGTAAGCATGTTATAAGAAGTCAATGTGCTTTTTTTAGTCATTTTTACAACCTCATTTTGTGAGTTTTCTCTTGTAACTTCAGTAGACTAAATATTTAAAATAATCACTTTGAAAACAGCACTTTTTTCACAAATGATAGGATCAAGTAATATCTAATGAATTTAATATGGATAAAAACAAAGTATAAAGAAAGACAACACTAAAAGCAAACTTCAAATGAAGAGATCATTAATACAGCAAATACATGTAACATTAGCTTTACACAGCCTGTCAGCTTTTAAAATAGATTTTCCAGATGCATCAGACTAAAAGAACATGAAACTTCTGCAAAGCCAAAATTAAGATAGCCGTGTGTGACATAGCAGCTTTGGTAAGTTGTTTTTTGTTCACAGGATGGCTTCTGGAATCGTGAGGATTAGTCCTTCTCATCGAACATCAAAGAGACTGTCACAGACAGGAGAGATAAACTCTGCCCCTTATGAGCTTGTTCACATCACTTCTACCCATTTAAATTCTAGTTAGGTTGATCAGCAACAAGAGAAAAGCTTTAAATTGCATTATTAACAATGGATTAAATCTTAGACTGCTGATTAAATCAATTTCTCTCAGATAAAATCATAATAGGCATTGGCTGCGTTTGTCTGACAGGAAACATGTCCGTGGTAATGCTTTGTGTTGCCTTTAATAAGTCTGATTGTCATCTTCCAGCAGGGAGAGCATAAAAGGCACCTGCAGGTCTGGGTGAATGGGATCTCTGATCGATCACGTTGTCAGGCCTGTCAAGTGCTCGGAAACAGCTGAACAAGTACATAAAATCAATGTGGTGCTGTATTTATATGCAGGTCCCCCAGATCAGTCAGCTGATTGAAAATTTTGGCAGAATCAGCTGTGCACTAAATATCATTTCCAAAATTATACTGGCCTCATAATACATATGTTTAAAAACAATCAAGACATTTAATAGAAGGAATGATTTTTTTTGTTTTGTTTTGTTTTGAAGGAAATAAGAAATTTTGCCAACGTTATCTCTGGGAGGAACTGCAGCCTATCCATTTCTTTACTCCCTACATGAAAGTTTTCAGATTCTAACTTTTATTTATTATTTATATTTATCTCTCGCCTTCCATTCAGAGCCAGCTACATTTTTGCAATGATCTTTGCAGTTGTTCAGCTGCTATATAAAGATTAGGCTATTCTAGAAAGACAGAAAGCAGACAAACAGAGGAGTCCCTTTCTCTATAAGGAAAGTTTACTTGCACAGGTGGTGGTCCAAAACACTTACCTGGGAACAGAGACAGAAGAACCTCATGAGGAGGTGGAGCATGAGGAAGACAGAGCATGGACCCCATGCTCCATCCAGCTCAACCTACTCCAGAATGGGTGTACAGTTGAGCCCTCAGTCTGTGAAAGGCTTTAGGGTTACAGGGATAGTAATAAATAACATTAAAGGAGAAAGTTGGTTTCACACCTAAAACAAATTTACTTATATCAGACAATTAACATATTCACTTTTGTATGTATGCGATGTATTGCATTTCTACTTATAGCTTTTTCTGACTGTTATCTTTTCTGCTTTCCTCCGTGACCCCACATCCATGTTTTGTAATTTGTTCATTGGCTTTCCATTCATAACCTACTGTTCCCTTGCTCCATTATTCTCCCCAGAGGTTCAGTTTCTCCATACTCCCTCCCATTTCTATTTTCTTTCTTCATTTGCTTGCCTTGCTTGTAGACCTTAAATTCATAGAGAAAAAAAATCTATTTCAAGCTTACAATCAAAACTCAGCTTGTACAACCCAAAATTATTCTTTCTGATCTTTATGACACATGACACTTTGCAGATGGATAGAATTCATGTTTGGACATGAAATGTATTACTAGTTTCCACACATAGTCCTGACTTCTTTCTTTTACTTTTTTTTTTTTTTTTTTTTTAATCTTTAATCTTCTTTACATTTTTCTCATTGCATTGGTAATTCCTGTGTATTTATTGCACAAGCTGTACACAGTCGTGCCTTTGGATTAGTTCTCAGTTGCTTTTAGTAGTAAATAATTAGCTAAGATTTTGTCACATATATAGTAGCATGAACATCACAGTAGACAAGCTCAACTAAAACTAAAGTAATAGCATGTAATTGCGTAATCAGTTCACATATCAGATTAGGATAACAAGCATATTGCTGTTTTCATGACACATTTTTCTTGCTGTGTCCCATCCAAGAAACCTCCTGGATTAGTCACAGAATCACAGAATCACAGAATTGTAGGGGTTGGAAGGGACCTCCAGAGATCATTGAGTCCAAATCCCCTGCCAAAGCAGGCTCCCTATACCAGGTCCTTCTTCCTCTCAGCTGTGGAACTAAAGATCAGCAGATCTTCAAATCTTCCCACACTGAAACTACAGAAACCTTCATATTCTACCCTACACAGAATCACAGAATATCCCACATTGTAAGGGACACATAAGAATCATCAAGTCCAACCTCTGGCTACACATAGGACCAACCAAAAATTAGACCATATGTTCAAGAACATTGTACAGACTCTTGTGGTGGATTTAAATCTTTTGAAGTAAGACTGGAAATTACAATACGACTGTGACTGTAGAGTTCTTACCTGATGATTAGTAAGAACTCTAAATTAAAACTCTTATTGAACTTCTTTATTCTAACCGGTAGATTGAACACATAGAAGTCAGTAAGAGAGAAAGAGCAATCTGTAGTCCGTATTGGAAATACTGCAATAGAGCTGTCTTCCCCATTCATCACATTTCACTTCAATTAGTGAGAATTCTTCTCTGAAAAAAGCAATGAGTTCTTGGTTTTTGTGTTACTATAGCCAGTGTAAAAAGAAGCATCCAACTGAAGATGCATAGCCAGGTGTTCTCTGATGAACTGTGTGTAGTCTAATGTTAGCAGAAAGGAAAGCACTTGTCATCATTTTAATTGATTTGCTAAAGTACAGCATGAATGCTTTTTTCCTTCCCTTGATCTTTCCTACCCAGTGGTGTCATATCTGTAACATCCTCTCCTCCCTTGTATTTTCTGAGTATCACAAATAAGACTTTTTGAGAAAGTTTCCATGACTTCTCACTTGCAATGAGTTTTATTTAAAATTGTTAGAGGGCTGAAATGATGTGTCATGCCAAAACCACAAATGTCTGTAACTATACAGAAAAAAAAAAAAAAAAAAAAAAAAGTTCTCAATCAAGATATATTGATTTCATTTTATGTTAGCAGTCTGGAGAATCAAGTGACAAGAGTCGTATATACACTGAAAGTCATTGCCCTCATATCTGGTCTGTGTTCTTACACAAGGTAGTGCCTCAACTATCCTCCTGCCTATGTTTATACATAATATTTTTGTTCATCAGCTTTTCTTCAATCATTTAATTAAACAGTGAGATCAGAAATGGAGCACAGCAGCTCTGGAAGGTGATGCCATATCTGTTCCAGTTTTAGGAAAAGACTTACGGACAGTTCTTAGAGGAGCATTATGCCATAAGCTCCTATCTAGTATTCTGCTGCTTCTCACTCCTGCAGCAGATGACAATAAATAGGGAACTGACTGTGTTCTTTATTTCCTCTCAGTAGGTGCCCGTAAATCAGACCCAGCAGGTATCTCTCCTGTATTCATGTGGCCTCAACAGTTGGATATGTTAATAGAACTAACCACTCCAGATCCTCTTTAAATAACTGAATGAAATTGGTAAATCATTTTAATTTTCCTGTACTATAAAAAAAAAACAACAAAAACCTGCAATTACTGGATACATCAATTAGGAACATGTCCCTGGAAAGATTGTTTACAAACTCTATTTCTCTGTTTCTTGAATGTTGGGCGTTTTGTGCTACCGCTAGGATTCTGTTTATTATCTTCCAACTAATTTGCAAATTATTTTTGAATGTATTCTAATTATTTCTCTAAAACCCTATTAGTTATGTACAGGACTCAGAATCTATAACGTTACAGTATGCAAGTTACCATTTGAATTTTTAAAAAGTTTCTGATTACCAAGACAGCTTAAAATTAAATGGAAAAAAATATCGACTCTAGCAGACACTCACATAGATTGTGAATCCCTACATATTTTAAAATGTATGAATTGTGACACAGTGCAGGGAACTTTGAAACTACATCAATTATTTTGCATCTGGCACTGCACACCACCTGCATAATGAGAGAGCAGAGGAGTTGATGATTTTTGAAATTCGTTTGGCGAATAGTCACACAGATGATGGATGCATTGTATAGTTCTATAGGCAGATGGAAAGCTAGTAATGTGCTCGAATTCTAACATACTTGTATTGAGTCTTGGCTTATATTTTGTTTTGTTTATTGTGTGAGGTGTTTTTTTCTTTTTTTCTTTTTCTTCTTTTTTTTTTTTTCTTTTTTTTTTTCATATTATGATGGATCAAAGAAGAGTATTATTTTCTAAATTATATACAGATTCATCCTTCCTTCTACATGCAGTTGGGCTGCCCCAGGGAAATTGAAAGCAGAATGTGATATATACTGTCTGAAAGGGCACATTTTAATATCTTCAGTTTCATTGTTTTCTGGGTTTCAAAAAGACACTGTAGCAAAATAAGTTAATGCATGCAAATATGTGTCTCTTTCTACATTCTCCAAGGACTGTTATTTGCAACAGAGCAGTGTTTCTAAAAATTTGTTTCAGTACAGAAGATCAGTTTAAGAAAAAAACAAGAGCCAGAGCTGGCAGGTGACATTCCTATTGGTAAACGGTGATTCACATGCTGCAAATAACAAGCTCTGAATGGCAGAGCATCAAAACTCTATACCTCTGAATACAGTTGTACGTAAAATTCTTTGTATCACTTCATGTTAAAAAAAAATAGTACAGTATTAATTGAAAGAATCTATTATTCTCATTACTGCTGGGTTAGAGTACACTTTCGTCTTAATAGCTGGTATGGTGCTGTATTTTGGATTTGGGATGACAATAATGTTGATAACACCAATGTTTCAATTGTTGCTGAGCAGCGCTCATCTAGAGCCAGTGACTTTTCAGCTTCTCAGTCAGACCCACCAGTGAGAAGCTGGGGGTGCACAAGAAGCTGGGAGGGGACAGGACCAGAACAGCTGACCCAGACTGACAAAAGAGATAAAAGAATATCCCATATCATATGGCTCAGTAATAAGGGCTGGGGAGAAAGAAGTGTAGGAGGGAATGTTGAGAGTAATGACATTTGAGTTCCAAATAAACCTTTGTACATGGTGGACTTTGCTTTCCAGACAGTGGAAACCACTCTCCAGCCAGTTTGCCCCGAGTTTATTCTGGAGCATGAAATTATTCATATCCGGGTGCAGGGCTTTGCTTTTGACGTTGCTGAATTTCATTCAGTTCCTGTCTACTCATTTCTCCAATCTGTCAGGTTCCCTTTGAACAGCAGCTGTCATGGTTTGGCCTCATTTCTGAGACAAGGGGGCGAAGGGACCCATGGATTCACACTCTGGGAAGAGGAGGTGGGAAATGGAAAAGGTAGGGAGATGGGCCTGGAGAAGGAAAAAAGCAGCAAGGAGCTAAAGCAAAATAAAACTTAGTTTACTAAATATAGTAGTGGAATGAGAGATAATACAATATAATTTAATATAATTGCAATTGAATCCAATACATCAAATAAAATGTGAAAGAGAGAGAACTTCTGAAACCAAACTCCTTACTCTAATGCAGTAGTTGAAGTAGCCAGGGAACAAAAAGGGAACTCTTGCGACTCCCAGTCCATTTTATATTTCCCTCTGCAAAGTCAACCATGACAGGCAACGTATCCCTACAGCTCTTCAACTAGTCCACACAATTTGTTAGTACCCAAAAGTTGCTAAAAATCAGCTTTGATTTGATATATCTGAAAACATTTTACAGAAGAAGTCATTTGCAGAGGAGAGTAGAGCACATGTGCAGGGGGGTTGGAACCTGACAATCCTTAGAGTCCCTTCCAACCCAAGCCATTCTATGATTCTATAATTCTGTGATTCTATGATTCTGTGTGGATTTCTCAGAGGTCAGTAGGCCAGTGCTCAAACCAGGGCTCAACTCTAGGTCTTTGTTGCCCTTGAACTGATCACCAAGTTTGTGCAGAATGATCCCTATACTATGAAGTATACACATGACCAAGGAGAACCTTGCTTGGTGCAGAAGGAATTTTATGCTGTACCAAATTTAATCTTTATGACCGATAAAGATGCTGGAATACATTTCTAAAGAGAATGCCTCTTCAATCTCCAGTGTCGCTTTAGAAAGATAATACATAGATTTCTTGGTATGAAGAAATCCTGCCCTACAAAAATGCACAGCTTTCTGAACAGAAAAACAGATTTTCCTTCCTTGACAAACTGTGAAGGTTTTTTTTAACCTGAAGTAAAAACTTTTTTTTTTTTTTTTTTTTTTTTTGCCAAAGCAAAGTATGTATAACAACAACAAAAGTAGACCACTGAATTAAGCAAATGTACAGTTCTAGTTGATGTTCCATATTTTAGAAATGAAATATGTTTTTCGATTTTCTTTACTTCTTATTTTCTTTACTTGAAAAAAATTGTCTACTTTCTCAGTTTTCACAGACCATTTATAAACATTGAAAGTAAGATGTTAATGGAAATACTGGCTGACCTTTAACTGGAAGCAGAATAAATGGCTTATCTGTAACAATCAAAAAGATTTAAAACCTCCTCAGATACACATGCAAGTGATTTTTTTTTAATATACTTATTAGACAACAGTGGACTAGATTTAAATTACTTGGAATGGATTTGACTAGTAGAATTTTTGTTTTAATTGATACCCACAATAATACTGTGTTTAAACATCCAGTGTTTTATATAGGATGTAAGCACCATCTTCCAATTGACATAGATTTCATTTTGAATTTTTACTGTCACTACATTTTTGTCTTTCCCTTTAATACTTATCTGTGCTCTGATTCTGCTTATTAATTTTATTATTGAGAGGAAATAATAATTTTTTTTAATCAGCAAGTATTGACAAAATATCTACGAACCATTCTGAGTTCAGAATTCAAGATCTGGTAAAGGAATTCCCCTAGTATCAAGGATATTTAGTTTTTTGGGGTTACGAGTAAAATTAATCTCTATTTTGGGGGAAGTTTTTATTTTTGAGTGTGCAATTTCTTTGTTTATGTAATTTAATATGTTTGTGTTGTTCTCAGTGGGTTCTAAATTAAGACTCTTAAAAGGTTCACATCATCTAGGCTGGTGTATCAAAACTGCAGCATCTAACTCATATTTGCCTGGCTCTAGAAAGAGAATTCAGATGAACTAATTGAAAAATGGTTGTAACCTTGAGTTATGTATAGGCATCACCCACTTTTTTTAGCCCAGGTCTTACACAATCTCTTTGACAGTCAGTGAGCAGAACTCACTACTAAAGAAACAGTGATTTTTTAGGGTGTGATTCATCTGGATTTAGTATCAATACATATCTTGTTAGATGCATGCTTTCAGATGAAATGAATTACAACCTAAAAATTATAACTGGCCCCAATATCTATAAAGGAAATCTAAATCATTAGCTCATAAATAGGTTTCTGTGACACAGCTGTGTTTGATCAGGTAAATTTCAAATATTCCTTTAGGTTCCTTTTTGTAATATAGACTTTAGATTCATTTAAATTCAGTTCAAAGTAAATAGTCAGATTTTCAAAGGTACTTCAATGCCTAAAAAGAGAGTTAGATTTCCATTATTACATTCAGGCAGTGAATTAAAGATGAATTATCACCTATTTTTTTCTGAGATATTCTTGAAAATAATGTCAGCAACTGCTGCATTGCTGGGCACTCAAATACATTCAGAAATTGAACCCTAAGTTTCCAATTTACTTTAGAAAGAAAAATAAATATGTCATACTTGCTGTAGTTTCCCTTCATTTCATTTTAGTATTCTATGTACTACCAATGAGGATGGCAAAGTTAGAGGGACATGAAGACCATAGCTGTGGGCAGATATGTACACAATTACATTTTTTGTGCAACTGACTACACAGTAAAATTGTACAATATCTTTCCTTAATTTTAATCACTCTAACAGCCTAGTATGAAGGTTTTGAGATTTGCATAAGGATAGGACAAGAATTCTGTAATATGGAGTAACTCAGGACTCAGGTTTGTATTTTATTTAATGTTCAAAGTGATATATATTTCCTGTTGGTGACTTGCTGTATATGACATCAATAATTTCAGTAATGTGTTCTGGCAAATTTGAGTATTTATATTTAAATTGAGTATTTATAATATAACAAATATACTGAGTTGAGATTTTGTGATCCTTTATTGAGACAGTGCTGGTTTCTGCAAAAACTGTTAAACTGGTTAAATCATTATATGTAATTATTAAATATAATCATTGTAATAGAGACTGACCCACTTGAGTAGAGGACTCTTAAGAATGACCTACTATGAAATAACTTTAAATTGCATGTGCTAGTCTCTCAAAATGCAGACACGAACAATTTTCTATTTCCTAGGCTAAGTATCCTTTCCTTAACTCTGTAATGAGCTTTCAAATAAATTGCTCCTATATAGCTCTATTCATTTATCTCTGAGCTGTGTGGGAGATGACACTGGCTTTCAAATGAGAATTACTTTGCACCCTGAAATACATTTCAAAAGTTTTAGACTTTTTTTTTTCTACATTTTTTCACCTTTTCCTTTATTCAAATTGTTTTTAATGGAGGAAAAAGTCTTTATAACTAAACTGGTATCTGAAATCTGCAATACACAGTAGCAGTACTTATCTACAGAAATATAAGTGGCTATTCCCTGGTTTAGAAGATGAGCAAAAGCAATATTGAAATGGCAGAACTATTGGTATGATTTCTGGCAGCAGGTGCAATTTGCTGTGATTACAGACATTACAGCCATTTCAAAGCTGGGCCCAGTTTAACTTTGCTTTATTCTCAGTGAATACAAAAACCTCCTTACCTTAATCCTTCCTAGATGTTTCTGTCCTTTTGGCTTGGAAATTTTCTGGACAGCTCAATTTTGAATCATGAAGAAGAAAGGCAAAGAAATTAGGAAGTCCATAAGAAAAGCATAAAATAGCTGGTATGGTTTTAAGATGTCATTTCTACCTATTTCTAACCAAGCCAGTTGTCAAAACAGTAACAATTTACAAATAACCAATCCCTCCCATACCAACATGAGAAAGAAAATTTAATTTCGAAAATAATCTCTGAGAGGTCTGCAGTTTTCAACAGAGGGCTAGATGGTGGTAGATAGTGGAGAAAGTTGAGCCTTTGGATGCTGTCTGGTGAAGGAAAGGAACAAAAAATGATGCAAGCAGGTTTTAAATGTACCCAGTGTAATCTACTGTACTGTGAAGTGTTATGCAAAAGACCATCTTGAAGTGTAAAAGAAAGATTAAAAAATACATTGGAAGTTAATTCCCTAGAAAGAGAAATGTAGAATAGACATCTCAAAATCAATGAAGTCACAATATGGAAGCCTGTATTATTGGTTCTAATCTACAATATAAACAGGACTTCCTTTGAAGATTTGATAAATGTCATCTGCAAAGTTTTAGGCTCATTATGAATAATAACAACTGTGAAGGTCATAAACAGAAGCTTTTAGGTTGAAAAAACTATTGGATTGAGATAAACTCAAGCTGCTCAGAATTCATCTGCCTTAATAACCCAATACATTCTGCTTAACCATAAGTGGTTTGCAGTATGCAGAGGTTTTGTACAGTATACACAAATATTTTAAGACTGTTCGAGCTATCAAGTAGTACATGACTGACTCTTTGCACAGGGAAGAATTTCTCATCCTAGACTCTAAGCAACTCACACTAGTTTCCTGACTTAACCACAAGGTCATCTTTCCTCTTGACCACAAAATTATTTTTCCGGTCTCATATGGGTATTTCAGGTCTTGTTCAATTATGGCTTAGATGCATGCTCACTGAAGTAAGCAGCTGGAGCAATTTGATATTTTACTTCTCATCAGCCTTAGAATAGCATGTCATCAACTGGCAGGAGAAAAGAAGTATGAACACTCCTCAGTCATTTTAGTACAAAGCTCAGAACTTAGCTTAAGCTAAGGTTCTGTGGCCTTTTAGTTTATGCCAGCAGTCTGCACTGAAGCAGCTGAAGTGTGCTCAGACACTGCAACCTACAGACAGAGGAAGGAGTCTTAGGATAAAGTGCCTGAACTGCTATAGCAATTAGTGAAACAAATGTATGCATAAGCTCTATAGCAGGGCTCACCTCCCTGCAGTTTGTAGGCAGTTCAATCAATTGCCTGCTTTTCCTTTCCTCTTCCAGTCCTCTTTGAACACATAGAAGCAGCTTGCTTTCAACTCTTGTTGGTTGATCCAGCGGAAGAGAAAATGGATGAGAAGGCTTTCAGCTCTCTGTCAAGGGTTGTAGATGTGGTAGAAACTGTTCATACCTTCTCCTAATGCATTTCCCAAGCCATAAAGCAAGTAAGAGCACACAGTGCAGGTTCTGTGCGTCAGTCACAGAATCTAGCTTTAATAGTTGTAAAGCTTTCTGTGCGTAAATGGTGCCAGAGTAAAATATTAATGTGTGTTAGTCTGAGTAATCCAGAAATGTCATCCTGTAACCTAAGAAAGTATCTTCTCAGTTGTTTCCTGGCTATCTGTAGCACTGGAACAGTTGCTGTACTGCATAATACAGATGAAGTGTTGCATTGTGATCTCTAAATCCAGGTTTTCTGTCCCATTAAACAACCCTTTCAGAGTGCATTGCTACCAGAGAAATATTGCTGTGATGAAATGTCCTTTATTCTATATTCATTGATGATGTCATATGATCTTTGAAAAACAGCTGTTATGTTGTCTATGACTTCTCAAATTGAAAATTTTTCTTGGGTGTGTTCATTCCCCCTGGTGCTACTATTTACAGCCTGATAAATGCTGTAAATTCAGAATTTTTAAAAGGATTCCTCAGATATTTTAAAAGCATTTGATTTTAAAACATCTGTTACCCAAGTCCTGCAAATGGATTTCCTTTGAGGTGACTCAGGTTAGAATACAAAATCACAGATTTCTCTTGATATTTTTGTCTCAGTCCAATCGTTCTTGTAGTGTTCAGAGCCAAAGAGGTCAAAGCCACCCTTATTTCAGGTGGTGGAGGAGGTATGCAAGGAGGTTCTTGCTCCTCCTATAATAAATTAAGGACTTCTGGCAATTACAGCCTTCCTGTGTGTGTGAAACGCAGAATCATCTGTTACAACACATACTGATGCATAAGACAGTGTTTCACCATGAGCATATGACTTTCTTAGTAAAACTGTATTTAAAATTCTGTTTCTTTAGAAATCATGAATTACTTCTGAGTTGCCTACAACCCACTTCTGAACTAACAGTAAGTGTTCTTATAGGATGTCCTCTGTGCCCACCAATACCCTTCTGTCCTGCACAACAAGGTCTGAAGAGAGGGACTGTAATCATGCTCCCCTCTTCTGAGCAGTAAGTGCTGAAAAACAAGAGAAAGTTTGGACCAGCTATGGTTTTAGGTTGAGCTTCATGGTATAGAAAAGTCTGCTGTAAAGCATCTAGAAGTTGCAGGTAGATGGATGTCTGAGCTGAAAACATGTCCTATTCTTAGCCTCCCATACCTGCTCACTTAGAAAATCATTCTCATGCATACATCCATTCCTTTCTCCCTGGAGGTGTTGCCTTCCCTCACTGGGACTCTGTGATAAATCTTCACCTGTATTTGCACCTGAAATTTATCATACTGAGTAATCTGCTTCACTGCTTGGATGTATGTGTTTTCATTCCCCACTCATTTATTTTCTTTGCTGTCTTTATCCCACGGGTTGGTAGATCTACAGATTGTGTAGGACATTCTGAGGCTGCTTTATTTGGAAAGCAACTGCCATCACATTTCTGCCTCCTTGTGCAAGGGAAAGGTTTCTATTTCTTCACTCTGGTGTTGTTTCCATGACTACTTTAGGAGGATTTTCCACAGAAGTGAGGAAGGAAGGTCGTCAACTAAAGCTGGTCAGGCATTTTCCAGAAATTGAGACTTTTCTGTTCATAAGCAAAAGGCCAACGGAAATCAGGAAGTTTCTAACTCTACCTCACTTCCTGCCACCTCGTTTCCTAACTGGTCATCAGCTATGTGCCTGTCCAGCATGGGGGGCTTTAAGGTCTGCCCCAGTCTGAGTTGGGAAATAATGAGCACTATCCTCCCTGCCTCAAAAAAGCAAGCAAACAAACAAACCTAGTTGGTCTTGCTTTTATAGGACTTAAAACCTATCTCCTAATAAGCTACAGTCTCACTTAGAGACGCATTACCAGATATGCTGAGATACAAAATCATCTCCTGTTTTCATCATTTCTCCACTTCCCAAATGCTGCCCCTTCCTCCACATGTTTATCGTTTATCAAAGGCAGGACAGAATTTCTGTCTTTTGTTCTCCCTGCTCTTAGTGCCAGCATCAGAAACTGCAATCTCCCCTCCATCCCCTAGTTTCTCAGCAGGCAGTTGCACCAAGCATTAGATGCATACACGTGATATGTCCATGACGTGCTTTCAAAGCATTTTTAGAATTTTGTTAATAGGGATTCAAATAAAGCAGTTGCATTCCTGTGTTTATTTAGTTATGGAAAAATTAGGTCAATTCCATTTTCAGAGTGTTTAAGTTTTGAATATTTTGAAAAAAAGTCTGCACCAAAAATGTAACAAGTTATTTTTGGTTATATTGAATATTTATATCTGTTTACTTCATTAGTACTGTTAGCATAGCTTTGTGAACAGTGTGGATTCATCACTTGGATATAAAGCTTGAGCTCAGCTTTTTCTTAAAGTATATTAATACTTTAGAGATAAATCAAATTCTTGGATACAATTTGGTTTGGGTAGCTGGTACTTCTTGTACTTCTTGCAATGAATAATATATTGTGATAAAGTATTCAAACAAAAACTGGTACAAGATCTCAAAACATTCAGACATTAATCCACAATTTTTATGTACCTTAAATAGTCCTCAGGTTATTCAGGCTACTTTAACTGCAAAATATCCATTTTTGACAAAATAAAGTGTGACCAGATGCCCTGACAAATGCATATATTTTGATAGTAAATAGGCAAGTTCCCAGTAATTCTCTTGCAGTCAGCAAGGGAACTAATTTCCAGCTGCTTGTTTTCTTCTAACAGCTGAATAAATATATTCCCAGTACTATAATACTTTCAGCAAGAAAATGATTGCATAGTAACTCAAGGCCCAGATATGCTCATCCTGCTGTTGTTTATCTGGAAGAAGGTAGGATATCACCCAGGTATGTTTCAAGAATTTTATATGGTCATATAGGTGAGGGATCTATGCCAAGATGAATATCCCTCATGGGAAGCTGTCATTGGGATTTGGATTATAATGTATGACAGCTGAGTAATTTAATGGAACTGAATTGGAAACTGAAAATGAAATTCAGTATATTAATTTCACAGAAAATAAAAAGACTTTAAAAGACAGATTTGTGAGACAGGATATTTTCTTGTGATATCAAAAGGCATCATACTTCCTCAAAATGAAGTTTTTATTCTCATAGCTATTTTGAACTCTGCTAGAGTTTGAGCATTTGCCTTTGCCAGTTTTCGAAACTGTATTTTTATGTTTACTCCTTAAGAGTTCTATAATTAGTCTTAACATGCTGTCTTATCACTACAGTATTATTAGACTTTGTTTTCTCAATAAAATACAAGGAATGTAATCTCTCATCTTTACACTAATTCTGTCCACAGAGACTGCCCTTCTGTCTGCATTTGATAGTGCAGCTTTCAAAGTGTACACCGAATCATAGTATGGCTTAGATTGGAAGGGACCTCAGAGATCACTTAGTTCCAAGCCCACTGCCATGGGCAGAGACACCTTCCACTACAGATGGTTGCTCAGAGCACCAACCAGCCTGACTTTCAGGGATAGAACATCCACAGCTTCTCTGGGCCACCCGAAGACATTGCAAACTTTAAAGTGTTTCTCATATAATATAGCTACATAAGTTTACAGTTTATTCTTACAAACTGCCAAGTCCTTTCAACATTACAGATGACAGCGCTGTGTGCTTAATTCTTCTGATGCACCTGAACTAGTACAGCTTTGCTGAAATCACAAAGCTCTGGCAGTGGGCTATCCTTTGGTTTTCACTTATCTAGGATCCAGAGATTTATTGCAAAGCCCTTTTCTGTACTCATTCATTCAGTGAGGGGTAGAAGAACACTGTCATGCTAGACTTGGGAAAGTAAAAGGAATTTTTTTAACTCACTATTTAGACATCTGAATTACTGATCTTTTCTTGCTTTATTATGCCTACATTATGTGACAGCCACAAGTGAAAACCCCTTCTGCTAAATAAGTGTTACCAAGCTCTGGTGAGTCACATTTTCTTCTCACACACTGAGTGGGAGAGTGCGCCTGATGGAAAGTGCTGTGCTCATGCTGGAGACTGTCAAGCATGGCCAGATTCTGAGACACAACATGAACAAAGAAGCCCTACCAGAGATTTTCTAAGCGATGTTGATGCCATTAATTCTCCTCTTAAGAAGTGATGTCTACATGACTTCTTTCAGTCATTTCTGTTTTATTGTGGCTTAATTTCCACATCTTTCTTAGTATTTCACAGAAAGAATGGGACACTCCAGCAAGCCTCTCATTCTGACTTGGTTAAATTTGCCTCACAAAGGCTCAGTGAAATCAGCCTTAGTGGGATTCAAAATCTAAGGTGGATTTATCCCACTTCTAATGGTTTGGTATTTAAATTTTAAATAGTTGTTTAAGGAACAAGTGTACAATCGTACCATGTGGCAAAGTGCCTCATTCTAAAGCTCAAGTTTGTAAATTATTGGGAAGAAAAAAAAATTCAAGTCCACTGACTGAAGAGGGAGACAAGGTGACTACTTTTGGCTTAAGCAATGCTTGATAGATGTGTGAATTTAACTAAAATGGGTCATACTGGTGGTGGTTACATTGAGACTATCTAGTTTTTTATGCCAATGCTTAAAACATAAGCCTAAACATATGCCTAAACATGTTAAGTGAACCAGTCTTAAAAGAGAAATGAAGAATAACCTATATAAGCATAGATTGCTCTGAAAGTAATGACTTCAATGGAAACAACAGCAGATGCAAAGAAGACAATAACACATTTGGATAGAGCAAATTCTCAGCTACAAGTGCTATTTTTCAGTATCCTATTCCTTTTGCTAGCCATGAACAAGAGCCCGCATGCCACACTCGTAATAATCTGTACGACTCAGGAATTCATGCTTCCAACACACTTCCAAGTCAGACACCATTTTGTCAGAGTGCCCCTTTGCTACCATCTGTCACAAAGCAACAGAATGTGATGGAATGTTGCCAAGAAGGTTCAAACCTTGCTGCCATACCACTAATATTTGATTCTGATGTTGTGGACCAAAATAACAAAATAGGAGGTATTACTTATTGAGCAGCCCTCATACATATGTATGTAGGCATATTGTGAAAACTCAGCACCTCTGAAGAATGATTTATTAGGTTAATTGTGTTTTCCTGCCTCTGTTTCCTGCTTGTAATTATAAGCCTTAAATGCTTTTGTAGACTGGCTCAGTGTGCATTGAACAAGAAGCAGCCTTGGGTTAGCCACTGCGAAAATTTAGATGCTGCTGCATAGATGTTGATTGCTAAGCCTTCTTTTGAAGTAGCTTCATAAAAGGAAATGAGAATTATAAGTTCTTTTCCAGCTCGAGCAGAATTAAACATACAAATTTAATGTCATAATGCCGCAACTGTCACTCAAAAAATGGCAAGAGACTGTCCTTGTCAGTATGTGACAGAGCCATGCATCCCCTTCCCTATTTGCTTTTCTTCTGTCTGGAAAATGGTGCATTTCAGGAGGAAAGTGAAGAGTCGTGCAGTCTCAATCTTCCCACAAATTTTCCATTTCAGACAACAGACCTTAAGTTAAGAAATGTTGAGACTCAAAAGAAACCCATAGATTGTTCTGGTAAGATTAGGCAAGTGACTGAAATTACATTAAACATACAACAGACTCATCACTCTATGTGTGATGGGATAAGGGGGAATGATTTTAAACTGAGATGGAGGAGATTTAGATTAGATATTTGGAGGAAGTTTTTCACACAGAGAGCAGTGACACACTGGAACAGGTTGCCCAAGGAGGCTGTGGATGCCCCATCACTGGAGGCATTCAAGGCCAGGCTGGATGTGGCTCTGAGCAGCCTGGTCTGGTAGTTGGCGACCCTGCACATGACAGGGGGGTTGAAACTGGATGATCATTGTGGTCCTTTTCAACACAGCCTATTCTGTGATTCTGCGATTCTAAGCTGTCACAGACAGATCATGATGGCAGAAAGTCAGTACTTCGGAGGATTTCATCCCTAACTTAATTAAATATCTGATTCTTAATTTTGCTTTATTTTATTTGTCGGATACTAGAGGATAAGGTAAACAGATAAGTAAATGCCATTCAGAAATTGTAAATGCCAGCGAAATGGACTGCAGTACAGCATTTCATATACATATTTAAAACCAGACTTCCAGTATCATGGGAATTTTATACCAAATAGCTGATTCATTATCAGACAGACTTACCTTGAAAAAACAGATAATTTAATTAGATATTAGAAGTGAATGACTGAGAAATAATAGGCCTGTAACACGTGTAGATGACAATTAACTTGTTCAGCATTAGTAGTATACACAAATTATGCCAGTCTTACAAAAAATGTGAACCTTTTGAAATATCTGAGCATCATACCACCTTAGTATAATTTGTTTTAGTGCAAGAAAATGTATCTTTCACATGGCAGGCTTAATGGAAGGCATCCGTTTCCCCTTAAATAATTTGATGATTTTGAACATGACAGTTCACCTGCCACACTGTGACTATAAAGCAAATAAGGTCAGGATGGAAATTATGAATCACTGGTTCCATCATTTGCAAGCTGACTCAAGTTGAAAACCAAATGCATTTAGCATTGACTCAGACTAGAGCTTCCTGACTCAGTGTGTGTACATTCAGTGAAAGGAAATCCTATTTAAAAGTAAACCTTCTAAAAAACAGATTAGTCTCAGCAAGATTTCCTGTGACAAGGTGGAAGTAGCTCTCTCAATTTTATTTTAACACTTATTCGTGGAAGGGTGACTTTCAGTGAAAGATAACAGGTAATTGCAGATTTAACAACTGAACTGTTCATTGGACTTCATTGTTTTGCTTTTTTGTGTGTGTTCGTGTGGGTGAAAGGAAAATATGTCTCAGCACAACAAAAGGGGTTGTCATTTTGAAGTACCTCTCCAAACTTGGGGAACAAAATGTTAAGTATGTTTCATTACCTACTAAAAGTACACGTAGCAGAGCACTTTTTACCACTTTCTGAAAGATGTCTATGTACTATGAGATCAAACTCTAATGTTTTAGATAAAACCTTTGACTTCCCCTTCCCCCTCACTTCTTTTAGAAGTGATAGTATGCATGTATATATCAAACTCATTCACAAAAAAAAAAAAAAGAAAAAAAAAAAAAGAAAAAAAAAAAGAACGCAATAAAATGAAATACTAGAAAACCTTTGATAAATCATTTGGGTCTAATTCAGTGTATCATGTGTTCAGTAGGAAGGGTACTGTCACAGTACTGCACAATATATTTATAGTAATATCTTGAATGATTATTCAGCTCCCATGAGCACCTGCATTCACCAGAAACTTCATATGAGTGAGCAGTCCTTTTCAAATAAATAATCGTAGTTATAGATTTAGTTTATAGGTTAGAATTCATAGCTTTCTGGTGTATCTGTGGATCTCCAGAGTTGTCAGTGCAACTCAGCAAGAACAAGAACCTTTGACACCTTCAGATATTTTTCTAAAACACTGTATCTATTCTGTTTGCACATTATCTTATTACAGTTAGTATATAAACATGGACAATATTTCCCACTGAATTAGAAATTTAAATTTTATTCTCTTTCAGTAAAATGTAGGCACAAGAAAATCTAAATCTCTTTTGAAACAGTCCTAATTTACTTGAGGTAAGATTCATCTTTCCTTGCTTTTGGTACACCCAAGTTAAGCAACACAATTGAGACAGTTATCTAGGTTCCATTCATCATCTATAGAGAGAGACAGGCAATTTCCAAAGAGCAGTGCCTCCCTCATGTACTAGATATCTATTTTAGGATGAGCTAAGCCCACTCTGGAAGTGCTTGCCTCTGTCTGTTGATGATAAAAAGAGCCCAGAGAATTAGCTTTGATGCCTAACTATTAGATTGCAACCGATACTAAGATGAGTAAGTCAACCTTAGACACCCAGGAACACTATATTTTGGGATCTCTTTCCTTAACACCAGAAGAGGCCATTTTAAAGAAACTTCCAAGTAAAATTAGCCACATGATGTATTGTGGTAGATGGCTGGTGTTCATCTACAAACAAAGAAACAAAAGGAACAAAAATGTAACTTGAAGACCTTTGAGTTTTTGAGTTTTGAAACATGACAGTTTAGAGTCAGTGCAATGCAGCTACTTCGAAACAATATTTTCCAATGATTTATTAAGAAATCCAACATTAAAAGACACTAGGAATTGTTAATGCTGTTGTGCAAGACACTGAGGAGATTATTATGATCATGTGTTCAAGAAAGATGAACTTGGCTGGGAGCAGACCTAGAGAAATAGTGCCAGACAGCATGAATGAGTAGAGGATCTGTCTGACAAGATGACACTCAAGAGTTTGTCTTGTTTAGTCTAAGAAAAGAGAAGATGAGAGGAATTGCTTTTGCTATGTGAGGGCTAGCAGAGATTCAAGAGGACTTTTAAGCTAAAGAGCAATGCTGGTATTACCAAAGGCTAATATAAGTTGATCATGGATAAATTGACCTGGAAATTAAAGCAGTCAGAACAATAACATTTTAGAACAGCTTTCCAGTCCAAATAGAGGAAGAAACCTTAGCTGCCTTTCAGACAAAATTTCATCCTTGATGAATGGGATAATAAGGCATGATGCCACTAACAGCAGAGGTTCTAACTCCACGTCTCAGCACAGACAACTATTCAGAAATCAGCAATGCCAAATCCTGCAGACAGCCCCAAGAGTAAGAATATGACTAGAAGATCCTCTTAAGCACCTGTTTCCATTGAAGGCCTTCAGTCCAAGATACTGTCACAAGATGACAATATCATCAAAAAAATATTAACCATCCAACTTATTTTTCTTACTGAATCCAAAATACTTACATTGAGCCTCAAAAGCATTATTTGATTCTAATCAGCAAAGAAATAATATTCTAAAACGATGCTTAGTTTCTAGTTTGAAGTTGAAAACTGCTGCCTTTAGGATTTTATTGTATTCCATGGGGGCTAGTTATCACTAGGGTTATATGCACAATGGGTGTGAATGTTATAGGAGTCAATATAGGACCAATAGTTGGAAAATTTTGTTGCTTCACATGTGGGAAGCTGTAAACTAGGAGGGATTTTCAAATTACATCTTTGCTGGAAGTCATTACTGATTCAGGAGATAGAAATCTTTAGTTTCCTACCTATCTTTGGTTCAGGATGTATCTGGTGAGAACAAACTGTTCACTCATGTGTCTTCAGAACTGCATGTGTATATAGTGGGAGGGAAGATAAACCAAAGTCCATATTACCAAATTTTGCAGGATTGTGACCATGACTGAAAGCATTTAATTTAGGATCTCCTCTTACTACTTTTAGCTCAAGGTCTTCCTTTTCCTACTGTTTGTGACCTCTCATTCATTTAGTATAAAGCAAACAATGCTCTGGAGAGTGGAAAAGCCATCACTTGTCACCACACTCCAGAAACAGCCTGAAAGAAAGGACTGGAGCAATGCAGATGGTTTGGTTTAAATTTTTCCTATAGTTCTTTGCCACAGACCTGAAACAAACAGATCTGTGTAAAAGCCAAGGGCATAGCTTATGACAGATACACTCTGAAGTATGAAATATGGCTTAAAATGTCTGACAAAATTTAGCTGTGAAGAAGCCTGAAGGTTTTCAATTCTCTTGAATATTTCTCACATTTGTACTAGCATAGATATGATGCAAGGGCCAAGGTCACAGCTACTCCATTGAGAGGAGGCCGTCTCAACATGCATCAGCAAATTTTTCAGATACTTGTCAGTCTTTAATGTTTCAGCTTTACTCTGGGAATCCCATGTCACTTCTTTCCCTTCAGGGAAACAGCAGTCAGGCTGACTAGCTGTAAAACCAGGTGCATTTCAGCCTAACATGTTAGCATCTAAGCATTAAAGCTGAACCATTTCCACTGTTAAAAGCGAACACTAATCACTGTTAAAAGTTTGAAGTCAACTTAGTACAGATTAAACATTTATATATTATATATATATATATCAATATACATCATTATATTACAGGAAGAGTAATATTGTATTTCAGTATCATTTTTTTCTCAACTGCATTCTACTAGAAGTTACACTATCAATAAATATTAGTTCTGATCAGGATGGTTCTAGCAGTGTAGTGTAGATAAGTAGACAAAGTTTTAGTAACATTTTGTTTAGGGACAGAGGAGTAGAGAAACAAAAAGCAACTTTATACTTTCCTCAAACCTTGTACAAGTCTATAATGGTCATGTGATCAATAGCGATCACAGATTCTGGGCAGCAAAAGCTTGTCTTTTGAGTTGAGGATTTCAAAGCCAAGAAGGAGACTGAACAGATGCCCACTGTTAGAACATATAGATGGTGAAGCTAAATCTCTCCTGAAGAGCTTGGCCTTTGGGGCTATGCTGAATATCATTTAGCAAGGATCTGTCACTGGTTTATATTGATTTTCTCAGCATTCAGACATCATCTTACCTATCAGTTCACTACCCTCTTGAAGACCAAATATTTAGTTCTCTGGATCCATGAGTCCTAGAATGGCAGCACACTTCCCATTCAGATTTAAGGGGGGAAGTTAGTGCAACAGTAAAGGGTTTAGTTAGAGACAGAGTTATACTTAGAGAACAAGGGAAACAAACCTAGGAAAGCAGGTTTCACTCACTGATTTACTTACCAAATAACTTGTTTTCTGAAGAAAATGACCTTACAATTTTTCCCAAAACCTTGATGACGTTTTTTTGCTTAGCCTTGGATAGTCTACACTATTTTGCTTTTCCTTGAATTTCCTGGAAGAGATGGATTGGGTATTTTTATATACAAATACTGGGGAAAGATGGGTTGGGTGAGTTTACATGCCTAGTGGAGAAACTTCCACTGAAGTAAATAAGTGAGGTTTGCTCTAAGGTAGCTTTGAAGATAAATTACATGAGGCAGAGATCTTGGAATGAAGTACATGCAGCTGTTCCAAATTTTTATTAGAATACAATGAGCTGTTGTCCCCCAGAGCAGTCTTTTTATTAAAAGTCAGATCAGGTAAAGCAAAGAACAATTATATTATGTTGTTTATTTTTTATGCTAAGTGAGTTAGGACATCAAGTCTGTAAAATGCACAAAACTGTATCTTGAGGTCTTGTAGGAATTGCAGTGTTAGCTGTGTCCTGTCAGCAAGGTTTTAATAACAGCAAAGATAATAGCTGCTGCTTATCTAATGTTTTTCATCTGTGTGGCTTGAAGCATGTTACAAAGGAAATATTATCCCTCTCTTATATGCGAAGTATCTGCCGCATTACACAGATAAATGACTTGTTTAAAGTCATACATAGAAAAGCTTTAAACTGGTCACAAATACTAATGCTAACATTGTGGTAAAACGAAGAAAATGCATTTATTTGAATTATCTGGCTTTTTTAATGAGTCGCTCGCACAAACTATTCTGTGTATGTCACTGTCCCTTTGTTGAAGAAAAACAGATTGTGAGGCTGTGATGTGTCAGATTTTTGCTGAGGAAAAAAATTAGTGACACATGTTTAAGGAAATTTAGAAAACTTGCAGTGAACTCTGGAACACTGTTCACACTGCGTAATCTGTACTCACAGAAAGAAATCCAAGGAAATCAGTGGCACCTCAGAGAAATAATGAGTATAACAGTCTATTTATTTAAATGTACATAAGGCCTTTTAATTTCAAACTGTAGCTGCTAAGATAGAGGGAGTAGCAATTCCAGACATAGAAAGAATAGGTAGTATTCTAATTAATGTCTTGTTGACAAGAAGCAGCCTTCTCTCTTGCTTAGGATCTCTGCCTCTCGCTTCCAACTCACTCTTTGTTGGCTGTTTGCATCCTCCCCCATGCTCTTTAGTGCAAAACCAGTTCCCAGTCCACATGGGAATTCCATATTTTCTGTGTGAATGGTGGTTTTGTCCCCAGAGAATACGAGTGTGAAATATCAGCTATGGAAACTAAGGAGTCAAAATTTATGGCAGTGTGTAGAGTCTTTTAAGAAGAGAATTAACAAAGAAACATTGAAAATGTAGATGTTTTTTGAAAGATGGTTGTGTGAACATTTTGTGTAGTAAACTGCAGAAAAGATGTTGGCAGTTAAGTAAGAATAAATGACCAAAGGTTAAGTAGTTAAAATCTGGTCATACAAATTTAATTCTTTGTGCTAAATCTTTCACTGCAGTTGAGAAAACAGCATTAACCAGGTTTTCTTGCAGTTGTATAACTAAGCAAATTCTGGGAAATACCTGCACTTAAGAGCCCATGAGAAAATATTATTTCCTACAGAGATGCACAATTTCATTTATTTTTCCTACCAGTGCATGAAATACAATCTGGCCAACATATCATAGGGAAAATTTATGATCCAGGAGCAGATATTAAACACCATTTCACATACACGTAAAAAAGAAATTTCAGAGAGAAAAACATTAGACTGGAACATGCTAAGAAACTGATTGAATGTTGTGGACAAAAAGAGAATGAAAATCAGGAAACGTTCAGTTTAAGTGCAGCAGCACTACCAGCAGCTCTGTGAGTCAGAAACCAAACAACAAGCCCCTGAAGGAACAGAAAGCTACAGAGTCTGTACGTGATAATAATCCTGATGGAATGAAGCAAACAACATTCAAGAGAGGTGCTTCAGCCTCCTTGAGAGAGGGAGAAATTCATCACTACATATTGAGAAGAATAGAGAATAACAATGCTGTAAACTCACCAAGAATACAGCTGAAAATTAGACTGTAGCTGTCTGAGGAGTAATTTTCTGGAATAGTTTCTCAATAGAGGTAGTGGGAGGACTTTTTTTTTTTTTATTTGGCAGTGAAGTTTGATCAGTTTTAGTGTTAGTAATGAATGCAGCTTGGTAACCATTGAAATTCTTATTGCCTCAGCTTCTTTGGGCAGAATTCAGCAGAAGACATATGGACAGCAAGATGATGCAGTGCTCCACTGGAATAAAAATAAATCTGTAACAATAAGTTGGGGAAGCTCCTATAGTCATTGCATCAATCTATAAGAAGATACTACACAGAATTATGTAAATTTTTGTCATTGTGTTGTTAACAGGATTCAATTGACCTCCCTGGAGATGTGCTCACTTCATAAGTGAGCAAGTAGTGGATCCCTGAGTATATGAAAGTGAGAATTTGGAATCTGGAGAGCTTTTGCAGGAATTCTGTTGAGCAAAAAAATCTTTTTGAATTGGCAGAGGTTTGTAAATGAGGAATAAAAATTAGTCTTCCTAGCAAAAGGCAAGTTGAAGTAGTCTGGACATCTTTGTTAACAGTGATGATGATAATCAATACTGATGATAAAATTAAATGTATTGCAGGCTCATTTTGTTGCAGATTAATTGAACTAGAAGATAAGATGAATAAATGACTTTTTAGTTTACATAGTTAGGCTAAAAATCTGCATGACAAGTAACAATAGAATATTACTTGAAAGTAGAAGTAGTTGGAAAAGCAGGCTATGGTAAGCATTTTACATGACTGGAGTTGGCTATAATATATGAAGACACAGTAGGAGAGAGCACAGAGATGAGGACATTTTGTGGATATTGGGAACTCAGCCCTATGGGTAAATTAGCTTATGAAAAAGTGATCATGGGAAGTGCATAGCCAGTTGAAGAACAAATCAGAAAATTTAGTCAGCCATGTCTTTTTGTCATGTATAGGAAACAAGTTATGCTTTGTTTGGGAAAAATAGACTTTGAGGCACAGCTATCACAGTTTCTAGAACTTACAGACTACATTTTTCTGTATGAAAGGTCTGTTACCCAAGAGTAGTTTATTTCATCTGCCATTAAGGTAGACAATGACAGGTTATTTCCTGTATCTACAGATAGGTAATTTAATTAAATAATTAAACAGAGGACAATCCTAATCAGTTACATACATGGTTCTTTTGCACAACATATTTCCCAAAGCTGAGGGAATAAAAGCTGTGAGTAATATTGACTGGGGGGAAAAGCAAATTTAAGGTGAGAGAACTTGAAGAGATTTTTAGAAGCCAAAAAGCCACTGCTCCACAGTCAAGAAATTAATATTTGGCCAAGAGTCCACTGTGTTTTTGTCATGGTACTACAGGCTTATTGGTGAAATAGAAACTGTAATATTGTTAATAGCAATTTAGAAATGTAGTTTTGAGAACATAGTACCTTGTCTCAGATGATGGTAATATACTTTGATATTCCAATCAGGACAGTTGTTAATCAAAGCTTTGTTAAGAATAGACTTTTAAAAAACAATAAGCCAACATTATTTTCACCCCAGTCATAGATGAGAGATCACAGACAACTAGCTTCCTGGTGCTCCAGTATTGTTCTGTTTCCTAAAAAAACAGTGCTTATGTGATCATGCTGTCTTCTTATTGAGCTGCCTGTCTGCTCTCTGTTCTCACTCCTCATTTTTTCCAAAAGAATATTCTGAACACACTAGCCAATTTAAACTGCATTTGAGAGAGTGGTAAAAGATTCAAATATAAATAAATTCCTAAAACTTTCCAGAATAGAAGTGCAGTTTTGAACTTATATTCATAAATTTGTTCAGAAAAAAAAAGTGGCTACTTGATGGTTTGCAAAATAGTGTGCATAGTGTTTGTAGGTCTTTAAATTTTTAATTACCCCCAGAAATTCTGAGGCCAGAAATACTCAGTATTTAAGAATATGCCAAACCATGGTTTAGTTAGTTTGTTGTTGTTGTTGTTTAATATTTGAAAATAGTATAATTCCATATTAAATTTTATAATTTTTAGCCAATAACTGCACTGCCATTCACTTCCTGCTACTAAGGATATTAGTGTCTTGCACAGAAACAGGACAGCACTTCACTTGTAAACGAAGGAGTGGTACCGGATCTATGGATGCCAAACTTAGTAGGAAAAAACACATCTGCCTCATGTGGCAACAAGAAGCAGTTTTATCTAACCAGTCCTCACAATGGGAACTTCCAGATCTGAGTAAGATCTGAGTTCATCAGCATCTGGGCTGGAGAACTGCTGCAGATAGAAAGAGCCACTGTTGCCTGTGAAAGGCAACAATTCTTGGACCTGTATAAATTCAGTTTCATAAAAATAAATAATTTTTCCATTCCCTTCTTACACATTTACAGTAGTTTGAGCTAGCAGAAACCAGCAGCTCTGCTCTTCTACCCAGAAGAAAGCAGGCCCTTTGCCCTGCTCTGGGCTTTACACATCACCATTCAGTGGCCTACGTTTCTGCCAGTGTGACTGCCCAAGTTTAAATGACAGAGACTAGGATATATTTGGGGTTTTGTTCTTGGTTTTAGCTGATTCAAAATTGCATTGTTTCTCATCCATGTGCAAGTGATGTAGAACTGGCAGATTTCACAAGTCCGCAACACAAAATTGCAATTTATATTGTATGACAATCCATAGGAGTCAGGGCAAGCATTGCTGAGCACAGGAAAGGAGACATGGAACCCTGCACGCTGTGGGAAGTTGCACAGCTTTACTAAGAGAATAATTTAATGAACAAAGCAAACCTTAAATGTCAGCATCTTCAGATCAATAGGATAAAACATATTCTTCTTCCATTGAAAGTCTTCAGAAGGCTTTTATGAAGTATTCTCTTTAGCAATTTTTTCCATCACTTTAGCAAGAACTTGAAGATAAAAATATATTACTATTGTGAAACACTACAAAAAAGGCAGCAGATGTAGTTCTGCCCTAACATACATTGCTAGAAATTACTCACACACGTTCATTTTTCATTCTTAGACTGTCTTCTAGAAAGAGCACAACAGTGCCTTACTGTGGGATTGTTGAAATCTTTCCTTTCCTCATGCTCCCCCATGAAATCATATGCAGATTTCGTCATCAGAACAGATTTGCTCTCTCCCATCACCAGAGGGGTGGGCCTGCCATCACACAATGTTCAGTTCTTTGTCTGAGGAAACAGGCATTGCTCCATGGATGCACCATGCATATGTTCTTGCACTCCAGGATGCCAGCAGGAAATCTGAGCTGTATGAGGACAAACAAAGATGAGTCACAGCAGCCAGAACTTAATGCCACTCTGTTTCTCTCTCCCAGAGTGATGGCTCCAGCAGCAGCCTGTTCTGCATACACACAGGCATCAGTTCAGGAAAAACACAGCAACTTGCTGAAGAGCTTAGGATGGAGGAGAGTTAGTTATCAGCAGGTTCAGGGGTTTTGTGTGTACAGTGCGTATGTATTTGTTTCTTCTTTAACTGCAGCTAGGTATCTCTGTAGATACTTCTGACCAGTGTTAAACCTGTTTAACATGTAAGCACAAAGGGGAAAAGTTGCAGTTTTGGCACCTGGCTTTCTATGAATTTCAAACCTGTTTTCCCACATACTTCATGAAACAGCGCTCTCCCCCAGCACTATGTGCTTTTGTACTGCACTGGGTTGCCACTCAGCTGGAATAGCAGCTTTGCTTGGGAGGGCAGTGCTGAAAAGAGACTTCTTTGCTTAGGTCCATATCATTTGCAAAGACATCATGAATTTCTGGCTGTACAATTTGGGCAGGCAAGGTCAGAATCAGGGCTCTTTCTCACAACACCTATGTCAAGTCTGCTTCACCTATTAAAAATATTTCCAAGTGTAAGCAAGCTTCTTTCTTGAGGATCTTACAGCTGCCTTTGACTGAGTCCAGTATTTCAAAACTCTATCACGGCTTTTTGGTAGACAGCTTCCTTCACCTCTGTACCCTGCATGTCATGCTCCTGGGTAATTCCTGCCCAAATCCTCATGCATTCAGTCATTTTTTTTCCTTCTCTTATTCTTTTCTATTAATTGCTTTTCATTATCTGACTGTACAATTATTTATTTATTTCATTTTTTATATCAGTAGAATCCTTGCCTCAAATGTTGAAAATCCTGTTCTCATTGATGTGAACACTTCTGGTATTCTGTGCCATGAATTCCCTTTAGAGAAATAGGAATGCAGGAGGGATTTCCAAGAAGGGTAGACTTGGCAAATAACATATGTAACTCCAGACAATTTTTGTGTCCAACACATTCTTGTTAGATGTTAGAGCAGGCCACATTTTATTTTTACTGTTAAATTACCAAGAGAAATCTTATTTTATGGAACAGTCACTCAATCTGTATGGTTCTCACATTTTCCTCCCTTTCAAAATCTCTTTCATTTCCAGAAATAGCAAGCTATGATTAATTCTGCCTTCAAGTTTTCTTAAATCAGCCAATGTCATGCTGGGCTTTCTCTACCTGTACAGATGTTGAGTCATACGGAATTCATACACTATTATTCTGAAGTATTTTTCAGTGTTATATCTCCACAATTCTACACTAGATTCCAGTTTATGCTTTTTCAACAACCCTCAGTGCATATTTTCAGATGTCTGACAAGTAACTTGTCAGTGAACCTGCAAACATTGACCACTGACTTGCAATATGTTCCTTTTTTTTTTTTAATGTCCCATTATGTAAAAAGACTGATGGCAGGACTTTCACAGGAAAAAAAAACTGTTTTGGGCAAGTATAAACTATGTATTGCTATCTAAGTTTCAGATTTTGCTTTGATAACTTCATAGTCTTACCAAAATATATCATACTAGGTTAAGGTTATTATTTTGTGCAAAGTTCCTTCTTAATTTCCCTACTTACACATGACATTTTCAGGACAGGGACACCCTGTTACTTGCTGCAGTCATAACTAAAATAGGCAGTCACAACAAAAAAATTAACCTGGAAATTCAATAAGAACGTGGCTCTAAATGTATAATTTAATAATCAGAACTAGATTCCACTACCCAACATGTAAATGATCGTGGCTGAGAAGATAAGGTACTAGTTGCTGTCCAATAGATAAGGATACCACAGAATGGGTAATCTAATGTGTCTAGTATTCCAAATGTGCAGGCATCTTACACTCAAAACCACTACCTTAAAAATGACATACAGGTTTTGGGCTGAATGCTCTTTATCAACGTTCACTGCAAAGAAGAATGGAGGAAAAGTAAAAAAAGCATGATTGCGATGAAAGGTCAGTCAAAGAAGACATATTTTGTATGTCCCTTTTTATGCCTGATTTGTTTGTCAGTGCCGATCCCTTTGCACTGTTTTCAGAATACCAAAAGACTAATAATGCCAGCTTAACCATCATGCATTCTGGAAGGGGAATCTCAGAAAGTTCAGTAGTTGCTGCTTTCTTAATATGTGCAGTGCTATCAAGAAATACAGCACTGGTATTTACTCGCTTACTTTATATTGCTAATGAGAACACAAGATATCCTCCTGCTACCATGACTGCCAGGGTCCCAAAAGTCAGGCAATGCATTAATTCTTTCAAAATTAAACAAAAAAGACAGTGATAAAAGCTGGTGAACATTATACAGAGTTTTAAGATTTTCACTCATGCCTATCTCATGTTTTTAATTGTTTCATATTATTCAGGTACTTATGTTACTTTTTTTTTTTTCCTTTTTGACATATTAATCTGCTAATGGCTTTCTAGAAAACATCATCCTTTTTTTTAATTGCTTACATATTCAATCTCAAAAACACACACAATCTATAGAGCTAGTGCATACCGATTCAAGTAGAACAAAATGTCTTACATCTCTGCCCCTCAGCTTCTTTCCCGAGAAACTTCAAAAAAGAGACATGCAATTAATTTCAATTTGTTCTGAAAGATCCCTTTTTAAAACATCTATATTTTCTTGCCATATTTAAAATCAAACACAGAAATATTTTCTTCCAGATGACATTTTCAGGGAAGGAAGCTTCTAGCCTTCCTAGAGCATAATTTAAAATATAACATTAGAATTAGCAAAATTAAATTATATTTTAAAAGCTTGCATTTTTATTATTTTTACCATTTTTATTCATCAATTTTGATTACTCAAACACACATTTAAGAAAAAAAAGAAATAGCAGTGAAGTTTTGACTGTTAACATTCCTGGATTTTATTCCCAGTAGACTAGGAGTTCTGTCAGTAAAGTACTTATCTTTGCTTTTTAGCATCCAAGATGAACATAAAAATAATTATTCTGATCACTTTCATGAAGCTATTCAGCACCTAGAGATTTGAAGTGCCTATTTAAGAGCTATCCATTATTACTACAGCCAGGAAACATACCTGAGATGTCAAGTATCAGAATGAAAAGCTTTTTGAATATATATACCCACTTGAAACTGTCTTCCAAAATGTGAATTCTGTGAAAATTACTGTTTGGTGATAATCAACCCCTTCCATAGAAATATCCCCACCTTATGAAATTTTAATTTGCTTTTTAGTTTGTTATGGTTTGGTTTCGTTTGGTTGCAAGCGGACAAATTTAGTTTTCTTTTTCATGAAAACTGACCATCATTGCTCTATTTGCAGTAAAACAATCCCTAGAGATACATCTTCCCTAAAAGACAGGAAAAAAAACCCTCAAATTTAAACTTTTCACATTAATAAGGCCAATCCACATTAGCTAAAACATTAGGCCTGAATGTGCTACTTTAAATGTAAGTAAAGCAAAATAAAACAAAAATGGCAGTCTGAGAGAGCTGGGTCTGTTTAGCCTGAAGGAGAGAAGGCTGTGAGGTGACCTGATAGCAGCCTTTCAGTATCTAAAGGGGAGCTACAAGAAAGAAGGGGATGGACTCTTTAGCAGGGTCTGTGGTGACAGAACAAGGAGAAATGGCTTCAAGCTTAAAGAGTGTAGATTTAGGTTAGATATAAGGAAAAAGTATTTTACTGATGCTGGTAAGG
Organism: Lagopus muta; assembly: GCF_023343835.1. Taxonomy (NCBI): domain Eukaryota; kingdom Metazoa; phylum Chordata; class Aves; order Galliformes; family Phasianidae; genus Lagopus; species Lagopus muta. Next base: position 13,389,966 of record NC_064434.1, read on the forward strand.
TACTTTAACAGGTTGCCCAAAGATGTGGTTGATGCCCCATCCCTGGATTTTCGAAATGAGGCTTGATAAGGTCCTGTGCAACCTGATCTAGATGTGATGCCCCTGTTCATCGCAGGGAGTTGGTCTAGATGCCGTCAGAGGGGCCCTTCCAATACTAAGGATTCTGCAATACTATGAAAAACAAAAAATCCGATGTTTCTCATAACCACAATAGTATTTGTAACACCAAAGGCATAGACCAAGAGAAACAGCTAACAACTGGCCACATAGAGAAGAAGTTTTAATGGCTTACATTCACTATTCTAACAGGTTGTTTGATATTTTGACTATTGCCTTCATGATGCTCCTTCACTGTATGAATCTTATTTTTTATGTTATATTTGAGTGCAATTAATCGTTGGTCTGAACGACTGTAGTTGATGTACTGCACAAACTAACTTACTAATTCACAGAATCACACAATCACCAAGGTTGGAAAAGACTTTTGAGATCATCCAGTCCAGCCATTCACCTATCACCAATAGTACTCACTAAACCATGTCTCTCAACACAAAATCCAAACGTTCCTTGAACTGGAGGTGTTCAAGGGGTCAGTGCTCCACCACCCCCCAGGCAGCCCATTCCAGTGCCTGACCATTCTTTCAGAAAAGTAGTATTTAACTTACTAATTCAGACGAGGCATGATCATATTGCAGCATTAACAACGGCGCTCAATGGCTAAAGTAGTGCCTAAGTGATCACTAGAGGGCGACTGCACATGTTAAAAATAGCAAAACATTCAATTCTGTTCACTAGAAATGGATGAAAGGTCAGAGAGCCCATTGTTTGTTTTTTGTGTAATTCATTTTTTCTTTCCTAAGCCTTAACTTATATAAATATTATTAATTTCACTTTTCCAAAAAGGGAGAAACAGAAGAATCATCAAGTGGCTTGAGTTGGAAGAGATCTTAAAGATCTAGTCCCAATCCACTGGTAGAGTAAATCCCAAAGGAAAATCTGGGCCTCAAGTTGGTAGACAAAATTTACAGTATAAAATGAATAACTCTAAACCCATAATAGCCCGAAAATGCTATCTGATGAATAAGGACTAGCACTTGAGCTAGAGCTTGCTTTCTTTTGGATCATCCCCTCAGATGAGTCACACTGAAATTCTGTACCCTTTTCTGCAAATTAGACTGTTTTGGCTGGAACTAACTGGACACATATGCTGCAAGTTCTTTAGTCTAGAGTTTTACAAGCATTTGGCTTATGTCATTGAACAATTTGTTCATTAGGCAAAGTAAAAGTGGTGAAGGGAAGCATATTCCTGATAGAGATACCGGTCCTATCCGGATGGGTCTGAGGCTGGCAGTTTACTGCCAAGTTGCCCCTAAATGACACCTGAGATTTATGGGTTTATCTGTAGTTTTGTTTCTGAATATATTTGTTGAGTCAGTGCTGAAAAGAGGTTGCTTCACATGGTTATATTTCATTCGGATTTGTAAACCAAACTGTAAATGTGTATGTGAATATTTTCATATTCATTTGATTATTCATCTAGGTGTACAAATGGGTTTGTAATTGCATACAATTATGTGGGCATTAAATGCAAGTTTAGAAAGAGTAGGTGAAAATTCAGCTGTTCAGCCTTTGATGACATTCGGTTCCTCGAATGGGACAGCAACAGTCCCTTTTTTTTCTCTTTGGCATATTTTGTCACTTGTCATCCTTCTTGTTATCTATCTCATGCACACATGTGCCCAGATCTCATCCATTCAAGCCAAGCAGCAATAATCATAGGCAGATTAAGAATATTACATAGCCAGGATGGCACTTCTGTGAAATTTCTTTCAGCTTAACAGAACAATTTCTCTTACACAGCTTCAGTCAGAATTATTCACATAGTCAAAGAAGCCTGATTCATCACATCTCCACAGAGACTGTTAGTTTGGTTTGCTATGGTTGTGTACTCACATTATTTACTATCCATGAAGACTCCACTCAACTACATAATGTATTTTATATGCCAAAAAGCTGTAGGGTTTTTTTAACATCCGTGATGATTTCTTTAGCCTCCATGATTATTTATAAGGAAAGCTTATAACATGGTTTCATGCTCCATCAGTAGCTTTAATGATTAAGTCATCCATTCACATACCTCACAAACAAACAGAAAAGGTAGAAAGTTAGGCAGAAAGTTCACAAATGAACTATGATCTTTTTACGGTTAATCTGTAGTTTTCTGTAGATACTTTCAAATAATTAATACACTTGTAGGAGGAAATCAGTCTGGATTTGTATGTGATAAGAATAAGCGATAGCCTAGATATAAAAATGCATGTCCTTAATGTTACATGAAGAAAAGTAGATTGTAGGCCATTAGTTCTCCTCTCTGAGTGCCACATTATATAAAAGCTTATCTAGAGAATTCTAAAACAATTTTTTATTTTTAAATGTTCGTTAGTCTTGTTTACTTACAAAAGCTTAAAAATGCAGCTTTTAGTGACTGTTTTGAAACATTTTTGATCAGCTTGTTTTGTAATTCCTCCCATCATCATGTGAGAGTAACTTCTGTGTTTGCAATTGTATCTAACATAGATCAGCCTTCACTACACTGGGCAGTTAGAAAACATGAATCCCTTTGAGAGCAGACTGCAAACTGTGCTGTGGGCCACTGCAAGACATGCAGTGATGAGCGTAAGGGCCTAAATACAAACTCTTGTCTCACACTTCTTCAGGAAGCTTCATTCCCACCTCATCTGGGAAATGTCCAAAATCTCCTTCCTTCTCTCCTGTTGTGCTGTTATTCTGAGCTCAAAAAGTATTGGGAGAAACAGAGAAGAAAACAAATATCGGAACGGTAGACACAAGAGGACAATTTATCATACAAACTAAAGCATGCCTGGATGAAAGAAGATCAGAGAGCTGTGAGGTCTTCCCAGAGAGATTGTAGAATCTCCTTGGAGATCTAAAGAGGTCTGGACGTGGTGCTGAGCACTCTGCTCTGGAACAGTGGTTGGGCCAGATGGACTCAGAGGTCCCTGTTCATGTCAGCCATTCTTTGAGGGAAAGCAATGTTGGTGACAAAGCCCAAAGAGAAGAAGGGACAGTCTAAGGAGTCAAAGGGTGCCCAAATGCCTCTCATCATAATCCTAATGAGTTTGATACTTCCAGACGTCTAAATGAAATTTGTGTATGAAGGAAGGAGAGGGGAAAAGAGGTTGTAAGGAAAGTAAAAAAAGTCTAAAATCATCATAATAGAAGATATTCTACATACTTGTTGGTTTGGCAGGATTGGATATTCAGAAAACATCTTTTCCTTGCAAACTAACAACAAGGGAAAATTCAGGTAAAGTTCAGACCCCAGCAAAAAAATATATATATTTTCTATGTTTTTTGTTAAGCTAGTTGAACAATAATGGATATTATTATAATCCATATAATGGATATTATTATAATCAAAAATTAAATATATATTTATATGTCATTATTTATTCTGGCAACTAGCTGCATCGTGAGTACAAATTCATCTATGATCCATTCTTTAAATATATATATCTCTAGAAATTTCATCTAATAATTTTGAGATGTAATAGTTCATTCCCAGGATTAGAGTTCTTCAGAAATCAATGGACTTAGACCCATTTATGGTGCTTGTTATGCCCACAAGGGCTTAGCCCTGAATATTTTGTTCTATTCCCATTGTCATTAATCTCGTTTCATTGATGTAAGACATAACATACAAAAAAGTAGGGAAAAAAAAGAGAGAGACAAATAGATTTTTTCAAAACAATATTTTTTTTATTACATCATCTGGAAAACAAATCTATTTTTAAGCATCACTGCAGACTGCTGGAATAATTATCCCCCATCAGGCTAATGGCTGGGTCGCCTCATTTTTCAGACAAAAATGTTTTGAAACCTTCTAAAAAAACAGAACCTTATAGTCATCACTGAAGAAATGTTTGCTACTAAACATGAATCCTTCCCTGTGAAATATTGTGTGGCCTCCCCTTATTAAGAGGGAAATAAAAGTGGACTTAGAATTGTTGGTGTCAGACATCAAGTGAAACAAAAGAAGTTTTAAAGAAATTATTTTAATGATATTTCTATTTAATCTGTGGACATCTCAGGCATCCTGTATTTTGGAGTTAACAGGGGTTTAACGAATGTAAATACTGGAAAGGTTTTGCTTTAGGACTAGACAAACATGACCCTCCACTCCAAAAATTAACAAAGAATATCAATTTAGAAAAGTGGAGACTGTTCTGGGAAACTGAAATTACAAATCCCTAGAGGTCTGAAATGAAGAATAAGGAAATTGCTTTTTCCCTTTGGGCATGACCTTTTCCTTTGAATGGATTCCACGGAATAAAAAGAGGAATCATCTTTTATTTAAACAGGAAGCAACCAGAGGCAGTTTGGGGCTCTTGGGAATACTTAAACACATGCTGAGAAAGAAATTGAAAGCCACCACTATTTCAAGGACAGAACTTCAGCAATCTATGCCTTTAACGTGATATCCAGCACTGCTGACATCAAGAACAAAAATAGCATTTATCCTTTTATCAATACATAGCATTAGTAATGTGACTGCTTGTGATAATGGCTGAAAATAGAGAGACTGTTCAGGGGGACTTCAGAAGGAGTGGACACTGCTGGTAGGTCCATTAAAAGTTACATTAGGGTAATTTAATTCCTCCAGCCCTGCTCCATTCACAGCTCCTCCTCTCTTCCAAGTTAGAGTTTGTTGAATCAATAGCCATTAGAGCAAATCAGCCTCAGTGGGAAAACGCCCTTGTATAAACCATGGCCTGACTCATTGCAATCATTACACATTCCTGTTCAAGCAAGAAAGTCTCATTTAGATCCTCAGCCAAGATGTACCCTATTTTCAAAGCAAAACCGGAACTTCCAAGAAACACCGAGGAGCTGATATATCCTTAGAGAGAACTCCAGCAAACCAAGGTCTTATGTCAGTCTTGTTTTGCGTTTGCTTCCATAAGAGCAACAACAGTTCCCAAAATGCTGAACTGCTCAGAAATCTGAGGATGCTAATTTAATAGTTTTATAGACTATTAGAAAGAATTACCCATTTCTCTCTGTTCTCTTCCTTCACCCAGACTTCTGTAATCTCCTCTCTTATTAGCTTGCAGCTAAACGTCTCTGTTACTTTTTTCATTTGTTTTAAAGACAGCATATCACATCCTGACTTTCTGTGGCCTTTCAGAAGGACAGAGCCCTTTTATGCCACCATACTCACTTCCATCGTTATTACCATACAGCAGGATAGTAAGATCTAAAAACACTTTCATTCACTCAGTGCATCTTTGTGGTCACAAAGAGATGAACAGAGGCATATCAGAGCCCTGCGTGTGTCTAAGACGTGCAGAGGTTTGGCAGAACCAACTGTAGGCCCAAGAAGGTCTTCCCTTAGAAGGCAAGAAAAAGTCTTTTGATGCTAACCTGAGACAGTACTCCTTACTGAACAGGAGTTTGTGCAAGATCTGAATGTACTTTAAGCCACAAATTAATTAGAAGTCACTGCCTAAAACTTAATTTGGGAAATGCCTTCAATTGCAGCCAAGCTAACAGTATAAACTGTCTGAATATGCTTGTATATGTGCTTGCTATATAGAACTCAATGCATACGTTAATTAGTATTTAAAATGAGTTTTATTTTTGTCTCTTTCCTTCCCACTGTACTATGCTATAGGATTATTATTTTTTTTATTATTATTTAAAGGATTATTATTTTTTTGTCACAAATCTCTCCTCAGAGAGGAGACAAAGCCATGTGGCTTAATGTACAGTAATTGGTATGTCATAATTTTCAAGCTGAAACATGAAACATTAAAAATGTGTTATCCCTGTAGGAAAAAAAATTGTGTACCTACTTGGAAATGATGACCTAATATCTCATATTATCTATATACATGGATTAGTAGAATCCATTCTACTTCTTAGTAGAAAAAAAAAAGGGTAGGTTCCTAACCACATTTTGAACTCCCAGTGCTGAATTTTTTTCTTGCTAAGAGCTCTGTAAGGGCAAATAAAAGTTAAGTATGAGACAGATGACAGTGGATGGAAAGTATGAAAACTTTGGTTAATATGGCTCAAGGCTGAGAGGAATAATTGATGACAAGGAAATAAAATTGATGGAGACTTTGCTATTTTAAACAAGGGTATAAATGGCAATAAGAAACAGAGGAGATGAGGTGGAACAAGCTCAGATTGAGAAATGTCAGATTGATATGATTCCTAGAAGCATTATTTTAAGAGTTCAAATATGGAGAGCTGGTCATTTTTATTATTCTGATTATTATTTTTTTGTATGTACAGTGGCATCCCATCTATCTTGGACTGATTACTGGAAATTTTCTAATACTGAAGGGAAGTATGCTGAACAGCTTTTTCTGGAGAGAAACAATTCACCCACAAGTTGCTTGGGACCAGCACAGAACACTAATCCTGGTAAATGGTAAGATCACAAATATGATTGTATCATGCAGTTTCTTAGGAGAGCATGGTCAAGGCATTACCATTAATTGCTGCCTCTATGTTGATGCTTTGGGATGATCACTCCTCCATCTTCCATTGAATACACATAGAATAGTTAAGGAGTTGCAAATGCTGTCTCACAAAGGCCATTTTTCATCCTTTCCATGCACAGAAATCTCAGTCCTGCACACTGACATGTTACTTTCTCCTTTCACACTGGAATGAGCTTCACACATAGGAATGTGCTTTTTAGTTTCTAGGTGCTTACAGTCAATCAGTATAAATCTTACTGATATCAACCTAAACACAAATTAAATTTTTGCAACTGGATTATAGACAAGGAGCTTGGTTTTGGCTTGAAACCAGTTTTTATTCTAAACTTTCCAGATGAATACATATTTCTCAACCTGTCTTAAAAAAAAAAAAAAGAAACAAAAACAAAAACCAAACAAAAACAAAAAAAAAAAAAACCAGCAAACTCATGTGAGAAGGACTTGACAATTAATTAATTGCAGCAGTCGATGGCTTCTCATTTATTTAAGTTAATTTCAAACCAGGAATGTGCTGTGCATACTGGTGAAATATTTCTGATTTTTCTTGGTCTAGGCAGTATTTTCAGCAGAACAGATAAAAAATGTCCTGCATGCAAACTTGCATGTTTTCTGAAAATATATGGAAGTTATAGACTTTGTAAATTCTAGTAACTTACAATTTCAGAGGCTCCAAGTTTCTCAGAACAGATTGTACCAGTGTTCTCTGACCATAACATCTTCTTCAAAAAGGAAAATAACTATCTTTTATTATACATAAAAACTTCATTTATTCTATTGCAACAAATTCATTTATTGTGAGATAGAAATATGAACTGCACTGAATGCATAAGAGTTGATACTAAAACATTCTCCTGCCACTCATCTCAGAGCTGGATGTGCTTACGTCAGGATGCTCCAATAATTCCTTGAAGTACTGGCAGAGTGGTGCAAGAGGAGGGAGAGACACAGGATGAGATCCTCAGCTAAGGTGAATCCAGTGATTCAACTTATCCCTCCCGATTTTCTCCAGCTAAAGACCCAGGCTGCTGTATTTTGCTTGTATGTTTTACTGGAATGTTGCAGCTTCCCCAAACACAGGCAGGGCACACAGAGGGCACCATCTCCACTCCCACATAGTTGCAAGCTGATCCTTCCCCTTTCTCATCCCCCCATCCTACTGCTTGCTGACAAACCTCTCTCTTAACTACAGTAAAGCACTGCCTACACATGTGCTGGCTAATTTGCTTTGCATAGACCCAACATACCACCTCCACAGTCCCAGAGTCACAGCAGACTGGTTCAGTGATTAAAAGCATGAAGGAACAGCAGCGAGCAGAGCTCATGTATGCATCACTGTTTGGAGGTAGAGTGAACTTTACAAGAGATTCTTGTTCTCTTCTGCGAATAAAATATTTCTTCAGAGACTTCTTAGCAGAAGGTGAATAAACCACAGTTAGAATAGAAGTTGCGCTTCCTCCCACGCAATGCATGGTATGTTGCCACCAGAAAGCCTGCTTCTGAAGTTTTCTAGATAATTGAGTAGCACTTCAATTATTGCTGGAAGTTTCAGAACGCAGGGATGACACCACTGCATGAAGGTTTTGATTATGTGATTTTTTTTTTTTTTTTTCTTTAATCATCCACACATCCTGCTTCTGACTAGCTTCCCAAAGTCTTTCACCCATGTGTATTCAGCAGTCAGTTTTCCTAGACTCTGTCAGCCTGGGTTGCCTTTGCCTTAATATTATGGGTTCTTATTCCTGGAAAAGTGGTAAATTTATTTCTGACTTCTTTCTGATCAGAAGTCTTCCAGAGTTTGTGTCCTTATAGAGTGCCAGGCTTAATTTATTCATAATCATAATTCTTCTGAGATCCACTAAATACTTCAATAGAATTTGGGGTGATTAACCAACAATGCAGGATCTGCAAGTCCAAAAGTCCATGAAAACAAAAAGCAAAGTACATGAAATATAGACAAAATATTCTAATACCAAAACTGTATCAAAACAGTAAGAACCTAGAGATTTAGAGGGAGATAAATGGGAGCTGCAAAACTTCTGTCAGCCTAAGGCAGGTATCCAGGTATTTTTCAAAACACTGATTTGCCCTTACTTTGCTTTATCTGCCATGCAAGATGGTTTCCCACATATTCAAATTTCATAATTCTAGTGGTTGAAGCTGTTATTTAGTATGTTGGTCATTGGATATAATTTATTTCAGAGATTTGTATTCACACCTCTATCTAGATTTAATTGTTTTTCACACTTGGGGAAAACACTGATTTACAGAAAGGTATATTTTAATATTCTTTTAGTTGGGAGCTTCACCAACTATGCTGTACATCCCTGCCTTGGGGCAATGAGTCATCAGAAGTAACTGGAGAAGTGAAATGATTACTTTGAAAAGCATATTTTTAACTACAGGAGGAAATAACTTTCATTAGCATTAGATTGGCAAAGTACTTGAAGGTAATAGCTCCATCAGGCTATGTTTTTTTCCTAATCCTTATGTCAGAAAATAATAAAAATCTCTTCTTTTTTGAAACATTCTTCACAGCAGTGGAAAGTTAGATGCAAGGACAAGTTGCAGATACTGACAACATAAAATAAATGTTGAAGAAAATAATTGATGGATAAAAGAGAGAATGGAAGGAAAAAACCCTCAGAATACTTTTTTTTTTTTTTTACTGTATTTTTTCCAAAATACTTTTGGAGCACAAATACAAAGAGACCCTCTTAAAACATAATTCATACCAAGAATCAGGCATAGTTTGGAAAGATTTCAGATGAAGCATGTACACCTATAATTCTGTATAAGAAACTGTTTTTAGTTAGTTTGTTACTAGGTCTGGACACATAGAAACACAGAGAACCCTTGTGCATGTTTTCCTCTGCAGTTTGCCATTTCAAGTATCAGTGGCTCTGGCCAATTCTGTTCAATTCTAGATCAAATTTATGTATTCAGGCCTAACATTAATGTGCTACAGGCTGCATAATAATAATGGGACTTGCCTAACCAATAGCTTAAATCCAACATATCCTATTTAGAGTTTTCCTTGTAGAGTGAGTGTGCACAATTTGCATTTCAAGTCTGTTAGTGGGAAATGGAGAATATTCATATATTTGATACATGTGAATTCATATCCAGTAATGTGTTTGTCATCCTTGAAAGTGCTTGGAGCTAGAATGAATGCCAGAGATCTTTTGATTCAGTGAAATGTAATCGAACTTGATTTACATGGGTATCTGTAACCCAGCTTGATTGAGTTGAACAACATGCTTTTATTACCTCGCCAGGACAGCATTATGCATCCATACACAGCGCAGTTCAGCATCCCTACAGCAGTTGACTTTTGCTGTCCTGATTTCACCTGAGATAGGTGAAATTTTCTTCCCAGTAGCTGGAATGGTACTGTATTTTGGATTTAAAATGAGAATAATGTTGATAACACACCAGTGTTTCAACTGTTCCTGAGCAGAACTTTCACCATCAAGAACATTTTAGCTCCTTGTGCTGGCCTTCCAAGGGTGAACAAGGAACGGGTAGAGGATAGAGCCAGGAGAGCTGACTCAGACTGGCCAAAGGGGTATTTCATACCATATGGTATCATGTTGAGCAACAGCACTGGGGGACCTGGCAGCAGGGCAACTGCTGCTTAGGGACTTGCTCAGCATCGATCATCTGGTGGTAAGCAATTGCATTGTGCATCACTTGTGTTTTAATACATTATTATTATCTCTTCCTTTTCTGTCCTATTAAACTGCCTTTATCTAAACCCACAAGTTTTATATTTTTTTTCTGGTTCTTCCCCATCCCACGGGGAGAGAGCAAGCAAAATGCTGGTGTGGTGCTGAGCTGTCTGCCAGATTAAACCACAACAGTTTTTCTCCTAATTTTCATGGCTAATTTTTATGACAGTTAGTCCCAAGCCTCTACTTCTAGGCAGCCTACTTTGAGAAGTTGAGAAAATAATTGCCAGTAACAAAGTAGGCCAAATCCCCTACATTAATTACAGTTTTATCGGTCCATTTAGCAGCCACCATCTGCCAAGATCTGTCCAGAACTGGGGTGGTCCTCATACAAGTTTGCCAAAGTAGTGACAGAAAGCTGATTTAGACTTCCTTCAGCTTCTGGGTGGAAAAATCCCTGCTTAATATAAATTTCAAAACTCTTGAATTCCTCTTACCCTTTCTGTGTGGACAAGCATTATAGTCATAGCTGTTTGAAATAGCATTGGATATAGGTCTCACTGGCTGCCTCCACATTTCATTTCAGCTATCCAGTCTGAGAAGAAACCTTGCATTTCCAAAACTGTTTAATGCATGTTTGTTCCCACAAGTGAAATATAAAACAATAGGCTTAGGCTAACAACAACATACTTACCCTTGCAACAAATACTACCAGGCCCTTCTTGAACTATCCTTGCTGCCTGAAGTTCCTGATGAACCACAACAGCAGTGGAAGAGGCAGAGCACCAGATGACATCCATACATCAGGTGGATACTGTACAAGGGCACTATGGCCACTCTGGACCTGTTCTCACTTTCCTCTTTCTATGTTTGTGCATTGTATAAAGATCCTGCTAATGTCCATGCAGTGTGTATATTATTGTATAACCAAGATGTTATAATCACAATATAATTGTGTATAATCAATAGATATCAAGATGTTATAATCACAATATAATCAAGAGAGTAAGGCAAAGCAGACAATGATAACAAAAAGAGAATAAGTGAAAGAGCTTACCCTTCAGCTGAGCTCAACAGAAAACACCAAGAGAGGTGATCTCCAGAAGAGATCCCTCTCCTCTGGTAGCCAGCTCTTAAATAGGTCTAGGAGTTGCCAGGTGAATTGCCTTCACCTGTGCTCCTCTGGCTGACTTATGGCTCGCCTCAGGTGATTAATCAGAGGTTCAGGCCGTGACTCAGCAGTTCCCATACAATTATGAACATATGGCATAATGTAAATATGACTGTGACTACAGCCTAAGCTGACCTTGGCTTGTTTATGTTCCTCTCAGTCTTACCTACTTCCACACTTCTGAAATATTTCAGCTGACTAGGTCCAGCCAATCCTGGTTTGAAAGGGCTGATCCTCAGGCGTAGTCATACTGTAATCTCCAAAACTATTTTTCTCCTTTTGATTGCTTCAAAAAGAAAATTTAAACATGGATCAATATTTGGTAACTGTTTGTATGTGTACTATTCCATGTAGAAGCCTTTGCTTTAGTATGCTGTTTACACTCAAAAATATTTCCAGAATATTTCAGTCTAATGGCAGTTTAGCTTAATTATACAGATATACCAAACCAGGGCCACAACACTGTCACATATCAAACTTCCCACTGAAGCAGAAGGTTTTAAACCTTAATCAAGTGCCCTGATTTGCTGCATGTTTACAAGTTAAATTAATCAATACCTTCTAATAACATTTACAGCAGGAGAGATAATGTGACTTGTGTGTGCTTTAGCTTTCAACAAATCAGATTGTTTTCTCCATCTCTCAGTACTCCTTCTTAGCATCTCAGGGCTGATGAGGTCTAGTTGTTTTGTGAATATCAAACTCAAAGGTCTCCGTGTGTTATTTATTGAGCCCAGAAATATGTTTTGATATGGCAGAATAAATATCTTGCAAATTATATGGGACAGAAATTGCAGGTGGACTTCAGAGTATTCCTCTGAAGGTGTGGAATAGCACCTTCATAAGCATAGAAAGTCATGCCTTAGGAGGGGAGGATGGAACCTGGGACCTTACGTGCAAGCCTTATATTCTCTTCTAATATTTTCTTATGTTGTGTTTCTACTCATCTGAGTAGCATGAAAATATATTTTGCAAATATATCTTTATCTATCTGAAGTACATTATAGTAAGGTTGTAATATATTAGTATGAGATGATCCCTGTACAACAGTTTTGAGATAACTATATAGGTAATGGTTCCAGCTGGGTTCTTGATTAACTAGTTTCTGATCACAACCTTTTGACTTATTTAACGGTTTTATCTTTAAACCAGAAAAACATAATTTTGCAAAAAAAAGTGTTCCATTGGTCACTAAATTGCCTCTAAGCTGTTCTTTTTCACTTTCCTCATAAAATTAATATTTGCTTTTTTCATCCTCTTATGTGGGACCCATATCAGTCCTTACTTCTCTAACCAAGGGAAGAAACCCTTTTCAAGAGGAAGTGCAATATAAGCACTCTCGCCTTCACCTTCTTGTCCTATTCTAGGATTTTCCAAGTTATTACACTTCTCTCTGTTTTTTTTTGACAAGGTGCTTGTTCCTAGGTCCAAATTGATCAACTTCAATTGACTTCATCTCACTCTTGGGCAGTTTATTATTTCTATTTTATTCTCCTCAGAGTAGCTGCTGTTCTTATCTCTTACAGTTTCTGAAATGGTCAACTTTCAGTGTACTAGTTGTGAGAAACTGTGATCTAGCAGAAACAGAGGACTCTTGCTGGCTGTTTTCCATCTGGAGAATTTAAATATTTTGTTTTTCTGAATTCTTTAAGAAAAAGTAGTCCATTTAATTTTACTTTTAAAATGTATTGTTCTTCTTTAACCAGTAATTCTAGTCTATATACAGGTTTTGGTGAAGTTCTTTTCTTTATTCTCTCTCTTACTAGTTAATCATATGATGATTCTTTTACCTATTCACCCAAACTGTTTCTTTGTTTGCCCTTCCATTTCCCAGGGTCAAAAGCATTACAAAAGAAATAGATCTTGTGCAAGACGAAAATTCAGCTCCGGTGAGACAGTTATCCCCATGGGACAAAGCACTGCTATATTTCATCCTTCACTAGATTCACTCTGCCTACAAAACCAAGATAAAGTGGTAAGTGGCACATCGCTTCTGAATGCAGAGTGAAACTTATCTCTTTCCTCAAACCTCTTCTAAAGAAGTGGGAACATACTGTTGAATGGGGTGAGGAAGATTTATATCCATGTATGGAAGTTCACATTTATAGTTTATAAAACATGTTCTGAGATGTGACCTCATTTTTACAAATCTGAAAAATTCATTATGCTACCTTCTACCTCTGTATTTAAGAGAAAAGGAATAACAGTTCCAGCAAAATGTTCCAGACAGAAAACGATATTTCTAGTTTCTTTCTTTTTTTCCTTAATTTATTCCATATTCCATATTCCAGCAGAATGTTCCCACCAGAATTGTCTTCGTGAATTATAGGACCCTGAGATTGGAGGTAAAAACTATGATTCCTTTCATCATTTTGCTCAGCCAAAAAGTGGTAAATTGCAGGCTTGGTAGTCTCTGGACAGGTTTCTTCTAGTCTCATTTTGTCTGCCAATGATTTGTCCACATTCTATAGCTTTTGTTTTCTTGTATATTTACTGTCATATTATAAAACATTTGTAGTGCATCATGCCTATTTTTATAAATAGTTTTTTTATGCATTTATGCACATAAACAGTTATGCTTACTTATGACTTTGAATCCACCTCAAAGGATTAAATTTCCTCTGGGCCAATTGTTAGGACATTATGATTTTTAAAGCTTGGAATAATAGCTAATTTTGAACAAAATAAGAGAAAAACTACAATTTCCTCAGTTATAGCCAGATTTCTGAACCATTTCAAAACAGAGTACAATGGGCTTGAAATATGATCCTTCTGAGAACAGTGTAGAGATACGTGAATTCACATGATTGAATTTGATTTAATGTTATGAGGTTTTGAAAGTTTGTAACACTGATTGTGAAAAGGAGTGTGCTCCCTTCATGTGCATCTAATTGACTCAGTGGAATTCTACTGTTTTCAGCAGGCTTTGTGTCTTAAGCAGATTTATTCACATGAGACTGATAGAGTGCTAGATGAGAGTTTTCAAAGTGGGTGATTTTAAAATCATGCTACAAAACAATAACAAAGTGGAGGTAGTTCAAATGAAATCAAAGCGTGAAAAATAAAGTGTGTGTGAAAAATAAAGCTGATATGCTCATTCACTTCACACTGAACAAATTAATTTTGTATAATTTTGAAGAGTCACTACTTAAATTTAGGTATGTGTTTAATGAACATAATAATAAACTTCCAACCTTGAATAAGAATGATAATTTTCTAAGGTTTAAAGCTACGCTAAAATCTTATCTGACTAATAACAATTCAAGATCTACTCAATGAAGTATTCTGCAGTCACAGTGGAGCTGCATAGGTGGAAGACAGGTCAAATGTTAACCTTACATTTGTCCATGAAACAATAGCCTGGAATAGTCTGTGCTTCTCCTCCAAGAAAAGATCTTTCTCAATAGTATTTCTTTCACTTGTGTTTGAAAAAGAAAAAAGTTATTGGACAAAATGTAGATTGTACAGTGGAGATATCCACATCTGAGACAAATGTATGGTGACTTGTATGGCCAATGGGAAAAACTGTGAAGTGCAAAAGTAATTACAGATGAGATCAACTGCATGCCAGAACTTTTTTGTGTTCACTCTCTGCAAAGGAGATTTGGATCTCCAGGTGGGATGTGTGTATTACAGACACATGAATTTGCATGAGTTCAGTTCTACATTTCATTGTCACCTCAAATAGCATTATTAGTGTCATATTAGGACACTATGTCAATGTGCCATATTAATGTATCAATATGATGCCATCTTAGTATATCAAATGCTTTAGTATGGGCATTTCTTACAGAACTTTTTTATTCTTCAATGATGATCTAACGTCGTTCAAAATGTTCCTTTCTAATTTTTTTCTGTTATTACTGAAGTTTACCTATGCATTAGTAACATAAATACTTTGAAGAAGAGTTAATAAAAAAGATAAGATACACTTTATTTTACTTCAGTAAATAGACTTTTCAAAGTGTATACACAAAGCTTCAGTGGCAATTTGCAAAAGATGAAAATAAAGGGATATCTTGAAGGAAAAAGGAAAGCACTGAAAAATGACTGTACAAATGGATGAAACCATATTAATAAATAGGGAATTTAAAAAAGCACAGAATCTATTGATTTCATAATGATCTACTGAAAAGTCTATTTCCCTTCTTGCTTAAAGAGGAAAGATATTCATACTGTTCAACAATTGCAACAACACAGAACAATCTTTTGAGGTTCTTCACCATTTAAAGGTTGATTGGTTTTTCAAGCTGTGCCCACTCATTGATCCCATCTCTGAAACATGCCAGTAAATAAAAATTCCTGGTCAAAACATTTCTCTTGATGAGACACTTATTCACTTCAAAGGAAATTATTTGCAAATACCACATTCCAAATAAGAGTACCCTGACTATGATTGGTCTTTGGAAAAGGAGGAATGAAACTTTTCTGTTTGAGAAGTGGCTTATGCACAGTTACACCAACTGTGTAACAACTTTTACAAAATTCCACTTACCCAACAATAGTTTTCAAATTGTTTTGGGAGATGAACTAAGAAAGCCTGTCCTGTGCTATTTTTTCAACCACTTTATACCTTCATCATTTGTATAGGAAGAAATGTGCTAAAAGCAATGGATGTGCTCAAGTTTATCCATAAACAAGGAGCTATACCAAAACTAGGATCTTGGGATGCAGAAACCCAGCATCAAACAAATTTCAGACTCAGGCTGTCAGTTCTGGATGATGTTTAAGGATGTCTACGTGTACACGAATCCTACACAGAACAATTCCAGAAATATAGTCAAATGTTTAATATGCTAAATTCTTGACATAGTTTGGAAATAACTTGCATATCAGATTTTTTTTCTTTTTCTCCACCAGTTGTATAGAGGCCTTCTTCACTGATAAGCCTATTTGAAATCAATGAAACACTTGTGGAAATACCTGATTGATGGAGATGATTGCGCTAGGTTCTGGTCATGCCCTCTTCCAGAGTAGAGATTTTGAAAACCTTGAAAAGATTCTTCTTAGACATAATGGTATTGGTATGCTAGCATGGAAAAAAAAGTGACCTAACTAGCAGTATGTTCATTTAACTGTATTTTTACATTGTATATTAGAATAACATCATAGAATGGCTTGATTTGAAAGAGATTTTACAAATAATCTAGTTTAAACTATCCTGATATGGACAGAGCTGCCACCTGCCAGATCAGACTGCCTAGGTCACCATCCAAGCTGTACTTGAACACCTGCAGGGGTAGGGCATCCATAAGTTCTCTGAGTGATCAATTCCAGTCCTCTTCATCATCCTCTGAGTAAAGAATTTCCTACTAACAACTAAATTAAATTTCACTTTTTTTAGATTAAAATAATTCTTCCTTGTCCTGTCACTATTAGACTAATTAAAAAGTTGGTCTCCCTCCTGCTTATAAGCTCACTTCAAGTACTGGAAGGCCACAGTGAGACTTCTTTGGAGCCTTCTCTTCTCTAGGTTAACCAAGCCCAGTTTCCTCAACCTTTCTTCATAGGAGAGGTGCTCTAGCACTTTGATAATCTTCAAGACCATCCTCTGGAGCCACTCAAAAATTCCCACGTCTGCCACGTCCTGGAGGCCCAGGCCTGGATGCAGAACTCCAGATGGGCTTCTTTAGGGCAGAGAAGAGGAGGACAGTCACCTTCCTCACCCTGCTGACCACCCCTCTTTTGATGAAGCGCAGGACACAGTGCATACTGCTAGCTTGCACCAAGCTTTTCATCCATCATTCAGTCCCCAAGTTCTTCTCCACAGGGCTGCTCTCAAATTCTTCTGCCAATCTGTATGTATATTTGGGATTATCCTCGCCAGGGTTCAGCACTTTGCACTTGGCATTGTTGAAACTCATTCTGTTCACATATGCCCACTTCTCAACTTTGTTCAAGTTCCTTTTGATGTCATTCCTTCCTTTTGTCATGCCAACTGCACCACTCAACTTGGTGTAATCTGCAAACTTGCTGAGCATGCCCTTCATCCCGCTGTCCAAGTCATTGATAAAACCAGTCCCATGACAGACCCATGGGGGATATCACTGATATATATACCTGACATAATCTGAAACCTTTGACCACAAAGCTCTGGCTGTGGCAATCCAGCCAATTCCTCCTCCAGAGAATAGCCCAGCCTTCAAATCCATCTCTCTCGAAATTAGAGATAAGGATGTAATGTGTCACTGAGTCAAAGGCTTTACACAAGTCCAGATAAATGTCATTGGTTTGTCTTCTCCTGTTGACTAATGCTGTCACTCCATTGTAGAAGACTGTCAGATTGGTCAGGCACAATTTATCCATTGTGAAGTTGTGCTGGCTTATCAGATCACCTCTTTGTCAATAGGAGAAAGAAGTTCAAGGATCAGTTCCTGAAATACTACTGATAAGGGTGGGAAGCTTTGCAGAGTCAGAGAAACAAAGTCAGAGCACCACTTGCTTAGGTGATTCAAAGGACATTATGTGTCCCAATCAAGAATTTCAATTTCACTGAAAATCACTCTTCCTTAAAAAAAACCTAAAGATTTTTTTTCATCCTACAGTTCAATATATTTCATTTTGATCCTAACTTGACAGGTGCTTCACTTTCTCTTTTTTTCTCATTTTGTTGGTATAAACAAACAAACAAAAAAACTTGATTATACTTTATATACATATATGTTTAATAATACTCATGCTTCATTTTTATTTCTAGATTTCGACTTTTATTATATGTTTTAATTTCTGTTGTGAGGTGGAATTAAACTTGACTTCTGTAGTTTCTCACTCTTTCCACTACTTTTTCGACTCCATGATATAGATTTGTTGCTGATAAGTCCCTGTTACTATTCCATTAAACTTTTTGTTTGTTTCAAATGTACTTGTGATGTTCATTAATCCATATTAACATCAAAGTCAATACATTCATTACATTCTACAAGTCTCATCAATTTAGTACTAATAAATAGTAGCTGAAGCTAGTATTCTATTTCAAATACATCTAGGTCTGTTGGCTAACATCTAATAGATGTCTCAAAGGAATCCTTTATTGTGGCTCTTATACATCCCTCCACTAAAGGAATCCTTAATTAATATTTTCATCAAATGTCTTAGATTTTGGGCCAAAACACAGCTACTTGTCATGTTCTCACCCAGTGGCTATATCCTTTTAAGTTTCCCTTTGCTGCTCCAAGTTTTACTTCCTAATAATTGCATGATCAAACACAAAATGGCTACACTCATTAAAGAAACAGAAGTGTCAGATTTTAAGTATTTAAAAGGACTTTTGCTACACATACTGACAGTGAGGAACAAAACAGAAAAATTGATGCATTGCAATTGAGCAATATAAATGCAGAGCAAACGCATGAAATTCTCTCTTCAGGTCTCAGTTTACAAGCCCTTAGTTTGCAATGATGTTGCACAAGTATAATATGAGGCAGAACACATGCTTCTGCAATGAATAATCAAGAGCCAATCAAGACAAGACTTGTGATCCATGTATAATGACACTTTTTGCTAGCCTCCAAGATCATGAAAGACACTGTGTGAAGAGCTTCATAATTGTTTTATTAAAGTGTTATTAAGGGTGGGATTAACTTAAATCATTTCTGTTTCTTACAAGAGTACCTGAAGAGATCTTTATGGCAATACTTGCAATTATGAAATTATTCTAGGAATTCAGAAAGCATCACTATGTTCAACTCCACTATATAGGGGAAAACAGAAAAAATCATTTAAAGTCCCTGAAATAAATGTTAACTGTAGCCAAAAATTTGGCTCAGTGTATAATAATGCCTGGAAAGGACACACAAATTTTCCACTTTTCTGCATTAAAGATGAATCATATTTTTTTGTTTCAGCAGCAAAGCTGAAACAAAGAATAGAGAAGGTATATGCCAGGAACAAGGGGGAGAAGGAAGACTTGAATCATTTTGAATTGTTGAAGAGCTCGGTTTAATATAAAAAAAATATTACAACAATCTGCAAATGAATGAGCCATAGAAGAGAGAAAGCCATACTTTTTGTATTAAATCAGTCCATTCGTTTAACAGTTGGATGTGTTGATAGCTGAATTACCATCTGCCATATAACCAGATGTTTTCCATCCGTGTTTTAATGAATCTTATTTTTCTAATCAACTTTGCACAGAGTAAAAATCTGCTTTTATGAAGCGCTGCATTTTCCTTCCACTGCACTACTTTGGCCTGTCAAAATTGCAGATTATTTTATCAAATTAAAGTGTTTATGTGACTGTACTTCCTTTTATGGTATGAAATGCACCCTCAATTAAGCAGTGATTCTCTTCCATCCTTTTAAAAGTGAAGTAGTGACACTGCAGGCTTTCCTAAAGCAAGGCTGTGGCAATCCATCTGCAATTTGAGTTGAAGCATGAAGATATTGGAATAATTACCTCCTGCTATTACTCATGGGTTCTTGAGTAATTACCTGTTTCCATTTCCATTTTATTTGATTCAGTAATTACCTTCAGAAAGACTGGTTGTATGTCCACTACCTGAAAGGACAGTAGTCAAATTAACCAGTAAAGATTTGTCTAAAATTGTCAGCATGAAATTAAAATGCAATATGATATATATGAATAGTAAAGCAGTAAAAAGTTTTGTGTAACTCTTTTAACTTTCATTTGTTGAAAGTCACAGAAAGTGGCATAGATTTACAAGCAGGGGAGAGAAGATTAACATTTGTTCTCACAGATCATGCAGGCAGTTTACTTAGACGAATATCTTTGTTCCTTAGGTCTGATTCGTCACACAATGTTATATAACCACAGTGGTACAGCTTATTGCAGGATGAACTTCTGTGATATTTGATGGTTTCCATTTTGTTTTATAATAGATGTACTAAAGTTTGGTGTATAATACTACTGACTACTGTTTAGACTGATGATAAGAAGAAATTAAATCTGTTACTCCCAAAATTTGTGGGCTTGGCAAAATGCAACATTTTTCAGTTGGTCTTTAATATCTCTATATGCATAATGCACTCTCAGGAAGCCTATTCTACTAATACAAATGACCAAAAATATTTTGAAATGCTTTATAATGTATGGTAGATTTATTCACCTGTTTAATTATTATGCTGTTTTATAGGTGTAAAGCACCTCGCTTTTTAACAGGTAAGAAAAAAGTGATTTACTTACTTATTTCTTAAAAGGCACAGAGAGAACTTACTGTGCTTTTTTCTTCACAGAAATGCTTTCCACAAGAATTCTCATGGTAGCACACCTGTTAAGTATTGCTGTTTTTGTGTGTGTGTGTTTTTTTAATAAAAACTTTTGTTTTTTTTTTGTTGTTTATTCTGTTGTTTTTGATTTTGATCTTGTCATAGCTTTGTATCTACTAGCACTTCTCCTTTTTGTTGTCTCCCAGTGTTCAGCCTCAGGCCTATATTTATGCATATTCATTTGTACATAGGTAAAACGCTGGGGCAGCAGCTTCCTATGCTGAAGAAAATTCTTGGTATGAGCACCTCAGAATTATCATTCCTTTGGGAAGTGTTCACCACTGAGGTTCATCAACAAAAGCTGAACAAACATTTGAAAAAAGTGAGTCTGATGAAAGGTAATGTCACAAACACACAGAAGACCAATACAAATATATAAAAGGTCAGAAAGTTCATTACAATTTCCTCAACATACTTTTCAGCTACAAGCCATACAGTCTGTTCTACAGTATAAGTTGAAATAGGCCCCTGCCCCTCTTGAGTGACTCAGTATTAATCACAATAGAGAAAGAGAGCTAATTGCTTTACAGATCAGTGGTTATGCCGTCATTTGGTGAAGGAGTAACAAACGCTAACATAAAATTTGTTTATAAATAAATACTTATGCCAAACAAAAAGCTTCAACTAGAAGCCTGACAGTCTGAATTTTGAACAGCCCTTAAGGCAGTGAACTAGAAAACTTACTAGCTTAGCCTGACATCCAGTTTGAAGCTGATCGCATGAGTTAGAGGTTAAACAGGATTCCAAGGGTTTTTTCTCTGAAATTAAGATCATAACTTTACAATGCAAGGCAAAATTCTCCTACTCTTTGATCTTGTGAATACAGCCTAAAAAAGCCCTAACTAACAGAAGTTTAAGCCTGGAAAATAAAACTTATACAAAAAATCATTTAAATTTGGAAAAATCTTTTTAATTGAATGAAGAGATAGGAAATTTCCTTACTGACTTCCTACTCTCAGTTCTAATTTATCTTTCAATTCAAACATCAGAATGATACTAGAAATGATTCCAGGGAAAGCAGTCAACAAAACAAACAAAAAATTTCAGATATGGCCATGCTGCTTCTATCCCTTACTGATGTAGCACTGCTGTTCCATCAGTGTTCTGATTCCTCTGTCTCCTTTTCAGCTTCTGCTTGGAAGACCCTAATTAACTAGGGTAAAACTCATCTCCACAGTTTTGAAAAGTGATAATGCTATCTCAGACACTTGATTTCTTAGAAAGGTTTGCAGAGCCCCTGACCAAGAGATATTGGGGTTGTATTTATTGCAAAGAAAAATATCAGAATAGATACAGATTTTTTCCAAAGGCAAAAGAGAAAAATCTGAGTCTAATAATGGCAATTACATTTCTTGTTATGCTTCTGGTCTTCTTGACTAGGAAATACTATTTAGGGATAGAAGATACAATGTCTAGTCTCCTGACATTTTTCTTTTACTGTACTTTGTTTTGCTGTTACAGCTTTCTCATTACCATTTTGCATAATCTTAGAAGACATTTTATGAATAATCTGAAATTTAACACTGAATGGCACATGTTCTGTATATTTTTATTACTATAAGTTAATATAAATGTCAAGTAGAGGAGATACATAAGGAGATTGGACACGATTACCCTGAACAATAGCCTTCCATTCAATAAAGACTCCTATACAAAGTACCAACAGTGCTTCAAGAAAAAGAAAATTTCATTCACTAAAGATATATCTTACCATAGCTCAATATTCTACTCATTACAGGCCAGCTTCTAAGAACTGTCTTTCCAACTTTAACAAACTTGTTTGAATGAAGAGGTCCATAAATATACGAGATCTTTTTCCTCAATATGCTGTTAGAAATTTTAGCTAATTTTCTTGAAGTAGGTAGTGTGCTTATTGAGGACAAAAGCACCCCCAAAAATTTGGTATTGATGAAGCAAAAGACAGAACAATTGCTCTCGCATCAAAATAAAACTCCCTGTGGGATCATCAACAAACAGACAAGGATACTGTTTATCACTAGGTAAAATGTTTATTAATGAAGAGTAAATATTTCAGCCCTTTTTTAAAAAAGAGTGGACTGTTTAGTGTAGTCACATTTTTAAAGTCGTATCTCACTCTGCCATGTCCAATCTGAGCTGAGGTGGGGCCACACGTCTGTTTTAACACTTGTATTCACACACTTAAGTACTTCATTTTATTCCAATGAAAATAATTTAATTGAAAGGTAGTACTTTACAAGCAGGAAAATCTTTATTTGAGCAACCCTTTAATCTTTTAAATGTTGGTCTAATATCTTCCTCATCTTAACAATTCCTTCAAATGTGGGGATTTTTTATTTCATAACTACCTCATCTCTTTCTGCAGTGCATCTCTACAGAGTCATTAGTCCTACATCTAGCATTCTGCTTTCATCATTTGAAAACAAGTGTGTTTTGTTTTTTTTTGTTTTTTTTTGTTTTTCCCTCTCTAAATTTATGTTCCATGAGATCTCATGAAGGCTACAAAACCAAGATGCTTATGACGTCCTTTGTGGGAAAATACTAATCACATTACTTTGGTTCCCCAGTGCCAGGTCTTCAGCGTGTTCTTTGAGAAACTCTGAACCTATTCTGAACAAAAAAAAACTGACAGGGAAACAAGACAGAATCCTTTCCATCCACTAGTGAACTAAGTAAGTTTAGATTTAACAAAAGGATAGCAACATCCAGTATATCAACATACTAGCATGAATATGAGTCAATTCTATTCGCTTTATATGGCTTTCCCAAGTACATGGCTTATTTAACTCTCTGTTCCTCAGAAACTTCACTTGATATTTATCTATATACTGAGGATACTGCTGTATGAGGACAGCCAACGTAACTGATAAGAGTGACAATGACATATTGCGTTTTGAGACAGATATATGGAACACCTGGCCTACTGGCAGAATGACACTCTGAAGTCTTGAAAGTTCATCTAATTGTTTTAGACAGCTTCCAGAGGGCACACTGTTTAGTAACTGAGCTAACACAATCCTCTATTATTTCCCAGAGCCTGCAACAAATTTGAAATGTATGCTTATTACTTTGCTTTAGTGGCTTAACATTGCCTGAAAGGAAAAGCTTGCCAATTTATGTCTTATGGTTGCTTTATGACATGAAAAGAGCATTTTTCTACTAAACATTACAAACAAAAGCAAGCAAACTTTGTTATCAATGACACTGAACAGAGAATCAACAAAAGATGAGGGATCCTGGGATCAGCATACTTAAATATCAAAAATCAATTAAAAAGGGCAATTGCAACACATAATAATTTGACTTTTAAAAAGAAAACTGAATGTGTTCATTGTGACATAAATTTGGAAAGTAGAAGAAATAGAATGCAACTTCTGTTTCTTCTTTGGATGATATATGTGCTTTTTGTTGACTTTATCTAGTGTAGCATCTTATTCTCTTATCTATATTATAAAGTATTAATCATTGACTCAGTAGAAGCTACATATGAACAAGAGAGAAGCACTCATGCTAATACTGTTTACTAATGAAAAAATTATTAGTATTTCTTTATGTGTCCAAGAGTACAATATCTCTTTCTAGACAATATGAACTAATACTTGCTTTATAACAGCTAGTCATTTTCACTGTATTTTGGTGATGTTTAAAAAGATTATCCCTCAAAAATTAATTTCTAAAAGCTGAATTATAAATTAATTATATTTAAGTGTCATTTTAATTTCATGGAGATTTAGTTGCTCTTTTCAATTTACAGTGACCTTAAATTTATTCTCATACATCAAAACAGTAGAAAGCAGCTTTTGTATCTGCTAATGTATGGAAAATACTGTGGGCCTTCGAGGCAGTCATTGAACATGATTATTTTCATCTGTGCAGAATAAAATCATAGCTTCTAGAATGGCATTTTTCTGTCATTATGGCAAGGATTCCTCCTACTAGAATTCAGACATCTGATCAAAGTGCCTAGGGAGAAAGCAAGCTGACCAAAACTTACCGTATTCAATTTATTAGCAAGAACATCATGTATTTTAGTCCCCTCACCTCTAATAGAATAATACTTCCTTGAGAAAACAAGATGTTTGGATTACCTATTTTATACTTCCAGGACTAGTGAGCAGAGAAGGTCACTTTGGAAAATATAATTTGTATTTGGCAGAAGACATAGGGGTTCCAACAAGCATTTTAATAGGAGCTCTCCATGAGAACAAAATGTACTCTGTTATATTCATCTGTGTTTTTGTCTCCAAGGAAAGATCCTTGTAAATCTATCAAATACAGATCAGTCAAAAAACTCTTTTGTCCTTAATTTAAAATTTACATTTCTTTGCTTCAATAAAAAAGTAGTAACTATAATTAACAATAGAATTTTTGAAATGAATGAAAGGAAAATGAAACTATAAGGAAAGGCAGAAGCAGTCACACAAGTCTTGAAATAAAGCTTGGATGAGTCAGTAAGTTAGAGCTCCTTCACAGATCATTAAATTTGATGATGAAATTCATGTATAAAGCTTTGTGACCTGCAAAATAAATAGTCCAGGAACTGCAGAAGCTGTCCAGTATGTCAAGGATAAGTAGATGTGCAGCACAGAGTTTAAAATCAAAACAAAAGAGCTTTCCTGTTCTACCCAGTCATTGTTAGCGCATGGTGTGTCTTAAGGAGTCTTTTACACAGGATTCCACATCTCCCCCTCTAAGGCATATAGGATGTAACCACCCACAGGGAATGTATTCTTCACATTTTTATTCTCACTTTTTTTTTTTTAACCAAATTGCTTTGAAAATTAGAAGTGAGAAAGTGTCATGTGTCTATGTAAGATAAAAATCAATGTATTTGCTATAATGTATTTACAACAGAAGTTTCTCTCCAGAAGGAAAGACATAGACTCTAGTAGTTCAGAAAAGAAACTATGTGCATTAAAATTACTCAAGATAAAACAGTAATTTTTGTGATGACTTCAAATGAAAACATCACTGCTTTATATTGGAAGAAGTGTTCTAATCATTTCTATGCCTTACAAACCCACCCAGTGTATTCTGAACTCCCACTGGATTCCATCTAAAATTGCAGCACGCAGAACATGTGGCAAGGAATATGCAAAATGTGGAAAAGAGCCAAATAAAGCTCAGTAGTTTCTATGCAAATAAATATGTATTGAGATTTACCCTACACATTCAGTACTGGAGATTCCACTCAAGAATTGCAGAGTTGAAAAGATATTAAATAATTGAGAAGAATGTTCTTATAGAAAAGGCAATCAAACAAGGATGTTGTGTCTTTCTAACTCATTTTTAAATGTCCTCTGAATAAGCCAGTACCATGAAGCTGTATTTTACTTCTCAATCTGAACTCCGTGTTTTCTAGAAGCACAAAAAGAAAAGAGAACATAAATTTTGGATTAAAACTATTGTTTTGGAAATTCTGAATAGATTTCTCAAAGAAGTTAGCCCAGGAAAGAAGTACTAACAGAAATACATTTTTTCGAACTTGGGCAGAGTTATTAATACAGCTCACAGTGCATTGCTACAGATGTAAAAGCTATCAAACTGTCTGGGAAAGTTTTTTCTTTAAATACAGGCTTGCAGATGTTCAATCACTTGGCATTTGCAAACAGAATAAATATGATGCATACAGTATATATTCCCATTGGCTCTCTGTGACCCAGGCTTGCTTTTCCCCTGAAGAAAACATAAAGCATTGATGCACTGTTCCTTTCCTTTGCTATGAAATTTAATAAAATAATGACAAAAACATTTGCTACTGTATAACCAGAAGTAATATTTTAGGTCAAGAGTTGAAAGTCACAGCTGAAAACTAGTTATAGAAAGTTTTCCTGCTTTCCTGCTATTTTTCTCTCCTATAAGTTGCAATTTGGAAAGCTTGCTAGTAATCCAAAGGGAAAGCTTATCTCCATGCCAGAATAAAATTGTTAATGAAAGGTATTTTCATAATAATGAATACTCAGAAACCTGCAATTTTTGCAAGCTTAATTTGTTGTCTATTGTACATTCAAAAAGAAGAAGCGAAATTTATTTCACATTAATTATTGTAATGGAAGAAACATCTGAGGTCTGTGTTAACATCATTCCAAGATCACATTTGGCTACTGTCTTCAAATAGTCCTTGTTCATTCACTGGTACGTGAGGTACAGTATGTTTTGTTTTGTTTTGTTTTCTTTCTTATTTTGTTTTGGTTTTTGTTTTGTTTCCTTTGTACAGTGTGAAAGAAATATGTTTTTATAAAAATTTTCAATGGTAGCTGGTGATATCTGACAAAAGACGTATTGATCTGGTCTCATACAAAGATAGCTATTCTGTAATTGCTCTACTTTAGTAGCTCTACAACTCTTTAAATAGAGTAAGAGCCTCTTATTCTCTTTATTTTCATTTATTTTTCACAGTGAGAAGGGTGAGAAGAATGCTTTCACAATCACACAATACCTTCATGTGAATTAATATCCATATGTACATAGGTACGATCATAGTAAAGTAATTTATAAATCCAGGAGTCTAGTTTGGAATTTCAGCATTGATTTTAGATGAAAATATTCTCTTTCCTAACAGAAGTACAGGGGAATCAGTTTGAATTAATTCCATTTTTTAGAAATGTGAATGTATTTAATGATTTCTCTGCTGCAAAGCAGCAGATGTGACTGTGTTTTAGGCTCTGACGCATATATGGTTACTTGGAGTAACTTGAAAAGATGAAGTATCAGGGAAATTCTGCTTTACAGGTAAAATAAATCCCATTTTTCCTTTTAGAAGTGCAGAGGATAGGTTCTGCTCATTCTAACCCCTTTTTACTGCAGATACACCTGTGCTGTTTATAGAGGTACATCAGTATCTCTAGGTAGACCATATGGTAAGTGTAGAAAATACGTTTTATGACATGAAAGAGTGTCAGGTGCTTAGTTTTATTTCCTCATTTTATTCACTGGCACCTGCACTTAAAAACAAAATGAAAAGCAAGCAAGCAAGCAACCAACAAACAAACAAACACACAAAAAGACTCTTTTCTTTCCAGTGATTTATGATAATACATTTATGAGAATAAATAATTCATCTATATTTTGTAAGCATCTGAGAGAATCCTAGATTATATTCTAATCTAGCTTCATCATTTACACAGATATAAAGAGGGGGTAAAATATAGAGCAAACCAAATATCTGTCAAGTTAGTAACACAGTATAAAGTAGGTTCTTTCTTACCACATACATTTGTTTATATTCCATAGCAAGTCTGTGCCTTGTATACAAGAATTAAAGCTCAAGGCTGATCAGCATTTTTGCATTAAGATTTAACAACCTTAAATTCTAAATTAGGAGAAGACAAATTTGACCAGTGAAAAAATATAAGGTTAAAAAACCTCTAGGTCATTTAAATCTATGCAGTTTGGATAGGCACAATTATACTCAACAGTAGATGATTATCCAGTTCATAACTAAAAAAAAAAGCATGAAATATTGTCACTAAGAAGTTCTGCAATACTAATTAGATTCAGTAAACAGAATAAAAATTAAAAAAAAAAAGACTTCCCTTGATCTTTTTTCTATTTGAGAAATACACCATTTTCCCTCCATACATAAATTTTCCTTTTTCTGAGTAAAATTACAGGTCATTTGTTCTATCAAAGACAGTGCCTCATAACTCATAACATAACTAAATTTTTCAGCTAACATCAAAATAGAAAAGAAAAAAAAAAGACATTTCACTATTCTGCGTAGTTTATATAAATATATAGAATGACTCCTACAATTGGTTGCAGATGGAAATAAGAATGCAAGGAAATTCAGCTGTTTTTTCACAATATTGAATCAATCTGAGTCTTAAACAGAATATTCTTCAAAAGTTTGGCATAAAAGTCCAATAAAAGAAATTGATGTAATTAATTTGACTTAAATACCATTAGTTGAACCGCTCACAAACCTATAGAGTTGTATGTTCCTGCCTATCTGACATGACAGCTTTATCCTTAAATGTCAGCTTTGTTCCCTTGATTGCAACCTGTATCTAATCAGGCCTTGTCTGAGTTTGGAAAGCACATTCTTTAGGTCATTTTTCCTGTTGGACTTGCACAATGAAGCTTCTGGATGGTTCAAAAATTTAAAAAAAAAAAAAAAAATGTAATTTAGAGAATGTTAATATGAAAGAAAAACAGACTTGTCTGAAATTTTCTACATTACCTTTTACTGAAAAGTCATGGGAGCACCCTTTTTGAAGTTCTAAGGTGACTTACACTCCTTCTTCCCTTTACTGTCACGTCTAGTCACTTTCCAAGCATAATTCAGGTTCAATTTCTCAATGTTATGACTTTTTTATGTTCAGTGATGTTCAAAAACCTCAGTAGAATCATACGAATTTCAGTGTGTCTTCTACTGGTCAAAGTTAGTGACGAATCTTATTCATAATACTCAGATGCTGATGAACTCACCAACAGAATGGAAGGCAAAGGTCTGAGTTCTTGAGGACTTGAAATATGATGTCATACACTGTGGACAGTTGTCTTAAATGATACTCTTTGGTCTGTGCTGGAGTCAGTCTAAACTTCAGGCTGGAGGAAGGTAATGGAAAGTTGTTTTCTTTTTGCACAACATCGAAAGTTCTTGGATATTGCAGCATAATAGGGAGATGAACTTTACTTCTTTGAATTCAGACATTTGCTTTAATTGTGTGGAAAGCCACATGAACTCAGTGGTATGGATAAAAATAAATTTGCAATAGGTTTCTTGTAAGTGCTCTATTTTGACCTACGGATTGAGTAGAGCAGAAGTCCTATGGGGGGAAAAAGTCAAATGGGATGATCAGACATCTGTTCTTTGTATGTGCCCCAGTCTCCGCAGGGGAAATAACTCTCCATTTCCTGTACATATTACAGACACTTACTAGACATTAAAAGAATGTGAAGTACCATTGTGGGTTGTGGAAGACATTTATTCCAGCAATGATAAGATCATTCACTTTGCCTCCCTCATGCTTTTCATCCAGTTTCTTGCTAACATCCTTTCCTCCATCTCTGTCACTTCTCTGATTATCCTCCTTTCTCTGTCTTTTCCAGACTCTCTTCTCTCCCAAAACATAATTTCTAATCTTATTTACAGTCCTTTGGTGAAAACAATATCCCCAAGGAAATAAGCTAGCAAATTTTAAGACTTCATTTCAGAACTTACGTGCAGTGTAGCATTTCTAAGCCTGATAAAGCAGTCATATTTAAGCAATTTTCAAGACATGTCAGAAAGTAAATTTTTGAAATTGGGTTGGCCATGTTCTTCCTCCCCCTAGACAGATTCCAAGATCCTATCTATATATGCACATTGAGGTGGTAGAGCTTCACCATGAGACAGCTGTAAGGATATCCTCGGATGGCCAAGACAAGGCATTTTTGGGAAGAGTAGAGTTGTTTAAGGTGGAAGGGGAAAAATATTCAGTCTGAGTTTCTGCTGTTTAAAGTGATCAATGCCATTGTTCTTGTGAAGAAAATAGTGCATGAAATATAGAAAGCAGGGTTGGCAGAAAAATGTTTGCAGCCACTATAAATTAGTAAGAAATAGTGTTTTTTTGTTTGTTTGTTTTTTAGGTCATTATAATGTGACTGCAACCAGAGAAATGTATCTTGTTAAACTGCAGATTTTGCTTAAAGAATTTCAGCTATCTGCAGCGTGCACCTGTTGCTTACCAGGACAGAGATTATTACCACGGGGTTTCTCTTTATCCACTCAGTTGACACTGAGTGTCTTTATCCACTATAGTTGACAAAGATAAAAAGTATGTAATATGATTCATCTTAATGCAGTACAAAGCAAATACATATATTCTTCTTTGCATTAGAAAATAATAAGTAATGAAGCACTCAGAACTGTAACAGAGTAAAGAGCAGGCTAGAGCAATACTATAATTCAACCTTGAGATTCTTATCTGTTCAACATTAGAATCTTTTGTTTGGTTAAACAAAGTCTGATTCACTTGTACCTGATGAAAGTTTCAGTAAGTGGCAAGTACATGGAAGGAAAATAGAAATTGTATGAATAGAAAATTAAAATTCTATAAAAATACATTTTTCTGTTGTTTATTTTTACCTACATTTTTTAAACAACTGGCAGAAAAATGCAAGATGGATTCTGCTTAGAATTATACAAAATATATTTTGGCATCAGAAGAATTAAAGCTAAATTGACAAGCAGGTAAATACTGAAGGCAAAAATCTATGGAAAATGTATGCTTTCCCAGTAGTTCAGGAATCATAAGGTAATCATAATCACAAGTGAAATGAATGAGAATGCTGCCTATTTATTATGCAATGCTTGGGGAGAAGGAGGAAGAAGATGGATTTTTAAGAAGTATCAGCAAAAAGCAAGGCTCAAAAACTGTTCTGAACCTGCACTGAACCTGCATGTCAATTTGAAATATTCCATGAGCCAGAAATGTTAGATGGGAAGCAAGTGACCGTAGCTGCCTTTAACAGCACCGAATATGAAATAACTGTATCGTGTAACCAAGCAAGATATGCATTATGAGACTGAAAGAGGCATCTGTATTCAACATTCTTGTAAAAATCACTGGACAATATCACATGTGCAAAAAATATATATTATTCAGTTCATATATGAAGTCCAGTTAAAAAGAGATAGCTGGGATAGATTGCACTTAAAAGGGAATGAACTAGAATTTTATCTCTAATTTTATCCTATCAGTAGTAACACTGGAGAGAAGGAAGAGGACTGAGAGACATAACTGATTTTTACAAAGAAATGTGTACACTTTGACAGTGCTTTTCACCTGAAGACCTCAAAACTTTCATGAACACCAAGTCTGATTCTTCATCCTTTTACTCCTGGATGGTAATTGATTTTAGTACAAAACATATTACTATGGACAGTAATTTATATTGTCTTTGCACAACTGTTGATTATTTCATAACTTCCAAACAGTCCCATGGAGGCCAATGATAAAGAGTGTTAAGCTCTTTGAATTATTTTGTTATGAATAGCATGTGCATGTCTCTTTAACTATATGCTACCTATATGTACTGTATGTATATATACTTTAACTATATGCCTTCCCTCTGACATACAGAATCTTCCTAAACTTTTTTTTCCACAAATTCCACTGATTTTGTTTCTTCTCCTTTGCATTCTTTACCAGAGGTTTATTATTTTTTCTTCACTGAAGCACAGTTTAGATGGGCAGGGCCCTCTGCATTCATTGGGCCCAGCCTTGATCCAGCAGGGACACCCAGAGCAGGATGTCCAGCACCATGTGCAGTGGCTTTTGGAGATCTCCAAAGCCACTGGGCAGCCTGTGCTCCATTACTCACACTGCATAGAAGTGCTCCTGGAGTTCAGAGGGAACCTCTACGCATCAGTTTGTGCCCATTGCCTCTTGTCCTGGCACTGGGCACTACTTAAAGATTCCCTCTTTTTGGCTGAGAAATATCAGGATTTATTCGTTTTCTCAGCAAATGGGGATCACATTGCTGTATTTCAGCCTTCACATGTTTACTTAGTTAAACCTAGTTAATTTGCTTCTCATGAGCACATGTAGGCAGGTACTGCAGTTTAGCTGACCTGCTAAACTTGAAATGGCATTTTGCTCAAATGTGTAAACAGTCGATTAGCCCATTCAGGAGTCAAATCTTGCTTCAAAAAAATATTCTTTTGCTAAAGGAAACGTATGTTCAATTGAGTATCAGACTCTTCTTAATAATAGATGTAGAGGCATCAAGCATCTGCTAACATTTGCTAACTCTGCAGCTTCAGCATAACTGTTGGCCCTTTTATCCAAGTGTTTTTGAGGTGCCTTGTTTCTTTTTTGCTCAATTTAGAGTGCCTGCAATTAATCTGTAAGCATGTTAAACCAAAGAGTGCAGTTTTATTTGTTGTGTTATACCTGCTGAGATGGATTTATTCTTCCTCTGCCAAACTTATTCAAGTCCCTGTATAAGTACTGGAAAACAAACATGCCATTCTCTGGTTTCATTGTTTGTTCTGGACTATTGTAAGACTTATCCATGATGCTGCCTTGATTGATGTTGATAAACAACTGAGAAATTCTTATGAGCTTTATGGAATATTTACATAGTACCTAAATCATCTTTCCACTTAATCTATTTGGGATGAATGACGTGGTTTTGATTGACTATCCTTAGATCATTGACTTTCTCTCAATTTGATTTGTGTGTTTTTTAAAGCATTCGTACACTAGCAATAAGCTTCTGATATCTAAATCACAGAGGAGATATTTTGTTTATGCATATTCATAGGTGATTAAAGGAAATTGTACTTGTTTATTTTGCCCATCTGAATTATAATATTATCCATATTCAGTCCTGCCTTAGAAAATCCTGCTTAAAACTCATGTGAAAAAGGGCAGGAATTCCCTTTAGAACTGTTCATAGTTAATTCTATTTTGAAATAAATCTTACGCACAAAAGGCCATAAGAATAAAGATTCATACTTCCTATTATTTTACTGGAATGATTTTGTGATGCAAATTGAGCAGCTTTAGTATTCAATTACTTTTGTGCTTATATAAATGGTAGGATTAACACAGTCATACTATAGCTTCAGCATTTTGTATTATAAAAATTCAGCCAATTTCAGCAGCTGCAGTTAAATGGTATCCTGTGGTCCAAATACTGAAATTGAGGTACTGGTAATAGAAATGCTACTTTTGGACACAATTGTGATAATTAGAATACTGCATAATTTCTGAGCCACTGTCATGAATGAGCAATAAAAGGGAAGAAAAAAAACAAAACAGAACAAAAAAAAAACAATAAACATACAGATAAAAACCTTTATAGCACTGCTTTCACTGCATTAGTGACTCAGGTAGAAGGGGCCGCAAAGTGATTCCTGTGCATCATTGTAATTCTCACAAAGCTTCGGCTACACAAGCTATTTTGGCATCACCCTGTGATGAGGAAATGTAGGGTAAAATACAAATAAGCAAAAACTTCAGTTCTTTTGTGAATGGGTCCCATGGGAGCTGTTCTTATCAACTGAATCAGCAGAAAATACATCATCAGGATCATCCATAAGCTGTTTTTTTAAAAATTTTATTTTATTGTATTGTATTTTTTTTTACTTTAATTTTATTTCATTTTTTAGCTTTTATTTTATTTATTAATTTATGTTATTATTTTATTTTTAATGTTAGTGAAGAGGCAGGGCAGATGTAGAACTGGAGACTACAGAGCATTGCATCTAGAAAGTTCCTGATGTATCCAGAATTAATATGGCAACTACTGAGAATTGTTCATTACATTTTTCTGAACTTATGTGGGAAAAGACCACAGTTAAAAAAAAATAAAAATTCTCACTCTCTCCCTTGCAAGAGTCTTGACTGCATTTGTGCTGGGGAAGAACAATAAGTTAATGAAAACAATGTTCCCTTCATTAAAAAAAAAAGCCCTGTGGAGTCACTAGTTAAAGTAAGCCCTTTCAGGGGCTGGACTCTGGACTCTTCCTATAGTGATAGAGATGCATGCTCTTTAACAAAATAGCTGATTATCAAACCATACATGATGAAGCAGAGAGGGAAAAGGAAGCAGTAACTGCTGCTATCATCTTAACAGTCCAATTGCATTCAGGTATAACTATTACATCCTGTTTTAATTTGAGATAATGCCTTAATTAAAGAGCTTACAGCCAGATCAGAATGAGATCAAAACACCACCCTTGTGTGTGGCACTTGAAATGTCTTGAACTTTGGATCTGTTATAAGGATCCTCACTCCTTAATGAGTGAGCCTCAGTGTGTCAATGAGCAATGGGAAGGATTTGTATATGTTTTATATATACTGTCAAGTCATTTAAATATAATCAAATTTCTGGTCAATGACATAAGTAACTAAGGAATTGGCAAAGAGGCAATAACAGAAGCTGGAAAATGAGTTACAACATCTGCAGCATCAAATATGGAAGGTATGGATCAGTTCCTATGTAGACACCATACTGAACTTTCTACATTTATGTAGAGAAGCTAGTGAGCTGAGGTTTTGTCATCTTTGCATTACTGAAAGGAAACCAATGTAACATCTTATTTTGCCAAGTTAGGAAAAATCTATTATGGAACAGAAAATTTTAACTTTAATGAAGATTAATTTACAATACTGTTTTCTATTTTCCAAGGAGGTCATCAGGTCTGTGGACCATCATTATCACTGCTTCCTATCATCAGAGCCCAATACATAAAAGGGATGAGGCAGCTGTCAATTCAACAGTTAATACCAAGCTGTTTTCACACTTTGAATACACAACTGAATTGCTTCATTGGCTCTGTCAGATGGGCTACTACAGGTAGTAGCTCTTGCAATTAAATGGCAAACAGCATGCACCTGTCAAACTGCTAGTCTGGACCACTACTACAGTCTGGCTCCATTTTGACAGCTCTGTTGTTAGAAGAGTGTTACAAGGGTGGAAACAAATAAACTGTAAACCACGTTGATCAAGAAAAGCCACTGCATTGACAATGGTTGTCACCTTAAGTGACATAGCAAGATCATAGTGACAAACATAGCCTGAGACAACTAATTCTAATAATTCCATTGACACCTGATCCAGCTGACTTTTACTCAGCACATTAGGCTCCTTCACTTTTCAGTAGGTGGCAACTGGATAAAATCAGACTGCCCCACTGTGTTCCTTCTTTGATCGTATGCTTACCACTTGTTATGACTTGCAGTGAGATTTATGTATTGATCATGACAAAATGGCTATAATAAATTAAATTCACTGCTGATACTTCCTTTTGATAATTTCCTAATCTGGCAGCGCTTCCAGTCCTCTTGTTATATCGCCAATATTCCTGAGACAGAGCTCCAAACTACCACATTAGTAAATGTCCCTCTCAGAAGAGAATGCTTGGTTCAGGATAGGGCCCCAATGCCCACAGGTGAAAGGAAAGCACCTTTCACTGCTCATGCCAGGATGGGATGATTTTGGGAAGCAGCCTTCACCTGCCAACAAAGATGAGAAGTACGTTGCAGTGCTGCAACATGTATTTGTCCCAAATGGGTAGCTGTTATGGAGAAGTTCTGTCTATCGTGTTTGTTGGAATTACAGTAGTATGTATACTCCTGCAGCCTGGGAACTGTGTAGATCATTTGTATGTATCATTTGTAAACTCCTCTGGGACTCACAAAGTTATTATGGAGGAGATAAACAAGTCAGTGTTTTCTATGTTAGAGCTTAACTTTGTTCCTGGAACATTACTATCATTCATAAACACCTCCTCTCTCCTGTATCTGAGATCTGTTCTTCCTCAAAGCATTCAAAAATGTGTTTTCCTCACAAGTAAATGAAATGATGCTTCAAATTTTCCAGATTTTCCAGATTCTAATATATAATTTATAAGGAAAATGAGAGTTATTCAAAGAAATCAAGTGATAAGCTGGCTGCTTTTTTTAGGAATGTAACTTCATTAGGTTGATGCTTCGCGTCAGCAGAATAAAACAAAAAGCTGAGACTAGTGATTGAGAACAAAGCATTCCTGAGCAACACTGAGAATATATTAGGATGTTAGGATTTGGACCTACCTACACAGAATAATCTAAGTTTCTCTGAAGTTAGCTAGTATGACTGGGAATCATGTGGAGCTAACGGATAGGGAATACCAAGTAGGGATATGCTAGAAGAGGAACTTGGTTTAATGGGAATTTTCATTCATTCACCTTTCGGATACTAAACTAACTGGGGAAGATAAGCACTCTCATACAGAACAAGAAAAATAACCTGCTGCAGTGGATGATTGGGAAAATCCAATGGATATTCTTCTGCCTCTTCTATCTTTCTTCCTCTATTTCTGCAGCCAATAAAACAGCTGTGACCATCCAAACATTGATTACATACAAGGTGGGGCTCGGT
Organism: Lagopus muta; assembly: GCF_023343835.1. Classification (NCBI taxonomy): domain Eukaryota; kingdom Metazoa; phylum Chordata; class Aves; order Galliformes; family Phasianidae; genus Lagopus; species Lagopus muta. Next base: position 13,426,403 of record NC_064434.1, read on the forward strand.
TCTTCAGTTCTGTAGAGACACAGATCTTTAAGCACGAGATAGGTGCTTTGGCCTTAATTTCTTATGTTTAAGTGAAGTCCCTGGGCTTTCAGAGCTGTCATATCCATTCCTGCATGTCAGTGAGAACTTGGAGGAAAGTACACAATTCAAAATGATGGCATTCATGCTTCCAAGGCTGTTTCAGGAAATGAGGTCCTCTGCATTTCAGATGAGTCTATTTAGCTGTCTAGCTGTCATTGCTAAATGCATTGCAGTTTGCAGATTCACTATACTTCATATAATTTAGAAGAACAAAAATTCAAGCAACAAGAATGCTTTCAAGTGAGAGCCTGCATTGTGAACTGTAGATCACTTTAAAGTTCACTGGACAATTCAGAAACTACCACTAAGCCCATGATATTCCTGCTGACATTACTTTCACAAAGCCATCTACTGTATTCCCATCTCAAGCCAAAAATCAGGCTTATTCAATTACATGCAAAATGACATAATTAGCCTCATTCCTAATATAAAATGACAACTCCTGCTCAGGCTATGAACTAAATTGCAAATTGAACTTGTAAATTTTATATATGCAGTTGACTTTGGTTCAGTTTGACTTTGGTTCATAGCAAGGTTTAGAAATCTTGGTTTTTGATCAAACATATCCTATAAGATTTGGAATGATATTTGGCACAAAATAGTACGTAAATATTTCCTTTTTTTTTTTTTTTTTTTTTTTTTGAGTTACCCGTATAGCAATATGGAAGTAGCAAGTAACCTAAATATGAAGATGTAGGATTTTGAGAGATTTGGTTTATAACCAAACTGCTGGTTTATAATGTGGTGAAGAATTTGAGTCTGAATTACCTATATGGATTATTGCTTGTGGGGAGGTTTTAAGCAATTAAATTCCTATACAGACATTTTAAATTTCAGTCCTATTCTGAATTTTGTAATGGTATGAGTAAACTGTGGAACTGTTTCGACTGGTGTTTTTAATTGGTTGCTTCATGAGGAATATATAGAGCTCCTTGGGTAGGAATCACATTGGTCTCAATGGGTTCAGCCTCGTGTTTGAGGCAACATGGGGCTGTGCTGCCCTGAAGGAATAGAGCAGGGATCATGCATGGCAACCCTAATCTCTCGGGAAAATCGTTTTCTCAGGGATCTGCTTTGCCCTTTGGGCTAGGCAAAAGAGAGATGAATCTGAGCAGACTCTATCATGTGTTTCTGGTGCTTTGCAGTGAATAAAGAGCCTAGCCAGCAACATTGGATGGAGTCCACTTAATATCTCTCAGCTCTTTTACAGCCAAGTATAAGCCTTGCAAAGTGCGGTTCTTTCCACATACATCTACCTCTTTCATCCTTAATTATATCATATACATACACATTTCATAGGGTTCTAGCACAAATGTAACTGGAAGAAGATGAGGAAATTACCATCCAAAGAAATGACTCTTGTTGTGAAAAGTATTATAAATGTCAATCAGCACATGGCACCTGCAAGCAAAGAGCACATTACCTGCTACCCAGTGCCAATAGTAATTACAGGTTTGGTAACAGAGCAGGGAGTTCAATGGACAGCACTCAAGTGACTAAATAAATTCCTATCTATAGAAATATGTTTACACTCTGGTCTTGCAGTCTGTATTATCCATTTGCTCATTTCAAGGCAAAATCGGAAAAATAATTATCTTTTCAGCAGAAAAATACTAGAGCTGTAGAAATTTCCATTGATTAATCCAGAAATTACCCAAGAACTCAAACCATTTGTACACCATAACCTGTAATTTTGCTGACGGGCTACAGCAAGGCTCTCAGAACCAAAAGAGTTCAGCTAAGGTGACACAGTAAATGCAGAAACATGCTGCACTGAGGCGGCATAGAATTTCAACTCACATCGTTAGCTTCAAGGATAATAACTGTGAACTCCAGGGCAAACTTTCCTTATAGAGAACTAATGAGTTTTTGCACTACCTCAGAACATCCTGTACCTATTCATGAGATAAACAAGCAGGAAGGAAAATAACTGTCACTGCTCCTGTCTCCTTCCAGTCCTATGGTTCCCTGCTACTTAGTTTTACCACCAAATATCTCTTCAGAATTCTGGATGAAATTGTTCCTCTCCATGAATCTAAAACAGAACAATTTGGTTGAGGCATTGTAAAGAACTGAATGTTTTATGTGCTCCATATTCCTACAAGTTCATTTCAAATTCATTATATTTTTAATGAGTGGGGAAAATATTCAACAGAATGATGTATTATCAAACCAGTTTTATGTGAACCAGAAAATTGGATAACAATATTCAGCTTTTTGTAAAAATCGTTTGGAATATTTTATATTTAATTTGAACATATCATTTTGTTCCTTTTCATTGTGAATTGCACATCAGAGCTAACTGTTAAAGTCAGCTGCATTATGATTAAAATAATACACAGTGCATCATATCTAGCATGCCAAAATGAGATTAATTAAAATTACAAAAACAAAACATTTTGACATAATGAAGGAAAACAGTATTAGTGGCTTAATAAAAAAAATAATTCCCCATCTGTGGGAAACATTAAAAATTTTGGATTTTTTTAAAAAGAAAACCTGACATCCCAACATAAATCAAAGGACACTCGAAATATATAATGTTAGGCTTCTGAAACTAAATCAAACCCTACATAATTTGATCTATAGTTTTCCAACCTTGCTTAGGTGAAAATGTGTACTGAGTCCGTACTTTTCACATACAGATCAAACATATGAAGGTGCTTCATGTCTACACTCTCAAGGCCTTCTCTTTGCTTCAGATATAGAGTACATGTCATCTTCACATGATGCTGACCCTTGCCATTTAGTTCAGGGGTGTGCTGACTCACACTCTCAGGAAGCTCAGGAGAAGGTCTCTTTCTCCAGAATCGGAACTGTGTGAGATCTGCATATGTTTTCTGTTGCATTGCCTCCTACGCTACTGACTTTAACCAGGCCAGGACCAAATAACTGCATGTATACACCAATATGATGGACAGCAAACTGGTGTTTATTACACGTGAACCCTAGCTTATATACCCTATGTGCTTCGTCTAGCCCCTAAAGCATGTGCCACACATCAACCATAGAGCTGGGGAGGTCCTGCCGCATCACATCCCGAGGGGGGGGTCTCGCAGTCGCCTACTACATCTCCCCCTCCCCAAGCTCAATAAAACAGTTTTCTGGCTGTAGTTATTGATATGCACCACAGCACAGCAGTAGCTCTCACCACCTTCCGTCTTTCAGGCTGCCTACTGATCTCATGTTCTAGACTGTCCTGAAGATATGCCTGAACACTTTGGACAACTGCTGCATGTACAGTAATAAAGTCATTTACCCCATACAAGGAGGCCTCATTGCAAGCCTGTTGGTGGTTTGCATCCATATGGCCTCTCTGGATCAGTCCGGATCAGAGTCTTCCACTTGGACCTCCTGCCTTGCGCCTCTGGATTCAGTCCAGCAACCTAAATGAGACCCAAAGCTCATTTTTTGGCCTTGAATGCCCACAGACGTAATTTCCAAATCTTTTCTGCTATTATATCCTGCGGTAACATTCAGACTAGGTACTGGGAATAAAAACTGAATAGCACTAGCTAAACACTGTGCAGGTGACTTATTCTATTACATTAACAATCTAGATGATATCTGGACTCATCTTTATGTTACTGACTTTACTAGCAAAGAAGTAGGTCTATAGCTGAGACAGAAGCACCAGTTTGGTTTGGTTTGTTTTATATCAAACTTTAGAACACATGCAGTAATGTGAGAGTATACCACAAATAACCAGAGTGGGTTTTGTATACACTGAGAACATCATGCATGGCCTCAGATGAGGCGAAATAATGTGTGATGGTGAACACAGCTATGTTGTGGTCCTGGAGGAATACCAAATTGCTGGAGGGATGAAAATGGTTGAGGGAGCAAACCTGATGTTTAGGTGGTTTGTGCTGCCCATCAGAAAAAACCTATGGACCAAATATTGCTGAAACCACACACAGATTTTATCCCAGAACTAACATGTGCAAAGAGAATCACTCCCCTGAGAGAATCAAAGTGAACTAATGCATACACAATGTGGATACCATCAGAGCTTTGACCTCTACCCAAGAATAAAGCAGAGGCAACTGGTATGCCAGTACAGACTCACCTTGATACAGCTCTTGGTGCAGTTCCAGTCTGAATTAAAACAGAAAGTTTGAAAGAATCTGCATCTTTTCCCCATCAGACAATGGAAATCTCTGTTCCCACTCAGAGTTTTAGAATGATGACAGTGACATTAAAATGGTGTATTCATCCACACAGTGTTTTTTTGTGACCCTGTACCTCTTGCCATGCTTCAGAAAACCATTCTTAGATTACACAAGCCTGGAGAAATGCTGATTAAGCTGTACAGTAAATCTGAGCCTGAAACATGGGTAATTAACCACTGCAGCAGCTGCCAATAACTGCAGGGCAAGAGCTTCTTTTAATTTTACTTCAAAAGCTGAAGGAAGCGACATTTGATTGTAAGACTTCAGCCAACTACAGAAGAAAATTGAGGCTTGTATTTCTTTGCCTTTCAAATAACAAGAGGAAAATTACCAGCATTTTCTTCATGAGACAACAACTCCAAATCAGGATTCAAAATACAAAGAATAAATAAGCATTGCTGTATGTGTATGTATTAGAATAAGAAACAATAGTTTGAAGATGAAGAAAGAAGTCAGCAGTTAAACAAGAATGGGATTGACTCTGAGAGGGAATATCAGAATTCCAGCTTTGGTTTAGACAAAGGACCACTGCAGGATCTTGGAAAAGTCACATCCCAAACAAGTATCTCAGTTTCTTGATCACAGATTATTCTCAAAGTTAAAAAAAAAAAAAAGTTACATAAAATAATCATATAATATGCATGTATCATTTTCTTAAGTAATATTATTCTCTTAAGTGTGTCAGCTATTAAATAAGCAAACAGGAGAAGATAGCAACATTTCTACAGCATATGCTATATTTGTGCCTATAAAAGCCACATGCTCAATAGATATTCATTTTGCTTTCTGCCTCCTCTCCTGTCACAAGATGAAAATCAAGAGATAATTATAAATGTGAAATTAAATTTAAAAAATGGGCTTAATAAAAAAAGTTGCCTGCATTCCATCAATATCTTGCAATAAGAAAAGATGGAAAAAGGGCACAGCTTTTTCAAAGGCAAATACAGATATTAGTTCTTTTATCTTTTCCATATGTATATACATATATATATAATATAAACAGTAAACAAAATTATATAACATATGTTATAGGTAAATACTATATGATTTATGTTATATAGATATTACATATATAAAATTTTGTTTATCTTCTAGAATTCATAAAACAGCAATATGCATTATTTGAAATCTTTGGAACATTGCCTTCAGATTTCTGGAAAGTCTAAAAGGCTTTATCTTACCACCAGCATAGACAAAATACATGCCTAGAGACTGAAAGTACTGAGAATATATTCTCCTTTTTGTGGTGAATGAATTTATGTGATGACTTCCTAAATTGAATAATATGTAAATAGAGATTAGATCTATCATGTATTCTCATAGAAAACAATCATTTTCAATAGCCTTATCAAATTTTGGTAGCAGCCCTTACAATTTATTACATTGAAATATTCATTTAAAATTGTGTCTGTTAACTATGTATACATTATAGAGATATATATGATAAAAGGTACAACTGCAAGAGCAAAGTGCCCCACACAGTATCAGATTTATAACTGAGGCATGCTGTAGAACACTAAACAGTTTCTTCTAATGCAAAATCCTCAGTTGTAATGAAATTCAGTTATGTTAAAAATGCGTATACAGGGGAGCTGAGTAGATCATGACTTGCTCATGGTGAGACTCCAAGTTGTCACTTCATATTCAGTCCTAGTGGTTAAATGACTGAAAGAAGTTAATTGTTCAGTACCCCACATGAAATGAGATGCGTGGTCTCTGTCTGCTAGAGAAGTGTTTAACATTACAAGAACACCAACTCACTTGGCACTAACTGGAAACTTTATTGTCAGTCTCAGCATTTATGCAAATGTAGGGATACTGCACAGTGACTGAGTAGCTATTAGGTTGATGATGGCATACACACAGAGACCCTGAAAAAACAATAAATGGATAAGAACTGAATTGCTACTGTTTATTTTATATCTAGACCTGGAATTAATAAAAGGCTCAGTAGGGCTGAAAATCCACTATCTATTACTAAATTTTAATTTACTTCATAGATTAATAGAATTATTTGGGTTGGAAGGGACCTTTAAGATTTAAGACCCTGCCATAGGCAGGGACACCTCCCTCTAGAACAGGTTACTGGTCTACATGCCCATTCAGCCTGGCCTTGAATGCTTCCAGGCAGGGGGCATCCACAACTTATGACATCAGTTGCTCAGAAAGAAAATCATTTTTGGGGAAAAAAAAAAATCAAAATGTTTAAGGAGATTCACTACAGATTTGTCCCAGAATTCAATGACAAGAAACCTTTGGCACTGGCAGGACAGATGAGAAATCAAACTATCTGTATTACATTTACTCTTATAGCTATATAAAATTTTGTGAATTACTGGTAATTATTTATGAATGTTCTATAATCAATAGTGAAAGAAAGAGAACTGAATCACTCTATTCTTAACACTTTTGCCTATTTACTAGGTACAGAAGAAGCCTAAATGGTGATTTTCTGCAGGAAATAACTGTGTTGGACTAGCCACAGAATTTAAATCAGCTGATGTTAAAGTAATTGTTCCCATTGCTTCTTTTCATGAAATGCTGTTCTTCCTCAAATGGCCTTTACACTCAATTCCCTTTCATAGGATACTGGGATTTTCTGGCAGCTGGATGACACTGGATCTTACCTTCAGTGAGATTGAGGATCTAGATCATCAGACTATGGAGGAGTAAGACTGCTCCTATGGTACTGGTAGAGAAAATTATGAGTCAAATCTAGGCAAAATTCAGTTCTTTTTCTCTATCTAGATAAAAGGAAAAAACTCATTCAATTTCAAAGTTCTGTTCTATGTACAAACCGAATTTTGCAGAGATTCTGTAAACATTCATACTCTGTCTCAAATATCTCGAGTTACAAGTTTTTCTTAGTCATGACACTTTCCCCTTCTAAGATGAGATGAATTTCAGAGATGTTATGGCCAATAGTGAATATGAAGAAAAAGTGGAAAAAACAAGGCGTATATAAACTGCCTGGCCTTCTGTCTAACCTCGCAGCTCCAGGACTGATCAGTTTAAATATTTCCTGAACCAGACATTGCATCTGGGTTGCTTATGGATGTTCCCACGAATTGGAAATGACCTCACAATGCAGTAATGCAACGTTATGGAAAACCATTTCCTTCTGTTTATTTTAAGCTCATTACCTGATAACTTTATTGTGTGTGTGTCCTCCTGAGTTCCTGTACTGAAAGGAGTCCTATGAGTCTTCCCAGTTCTCCATAATATTCATTAGCTTGTGAAAATCTTTCATTCCTCTAAACTGTCCTTTTCAAGCTGAAGAGGTACATTCAGTTTAGCCTCCCTACATGCAGAAAACATTCTCCATCTCGGTCAGCTTCTTTGCCTTTCTATACTTCATTTATTACTATTATTGTACATTATATTATAGTATTATTGGGAGAGTTATTTTGGTTTTTGTTTTCATTTGGTATAGTATTATTGGGAGAGTTATTTTGGTTTTTGTTTTCATTTGGTTTGCTTTTCACAAAAACAACAAAAACTCATAATTTTAGACTTATTTTTACGTCAGCATCACCCCAAATCTTCATATGAATATGCTTCTCCTGAACTAAAGAATTTGCTGAATCTTCAGGAATTATGTATGACACTCTAAAAAAAAAATCAGTTCCTTCACAGTGCATTTGGGTAAAGTTTTATCTTAACAAGGATTCACCAGTGGCTGTGTCTTCAAGTTTCTTTTGTGTGTATATGATTGTGCAACAGTTTTAAAGCTTGAGGTAGCCATGCTGCTCACTTCTGTGGCATTTCAACACTTTCAGATTCACCCAGTTGTATTTAGTTGTTTAGGTATAAATACAGGAACAGAAACAGATGTTTACACTGATATTTTTGAATTTGACACACAGTCTTCTACTTTGTTCTTGTAGCCAAGCATAGCTTTCTACATCATTATTCTACCAAAGTCTAATATATTGTCAGTTTTGTCAGGAATATCAATTGTCTCATCTGCCTCTGTCACTTCATGTAGTGCCAGTTACATTTAAAAGTGAATTTTTGGATTCAAGAAAGGTAAAACTGAATGGATTCAAATAATGTTAACAAGAACTCTTCTTCATAAGGTATCTAGGAATCTTGAAGTGAGTGTTTACTGGGAAACAGGCTAGATATGGTATTTGTATCATTTACTGAAAACCTCCTAGTAGCATAAACAAAAACTTCACCAAACTCACACTCCTAAGTCTGCAGACTGACCTCAGATGCTCTTTGTATCAACAGATGGGTCTCTCTGACTCACACTCATTCTGTGTTCTTGGGAAGCGTCATGCCTTAGCAAGCCTGAGACCCTGAGGAACTCCATAAACCAGTCTGTGAGATAGAATGCATGCTTCTTTTTCTGCTTGTTGTAGATGAAAGCAGAATGTCCATGTGGTTTCAGCAAATTCTGTTGACAGTATTTCTGGCAATGAAAAGTGATAAGGAGTCCAGGAATCTTCCTTTTCAGTATCTGATTTCTCAGGTTTAGAGTTTACGGGATATATCTAGTGCACTTCTTTGTGTCACAAAATACTTTTTTTTGTGAGGTTTTTTCCTCTTTGTTATGAATTTAGTAAACAATAGCAAGTAAGTGTTCAGGCCAGGAAAGAGATTAAATATCTCAATACTGACTATTTGGTAATTAATGTTTCTTGTATCAGAACAATGCATTCTGGCATAATTTCTCATGATGTGACCAAAAGAAAATAAAAAGAAGTATAGTAAAATAAGATGAAAAACAAGAAAGATCACATGTCCATGTAATGATGATCTTATTCAAAGAATAAGTGCATTTGAATATTGGAGAGATTTTATTCTATCACTCAGTTGTGAAATCTCAAGGCAAACATTCAACCCAGATGAGATAACTTCAGCCTAATTGTCATGCTAAAGATCAGGAGTCTTGGTTATTACATCTGAATGCAGAACAAAAGGGTGGATTAGTAGTTACAGAGTTACTATGAAAAGCATATTAAATCTGAGAGTCTATGTGGATGATTTGTTAAGTTGAAAACTTATTGCATGAGGTCTCAGGTTCTGTTCCTGAGGCAATCCATGACCTTTCCAGTAGCTTATTTATAAAATATGATAGTAGTTCATATTTGAATTCTCCCGGCTTATAAGGCAAGTATGGATTTATTTTGTTTAGGTGGCTAAGTGCACAAAAAAAATAGAGAGTCAGTAGGTCCGAGTAATATAAATCCATGGCCTCCTTTTTTGTAGCTCAAAGAGTTTTCCCCTCAAGTAGAGGGGAGCAGGTAGTACTGCCTTTCCTCTTTCCTACTGTAGCAAGTTATGATTCTCTAATGAATACCGTACTACTCTGGTGACAGCCCAACATCTCTATACATTCAAATAGTGCTGTATGGACAGTCTAACTCAAATCAGCCAAGCAATAAAGCCATTTGAAAGCAGTGCTGTGTTACTCATCCTCAGGAGGTAACACCCGCTTGAGTGCCTTGGCTTTCCAGTGTGGCTCATTCCTCTCAAGTGTCATTACATGTATAAATAGGGAGGGATTCCCCACACCCTGCACAATGCAGGACTGTCCTTCTGTCCTACACTGACTTACACATTTCTTTTTCTTCTTATGGAAAGAAATGATGAACAATACTGTAGACAACTCTATAAAAATCATTCTTGCCAAAGTCTTGACAATCAGATGAAGAGCATATGGACAAGGTAGAGAAACTAGAACCTCTCTTCCCAGAATGTGAAGTAAAAATTAAAAAAAAAAACAAAATGAAATAAAATAAAATCCACTCTTACGCACCTTCATTTGGTCTCAAATTTATATGTCTAGTAGAAAATTCCTCTTCAAACACAAGACTATCCTTCCATGCATTTAATATAGATAGAACAAATACCTCTGGAGATAGATTCAATTTTGCTCAACTTAGAATGGTCTTCCTTGCATATATAAGCAATTCAGAGATTATTCTCACAAGCATTAGCATTCATTAGGCACCTAAAATTGTAGCACTGTTAGCAGGAAAAAAAAAAAAAAACGTGCATGCAATTACAATATCTTGGGAGGGAACAAGGAGGATTATTTTATTATATTAACCTTTTATTTTGCAAATCAGGAGATAACCAGGTTTGGGGTGCTGTTTTGTTGTGTTTGTTTCTTGTGTTTTTGGGTTTTTTTTTTTTGATTGGTTGGTTGGTGTTTTGTTGCTGTTTAGGGTTTTTTTTTGTTGTTGTTTCTTTGTTTGTTTGTTGTTGGTTTTTTTTGGGGGGAGGGGGGATTAGGGTTAGGGTTAGGAGTTCCAGGAGCATTTGGACACCACTCTCAAACACTGTGTCTGGATTTTGGGTGGTGCTGTGTGGAGCCAGGGGTCAGATTCAGTCATCCCTGTGTGTATCTTCCAACTTGGGATGTTCTGTGATGGTATGATAACTTCATCTAAGGTATCTCAGATACTTCTGTCATTAATAAAATGGACATTTATTCTAAGAAAAGTCAATCAGCAGAGGCTGGATTATTTTACTTACAATAGAGGGTATTATTTCTATCAGGACAGAGGAGATGAAGATGATATGCTCTAAGACTGCATTATTTTTATTCATTAGCAAACTCAAGCATTTTTTCAACTGTTTCACATTTTCTTTTAACCTCCTTTCTTGCTACATTAACTTCATTTTAGAAGTTTACTTTTTATTTCAGAGTATTTTTGACCTCCCATAAAGCAATTACATATTTGATTTAAAATTATGTAGAATTGAGATAATACAGACTAAGATTTTAATGAGCTTCTGAATCACTGAACATGTTGATAGTTATGAATCTAGTAGGCTGCATAATTTGCTTTCTTAAATGGAATCTATGCTCATTGTCTCATCAAGTAAGTTCTATTGATTGTTCAATGTAATTATATATTCTTTCAAATCCTGGTAGGATTTCAACCTGGAGGTTCAAAAGGTGGAGTGATTAAAGACTGCCTAATAAATTGAAACCTCTAGCTTATTTTATTCTCTGTCATCAAGTTAAGACAGATGGGCTGGATATAGGACAATTTTAGTAATAATAAATTGGCAGAAAGTAGGCATGTTTGCAGAAGAGTTTATAGTCTGTTATCGAAAAGATGGATTGGCACTGTAACTTTCTAAGTGTGTGTGTAAGAAAAGCTGAAACTGAGGTCTTCTTGCCTTCTTCACATCTCTCAACATTCACTTATTTAGGAATATTCATTGATACGAATTATGTCTAATGTGGCTGTTCTCGCCACAGCCAAGAAGAAACGCCTTGCTTAACATTAATTTTTTTATTCTCTTTTTTTCAATTTGCCTACTTCCAACTCCTGATAGTGACATTAGTTGTTTTTTCCCTCTTGATAAATCTAAACAAATCTTCTGAATCAGACCTTTATACAGCAGTTTCATTTTTTAAAACTCCAGTTAATTAATTAAAATGCTTTCTCAAAAGGGAAAAAAGAACGGTTTTCCTGATCCTTTCTACATTGAACAGAAAGTTGGCTCCAAAATTTGTCAGGCTGAAATGATTGTTTAGATCCTGAAAAAAAAAGTCCTTAATTCATTAAGTCCTTAATTAGTGGAAAGTTCTCAATCACCACAAAGAGTTTTGGACCAAATATTAAAATATGTATATGGTAAATAGTCAACAGTTTCCTCTCAGGTACAGCTGTTCTGAATCAATTCAAGTGAGACATGGCTTGAACATGGCTGTTAAATCTCAAAAGAGTTACATGTGAGCTGGTTAGGTAGAATTTGTCTGCTGTTTGTAATCTCAGCTCTTCCTTCAGTTTCCAGTTTTCAAAAACCTAAGTCTGCTGTGAACAGATCTGCTGTTCCTTCAGCTTTGCTTGGATGCAACTCAGTGTAGCTCCGACAAAAGTCTATGAAGAGACTAAATCTGGCAGAAAAGCAACCTACCTATCCCTATTTTCCAAGGTGAGCTGTTTTTTCAAAGGACAGACTCAATCAAGTACTCAGTTAAACCTTTATTTCTTTGCAGTCTAACCTTGATCCAGTCAGCACAATATCCCAATTCTGAATTTGCAATGAGAGGCTTCATTTGTTTTCTGAAAACCAAGTTTTACACTGGTGAACAATATTTTTAGAAGCCATTAAGCTCCTCAGAATAATTCATTCACATTGCAGCAAAGCAGATGCTCCTAAAAGCTGTGTAGAAGTGAAGATGGCTTCTCTATTTGCTAAACAGTGCTGCTGCTACTTTATAAGTAAAAGCATTACAGTGAAGACAAAACCACAGTCATAAATTTTCAGCAGGTAGGTAGATATTCTCAGTATTTTGTTCACAGTCCTGGTTGTTTTTTTCTCTGAAAAAATAGTAATGTGTTTGCCAGCATTGCAATCGGTTTATAAATATTTTTGAAGTCTTTCAGGTTTCATGGACTACTGCAGAGGTGTTCAGAAAGATAAAGAAATCCACAGAGAAAAATTGAACTCTCAGTCTCCCAGTTATGTGGTCAAGAGGACATCATAATGAAAACACAAACTGAAGTCCCCAAAATGTTGCCAGCTGAAGAAACACCATACTAAGCATCTTAACCATTTGTGATTCTAGTTGTGCAGCTATTGATATTACTGGAGAAAAAGCATTCAAATTAAAAAATTAAGAAATTGTGGATTCTGATTCACCTTAACAAGTCGATACGACAACAGTCAACAACAACAATAAAAAAGATATAAAAAGAAATATATGCAGTATTTTCTGGAATATCTTATTTCTGTAGAAACTGCACTTTCATTGAGAAAATATTTTACTGAGAATTCCACGCATAACTTAGAACTGGACACAATACCAAACTTCTTGCCACAAGCAGGCCAGAGAGCACTGCCCACTAGAAGAGCACTTGATTATTTCAGTCCTGTTCCCACAACCCCTTTGAAACAACAATCACCTGCAAAACCAGCAAAGAGTACACCCAAGTTTGACACTGCACCAGAAGCCTTAAGAGCAAACACCTATCCATCAGCCACTATATTCCACTGATTTAGACATACAACAATCCTGTACTGCAATCCCTTTTTATCCTCCTAATAGCCTAGCTTTTCAAAACGAAAACACTGCTTTCTAGAGCCAGAATCTCTGAGGAGACTAAAGATGAAGTCTCTAAGAAAACATGTAGGGGATTCATTCTTCAGTGTAGATATTATTCTGTTAATCAGATAAACTAGGAGGGGGGGAAAGGGGAAAATAGGATTTTTTATCAGCAAAATTTTAAAATTTTTTAACAGCAAAATTTTCCTTCAAAATAGAATTTTTACATTTAATTTCCTTGTACCAAATCTTTTCATTTAGTAAAAGTAAAAAGTGTTGTAAATCACTAAATGAAGTGGAATGACTAAAAATGTTACTCATTCATTAGTTAAGAGTCAGAAATAGATTTACCTTAACCTCTAGCAGATAATACAGATCTTTTTCATAGAATTAGTTTTACTGAAAAGAACACTTCACTTACACCTTTCATTTTTCACTTATAAGCTCTCGAAGAAATAAAGTCTCATTCAGTGTCAATGTAAAATATCCTTCACCTGGAGAAATCTGTTCTTGCTACAGTATGGCAAAGCACAAAAAAATCAAATTGTTTCCTGTTATGCTGATCAAAATAAAGTTTGCAAGTGACAAAAAACATTTCAATAATGAATGTCCATGGGCATCAAGAAGATATGAAATTAGGATGTGGAAGAGCAGTAAAATAGAGAAGTTTTGCTGAAGTAATTTATCTTCCATTGATACTTTCATTTCTTACATAGCAAGTACAGTTGTGATTCTGATGCCTATACGAAACTGATACCATCCGTGACTCAAGAGCTCTAATGAGTGACTCATCAATGCTGAGAATAGCTACCAGAGGGTCACTCTGGGACTGGAAGGCTCCTTTTAGTAAACAGAAAGTGCATCAGTTCCTGCCTGACAGTAAAATACTCTCAAACATTACAGGGAACTTAAGACACCATTTTTACATTACATGAATTAAATATTGTTATAAAATAATAACAGTGAATGCACAAATAATCAAACCAGTGAATTTTTAACCGAACTATTACAGAAATAATAGGAAAATGAGGGCTGTTGGTTTAGATTTTGATTTGAAAAATAAATTCCTTGCACTGATGACACTATAATTTAGATCTATTGTGAATTTTATCATTTATTGTCTTACTCACTGAAATACTGTCTTTTACAGCTAGCAGAACACCCTTTGGCTTCTGCACATATATTTATTTAATATATTCACATACCAACATGATTTTTAGTATAGTTCACCTAATCAAAATGTAGAGACAAATGAATGCTTTGTGCAAAAGACAGTGACACTGCAGGGAGGCGGACTGAATACATTTTCTCTGGAGATGTTTGGGATCAGATAACAGAGGAAACAAAGTTCTGAGTGCGATGAATCCTGAGGTAAGCAAGGAAGATTCAACTGCTGCAAGATATTCAGTGAAGGGCAAGCATTGAGGAGATGAGATGTGAGATATCAACTTTGGAAAACCTGGAGGTGAAACAAAAAGAGGGTATTAAAAGGAAAACAGCACAATGAAGTCACAGATGACTGTTGTTGGGAGGTCATGGAAAAGACAAATGGGTGGATGATATCAGATGAAATTTGGTGTGATACATTAGACTATGTTTAGATTATAAGACAAAAGTGAGTGTTGTATGTGGGCCTTTCCTAGGAAAAGCTTTTGGTACACAAGAGATCTATGTGTGTAGTATGGGACTGAAGGTCAGATGGTGCCATGAGAATGACTGAGTGGGAGTCAAAGAGATTAACAATTGCCCAAATGGAAGTTGACACCACAAAAGATTAGGCAGAAAGATATATTATCTCACCACAGAATGGATACAGATTCTCTGAAATAGTAGATCTTTTCCATCTCAAACATACTGTGTAGGGCCTGCTATCTCTGTATTACTCAGAACTGATACCACATCTCCGATAACTTCTCATTACTATTGCATCTGTGCACCTAAAGCACCTTGCTGTAATATATAATAGAGAAAAGCCATGGCTTTAGCCTTCAAGAAATACTAATGTGTTTTTTCATTCATTGTAAATCTGTGGCTGTAGCAGGCTGTGATCTCTGATCTCTGACGGTAAAGAAGCTACTCTGACTAGAAGGTCTGGAAAGGCAATGACAGTGTAATAGAATTTTATGATTATATTTTGAACATTTCCACTGTGAGCAGAAGGCTTCTGACTCAGATTATTTTATCTTCTGCATAAATAACAATAACAAACAAGAAGCAATCAACAAGTCATGGTAACACTTCTGCTGTGTTTCCTTCTATATTATTTTTTGCTTGAAACTAATTTGTTGAAATGCAATAAAAATGATTTTGTAGTTGTGAGAAGAAAACTGACATTACCATAGACTAAGTGGATGGTCAGCCTGCATTGCTGAAAATGGGCTTTTGCTCCCTGTGTATCACTGATAAGAATGAATGAATACACAAAGCTTGATGAATTGTATGTGATCCTTGAAGGAATGTGGAAGACAGGGATAATTCTGCATATGATTCTAAGACAAAATAACTACTCAATCAATGCATAAGACTGGGGATTAGGAAATCTGAGCAAAGCCTATAGTCATTTGGCCTCACTGAAACAGAGCCACAGCACACGTTGAAATGCCTGGCCTTGGATCCCTTGGTTTAACAGAGACTCATGCTTTGTTTATCTAATCTGATGGTGCTTCTTTATTAGAAAAGCTACAATAAACTTTCATTTACTTCATCATAGAACTTCTTAAAATGCATTTGCTAGTATTTGTGAAACACTTCAAAAGCCTTGCTCAGCTGGCACAATATAAGTTCAAAGTGTTATTAAATCATTCAACATAAAATCTCCTTTACCTCATTATATTTTATAGTGGCAACTTTTTATTATCATCTGATGGCAGTAAAACATGACACAGCTCATCTAGCATGCTTGAGAAAGGTCTTGACTGAAGTTTATTAGAGATTTGTCTGAGTGAGTAGTGAATAAAAATTGAGTTAAGGACTTCAGAATTTGTCTTTTAAATAAGGTATTAAGAAAAAAATATGTACATGGGAAAAAAGTTGCATTCATCTGGTATACAGATTACTAATGTTTTAGGTTTGATTGACTCATTTCAATGGGAATATGAGCTCTTCTAAATTTGAAATAATATTGCCTTTTTTAATGTATTTATTGTTACTAGATGTGATGCTTTGAGCATTTTTCCTCATGCTGTCTTTTTTATGATACAGCCATAATTATTTTAACTATATAGCGAATGTCTTTTTCAAGAATAATGAAGATGATGAGTTTTATTGGCTCACTGAGTGGAAAATAAGAGAATGTAATAGAACGGATTCTACAAAAATAAGACTTTTTGTGAGGATGAGGACATCTCCTTGTATTCCTCACCATTTGTGTTATTAAGCCCTCAAGAACTAACATTAATTTCTCATGTGATGCAGTAGCTTCAGTGGGGTTAAGAACAGAGCAAATAGTGGACGGGCAATGAGAAGAGAACTCTACAATACAATTAGCACATGCTGGGTAGGAAATAAGTGACCTGGGCATCACTTTCAGACCTCTGCATGTAGCCAGGAACATCACCAGCTGGTGAAGCAAGGTAAAAAAGTTTTCTTCCACTCCACTTTTTTTTTTTATATATATATATTCCTTCTCCAGCCTTCATATACATATATTTTTTTCTTACTCTGTTGCAGTGTTGTATCATTTACTTTTCTTCTCAGATTTTGTTCCAAAAAAAATCACTCTAAATGAAGTCCAAAGGTTTCCCTAAGTTTTCCCATAATCTTGTCCGTGTTTTCCAAACGTGCATTTTCTGTAAGTCCTCCTTAATTCTTTTGTAACATCCATCACTGCTTTGTGTGGTAACCAGAATTCTTAGATACATAATGTACCAACTCAAATTAAAAAATATATATTTATGCAGTAAATTGCCTTTGGCTTCACTTCTTATCAGTAATTGTTTTTATACAAATTCCTTATAGAGATATTTTATTTGGAGAAAAAAAATGAATTAATTGAGACTCAGCATTGCTACAGCTAATAGATCCCACCAAAAATCAATCCACTTAGAAATCCTCTATGAAGGAGCAAAAAGAGAGCAACAATGCTCTTTTAGCCAAATGCCCTGATATTGACCCAGCAATCAGATTCAGTGGTAAGCAAGGATAAGTACCTGTGCTGACTGAACAGCATCATTAATTGTGGGACACTCAATTTGCTCTATGAGACAAGCTTGCCTTCTGTTTCAAAATGATTCTCATGATAACAAATCTGTTAAACTCCTCCACTGACATGTTGTACTTTCCCAGGACAGAAACACTGTGAAGGTTGCTTGTTGGCTCAGTTTCAGTTTCCATGACAGACTTCAAGCAGTGACCAAACCTACTTCTTGCTCTACAGGAAACAATTTGGAGACTCAAACTAACTTCATCTGCTTAGTGATAAAGTGGCCAGTGATACATAAAGAAAGGATCTGTCTTTTGAATTTATGACAGACTGTTCACCTCCAAGCCAAGGTTGAGGAGATGTGAGTCCTTAAGGGAAGGAAGTTTCCTTTACAAAATAGAAACCTGCTTCCAAGGAAGATGGACTTGCTATGGAAAATACAGTTCTACTGTTTGTATTTCTGTCCAGGGATACCTTACAGCCAGAGACAGCAAAATAAGACAAGTGAAGTCACTGGTAATAGGTAAAACAGACTTGTATGGTACAGCAGTTTTGAATACAGGAGGTGGATAAAAGGGGCATTAACAAAATAGTGTCTTGCTAGTGGAGTGTACTGGGCTTAACTTACTAAGTGACTTGAGACCCCAAGCTACCTCTTCAGAAAACAAACACACTTGATGCTCATGGGCAGCCTACTCAACTCTCCAAGGAGGAAGGAAAGGTAACTGTGCAAAGAGGCAAAACAATCTTTCACAGTCTAATGTCAAGGTCAAAGGAGGGATTTCTATAAGATTCACACTGTGCTTATTCACACAGGAAAGAGTGAATCACATTAGTCAGATAAGTCAAAAATATATTTGTGACCAGAACTAGATTTAACGATTTCATCCCCTTTCATCCTAAAAGACCTCCAGGCTGCTCTGGACCACAAGAATTATTTCTTCTCTGGCATAAGCAGGACTAAGGAATATACAGCAGATACATGAGAGCAAAGGAGATACTCCTGCAGATAAAAGCAGCAGACTAGCAAGAAGGTTAAGAAAAGAAACAGAACTAGTACAAAAAATCCCACTACTCCATAAGTGCCAAATACACCTTCCTACCCCTGTCTAAAATCTTCCTCTCTAAAATCTTAATTTATCCTCTTCCACATTAGACCTTAGGACAACTGAAATTCAAGAAATGAGGGATGCAAAAAATGCCTAAATCCAAGTTTCTTTTTGTTCTTTTTGCTCACCAGAGAACAAATACATCCCTGGATCTAGCTGCACAATGGCTATGCATGAACATTACTAATCCATTGGAGTCACCTAGAGTGCATTACCCTTGAACAATCTACTGTTTTGATTCTATGAAAAAATAAATTGAGTTATCATGGCTTTATTCTTCTTAAGTGTTTTTTAGTATTAATTGATAAGGACATCAAGGCAGTCTTCTCTAATATCTGGTTTCTTTTGTACTTTCAAACATCAGCACATTACAGTTCAAATGCTATCCACCTTCTCAGCACAAATCTGTTGGCAGACACATACTGCTGCCAGACAGTGCTTCAGCACTCAGGAACCCACTGCTCAAAGGTGCTTAGGCTGCCAAAACTCATTTCAGGCTCATGTCTACTGTACAACATGGGATGGTTAAGATGAGGGTAGTTGCTGAACAGCTTAGACTTCCAGTGTTGATTAAACATTTCTTTTATATAATGTTAATCCTTTTTTTACATCTGCTATGCTGTTTCCATGGGATTACAGCAGGGCAGACATTAGATTTTCTATTTCATGGGAAATAGAACTATTTCCCTTTTTTATATCCCATCAAAGGGAAGGAAAGCAAAACCAAGGGGAAGAAAACTTGAAAGTGAGTCATTTAAATCATTTAAACTGTTTCAACTGTGAAAAAAATCATAGAATCATCACTCAGGTTGGAAAAGATCTTAAAGATCATCGATCCCAACAACAACCTAACCATACTACCCTAACTCTAACAACCCTCTGCTAAATCATTCCTGAGCACCACATCCAAACAGTTTTTAAACACATCCAGGGATGGTGACTCAACCACCTCCCTGGGGAGCCTATCCCAGTGCTTAACAACCCTTTCTGTAAAGAAGTTTTTCCTGATATCCAACCTAAACTTACCCTGGCAAAACTTATGGCCATTTCCCCTCGTCCTGTCACCTGTCACCACTGAGAAGAGACCAGCCCTGCTCTCACTGTAAGCACCTTTCAGATATTGGAAGAGAGCAATAAGGTCTCCCCTCAGCCTCCTTTTCCCTAGATTTAACAGCCCCAATTCCTTCAGTCTCTCCTTGCAGGGCATATTCTCCAAGGCTTTCATAAGCCTTGTTGCCATTCTTTGGACCTGCTCCAGCACCTCAATGTCCTTTCTGTACTGAGGTGCCCAAAACTGAACAGGGTACTCGAGGTGAGGCCTCACAGGTACTGAGCACAGGGACAGGATTACTTCCCTAGTGCTGCTCACCACACCATTCCTGATACAAGCCAGGATGCCATTGGCCTTCTTGGCCACCCGGACACACTGCTGGCTCATATTCAGCCGACTCTCCATTAGTACCCCAAAGTCCCTTTCCCTCAGGCAGCTTTCCAGCCACTCCTCCCCAAGCTTGTAGAATTGCCTGGGGTTGTTGTGACCAAAATGCAGGACCGGACACTTGGCCCTGTTGAAACTTAAACATTAACCTTGGCCCATCGATCCAGTCTATCCAGGTCCCTCTGTAGTGCTCTTCTTCCCTCAGGCAGATCAACACTCTCTCCCAACTTGGTATCATCTGCAAACAAAATGATGACATTTCTCTTGGTTTTTAGTGCTTTTAAACATTAAGAATATTTTAGTATTAGAATATAATTTGATTTACAAGAAACATTTTGTTTCATGTGTAATAAATATTCACATCCAGTTGTGTGAATACAGAATAGTTTTTCTGTGTTCCCTAAAGCACTTTCTTTAAATGCAAAAGTTGAAAAAGAAAATCTTAGACTAAATTTCAGAGAGAAATTAATTCCCAGTTTTGCACTGAGAAAAATTTTTAGTAACACTAAGCTGAGCAATAAAAGGGAAAATACAAAATTCCTATTGGCTATAAAATTATTTTATTTATCTCCAGTTTTTTATGCAGGTATATGGAGTAAAGAACAATCTCATATCTGCAATACACATGTATACACATAGATTAAAAAGAAAAAAGGTAGCAGAATGACAGTAATTATAATCTGCCCATGGCATCAACTTATTTTTATACCCCTTCTAGTTCTAAAATCGGATAATAAAAATGATCCTTCAAATACTAAAATAGGATAATAAAAATGATCCTTTTCTACTCCTCTGGAGTCTGTAATCCAGAAGATGGAAATGGTCTCAGTCACGAGGACTGGAATCAAATTGCTTAAACAATTCTGCTGAAAAAGAAAAAAAACATGGTAGAGAGCAGCATCCTCATCCTGAACTGGTAATTCTGCAGCCCATAGGTGCTACTCTGCAGTTGTCCCTTACTTCAAGATAAAATATTCCACTTTTTTTGCAGGTGACATCAAATTGAAACTTCTTTCTCTTTTAATAAAAGAGAAATTCCTATCTGTGGATACAGACATGCACAGCAACTGTACGGGCACCTGAGCTCTGTGGAGAAGGATCTGGGTGTCCTGGTGGATGACAGGTTGGCCATGAGCCAGCAGTGTCTCCTTATGGCCAAGAAGGTTAACGGTATCCTGGGGTGCATGAAGAAGAGTGTGGCCAGAAGGTTGACGGAGGTAATTCTTCCCCTCTGCTCTGCCCTGCTGAGGCCATGCTAGACTACTATATCCAGTTCTGGGTTCTCCAGTTCAAAAAGGACAGGGATTTACTAGAAGGAGTCCAGCAGAGCACCACAAAGATGATAAAGAGCTTGGAGCATCTCCCATATGAGGAAAGGTTGTGTAACCTGAAGGCTGAAAGGGGGTCTGATATATGTTTATAAATACCTAAATATAAATTTATAAATATATCTAAAGAGAGGTGGGAGGCAAATGGATGAGGCCAGGCTCTTCTTAGTGGCATGTAGCAACAGGACAAAGAATAATGGCCTAAAACTTGGACTTAGAAAGTTCCACATATATGGAAGAACTTCTTTACCATAAGGATGACATTGGAACAGGTTGCCCAGAGAGGCTGTGGAGTCTGCTCCTATGGAGATACTCAAGATCCATCTGGATGCCTACCTGTGTGACCTATTGTAAGGCAACTGCTTTAGCAGGGGGGTTGGACTTAATGATTTCTTGAGGTCCCTTCCAACCCCTGCAATTCTGTCATTCTGTGTAACTCCATGATGAAATTGAGCATCCTCCTGATGGAAATCAAGTTAACCATGAGCTATCCAGCTAACTATCCTCCCTTTATAGAAAATGAATGATGGGGTTCATCCATAATAAGGTCAGGATATGGGAATTCAGCTGATCTATACAGCTTCCTGTATAGATCTGTTATGTCTGGAAAAATTTTTTAAAGTTATTTTTCTGCAATGCTCCCTATTAAAATAGTATCTGAGCAGAACACACAGTTCCATAGGGAGTTGCACTGAAATAACATTTATGGTACTTTTTTTCACAAGGAGACAGCTTTCTGTTAGAATATGTTTGGTTATAGTTACCAGTAGCTATGATGGCATATTACTCCTCTGATCCAAGAGCACAGATGTCATTCCAGAAGCAATGCATAGGTGAGCTTTCCCATTTTGCCAGTATTACAGAGAAAATAAAAGGTGTTGATAGATCTACCTTACAACATGACCATGGGGTTAGAGAATCATGGGCACTAGAAGGGACCTCTAGAGATCACTGAGTCCAACCCATTGCCAAAGCAGGTTCTCTACAGTAAGTCACATGGGTAGGTGTCCAGATGGGTTTTGAATGCAGTAGAAACAATTCTCCTGTAGTACTTAGAGTTCAGAACCATAATTCAGGAGATGTAAGGCCAGATGGTTGCAAGGCATAATGTATTTAGCGCATATGACTTCAACACTCCAATATTGATATTTTTCCATAATTCAAAGATCTGATGACCGCTTTTTAAGTCTTTTTTATGCCTTGCCTTTGTTGAATGACCCCAAGAATCTTATGCTTTCCTCACCCATAAATTTAACATACTAATATTTCTCTTTTTTTTATTTTACCTTCAGGATACAAAGTACTCGTTTACATCCTTTGCCATTGAAATCATTATTAATTTGCATGTGTCAAGTTTAGTCCTCCTAACCAAAAAAAAAGCGATCATAAGAACAGAATATTTTGTGAGGGGCATTAAAACACTTCTGCCCAATCTGAGTGCTAATCAAGGACTATCTTAGCAGACATCTAATGCCATCTATAGCTGGACAAGTGGATGCTTTTTTCTGTTCATTGTGAGCACAGTCCCCACTGGGATCAATTTACTTTTTCATTCACACCACACAAAAGAATGTGTCAATAGTGCTAGCAGTGACGTCAGTGCAGTCTGCTGCAGAGAGCCATGGAGAGTGCAAGTGCTGCAAATGAGAACAGCCGTCGATAACATGCTCCTCGGATGAAAACCTTTCTGTTGGAAACTGGCAGCCACATTTATTAAAGCTTTGCCTTAAACTACAGCAAACAACAAATCAAAACAAGCAAATAAATCAGAGCAGGAAATGCAGAACAGTGGTTTTATCCTGAAATAATTCAAGGAATGTTGAATATCAGAAAATCTTCTATTTGTATGGAATTCTTATTTTGTGTAAGTATTAGTGGCAAAACACACACATCAGTTTTGGTGCATAATTCACTACCTAGGGAACAAACTGCTGCTGCAAGGGGACATACTAAGCTCTCTGTCTCACCCAGAGATCAATGCAGACTCTGGATGTAACATGAGAGAAGGATTTAGTTCACTGATTTCAGAAAAGGCAGGAAAAATACTTTTTTTCTGAGTACGCAGCACCATTTGCTAAGTGGTGTTTATGACATCTTTTGTTGTGCAGCATTCTTGATCTATTCAGTACAGAAAATGAGACACCATTATGGCTGCAATAATGAACTGCTCACATCTCACTAAATTTTATCAAGTATTTAGTTAGTTTGGAGCAGCTACTAATTCTTTATCTCTGGAAACACTCAAATGTTAGGTTTGTTTTAATAATCAATGTTTTATCTAAATTGAGAGATTGTTAAGACTATTCTGCCAAAGCACATCTTAAAGAAATGCATGAGTAATCTCTTTCCACATCACTCATGTCACTCAGTTGCTTTCAGGGAAGTAAGGGCTTAAGCAGGCTGACAAACTGTAAGCTAGGCGTACAAAGGTGTCTGCGATGGTAATCTCTCAGTTGACTTCAGTGCCCAGTAAATCAAAGCCTAAAATGTAAAAACTCAAAGTTGAAAGCTGCACCTAGCCCATAATGAGTGCTACAGTAGCACATATAGGCATATCAGACCAGCTATAATTTAACGAGCTCAGTGTTAATGGCAAGGAGGTCATGGTGCCTGCATAGCTTCCCAGTACCACACCCAGCATCTCAAATGGCCTCACTTATCCCACACTAAAGCTGGTGACGCTGCAGCTTTCCTGTAATGACATTGCTGGTTACACCAAAGTGACTGCCTACATTGTGCTATCTGAATGCAGCGTAGAAACAGCCTTACGGAATGGCAACTTTCTGTAGCTATGAAACAGAAGAAACTTTCTCTGCTATCTTCCCTCTTGCATATCATGAGAGGACCAACCCTCAGAGCATAACTGAGTCTCTGTGTTTGTTTGAGTCTGTCTCAGTGCAGACATTTTCTATGAGTAGGCTAATTTGAACCTATTGGGAGGGGCAGCAGTGAATGAAAAGAAGCCAAAACACATTGGTTGGAAGAAGACTAAGGAAATAAGTAATTATTTTCTTTAATAGGGAACTACTGGAATGATTACAAGCTGATTGAAGTGTGTAGAAGTCATTTTATTGACATCATTAAAGTTTGGTTAAGGAACAAACTAAGTCTGATCCAGTAGTCCTTAAAATGAATGGAAAAATCCTCATCATTTTGAGTGAGGCTAAATCAATCTGCAGACTAAACTACTTGGGCTAATGTACAATTTCAGGAGAAATAGTACAGATGAGCCACTGAAAGCTGGAGCAGTACTGGTTTGCCATAAGTTCGTTTACTTCTTGGTCTAGACCTTTCTCTGCAGCATCTTTAAGAGAGTCCAGATTTATTAGTTAGAGATTAATAAGATCCTCAGGTTATTTCAGAAAAAATCCTGAAGCCCAGAGGTGGGAAGAAGGATTAAGATGATCAGATTGAAGCAGTTCTTTATACAGGATTGCTGACCTATGTGCAGTGACTAGAAATACAAACATAGCCTTTCTTCTGTGTATACATATACTTACACGTAAACTGCCTGGAATATATACCAGGCATTGTGTGGTGTAACACTGCACCATTTCTGTTCCAAGCCTGCTAACAGAAAAGGGTGGGATTGTTAACCCTGTGGTTTCACTGGGGTAGATGGGTTATTCTACAAAAGTATTTTCTTACAGAGGCAAGTTGCTGTTTTCTCCTTGAGAAACTGTCTCTGTATTTATGGTCATAGATTCAGGATGTTGTGAATTATCACCACCCTACAGGGAACATTTTACCCATTCAGTTATATTTTGTACCATCTCACTTCATTGGGTTACTCATACAGTGAAAATACTATTCATTTATATGTTGATAAATATGTATGTACATATATAATATATGTGCAAGCACACCAAGGAGGGAAGTTTATATACCTTTAATTTAGGGGTTATTCTTGCTGAAGAGCAAACATGAAGGTGATTACTGAGACACTGCATGTTGCCTGAATTTGTATTTGTATTTGTGTTTGTGGATGAGCATCTGATAAATATATACATATATTGCATATGTATGCTATGGACATATGCAATGCATAGATATTACTGAAGGCATACAGGTTATACAAGGGAGAAACTGTGTGAAGGAAAAAAAAAACAAAAACATTTTACTTAGCTTTTGAATAAGCTGAAAGATATTTTGGCTAGGGTGCATGTTCAAATTAACAATGTATAGCACTAATAACTGATTGCAGTAAGTCAGCTGGCCAAATCTCCACGGCAGCTGGACAGTGTAAAAGCTCAGTGTCCTGGCACCACAAAAGGGTTTTTGGCTGTAGCAGCATGGTCCTGAGACCTGTATTCTGCTCAGGTGCAGGGCTGTACCATGGGAGCAGGGGCTGGGGCTGCACGGTGGCTCTGAGAAGTTGGTAACTGCAGCATCACTTTCCTGGAAAACAAATACAGAAGGAACAGGAAGAACAAAGGTGGAAGCAAAATCAATGGGCTCTGTTAGCAGGGTGAGTGATAATGGAAACAGAACATCCGAATTTGGCTGCAGTGAATCAAAAATCCAGCTTTTATGTAAGATAAATGCAGTGTGTTGGAGAGTCTCGCCTTTGAGCTTCTGTCAGCCCCCCCAGGCAATGCTGAATCCATTCTGATTAGCTAGTGATTCTGCAGCTCTGCCAGCAGTTCTTTTTATTTTGATAACACCTGGATTTTTACATCTGAGGGTCCCTAAACAGCAGCAAGCACCTTTCTGTTTCCTCACTGCCCAGCCTTTCAAATGCTGTTAGGGAAGATCTGTCCTTCACACTTGGTGCCCTCTGAAAGGAACAATTAATCCAGCTGACTTTTTTCTTCTTTTCCTGACAAATACTGCAGCCTTAGCATAGATTCTATCTTGGGTCCCACAACTCTAATGTCATGCCTGCAAAACTTCTTGCCTCCAATGGGCTTTGAAAATATACAAATATTAAGTGATACTATTCCATAAAAATGATAACTCTACAGTTACAAGTAAGTGCTCAACCGCTCCTATTCTATTATGAAAAATGCAATGAGTAAGAACTGAGACTGCATTTGCTGACACAGGAGTGGTCCAAATGACTTTTCAGCCAGAGACTGAACCTGCAGAGAGTAGGAAAAATTACTGTAATTTAGACATGTGAGTATCTGATTTCCAGGAGCAATCAGGTGCTTAAACACTTACATAGGTGCAGTTTCATCTGCAGCTAATTACATGCTTAGAGAAAGACCCTGGTAAGGAAGGACTGAAGGCTGGATCCTAATTTGTACTTGCTCCCGGAAAAGATCTCTTAAATGAAAACAAAAGAGTATTTCAAAGCAAAAATGTGTGAAACACATTATTTGTGTCTAGATAGGACCTTGCTTATCAATATCCTGAAGCATTTCTCATTCACTATTTGATGGTAACGACAGAATTTCACAGTGTTATAAAAATTAAAAACTGAACCTTGGAACTTAGATTTTAAACAGGATGAACCAGTCCGTGTTAGTTTTCTATGCAATTACAGCAAGAAGAAAGATGGAGAGAGTGATACAGTTGAAGCTGTAAATCTATGCAAGTCATCTATGTAGAGATTCTCAGTTCAGAAGAAAAAATGTCTTAACTGCTGACCACAATTAATTGCTAGTTATTGAAAATATTGATGCTTATTATGAGAAAGGAAATCAAGTCACATGCCAGCCACTTAAGTTATGGTAGATATGCGTCTTCTCATATGTACATAACCCAACACGCATCTTACTGAAGTGGTAGTAAACATGGACAAAGCTGCATGCTATTTGTCAAACATAAACTCTGAGAGATGTGCCAGAGCTTGGCACAAAGGCTGCAGCAGAAATGCTGGACCCTTCCACGGGATTGCCTGTGTCAGTCAGCACAGTATCCTTATGTCACTGATTCTTACATTGGTGCTGTTTTTTGCAACTTTTTTTTTTTTAAGAAGGTGAACAATTTTAAACAAAAACATACGGAGCCCTTGAGAAGACAGATGAACAAGAAAACAGAGATTTTTGGTGGGTTTTCTTCAGTTGATTGTTCTCCCCCCAAAATGGGGAGGTGGTTAAAGATTTTGGCACTGAAAGAATTTGATAGTGTTACTTCTAGAGAGAAAAGATATTCCTCTTCTTTTTGGGCATCAATTCAATACCCATCAAAATCAATAGGAATTATTTCATTATGCTTTCTGCTATACGTGTCCCTGTTTACTATGCAGGAATGGGCATAATTTTAAAAATAGGGGCAAACCAAACTTTTTTATCTTCAACCCAACAACCCTTTGTAGCTACCAGAAATCCCCGCCTCTATGCATAAACCTCTGCCTGAATATATCAGAGAAGACTATTTTGATATTTTGCTTAAAATGAGGCATAAACTGACTACTGTCCATGTTCCTATTTTAAGTATCATTCATCTTCATAGTGAATACCATATAAAACCACTCCCCTCTCCCCTGTAGTAGAGAGATTATAAATAGGAGGGAGACTGCCTTTTTGCACAGCCTGATAGGAGAAGGTGGAATGATTTAAAATTTAAATAGGGGAAATTTAGATTAGATATTAGGAGATGCTGAGCACTGTCTGATAAAATGAACATGATCAGAGTAAGGAGACTAGATTCAAACTACTCTTAAACAATGGCAATGATGATAATTTCAGTACAAATATTATAGATTTATACTGAAAATATAGTTTAATAAACCTATATCATATTTTATACAAGTAAATACCACTAATTAATGTAGACTGTACATTAACTTCCTGTGTAATTACGTAATAGCAATTTTATACCTAGAGCGTGCATTTTTAGAATCTGGATGTACTAACTATATTGTAATTATATACTGTAATGACTTTAAAATTATATACTTAGTTACGGAGTGTGCCTATAACAAATTCCATAATTAAAATGCTGTAAGTATAGGGTTATATTTCTCACATAAGACCTCCAGACTTTAAAACCTAATGTAGATACTCTGAAAAAGTCATGAGCACTACCTATGGCATACACTAAATTTCTAAATGAGGTTCTCAAATTTGGTCACTCATTTCGATTATATTTATTCACTCAATGATTCACCTAATTTTTCAAAAACATCAAAAATTGGCTATTTTTACTTCCTTCCTTCATCTAGCAGTGTAGCCTACAAAGTTTAAAGGATTTTCATTGTACAAAAGTCATAAATTACATTATAGATTAAGTGTCAGTGCACTGTAAATGTTAAGCAAAGCATAAAATTGAGATCCAGAGGTCAACATTGTTGATATCCTTCATATCATAAATTATGAAACTGTACATTATGAAACTGTATTTGAAAGTTCCTTATTTGAAAGTATCTTTATTTCTCTTGGCTGCCTTCAAGTATCCAGCCTGCATTATCCTACAGTTTATAGCAAAACAATAGCCCAAAGATTCAGCTCTGAAATTCTCTTCAGATTTTGAATAATTTCTAATCACTGCTTGAAATTGGTACATGCAAGAATACAACTGATAAGCTGTGTCCTGTGATGTGCAAGGAAAGGAAGGAAGGGTGACATTTTAAGCATTTTCAGAACCAGGAAGCAGACAGGTAGCTGATATTTTCCAAACTCTCATTAAAGCCAAGCTGCCTTTCATCTCCTTTATCCCTAAAAACTTGCAGTAGACACTTCAAGGGCCTTTAAATGTGCCCATCAGCATCTACCTGGCCTGATTTTTATTTCAGGCCATCTATGTGCAAAATCTTCCAAGGTCATTGACCTTAAAGGTCTAAGTTCAGAAACTTTCAGGTGCAGCCTCTTTCACAAAAGCTTTTCTCACTTCTGTACACAACTGCCAGACGTACACACTTTCATACCTGATGTGTATGGCTATATTAACCTCTATCTCGAAGCACTGCAGAGAGGTCAGCGCAGCTGGAAACAGTGAGAACTGGTATACAAATGTATTCACAAGATAATCCCTTCCTCAGCATTTTTAAAGGACAAAGTTAAAATCTGGCAACCCCATATACAAAATATTTTTTTAATATATCTTTTTGTTGTAACTTGCAAGACATACACAATACTCTTCTTGCACTTGTCTGAAAATCCAGTATGATCTTTTCAATGAGACAGGAGATTTCACCTGATCTGTCAGAATGAGCTGAACACTCCATTGACCACCATCAGACATAACTATCAAACTTTGAGATGTCTCACAAAGGACAGATAAATTCCACAGTTCATCTCTTTATTGCAAGCAGATGTATTCAAATGGTACTTTTCCTGGCTGATCAAATTAGCCTATTATTAAACATCATGAAGTCTCTACAGTTCTTTGGTTGCAGGTATTTTAACAGAGAAAATCTCTGAGCTTTGACGAAATAATATTGTTAGTAAAGAAATAGGTGTTTTGGATTTACATGTGAAGTACCTAACTTATAAAAATGTGAAGCTTTAACAGACATCATCATATAAAGAAATTGTATGAATCCTCTACTGTTGCTGGACCTGTGATTGTGCTGTAACATAGTCCAGAAGTCTATCAGCCTATCTGTGCTTCACACAGTATGCCATTCATTTTTACTAATTTTTTAAATTAAAATGAAATATAAGGCAGTTTTGTGAATCAAAAGTTACCACTTAATTCCAGGATGCTTTGGGTACAACCCAGAAAGGTGTCTGCATTGCAAACAGCTACTTCCACCATTCCCTTTTGCATCAGAATTGCCACTTGTGATAGTTTCACTCAAGTAGATTAAGCTTCATGCACAAGTAATGGCAGGATTGGGACCTTTTACCTTTTGTTTTTTGGTCTAGGAACTGCCTATTCAATTCACATAAACTGAGTCAGCAGTCAATGAAATGAGTATTTAAATTCTGCTGCCACTGAAAACTTGGCAGCCCTAGGGATACTGAGAACAGAGTTCCAGTCCAAGAATTCTGGCCAAATCTACTGAAGTTTTTCAGCCT
Organism: Lagopus muta; assembly: GCF_023343835.1. Lineage (NCBI taxonomy): Eukaryota > Metazoa > Chordata > Aves > Galliformes > Phasianidae > Lagopus > Lagopus muta. Next base: position 13,456,600 of record NC_064434.1, read on the forward strand.
GTGCTATCTGTCTTTTCCAGTTGCCTGTTTAGTGCCACTGCACTGGTTAATAATCCTTATTGCATTTACCCTCATAGCATTCCTTAATGATTGGGAAAATGCTTGTGTTCTTTATAGAGAAGAAACAAAGGCAGATGTTTTAAAGAATGCAAATACCTAACTCTGCTTCTCCAATCTCTAGTGTTAGAGATTAGTCTAGTAGAAAAATAGACAAAACAGGGCTTGAAGAGATCTCAGATCTTACCTTATCCATGCTGCTGTGCCAGCACAGCATCATTCATAACCTATCCACTCCTCTTTGATAAATCTTAACCTGTTTCTCAAAAATCCCCTTCAATTGAAATTTCACAGGCTATCATGAAAAGTCCAGTGCTTAATGCCCTCCTGTATGGCAGGCTTTTCTAATACACAACCTATCCTTCTGCAACATAAATCCATACCATATCACCCAAAGGAATGGAAAACAATTTATTGTCTTAGTAGCAGCCATTTATGTTTTTAAGGACTTCACATCAACTTCTCTGCTTTGAGCAGACACTTCCCCACCTCTCTGGACATCAGATTTTCTAATCCTCTGAACAATCTTGGTGATCCCTTACCAAATGTGGAGGAACTCAGATACGGATGGTTCACATCGCAAGCTGGCTAACAAGATTTTCCCTTTCAGTTTAAACAAGAGTGTTCCAAGTATTTTAATGAGTTCCTTATAGACCAAAGTTAATCAAGTTTTTACATGCTTCGCTATGTCAGATCACAGTGATAGGGTTCTTGCAAAATTAAGTCCCAAGTGACGAACTGAAATCAAGACTTGCCTCAGTAACAGCAAGAAAAATAAGATGAATTTGACAATCAGATACGAAAGTATTCGTAACTTTTCTATATTGCATTGTTAACAGTCTAGTATATAAACATTTTCTCCTGAAGTAAAACATTAATGTCTTGAAGCAGATAAGATTCTGGCCCTGTATTGCCATGTAGTTACTGTAAAATCTATATGTAGTCACTCAGCAGATTCCCTGTAAAACACCAACTCAACAGTGATGAAGAGGCTTGAATGGTCCATGAGAAATGCACTGCCTCATAAACAGAGCTGCCCTCGAGTACTTAATGGCTATATTGACTAGAAAATACTAGAGAAAACCGTCTCTGCTACCAAGAAGTAATAATACTAAAATACTGCATATTTACCATCCATTTTGGTAGCTGTGATTTAAAATTTAAAAGTCAAGAAGGAAAAATCCTTATGTGACAGGTATTTTCAGAGGGCAAAATTCTCCTACAAGTACCTGCCACTACTCAGCCCTCATGCATTATTCAGGACTTGTCCTTGATAATGTCTCTTACCAGCAGAGGAAAAATTTTGCATGCATTATAATATAGAGTAATCACAGCTGTAAAAATGTAACTGTTCCTGAGGCTATCTTAGGGGTCTCAGGTACATCTCTGGAAGAACCTCGTGCATTATTTAAATATGTGACTGACTGCCTTGCTTTGAGTAGTCTGAGTAGTCATTCATACACTCAGAACTGAGATTGGGGAAAAAAAAAAAAAAAAAAGTGCTACAAAGAATTCTGAAGAATAATAGAAAGGAAAGGTCATTTTTAGCAAATCAGTTGAGGAGGAAAACAGGTTAGCACAACTCTGAATTGCTTCCAGAGGTGAGGACATAGAAAAGGGCAGTATAAAAGAATCTATTATAACTGCAGAAAGGAGAATCCAACCAAGTTGTTTTTGAATGAGACGTGCTTTCCTAAGCAATAATGATTGAGGGCATATGGTTATGTGGCAAAAGTTAGGGTATTGAACTTTGTTCCTATCCTTCAACATTTCTTTTTCTTGATATTTCTAACTGTCTTGCTCTATTTTATCAGCAGGACTGAGCTGCAGGAAGGTGCTGCTTTTTGATTGTTTTCCTCCGTTATTTTGATAAATTCTTAGACCAAAGTTTTACACTCAAAATACATCATGAATACAATAATTAAAACAAAACAAAGACCCACGTAAGCAAAAATATCATGTGCAGTAAGTTTTTCTGCATCTTTAGCAGGATGCACTTTATTGTAAGCAAACAATCCCAAAGCAAGGCATGCAGAGATTTTTAAAAATCATGAAATGTTATGTTCAGATTCTCATCTGGTGTAAGCTATTGCAGCTTCATCAGAGTCCATACAGCTACACCACTGCACATTCACCAGCCGAGACTGTGACACACTGGTCATATCTAAACACAGATTTATTAATGTGGATGGCAGACACTGCTGAGGAATAGTATATCTCTCACCTAACTAGGTTTCTAATGACATCTAACAAATACACAGATGCCAGAACAGCTTAAAAGAACTGCTCAGAACTGTTATCCACTGCTTATTTCTAGGACTTATCTCAAACGCAAGGTTCAGAAGGCAAATGAAGTAATCAGAATACTGCTGTGGTTGAGAAGCAGATGTGATCTTCGGCTTTCAAAATGAGGCTCTGAAAAGAATAAACTGAGATTTGACAAATTCAAGTGAAAACCCCGCCTCCTTCTTTTAAACTCACATTTTTTTCTGTCTGCACTAGATCTGTCTCTTTGATTCTCCTTGCCATATCTCAGAGTTGCTGAAGGATGATAAAGTATGAGGGATTTTGTCTCTCTTTTTTTTTTTTTTAATAAAAAAACAAAAATCCATTGCTTTCCCTCTTCCTACCTTCAGGACTTTTTAAATTTTGAAATATGGCATGAAATAGGAAGTAAGATGTCAATCTAAAATTCAGCATTTCCTTTCTCTTTGCTTTAGCAAGTCAAATTACATTGTATCTTCAATATTAGTAGCTAGGTCTAAATATATGTGTGTTCAAGTGATGGATCTTGAATTTTGCTGTGGCGTGGGGTTAAGCACTGCATACTTGATCCACACTTTGCATTTCACTGTTCGTTAAACTTGCCTAGATAGTAGTAAGTATTTTACTTCTAATAGCTCAGTTACCTCCTTCTCTGCCACCACAATGGATTGCCAGCATGTCTTCCTGATTATCTTAACTGCTGAGGAGACCAAATACATACAAAATGGTTTAAAATGATAAGCACTTCGAAAGTAAATCTGCTGTTAATAAGTTATTTTGTGAAAATAATGTTATGTTATTAATATTACCTGAAGTCTAGAGGTTGCACTCTAACCTCCTGCCCTGGGCTGGACTAAAATTGGAGGAAGAAGAGGAAGAAGGAAATGTCATTCATCAACATCTCAATCATAACACTTGTAAGCAATGGAACAATAGTAGCACTTTGCTGAGCTACACTGTTTATGTCAGTATTTTATGATATGTAATTTAACCTGCCTTTCCCTTACCCCAGTATCCCCACTATGTTTTCAGACAAGGAGAACATCTATTGCCTAGCATAATAAGCATGCCAGGGCATTGGATTCTCCAGGGAGCATACACATTTGGAGCACACAAACCCATTCTCATCCTCTAATCTGGCTTTTATTGTTTCTATCCTAGTCTACACCCAATGGCCCTAGGTTATCCCTCTGGAAGAGGTAGGGGGAGTTTAAGTCAGATAGAAGATTGGCCTGATGGGGGAGATTTCTGTAAAGACATTTGATTTTTTATTCTGTTCTTCATTCATGATTAAGGCACTTGTCCCAACAAGTCTAGGTGGATAGTCAGAACTTTGGTCTTGGATGGTTGGTCAGTGTTGCCATTTCAGTTTTAGGCAAGCTGTGTGTACAGGTCATTTTATAAAATTGGAATTCTGGAAGCCTGAAAACCATTTAAGAAATCCATGTACACAAAACTTGATACAGTTTCTGTAGAGCATCATACCATGCTGAAGGGAGGCAGTATGTAAGACCTAGACTGTCTGTAGGTACGGCATTTCTGCAATATGAGTGAGAGGAAAGGCTCAGCTCTAAAGATAAACTAAAAAACATAAAATCCTAGAGCTTATTTGTGAAAGGGGAAGGCCAAAGGGAATATTCATATGGGCAAATTTGGAGTTTCCATTTCATTGTGGAGCATAAGTCATGAAGAGAGTGTAAAAACAGTGTTCTGTTAAAGCACTATGAAAAGAGAGGCATTTTGGAATCACGTAACAAAGTGACAGCAACATTGATAGTGATGTTCGGGAAATGCTGGAAGGTTTTTATTGGGACTGGGGAAAAGAGACAAATGTTCTCACTTTTTGTGAAGGTCTCCAATGTTTTCAAAGAGAATGAATAAATCTGAGGGTTTTTAAAAGTTCTGCCAAATTCAAAATTTTAATGGAAAATTTTTACACTGTCTCAAGATCATTGCAATGATCACAACAGGATTTTAGCTTTTTAATCCCAGGCAGTGGGACCACCAAGGCTGCAAAGAAAGATAAATCTGCCTTGACAGCAGAGCTATCAGCCTGCTTGATTTTCTCTTTTGATAGGTTTATGTTTCATGCCAATCAATCCTGTTCTACCACGCAGCACAGCTATGTTACCTCATAACGTAATCTACAAGAAGCCTAAAAGCTTAGAAGGAAAACAGTGCCCTCTAACTACAACAGGAAAAAAAAAATGTGACAGAGGATGGGAAAAGATTTTTAAGAAAATTATTTTTTCTCTTGAGTAAATGATTTTGGCTAATGTTTCTCAGCCTCAGACTTAGTTCTCAGCCATTCTGATGATTACATTCTGATGATTTCCCCAGGGGAAACATATGCTTAGGTTCCTATTTCCTACTTAGTCATTGCAACAGTTAAGTGAGGTCTCAATGGACAGATGTCTCTAAGGAGGGAGGTCCCATTCACAAGAGAGTACATTCTTCCACTGAAAACAACAACAACAAAAAACATAATAAAGAGCAAAGTATAAACTTGGATAAAACACAGAAGTAAATTCATATTTACTAAGTCAGAGTCTCCTCTTGTTTAATAGAAATGTAAGTTCAGATTGTTTGTTTGTGTCTGAAGCTGCTTTGGACTTACTCCATTTTGATTAAGATCAGAATCTTACTTTTCTTGCTGTTTTAGATATATATATATATTTAATATCTAAATTATGCCTACTTATCGCTAGCTGATGGATTTATTTCCCGTACTTTTCCTTTCATAAAAGTTTCACTCACCCTTAGTACCTTAATCTTGCTATTAGCATCAGGACAGTGGTTTGGGGGTGTACCTCACATATGCTGCAAATCAGGTTATTTCACTCGAGCATAATACTGTAACAGCTCTGACTTCTAATAATCAGTGAACTGTAAAATCTCAGTGCAGGTTATCTCAAATGAAAATTCCAGAGACAAGAAACAGTTTGGAGGTTAATGGAATTATCTGAAGTCTCAGGATGTGAGGCGACAATATATGCTGGATCTACAGTACTGTGCAGAATAGTCAATTCAATTTCTTTTTACTCCTCTCCCTCTCCCACTCTTACTTTTTCCCTGGGTTCTATGAAATAATGTGGAGCTTTTGACAGATGCTCTAAAAATGAATCTTGACAAGGCACATACAATATAATACAGCTTCTTCCTCCATTTTTAAAGCAATTCTCCTTCTGTGAGCACTTACAAACATATCTAGTCCCACTGCATAGTTCCAGCTGTGCTCAGCTACCCAAACTAAATGGAATTCATCATGTATCATAAATCTGAGTCACTACATGGTCTTATAGTCATAGTCCTGAGTTCATTTTGAAAAGTAGAAGATAACAGAGGTGAAAAGCAATACAGATTTAGAAGAAATGGCGGAGCAACCCAGCATTATGTCTCTATCACATCTCCAGGTCAGCCTCTGAAATACCACATGGCTTTAGGAAAGACAAGCAAGGGAAAAGTTTGAAGATAGAGTGCACACACTGAGGTATCTGAGTCTATTAGAAATTGAAGGATTCATGAAGATGGGCTTGATTTGGAAGTATGCAAGTAGTGTAAAACCTGTGACTAGAAATTGGTTGGAATAGAAGAGATAATTGTCATAGTTTAAGAAGGTAAAAGTTGAAATAAGGTTCTTGTTTTTTACAAGTAAACACATCTAGTAATCACTTTTGGTGGAAAAAAAAAAAGAAGAAATAATTGCTATAATTAGAAAAGCATCTGGTTTGGCAAGAAACATTCTGTGAAGGTGGGAATAAGTGTCTCAAGAAGCAGAAATTCTTCTAGCATGGACATACTGCCAGCAAAGGAAGTTTCTGTAATATCAACATCTGATGCTCTCTGTCTTCTACTCCTCCTTCCCCCACATCTACTGCAGATGGTTTCAGTTCCTTTACTTGCATTATATGACTGAAAATTTGTTTTGTGTTTAATTTCTAACTAAAGAGGGAAGAAACAAGCTTCAGATTCTACAGAAATCTTTAAAAATGCATTAAAAATGACCATATAAAGAATATCATATTACTATCTTAAATCCACTAAAACCACATAAGGTATAAATGACAGTTACTGAAAGGTCCAAGACTAAGTCAGAAAACACAGAATTTAGTAATACAAGAAAAAGTTTCACAGACCAGGCAGAAGCTGGGATTAAAGAACCACCATCTCTGACACAGTTGAGGCAAATTAACTGACTAAGTAGTCATAAATAACTATCCCCATTTGCTGCTGGGGGTCTTTCCTTTTAGGCTTAATGTATAAATATTGCTAGGGAGACAAGTTTCAATCAGAAATCTTGGGTACTGTAAGGGTACCTTAAGGGCTGCAAAATGCATGGATGACTTCTTTGGAAATAGGGATCTAAGCCTCTGTTTTGATAGTGTCTGTAATCCAGGCAGGAAGGTCAACATTGCCAAGTATCTTGCAGTTGTGCGTAGTGTGAAAAACTCTGACAAATAAAGGCTAGGATGGTAGGCAAAAAGTATATTGCTTTGAAATGAATTTCAGTGCTTTAAGCAAGTGGTACTGTGTGTAACAGCTATTTCTGACACTTCTTTTGTACTTTAAAACATAAGCACAGCTTGTATAAATGTAAAGCCAGGATATGTATAACTATTTTTCTGTGCTGTGCACGTTTGTATTTTTTGAGGAGCAATCTGTTTGTCCTTATGTCTGCACGATGCAACGGTATCTCAGATGTCTCCAAATGTCCTCACATTGGAATAGGAAAAAGCATAGCTGCAGCAGCATGGCAGAACTAATCAGCCTGGGCATTGTGCCCTGCTGACGCAGCTCTCTTTTTTCCAGGACCCCAGCTAGCATCTCTGTGAGGCACTAAGTGCACACTGCTGCAATTCAAATGCTGTAGTCATGGGGACAGACAGATAGCAGCCAAGAGATAACCTGACCTCCTGGGCTAGTGGGTCAGGAACATCGGAAAGGGGGGAAGGGAAGGGGGGAGCAATTTATCCAATATCATGCGATTATTACTTTTTCAATCTGAAAGAAACTGTGCATGTATCGCATCTGGAGCCATCCCAAGTGACTGTATGAGCTATTAGGTTAGGATTAGTGAGGCATGCAGTTTTTATTCTCTTGGTCACTACATCTAGACTGCTTAATTTAACAGTGTCAGGACCCTTTCTTTGGCTCTGAAACCAGAAGCATGGCCCAGACATAACCATGCTATGCTTCCAAAGAGGGCAGCTACCTCCAGACAGCCTACTGGAAGCTGTCCCCAGCCTGTGCTGGCTCCTGGGAATTGGTTGGAAGAACTAGCTGGCCCAGGCCAAAGCTGTGCTGGGAAACATGCAGTGTGTACAGACAGTGCCTGGGCCTCAGAACTATTAAATTGTTCCATAAATCCCTTCATGAAAATTGTTAGAAAGCCAGACTCTTTGAAGGGTGGCTGTTGAAGAGCTTCTACACAGTAAGTACCAAAAAGAATATATTCACATCAAACTCCACCGAAAAAAAAAAAAAAAAAAAAAAGAAAAAAAAAAAGTGAAATCCAGCACCCAATAACAAATGAAAAACCACTGGTGCCTACACTGAGATGAACTCAGTGCTTTCTGAAATGTACTGAGTGAATCTGATGTTCTTTTGAACTCTGAGTAGACAGGTAGTGCCTTTCAGACTTGAAGTACTCAGACTGTATGAGCCAAGAATGATTCATGTTATCAAAGCCCAAGGAAAAAGGGAACACAAGATTATAACAACAACCTGAATTCAGAACACTATCACATTTGGTTCCACTGGGAAAAGTAAAAGGGATTGCTTACACCATAAAAATTCTGTGACACAAAAAATAAAATAAAATAAAATAAAATAATAAAAAGAGAGAAAAAATGAATAAAAAGAAAAGCAGGTTTCTTCTATCCTTTTTAATAAAGTTTTTTTTGTTTGTTTGTTTTTTGTTTTTTTGGTTTTTTGGTTTTTTGTTTTTGTAAGTATAAATAGAATTAATAATAGACCGGCCATTAATTGAAATTCACAAACTGGGTTTTGGACTACAGATAAAATTTACCAGCTTTCTTAGCAGTGTGTATCTAGTTATTTTATCTGTATCTCTTTGTTGCATCCTAAACTAAGCAGTACAATAATGCAGACTTCTGTTTAGCTCCATCATATAGATGATATATTGATAATATATTGATATAGTGATAATAGGACCAGCATATTTAACATCAATATTTTAATGAGGCTCAGCATTCATTATTCTAATGCACCTGGTTAAAACACCCAGATTTTGCCAAGTGTGGGGCTGTACTTTGGCATGAGAGCACTCGTGGAGAGCAGTGCAAGGGTGTACTGAGGTGTGTATTCTACTTCCTTGCTACAGGAGGAAGAGGAGGAGCATTGCTGGAAGAGTATGCTCCCATGCATCTAAGACCAACAAGGATTCCGGGTTCCTGGACAAACAGGCTCACATGAAGAGCCTCCTACCAGTGTAAACATCTTTCACAACAGCTTTGATCCACAGGGGAGACAATTTTGCTTCTTCCTTAGTTCAGACTGTTGGGTCCAACTATCCCGTATCATAAAAAAAAAATCAAAGTTCACCACATCCTTTACAGAACATTCTGTCCATTTCTGCATTCTTCAAAGGTGTCTTACTCTTTTGACAAAGAATTCTTCTCAAAATCTGAGTTCAAATTCAGCTGGCTGGCAGCAAGGTTTCTCTAAACTCCTCACTTGCACTGAAGCCATAATGAGAAAGCCAGGTCATTAGGGACTCTGAGAAGAAAAAGAAGCAAGGTTTTCTCAGCATACGTAAAATGGTGGAAAAATCTCTCTTTCTCTGTCACTCTCTCTCACACACATAAACTCATCACATCACAATGACAGTAAGTTGTGGCACAAACTGGAATATCAATAAATCCTTCATCTACCTGAAGCTGAAATACAGCCAGATAAAATTTATTTTTAGATTACCTTGAACGCCAGCCAGAATGGAAGATGCAAAAATAAGACACGGCAATAAATGCTGGTAATGCAAAGCTGTAGATAGGAAAATGGGACCTTAATCCATATGCTATGAAGGCATCCCTCAGTGAATCCTTTCTGAGCATATGCTAATAAATACAATCATCTTCATTTGGGTTATTGGTATTACCTTGTTTGGTCTTAGTCTGGCATGATTTCAGCTTACTTTATGTCTCTTTGAATATACCAGACAAGAAATTCTTCTAGGGAACACATGATACCCCTGCCAAAATGGGAATGAAACACAAACTGCTTTTTGAGATTATCATCATAATGGAACTGTTTTCCAAGGTTATATCCAGTTTCAAAGAAATTGCTTTCTCTCTACTTAACAAACATCTTTATGTTTGAAATAAGGACACTTAAAAGAGAAGAGGCAGCAAAAGATATCCATGGGGGTCCCACTTCTGGCTCTCCCCTTTCTTCACTTTATGCTCCCATTTGCTCTGGGGATTGCTGTACATTCATGTTTCATAGTGTATCTGCCTGTCTCTCATGGCACTGGGACTACTCAACTTTGCTGTCAAGGTACCTCTGTACCTCCAAGAAAAGGAAATTTCTCCACATACAAAGGGATGAGGCAGAGAGATTGTCATGAAAGAAGTGCTCTGAGTTTGCTTGCAGTACCCAGAAATGAATGCTATGAAACAGAGCATTGGATTTTGCTATTCTTTTTTAGACATGAAGGCCCATCTAGTCCAATAGACAATAACCAGCCACCAGAAGCTTAAAGATACTGGAGTAATGTGGAATAAAGCAGATCGATCCTGACCCTTTAACGTCTCTTCTACAGTACGAGAGTTGAAATTTGGATGAAATCCTAAAGCAATATATATATAAATACATATATATAGGTAGCAATAATTTTTACAAGTCTAAAAATTCTTGTTAGATACTTGGTTCCTCTTCACCACTTGTGGAATTCTTGGTCTTAAAAACATCACAAGACACTAAATTCCAAGGATTACAGTCAAACTGTATCCTAAATGCATCCCTTCCTATTCTACTTACTCTTCAGATTACACTAGATTCATCCACTATCTATCCTATAAAGCTATAAATTCCTGATCCAACTTCCTTCAAAATTAATTTTTCATGTAATTTGATGCACTTTAGTCTGCCTTCCCTCACTAGTCTGCTTTCCAAATAATTCTAAGTTTTTCAGTCTCTGTTCACATAATTGCTTGTCAAGGAATTTCTCAGCTCTTTACCATAACTCTAATGCAGCAGTACCATTGCTGTGTGGTGATACTTCACGCATATCCATGTGAGATTACACCAGTAGTGTGAACTATATGTGTTGTCCTAATATTTTGTAGAAATTCATATGCATGAACAGAATTTATTCAAATTTATTTCAATTATTCTTTAAAAATAATGCAACAATTAATGCTAGACCTGAAAATAATCTAAGTAGCATTACTGGCATATTACATTCCTGTCTATATGTAAAAAAAAGAACAATATCAAAAATAAACTATAATAAACTTATTTGCAAGTACTGTGCACTAGAAGGAGAATGCAGAAATAATGTACAGTAATGCCATGTCATTACTGTAAGTCAGACAATGGTCACTAAAACCTGTTCATTTCAGAATACACCTATTTTAGACAGCAAGACAAGCAAAGAGGACAAAAAATATAATGGGCAGTGCAGGATGGTAGCATGGACTAAGCTGAACAATTTCCATCTGGAATGCATTGATCTCAGAAAACATTAGAGGACTCAAAGTCCATTCACTTTACTCATCTGTGTGAGTCATCCTCATTAAATTCAAAGGATCTCAGAACATCTGTGCAACTGTAAATTGAATTTTAACACTCAAATGAGCAGTGACTCAATACAGCTTCTATGTCTGATACTAAACTGGACAAGCGAAGAATTGCCTAAAAGCAACAAAGCAGTACAGAAATTTGAATTAGTGTCAGAGTTAGTAGATAGCATTTCTTTTTTAATTAATTTCCTATTGATTATTAAAACATAGCATTGAGTGTATTTCAAATATTAGAATTATCCAAGCATTATTGTAGCTAATTTAATACAGAGGATTGAACTTTCATTTTCTCGAGGATACAAGTAAATAGACATTGCACGAAATATTTCAGAGAAATAGGCAGGAAATAGAATCTGGAAGTAACTTTAGAGTTAATAACCAGTGTTTTCAATAAACAGATTATATTAAATGGAAGAGTTTTCATTTTAACAGTCATCGTGTTTCAGGATTTCTTACTGAATAAATGATGTCAGGTGAGACCTGGATAAAAATGAGTGTTTTTAAATGTTGAAAGAAACTAAACATATTTGGAAGTGCCAAAGGAGTAGATTTGTAGAAGTTTTTAGGTCTAAGCATCAAAATGAAGTATTTTAATGTCTTTCTCAACTGTGAAATAAAGTATCAGGAACTCTGAAATCTCATGGATTATTGCCTGGTTTTTTACTTCATCTGAGAACCTTTAAATTCCAACCAATTAGAGGTAGAAACCCTCCAGCTTTTCGTTATTTTTAAAAATATTAATTAATTATTTTTAATAAATCTATATTCCTAACTATTTTGTAAAACTTCATAAATTGAGTAATTCATACAGGTCATTGTATATTCATATTGTGCATACGTCACTAAAGAAATAGATTAGAAATAAGAATAATCCTAGAAACATTCAGCTTTCATTAAAAAAAAATATATATATATAAGAAAGAAAAAAAAGAAAGAAGAAAATCAAGAAGCAACTTGTACCAAAGTACTTACTACTATGACCGTGGCTGCTTGCCTCACCCATGGAAAAGGTGCAAGCTTTTCACCTATCAAAACTGGCTCAGTGGCTGAATGTATACTGGGAAGTCAAACAGCAGCAAGGAGCTTTCTGCATGACAGTATTTGGTCATAAAGCATGGCATTGCTTTCCCACACAGCTTCTGAGCTTGGTTTGAATTCTGACCATTCCTCTCAGGTATTTTAGACACAGACACTCCATTGTACAAGGTAAATACCATGGATAGAAACCTCTCTATTGCAACTGTTTGTGGTGCCACAGAAATATCCCAGGCTCTGTTAGGTGCCAGATACAGTTTGTGGGTTATGAGATTGTAAAAATTAGATTAAAAAAATCGTGAGGGGATTTATTCCTGTTTCCTGAAAGCTATTTTTAAACCAATACAAAACATTTGAACAGTTCAGAAAAGAGGAACTGGACCCAGTCCACTCTCCTTTCAGTATCATGCACCAACCAGAATCATGTTGCTCCTCCACTGTCCCCTCCACTACAATTCTGAGACTGCAAGAGGTCCAAGCTCTGACTCTGCAAGTGAGCCACAGGATAAGTGGATCAAGGAGAGTGGAGCAGATGTGCATTTCAGTCACCCCCAGCTGCAGAAAGATCCAGTGTGTACCAAATATGTCGCTTCTCACTCCTTTCTGCGAATGCTGTCAGATTCTTCCTCTGGCTGATGTGTTTTGCACTGCTCATCTCTGCCCTACATCTGCTCAGAGCATTTCTGACTGCAGGAGACCTTCTCAGGGCTGAGAGTTGGAACGTGCCCCCTGAGCTGCAGCAGAGTAGAAGCAGCACTTTGGTGCTTAGTTTCTAAGCATTAAGCTGAGGTATCAAGAGCCAGTAGTGTTGAGCAAAGCTGCACATCTCTGAGTGGGGCACCAGCTGGAATACAGACTACCACAGTTCTCCTTGGTACTTAGGCAGCTCCTTTTCAAAAGATGACATTTTAGGCCCCAGAATGTAGGGTCATCAAATGTTTGTTTGCTGCAATATTCAGAAATCCCCTAATTTCTAGTTTAAACTTCCATATTTTTGTCAAGAAGAAACAGAATGATCTTGCTTTAAGGTGCAGTCTAAGCAGAATTTCTGTATCATCAGTTATCCAAGGCTCACACTGACAGAGAACAGAAGGTTACAAACAAGACACTTGATAGTATTTCTCTGTGGAGTCTCATAAGTAAGACTGTATGCAAGAAAAATAGGCCAAACAAATCGTGGTAGTATAATTACGAAAAACAAAAGTCTTTATTTCTTTTTCTTGCTAAAAAATGTGAAAATAGTGAAAATGATAAAGTGATTTAAAGAGCTAACCAGTCTGTACACTATTGCAACCCACATTCAGTCATATCCCTTAATTCTGACAGGAAATGGAATGTTTGTCAGAACTCCCCCATACCCAAAATGGTCCAGTTTTGGTGGAAGAAAAGCTCTGTTTATTACAGACAAGATTATTTTCTCCTTTTCTAAGTGAGAAAACATGTAGTTTGTTTTACGAAGAATGCAGTCTCCTCTGTGATCATAGATACTTCCAGCCATGGCAATAAGAACATTTTCCTGGCTGTGTTTTTTGGCACTATAAAATGATAAGAAGACATAGCCATTGTGTTTCATAGTCATAATGAAACTCCACAAGGAATGTTTGAATGTAGTTTGTAATTAAATAGTTTGAATTTTAATAGTGTATCATCATTTGCAGCTGCTAATGGTAACAGTGGAAGACATAATTCTGTCCACACTAATTGAAAATTAGAATATTTGCCTCCAACTACTGCATTAGGTGAAATATTTGTTACTGTGGCAAAGTACTCTATAGATAAATCATCAACAACTCTCAATTTGCATAATAGATTTTCAGAAACTTTGTCACCTATAAAGAAAGTTTTAAAATGATGAGAGAGATCTTTTTTTCCAACACTGGAATCATGGGAATACAAGTTGCTCCACACAAAATTAATTTACCTTCAGATGCCCTCAAATACCTGACTTTGTAATTTGCTCAACATTTATTTTATTTAGCTTAGAAAAAAAGTACTCTGACCTGATTCAGCTGCTTTCTCCATAAAATGTTGACGTTCCAGGAAATTATCAACATCTCTACAATGTTTAAACTTTTCAAATGGCTTGATGTATTTCATCCGTGTTAAAAATATGCTTACCAAAAGATCCAATGAGTGCACTCTAAAAGATTAACAGCTCTTGTACTTGAGAAAAGACTGCCCTTTCTTCCCTTGGTCCTAGCTTTCTTAAGTCCTTAAAACTTAAAGAAATTTCATGCCCATTCTTAGTTAAAAGACGGAGCAGAAAGAACAAATTCCACCATAACAGACCATTATTATTTTTAAAATTATTCCTAAATAAAGGTGAATAGAAATGTACTGAAACTGAATGTAGGTAATATTTGAAAAGAATATTGGTGCTTGAAATAATGAATTTATACATTGGAAGCAACATAAATATACATTTCAAAATATTGTATTTGCTATAACATAGTATTTATTAATGATAACTTTAAGATGTTTTTTACGTGTTTATTATTTTCATGCAAGAAAGATGATCAATCCAGGACAGCTGAAAATATGAGAAATAACCATTGTGCAGTCTTCTATGTCTGGCAACTGGGAAAAGAGGCCAATTCTACTAAAAATAGGTCTATCTTATGGAAAGTCTGACCTTGAACCCTTGGTTCAAGGTTAGGTCAAGTATTTCTGCCATCAGAATTAGGCAAAGCATTCCCTCCATTTATTGCAGCTCCACAGACAGTGCCTCCAGGTGAAATAAACACAGTGATGCTGTAGTTGCAATTTTTAGATCTATGTAACAGAACTGGATTACAATAATTTAGTCTGGAAGCAATGGGAGGTATAAATTACTATGACTCCAGTGCTGATTGACATGATTATGTGAGAAAAGAGATAGAAAAGATCTATTAGGTCATCTTGTCCATTCCCCATGATACATTTTAATGTCTCCAAAGGAAGTGTTATAATGTGTTTTGACAAGGACCTGGCTATTAATAACGCCATTAATAATTTTTATGACATTTTTAATTCTCTTTGCTTGGGCTTTTTTTTTTTCCCCTACGATCCAAGAATAGATGCCTTGTTCTTTCACCCTATTACCAGTATAGGCAACATGGGCTGTATGAAATGTGATAGAATGGTTAATTTTCAAAAATATTATAATGTATTAAATAATTAAAATGGCTCTGTGTGACCAGAGTGCTAAAAGGTTACCACATTAAAAAACAGCAACAGAGAAGTAGCTCGATATTAATGTACTTGGGTCTGACCTCACTTCCCATCATACAATATACAGAGCAACTTCTGCTCCTGCCTCTTATCCATTCCCTAACCTATAGAGTTAAAATCTGCACAACATTCCAGCTGAGAAGGATATGGGGAACTGCAGCTCATATTCAAAATGAAAGCATGAAATATTTCTTTAATCTTCTGTTTTCCAGGGTTGCCTACCCCTTCTCTTTGTGGTGATAGAGAACCTGGCAAGCACACAGAAATTCTAGAAAATGTCAGTCTGGCTACTTCGGAGTTTGTCAGAAAGTATCTTCTCCTGTGAATCACCCAGCATCTGATCCTAGGCTATGTACCTTTATGAAGTTAATATTTGTCCTACTCTGCAAAACATTGAAATGGTAGTAATTCATTAAGAATTACAGTAAGAATGTCTCAGGAGCGACAAGTCTGGGACCTAGATACAGGATAGCACTCCTGCATTTATTAATGTCATGCACTGCAACACTGGAGAAGTCATTTAGTAGTCTTTCTGCAGCTGTTTCCTCATTTAATTTTCTGTATTCTATCTATTCAATGCATAAAGTCTATACCTGGACCTGGATAAGACATGGACTGGCACTTTTCCCTCTCTTATCGCAGTCCCAGCTTGCTGTAGCTCTCACTGGGAGGCAAGTCAGTCAAAGAAGCATGAGAGGGATACTGCATGTTGGTTATTGCTGGTGGCTGAAAGGTTGGGGTGGTGGGACACACTAAAGATTATATCTGTCCACAGCCTACACTGTAGAGGTGATACTTTCTCAGATACTGTATGCATTGTGGTGTAGATAATGAACAAGCACCTCGTTAACTAATGGTATTTCTCTCATGAATTCTACAGACTGTGCAGAGGAGGCAAAAGATCAGAGGCTAAGTTGGGTTACCAAATAATGAAAGGGTTCTCCTGATGAGTAAGAAATATTTGTGCTGGATTTTTTTCTCTTTTTTTTCTCTGTAACATAAATTATCTGTTATTTGTTCCTTTTCGCTCAACGAAGAAAATTATATATTTTTGCTATAAATCAAGAATTATTTGTTTCAATTTATGGGGAAAAAATGGGTGGGTTTCTATGCTATTTTTAGTGAATGGCCATATTCTAAAACAGATTTTTTTTAAAATTCTTACAAACATGAAAACTACCACAAATTTAACAGACGAGAGCATGATAAGATATTATTGGCTACACTAATACAAATAATTTTATATCAAGTGTGTGTGTGCATACATGTGTATGCATGTGATCTTTAATATTTATGAAATAATTATTAGGTACAGCTAAGTTCATTAATAACTTATTTGAGAATGTATTCTACAAAACACATTAGTAATAAATTGTTAACCAGCAATGCCACAGCTCACTGTTATAAAAAATACTGTTATGTAGGAATCGTCCAAACTAAGGACAGACTTGATTAATATGTGAATTCTAGAGGTAATATACCACACTTTAAAGTACAATAAACTTATTAAATAATTATGAATCAGTTGTGCAAATGGGTATTATAAAGAGCTTGAAAATGGAACATAAAGCCAACTATAACAGAGTAATCAAATACTCTTGGTCTTCTAGTTCTCATTCAGCTAACAAAACAAAAGCAATATAGGAAAATATGGGAATTAGAGCACAATATGAAGTCTTTGTCTAAATTGGGTGTTCAGTGCTTACACTTAGGGGCCATTGGTACGTGCTCAATTTAGCCAGCTATTAGGGCTAATCCAGTTTTTCTGTAGACATCAGAAAAGATTCTTCAGAGGCTGGCTGAAGACTGGAAACTGAATTAGGAATTCCAGGTGGAGCCTCAGAGAATGTATCTCTCTCTCTGTTGACTACCCAGAAAACCCAAGGGGCTTAGGTAGCTGAAATACCCAACTAAAATATGTTTCAAAAGCTGGATGTTGTGGTTACTCCCTTACATGTCAACGGCCTGCAGAAGTTTTATAGAGAACTACTATTTACTTGGCTGCACATGCTATTTTGGGGCCATCTTGAGATCATCATGCAGACTTTTGCAAATCTTTTCTAAAGGAAGACTCTATGCTTGCTCTAAAGCATGGCTTTAAACACTTCAGTTAACTGAATGGCTTTGAAGAACAATTTTTATGAAGGATTCTTTCAAACCCAGACTGTTAATTTATTATGTGCTGACCAGTAATATGAAAGAACTCTGTGTTTCAGAAGTTTAGTAGCTCTTAATTGCAAACAAGCTTTGAAGTACCCAGCCGTGCATGACAGACTTCCTGATACCTCCTTGTCTCTTTCTTCTTGCAGTCTGAGATCTTCTTTCCAGCTGTCTTGCTGCCTAGAAGTATTTACCTTTATCTTGAAGCCTTCTTTGAATGATCTGACTACTGAAAGATTCAAAATACATGGCTTGACAGATTTACAATATGTTTTAATATGACAAATCATACCCTACGCAATATTGCAAAATTTTAAAAATGACCCATATTTATGTCAGAGCTAAAGGAATCTATACCCCGTGGTTTTGTCTTACCTTCAGCACAGTGATTAACAACAACTCTTGTTCCCCGTGCTCCATTAGAAATACAAAGCCAATTTCTGATCTTGTGGTGTTTGACTAAAAAGCCTGAGCACACATTAATGATGCAGAAAACATTATTAACTAACCGTCTTGCCACAGACTGTAGGGGAATACTTTCAGAAACATGAATCTGAGCAATCTCACATTATAAATCATAGAACAGAAAACTCTTTTTATTAGAACAATTAATTAATGTGGATCCTGCGAGGACAGAAAAAAATTTCTCTAGGTATCCTAATTCAGCTGAAAATAGATTTTAAATGACACTAAGAATGATTCTTACATGGTGGAACACAGTTTTTAACTTTTAGTCTGGTGTTAATAAAGACTGGAATTCTTCTCATTCAATTTTATACATCTAGTATAAGATAACGATGTAAATTTGATGTGTAGTTAGTAGAGAGAAAAGCAAAGAAATCAATCCATCCACTGATTAGACACAAAATGCATGGAGTGAACACACTGAAAATGCACATCTATATTCAATCACTCTACAGGTATTTAAATGAACAACTTATCATAGAATCATAGAGTTTCTTGGGTTGGAAGGGACCTCAAAGATTCTCCAGTTTCAACCCCCTGACACAGGAAGGTTTGCCAACTACAAAATCAGGCACTAGATCAGGTTGTACAGGACCTCATCCAGCCTAGCCTTGAAACTTCTGTATGCCCAAAAGTCCATTTTCGAAACTTTGTTCCTTCTTAGCTCTGTCATTGTCCAGATACATCAGGAAAGCCAGAAACCTATACACAACAGATATGAGAAGTATAGTGCTTTCAGAAAAGAGAATGTGTCCACTGGAAGCAAATTTCCAAAATGAGATGTGATGAGAAAACCTCAGTTCGAGCCAAGCACTACTCATAGAAAGGCACTAGGGTTAGTAGTTTACTTGCTGTTTGTCATGTATTTTCTCCCTGCAATTTTTTAGCATGTGAGAAAGGTTAGACCTGAACTAAAGGGTTTGTTCTTACATCTGAGAATTTCCATCTCCTAGTTGTTTTTTGACTCAGAAAGACTGCAGTAAATGTGAGGGATTCACACATGACACAGATGAATGCTATGTCACAGTTTAGCTAAATAGATGTTACAGTCATTTTTAAAGGATTCCCTCCAGACATACACATGCACATTTATGAGGTTTTCACTTCCTTGCTTCTCTTCCTGGTACCTCTGCCTCTAAGCAGCCAAGAAGGAAAAGACAGAATAAGTCTCTTCTTCACATACAAAAGTTTATTTTTAGAAATATTTTTCCAAAACAATTACATTAATTATTCATTATCTCTCTCTCTCTTTGTTCCTTTTAATATCAGCTCCCAGGAATCTGCTCGTTTGTGACTTGATTATCCAGTCCTTTTTGTGTTTTTCTCATTCTCGTTGAAAAGATTTATTATTTTTTTTTTAACAAATTAATATGCCTGTAGCTAAGTCATTAATCCTAGAAAGGTTCTGATAAAATTATTGCATTCTTCAGAATTGGGGAAATGTAGAAGCACCTTTAACTTCTCTGTATAGGGCTGCAATACTTAACTATTTTTAATGTGTCAAAGAGAGATCATAGTCCTACAGCCAGTTTGACAGCAAGAATCTACCAATATTTGCTCCAAGGCATGGAAATATTTCAGTGCTACAAAAGTTCCACATGCAGCTTTTACACCAATGCCACGAGAAACAGAATTCTTACACCTAAGACAATGCCCTCATCTCCAAGCTACAGGGTCATCATCTCCCTTTCTATTTCTTTGAACATATATAAGGAGGGGAGTTAAAGAATCATAAATGGTCTTTTACACAAAGAGGTGTATGCTCTTCCCTCACTCCCAACTTCAGCCTAACCATTAGGCTCTTACTTTGTGTTGTCTCAAGCAAGAGAGACAGCAGATCTTAGGCTCCACTGTCCTTGATGCCCGCACTTCATATTAAGCTCTCACTTGGAAACTGCAGGATATCATACTGCTTTTCTCGCCTTCCAAAGAGAAAAGCAGCCCTGCTATTACATTTTAAAGGACGATTGTAAGCACCTTTCTACTTACAGGGGGATGGACTAGGGTTGTTTCTTCTCCTTAGTTGATCAGTCAGCTAAAATGTTCTGTGAGATGAGTGGGACAACAGCTGTAGTGTGAGCCACGCTGGCTACTGATCTACCTATCATTAGGACAATAGCTCCTCTTTTAAAGTGTTGCTGTTCGAAATCTCCTGATTTAGCTTTCTTGTCCATATCTTCCAGGGAGCTCATGTTATTGATAACTTGAAACAGCTGAAAATTTTATGTGCAAGTACGATTAAAAATATTCAACAGATGAAAACAGTAATTTATTTCTGCTACTACAAGTGAAATAGCCAAATTCTACTAAAACAAGCCCTTTGGAAATCTGGCTCGAGTTTGACAAAACAATAAAAATGTCATCATTTATGTCCTGCTATTTTCTCCCTTTCTTTATTCTTGATCTCAGTCCAAATGAAAGAAGCAATAAGATAAATGAATACATTATCATTAAAATTTTCCTGCTACATCTTGTTGTTAACATAATGTAGAGAAAAACAGTTGGGATTTAGAGGCTTGCAAATTTCTAGGGTGGCAACAGGTATCAGAGTTTCTCAAAATCAAAACCACTTATAAGCTATCATGTCTGTGGGAGAGGCTAGCTATTATCAATCAATTAGGTCTCATAGGACAAAAAGACTGGAAACTTATAAAAGGAAAGCATAGCTCATAAACATATGAGGGGTACTCTGAAAGTAATGCCTCTTGTTTTATAATGCTGGCTCACAATGTCAGATGCAGATATTGGTGGTATAGCAGTAGAAGTTGAACCTTCCTACCAAGATTCCATTATATTTTGTTGCCAGGACAGATGGCAAAATGGTATCAGATGTGGAAGTGCAGATGAAAGAAAGATATAGAATTGAATTCCTCCATGAGGAAAATATGGCACCCACTGACATTCACTGAAGCTTGCTGAATGTTTATGGAGACTAAACAGTGGATGTGAGCCCAGTGAGGCAGTAGGTGGTGCATTTCAGCAGTGGTAACAGAGACAGTGGGTCACCTCCACTGGTGTAGATTTTTACAAAAGCAGTGTGCAGGTTCTTGTTCATCACTGGTGAAAATGAAGAGCTCGTGGTGGTGACTGTGTTGAAAAATAATATTCTACACATGAGATTCTGCTCTATCAAATAGTGTTACTGAGCTCTTTGTACATGCTGTAATTTCGGTGGAAATAAAAATGTGGTGTTAGCTTTGGAGCAACATGCAGGAAGAAAGCATATTCCCATTGAGTAGATCAGAGGAAGTCTTAAAGGTATCAAGGAAGTACAGCCCACCACTTTGAGTACAGAAACGGGAACCAAAGATGTTAGGATTAACATTTAGCATATGAACACTAAACAATTAGAATAACATTTTCAGAATACAATAATTTCAAAATTTCCTCTAACTGTCACGGTCTTCTACAGCTAGGCACTTAGACTATTCACTTAGAAAATTCACTATTTTAATATATCTTGAATTGTTTATTTCCATGGTTTTTTTTCAGGGGTGCTCAGTATCCTGCAATCCACTGCATTGGCTGCTCAGTGTTAAACAAAGGTCGTGGTTTCCTGCTTGAATGCTACCTAATACAGTACTGATTTTAAACAGCTAGAGAAACCCTGGACCCTCGGTAATAGAGGGCCCAGGGTTAACATCAGGCAGAGGTTGCCTAAGCATAGTCCTTCAAAGTCACATAGCTCCATGCGACTTTGACCCATCCCACCCAGTCTTCAGCTGCTGTTCTAGGAGGACACATGCTTTTTGTAGAGCCTCTGTCTTAGCAGATTCTTCAAGGCCTCTCAAGTCAGTCTGGACATCTGCTTAGGGAACTGAGCTTTTACAGTCATGAGCAAAACCCTCATCATTCCCTTGAACTATTTTAGGTGTAAGAAGAGGAATTAGTCATTTGGAGACAACTGTGAGTTTTGCTAATTGCTGATTTTCTTTTGGAAAAAAAAAAGGGGGGGGGGGAGGAGGGAAAGAAACTAACAAGTGTTTAGAGGTGCTTTAGAAGATTTTCAGTCTGGACATTGAAGTTGGAAACAAGATGGACAACTCCTTCTACACAAAACAGTAAGAGAGACAGCAGACTCAGGTCTATTCTCAGAAACTTCCTGCTTGCTTGTTGTAAAGTTCCCAGGGATATCACCCTCAGTAGAGTCATGTGGTGTGACGTACCCTAGAAAATTGTGGGCCTCAGCTAATTGCCTGCCTAGGTGACCTATGCATAATACTTGCCCAAAAAGTTTATGTGATGAATTGGCACCAAGATCTGTCCATGTGATTTGAAAGTTATGGTTCATCACACACAGGAGCAGTGAAAGTCCAGCTCACACCACTTCAGTTTCAGCACTTCCAAAAATTTGATCTTTGCACTGTAGGGAAGTTTTGTAAACAGAACCACTGGTTTAGTGCTGCAGTAAATGTATTATATGTTCTTCTGAAGCATCAGATTTTTACAGGCCTCCTGGCAAAGACTAAAATGAATAACATGCAGAATGCACTAATCTGCAGAATGAACCATGAGTGGTAATTTATGTATCTCATAAACAGCTAGCGAGCTGTTATTTTACCAGCACTATTTTGAGGCTTCATTATCTCACAGAGATGGGTAAATCTGCAAACTTTCATTCATTCAGCAATCTGCAGTACTTAGTTGTGCAAAGTTTAGAAGTTTGAATTAGAACATGCCGTTTGAAACAGTCAATTGGAAGGAGAAGTATTGCCATACACAATTAACAATTAACTTAGCAACTGTAACTTGCAAGAATAGCACAAGTTGCTCAAATCAGAAGTAGAAATTAGGCAAACAGAAACTGCAGTAAGCTTAGATCCACGGTAACTGATCAATCTTGTCAAATAATTTTGTGAAATGTAGGGAATTTTATCATCACTTGTACCATTTACTATAGCATTAGCAGTCCTATTTCTTAGGACTCCTAAGAGCTTGAAACAGCCTGGAGTGAGGCTGACCATTATCAAAAGTTACTGCGCCACATTTGGCTAAGACAGGTTCATGACATGGCTTGCATGTCTGAAGTGGTCAGAGCATTTCTTCTTAGTTGTTGACCATGCAATGAGGATTATACTCGTGTGTGAGGCTATAGAGACCAGTAATAAGTCAAAGATGGAGTCACTTTACGGACACTACATCAAGTTCTGTGACCCACATAAACAGATGGTTGACATCATTTTAACTTCTGTTGCATATTGTCCTCTGTTGAAGCAAAGCATTAAGTTGGAGAGTTTCTAGCCAGATCCAACGAAGAAGTTTTCCAGTTCTGAAATTTTCATATGCTTTTCAGTTAAAGAGAGCTCTATGGCACTATACATTTTTACCTGTTTGTGTCACTTTGTATTATCATACACACACATGCATAATCACGTGTATTACATTAAAGAATATTTCTAAAAACTGTGAAAAATATACTTTAACTAGCAAAGTGTGGTCTAAATGAGACAGAGCAGCAAGTGCTTGTGTGTACTGAACCTGGATTGTCTGTTATTCACTGGCTGAATGTTGAGTGGGAGCACATCTACTGTTTCTATTTAGAGTTGCTCATGAGATGTGTGTTGTAACCCACGCAGGTGGTGGTCAGAAAAAGCAAAAAATAGTGCTGATTAATAGAGCAAAGATTTCATTTTCTTTTTAAGTTTGGGATAAATCTGAGTTGCCATCAAGCTGAGAAAATTTAGCTAAAGCACAATAAAAAGTACTGACAGCACGGGCTAGTATTCGGTTTTTCACTTCAGCTCTCCACGCCATCTAATGTCTCCAGCCGTCTCTGGTTTTCCACCTTTCCTGCACTGGAATTGCTTTCATACTGGACTGTGCAGCACTTTACTAGATTGATGTCTACTCTGGCTAAACCCAATAGTTTCCTGACATCATGCTCTTCAAACACAGACACTTCTACACACAGCTATAATGTCATTTGTCCATCAAAGGAGAGACAGCAGCATCAAATTATAGGTATCTGTCTATTTATGCAGACAAATATTGACAAAAGAGAGAAATAAGCCTAAAAATTTCAATTATGTACAGTGCTTTTTGGATCAGAAGAGAAGTGAGTCTGCTGCAGTCTCAGCAAAGAATACCACAACATGAGGTCTCCCTTCCGATCAGTAATTCAAAAGGGCTCAACAGAATTTCAGACTTTCCATGGACCACTGATGCATGAGAGATTGCTGTGTGGAGGCTTTTGATGGAGAATCAGTTCTGGGTCTCAGGATTGTAGGACTGAAAATGTGTCACAAAAGTAAGACACAACTGTGAATCTGCATCTCTCACCAGTGTTTCATTGAGCTGGGACTCCAGGCAGTGTGTGCGATGTCTTATTTGCTCCTGTGACTTCACAAATCAGAACAGATTTTACTGGACATGTGGGACAAAGAAATGTTCTCCCTGTGAGGTCTCAGATGAAGGCACATGAAAATCATTGATAAATGAAAGTGAAGCATTCAGCAAACCAGTAGGTTCAGCAGACCTCGATGTGCAAAGGGAGCAAAGACACCACACCATGACTAGTTTAGGTTCACACTTGAAGAAGATGGTTAATTCTAGCAAACATCATTGTTCTTCCATTGAAGAATTAGGTGGAAATTCACCTTGAATGTTCAATGCATAAGTGCTTCTACACAAGGGGTTCTCTGGGAAAATCTGTGGTATCTCAAATTTTACTGAAAAAGATATTTTACTGAGGATGTCATAAAATTCCAGGAAAGCTCAATGAATCTGTGAGCACACATGAAGACTGCTTTTGGTGCTGAAAATACCAGTTCCAGCTTGCATACAAAGAAAACCTTACCTTCTCTTTGGGTTTGGACTGGTTAGTGTCCGGAGGCATGAACAGTACAATGCACCACTTCCAGACTAATTCTCTCCATACATAATGAAGGTTATACTGTTCAACATGTCAGCCAGACCCTAGATTTCGCTTAAATCTTTAATATATTTTAACAAAGTGTTGAAACAGATGCTTTAAAAATATTAAAATGGTCCAAAATCAGTTTATAACTTCATTACCCAGTACAGTACCTTTAGGTCACAATAGTAGAGTAAAACCATATGCTGTTTCTGAACTACAAAATACTGTACTGTGCAAAACTAATTCCATCATTTTAGGGTGTTTTTCCAATAGATTTTGTTTAAGTTAAATATGCTGAAGCATTCCCTTTCTGTTCTTTATTCATTTTACCTTCTAGGTAACTTGACAATCTTTCACATGGCCCATATGAGCCTGCTATTTGGTTAAACTGCTTCAGAGCAACTACTTTGTGGTCAGGCTGTTATATTTCTGTCGCATTCACTTTCTGTCTTTGAAAGAATCATTCGCTTTCACTTCTGCACTGAGACATTTACTAAAATAGGAAAAATAGACTCACAGTGACAGTCCTGATATTTAGAGGTTTTGTATTCCCTTTGTTTCTGTAACTCCTTTTGCAATCAGTGCTACATGATAAAACCATTTACATGGTTACTGAGCTATCACCTAAAACCACACAGGCATAGGCAGAATGGTAAGTCTGACAAAAGAAGCATTTGCAAAATCAGTTATAAGGCTGTTTCAAACAAAATTTAATCTAAATAGCAGCCTCTTGATGCAAATTATGTTTATTTTTTATTGTCTTGCTGTGAACCCCTATCTGTGAGATAGAAGTGTGATGTAAAAGCTAGCTTATATCTTCTGTTCAAAATGAACTGCTCTGACCATTGCTAATTGATAAATTCATGAAGGGCGCCTTAGCCTGGAGAAAAGAAAACTTAGCAGGATCTTATCAATTTATAAAAATACCTGAAGGGAGGGTGCAAATTAGACAGAGCCAGGCTTCTGTCCCAGAACAGAACAAGAGGACACAGTGGACACAAACTGCAAAACTGGAGATTCTGTCTGAACACCAGGAAGCACTTCTGTGAAGGTGTACCGGGTTTATGTGGCAAGGATTTGGTAGCAGGGCTTTGTAGGGTTGCCCCCTGAGCAGAGCCCAGAGCTGTTCCAGTTCAGAGCAGCTCACGCTGCTCCAAAGGGACCCACCGCTGGACAAAGCTGTCTCATTAGCAATACTTGGCGTGCTCTGGGAGCACAGATTTAAGAAAGGGAAAAGCTGCTGCACAGTAGGAGCTGGGAGAGAGGTGTGAGAAATGGGAGAGAAGCAGCCATCGAAGGTGGGCACCAAGGTCAGTGCAGAAGGAGGGCAGGTGGTGCTCTAGCTGCAGAACAGAAGTTTCCTACACTGAGTCTGTTTTGCCTCTGACAGTAATTGGTGACTGACCTCCCTGTCCTTATTTCAACCCTTGAGTCCTTTTTCTATTGTGGGAGAGGGAATGAGAGAGTGATGTGGTTGAGTTCAGTGGCCCATCAGAGTGATACAAGCATAGTTAATGTCCAAGTAATGGAACAGATTGTGGAATCTCCCTCTTGGAGGCATTAAAAGCTGCATGAATGTGGTCCTAAGCAACCTGGTCTAGTTGCCCCTGCTTAGGAATGGGATGTGAAGGTGAGTGCCAGAGGTCCCCAACAACCTTATCTATTCTGTAATTCTGTGATAAAACACTCCTTATATCAATTTTCCTGCTGTACTCTGCAGGATCTGATAAGCTCATTTCAAACCTTTCACTTTAGCACAGCTTCCAATCCTGGACACATCAGTTGAACATTCCATGTGATAAAGTTCCCCTGCCCTCTACTCGTTCTTAAATTATATGAGATACATAAAATAAGCATGTAGGAGACTGGAAATCCCCTTCTCTACCACAACTAGCAACATTCCCCAATGAAAATACATTGTTTTTAAGTGGTGATAAGTCTTCATTTACATATTTCAGTTAAAGTCACTGTCACCATGAATCCAGGTATTTTGGATTCTGTTCTTCAGGGAATAGATACAGTTGAAGAGTTTAAATCAAAAGGACTTTTCACATGAAGTACGTGAAATGCCTACTTAATTTGCACAAAATCAAGTTCAGAATATTGTTCTAACAGACTTTCAAGAGGAGAACACTATTTTAAAAATCATTAAAGTTGATTTCATGCAAGAAAACACATTTAAAAAAAGAAACCACTCAGAAGCTCTTAACTGCAAATCTAATTGTTACTCCATCTTGTGTGACAGCTAAACTAAATGGAGACCCACTAGAACATCATAAAGAAATCAATTAAATCAGGCTTCCACTGTAGAACAACAGAAATCTGTAAGGAATTCAATACTTGCTGATAGCTAATATGTTATGCTTCCTAGAGAAAACATCAAAGTCCATTAGCTAAGCAAAAGAATAATGAGTGCATTTCTTTCAGAGCTGGCAGCCTTTCAAGGGAGCATATCACAAAGGAAATATTACAGAAGGATCTCATCTGAGAAACCGAAAGAATAGCACTGTCAGACTGTGATAGTCACGTATTAACATTGAGGAGAGTGCAACAAGAGCTCCGTAGCTTTCAAAGACCTCCAAGCTTCATGTCTACCATTTACCACAGCTGCAAAGTCACCTCCATAATCAATGGATTGTGAGAGATGACTCCACCAGGCAATTCAGTCACCTGGAAATTATGCCAAATGAGTCACTGTAAGCTACTCAGTACTGAAATTCTTTTGATTATAGGTACTTACCTGTAATCAAGTACCTTTGTAAACTTTAGGAACCCAGCAGAAAAGAACTCAGACTCTCTGAATTCTTTGCCTTCCCCAAATGTTGGAGATATGACTCATGATTCAGAGAAGCATCATAAGTAATGATATCATTATATTAGGGCAATTTTCTCATTTTCTTTAGTACCTTCTGAAGCTAAAGCTCTGAGGGGAATTACGTATAAAAAGAAGCTAAAGGAGAATGCCTTGTTTTGAGGTAGCCCAAGAGTTTTTTTAAATGAATTTCAGGGTATTGTTTTGAGCGTGTACCCTGAATATCCATCAGCATGAAGTTCACAGCATTCAGCCAGAATGCTTTATTTCTCCACTCAAGTTTAGTAGCCTCAGAATATTGCCACTATCTATGAATATATGGTTACAAAACAGCTTTTGTGTTTTTGCTCTTAAAAGCCCATTACACTTATAGCACCTCAGATTACATTCTTGTACTTCAGTAATTACAGAGTCAAGCAGGACACATTCTCTAATTTAATTTTAAATTTAAATTTAAATCTGTGGTACTGAGTCTGCTTAGCAAGCACACACAGATGCAAATGCATGTATATAAAGCCTTTGTCAAAGTGTACAGTAATTTGAGGAAATCTTGAAATCGGGTAGAGTTTCTCCACTGATATTCAGTGGATATAGGCACTATAGTATATCCCATGGCCATTAAATGCTCAACCATGAAGGCTGTGAGACGATCTTGAATTTTGTTCTGCAGGAGGAAGTGATGCTGCCCTGACCTCTAGAAACCACACAGATCTCTTATTTCTCCCTCCTGCTTTGAAACACTCTACTAACACATTCTCCAGAACTGAGCTCCTTCAGGAGAAGTTCCCACCTGTGTCACACAATTGAAAAAATGGCTGTCCCTTTCTTAGCAGCATATAAATTCCAGCAGAAGTGATATTAAAGCGCAGTAAGTAGCAGTCTTAGAATCATATGATCACAGAATGGCTTTGGTTGGAAAAGTCCTTAAAGATCTTCAGGCTCCAAACCCATGGCATGGGTCCTTTGTTACCAACCAGATCATGCTGCCCAAGGCCCTTCCAACCCAACTTTGAGTGTCAGCAAGAATAGGGTGCCCACAGCTTCCCTGGGTAGCCTGGTCTTACTCTTGTTATGCTTATTTTGTAAAAATATCAGAATCAAAATGGACCATCACTGCTGCTAAGGGTCTTAGTTCAGTTACACCCGTAGTGAACGTGCAGAACATCCGTCTGGTTTCCTCTTGTAACCCCTCTGCTTGATGGAAGCCATAGCTATCAGCTAACTTTTGGAGTTTTCATGTCACGTTTCAGCACATCATCTGATGCCAAAGATAAGGACAGAACATATTGCATGTCAACACTATAAACTGTAAGCAAGTTATTGGTATGCAAGGTGTAAATCGTTGCCTAAAGGAGATTTTAGTCTTATGTCACAAATCCTCCAGGTCAAATATAGTTCACAGATAGAAAAAAAATGTGGAAACAAGTTTATCTTCATTTTGCTTGCCCTGTTTTCATCCTTCTGGACTTTAAACATGTTTTCTGAGGGCTCTGGACTTTGAATTTCCTCCAGCTATTTATTATTGATTTAATGCACCTTTAAATTTTGCCCTTCAAATAATCCTGCTGAATGTCACAGAATGTTGTCCCTTTAAGCCAAGATTGTGAACCAATATGCAGAGCTGACTGTGCTTGACCTAGTTAGAGATTTCTGTTACACAAGACAGAAAATAAAGTTGAATCATCATATACTCTCACTGTCGCACAAGACTAGCACTTTCTGTCCTTACTATAGATCAGTCAACAATCAGCCTGTGTATGAAAGAAGGAATTTCCTTATAGAAGGGAAACCAGAGGGAGAAATATCTGTCAGTGATGGTTTTGCTCCTCGTAGGTTTTGATCTCTTAGTATCAGCACTCACTGTATTGTTTATGTCTTTTCCATGGTTATGGCCACATCACAGTATAATATTCTCTGAAGTGATGAGCTTCTTAGTTGTTTAAATATATATTCTTATCATATCCAAAGAGCTTAGTTGAGACCGTTTTGAGTCGTGTAGTATGTTAGTAATTTCCAGCAACATCATCCTTCGTCATCTGACTGTGCATGTGTAAATCCACTGTCTTTGCAGAAATTACACTTTGTGAAGAAATGTTTTAAAGAAAAAATTCCTGATGTGGAAATCCTCTGTATGTAGATAAAGAGCACACAGCTGTGTGGATGGAGTTTTTAAAAGTAAGTACAAAGTGTGCAGAAAGCAGGGCCACAACAGGGCACCTGTACAGCAGTTACTGCCCCTCTTGTGTTATTACACATGAATAAATTCATACTTTCTATTGAACATCGGATATTACATGTTCACAGAGACCCATGAAAGGTACCAGTCACCTTTCCTCGCCTTTACATCAAAGCATGGGAGCAGAAAGACATTCCTCTTTCTGTTAAGTATCTTACTTTGAGCTTACAGATGCTATCACAGACCTGCTAACAACCTAGATCCTAAATTCTAGGCTTGATGAATACAGCCGTTGATGCTGCTATTTCTATGTGAGTTTGCAAGCTGAGAATTGACAGCCACAATCAGGTTTCTGGAGCTGATTACAGTCATCC
Organism: Lagopus muta; assembly: GCF_023343835.1. NCBI lineage: Eukaryota > Metazoa > Chordata > Aves > Galliformes > Phasianidae > Lagopus > Lagopus muta. Next base: position 13,486,772 of record NC_064434.1, read on the forward strand.
CGTTTCAGGCGCTCAGAAATGAGCTTGGTACTATGTTGTCAGAGCTGTTCCAAATTTATTGGTGTAAATGTGAATTTGCCCTGCAGTTTGTTAAATATCTTACAGTGATTTTAGTAATGGTCAATGTAGTGGCTAATTCACCATTGCATTCTTATTTTGGCTTCAGGATATCTTTAGTTTTAAGACTTGACTCCAAAAAATCTCCTTAGCTTTCTGAATTTTAAGCCATATGAAATATCTCTGTAAGCATGCAGGAAATATATGTTCTCTTTTCTCTCTGAACAGCTCCAGGGGGCATATTCTCACAGTCTCCTGTGTGTTGTGTTCCCATGACTGTTATATAACTAAATTTAAAGCAGCCTATGACAATGAATTGTCATCCTGCTTTCAGACACCACTGTTCCCTCCAATACCAACACTACCCATCCTTGAAGTAGTACTTGATGTGGCAGATCTTACAGTTCTGTTTTCTAGCAGATAAAAACTCTTTTGTACAGATTCAAGGTACACCCTGAATGTAATTTGTTTTACATATACTACTTCTGGCACAAAGAAGGTCAAAACTCAAGTGGAGAAATCTCTCAGAAATCTCAGGAGCGCTCCAGATAACCCTGCAAACAAATCCACAGCCTCCAGGTGACCAAGGATAAAGATTTCCTCACAGACTGAGAAAAAAAAGGGAAGACATTATGCAAAAGCAATGCTTGGGAAGGATATTTTCCTTTTACAAAGAAAGGCACAACTTTATGCAAACTTCCTATACAGCAAGTCCTTAATGTCCTTGCTGCTCCATCCAGGCCCCGCAAACTGGGAATTAACTCGTAACTCTTAATCACTGATTAACTTAGATGGCTGTCTGTTTGGCCATGTCTGTACTAATGAGTTTAACTTAGCCAAGGTTAAGATTGAGCACTGGTATTTGATCCAGGCTGCTACATGGCTGGCACATACTCACACATGACTCCCTCCTAACGCCAAATAGCATTCTCCCACACATAGCCAGATTGGGATCCAGGTTCAACATGAGCCACAGACTATCTATCTCCATGCATGATTCTAATTTTGGTGGGAAAGAGAGTTTAAGTAGATGTAAGATATTCCATGTCCCTTGTTTTCCACCCCAGAGCATAGTCCTAATTTATTATTATATAGGCACAGCCTAGCAGGTTTGTGATTCAAACTATCTTGCTCTAAAGTAGACAGGGAGTCCCTCCCCCAATAGTCATTAGTCTTACTGACCCCCAGTAGTTATTTATATTACAGCTCTAATCCCAAACAATGCATTTTTTATAAGATACTCTCTTTATCTAAGCAGAAAATATTCAAGGTAGTGCATCTGTTTTCTTGTGTTGTGATTCTGGCTTTGAAATATACCTGGGTTTCCATGAGAGTCACATAGTTTGAAAACAGAATGCACTTTTAGTTTAGAACTAAAAAGGAAACAAGAAGAATTTCCTATTCTAACAGAAGGTTTTGAAAAGAGATATTTGCAGAGGGGAGGTACAGTAACTCCAAGTAAAGGAACAATTTTATTCATAGGGTGTGATACTCATGCCTCTAGCAGCAAAGGATGGATATGCAGACCCTGGGTTGACTCCCAGACTTGTGTCCATACGTGGCAATTCTTTATTTCACCATCTGCTTTCTATTAACATATTTTTATTTTCTTAAATCAAAGAACAATTTAAGAAGTAGACTGTGTTATGTCAATCTCTCAGTACTCCTTCTTATTCAGTTGTGTCCAGTTTAAACCTCCAATATGTCCAGGTATTCTTCTGCCTTTCTGTCATTTCAACAGTAGTGATGTATCAAATCGCTTTCTTGTAATTGCCTACTTACTTCTGCTGCAAGGCTTATTATGTGCTGCACAAAGCAGCTGGGTTATAAAGGATGCAACTTGTTACGCCATCATGTTTGTTTTGCTGTTCTTCCACTATTTGTTACATTCATATACACGTGTGTTTGCATGTGTATGTATGGATGTGTATGGATGTGTATATGCTTATGCATTTGTATACGTATTTTTTAAACAAATTGTGACTCTTCGGGGACATTACTCTTATTTTTAATTACATCTGACAACAGATACTAAAGCAGTACTCAGATGATCACAGCCACATTTAACTCATAATTGTGATAAATTGCAATTTTTAACTGTAGTTGTACGAACAATGGGTAAAGAAATAACATACATCAATCAAAGATAAATCATTGCTTCCATTAGCATTCATCGAGCTGTAAATCAGTAGAGCAATTAGAATTTTTAAATGGATACTCTGCATACCTCTATCTATCTATCTGAGGAAAAAAAATAAAAGTATATTGAGAAAAAATCTTGCCAAAAACGACTATTAGATGTTTTCTACTAGATCAGTTTGTAGAGAATAATTAGACATATCTAATTTCCTATATACCAGTTTTCATTCAAGGATGCATGCTACCTTTTTTGAAAATTACTATCTACTTCTGGAGTAAGCATGACCAATCAGCTGCCTCTCTGCCAACAACTGGACTTCAGTTTCCTTCTCCCTGGCACAGACTATCAAATTCAGTTGTGTAGTGATATGTCAGTGTTCTTTCCAGGTATGGGATCAGTCCATCTAGATCTTTTATCGTGTTGAACTGGGACTGGGTTCATTTTTTAGTGACACACATAGAGCCCAAGCCTTAATCATTTCAACCTCTCACTAATGAGGATGTAAGAGTTACTCTTGGTTCTGCGTATTTCACATCCTCCTTTTTGCCCAGTCATTAGCAAAACACTTAGGAAAATTCATTAACAAAGATATAAAGTCCATTCGCCACTTCTTAAAATAAATAGGATAAAGAAAAATAGCTTGCTTTCTACTGGCATTAAATTGCTTTCCTTCAGCAATCAGAATTCTATATGGAAGCCAATTCCAGTAAATAGGTATTAGTTAGAGAAATGGCTTGATAATCACAACTCTCCACGTTACTGGGATTTCTCATTTATCTTCATAATCCTTACCGAAACATGTCCTGTAAAATTTACTACAATGAAATTTTGCTTCATAAGATGCAGTAATTCTTCAGTTTGTTGTTATTTTTCTGAACCAATTTGAATTTCTTAGATAATGAAATACAGTGCATATAAGGTACATATGTATCACTTTTGCTATAACACATCTGGTCATACCTAGTACAAACAAGCCAAATCAGAGCAAAAGTGGGTCTGTAAATGTAGCTTCTGAGTGTTTAAGATTGCCAGTGTTGGAGCAGACCAGTGAAGAGCTAGATTTTTTTTCAAATGCTGAGGTTCCCTTTTTGGACTGCTAGAAATATCATTCAACTGAAGATACAGAACTCCCAGCTTGAGGCTGGGTGTAGCTAACATGTGAAAGGTCAGTTATGGTGCAGTGGGAAGTATTTTACTCTTGCAGATCACCACCTGCACATGGAGTGTTCTTTGATATAAACATTCCCACAGAACATGGGAACAACTTGTTTATGAGAAGAAACAGTGCACCCATTTTTCTCAGTTCAGAAACAAGGAAGTTCAGAGGTTGATATAAGTGTTCCCCAGCAGGAATAAACTGTGAACTGCCTTTTATAACTTCTTAAAAGTGGTTCAAGGGATGGATAGTTCAAAGAACCAGTGGTGAACTGTAAAATATTTCTACTGTAGGCCAATGGTTTAAATATGACCCGTTCATATGGTCTAAAAGTCCGTAGTATCCAAAGCAATACAGTGCTCTCCACATAACGGTCTTGTGGTCGTAGGCAGTTTCACATCACAAAAATATAGTGCCAAAGCTACTGGAACTGTGCTCCTCTGTTAGCAGTGCTACCACTGACATCAAACATTTCAGAATGAACATAGTCAGCTCCCTTCCTGAAGTAGCTCATCTGTGCCAGGAACAGCTAACCAATGTTCTCACTGGGATGCCCTATTTCTACTCTCCCTACATTTCTGCAAATGTGTTCTGTGCATTTTGATAGCACAGAAATAGCATCTTGTGCTGCTTTTGTACACTGAAATGCAAAAATCAAAAATGAAGTTAACAGTTGGGTTAGCAAAAATAATTAGAAATCATAATCATTCTATCATAATGTAGTATTTCTTCCAAGGCATGGCTGCTTACTCCTTTGAACAGAACTTGTCTGGATATCTTTAACAACACCATCTGGTGACTTCTAGCACAGTAACAGATTTTGCTTGAATGAACTGGCCATGTAAAAACTTCTCACTGCAGCACCTGAAGGTTGTGTGAAGGTGTCATCTTCTGAGTTAGATACCAATTGTGTGACTTTTCAGTATCTAATGTAATATTTCCTAACGGAGAGCAGGTTATAGGCATGAAATGTGTACCCATCTTTTACAAACATTGCAGTCAGTTCTGTAGAAATCTGCCTCTGGATGATGTTGAGAAAATACAAATTGAGTGCATGCAGCTGCTGCTGTTTTGAAATTCTTCTGTTACGTTTTGAGATGCAAGTTCTGTAAGTATCTGTTTCTGCAGTTGAAGCCTTTTATACATAGTTTCTTTATGAGATATTATATCCTGTTTGGATTTTTTCTATTTTATGTCAAAAAGAATAGATTTAAATCTTCTGGAACCAGAAGCAAACAAACAAACAGAAAAAGAATATGACTGCGTTATGAACATAGAAGAAAAGTTAATTGTCAAAGACATTCATTTAGGCATAACTAGGAAATGTCAATATTAGGTTGGAATAATTAGAAAGTGAATTATGTAGGGAGGAAATAGCCTACAATAGGAAGTTCTGATGAATATTTCAGTGACTGGAATCAATATTTACTTTACTTGGGCTAGCACGGCACAATCTATCTACTAAGCAGATAAAAACAATTTTAAGGATGCCTGGAAAAGCTTTAAGAAACCCATTGCAATCACAGATTGTTGACCATCAGTATTACTGCCAACTTCTTGGGCTGCATCTCAGAGCTTCATGCATTAGGGCCCACAGATCTCCCTGGGAGTCTGACCCCACAGCCAGGGAGGAGGCTGTGCTGGAGGGGGTTAGGTACAACAGGTGTTGCCCTTATTTTTGCTGCTCTCTGGAATGTCCTGGCCTCCAACCCAACACATTCTGCTTTTTCTTTCTTGCATGTAAGCCCAACCTTGAAGTAATATTCTCTTTACTTAAACATCTAACACTGTTTTTAAACTGTGTGCTATTAGCATTTCGGATATATTTTAGATCAGAGTTTAACATGCTTTGGTGGAAAGCTGTCCTGCAAATGAAAACTTGACATAACCACCTTGAATCTGATGTTATCTGTGGATGTTAGATGTATTCAGAAACTCCAGCTCAGGGCATTTTTAAGCATTAATATTTAACATAACATGTGGAATACATAAAAGACTCTGAATCAAGGAATTTCCTTTGGTATGTTTTGAAGCCAGGGTTTGAGATCTGCTGTGTTGCTGTTAACTGACAGAAAAGTTACATTGGATTTGCACAAAAAACTAGCCTTACATTTTATTCTAACTTCTATTTGCAATTTAAAATGTGATTCAAGATCTATGTTGAAAAATACTCTGTAAATGTAGGGAGGCCTGCATACAGTCTATAATTACAGTAATAAAGTAGAAGGAACTGCTTATTTTCTTGGTTTCATTTTACAGAACCATTTCCACATCCTCTGTTATGTGGTGGTTTTTCCAAAAAGAAAAAAAAAGTACACATGGTGAGGAGAAGAAAATCCCCCATGGGGTACGTTGCTGTTTCCACAGTGTAAATGGGAAGTGAAAAAAGATTCAAGTTTCTTTGAAGTATTAATTTCTGAATGTAAACCATGTCAACAACAAAACGAGTTGCAGTGTAAACGTTTGTGAGTGACACACAACTGGAATAGGAAAAAAGAAAAAAATGCCTGGCCAACCCAATAGCAACTGAAGTGCAAAGTGCTATCAAAAGCAGTATTTGCTCTCTTGAGAGCTTTTCCATGGGAAAAGAGGGACTATACAAGAGTAGGCCTTAAATACAACTGTGCAAATTACGAGTGCTGCTCTGAAAGTAATGCCTCTTATTTTATTATGTTGGCCCACAGCAGCAGAGGAGGATGTTGGTGGTATGGCAGTAGAGGTTGCACCTTCCCACCTGTATGCCATTACATGTCATTGCCATGTGACAGAAGGCTACAGAGGGGCACACTGCCAGAATGGCTTCTGATGTGGAACTGGGTATGAAGCAAAAGTATAGAACTGAATTTGTCCATGCAGAAAAAAAACAGCACCCATTGACATTCATTGACATTTACAGTATGTTTATGGAGAGCACAGTGAAGAGGTGGGTGGCGAATTTCAGCGGTGGTGACAGCAATATGAAAGACTGCACAGCCACGCACAAATATCACATCACAAAATGAAGAATGTCTTGATCAGCTCATCCACTTGAATCAGCTAATTGTGGTGGCTGTGTTGAAAAATACTGTTTTGTATCTGAGAATTTGCTCTATCAAATAGTGTTCTTGTAATATTTGTATCTGCTGGTAATTTGATATGTCATCAATGCAAAGCAGGGGACCTACGTTCTGGAGAAAGATAGCTCACTTGGGATGATGAGGATTACCTGCAGTTACCTCATGCCAGTAAAATGATTAGCCCAGCAAAGCTGTGCAGAATCAACCTGGCTTTCAAAGCTGAACATTATTGGTAGTATTTACTACTTACATTGTGGTTCAGATACTGAGGTCCAGATCAGCAACTGTCACCTATTATAAATTCACAAGGAAAGCACTGGGCTTGCTCTTAGATTGCTTCCTGATGGGGAGATTGGAAGTGACTGGTAGCTGACACACCTCGGTTGAAGCCAAAGTATTGTGTCTAACACAGGATCACAGAATCACAGAATTGTAGGGGTTGAAGGGACCTCCAGAGGTCATCGAGTCCAACCCCCCTGCCAAAGCAGGTTCCCTACACCAGGTCGCACAAGTAGGTGTCCAGGTGGGTCTTGAACATCTCCAGAGAAGGAGACTCCATCACCTCCCTGGGCAGCCTGTTCCAGTGCTCCGTCACCTCACTGTAAAGAAGTTCTTGCACACATTTGTGCGGAACTTCCTATGCTGCAGTTTCTGGCCGTTTCCCCTTGTCCTGTCTCCACACACTGCTGAAAACAGTCTGGCCTTGCTACTCTGTCACCCACACCTCAAATATTTATAAACCTGGATTAGATCCCCTCTCAGTCTTCTTTTCTCAAGGCTGAACAGACCCAGTTCACTCAGCCTTTCTTCATAAGGGAGATGCTCCAGGCCCTTCACCACCTTTCTGGCCCTCCGCTGGACTCCTTCCTGTCTTTTTTGTACTGGGGAGCCCAGAACTGGACACAATACTCCAGGTGAGGCCTTACCAGGGCAGAGTAGATGGGGAGGATCACCTCCCTCGACCTGCTGGCTACACTCTTTGTAATGCATCCCATGCCATCCCAGGTCAACACCATGAGGTCATCCCCATGCTGCACAAGATAAAGTAAAAAAAGTGAGCTGTAGGAGATAGAGCCAATGTCAGGATACGTCTACATAAAAATATGTGCAAGCACAATGTGGTGATCAGGGCATGGCTAATATTCAACCAGTTTCAATGTGAATCGCACAGAGAGGTCTCTGCATGTCTGCAAGGAAATGAACACCCACAACCTTATAAAGGACTAACAGCTTAATGGCTAAACTTCTTAAACATGTAGGACCATAACAACGAGGAATTCACTGTGAAAGTGGAAGAATGTTGTTCAATTTCTCATATGATAACATTTGATCGTCTCACTTCACCCACTTGTTCTAACTCAAATTCATTGTGGTAGTTAAAATTATAATTTAAAAATGTGTACATCTCACATGGGAAAAAAAAAAAAAAATAGTCCAGCCACACTGAAAAACATGAAATCTATAATTAAGAAAGGAAAAAAAAAACCAAAAAAAAACCCAAAAAAACCCAACTGTTTTGTTCATGCCCTGCTCTTTAAATAAAGCCGTTTATGATAAAGTCAGACAAAATGCAATCTGTACTAATGATGTTGATTTTGTAAACCATACCATATTGGTAGACTCTTGCTAACTTCAGCGAGATTTTATAAACTGTTAAGAAAATCAATCAGTGTAAGCAAGGCAAAAAATCTGTGAATACCGAAAGATCAGCATGTGCCATTCACATGATAAATAAATAAAATACACATTTTTTAAAAAGCAAAAGGAAAAAAGAATGGAAGTTCTTTAAAATAACAAGAAAGCATTTTGTCATAATTCTGTTTCTATGGAAATGATTTTATTTTGTGATGTTAAATTAATGACTGCTATGTATATAAGCCCGCAGATGTTAAAATGTTTAGTCTTTATCTGGACAGTATACTTTTGAGAAATATTACCTTCACCATACATAAAGTGAAGGTAATTTCAAACTTAGTTCAGATATGGGTTTATAATTATTAACAGTTGTAATTGCAGTCTCTTCACGGTGCTGGAATCCCTTAACTGCCAAAAGTAATCATCCCCGCTACCATATAGCTGAGGGCTAATAGAGGCTGACAGATTGTGGCTTTCCCACTCTTGTGTTGACACATTGCCTATGTCCCTGATCACAGTGGGAGAGCAAGGTAGGGATGCCCTCAAAACCTTTGGTTGAGATCACTTTACATTATGAAAGTTAAACTTCCTCAAGCATGAGAATAGGTACGCAGATTATCCGCTTGCCTGACAAGTGGCCTTGTCATTAAGCTATTTTTTCTCTTTCTGAGAACTGGAGTACGCTACTTTCAAGTAAAAGATGCTATTGCCTGGATATTATAACAATCAATTGATTTCAGCTCCATTCCCATAATCAGACAATTTATTAGTGAGTGTGCCTCCTCAGATGATTTATACACTCATCAGCTTGACAGTATTTTGAAGATCTCCTCCTATCCTACCTTGGTGGGTCTTTACTCCTATCAGCAATTACCGAAATTCAGCCTGGCCCTTTCCCTGTACACCTACACTCTGATGTTACCTACATCCCTGCTGCTGGATCTCAGGTGCCCAAGAACTAAATGTGAGGGAACTGTGAAAAGCAGCAGCAGTTTCTAGCAGCTTTACAAGTGTATCTTTTATTTCTCCTGTGTTTCTTACAGCAAGAAAACAGTTAGTTTCAACTTGAATATAGTGCTGTGTGTCAAAGAAAATGCAATATGTTGAGGGGGCTTAGGTGAGAATCCCAGACAGATTTTCATTTGGATCTTCCAGCCTGAATTGCCTGTCCTCACCTCCACTTTGGCAGCAAAAGAAAAAAAAATTGTCATGCTTGAAGTGCTAATTGTGATGTTTTACATTGGCAAAGTATTAGCAAAGGTTTCTGTTTAGTTGAGTCCTGTGCATACAGTAACATAGAACTCTTACTCATGCTTCACTTGAGCAATTTTTGTAACTTTCCATATTAATCCTAATTATATGACTAAAATGCTTTCATAAATAATTTTAAACACTGTACTAATGACTAATAAATATAATGAAGAGTAAGTATGAAGTAGGATGGATCCAGTTAAATTACTCTTTGGTGTCCAATATCCATGGCATGTTTAATAATTAGACTTCTGTCCATCTATAAATAATTATAATTATTTTCATTCATTACTATCAAGCCCAGCAATTTGGCTAATTACTACAAACTGTAGTTAACATATTTTCAGTTTGCATTAATAAGTCATTTTTTAATTTCTAATTACCACCATGTCCTTTAAGTTTCTTCTTCTTGATGCCATTTATCTTTGAGAAAGTGTTAGAAATGAGCCTTCCAAATTTTCTTAGCAATATACTTACCTTTACTGAAACAATAGATTTTCATCAGTACATGAAGATGTCACTGTACATTACTTGGACATTACATGTTACAGCCTGCAGTTTTGAGTGAGAATTGTACTATACGATGGTACTCTCAGATTCTGATAAGTCTCTTTGTCTTCCACACAATGGCATGTCATCCTCTGAAATTCAGTCTGAGATCATGATTTGCAGCAATTTTGAAATCACAGAGGTTGAGACTTACCATAACAGGTTCCCATTAAAGTAGTTCTTCTGATATCTTTGGAATTGTTCCTAATTTACAAAAGTATTATAATCAGATTGTGATGTTAGATCTAGCCTTGCTTAAAAAAAAATAAAAATAAAAATAAAAGAGAGAATAAATATAAATTGTGTCAGTTCAAAAGCATTTGAAGAAAGCAATCAAAACTATCAAAACTAGTCAGGAATTCTCTAGCAAAATGTATTCATGACACAGAAAATCCTTGTATAAATAAAAATCTTATTTGGAAGCTTTTCCATACATCATGGAATCCAGACTCCCTTGGGATCCAGCCTAGGAGCAGATTTCTAACCTGGGCAGGTTCTGATCAGCTCATCTACTCTCTCAGCAGTGCACACAGGCTGGCAGCTAACTGAAATAGTAGGAATCCTGGTTTTCATTACCTCAACTCTCAGGTGCTCTACAACTTGTCTTTTTGAGCTACACTGTAGAGCTCCTACAGCTTTCAGGATCTGAATTAACAAGAAATGAATTTGGCTTCCACAGTCATTGGTTCTCAGCAGCCTGAGCTCCCAGGCTAGCATCATTTATGGATTAAGATCCTTTGTAGCACAAAGCCATTAGCCCTACAGGGTCAGTCCATCAGGTATCACCCTTCTTCTATTCTGTCCTACCACCTACACTCACCTTGGAATTGTTGGAAATGTTGTCATTCCTGTCACAAATTCCTTCACAAACTTGTTTTTCTCATATAACTCTAATTAGGACTGCCATAGTCTATGAAGCTTTTATGAACAGTCCATTGTAACATTTGTTCTTTCCCGTTATACCCTGACAATATCACACATCCCAATTCACAGTATGGACAGCTCAGAATTCTTTCACATTTTGTGTGAAAATATAATTTAGGTCAACATGCATCTACAGGAAAGTTCAGTTTCAGACTATGAGGATACACTCTTTGGAGTCTCGAATCTTTCATCATTTGTCACTGTATAGACTGCCTGAAAAGCAATTTCCCATTCTAACTTTATTGTATTTCATACCTAGAAGTGGATACAGTATCATAACTGGAAGCAGTTCAAGGTATTATCAAATTTCAGATGCCAGGCCCAAGAAAATATTGGAGCTTGCTTGACTCCCATTCTATTCACGATAATAGTCCCAAAATTCATGAAATAAAGTCCCAAAATTGGCATCATTCATTCTTCTCCCCTGAAAATGTTCTGAGCTGGGAAAGCTCTTGGTTCTGCTACTCGCTATTTGGTTTTTCAGTGATGTGGAAGTGCTCTTGAAACATAGAAAGGGAATGGAAATTTCCCTGCACTGATCAGAATAAAGATATTTATTTTAAAAAGAGAGGAGCTAGTTCTGGCTGATGTTAGAGAGAAGCATGCACGTGCATGTTAGATTAGAGGAACCATTCATGAATCATACATTCTTACCCAAATGTTATGCCTGTATTGCTACCCAAGCTCATGTTACCAAGAACACAAGTGCTGGCCTTGAAACACAGACCTGCCCAAGGGCTAGTTTAATTGACACAGACAGCTTTTCCAAAAATGGTGTGTGTTTGCAGATTTGTGAGCTAGATATGTTCTAACAATGAGTCCCCTTGTAGTCTTTCTCAATTCTTTGTCATTTTGCAAGTCCTTCATTGCTCATCCAGTTTACCCTGCTGTCTTCTGACAAATCTGGGCTGGGTGCCACAGACTCCCTGTACGATCTTGGCAAGTCATTTGGGGTCAGAATTTTACTCACGCTTAATTTGAAGTTGTTATATTGGTTTCAGTGGGATTACTGAAAGGATGAATTACTGCAGAGAGTAGTGATAGGAAACTATCATTTCAGATATTTTTTGTGAGGGATAACTCAAGAACTCTGTATTTCCATCTGGTTACATGAATGAACAGTCTATTTGGTCCTAAATGAATTTGAGAAAGGCCACTTCTGAATAAGAGTTCATGGAAGAAACATTCAGAAAGTGAATCTTATTGCATTAGTCAATCCAAGATGTTCCCTATACACTCTGGGATTAGTATATGTTAATATACCTCTTACCAAAGAATTTAGGTTCACATATACTTTAAGTAATGTAAAGTTCTTCCTCACAACTTCCAGGTCAATTCTGAAAGCTCTCCTTCCTGCCTGTAGGCACAGTGGTACTTAGTGAATGATGTCTGTCCTTGGTAGCCAAAATAGGGCACCAGATAGCCTTTGCATTCTGATGCATTGGATCAGTGTTCATCTCTTTTCAAAGAATTACAACTTAACATCTGCTTTAAAGCTGTTCCTCTAGTTTTATTGCTTAAAAAATAGAGCAAGGCTGTCCATCGCAAAAGCTTTGGTCCCTGACCTCTCCTAAGCACACAGAGGATCTGAAGAAGATAGGGAAAAGAAATTTTTATTTCTATTTTCCTAGTTTTTCACCTTTCTATGGGTCAGATAAACTTAATATACATATGAATGTCTTCTAAGTCAGGGAACCAGACAGCTTAGAATCTAAAAACGTTTCTTTAGGTGGCAGATCCAAAACTTGATATTTGATAAAGAGGTCAGAGGCATAAGTTTTGCACAAGGTTGTAGATAATGTGGATGATAATGGAAACCTGAGGGCAAATGTGCTTTCCATCAGCTCTCTAAGAAAGCTCTCTTTCTAAGTAAACAGCTTTGATATTTAGCCTTATGCAAACCTTATATGAATCCCATTTTATGCAAGTGACCTTGGCTACTCAAGGTTATAAATTTCAGCCTGGAGCCACACAAGAAGACTTATAAGCTCTTTAAGAACCTCTTACATATTTGTGCATGTATTCTCATTCTCCCATTCTCCCATCCAGAACTTCCTTGACCATTCCTATGACCATTGACCTATTCCAATACTAGAAAATTACTCAGCACAAGATTTTTTATATGTTTTCAAAAGCGGCAAACTGTGCTCTGAGTGATGGAAGGAATATCCTGTCTCTCTATCACCACAATAGAAAGAGCTTATGACCTGGGTCAGCAAACATTTCCAACAGGTAGTGCCTATGTGAGTACCTGCCTAATACAAGGCCAGAGAGATCTAATACAAGGCAAGAGCCAGTAATAAGATCAAAAGCCCTCTGCAACTGAGCTCCATAGACTCTCTTCAAACCGTGTGTAACTAAACAGCACAGGTATTTTATTGAACTTGCTCTGCTTTTGCTTTCTGTACAGAGAGGAAATGGAAAACCAATTTAAAAATTAGCTGTGCCATTCATGCTCCTTGATAGTGGTTAATACTTGTCCAAACTTTTTTTTTTTTTTTAAAGTTGATTTTGGCAACTGAGTATTTGGTTCAGGCACATTGTTTGGAGATTTGGTTGCTAATCTTATTTCCAAAGCATAAACATCTGTGTAATGTGCCTGTAAATCATAAGGACTGGATAAACTATAAAACTTTTGCTCTTTACAGAAGAAAAATCTTACCATTAAGTTTTATTTCCTGCTATTTTCACTTTGGAAACTGAAGGATTAATAACTAAAAACTGTCAATTCTAGAACAACAGGATTCTTCAGCTCAATCTGGATTACAATAAATTCACTTCTAATTAATGTGTCCAACTATAGTACAGCTAGGTATCAAGTCCAACACGTTGCCAGCAGGGAAGTGGCTCAGTAGAGCCCCATCGGACAGTTTTGCCCCATTCCACACCACCTGCATCTCTTGTAGTAACAAATCAGGCATCATGGACTCTCTACAGATTTGAATGGATATCCCATGCCTGGAGTGCAGGAATCTGAAAGATCCACATCTGGAGCACAGCATCTTGAATGCAATGAAATATATTTCCTTTGGGAGCTTAGAAGCTGATAAATGACAAACAGCTCTAGACCAACAGAATTTCACTCGCCTTAATGCAACTAAAACAGAAGATTATTGTAACTGCTAAGGATCATGTAGAAAACTGTGCAGGATTTTCAGAAAGGACTTAAAGAGGAAAAAAAAATCATAGGAATTCAAACAGAGTATTGATTTTATTTGGAGAAAAATTTGAAGAGCCCTGTGGAAAAAGCAGTACTGGTTTGCGAAATGCTAACCAGTATTTAGCAAAAGCAGGTCAGGCCAAGCTCCTCCAAGCACTAATCTGATTTCGGTGCCCTTGATTTCTTTGTCTGTTTTTTCTTTCTGAATACACAGCCTCACAGAGCAGAAAAGAAGAAAAGATGCTGTTACCCACTTGAGCCCTTGTAAATGAGCTCAAAATGAGGAGTTACATTACAGATTATTTTAATGTTATTAAGCAAAATGAACTTCAATTTGATTCTATTTTCTTAATATTTTTGTGCCAAACAAGCTCTTTTTGTTTAGCCTTATCTCAGTATAGTGTTTTATAAAAGGCTATATTTCAGGATAAATAAATATTGTTCAACAGAGGAAACTTACAAATTTTGATGAATAATACTGGAAAACCTATGCTCTCCCCACAGGCAATTCAAACGCTCCAAACCAAACTAAGCTGATTTTCAGGAGATAGAAGAATTTATTATTATTTTTTTTTACTTTTGAATACAGAATTTTTGGATATAAATGCACATGGGATCATTCCTAAATCCAGAGCCAAACCTAAACCTGCTGTGGTTCACCCAACATTGTGTTTCCATAGATAAACAGACTGTAAGCTTGGAAATTCAAAAGGCAGATGAAAAACAGGGAAACAAAGAAAATTTGCAGAACAGAAATATATCGGTTTAAAATTTTGCTGGTCCCATTGTAAGAACAAGGAAAGATAAATGGCATATTGGATACTGAATTTGTAGTGAAATGTTTTGGGTACTTTTCTTAACTTTTATAGAGACGTATTTCCTGATGTTTTGGGTTTCTGCTTTCTTGTTTGTTATCTCTGAGATGTTTCTGAGAAGATTCATTCTGTATGCAATGGAAATATTTTAAGAATGTAAGTCTAACTCCATGGAAATTTTCAAACAACTTTGCATACTGGGTCTGTTTAGGTGGATGAACCAAAATTAAAAGATTTCAAGCAATAAGATTTATAGAACATCTAAGGATTTTGGACATATGTTTCTTGCCAGCAAGAGGAAATGAATAGCCTACTGGAGAAACCAGTAGCTCAATGTGCAAAAACAGCACTAAAAATCTCCTGTATCTGAAAACATATCTCCTGTATTTATATCAGCGGTGAGCCAAGTGTCTTGCTTAATAATTAAAGAAGAAATGTTAAAGGTACTAATGGGAAATGAAACCTCCAGTTGACACAAAACAAAAGCATAAGTTAAATCATTTTGTTGAATTCTTGCCTGTTTCGTGCAATCATTCACTTTCGTGGCTTGTGTTTGCCGCATGGTTGCATATTTTTTCCCAGAATACTGAACAGAACTCATACCATAAGTGCTGACTGTAAATGGTAACTGTAGGAAACAAATAGAGATATAAGCAGATGGGGATTATGAAGAAGAAGCCCTGTGTCATTGGAATAAGTTACCATCCTCAGCTTGCCACCAACTGCTTATCATGCCCTAATCTCAAAGGTTATCTAATCCTACAGTAGAGGTGCTGAAAGGGAAACTACTGTACCTGCTGCATTCAAGATAATACATCTTATCAAAAATCTAGTCAGGCTAACCTCATTTTGACAAAGAGATTGAGGAACTTGCATAGGATGGGTGTAAAAGGAGCACCTGCCAAAGGAAAGACAAGACCAGGGTCTCAAAAGCAATGTCTGTTTGTGTAGAGGGATTTGGAACAGAACACTCAGATACAGCTTTAAAAACATTCACCAGACTGTAGGCTCTCTTCCTAATATATGCAGATGATATTCAGGAGAACATAAATGAGGATGAACTGAGTAGAAAAGATCTCAGGGAGGTAGTCCTGATAGGCAATGTAGATATATCATGTGCTGTTTTTAAAGCCATGATTGTGCTGACGCATTTTACTGGATGGGACTATCTGAGAATCCCTGCTGTGTTTGGAACTCTTTTGGTATACTCACCATATTCAAATTTTTCTCCATTCCTTCAGTCCTTCATTCCTGATCACTTGTTTTACAGCTGTCTATTACACAATTCAGTTTTAAATCCTTGTCACAAATGTCTTCGATGTAATACCAAGTGCTAATCTCTTTTAGCAAACTAATGGTTCCACAAATTCACATGATTTGGAAGCCTGTTTTCAGTCAAACGTGGATTAATACCCTTGACTTCTTTCTTTTTTTTTATTCCAGAAAATGTCACTTTTTTTTTCTAGGCATCTTATGCTGACTCAGACAAAATCTTTCTGAGTTTTTGTCTTTCTGTAAAACCAAAAGGAATCAGATGGTTTAATTTTTAGACATGGAACTTGTGAACTATTTCTCTGCCATCATAATGGGAAAAGAGATTAATTAAAATTTAAAGAATCCCCCCAAAAAATCAGACTTAAAATCAGTGATTAAACACAGTACAGAGCAATCTAAGAGTCTTTCTACCTGGAGAAAGTATACCTTCTTAATTATAACACTGTAGGTGAAGTATCTCAGCTCCTTTCCCAAATAGGCAGCTTTTCTGAATGCTCATGCAAACTGTACCTGTGTAACTGTATGCTTTTAATCTTGTATAAAAGAGGAACAATTATGCCTTTGAAATTATGCTTCCACTTTTTGACTGAGATAGTCTCTGAATAGCTGAACAGATTGAACAACATCTGTATCAGGCTAGTAATTGTTTATTCTTTTAGGATTACAAATGACACGAGCTGAAGATGGTCAAAAATAGTATGAATGAAGAAAGGATCTTTCCTCAGCCAACAACATTAGCCCAGGACCACCACTGTAGTATAAACTTAGGGAAACCCAGGTCTTCCCAGAGTCATGGAAGTATTGCCAATGTTCAGAGGATAGGACTGTTTCAGCAAAGCCATATGAAGGATTTTCAGCACTGCAAAAAGAAACATGACGTCAACCTAAGGAAAAAGAAGACCTGCTGGACAACACTGATGCTGCCACAGAATGAAATAGAGGAGTAGGGAGGGACAAGAGTGGTACAAAAATCAAGTAAAATTATTTGAAAGCATGGCACTTTGTATCTTGCTGCTGTGAAGAAGCTGGGTTTGGGAAATGAAGTGGGAAAATGTCTGTTTCTCCTAGCAGAGCCCTGCCTCTAGCCACACCATCATATGTCTTCAAGCAGCAAAACTGGCTTCCCAGGGTCTGGATGTCTGCAAAGCCTGAAGCAAAGACAGAGGGGGATTTTTGTTGCTTCTGACAGTCTTCTAGACAGCTGCCTACTCTGTCCATATGCAGACATCTGATAATCTCTTTGGATCTCAATGAATCTGTTTCACCGACTAATTTTTTTTCTGGTGTAGGAGATTCTGCATATTTAGGGATAGTCTATTTAAATGTAGTAGTATATAGATTTTGGGGAATCATAGAATAGCTTACATTGGAAGGAACCTTAAATATCATCTAATTCCAACCCAACTGCCACAGGCAGGTTACCAACCTGTGGATCAATCTGCCTGGCATTTCATCCAACCTGGCCTTAAATGCCTCCAGAGGTGGGGCACCCACAGCTTTTCTGGGCAACGTGTTCCAGCATCTCACCACCCTCTGAATAAAAAAATTTCTTCCTAACATCTAAATTAAATGTATTTTCTTTCATTCCCCCCTTTTCCATCACTATCTGACCATGTAAAAAGTCAGTCCCCCTCCTGCCTATTAGATTCTTTCAAATACTAGAAGGCCGCAATGAAGTCTCCCAAGAGCCTTCTTTTCTCCAAGCTGAACAAGCCCAACTCCCTCAGACTTTCTTGATAGGAGGGGTTCTCCATCCATTTGATCATCTTTGTGATCCTCCTCTGGACCTGCTCCAACAGCTCTGCATCCTTCTTGTACCAAGATCCCCAGACCTGCACACAGTACTCCTGATGAGAGACCTCACAAGGGTGGAGTAGAGAATGGACGATTGCCTCCCTCTCCCTTCTGACCATGCCTCTTTTGAGGGGTAGTCAAGGATACTTCGGGGCTTTTGAGCTGCAAGAGCACACTGCTGGTTCATGTCCAGCTTTTTACCACAAAGACCTCCAAGTCTTTCTCCTCAGGTCTGCTCTCAGTGAGTTCTTCTCCCAGTCTGTACTTATATCTGGGATTGCCTTGACCCAAATGCAATACCTTGCACTCATAACCAGCCTCCAACTGGACATAGAGCTATTGACAACAACCCTCTAGCTACAACCATCCAACCAGTACTTTATCCACCTAATAGTCCAGCCTTCAAATCCATATCTCTCCAATTTAGAGACAAGAATATTGTGCAGGACCACATCAAAGGCCTTGCAGAAGTCCAAATAGATTACATCAGTAACTCTTCCTTTGTCCACTGATGCTGTCTCTCCATTATAGAAGGCCAACAGATTGGCCAGGTGTGATCTGCCCTTGGTGAAGCTATGCTGGCTGTCTCACATCACTTCCATATCTTGCATGCACCTTAACATCTCTTCTAAGAGGATCCACTCCATGATTTCCCAGGCAGATGTGAGGCTCACCAACCTTGAGTTCCACGGGTCTTCTTTTCTTTCTTTCTTGAATACAGGAATGATACTTCCATTTTTCCAATCACTGGGGACTTTGCCTGACAGCCACAATTTTTCAAATATGATGGAGAACAACAAGGAATCATATAATCCAGTTCCTTCAGAGCGGTGGGATACACGTCATCTGGCCCCAGAGACTTGTATACACTCATCCTCATGGGTAGTCTTGGACTTGCACTCTTACACTGGGAGAGATTTTTCTTCCCAGATCCCCACTGCATCCAGACAACATCCCTATATTCTTTGTTGGCCACCCAGCCTTGCTTACGCTGCTTATACTTTTCCTTTCCTTTCTCTCAGCCTGACCAGAAGGTCCTTGCTCAGCCATGCTAGTTTCCTGCCTTGACTGTCTGATTTCTTATTTTAGTGGACAGAGAGACTCTTGCACACTCAGAAAGGCATCCTTGAAGTGCTTCCAGCTCTGGTCTGTTCCTTTGTCCCTAAGGACAGTTTCCCTGAGCATCTCATCCAATAATTCTTCAAATAACCTGAAGTTCGCTCTCCTGAAGTTCAGGATCCTGGCTCTACTCTTTGCTGGGTTTGCATTTCTCAAGATTACGAACTCAACCAGGACATGGTCACTGCAGCCTAGGCTGCCTCTGATCTTAATCTCTTTTATGATCTCTTCTGCATCAGTGAGCACCAAGTCCACGGTTCAACTCCAAAGGGCCTGTCCAATACTTGAACCAGTAAGTTGTCATCAGTGGACTCCAGGTTCCTAATTTTAACTCACAAGCTGTCAACCTGTTCATGACTGTTTCTCAAACACAGCTCTTTGCACTCTATCCATTTAACATACAGGGCAACTCCCTCAACTCTCCTACCTCCTCCATCCCTTCTATAAAGCTCATAGCCATCAATCATGATATTTCAGTTATGTGAGTCATCCCACCACGATTCTGTGATAGCAATAAGATCACAGTTTTCCAATTGCACTACAGTTTCTAATTCCTCCTGCTTATTTCACGTGCTGTGTGCATTGATTGGTACTGAGGCTCAGCTGGGCTTTCAGCCATATTACCTTCCTGGAGGAATCCTCCCAAAAACATCTGGGACAAATCTGGGGTTTTTCCCTGCTGCTTACTAAAGCGACAATATTCCCTGACTCTTCTCTGTTCCTCAGCAGTACATCCCCTTCCCCCACCGAATCTAGTTTAAAGCCCTAGATCTGATGGGGGAAGAGGTGTACTGCTGAGCTACAGGGAACTGCAAGGGTTTTGAATCACTTCCAGACACTTAGCTCTGAAGAGTCAGGAAACGACTTCCTTCCCTGGCTTCCTCTCTACTGCCATTATTTTCCCCACCCTCATCCTGTTGTAAGGTTGAACAAGATCTGCTGGGAATTTAAATGAGGTTGGTAGCAATGACTCTCAGCTGAGGATGGCACTTCAAGTTCAGTGCTCAACAGGAGCTAGTTTAGCTGGAAGTTTTGTCTCTTCAATGCTAAATTTGGAGGGATTCAATATGCAGCTATTTCAAAAGATCCTGTATAATTCGAGAGTGCTTTTATTCAGCATTTAGTTACAGACCAAATTGTACTAAGGGAATAATTTCAGATGGCCCCTGGAGTACAGACATCATCAGTTTTATGTCCCAGAAACCCCTCAGGAGCATATTTTTTTCAGCCTGTCGAGCTACTGTACCACCCCTGAAAGGCATCTTGTTATGACGTCGGTAGTAAGAAAAAAAGCACAAACTGATGACGCACCAGGACCCAGCGCTGTCATTAAAGTAAAACCCCTTCAATATCCCTCAACTATACCTTCCTCTCTCCTTTACACAGGGATGTAAATTCAAGGTAGAGTATTACCAAAAAAATGCATATTATTGTACTGCCGTGGCTGAGGCACATCAGAGTAAGGCTACATCTGTACCAACATAATTAAATGATGTTGGAATGAATTCTCTGACCTGAAGGGCAACCATTACAGTCTAAGCCACATTTGTATCCCTCAAAACAAAATAAGTTGTCATAATCATTCTCTCTTGAGAATTGGGCTTCATCCGTGCTAACTCTCAGGCCAAGACTTGGAACTGCCTAGGAGTCTCTTAGATGGCCCCTGCAGAAAGTACATCAAACATTCTGTTCATAATTTAAGATATGATCAAATTTCAGCGTTTTGCTTGGATATTGGTACTTTTTCATATACTAAAATAGTTACAACCTACATGGCCATTGCAGAGATATTTCAAATAAATCACAGTCAGTCTGACCACAGGTGCCATATGGGCATCTGCATCATTCTTTCTTCTAAATCAGACTGCCTGGCCTCAACTTCCATACTGTCCTGCAGCAAAGCAGTGAGAGAGGAGGCTATGATGCCCTATGGGAAGTGCCATCTATTATGGCAAGCACAAAGCTTTGAGGCTTACAGGTGGCTTATAGTACCCAAAATATACCACACAGCTAAAAGCATGCTTATTAATTACTGCTATACATTGCTTTAATCAATAAAAACAGTGTTGTTCTGTAGAGATCTGCAAGAAAACTTCATTTGTCATTAAAACTATTTTAATGGAAAATTTCCAGCTTGTTTCAAAGTGTCATAGTGACTGACTGCCACAGGACAGAATAACATTGCCTTAAGTTTTTCTCCCTGTGCCATCCATTTTGTTTGGAAGGCAGATGAGCTTCTTCTTTTCACTCTCTCAAACTGACTGCTGTCTTTCCTTCAAAGCTTTATTTTCCTGATGCTCTAATTAGTTATATTTTAATCTTCATCTATCACTGTGCAATAAATGTTGTTAGTTTACCTAGTAGCAGGGAGAATGATTATGCATGCCATACCTTGCGTTAGTTTCCAGTGAATTGTCTGTCAAAAATATTTTTCTTCCCTATAATGTACACACAATCTATATATTGTTCTCATTATAGTAAAGCAGATAGACCCATCTCTTTGGCAAAACTTAAACATTTGCTTTGAGAATAACCATGAGTTATGCTGAATGGAGTTAAGCTTCAGTGATACCAAAAGCAAAAGTGTTAATGAGTCACAGAGGAAGCTCTTTTAAATAGAGTTATTTTGGAAAGGTAATAGAACAATGTGAGTTCAGCAAGTGCTGTGTTGTTTTGGTGAACCAAGATTTGTTCACTATTCTATTCACAATGAAATGTTCCACTCTATTTACAAGGAGTCCATGGTGCTATGAACAGGAGAAAAATCTTTCTTTGAAGCAAATAGAATGAGATAAACAATAAAGAGAAACAGAGGTGTGCACACTGCCCCATCTGAATCCTGGAAAAAATGCAGTACTAATTTCAATGGGTCTGTGGAGAAAGCACTGGAAAGTGAAGCAGAAAATCAAAAGCTGAATGGTCATGAGTGGTAAAATACCTGGAATTGAACAGAAAGAAAGAAGAAGAAATAAAACAGATGTAGAGAAAGTCCCATATAGATTAAAGAATGTAGCTACTCTAGATGCTTGGATAGTCTTCATTTAAAGAGAGAAGATGATGTAACATAAGTGAGTCAGGTGGTGTGTAAGATTAACAGGACTGTGGCAAACAACACTGATGGGTATGTAGCAACTTATTTCTGAAACATTTATCTTTTTCCCAGAGCAAGGATGCTCAGCACTATGCCTTATACTAATTACTTTCATAAATATATTTGGAGAGAGAACAGATAAGCAATACAATAAAGACAGGTTTCTTTTTAAGTTAATATTAAAAAGTGATTTAGCTGTCATAATCTAACTTCTGAAATTGCTCAAACTGAAAGATGTAATGGTGGGATGGTTCTGGGCTTTGACAAATTTAGTTTCTTCCTTTGAAAGTCAGTGATCTGAAATTTCCAGAGCACCATCACCTGGCCCTCCTCTGCCAAGATCTAAACCAAACAGTCTGCAAGTTTGGGAAGTACAATAGAGGATATCTGGCCTCATACTGCTGGTAGGATGGAAATAAAAGAGAGAATCCTTAAGTGTGCAAATGTTTGTTTCATTTTCTTTCTTTCTCAATATCCTGATCAGTACTCAAATATTTACACTTATTGGCAATAAATTAAATTCCCCAGAGCTGAACCTGTTTGCCTGCAACATCAAGTGATCTCTGTCTTTATTTCAATCTACATGCCTTCTATCTCTTCTTTTCCTTTGCGGTGGGGAGAATGAGTGAGTGTCTGTGTAGGTGCTTGACTATAAGCTAAGGCCAACCCGCTACAGATGCATTATCCATCAAGATGACAAAATTCAATTTTGTCTGTGCTCTGAAGAAGCCTAAGATTGGTTCAATATAATGTTCAATTACTATGTCTCCCATGAGGTACAAAGGTATTTGGTGATTCAAGTCTTTCTTATTGAGGAAGTGCTTTTAAATTAATGTATTTGAGAAGAAATTGAAAACTGTTCTCAATTCAATGCTTTTGTTCAGAGGAAGAGATGAAGATCATACTTCAGTATGATTGCGTTGGGAGCAATGGGGTTATTCGAGATCTGACCACAATATTACTCAGTTTGGAATCTGTGCAGAGCCAGGGTATTCTGTGCTAACAAAGACATCTGGGAAAAAAAAAAAAAAAAAAAAAAAAGGGCATGTTCATGTAAAACACAAGAGAAGTCTCTTTTTCCATCAAGAAGTTAGAGAAAGCACACCTAAGGGCCAAATATCATCCCACTATAGCTAAAATAGCCTTAATCGTATTTCCAGGTACTATAATATATTCAGAATTGTACTAATACTTTTGCAAGTTCAACTGCAGAAGTAGATAAATTCTGAGATTATAATGATCTATGTTACTAGAAAATCTAATATTTGCTTATTATAAGAAAAGCCAATCAGTAAGGAAGACATCAATACTACAATATTTGGAGCAAGGAATTTAAATATATAGGGTTCTTTTGTTGCCAATTAAAATATCAGTATTTGATTATCATTAGTGTTCCGTAGATGTTTTACTTTCAAATATTGCACTGTATTTGAGCCTAAGAACACACAGAAATCAAACTCCCAGTCTTGAAGCTCTTGTTCTTTAGACCAGTCATAGAAATAACTGGTTCCTCATGCACTATGACAGTGGTGAAAAGCCAATAAAATTTGTACCTCCCAAATCCACATCAATCACCCAGTCTCAAGAAGAAATAGTGATTCCATCTTAGATCGCATTAATCTGGTAAATTTTTAATCTGATAAACACACAATTGCCCATAGCCCCATTCAGTTCATTCTTCCTTTTCAAAGTAGAAGCAGACCTGCTGACTTGTGCTATTGGATTTTTTTCATGCAGGAACCTTTATCCAATAAACTTCACAGTGTCTACCAGTGCATTTTATGCAAGCTATTAAGCATCCATCACATGGAAATGACTCACAGTCGTTACTGATTAGGTCATATTTGAGCCAGTGACCTAGTGCTGAAGAGTAAAGACAGCTTAAATTGCTTTTTACCATATAACAAAGAACCGTATGCCAAAAAACAGTTGAAAGATGTAATTTAGCATACTTTCAGTTTATAACAAGCAGTTATCTGTTGCACTTTTAATTCCAGTCAAAGTAAAATCTTTGATAGTTCACTACTTGCAAAGCACTGCCCAACTAAATACAACTATGGTGAACCGGGAATGCAGGCGTTTTCATGTAAAGATCAACAGTTATTTTATTGTGCTTTTTTTTTTCAACAGCTGCAGAGCTTTGTCAGCATACCAAATCCTACATTTTTTCTTCACAAAGTTTGTTGATGTTAAAATCCAGAGATGGAAGGAAATTCTATGAAATCATTACAAGAAATATTGTTGCAGTTGAAGCATTCTTAGTACAATCAAGTCTGCTTTGTGTGTTTTGAAGTATTCCCAAATCAAGATTTTATGAGTCTTATTTTTCTTTGGCTGATTCTTTCACAGACAGAAATATTTGATAAATGGTAGCAAATGGTATTAACCAAATGATCAAAACTGCTGTCAATACTGGATTTCCATATGGTATCTGTTTTAAATTGAAGTGGAAGGTGATGTGATTACATTCATAAACTTCTTAGGAAATCTTTACGGTACTTTTCAAAGCACAGAAGGAGAATTCCTGGGTCTCACAAATGATATTAACCAGACAAAAAGGCCACAGATCTGTAATGACTGAATTAATCTCTGCCCTTCATATACAGCATAAATTCAAATCTGATTTGCATTCAGGATAACATCTGAATTTTCCCTTATATTCAATTCCAAGGGTATTGAAGGAAAGTAAATTTAGTTCCGTTTTTTGCAGACCTGAATATAAAGCACAGCTGTATTTGATACCTCATTGTTCTCCTACTGAAAATATTCTCATGGTACTCGTTCAAGAGACTTTTTGTACCAGCTGCAGTTTTCACACTATTTCCAGTAAGAATTAAAAAAAAAAAAAAAAAAGAATTCACAAAGAACAGCAGAAAGCAAGTTTTAGTCTTCTGCAGCAGTGTATTCTGTGAATACAAAATGAAACTCTTGCTGTCTCTCTTCACATTTCAGCATTAGTAACTCTAATTGCTTTAACAAACTAGACCACAGGCAATAATCATTATCTCAAGGTCTTGGCTAATCTCCTGTTCACTGGTGATAGGCATGTAGAAATATCTCTTTTCACACCCCAAATCTAATTCAGAGGTAGTTTTGGGTAAACAGGAACATAAGATAAAATTTGTCATTTCAGTGAAATGCTGTATGTTACTGAATGACACATGGATTTAGACACCAAGGACATCATTAGTAATTCAGATGGAAAGTTAATGCAGAGACTTAAAGGACTAGCTTGGTGTTGTTCCAAACAATCACATGAAAACATCAGTATATTTGAAAATTGCTTAAAGCCTTTTCACTGTCAGAGTATTCCTAACTGTGGCAATAGACTCCTAACTTAGAACTCCTATGGAGGCTATGTACTGCTTCCACATACCGTCAGAAAAAAGAGTTGGAGAGTACATCTGTATTGTGTTGATTTGGTTGTAGTTTTCTCCTGGTCCAAACAGTGGACAGTCCCTTGTTCAAATAGTGTATATTTTAGTTTGAGCTGTCAAGGTCACTCCCCAGTACACTGCTGGACAGCTTTGCCCGTTTAAGTATCACCTGTAAAGTTAGCAATAACTGTTAGGCTGACCAGCCTATCATTCCCAAGATTATCCATCTTGTTTAGATATAATTTTGGCTTTTTCTAGAAACCTCTTCCAGTCACCATAGTCCTCCCAGAACAACAGATAACAGCTTTGCAATGAGGCCAGTCTTCTCCAGCACTCTTGAATATAGTCCTTCTTGAATTATGGCCTGGTGTAAGTCCAGTTTGCTTCTAAGCTCCTTATTCAACCTTTCCTCTTCTTCAGTGTACTCATGTTTTTCTTAGACTTCCTTTTGTTGCCAGTGTATTTACAGAAACCCATCATCCTGCCTTTCTTGCTAGTTGTAACTCCAACTTGGAGTTGCTTTCATAATTATTGCATTATTGCATACTCTGTCTACTTTGGTACATTCCTCACATGTGGTTCCTCCCTGCTTTAATCTTCTGTGCACTCCCTTGCTCTTTTGATTTTGGGTCAGTCAGATATTCCTTGTTCATCTGCACTGGTCTTCTACCACACCAACTAGACTTCCTGCACGAGAGAATTGCTGTGGATTTAGGAGACTGCCGTTCTGAATTTAAATTCCTCGATTTCATAGTTGACACAGCCAAGGATACCCTCAGCCTTCACATCCCCAATCATTATTTCTTTATTTGTAAGAAAGAAATGCTCTGTGGTCTATTCAAGTTCCATCCCTCAAGTCAGGTTATGCTCATGCACCAAGATGGGCACTTTGTGTGGAAGTGGAACAATGAGTCCTGAAAACACCAAAAGCATCATGAATGGTCCTCCCACTTCATATATCTGACTCCCTGTACTGACTGACTGTTCACCCTGCAAATGGGGCCTACTGCTTACGGCAGAGCTGACTGCACAAACATATCCTGTTAGGACTCAGGTCTGTGTGATAGAAGATTTTTGTAAAGCCTTTGCACAAGACATAGAAGCTTGAACAATACTCAAAGATGTGACCAAGTAAGGTGTGCACCTTGATCCAGTCCACAAGTGCTTGCTGCATCACTGTGAACCAACCAAAGACATACTTAGAACTCCTTGCAAAAATTAACCACCTAATTGAAGTTGCTGTGATCAGGCCATCAATCAGCCTCAGATTTAAAAAACAGAACAAATTGTTTTTTCTTTTGTTGCCTGACCAGGAATGTGTCAGTCCTACTCACCTGATCTTTTAACAGGGCATCAACATTTATCCCAGGGCATCAAATTTTACCCAGGCATCAACATTTCAGCACAAGCCTGGAAGTGCCTTTTTGTGGCACATTTCTGCTTCATGATTCCTCTATTGCCATGAACTCTCAGGCCCTAAGTGAGTGTCTAGAAACAAAATAATTCTAGAAGAAAGAAAAAAATCTTCTATCTTTAAATATTTCACAGTTATGCTCCAAATGCAACTAACCAAGATTGGTTCCACACAAGCAGATCTCTGTCTTCAACATTTTGTTTGCTCAAAGCAGCTTCTCGTTCAGCATGCAAAAATATCACTATGCTGACAAAAAATGATGCATGTTAAGAGCAAAACTGAAACAAAGTGTTAATAGCATCTCATACTGCAGCACTGGAAAGAATTGTCATAGCAAGAATCTTAAAGGAGTTGTAAGAGTTTCTCCTGATAGAACGGAAGGATAGTGTTATCAGTTCTGGATGTGCAGATATGTGTATAAAAGAAACATCTTCAATATTAGCAGTTTCAGCCTTCTGTTCTCCCTGTCATACTTCCTCTACCACCAGTGGAAAATCTTACTCTTTCGTCTGTATTTCTCTGAATGGTAGCTAATCAGAGAATATCCCTGTAACTGAGCATTCTGTTTGACAGTCTTTCTTATGAATCTGTTTCTCAGATGCTGAAGCCCCACTGAGACTTGTATTTCAGAATGAGTCATATTTCATCACAGTATGGTAATTCAGTTATTCATTTCCATTGAGGGATTGTCTTATAGAACACGTCAATGGAAGCCTTATTGTTTCCAAAAGAATATTATGTCATCTTAATGCGGTTTAGATCCAGTGCCTGCAGCTGCCTTCTGTTTAAGACTTGTTTCATTTAAGTTTATAACATTTTGAGAGACTAAATTCCCATTCATAGCTGCTTGGATCTAGGTCTTTAGTTTTATTATTGATGTGATGCAGCACAAGTTATCCCTCTAAAAGCTGTTCTCAGCTGAATGGTTAAGCAAAACATCAATCCGGCCCCAGGGCTCAAAGCTAATCTTTCAGCTCATTACATTTTAAAGATTGCAAACAGTCAGAAGGCCTGGAATTTATGTAACTTGGGTTATATACAGTAAAAGCATGTAAAAGTTATATAACTTAATGTTCATTTCAGATGTTGAGAAATAATAGGTAAATCAGACACAGAAACATAACAAAAATGTCTCAGAGGAGTACTTACGGTTATCCTTTGACTAAACACACACAAAGAGCAATGTATATTCGTATGTGATTAATTCTCTCGCCATTTCAAAATGAAATTCACATTTTTGCAGTATTTAATTTTTATAACAGCATTTTGTTAAGTACTTCAATAGTACCCTCAAATCTTTGCAAGTTAAATTGATTTTATAAACAGCCTAATTAATTTTGCTTTCCTCATTTCTGGAGCATCAGAGTTCCTACATACCTGGGCTGCTAACAGCTTGACTGTAGCATAGTATTACAACTAACACCACGATTTTGCAATAGAAATGTCAAAGGAAATGCACAGTCAGATTTCTAAGGAAAAATTATGTCAATTCTAAAGAAAGATCAAGAACTACATTTCTTTGTTCATATCTCTTAAGATACATTACAAGGTATTTCCTCAGTGAATATTGCCCTGTCAAAGTGATCCACATTTTCTGCATTTAATTAAGAGTAGATACACCTTTATAAAGGTATGAGAAAGATGAAGAAATGTATGTGTGGTCCTCCAGGCTGCATTATTAGGGAAGCCAAAAGAAAAGGTCCTAGTCATACTTTCTGCCCTTAAACTTTATGAATTCCAGCCTGACAGCCTCCAAGTCTTAAATAGTGTAATTTTTTTTTTTATTCCTTAAAAAAAATATTCTTTTTAAGGTAGATCATTAATAAAAGACACAGCTGCTGCCTGTCTGAATAGTGATGCTGTGGCCTTTTCC
The DNA here is from genome assembly GCF_023343835.1 of Lagopus muta. NCBI lineage: Eukaryota > Metazoa > Chordata > Aves > Galliformes > Phasianidae > Lagopus > Lagopus muta. Next base: position 13,515,458 of record NC_064434.1, read on the forward strand.
CCACCAGAACAGCCTACTGAATGCACCAGACACTGCTGGTCAGTGGAAAAAACACAAGACTCCACATTGAAAGTTGCCAGAACTGCTGATATATACCTGAGTTGCAGTACAGCATAGCTGTTGGCCCTGAAACAGGCATGCCTTTAGATGGAAGATCTCATCACCTAACAAACAGGCTGTTGCACAATAATCTGAAGGTTGGTGCATAAGGTGGATGAGGAAATCAAGCTATAGTTACTCCAGTAAAATATAACACTTTTTTTTTTTTTTTTTTTTAATTTCTCAGGTAACACCAATAGTCATATGGCCTACCCAGGGAGGTGATGCCCTGGCAGTGTTCAAGAGGCATCTGGATGAGGAACTACGAGATAATGGTTTAGAGGCTTGTGGTAGCAAAGGTAATGGGAGGACTGTTGGACTAGATGATCTTGCAAGTCGTTTCCAATCTTGTGATTCTATGATTCTATGATTCTATATATCCACCCAAGTTTCAGCTGTTAAGACTAACATTAAGATTCATCATCCCTTCAGATCCCTGCCTCCTTGCTGAGAAATAAAAGGCTTTTATGTAGGGTAATTCAACATAGCTAAAATCCAGAGCAGTTCCCCAGATCCTGCCAGTACATTAAAATCTATTACCACAGAGCCCTTTCCTCTGGAAACAGAACTCTTCTGCTTCAGGAGGGCCATTTCCAATGATACCCACTGAAGGGTTCAGTAAAGGATGTTGTGGCTCTTGAGGCTTTAACTGTTTTTCTGGCTGTTTGTCATTGTATTCACCTACTCACAAGCAGAAAATATCAAATTCCAAAAGATCTTATTTAAAATATGGCTTTCAAGGAATCCTTTATTCCCTGGATAGCCACAGACAATATGTGCCTTTGTTTTAAAAAGTAAGTCAACAGATCTAACTACTGAAGTCAACCTCATGGAAAACAGGAAAACGTTCATTAAAATCCATTTTGGAGGGGTTAGAAGCAGATTTTTAATCAATTAGATCTTTTTAGATACCCAGGGGAGATAAGAGTTTTGGGATTATGATCTGACTCTATTCCTATTGAAGTTAATGGGAGCTTTGCCATTAGCTTTGAAAAAGGATGAGGCCCAAAACTTTTGAGAGAATAATGCAGTAGTATTTAATGGTTCATGCAGACCTCCTCAGTTGAAAATACCTTTGTGGTTCCAAGTTTCCATCTACCTTTCCTGGATAAACATGGACATTTAGTTCTCTATTTCAAATTGTTTCCAACTAACATTTGCAACACAGTCATAGTCCATTTTTGTCTTCCATTAAAAAAAGAAATATTTAGCATGTTCCATGATGTTAGGAAATGCCAAGGAATCATTCCAGCAAGTAAAATTTCATACATCTAGCTGGCTAGGAAGAATAAATAATGACCTTTTCCACATGCCAGCAAATATAAAACGTTCATATTTCCACAGGCACAAGCTTAATGGCCATCTGAGATGTCTGATTCATTTATGATTTAAGCAGTGTTTATAGAAGTTGACCAAAGAATTTACTCGATATCATTGAGGAATGCAAAACACATGAGTAAATTATACAATGCAGATATCCACAAGAAATTCACCAGAAGTGAAGCTAAGTACATTTACACTAAATAAAATTGTGTATGCACATATACTTCTATGCAGTCATGTAAATCTAGTCTCCATCATTTCAGATCAATTCTGCAGTTTTTAAATTAGCATATTAAAATATCAGATTGTAAGCCTAAATACAACTCTTCTCCTGTCTTTATAGAATTTCTTTTCCTCTACTCTTCATCAAGATCTGTGTTATATGTGTATTTAGTATAGGGCTGCTACTACGTTGGGCCCTATCTCAAGCTGTAACTTTTGTTTCTGTGTCTAAAATAGTCACCCAGAGCCACTGGAGATTGGTTACATGGCTGGCAGGTGCTGTTTCAGAATGGTGTGGAGCTCCACAGGTCATGTGCCATATTCGTAAAACTTGCACAGATGTCTTGGGCACATCTCAAAGAGGACTAACATACTCCATCCACGGGGAACAATGGAAAAAGATCTACATCTTATTCTAAACCTGAAATTTAACCTCCTTCAGTATATTCATTGGATTTCATCACAGTCATTGCAGATACCTTCAACAGCAGATTCATCTCATCTGTTGTAGAGAGTTACAAAAAGATGTAACAAACTCTGGAAGTGTCTTTTCTTCAATGGCTATGGCTATGTTTCAGTAAATGAAGTTGTCACGGAGTTGACCAGACCAATCTATGTCCGTGACAGGGGCAACAGGCCTCTGCCCTCCCCCCCCACCCCAGTCCCACAAAAAATGGGAAGGAAGGAAGGGAGGAAAAGAGCAGCGGCAACAATCTATGGAGGAAAACTTATTTTACTATAATATTGGAATACAAGATAACACAATATATACAATTTAATTGAAATTGAGATGAATAAATCAGACAAGATAAGAGAGAGAGTTCCCAGGACCAAGTCAAACCTGAACAGCTTGGAACAGCTAGGAAAGCACCCTCCAGCACCCACTGCAAGGCAGCAAGAGAGCGCCCCCCCCCCCCACCCGGAAGGGCCAGATCCCGTGACTGCTGTAATGTACAGGGATAGGTACTTGGGATTGGGGCAGTGACACTTTAATGCCCCATACACTACATGATGTTTTGATGTGGAATACTGAAACCCGGAAACAAAAAAAAAACAAAAACAAAAACATAGAACCATGACAGAAGTACTTAAAGCTAGTGTACATGCTCAACCTCCAGCATACAGTTGTCTGTACTGCCTAATTGTTGTGATGCTCCCTAGTGTAGCTTTGGCTTGGGTCAAGTAGCACACTCCAAAGCAGTCTGGACATATTTCAGGAGCTAGCACTAGCCAGGGACTGTTGTCAATAATGACGAAGGAATGGACCATGTTTCATTTACTGGAAAGATGTAGCTTATATAACTAGCTAAGATGAGGTACTTACAATTCCAGCATGGCCCTAGTCTAGATGAGATTAAACCATCTAATACAACTGAAATGTTTGTAGCTGGCCAGTAAATGTGGACATTCTGCTGAGCATAAGAACTTTGGTCTCATTATTACAGATGAACTCAAGGATTGCTGGTTCAAAATTTTGTCTTACCCTGAAATGGCTGAGATAGAATTTCTCAGTCTTGCTTAGAATTGGCCTCATAGCACTGTTGTACAAACAAGACCTAATAAAAAATACATCTCAAATACACTGAATGAAAAGGTAAGGAGAAATGTTGGAATAAAGTCTGTAGTGTTACATAGCAAATAAATTAGAAGCAGTGTGTCATTTTAGTTAAGCAGTGTGACTTTCAAAAAACATTGATTCATCGTTTCATGGATCAGTTGTTCAATACCGATGTACAATTACACCCTAAAATGGGTATGCTATAATACATGCCAGGCTTAGTGCCATGTCACAAAAACAGGCATTTCATGACTAAGACGCTATCTTGGGTACTTCAGCTGGCTACTGGAAGCTAAGCGGGATAAAATAAGGCTGTTGTGACTAAAGGAATTTTTTCATATTTGTTCTTAAATTAAAGACTTTGAACTATGATTGACAATATGTAAAACAACATGAGCAATGTGTTTTCCCTTATGATCTCTCACATTGGTCATAAATACATTATTTCCTCTGTAGTGACTTTTCAAAGACATTAGGCAATCTGGATGTAATTCATTTGACTTATATTTTGCAGGGTCATATTCTCCTGTGTTATTGCTTTGCTATAAAGGGACTGCATAAAGAGCACCCCAGAATACAGTCAAACTTCAGAAGGAAAATTTTTCAAAGCAGTAATCTGGCTGCTTATTATGGCCTGTTTTGTGGAACGTAGTCAAAAGGTACAAACAATCTGAGCATCTAGCCTCAGTTAAGTGAAGAGTGGGACTTGTTTCATGGTCAAATACTTAGTCTCCCTGGAACAATTTTTTTGATTCCTGGAAGAGCTGACTTGGATGCAGAGATTTCCAAAGTTCCACTGGACACCATGAAACTCACAGTGGGAGTGGCCACAGCCTGCTAGCCAAAAAGTTAAAAACCTGAGGTGCTCTTACTTGTGGTAAGTTTTACACACAGTGGCAGGTTTCACATGACTCCAATGAGTCATGACCTATGGCCAAAGGAGTACTTGTACTCAGTGGTACAAAGTATGTCACTGTGGTTATTTGGCTTCTTCTCTCATCCCAGCTGTAGTTGTAGGTAAAAGCTCTTGATGATTAGTTATAAAATGTGCTTGATGATTGCCTGGGATTAAAAAAAAAATCCTGAAATGATGCAACATCCACAGGCATTGATGCAAAGTGTCCATAAACTTCACATGGCTTTTAGCTCAGACTCTGCAGGGACATACTTTACTAAGTGGGCAAGGAAAGTAGGCAGTCAGGAGGTGCTTATCATCTTTACATAAGCTGCCCGTCTGACTGCTGGGAGTAGGAGATCCAGCTGGAAATGTTCAAGCCACTGTCTGTGTTGAAGTTATGTCATCAATACTGTAGCTCTTGGCTGGAATAATTTCAAATAATAAAAGTTTATTTAGTTTGTAAAACTAGCTTTTGGATATATAGAAGGGTGTCTAGTGTCTCAGTGTTGTTCTTCAAACAACATCTTTCACTCTAAAACAGTATTAAGGGCCAAATTCTCTGTGTGGCTTCAACCCAGACTCTAACATTACAGCTGCAAGTTCTGCACAGGGTGAGTGGCCTTCTAAATATACTGGTCTTCAAATGTGCATAGTGTAATTCACACACAATCCAGGAAGGAATGGCAATGGATCAACAGAGATAGAATGGTCATAAATAAGCCAGAATTTGTTTCCTTTTCTAAAAAACATCAGGAGTTTTCTGAGGACTTTTATTAGAAGGACGCCTGAAAGAAAAGAAATGTATCATGTGAAATTAAAGAGTACAATGAATCATAGAATCATAGAATGAAGATTCATACTACTTCATAATTCATAGTAAAATCTAAACCAACCAAAGAAGGCAACATTAGGTAAGCCTCAGAGTCTCAGTGGGAAAAACAGAGCTAGAGAAGAGTGAGATCTTCCTGCTCTATAGGAGCAGTAGCATTCTAAAACCATTACTTCCCTGGGGCTATTGCACTAAGCTACCAGTGCAGCTGCAGTAGATATAATCACTGTTCTAATTTTCTGGGAGTCAAAACAAGTGAATGTAATACTCTGGGACTTCCAATGCATGGTAAATTGACTGTGGAAAGGTGAGATGCAGTTTCATAGAATCAAAGAATCATACAATGGTTTGGGTTGGAAGGGACCTTTAAGATCATCTGGTTCCAACCCCCTGCTATAGGCAGGGACACCTTCCTCTAGATCAGGTTGCTCAAAGCCTCATTTGGCTGCCTCCAGGGAAGGGGTATCCACAACCTCACTGGGCAACCTGTTCCAGTGTCTCTCCGCCCCCACAGCAAAGAATTTATTTCTGATATCTAGTCTAAATCTACTCTTTTCCAGTTTAAAGCCATTTCACCTCATCCTATCGCTACATGCCCTTATAAAAAGTTCCTCCCCAGCTTTCCTGTAGTTCAGCTTCAGGTACTGGAAGTCTGGAAGGTACTGCTGTAAAGTCTCCTCAGAGCTTTCTTTTCTCCAGGCTGAGAATTTTGTTATGTAAAATGGGATCTAGTCTTACTAATTTAAGCCCTGGAGGTAAACAAAGCAGTGCTAGGGCATAGGCATCCAACCATCCACACTACTTGTTTGTTGGCATGTCTCTGTCATGTTTCTAAACTGTGGCTGGTTGATGGTGTTCCAGGAGTTGGTGTGGGCGCTTCCAGTAGGTGACAGTAGCTAGCCTGTTCTTTCAGTAAGGAAAAAGAAGAGTATGAGAGACTTTAATGACACAGCTGTGGCTAATTTGTGCAACAGCTATAAAAGCTGGAGAATAGGCCTGGGCTCTCCTTATTTTATTATCCTGGGTCTCATCTTAGCTGCCTGAACAAGCAGAAAGATTCTCACTCCCTCTGGAAGTGTTTAAAGTATCCAGCTCTCTCTATGCAGGGAATCTGCAGTATTCAGTTTGGAATTCAGTATTTCACTTGACACCCACTTGGATTAGGCAGAGAGGTCTGCACCTTGATTTACTACAGCTGAGGAACACCATATAGCATCTGCAATTCCCTATACCTCTCTACAAGTACAGTTCCACTGATAACATCGCTATGTTCTTAATAGCAGTGATATTAATTAATGACTTATTAAGTATTGCCAGCAAAGAAGATCATGTTCAGCACAATAATAAATCTTTTCTTTGAATTAATTACAATAAAACTGTTTTTTTTCCTTAACTCAGAGCAAATGACTTGAACAAACTGTATCATGCAGACTAACATTTAAATTGAATATTTAATTCTAGGGCAGAGGAAAACAGCACTACTTACATTCAGGGAGCCGTGACATTATCATTCCTGAAATCCTTAGGGTCAAACTCACTTCTAATATATCCTGCACTCTGCTCTTGACTTTTCAAAAGATTATATTATGATTGAAGAATTTCTGGTTTTAATGTAGAAGGAATAAATGCCAATGGCGTTTCATTTTTTAATTCATCTATGTGTTCTACCACCCATCGTGAACTTCTGTTGACATCAAACGTATCCCCAAACTTGTCTCAGATTTAATCCTGCTTGTAGCCATGAGTATCACTTTTGACAGGTTTGCGGCCTCCATTTTTCGTCAGAAACAACTGAGTTCAATTGGCTTAGGAAACCTCTTCCAGCAGCAGCAGTCCTCTTGGTTACACCAATAAACTGGGAAATGCTGCTCTCCGTATCTAAACCAATGTAGCTCCCATCTATACAGGAGTCCTTCACTGATTTTTCTGGAATCTGAGCACCCTGAATGAAATACCCAGAAGATATTGTTTAGTGCTGGCCTTGTCACCTAGACATCATCATTAAAGAATGATGTTGTTAATCCCTGCTTTTAATGCAATAAATATTTCAAATCTTGCAGCAAAAGATTTCTACATAGCCTTTCTATTAACCAGTTCTTTTAGAAGCGTGCACTGATTTGAGAAGGTTCAGGTTAGATGTTAAGAATTTCTTCTCAGAAAGACCAGTTAGGCACTGGCACAGGCTACCCAGGGAAGTGGTGGAGTCACTGTCCCTGGAGGCATTTGAGAAAAGGGCAGATGTAGTACTTAGAGATATGGTTTATTGGCTGATATTGGTGGTGGGTGGATGGTTGGATTATATGATCTTAGAGGTCTTTTCAAACTTACTGATCTTACAGTTCTTTGAATTCAGCCACAGAAATCACTCAAGCCTTGTGAAATACAACACAAAAGGCAAGGAAAAGAGAAAACAACCAGTTTCTCTTTTGGCATAAGGTGACCATGGGAGCTTGAAAGATGCAAAGACAATACTGAAAATCTATTAGCTAGCTGATGTTTTGTAATCCTTTATCCCACCCCTACAGACTCAAAGAGCTGCCCCTATATCTGCTGGAATGCAGCAGGCAGCTCTAGCAAGCTGTGTGCCCTAAGGTTCAAGAAGGCAAAAAGAGCTTTGCAGACAGAGCTAGTCCTCCTCCTGCCCCCAGACCTGCAGCTCTGATGAACTGGGAGAGAGCAAGAGGAAATACTTCAGAACAGTGTATAAGGCCAAGAAAGAAAGTTGGCATATTGTGACTGAGGAAAAAGAATCATGCTGAATCATATTTAGTTTGTTGGTTTTTTTTTTTTTTTTTTAAACAATAAGGGCACACTAAAGCAATTTTTCTACAAATGGGTATTACTTATTCTCATTGAATTTTGTGTCCAGAAAGGTTGTACCTTTATCACCACAATCCATATAGATTCTTTTATAGTAAAATACAGAGGAACTCAGAGATTTGCTGAGACATATCAAATGTGCATGAAGTTATCCCTTCCAAGGAATGGAAGATTCCTCCCAACAGGTGTTGCAGTGATTAACTGAAATTCTTGCTATATACAGCTTTATAAATAAATCTAAAAACAAATAAAAGGAAAGAGTCTGTTATATTTCAGTATCTTGAAGTCTGAAGCAAAGGCTTAGCGGTAAAATTCAGTTCAGGGTAATTCAGCACAATGCACTAATTGCTTAGGAATCATAGCCAATTCATCTTTTGCCAATAATATTCACTAGTTACTACCCAGAACTGCATTCAGCTAAGTCTAACAGTCTGAATGGACATTTTCTGTTTTTTATTAGCTTTTCAATGATTTCTTCACTCACTTGCAATCTCTGTAGTCTCATAAATCTGACATTCTTTTCTCCATTGATGCTAAGCTTCAGCATCAGCTGCAAAAGTACCTACTCACTCCCAAGAACTTTGGGAAATAGGGATTTGAAACTTAACAGGCTGAAAGGACCCAAATGAAGCCTCATGTGTTGTGAATTACTCATAATAGATGAAATGTGGATAGCACCCACCCTTCGTTATTTTAAATGAAAAACAGTGCTTTTTTATTTTTGCTTTTTTTTTTAATCTAGAGGGATGTTGTAGGAAGAATAGGACAGTAGGGTGTGAATTCTAGATTCATAATCTTTGAGTCAGGCAGGCATGAGTTTGGGTGCAGAAAGTGCAATTCACCTTGTCATTAGATGTCTCCAAATTTGGTAGATGTCCAAAAACTGTTTTTATCGACTAATAGTTCTAAGACAAACCTGCTGACCTGTTTTATGCGTTTGCTGTAGGACAAGGTGAAGCGCCAGTTTCTTTCCATTGACTATAAATTGAGTCATGATGAGCAGCTAAGATGTAGATGTCTAGGAAAAACTTGCCTGCATTTCTTTTTCATATTTTCTTCTTTCTGCACAGCCATTAAAAGAATCTGGGAATCCCATTCTGAGGCCCAAATCTCTGCCTAATCCATGGTCACAAATTCCACTCTACTGTGTAGCTGCCACGTAGATGAACCTGAAAATACTGCACATCTCTACTGAAATCCTATTGTGAATCCCAAAGCTCAGGCTACTTGCAATCCCTTCTCTAGTGGCTCATGCTCCCACAGCTATCACCCTTCAGTTAAGGCTCTGAGATACCTCCCATGGAGTATCTAGTATGTCCAAATATATGAGAAAAGAAAACAAAACCTCTTCTGCAGCTATTTATTTAGTAAAGATTAGAATATGGTGAGTCCAAAACAAAAAAAGAGGAAATAAATATGCATGACAGATATTTGTCATGTTACTTTATATGAAGCACATAATACAAAGTAATCAGATGTACCAGCGATTACAGACAGACTGATTCTAGTTAATATTTGCAAAGAAGCGTTGGGTATTCATTCTATTTCTGGAATATTATACTGTCAACTATTCCCAGCATCCTTAGCAGACCTTGAGACAGCCCTGGGAGTAGGAAGCAGGTAGGTAAGTAGTACAAGTTACTTGCCTAAAGAACGCTCTTTCCTGAGCGTACAACCAGAGCCTTTAAATCACTCCAGAAACATCAAATTCCAAATATTGACCATTGATCAAAAATGTCAATCAAGAGTGGACACTTTGTATGACCATGCACAAAACAGAAGATAGTTGGAAGCTGGAAGATAAACAGAAATCATTAACCTATTCTACATCTGGGAAAGATTAAAAGAGAATGTGCTGAAATGTCTTTTCATTTCCTCCTAAGAAAACATACCCCGTCACTCATAAAAACCTATTAATTGGCTGCAGATTGGCTAAAAATCATGTCAGTTACAGTAATAATAGTGGCAGCTATGAACAGCTTTGGTGCTCAAGTAGTTATAACTAAGTTTCAAAGTTAACAACCCACAACAAAAAGAGAAAAAAAAAAAATAGAGTTCTCACCTCTCTAGGGTTTCTTATTTGAGTTTGGCTACTGAGAAGTTAAGACTGTGAAATAACTGTGCCATGAAAAATTTCTCTGCAGTAACAGTGTAGGACAGAAACCAGAAACATCAGCTTTGCCTTATAATCCCCTGACATGAAGCACAGACCCTCCCATGGCCCAGCTGCTCAGGCTGTCTCACAGGGCAGATCAAGAAGGAACCTTGTCAGCTATTATTGATCATTAATTTATTACCATATTTTATTGTAGCACTCTTGCTCCATGACAGATAAGCAGAGTCAAGAAATTTATAGGTCTTTTGAACTTACAGGCTAAAGCAGCAGTGGCTATTAAATAGTGTACTGTTATAAAAGAAGCTGAGGCCCCATAAAAGAAGGAAAATGGGATGAAAGGTGTCTCCACAGATCTTCATCTCATCTCCCACAGACTTACACTAGTCCAGTAATTTCTGATTAATAACTCATTAGGGATGGAGTGAATTTCTAGAAGGAAAATAAAACCTGTTCTACAGTGGCATGACTTGCCAAAACCACCAGACATAATTGCCTTCTTCTATGAGCATGTAAACAAACATTTGGTGATGAATCAGTATGGATTGACCTTAGCCACCTTTATACTGACAACCCTCTGTTTTGTGAGATTAAAATTGGAGAAAACTTGAAATTTCCCTTGTAAGTTATCAGTCTTCCAAGAACTTTTCTGGACCCCTTTAAATAAAACACATCATTTTCCTTTGCACAGAGAAGCCTAGACAAGAAAATTTAAATAAATCAGTACATTTTGTGTCACTTAGAAAAGTAACAAGCACTTTTTAAATACTCAGTACATTACATTCCATCAGCTGCAAAAGAGACACTAGCAAAACAACAGTTAATTTATTTCACTTATTTCCCTTACACATATGCACATTTTAAACATCCAGAAGTATTCTGGATAAGTAATAACCACTTATTGTTACATTTGAAATAAGTTTCGAATGGCTTCATTTGAAGATCTTGCTCTTTGTATAATCAATAGATATCAAGATGTTATAATCACAATATAATTGTATAATCAATAGATATCAAGATGTTATAATCACAATATAATCAAGAGAGTTAGGCAAAATAGATAATGATCACAAAAAGAGAACAGGCGGAAGAGCTTACCCTTCGGCTGAGCTCACCACAAAACACCAAGAGAGGTGATCTCCAGAAAAGATCCTTCTCCTCTAGTAGCCAGCTCTTAAATAGGTCTAGGAGGGGTGGAGCCAGGCTCCACCCCTCCTGGTAGCACAGGTGAATTGCCTTCACCTGTGCTCCTCTGGCTGACTCATGGCTTGCCTCAGGTGATTAATCAGAGGTTCAGGCCGTGACTCAGCAGTTCCCATACACTCTTGCATAGGACAAGTGAGCAAAATCAGCTGAAATTTCACACTATGTGATTTCCCGAAATCTGCTCAATACATTAGAAGTAAATCTGAAAATTAGGTGCTCTCTTCCTATGAAGTACCTTTCTGTTTCTGTAGAAAGTCTATATCACTTCTTTCTGACTCGGTTCTGGAGCTAGAGGAATTTTCTTGCCCATTTCCCATTCAAAAATATTCATTCTTCCAAACATGGTCTCTTATCAAGTAAAGACCATCAAATTTTCTTCTTTATAAACGTTACTGTGGAAGAACAAATTGCACGTTGCAAAACTGCAGGCCTGAATTCAGCATCTAGGTAAAGCAGCAAATGTAATGTGTTCAGAGATTATCTTGCTTTGCATTCTCTTTTGTAGTTTTTTTCTGCAGTCTTACAAGAGCAGGAGGTCAGCATCCCCAGAAAGCCCAACAGTGTTTTTTTCTTCTCATTCTCTGTTCAGTGTAGTGAGGACTAGCAAAGATACAGCCTTCCCACAGAAGTTTCTACCCAAACATTTTATATTTCAGTCCTGCTGTTCATGTCTTTATGTGTTCATGATTAAATGAAACCACTCTTCATCTTTCTTGATGGTGTCCTAGCTCTGTGCTGCTCACATCATTGTGCCATATGTGCAGTATGGATGTGTTGTTGCTAGTGTAGCTGTTAAACCCCATATGCTTCAGTCTGTGGGAAAGAAAATATTATATATGCAATCAACGGGCCATTTCTCATGTAAGTTTGTTTTAATGTATTAAAACCAGATAGATTTAGATTAGTTAATATGGATAATTTTTTACTTATTCCTGCTAACCCTGCAACCATGCTTAAAAAAAAATTGACCCTAAAATTCAGGTATACCATGTGCCACTGTGATAACAAAATTCCACATAAACAGCAACCAGTACACAAGAAGAAAAGAGGAGAACGTGGACTCTACAATCGGTGTACATCATCTGATATTTTTAAGCATTATCCATGTATTTCCTCCTTCTGAATGTCCATAGAATCATAGAACTATAGAATGGGTTGGGTTGGAAGGGATATTTAAGATCACCTAGTTCCACTGTCTCACCACCCTCGCAGCAAAGATTTCTTCCTAATATCCAGTCTAAATCTACCCTTTTCCAGTTTGAAACCATTTCCCCTCATCCTGTCACTACATGCCCTTATAAAGTTCCTCCCCAGCTTTCTTGTAGTCTCCCTTCAGCTTATTTTCCTATTGTATATTGTGCAATTTGGTGCAACCAAGTATCACGTGACATTACTTAATTCTGCATTTCCTTACCTCTGGGATGATGTTTAAGGCTAATTCCTCTTGTTCCAGAATCAAGCACCATGTAATGAAGTGATAACCTACCACTTGCTTTGTGAAAAGAACATAAGTAATGAGACAACATTACAGTAGGGAACTGGTAGACATACACAATAAGTAAACTATATTCTGTTCCAGTTGATGACGAATTAAAATTAACCCCTGACTGTTGCTGGTTTCCTTGGTAAAATTTTAAGAAGTGACACCCTTAGGTTCAGGACTCCTAATTATCTTTTGTTGTGTCACCTTAACTGCAGGCAGATGTTACAGTGATTTTGTAACTCCTAATTTTCCAACAAACACTATGGCAAGACAAAGGCTGAGATTAAACGTACTGTTTTGTTGGTTTAACCTCAGAACTTGATTTTTAGCTACTGGGTTAGATGCAACAGGAAGGGAAGAGAGCTCTACTTTTCAGATCATTGAAAATGTAGTAAAGATATTTTTGTAATTTTTTGCTTTTATTTCCAGTGATCCAAAAAATCAACTAATGATGCGGTACATTCTGGGATTCTTGGGTATTTAGCAAGCTGCAGGACTAGTGAATCATCACAGCAAAAGCACTACATTGTCAGAAAGCAGATCCACTCAGGCTGATTGACTCTGAGGTCATAGTGGTGCAGTTAATGAAAGGTCTGATCTCGTTGGATGATGGGGCCAGATGGAGACCACGTGAGGCTGTCTTGGCTGGGGCTCTGGCCCAGATTCTGAAATCTGCTTGCATATTAGATAATTCCCCATTGCCAGAGAAAAAAAAAAAAAATCTTCACTAAAAATATGCCTATTTATCCACTAAATTTACCAGACTCCTTGATTCTCAAATGGAACTCTCTTTAATCTGACCCCTAGGGTAGAAGACCTCCTTGCTCTAGCAGGAACAGTGAGGGAAAGAGCAAACAAGGACATGCACACATGCATGCACACACTCTCTGAAAAGTACACTGACAGAAGACAGAATTTCAAGCTGTATGGTAATACATCACATTGAAATGCACTTCTAGTACATTATTTGTTGTGTGACTGAGTAGAAACAGCATATGCAAATTGATTCTAAGCATGCAATGTAATTCCCATGTACATGAGCTGTGCAAATGGGAATTCAAGTTTGTTATGAGCACTGACTGAGACATGATCTTTGGTTGTTTCATTTTTTTCTAGCTCTGAGTCATCAGTCTCACTGCCTGATAATGAATTTGAATGCAAGTCTGTATAACACTTTCTCATTCTCAATCAGACAACATACTGTCATCATGTCATTTCCAGGGAAATACTGTTCGAATCACATCTCACATCTCAGTGATGAAGAGAGAGATTGCTTTTTTTTGGAAGGGGAGGGAATATTTGTCACCTTAATAACACAAAAATGGATACTTCCGAGAACTGTCTGCACCACAGTTTCATTGAGCTTGGGAGCACTGTGCCATTTTCCTAGCAACTTTCAAGGCTCATGCCAGGGGACATAAAAAGAATGAATGAAATGACGCTGTATTGTATGTAGCTATATAAAAACAAAGTGAAGGTGAATCACCCATTTGTAGGACCCATTCCTGTCACTGTGATTTTCAGTATGCTCTTCTAGAAAAATTATGACAGTTTAGGTTGGACTTTTCCTCCTCTTGTTATACAATTTTTCCCTCACAAATTCTTTCAAATGCCCTTGCTAAGAAAGCTATGAGCAATGTATGGCAAGTCAACTGAGGGGGATGCATAGTATATTTGCTAATAAAAGAAGACTGTGCAGCAGGGCTGACAGACCTCTGGACACACTGCCTTTCCCTGGAATAATCCCAAATCTGATGTTAGGAGAAAAAAGTGATCAAGGAACTGCTCTAATAAATATTTTCAAGACTAGGTCCTAGGTCTGAGAAGCAGAGGGAGAAGAATAAAAACAGTGTGGATTGAAGCTGGAGACTGAATAGCAGTTATTGTTCCCCAATATGTGAGCTCCAGGAAGAAATTTTCCTTGAGAGCAGCTAAACTCATGGCTATACCCACACACTGTAATCTGGTCACCAGCACAGTTCCCAACATTTCTGAAGGGATGTGGTGCTTACTGAAGAAGAAAAGCTGACAGCTTCAAAGGAAGGAGCCTGCTGGCTGCAGAGCACATCCAGCAGCACTAGGGGTACCCCTTCCCAACTTCAGCAACTGACACAAATCTGGCAGACATAATTCCTGCAGCTGCCCTCACAGCAGTGAAGCCTCTTCTGTCTGCCCTGGCACACAGCAGTGAATGATGCGGTCCAGTAGAATATAGTCCACCTTTGAGCTAACGGATGGGGAAAGTCCAGAAAGAATATCACAAAATCATAGGGGTTGGATGGGACCTCTGGAGATCATCAAGTCCAATCCCCCAGTTTAAGCAGGTTCCCTGCAATAGGTTACACAGGAAAGCACCCAGTTGGGTGTTCAATATCTCCAGAGAGGTAGACTCTACAACCACTCTGGACAGCCTGTTTCAATGCTCTGTCACCCTCTAATGTCTTCTCCTGAGCTCAGAACCCTCAACTCAGTTCAGAAGGTGACAATCGCTGTGATGTCCTGGAACCTCACTCAATATCATGCATCAATCTGGAGCTCTCAGTAAGGCAGTGAGAGGTGCAGACCTCAGCCATTCTCAGCCAAAGGCCAAGATGTCTTTACTGGCTCCTTAGAACTTTGCTGGACCAGGTAAGGATATTCCGCACTCCTCCTGATAAGGTTGTGCAAATACTGAAACTTAGTGTTTGCAACTCTTAATCAGACTACAAGAAAGCCTGCCTAGTAGTGCCTACTTGTGAATTATTTTTGTAATGTCACATCAGTGGACAAGTCAGGGACAAAGACTAGGACCCAGCCCTCTTTTTTCAGTGCCCTAAGTACCAGCACAGATGATTAAATACCCTCTTAATTTTTTATCCATACAGCATATGCATTTTTTTATTACAGGCCACAGACAGGATATAGGATGGGAGAGGAAGGGGCAGAATGGACAGACACATGGTTGGGAAATGAAGCAGATCAGAGAAAGAACAGAGGTAGAAGCAAAGCAAAGAGGAGGAAAAGAGGAAGACTAGTGATGAGGCTGTGTTTGTCCACAAGTTGTGTGTGGGTTTCAGGTCGCATGCAAAGGGCTAGATCATCAACTCTGAAGGGCAGAAGGTGGTGGTAAAGGGAAGTCAGGAATGTGGAGAACTATCATAGGAGTTAAGAGCCCACAACTCAATAAACAGAATTGAAAGAGAATGTATGGAGGCAATGGGGGTGGTGGAGAAGTAACACACCCTTATTTCAAAAACTTCATCATTAATATGTGATTCCTCTGCTTTTGCTAACACTGGCAGAAGTGCATGTCTGCATCGCCCTCTAGTGCCAGGTCCTCTCGGGAGACGCGTGACTCCTGCGAGTCCTTTGGCCGTACGAGGTAGGAGGTCTGAAAAGTCCAGACTGTTGACAGCCTGCATGAAGGAATCAGGAGGAGGAAATGCAGGATCTTTTTTTTCCCGTCATTGAAAATAAACACAATAAATTACATCAAAAAAGACTAAAGTAAATTTAATTGAGAGCAAAGTGCCATGTGATTGAGTTCTGAGGAAAATGTCAACAGGTAATTGTTATTCGCTATTGTCTACCATTTGTACTTGGAAATATTCATGTTAATTTAGTATTTTCTGCATAAGCATCGAACAAGATGCAAGTGAAACAGGAGCTTTAATTAAAAAATAAATAGATGATAATCAAAATCAACTTTTTTGCTTTGTTTATTTAATTATTTATATTGGATGTTCAAGCTTATTCTCCTTCAGGGCTTAAAGGCCAGCTGAGAAAACAGAAGCATGGAAACTGGGCAGTGGAAGGAAGAGATTTATGGACTGTTTAAAACTCTTTCGACCTTCATTTTGACCATGATGTTTGGTTGGTTTTTAATTTGGATTTAGTTTTACTTGTACAAATATGGTGCTAATTTGCAGAATACTGCGCAGCCATGTAAAATACAGAAATACTTTCAAAACTAATGTTCATACATTTCAGATTGATATAGAAACTTTGGGGAAGGTCCTTTCTACACAGCATAATTCAACAGGTGTAAATTCCTGGTATTACATCTATTGCTGAGATTTGTGCTAGTCTAATACGCTTAGACCTTTTCTAAATGACAGCAAACATCAAAAAGCCTCTAAAAATTGTAGTACAACCTGTTCCTTGAAACTGCCTGCTCTCATCCATCTGTCTTACCACGATTGCTTAACTCATTGTGGAGCTCCCCAGCTTCAGCAGTTTGCAGGCTCACAGCACCTGCTGAAACCCAGGCCCAGTAGTCCTTGGTCTCTTAAGGAAATTAAATAACAGATCCTGCTCTTTGGAAACATTTGAGATTCAAAAGGTTGTGTATGAGCTTGCAGTTTTGGCTTATGGCATCAAAGAGACTCATCTGGAAACCAAGAAGCCTATGCATCCATGCTGCAGGATTGGAGCTGATCTCCATTGGAGGCTGGATCAATAACAGCTATGGGTCATATCTGGGCTCTAAGTTTCCACTCTAACATTGCTTATTAAATAGACTCTATTAATTTCTGCTCTCTATTACCTTGCCTGGAGTGCTGATATTACTGATAGTTCTCATGACAAAAAGACAAACAGAAAAGCAACCAGGTTGAAAGCCACTATGCTTTCCTTCTTTTAACATCACAAAACAGAACTTTAGACCAACAATACCTCTAATAGTGACTTAGAGCTCCTTTTGCCTAAGAGTTGCAGTGGTGGAATTTTTGCAATTATTAAAGAATCCTCCAAACTTCAATTACACTATGAAAAACAGAAAAGAAAAATAAAAAGTATTTTTAGAGATCTGTCTTTGAAATAAAAGGATAGACAGGACCTAAAAGTCAGAATGGCTGATGCACTCTGAAAAACATGCATGGCCCCTGTGTGTGTTTTATAAAACTATGCTTAACACTTTATAGAGCTTGAACTGGCCATGCACACTTTATTAAGTATGTAGAAACAGCTGTTCACAATTAAGGTCTTTATTCCTCAAATACCTACTACTGGGCACAGAAATGACTGCTATATGTAATCCAAGTCAGTGATCTATATCTTCATATTGACATACTCAACAGTATCCTTGAACTTCTTCTCTTTATAATAATGTTAGTTTTCCTGCATAGTAAAAATGGAAACTCGGAGCCTAATTTTCCTTTCACTCACATCAACATGAATCAAGGCAACGGAGCCGCGCTGATGAAAGCAGATGCAAAATGGAACGATACTCGAATCCCTAGAGCCCATTTTAACTTTTGCAAGCCATGTATCTAAAAACAAAAACAAACACCTGCCAAGCTGCTGCCTGTAAAAAGGTCACTCTTACAGAGAGCAGCAGAACTTTGTGACAGATATCCTTTCCACAAGAAGAAGGAATTGCTTGTCACCACTATTACGCATAAACTATGGAAACAGACAGCAACAGCTTGATCAGAAAGCTGCTTTCCTCGATTCTGCATACACCTTTTCCCTTGGCATTATTAAAATATGCAGGAATGGAATATTCTGTTACTTCTGCAGAACAAGATACGCAAAGGAAATGGTTTGGCAAGCTTGTTTCCAAGTGTAAAGGGCTTTTTAGTTCCCAGTAGCCCTGCCAACAAAATTAAAGCTCTTCAAACAGCACTCAAGTTGGTCTTTCCTTAGGATGCATTTAAATGTTCCAAAGCCCACTAAGGTACTTCCTTTCTTTCAAATTCTTTGTGTCCAAATGTCACTTAGTAAGGATGAACGTGTTCCAGCAGATCCTTAATACAAAGCTCAGGAAACTAACTCCTCATCACGCCTTGAGAGACACAGACATTTGAGGTCTGATACAGCAAGATACTTAAACAGGTGTCCAGTCCAAGCTAACACTTGGTTCCATTGAATGCAAAAAACAGTGAAAACCTGAGTCGGTAGTTTACAGAGGGCAAGTGCTAGCATTCCTATTATTAAGCAAAAGTTCAGTCACATATCTGCTTGTTAAACATGTCAAGCCCAGAGACAGCATGCATGGTGCGCTGGAAAAGCAGGTTTTGTGGCATACCTCTCTTTTTGTGATGTGCCATAGTCCTTGTATGCATGTGGCTGGCTCCTTTTAGGAACTTAATCCTACAAGGCCCTGATAAACACCACAAACATCTCCCAGCAGAAAACTGGTTCCCAAGCAGAATTCACTGTGAGCTCTGTTTGCTTTGGGCTTCTATAATGGCATGTGACTCATACAGAAAAGTTGCCAGGTGAGAGCACTGTGAATTACTTTTTGCAGCCTGAGCCCTCCACTGTAAAAATGATTGTGCTTTTGAAAAGATACTGATCCAGTTGTGTAAAAAGGTAGACCAGGTAGGATGTGCTGTGATCATTTACTACTAATTATACCACCACTAGTTGTATGTAAATTTGTGGTGATAGTGTAAGAGGTAGTATAATGCTAGCCACACATTAAGCAGTAGTGATGCATGTGCTGAACACAGAGATTGACTCCATCAGTGTTTACCCAATTCATGGAATTTAGCTATGATAATTAAATAACTAGATGCTTCTTTGTGTTTTCCATATTAATTTCCTATATTTATGAAACTGTGTTCTATGATGGTCAACTAATACCTCTTTGTTTGCTTCACTGGGCTGAAGCCACATGAGAACTGGTGTTTCTTTGAAAGCCAGGAGGAAATTGAAGATTAGCTTGAAGGATCTTGGAAAAGCAACACAAATCTTCATTAGAGCAGTAATGAGCATTAATGCACTGTAACTAAAATGGTCTGTTACCTCTTCTTGTTAGAAGCAAGATGATAGATGGAGACCATTTCCTCTTTTTGATTACCATTGCAATTCTAATGAGTTTAGTGAATAAATATATGATGGAACTTATGATGGAAGAAAACAAGACCATAAGGCAGTGATTTGATCATATAACTACCTTTCTCCCCCTAGAGACAAAGCCATTTAATTTTAATGGCAAAGGGCATGGATATTACAACGTGAAAAAAATGTTCATGTCTTCCTATGGATTTTCGAGGGAGAATTTTTGCTGTTTTCTCTCTAAGTTCATGAGACCTGTTCTAGATGATGAGCCTAACAGAAATAATCCTCATTTCCATGTCTTTGCTCTTTCTTGTAGTTTCTTCTTTTCTAACTGTCCTCCTAATTTTACTTCTATTTTTTCAGTTTCATATTGTGAAGTTGTCAGTGTCCCAGACACAGCACTGTGTTCCACAGTTGTGTTGTGATGCTTAAAGGAGCTTAAAAAGCCATGCGCTTTTTGATACTTGAAAATGGTATCTTCAAATCATTGTTCCTTCATAAAAACATTTAAATGACAAGATAAAGAAAGATGGTATACATTAATATATGAACACAGAGATATTATCAAGCCAAAATCTAACTTTAGATTGTGTGCCTGTCAGTCACTAAGGATGAAAAGCACTTATCATATGTTGCAATTATCCCACTGTTGAGTAGTCAAAAAATCAGTAAGTCATAAATGATGTTCTTTTGGAAAAAATATCCAGGCTTTAAGGCATGGAAATATTTAGTATAGGCTCTAAACAATTGCTCCACTATCCAGTTGCACTCTGTAATAAACAAACAAATAATAATGAACAAAGACTTTTAATATCTACAATCCTTCATTAAACCATTTTAAAGGTTGACAATTTCTTTAAAAACATTTTTCTTCATTGGAATAATTTTTATATGCTAATACCATGTATAATACATAATCTATGTTACTTTCTTTTAAAGAGAGAAGATAAAATGGAAACATTTGTTGTCTCATTTACATTTATTTCTAAATATTTTCTGAATTATCGTCAATAATATGAGAACTAAAGAGTGTACCTCATAGTTACATGAAAACATCGTGTTTGCATTCTTATATGATTAGGGGGAAAATCTGTGTTTCCTAACATATATGTAACAGCACACAACCTGAATGTACGCACCATTTCTTTCCAATATTACCTAGCCTTCTCTAACCATAGGCAGACATGAATTCTGTCTCAGAGATGACGTGAAGTAGAAGGACGGCACAAAATTAGTTGCACTGCATATGTTAGGAATCTCCTAACTCCCACTTTCCTCTATAAACTTGTATGTTCTGTTTTGCTGTTCAGAAACATGTTTACTTGATTCCAGCTTTATCTAATGGCCCAAGACATTCCCCAACTTCATATTTGCTATTACCATTGCAGGGTTGCCAAGGGTAGCAACACCTTTAATGGAAATAATCCCTTATTCTTCCAGTCATCAGTATTCATAGACTCATAGAATAGCCTGGGTTGAAAAGGACCACAATGATCACCTAGTTTCAACCCCCCTGCTGTGTGCAGGGTCACCAACCATGAGACCAGGCTGCCTAGAGCCACATCCAGCCTGGCCTTGAATGCCTCCAGGGATGGGGCGTCCACAGCCTCCTTGGGCAACCTGTTCCACTGCATCACCACCCTCTGTGTGAAAAACTTCCTCCTAATATCTAACATAAGCCTCCCCTATATCATTCCCAACAGTCTCTGCATACACAACTCCTTATGCATTTGTTCATTGGGACTGTTTGTTTAGGTTGGAGATTGAAACTGTGTTTTTACTTATGAGGAACTGTGTTGAAGACAGTGGCTCAAGAAGAAGACTTCCAACATCTGTATGCAGTTACAGCGTAGGGCTTTTACAGTGTCAACCAAAGAATGAAAAACGCAGCAGCCTTTACATCTAGATTTTCTGCCTTAGAAAATGAATTTAATCTTGATATAATGTCTCTTATATATTCAGGTGTTTTATATCCCAACATCTTATATTGAGTGTTTAATGGAAATATCTCTCTGTAGGTAAATATCAGTTCAGCCATGGAAAATTGTATCTATACAAACAGCCACTATTGTGGAGTTAATTCTTTAAGCTTTCATGAAAAGCGTAAGCCAAGTGGGACTAATTTGGCCCTTTATATATGGCATATAAATCTATGCATAGGAGACCGCTCATTTGGAGAAGAGGCCAGCCTAGCTTTAATTGTGTCTCTAGGCTACACATTCTTCAGCTGATGAAAATGAAAAAGTACAGATGTAATTTTGGCCCATGGACAGCTCCCATATTTTTTTACTGATGCCACAAAAAGTTTATCATGTACAAAGTGGGAAATAAAAAGAACATGATATAAAAACCCTCAAGTTTAAACAATTCAAAGTTTTTCCCAAAAATAACCATATAGTATTCTTTTTTATAGAGATGAATGCTCAAATTTAATTTTCTCCATGTAGATCTCAGAACAAAGAAGCTGCCATATTTTGGCTATAAATTTCTTCATAAAAATGGCACCTATTAATATGAGTTTTATATCATATTAAAGTACAAGAAACTCATAAAGAATTATATCACGCAATACAATTTTCCTTTGTGTTTTGTCTTTCCTGTAAACTATGGCCCCAAATTATTTGAAGAATGAAATCATATTATTTAATTTTACGATCTATATTATTAGTTTATATAATATCAAGCCACATACCCAAGGTTTCCATAGACCTAGTCCACATGGGCCATGCAGTCATTTTGTCTGGTCTCCACAGGCTCAGCAGACAGTCTAAGTGATCAAGAGAACCCTTTTTGCCCTTTATGCCTCCCTTCTTTCTTCCCCATAGCTGCAGCCAAGAATTAGTCACAGTTGCCTTCCATCAGGTTTTATGAGCCTGTCTTAAGCCCTGCTTCCAAGCGGAGAAGAAGAGAAGTCAAACTTGGGCACTTGAACCCATATAAATTCTACCAGCACTTACCATGAAGCACAAAGTTTAATCATTCATTAAGGGCAGAGCTATGGAAACAGGAAGATCACTGACTTCTGTCAGGTAGGACACTAACAGGGGCACATGTTCAATCTTTAGGATCTTTGCAAAGCTCTGTTGTGCCTCATCAAAGATGTCCTGCTACAACTCCTAGATGTGGAACTCTGGGTTGTCTCTTTCTCTGAAAATACATTCCAGTGCTGCTAACTCTTCAAGCATCATAGAAAACAGGAAAAGGGATTTCACTCCAATTTTGTTTGCTCTTGTCTAAGAAAGCCAGCATCTCAGTTGCATCACGGAGAAATGGATGATCCAGGACATATGATATCCAGCAACTATTTGCAATGAGGAAGAGTCAAATGAGTTTGAATTGAGATGCTAACTCAATCATGAGGTCACACATGGCTAGCTCACCTGGCAACATAACCTCATGTTATTGGGAAAGATAAGAACATTTTTACCTTGCTGCAAGCTGCAGAAACATCTGGGCAAGTTATCTATCCTTAACCCATCCAGCACTGTCACGTGGCTTCAGCTTCCACCCTAATGCCATGGGCAGGTTACAGTGGGATCTTTGGCCATGGGTCTCATGGGCAGCGAGGCATGGGGCATTGTGATAGCACCAAGAGACATATAGGATCACTCAGTGCTTACCACCTGCCAAAGGGATGCTCATGGCTCAGACTTAAGCTTTGGGCTATGTTTGAAATGAGGATCAGTCTGCAATCCACTGAGTTGTGCTGATTCCTCCCTTTCTTAAATGGTTCTCCTTCTGTGAACTGGTGCCTGAAGAACCTCTCTGCCAAGCAGAGTACAGTGATGAGGTGGTAAAACCACTAGTAAGAAGTAGCCACCTTTCCTAAAGGAGAATTATTCTTTAAATCCGCTTCAATCCAAAGCCATTAAAATAATGTATGACATAAGTGTATGCTAATATTGTCATTTACCTGGTTGTGCCTCTTTCTTTTGCTCTTCATTTGCTGGTCACCTAGGAGGCCTTAGTATAAATTTTTCAGCCACATTTATGACTTGCAAGCAATGATTTAACTTTTTTTTCCTCCCCCCCCCTCATTTCTGGCTCAAGCAACGCTGCAGAGCAAGCATTGTCTTCCCTTGTGCCTGAATCCCTTACCACTGTAAACAAATATTCCAGTGACAGTATAGAGATCACCTCTCAGAATCTGCAGCTTGATTTAAATTCACTCACTGCAGCTCCTCATCTCAGCAGGTGCCCTGCTGTGTTTAATTGGCCCTCCAAAAGAACATCTTCCTTACACCTTGATTATGTTGAACAGGAGGTGTGAGGTGAGGAGAGAAGGAGAGGCATGAGGAACAGACCTCCTCCAAGGACTGGAAGAGAAGGGAAGGGAAAATGTTTTGAAATAACTTTTTTTGTAAAGATATTTAACACTAGTAAATGAAACTGTGCTATGATGTGTCCCAAGGGTATGAAAGTGCTGTGTATGCTGATAAAGTTTGAGAATGGCCCTTGGTAAAGTTTTGGCTTGAACTGAGTTAGAATTCTTCCAAACAAGACCCAGCTGGGGGGGGAGCTGCACAGTTTTGGGGTGAACAAAGGCCAGCACCCACTCCCAGCAAGTATTCTGCATGAAGCCTGTTGACTGTGTCAGACAATAACTGAGTTCAAAACCAGGAGTTCAGCTAAGTCACACAAAGTCCCGATGCTCAGAGAAGAGAATATTATGCCGTTTTTTTCCTATAGATGTAATCTATGTAATTTGTGAGTCCTATCTTGTGAGCCCTATCTGTTCTTTTCAGGTCAAGAGGTGCCTTTATAGCTCACAAAGCTATTCTTATATTCATGATCCAATTAAGTATCCTCCATATTGGCAAAGAACTCAAACTTCAGCGCACCATTTTCTGAGTAAGTGCTGCAGCCAGGAGGCTGTTTTAAAGATGATGGGCAGAAACTCCTCTCCCAGAGACAGTTCGGGAAGGGCAAGCCTGCTGCAAACCAGTGCTAAGGGCTCACAACCCTGGGTGGCATGCTGTTTGTCAGGCTCTCTGTGGGCAGTTCTCCTCTCTGCTCAGCTTGGACTCTTCATCCAGGCATGAACTATGGAAAATGACAAGGGGATGCATATCCCTAGATCTATGCATATCTCTAAAAATCAAGAGCTAGATCCATATGAGACACAAACAAGACATCCTCTATTGTCTTTCATGGGACTACTCATATGCTTCTATGTATTAATTTAGGTGATCTGCAGAGGTTTAGTGGGCTTTTTACCAAAATAAAATCCCAAATCCAGAAAGACACCTTTCTATCTACAAAGCTATGTACTGGCACTGCATCTTC
The DNA here is from genome assembly GCF_023343835.1 of Lagopus muta. Taxonomy (NCBI): domain Eukaryota; kingdom Metazoa; phylum Chordata; class Aves; order Galliformes; family Phasianidae; genus Lagopus; species Lagopus muta. The sequence continues at coordinate 13,540,060 of NC_064434.1, forward strand.
ATTCTATCAGTGCTGTAATTAATTTCAGAATGTGTCCTCTCTAACCACACTTCAGCAGGGTTGTATTTTTGAATAATTAAGCTTTAAAAAGAAAGTCTAATGAGACTAATGGCTATCAAATTACTAGATTTTGAAAATCATTGATTTTCTCATTTGCACTCATACATGGCTGCTAAAATTAATTGATTTCATTTGCATATAGAGATTGCATTTGCTTTGACTTCCAGAATGTTGCTCTCCCGAGTTTCTCATCAAACTTTCAATATTCATTTTCATAAAAAGGCAAGTGATCTGATCCTTTAACTAAGCTCATTTGCATAGGAACTGAGACATTATCCCTCATCTAAGTACTATTTTAATTATCCTTTTTGTTCAAATACATTCTATCCAAGAGTGCCTGGATATTTCAGCTACACACTCATCAGCATGGAATCCGAATACCTTACAAAAGTTATAACAAAATACTTTAACATCAGATTATTTAAAACCTTTTGCTTTCTCTCTTTTTCAGAGAAATGCTTGTCTTTCTCTTCCCTCCTTCAGCTAAGCTAAGTCATTTTTTCCACCCCTTACCAACTTTCCACTTTCTGCCTCATAACTTTCCCTTCTTCTGCTCCTCCTCTATCATCTCCCTGGTTGATTGGGAAGGCTGAGCTGTCCATGTATTTGGAAAAGGTTAAGGTGCCAAATGACTCGCCTTTCCCCTTCTTTAAAAAGTAGCACTGAGAAAAACAGAAACTTTTTCCAGGAAGACCTATCCATAATAGTAGAGACAGAAATATACAAATAACTCCATGTAATGATTTGCCAACTTAATGCTAGTGAAATATGCTGGTGCTAACCATTTATTCAGACATTTCTGCCTAGTACCAATAGCCAACTTCTTTCCAAACAAAAGATGCACCTTGATCAGTACATTTCTCCTTACCATCTCTCATGTATAGAATATTTCTGATCATCTGCTGAACTATGTGCTTTATAGTCTATTCCTAAAGAGTGAGGTTATGTCTCTAATTTCATAGAGCATATCAGAACTTCAGGCAGAATCTCTCTTCTACTACCACTACCTCTTCTCCTACAGTCTTTGCCTCCTTCATACCTAATTCTGTTCTTATTAACGGGCTGCTGTTGAACTGTTCTTAAAAGTCCTAAAAGCCTCCAGGAGACTGGATCCAATAAGTAGAATTAAGTTAGGAGTTTATTGTGGTTTTGTCATTCCCATCTCCTCAATGAAGGAGCCACTGCAGGAAGCCAGATTCCTGGGGAAAATTAATTTTGTGACTTTGGTCAATAGTAATGTGGACTTGAACAAGGGCATAAATCCATTATGTCTTTCATGTGTAGTGATGAAAAAATAATTTGGCTGGAGAACTGAAAGTGGGAAATTGTATGAAATTCAAGTTGAAGTCAATGATTTTATGCAGGTGAGATTTTCCAAAAGGAAAAAATTCCAAATGATTGAACCAGTGAGAAAACTAGGAGCATATTTCATCCATATGATTATGAACTGCAGGCTTAGGTTAGAAACATATTCAAGTGGAATTTATGGTACGGAAAGTGTTCTCCAGTAGCAAGAAGGTCTGAGTATGATTTGAAATGTGCTAAATCATGGGATTCTGACTGTTTTGCCTCTCCAAGTGCTTGTGTGGTTTTTCAGTTTCCAGATTTGAGTTGTAATTCTCTTGCTCTTCATATTAATTTTCCTATGTCTATGCCAGATAATGTGCATCTAGCCCCATCTCATCACAACAACTAAATAAATAGTTCTTTCCTGAGAGACAAGATGGGAATCCCTTACTATCAGAATTAGCCAAGTAGTAGTCTTGGTCAAATGTTAGACCACAGAAGTCAAATGGGTAGGTATATTTCTTTTGCCACATCATTTTTACTGTGATGATAGATGTGAACAGAATAAAAACAACAAAAAAAAGCATTTTCCTTGCCAAGGAAGAACATTCTGAAAATTATTCTCTGTCACTGTCTGCACTGTTTTTGAGTAGTAGCATCTGTGCTTGCACAGCAATGGAATCTGAGCTTGTAAGATCCATTTACCTAAGCTGAACAATAATTAGTATCAGATGGTCATCTTATTCTGGGTACACGGAGATTAGTTCTTAGAAAACCATGCATGCAAGCCACAAAGGCAGATTGCATAACAACAAATACAATTAGGTGCCTTACCACTAGTAGTTTCAATGGCATTTGCTTTGCATATCATTTAGGAGTTGGGCGACTTCTTAATACCCCAAAGTTTGGCATTCATAAGGAAACCACAGAGAATATCAGTTTGACTGGTTATTTACTCCAGTACAGAATCTCTGTGGGGAAAAATGTTCAGTCCTGTGAACATAAACTCAAAGTTCTGATTCAAACAGACACGTGAACTCATGTGTAACCTTAGGCTCAGAAACATTACTATTGACATTTTATTTAGGAATATTGCTTAAAATGAGCTTTAATTAGTGGAGGCTTTTGTTGTTTCTTTCTTTTTCCCCCCACATCTTTAACATATCCTTACAGTGGCCTGATGTGCCCTAAACCAAATTGTCACCAGTCAGTTAATCTGAATAAAGACATTGAAGAGCTACTGGTAGCTTTCACAGATACTTTGGGCATTTTCTTAATTTCATTTGAAGATCTAACCACAGATATTTCTAGATGTACATTTGAAGAATAAAAGACTGAGGACAGGGGTTATTAGTCATTTAGCAGATGTGAGTGTATTCTTGAAAGTACTGAATTAGGCTTCTCCATCAAATGTCCATTATGATCGTTAGAGGAGAAGTGTATTTTGTTATTGCTGATGGTGCTGAATATTTTCTTTAGGTAGATAATATCAAAAGGAGAAGACTATTCATTTCCATACATGAATACACTTAAGATAGATACATTTCTGTCTGGTTTGTGTGGACTTGCCAAGTGAATCAGGACTGAAAACATTCGCTGCTCATTTGATGAGTAAAGCTGGTTATTATTGATAGGTGCACATTCTTCGTATGTGCACCATACACTAAACTCAAGCTTATGCAACTGTGTCATTACTAACAATGGACTAAACCATTTGTCAGTACTGTCTCTCCAGTCAAACAAAAGGATGTAGATGGAAAAACCCCGCTTTTTCAGATCAAAATTTGAGTTAGAATTTCATAATTGCAACTTGCAATCACGATAATAATTGCTGATACCCTACTGCCAAGCAAATTTGGTAAACAAAAGATTTTCCTCTACATTACAGTCAAAGTCTAAATGCTACAGATTTATCTCTTTACTTTGACAACATTAATACTGTCAAGAAAGCAGTTTGACACTTACTTTGTCCTTAAAATGAAGAAGGCCAGCCTGTTGTTTATTTTATGATAATATTTTCTTATCTTGTAATCATTCTTTTTTGGAAAGGAAACAGTTAAATCCTTAATATGTTCATTAGAAGCTGCTGGAAAACAAGAAATAGAACTAAATGAACCATGAATACCATCCATAAATTGCACTGAAGATGTACTCCAAGCCATATATTTTAAACAGGCTTTGGCTGGCTTGGGTGTAACCCTTGTTTAGGAGGTTATTTGTTTGTATGTAAGTGATGCTTCCTGAAGACATGTAATAGAGTAATGAAGCAAGACATTTTAATGAATAGCTCACTGGAAGGCTATTGATCATTACATACATCAACATTTTTATACAGACAATTATTTTAGCATGTAGAAATCGCCAACAAATGCACGATGTGTCACTATAAAATTGAGATGATTTTTAGAGTTCATACATATGGTCATGTACTCTACAGTAAAAATGATAATATTTAACACATCTGGGTTATTCCATTACCAAAGTACAGGCATTATGGACTGTAAATTGTGGCTCTAAGGCACAGACTTGGCTAAGAGGAAAAGTAATGTTCTCGTGCTCCAGCAGGAACCCGTATGGGAGCTGAGCCTAAAGGCATCACTGAGGACAGAAACATAAACCCATAACTGAAGGATTTTGCAGACCACAGCATGTACTCCCCCTGGCTACTCTGTGCTCTGTCATTACTGCATCCAATGCACAAAGGAAGGTTTCTAGCACTGAGAGTCATTAAGTACCCTGGCCATGATTCAGTACCGCTCAGAGACTTGGGCAGTCATTTATAGCAGCAGAAGGGACAAGGAAGTGCAGACATCTTCAGAAGCTGTAGGGAGAGCTACAACAAAGCACTGTTCTTTTCCCTAGAAACAGGAGAAAGAGTGTAAGTGATTTCACGATTTTAAAACATAAACTAGTTTAACTGTTTCTTAATTTAAAGCTATCCAAGAGTCTGGGAGAAATCTGTATAAATCACTTCCAATGTCGGATTTTTCTTAAGAAAAATTTCAATTACAATTAAAAAAGCTTCTCAACTACCTTTAGGTGAGGAAAGGATTGATTTATTTTCTGCTGCAAGAGAAAATTAGTTTCCAGAAGTATTAAACCAGGCCCAAGAATAAAGAGGCTACATCAGAAGTACAGAGTCAAAGGCTCAGTGACTTCACAGTTAAGAGAAGCATAAGGAAAGCTTCCTATTCCCTCTAATCATTGTTACTTAATCGGTTCTTGACTAACGAGCTTATTGCTAATGAAGTCTCTACAGAAGATCAAAAGATACTGAGGGTCCCATCTTAATAATAATGAAACGTTAACCAGAATGAGACATTTAATGTACTATAAATGAAATCAGCATCACTGTTGATTACAGACTCAGAAACTGGTTTTGAAATCTTTTCTATTCCTAGAAGTATATTGCATTTCATACGCAAGTTCAGCATGGTTCACATTTTATGTTTTGTCTGTCCTACAGCAAAGGGCCTAACAGCCATTTCCTATGCAGGATCTCCTGGATTAGGGCAGATTCTGTGCCTGTGCTTGGGACACCAGAAAGATCAAGATACATCCAAAGCAGTGAATGAACAAACAAAACTTTCACTTTACATAACCCTCAGCATTGGAGGCCCAGTGTTCAAATTCCTCTGTGTTCTTCACAACTGCAGTGAAGAGATCACATTTAAGAAAAGGACCTACTGAAAGTTCTCTCTTGACAGAAGCCACCTCAACTATTTCTGTAGGATATGCTGAGGACATATATTATGATCTTCCTCCTAAGGAAGAGTTTCTATGCTCTGGGTTCATGTCAGGTTGTTAAATACTTATGCCATCTTTATGTTAGAAAGCAAAGCAACAGCCAAAGAGCTTCAGCCAATACCCTTTTACTGATTATTTCTGCAACTACATTCACCTGGGACACTTGAATACAATTATCTCTTCTCCGTGTGGGGATAACACTGGAACTCAACTGTCTCTCAAGCTAGGAATCTATTTCCTGAACATAAATCTGGTAATGCTTTAGGAATCTGAGTGTAACATAAACATATAGCTGCTGCTCCAGAAAACACAGGCATACCAGAAATTCTTCATCACATCTGTGATCCCTAAGAATTCCTAAAATGGCAAGTAATGCCTTAAAAAACAATGAGCGTTGGCAACTAAATCCCATCCTGCACGCTCAATGCATCTGCTCAAAGATATATAGTGCTATCCACCTGGTCTTCTGCCACTGCTCCTTCAGAAGTGTGGTTTTCTCATAGGTTCTGTATCATATCTGCCAAAACCATGTGGATGTTTCTGCTACAGCATCCCCAGTGGGCTGACAGACAGACTGGAACCTTCCAAATGAGATTCTACTCAAAGGTAGGACACACCAAGAAAGGCAAGTTAAGTGCTAGATGATGAATGCTTGGGGTATCTAACCTCCCTTAGCAGTCAGTGGAGGGCTTTTTAGTACAGCAAGCAGAATTATTTAACTTGCATTATAAGAGATAGTAGCTTGTTATCTAAATTGCTCTTTAAGCTCCTCTTGCCAGTGGCTATCACCGGAGTTTAGACTCTTCCAGAACAAGTAGACACCTTGGTGGAGATGCTTATATGCCTTAAGGCGAAAATGTATTCTCTGCTAAGATTTGAAAGCTCTAACCACTAAGCCATAGGGTGCTCTGGTTATTAAGGAAAGTCAGTATGGGGGTAAAAGGTTTTAATCCCTCTTCTAAAAGATGAGATGTTTTACAGAGGATAAATAAGAAGTCACTGGACAACTAAGAGATAAGTAAGATTTATATTCAAGCTCCAAGAAAAGTTCAGGAGGCTCTGGAAGTAAATAAGGATCACATATTCCTCCCTAAGAGGCAAAAACATTGTCAGAGTTCCTTAGCTTAAGGAAATGTAGATCAGTTTGCTACAGTAAAAGAGAATATTAAATCAAGAAAATCAGAACAGAGAGTTTGGCAATATTAGAACCAGGCGCGCGCGCACACACACACACACACACACACAAAAAAAAAAAAACATGAACTACTCTCTTCAGATAATTAGAACCTGTTAATTACCCCTGCTGTTATTTAAATGGTGCTTCTGTCCAAGGAGGCGACACAGTTTTAATTGAACAACTTTGTTGGTGGCAGTTTTGTTTATTTGTTTGCTTTAAATTGAGCTACAGATCCTTGTCAGCTGCTCTTAGGAGCAAAAGAAAAATGCTGCCTGCTTAACATCTGCTGTCAGATTACATTGCCTCTGCTCTCAGAAATGAATGCTGAAGATCAATTCAAGTTCCTGTCAGCTGTGATGCCTTTTGGACATATTTCAATCAAGCAGCAGGCTTTTCTTTACACTTAAAGAATCATTAAAACAGCTAAAGTCTTAGGGAAAACACATTTTGATTGCAATTGTAGACTAATGTCTAATTCATTTAAATTACCATGCATTAAGTAAATATTTGAATTACATTGAGATCCATCACACATAATTGTAGCTCTATCTTGAGTTTAAATATTTCTCCCTCCTCAAAATTCTAATCAATAGAAAGCAAAACATCTTTTACTGTGAGAACTACAGCAATCTCTTATGTCAGTGCATATGCCCACAAATTCTCCCTAAGCATTATTGACTGTTTCGCATAATAAGTATTGATGGTTCCCACATCTCACAATGAACTTGGTAGAAGTGAATGATAAGCTTGAACTTACCTCAGATGGTCTATTTCCATCTGATATGTCAGCTAAGGTCGTATTCTCCTGCCCAGATGTCTTAAATCTTTAAGGTGCCCCTAGGCCCTCTATGGATAGCATAGGGAGTTGCAATGTGACCATATCTGAATTCTCGTCAAACTGTTGTGACAACACTCTGAAATCTCTCACAGTGACAAGAAGGGAATGAATCAAACTTGATGTTTGAGATGGCTGTATGAGCTCCAACGTGAGTCACCTTTTTCTTATCCAAGAACTCATCAACAACTGCAGCTCTTTCATTTTCACACAAAAAAGAAGCAAAATGTTATGACACCTATTTTAGTAATGTAATTACAACATTTGATGCTTTTCTAAAGTCTCTATTTCTAGAGCCAAGTGATTAGCCAAGTATCTCAGTTTTCAGTCTTTCACAGAAGCTTCCAGGAGAACGCTTGGAAACATTCTAACATGTTACCCTCTACAGGCTAATAAACCAAATGCAAGTAAAAATAGTTCATAATGCTTCCTCATTTCTAGAGCTTACTATTTTAAGCCAGTTACATGCCTTCAGGTGACATGTTTCATTGTACAGTTTCAGTTATACTGGCTTTAGCTCTAAAGTTGACCTATATATCCACTTCTGAAAAGTACCTACAGGATACCCTAGTTTTTCTTCAAAATAGAGTATGGGTAACCATCTAGATCCAATCAGCTAACGATACAAATCTAAGATTTACACCACCCCACCTTTTTCCTTTCCAGATAAGATCTGGGTACTTAGAACCTACCATTTCTTCCCAAATCTACACTTGGGATGAGTCAGTCAACTACATACAGAAATGCATTCTTCTGGTTCGGTAGCATGCAACTGTTTCTGTCATAATGTTGTTGCCCTGTTATTTTCTTTCTAACCAGATTTTCTCATCAGACTTACTTCAGACCTCACCAGTACTGGATGTGCCCAATCCACATGGGTTACCAGTAAGAATGAGAGAAATATAGATTAGAAAATAGTGAGGAGCTTCAGAACAGTGCTCAAATAATTTCAAATTAAAAAAAAAGCTACAGAGCAAAAGAATATTCCGTTCTCTGTTTCTGGAAACAGATAAGGAAAAAGCATAATGAGCTTAAATGACAGTACAAGGAAGAAACAACAAATACACAATGAGCCTGGTGTAATGGATCACCTGGAAATGCTGTGAGGCATAGAATTATAGATGCTGTGAGGCCTGGGCTGAAAAGAACCCTGGTAATCCAGTTTCAATCCCCCTGCTATGTGCAGGGTCAACAACCACTAGACCAGGCTGCCAGGACCACATCCAGCCTGGCCTTGAATGCCTCCAGGGCTTTCCTGACAAGTCACAAGAGTCAAATACATTGCTGACCTACTCTGGCCTGGGAGATGCAACATATGATTTTCTGAGGTTCTTTCATCCCTACTTCTCTGCAGTTTCACGCACAGTTTCATGCATGTGGACTGCATGCCTGGTAAGTAAGATATGTCTCATATTCAATAGATTAACAGAGGAAGTGCTGCGGGTATATGTGAGGGCTGCACTGATAGAGTGATCCCAGGACACAAGAGCCATCTTCGCAACTCCAGACGAAATCCTGAACTAAATCCAAAGTATTTGAGCACTGAACCGAGTTTTGATGCTCTGCATTGTTTCTCATGGAGAAGAGTTCAGGGATAAATCTAGTAAAAAGATATCTATGTGCCACAACACTCAGTGCATGGCACAGAGAGCGTAATATACATCCTTCTATTAGACTCCCACAATTCCTATAAAGTTTAAGAACAGGTACTTCACAAAAGAACTGCCTTCCCAAATTTCCTCCTAGTGACAGTGCTAATTGAAAAGAAGTACAAACCAAAACAAAATAATCAAGAGACATTTAAGATCTTTTAAAATCCAGACCTTCCTCAGCACTGAGGCATCCCAGGACTTCAGACAGAAGTGGCTTTTCTCTGTGGGATCTGGGTGCTTCTCTAAGCAGGGGCTTGGATGGGCATAGAGAGGGACATCAGCACAACAGAGTGGTCCTCAGCTTCAGTGGCCCCAGGCTCACTTCTTATTTATCTGGGTCAAATATTATAAGGCACACAATCTTCATTAAGATCTTAAAATTTTTCATCTACATCTTTGCCTCAAAAACACAGAGCACTCAAATCCAGAGTCCGTTCAGCTCATCACAAAGAGCTAACGCTGACGTGTTTTTCTTGTTTTCGTCTTTATTCTAGCCACTGTCTGTCCTCAAATTGTGATGAATAAAACAGGGCTTATTTCTCCAGAATGATGAGGAAATACCTAAAATATCACTCAGAAATGAAGCATTTCTCTGCTCATTTTGTGAAGATGGTTAACAAAGCAGCAAAGTAGGGAGGATTCCTTTTTTTGCTATGGGAGTCCTTTCATCACCATAATTCCACAAGCCTTCCTCCTGCTAACCTCACATTGTGGAAAGATGCAGCATTCCCCTTGTTCTCAGCTCGGGTTACCAGCTCTGAGATCCTGAGGCAGACGCAAGGTGGGGCAGCTCACAGAAGCCAAAGCAAACTTCTAAGACAAACTCATTTGTAACCTTAACTAGGAAGAATCACTCCTCAATAATGTTAAAAACAAAATCAGAGCCAGATAGTAGAAAAGGACAAGATAAATACTGTACATGCTGGAAAACTCCATTGCTGTGCTGACTCACAGCCTAACCATTCTACGAGTCAGGTGACATTACCACAGTGATAAATCTGATCTGTATCTACAGAGGACGACTCCTGGGCCAATTCTTTGTCAAATACTGAGGAAATCATTGCCATATGTGAACATTTTTTAGTGGTGCCTTCTGACAAAATACATATTTTCCATTCTTTATTGGGTTGTTTATCTAGACTTAGAATTATGATATACTTCTCAAGTGGTTCCTTTTCTGAGGATTCGTATGGAACGCATTAAAAACAAGTTTCCATAACAAAATTACTCAGCAGTAGAGCTGCGAGATCTTCCACACCCCTCCCTCCAGACAAACTTCACATCCAAAGTGAATACAAATGGCCCTGCTTTGTGGCTTCCCAGCACTCAGCCACACGTGCTGGAGAGGCAGTCCCACTCCTCTGCAGGAATGCACAAGGCCAGGACTTGCCTTTTAGAGGCTATGATCCACTGCTACAGCCTGGTGAATCCAGTGTGTTCCAACATATTGGATATAAGGCAGAAAGTTTTCATGATGAGGGTGGTGAGGTATCGGAACAAGTAGCCCATCCATGGAGGTGTTCAAGGCCAGGTTGGATGAGGCTTTGGGCAACCTGGCTTAGCAGATGTCTCTGCCCCAACAGAGGAGTTGGAACTAAGTGATTTTTGAGGTCCCTTCCAACCTAAATTCAGTGATTTTATGATTCTATGACATGATTCACTTTCTCCATTCCTTTCAAGGTAGTTACTCCTCAGAAAGGAGAAGAGAAAAAGGGTATCTACATCTAACTCCTAAAAAAAAGGAGACATGGAAAGATAAGGCATTTGCTTTGTGTCTATGTGCCTATACGATCCTCGAGTACAAAGGCTAGAGATGATCTAATTGACAACAAAGAAAATATTTGGCTAAATAAAATGTAGACACAAAGCAGCTCCATTTGTACTTCATCTTGGAAATACTTCATTTTCATCCCAGCTAAGGCTTTCTGACATTTCTTTTCATGCGATCACATTTTCATTTACAGCTTCAAGAAACTTTAAGTGTTGAGGGCTGAGATTTCACACTTGTCATCCGCCCCATGATACCTTACTTCTAAAAGTAGCCAAGAACTTTTCACAAACAAAGTGGATGAAAAATAGAGAAACTACAGCTAAGTAGCACTTTAAAAGATTAGCTGCAAAGCTGAGGTATTCTGTGTTTTCCAGGAACCGTGGAGGAAGAGCTGAACTTTAGTTAAAAATAAACTTTGTTTATTCACTTTTTCCTGTGAAATACATCCAGATCCCAAAAATGCACAAGTTTCTGACAAGTAGTAGTTTACACGTACCTCATAAAGACTTGCCGGAGTTTAATAGCTAAGCTCCCCAGGCAGTGTCTCTTCACTAAGTATGTCCCACCTCCTTGCAAGCTCTATACATGACTGAACTGTACATGCTTACAGTCAATGAAAAAATAAAATAATAATTTAAAATTATTCTGCAGCATAGGGCTAAAAAGAAAGAAATCTAGTTTTCCTTTGCAGTGATTGTTCCTATATACCTTAGGCTTCAAGCACACTGGATTTTGCTCCAGGGAGCAACAGTAGTCCCAGTTCACTCACTGCTAAAGCCAAGCATCACAGAGAGGAGGGAGCTGCTTGCCTCCACCAGGGAAGAACAAAAGTTAGATCAAAAGCTGTGAGGAAAAAGTGTGTAGGAAGATGTGGAATTTCTGAAAGAGAAAACTAGGTCTATATGTCAATAAAGGAATAGAAAGTTGTACTGAAACAGGACAAAGACCCAGCAATTTGGTAAATCTCACAAAGGAATAATACTAGGCGTGGAGAGGTGAGGTATAAGTCCAAGCAGGTGGCATGGCCACACTGAGGGAAGAGTGGAGCTTTACATGTGCAGAGAAACCATTCTCAGAACTGCATGAGGAATGGGGTGAGGCTGATTGATTGTGTAGAGGAATAACACCAAAAAAATGAGAATTGATAAAGACTAACATAAGATTTCATGAGGGAAAAAGAGATTGAGGAAAAAGCAATGAGGTTAAGAATCTCTAAACAAGACACTTTCGAGTCTCATTTGAGAGATGGTTAGTGAAGTGCTAGGCATAGGACTGGAATGGTACTGGAACAAGTACATCCAGCTCAAGAGTTACTTGCTAAGGACAAAGAAGTGGACCACAATCATCAGAACTTCAAATTAAGTCCCAAATTTTTCAGCTCACCTCTATGCCTGACTACACGTCCTGTGCTCTGCTTGTGTCCCTCTGTGAGGTCTACAACATTCTCATTAGGTCACAGAATGAAAGAATTCATTGAGTTAGAAGGGACCTTTAAAGACCATCTAGTCCAAATCCCTTCAATGAGACATTTACAACTAGATAAAGTTGCTCAGGGTCTGCTCCAGCCTGATCTTGAATGTCTCCAGGGATAGAGCATCTACTACTTCTTGTTCCAGTGCTTCACTACACTCATCATAAGAAAACTCTTTACCCATATCTAGTTTAAATCTCCCCTCTTTTAGTTTTAAATCATTTCCCCTCCTCCTGTCACAACAGGCCCTACTAAAGAATCTGTCCCAAGATCAAGAAGCCAACTTCTGGCAGTGGCAGCACTGCTGATGAACAGTGTTGTATCTATGTAGGACAGCACATGGGAATGCCCAGAAGGAGAAGGACAACCCCAAAAACTTTAATATGAACAAAGTCTGACATTGTTTTGTCCTCATACTTGGCCATAGAAAAATGTTAGAAGTGTGTAATGCTATCATTGGATGATAACCACAGGGTGGCTACAGCAAGTGAGAATGAGCCCAAACTCAACAGCTACAGACACAGAAATAAAGGAAAAGAGCTACTTACCTTTAGATTGGCCTCAGGTAGACAAGGATCTCTAGCAAGAAATACCCTTGCCTCTACTGTCAACCCTTAAATGAGGTCTGGAAAGGGGTGGAGCCAGGATCCACCCCTTCCAGTCACTCTGGTGCTTTGCTTGCACCTGAGCTTCCCTGGGTTGGCCCTGTCTTCCCACCAGGTGCTCAACCCCTGCTTCAGGCCATGATTTAGCATTTCTACTACAGAGGGTACTGGGACATTAGTACTACAGTGTTTGCAGTGCACAGACCATGCCACCTTGCATCCTAGGACAGTTTTCTTCCCATTCCTGAGTTATCTTCAAACCCCAGCCTTCATTCAAGAACTCTGGAGGAGCCACAAAGCCTGGAAGATAATTGCCAAGGTCCTGAAATGGTTCCTCCAGGACAGGGAGACTCAGCTCTCTCATGGGCTCAGCAGAGAAGAGGCAAAGCAGGAGGGCAGAAAACCATTTGGCTATAACAAGATCCATGAAGGAATTGAAATCAATACCCGAACAAGGGACAAATTTCCAATTTTTCATAACTCGAAATAACGATCCTGGTTTCAATGATTTACACAGCTCCTCGCATGATCCTTGTGTCAGAGACAGGGATGAAATCCAGCTCTCCTGAGTGACATTCATCTACCTCAGCCATAAGACAACCCGCTTTCTCCCTTCTGTCCCCCGCCTCATTCATTTCACATCTTCCAACTTGTACAAACATATGAGTCAGGGGACTTAACAGACAACAGATGCCTTCACAGCATAATTCTGAATCATAACCCTGGCAGAGTAGAAGAAATCGTGTGTGATTATTTAATTCAAGATTGTAACTTAAGGAACTGAATGAAAATTTGCAAACAACAATAATTCAGGTATTTATTAATTTATAAATTAACATCTGTGAGTGTAGAAATTTTTTTAAAGATGTTAACTGTTGAGTGAGTTTCTTTGTTTTGTTTTCTGCCATGGTCTAACTTTGACTACAACATAGAATCAGCTTTATAATCCCAGAGCAACAAGAGCACAAAGACAAACACTTGGGTTTCTCTTTTCTGATTCACTATAGTCAAAAACGTGAAACAACAAACTTACTGAAGTCCTATCAAGAAAACACCCAAAAGACCCACATTGATTTCAATCTGTACTTTTATGTGTACTTATTCTGTATGTACAATCACATCACGATCAGATATACAATCCTATCCTTTCTTGATGTATGTTTGGAATCCTAATCTTTTAGGACTTTGGAGATTTGCAGTCCAGCCCACATATGTAGTGCACAGCACAAGTGATCTGCCACTGTGCATGTTCAGTTTGTGATAGGTTTGTTACGCAAAGCAAACACACACAGAAGTTACAGTGCCCCAGATGAGTCACGTGTTCATTAACTATTCCACCGGGCTGCCAACATTTGCTGTGGAAGATAACAGTGCAGTAGATTCCCAGCAGAAAAGCTTTCTGGAAAAGGGAAAAGAAACAAAAGGACATCACACCAAAGCTGTTAGTTATGCATGAGTTCATAGAATTGGAACCTGCAGATCAGATGAGTGTTTAGTATCATACACCTCTAATCTGCTTTTGTTTTTGCGGGTTATTATTTGACTGGGGATTGTGCTTTCACATTATCCACTCTTCCATGCTCACAATACATTCCAAAGAGAGGAAGAAGATATGGAGAGCAATAGAAAATAACTTCAACAGACATCTTCTTGGCTACAGGTGTAATTATTGGATTTGATAACCTACAAAGATTTTTCAAGTATCAATGACAAGGCTATGATTTATAAGCAAATCCTTAGAGTCTTTAAGGTGGAGACTGCCTCTCCATATTACAGTTGAATTTTAAATATTTGGCTACAGAAAATTCTCAGTAGAATAAATAAGAAGGACACTGACATAATGTGTCCTACATAGTATGGCTAGGCTTCTTGAAGCTTCTTGAACAGCTGTTTACTAAAGAATTGGAGACGAGGAAAGCATTATACTGATCAGATCAGCCTCAGCTTTAGCTATGGCCTTGCACTCCGAGCTCCATCTACCAAGGCAGGATGATTTGAATCCTAAGTCTGATTATCCAGATCCGACATCCAGAGAGCCAACATCACAGTGCAATAAGCAAGTGAGTCTTCTCAAACTGCATGATTTTTTCTACTGTTTGATTATAAGAGGAGTTAGTTCTGCCGTTATTCATTCTAACAAAGTTAAATTAACTTAACTGTTTTACGTCTTCCCAATAAAAGAGAGGTAAACATATTCATCTAGAAGACCATTCAAAGCAAAAAAGCTGATTTTCTTTTCTTTTGAGATGGGACCTGTACCTCCCTTGGTAGCAGTGCTTGAGACCCAAGTAGCTGATCCAACAATTTGGTCAGTAGTCTCAAATCCTGGAGTTCGCTCATGAATTCTCCTGCCTGCTTTTCCCTGCCTGGGGAAACTGCCAGTTCTCCTAGACAGGTTGCCACAGAGCATGTACAGGTTAGGTCCAGGAGTCAGCTGAAGCTGGCTGAGCTCATCTGTGCACACATAGGTGTCTTATGAAGACCTGAGTCTAGAACTACCTTCTAGAAAGCTTTTATTTTAACACCAAGAAGTGAGAAAGGTTGGGAGATTTCCCAACTAAATCACACTTGACTTTGTGATTGCCCTTTCCCTTCCACTCTCACTTTTATTTACAAGTCAGGCGTGCTTTAACATAGAAAGCAAGCCAGAGATGTTCAAACCCAGATATCCTCAAGATTACGGAACAAAGGCTTGAACTTGTGTCTCCTTAACATTTCCTTAGACTTAGCTGATGGGTCTTCAAACTCCGCCATTTATTTATTTTGTCTATGATGCAGTGCTTTATTAATTCTACTGAAATATTACATTTACTCTTAGTAGCTGTTTAGTTCTGCTGGAAATATGCATATATTTGCTATAATATGATGCAGTTAAAAACAGGCCATCTTCTCATACATGTTCTCACTTAAAAAAGTGAAAGAACAACGAAACTTCAACTCAAGAGAAGGAAGGGATTAGGATACAATTTCTATCCAATCTTCAGCATGCCTTTCACAAGCTCTTCTATTCTCACTTTGTAAGCACACAGTGTATAGTACATGAAGTACAAATGTCATCAATCTACTGTTTACAGTCTCTCTAGCCTGAATGGCTAATAAGTTTAACACATACATTTTTCAGTACAAATTAAGCCTGCCAGAATGACTCACACTTCTATATAAAGGAAGTTCTAAACATATTTATGGGGAAATTTAGTTGTCAAAGTCAGTTAGTGTGTTGAAGCAAGAGGAATCCCATGTTTCTTTCTAACCTTTCAGAGAACACAGTGTTTGGCAGATGCAGACCAGTGCAAGATAAGTGGTTTTTAAACTTGTTTGTGTATGGGTGTGTGTGTGAAGAGAGCAATTACAGACTCAGGAGAGCAATTCCATGGAAGTTGAAGATATACTTCTTTGCCTTTTAGGAAAGGAAAGGGTCTTTCCACAAACTAGTGAAAACTGAGGAAGGGCTTCTATACTTTTTTCTTTTTTTTTTTTTTTTTTTTTTTTTTTACCCTCAGTGATACAGTTGATATACTGAAAGACTTTACCTATAGCTCTTGCTTTGCTGGTATCCTCAGTTCTAACACTACAACTTGTTGCATTTCAAGGTCGTCTTTAGTCTCCAGTTTCTGAAATGTTTATATAAATATTGTTGCTCATAACGATCTTTTCCAGAAGAAATGGTCTAGCAAAGCAAAGGTGTTGTAAACTAAACATAGCTGAAAGCCATAGCATTTTATTTTATTTTTTTTCCAACCAAAAAGAGCAGACTAAAAAGGAATGCAGAAGTTCTTCAGTTTATTTGGTCAGCTAGCCAAGAAACTGATTTTCTATTCAACCATTGTTTCAGTGGAAAAATTCTGAGCAACCTATAATGAATCCTTCCTCTCATTGTTGCTCTACAGACCCTAGGAAACAGGATAACTTGCCAAGAATACAGAGATAGTTGTTTCTCCTTTCATTATCATACCTCATATCCTGCAAAGAGACACAGAGTCATAGAATCATAGTCAGAGAATCACAGAACGGCTTGGGTTGGAAGGGACCTTAAAGCCTAAACAGTCCCAACCCCCTGCTGTAGACAGGGTTGCCATCCACTACATCAGTTTGCCCAGGGCCTCATCCAGAGATGGGAAACTTCTCTGAGCAACCTGTTTCAGTGCCTCACCTGAAATGAGGCATTTAATCTCTGAGTTAAAATATATATATTATTTATTTATTTAAATATAATATAAATCTCCCATTTTTTAGTTTAAAACCATTCCCCCTTGTCCTTTCACTATCTGCCCGGGCCACACATGCCTCCTTTATGCTTTCTGTGCTTCAGAGCCTAAAACCTACATCCAAAATGGATGAATTGGTGCCTACAATGCACAGCAGTTAATGCTCATTTGTTTGTTGCCAAAGCAACAGGCCCTGTGCAAGACCAAGATTAACAGCTTGAAACCTTGTCAGAAAGGAAGAACTTCATTTGAACCATAAGTGCAAAAGAAGTGCAAAAGACCCTGAGGCCAGAAGAAAAAGTAGCAATAGGAAGTGTAATTCTGGAGCATAGTGATGACAGAAGACAGCCAGAAGGTGGAGGATGCAGGCACAGGAAGGATGGTATAACTGGAGGGCTAAGGAAAAAGAAACAATTATCCTTGACAATTTACAGCAGACAGTGGTGTTTTACTCTGGAGGGGATGACAAGAAGAATCCTGACCTCCTTCCCTCCAACTCTACTCCCAGACTTACAGCCTGTGTCCCTGAACTGAGGCTATTAAATATATTTATCTGTGAAAAATACAAGACGTCTGAAGTACCTAGCAATAAATAGGGCCTATTTCTTCCATATAGATTGCCCTCATTTCCAGGTTACGTGCATAAACATCTTCA
The DNA here is from genome assembly GCF_023343835.1 of Lagopus muta. Taxonomy (NCBI): domain Eukaryota; kingdom Metazoa; phylum Chordata; class Aves; order Galliformes; family Phasianidae; genus Lagopus; species Lagopus muta. Next base: position 13,557,525 of record NC_064434.1, read on the forward strand.
CTTTACATCTCTTCAGAAATCCAGGCACACTCCTTTAGGCAGTTAGATCACTGTTGGAGTCTTTCCCCAAATGCCTAGTAGACTTAACCAGCAAAAGCAAAGCTGAATGTGGGCCTTGCAATTTGCTTTCTTGACTTTCAAATACTGATAAGTCATCTGAGTCCTTTGTTTGGAGCCTGTGACCTTTTGTGGACTTCAGTCCTTGTTTAGCTATTAGTGCCCTGTGCTCCAGCAGGCAGATGGAGCAGCATGAGGAACGTCCTTCTGATATTCCCTTCTTATCAGCATCCCATTCAAAGAACAGAAAATTATCAACAAAAATGTTCATCTCTTCGGGATCATGAGAAGATCACCTTTTAATCCAATAGAGGATTAAAGTGAAATGTCCATTAATGGGGAGACCAAATAACTATGCTCCTAAAGGATCAAAGCAAGCCTTAACATGTCACTGTACACCTTCTCTATGGGCAGCTAATGCTAAACTCACCCACTATGAGCTTTACAGCATTTTTAATGGACATTTGAATTCTCCACTTCCACCCAGCAGACATTAGGTTAGACAGTGTGCTGAGGCAGGTGGGCAGCGTTTCGTGTTATAATTTTCAGTTAAAGTTAGAGCCTGCTTTCAAGCCCACTTTTGTAAAACTGACCATTTCTTCTCATAGTGTTAATCAACCAATACGGTATCAACAACAGGTTATAAGGGATTGCTCTTACCTTCGTAAAAGAATTTCCTTTCTGGAAGATTGTGTTTAGTTCCTTTTTTGGGAATGGAAAAGGAATCTCAGCATCAGTTGAACAGTTTCAAGTCAGGCCAGTCACCATGGCAACATTTTTTCTGATATTAGAGAGCATCACTTGGGAAGTACGGTTAGTGCAATAGCATCAAGGATCATTTTCATACATTCACTTTAGCCTTATGACTTAAAGGCACGGTGTCCTTTTCTTGTGAAAAAGGCTGTGATACAATGCACAACACAGAGAACAGGGGCATACATTTATACATTGCAAAGAAATTGAGTGGTTTCAGCCAAGCACAGACCTCAAAAAGTGTGGCTGGCAGAAACCCACCTTTAGCTACCCAATAATCTAGTTGACAAGCACAGCTGTTCTAGACTCATTTTTCTCCACTGACTATAGTATAACTGTATTTGTCTGCTATTTAGCTATAATCAGATGCACAGATGCAGAATACTTCTGAGCTGCACAGTATTACCTTGAATAATGACTGTGCTTGAGTTGTTTCACTTCTTGTCACATTAGATTGAGCTGTGTTTAAAATATGCTGGTTTTGCTTTTAACAGTAAGGATAAATATGTAATTTTACTACACTCGGGGATTCTCAGTCTATAATGTCATTCTTTTTACTTTTTTCCTCTCTGGAGTTAAGAACATAGCTTCTAAATGTGCTTGAAAAGAGCTGCTTAAGGACATGGTGGATTCTTAAATGAAATCTTTGGGATGATTTCCTGTGATACCATGAGAAGTGCTGGATTCAGTGCAGGATTAGGAATGAATATGATGTATACAAAGCAGAAAGACAGTCATATCTATAATTATCAATAAAAGTATTCAAGATTCTTTCTTGTCAGCTAGAAAGAGCCAAAATTCATGATGGAATCAGAGGCCAGCTACCTCAATTGAATCAATATTTGGTCTAAATATTACATTTCAGGATAAATAAGTACCAAAAATACATATCTCATACTTTTTTATTCAGTGGACTAAAAAAGTCTTTTCACCATTTACCACACTGTGAGGAATAGTGAGCCAAATTCTGATTTCACTTCCATCCATGTAAGGCCTGATCTGGCAAAGGAAACTCCTCAGGATTTACAAGGTGGTAGAATGAGCTCAGGATACAGCCCTGTGTACTGCATGAGGTAATGCTTACTCCCATAGCTGCCTGGAGTGTTTCCTTATGGACCATGGAAGAACTGCTCAGTCTGTGCAGGAATCACTGAGTGAAACTCGGTGGCCTCTCTTCTGCATGAGGTCAGACTAGATAATCAGAGTGCTCCCTTTTGGCCTTGAAATCTATGAATCTATTAAATGAAAACAAATGTTACAATTAATCAAACTGCTTTTCCCCTGCTCTAACCCACAGTGTTAGTCATGAAAAATTGGCCTCTCAAGACACAGTTCTTTATGGCCATTTTGACTGGTGTTTGGTGCAATACCGCCATGAATTAACCACACCACAAGTGTCAATCTTTCCATTTCATTTTTTTTCACATTGGTTGCCTGCTGAAACTCAAATTATATTAGACCTTCAGAATGCACGAATAGGTATCCCCATCAATAAAAAGATTCAGTAGGAGTTAGGACGGTAGCATCCAGCTGTAGAGGAGACATGGAAGTGTCTGCCAGCTGCAGCCTGAAGCACTGAGACACAACATAATAACAAATGGCATACATCACGCGTGGGCAGAGTTTAATGTCCTAGAATGGAAACCCTGTTGCATCACCCGTGAGTAGAGAATTGAATTATTATAATCGTCTAAGTCTAAGTGTAAACAGGATACATGGTGTATATTTTTACTTGGATCCCACGCTCATTATGTATTTGCCACAGCCATAAACTATGACCAGTGCATGCTGCAAAACCTGAGATCCATCTGGGGTAACATGAAGAGGACAAAATTAGAGATGCCTCCTTCACACAATAAAAAGTTGACAACCTAACCAACCTACCCAATGATTAAGCTATCCTGAAAATAACTGTTCTCAGTCACATTAATTGTTCAGTGTAATTGTTTGTCTTCTTCCTGTGAATAAAATATATGAATTGTCAAATTTATGTGAAATGTTAAGTAATTTACCAATAGTCAAAATCAAACAAAATGTACAGGCTGCATTACCGTATGTGCAGAGTGGTTACAAAATATGACTTGCATTATTATAGCATGCCTTCAAAAATGGGATTTATGAAGGTGAAGTTTTGCTGTTATGTAATGTGCATTGTTTATTATGCTTGATACAATGATTTGGGTAAAAAACTCTGCACTGAGAATAACCTTTTAAAACAAAAAACTTTTCAGATATAATTTTCCGGATAAAATATAAATGGAAACATATTCTACCTCTTCTTTTGGCCATCTACCAGCCTGTATTATAATAATGGAATAAGGGACAAGAAACTTTCAGTTACTCTGAGGAAAAAAAATAGAAAATAGCAATACATAAACTTGATTGAATATGAAAAAAAAAATAGTTGTGCATTATTTCATGTTTAAATGTACTACATTCTTCTGTAATTCTTTGAGTTTAGGGGGCATATGAATTTCCAAAAGGGGAGTGAGCTTGAAATGGCAGTGTCTCCTCTGATTACCGACACTAGGAATGATTCATACAAGGTTTTCTACTGGCTTTTTTCTTACTATACTTGAATACAGCTGTGATCTTAATGAGTATATCGATATATGAATGACTCAGAAGAATTTAGCATTTGTGTTGAAGTGATTTTATGAATTGCATCCTATCATCCAGGACAAATGGCAATGCTATGGTGCCTACACGTAGCCTTCTTGCAATTTTTTCAGGTGTCATAGGATGTCTGAGACTTCTACACTGCACTGGCAGATATGACCTGCCTCCTCTGAAGATGCAGCTGGAGATCAGCCAGGATCCTGAGGAGCAGCTACCATCGCACGAGGCATCAGTGGTTAGTCAGCTGAATGAAGCCTGAGGCATCCAAGTTCTCACTGTATTAGCACAGATCTACTCGATACAGTCACCAGAGTCTGTAGGGTGACTCAACTTGCCTTAATGTAGGCAGCTAGTGGCTAAGCAGCCAAGTTGCTCTCTGGGTTTCTGTGTGTGCATTAACTAGATCTCCACTGACTCTGAAGGAAGTCTGAATACCTAGCTTGCATGTAGATGGGTACACATTGATACATGGAGTGTACCCACAGATTCAAAGTGTAGGGGTCGATACAGCTGTCCAAACATTTAGAGTTATTTCAAATAATCAGGGCATCTAACTGCTTTCAAGGAAAGCAAAGGTCTAGTGTATATTCTGCATTACAATTCAAATTGTTACAGTGATGTTTCAGATACATTTGAGCATACTCTGTTCTCGTGAGACCCCACCTGGACTACTGTGTCCAGTTTTGGAGCCCCCAGTACAATAAGGACATGGAGCAAGTCCAGAGGAGAGTCACAAAGATGATGATAGGTCTGGAACACCTACCCTACGAGGACAGACTGAGAAAGCTGAGGCTCTTCAGCCTGGAGAAGATTCCAAAGAGACCTTATAGCAGCCTTCTAGTACCTGAAGGGGGCCCATGGGAAAGCTGGGGAGGGACTTTTTAGAAGGGCAGATAGTGACAGGATGAGGGGAAATGGTTTTAAACTGAAAGAGGGTAGATTTATACTAGATAACAGGAAGAAATTCTTTACTGTGAGAGTGGTGAGAAACTGGAACAGGTTGCCCAGTGAGGTTGTGAATGCCACCTCCCTGGAAGCATTCAAGGCCAGGCTGGATGGGGCTGTGAGCAACCTGGTCTAGAGGGAGGTGTCCCTGCTATAGGAGGGGGGTGTTGAAACCTGATGATCTTGCAACCCAATGGTAACATGCTATGGTAACATGCTGCATTCAGATGTGAAGTCCTTGGTACAGGAGAGACATGGACCTGTTGGAGCACATCCGGAGTAGGGCCACAGAAATGATCCAAAGGATGGAATACTTCTCCTATGAGGACAGCTGAGAAAGCTGGGGCTGTTCAGCTTGGGAAAGCTTCTCTCAGATGCAAGGTGACCTGATAGAGGCTTTTTAGTATCTAAAAGGGAGCTACAGGAAATAAGTGACCCTTTAGCAGGGTCTGTGGTGATAGGACAAGGGGAAATAGCTTTAAACTGAAAGAGGGTAAATTTATGTTAGACATAAGGAAAAAGTCTTTTACAGTGAGGATGGTGAGCTACTGGAACAGGTTGCCTAGAGATGTGGTGGATGCCCTAACCCTGAAGAGTTTCAAGGTGAGGTTGAATCGGGCGCTGGGCAACCTGATGTAGCTGTGCATGTTCCTGTTCATTGCAGGAGAGTTGGACTAGATGATTTTTAAAGGTTCCTTCCAACTAAAATGATTCTATGATTCCGTCATTCTATTTTTCTGTATCAGCCAGCACAAAGAGGATAAATTCAGGCAACTGAACTAGAGTTCATAATTCCTCCATAATGCCTTCAGCAAATGCTTCTGCATTCCAGACTGCAGACACCACAGTTCTTAATAAGAGGTAAGCATGCTTAAAGTAATATTGTAGGCAGAACTGGGCAATTAATTAACCAGCTGCTCATCCAGTCTGGGTTTTGGGAAAACTCAACTCACTGGAGCCTTTAGCCAATGACAGACACCATCCTTCTTGTCTCATCATCCATCACCATGCTCAGTTAGTGCTATTTTAAGTCCATGACTGCATTTACAAAATAGATTATCAGGGCAACCAACCTCAGACTGCCCCAAAGAGGGTCAGATTAATAACTGGGAGGGGGTGCTCCCAAACTGTCAAGGGCAATCAGAATTAATGCTTAAGAGGAAATAAAACTGAGCAGATGAAAACCAAGAAACTGGGACTTCCCTGAGGGATGACGAAAACACTTTAGAATAATGGCCCAATTATTTAATTCTGAATTTCAGTGAAAATCCTATAAAAGTACTTAAAACACCCCCATTAGCACTAAATGAGCTCATCTTGATTAATGTTATTAAAATAATTGCCAAAGAGTTTAGTAATAATTAAGTCTTTTATCTCAGGTGATAAATTCTTAACATTCTAGATACATTAGTATAAAGCATAAAAATAAAAGTTTATTTTCATTTTTATTTTTCTAATTTTTTATCTTCTTTCTTCACCCTCACCAACAGACAAAGCAACATGTGCACATTTCCACCCTAACCCCTGTAAGTATTGCAGAGGCAAATTATGCAATAACATTCCCATTGTTTCATCTGAGTGCTTAGATGCTTCTACCTGCTCAGACCACTGACTTTGATGGCTATTCAAGACACCGGATTAGAAGATGAATTTCTCTAACAACTCTTAACATTAACTGCATGGTGTGGTCTCACTCAGACAGTCTGCTCCACCACCTGTTTCTTTGTACTGGTCTACCCTTGAAATCTTAATCAGATGCCTACATTTAGGTTGATGGATCCAACTCTTCAAACCCTGTATAGGTACACAATTTGAGTAAAAATTCAAGTCCACTCGAAGCCATTAAAAAAAAACCCACAGTTTTCAATGCTGAATTTGCTTAGACTGATGGAACTGGTAACTGAGGACAGTGCTAAACTTCTCCCTTCCCTCCATCCTCATCATGACCACATGTTGGAGTCCCTTTACTGATATTGGGTAAAAGTTCTATTGCTCCTAATATTCAAAAGATGCACTGTGCTTTTCACAATATCGAGAAGAGCCTTCGAGTCCTTAGTAATTTTTCCCAGGTTCCAGTGACACGTCAGCAGCATTTTTCCTTGTGTTAGGGCTCAGAGCAAACTATAACTTGCAGGTGTTCAAACTGCATTGCACTCAGAATGATAGGAGGCTGTTTTTCCTTATCTTCTCCATTGCAGGCTCCTCAGGCTGCATAGGGGCACAATGAGGTTTGCTCTTGAGTAGACATAAAAGGAAAGTTTGGGAAGCTTTCCTCTGCTGTACTGTCACACAAGCTACAGTCCTTATCAGTAAGTATACAGGTGTCTTTATGAGTGCCCTTGGAGACAGGAACCACCCAAAAGAGACAAACTGCAGATAGCACTATAGTGGCATCTACTTCTGGAGTGGTACTGTGAGGATGGTGCCCATATGATTAGAAGGTCTGAGGATTTTCTGTCCTCAGTTAGACACAACAGAGCTATAGATGATTTGAAAAGCATGGCACCAACTACAAACCTAGCATCCTGTGTGAGCATGTAGTGAAGCTAGCATGACCATACTCCACTGAGCTACACCAAGCAGTGCTACAGTGGAAAGAAAAAGGTGACTTCAGTTCTGTTAGATCTCCTCGCAAACCTGCTTCCACACATTGTTATCAAGTGATGCCAACAAAGAGTTTACTTGATCTGAAGTGATTTTTGTTTAAAGTCATGTTTTGATGTTATTTGTGTGCCTGTCCATAGAGCAGCTTTGGACAGTACGGAGGGAGTGTCAAAGAAATCTGAGCCTGTAAACACAGACCACAAAATCTGAGCAGGGAAACGCATATTTTGATCTAAGGGAAATAATTGCACCCAGGGATTTCTTGAAATTGAAATAAAACCAAACAAGTTCTAGTTACTTTCTCTGAATCAAGTGATTTTTTTATAAGTTTCCCATAAGTTGCACAAAACCACTGGTTCTCCATTTCCTGACATTTCTTTGACAACTTGAAAGATCTGATGCAATCTGTGGAAATGTATACAGCATGAAACGTCTTCAAATTTCACAGATATTTTCCTTTCATCTCACATCTTGCAACATGTAGCCATTATTGGATAGCAGTTTGCAATTTCACTTGTCTACACTCAAGCTTTTGTAAAATGTCCTTGTTTGTTGCTGATGGAAAAAAATGTCTTGAAGCTTAAACTGTTTCTCCCTATATGCCAACAAACTGGCAGCAAAATGTGCATCCTTGCAACTTTCTGGGAAATCATAGAATCACAGAGTCAGAGAATGGATGGATAGGGAGAACCTTAAAGACCACCCAATCCCAACCTCCTGCTATAGACAGGGTTGCCAGCCACTAGATCAGACTGCCCAGGGCCCCATCCAACCTGGCCAAAAAATACCACCCACTTTGTTAACCTCACAGACTTTGACTTGCAAGGACTCATTTGGTTTCTGAATTTATTTCTCTCTGGCTCTATTTAGTCTCCTATCAGTCCTATCCAGACTCTTTTCCCTTTGCCACCCCCAGATTTACCTTCCATCTTCTCCCTCCCACCAGTTCCCAGCCCAGTTTCTTCTCCCCACATGTGCTGGATTTCTGTGACAAGGTTTTGGTAGCAGGGAGTTGCTGCAGGGATGGGCTCTGCAAGCAGAGTCCAGCACTTCCCCGTGTCAGATTAAAGCCAGCTCCAGCTGCTCTACATGGAACCCTCTACTGCTGCTCCTGAAGGATGGGCCCTGTGATATGCAGCCATGTCGGAGCAGAGCTTGGAGAGCTGCAGCCTGGGGGAAGACCATATAGGATCAGTTCAGGAGGGATGGCATCTTGTGGCATCTGGCCCTGCCCTACATGGAGCAGAGGCATAGAGTGACCATGGAAGAGTGATAGAGATAAAGCATAATGGACTGAGTACAGTCCTTATTCACCATCCCCCTGCACTGCTTGGTGGGAAGAGGTAGAAGCAGGTAGGAATGGGTGAAGGTGGTTTTAGTTTGCTTTGAGTTCTTATGGTTCTGGTCTGTTTGTTGTTGGCAATAAATTATATTAAACTCCTTAAACTGAGTCTGCTTTGCTAGTGATGGTAACTGGTGAGCAACCTTATTAATTTATCAACCTTTGAACCTTTTCCATCATATTTTCTCTTCATCTTCCTTTCCAGATGGGTGATAAGAAAGCAGTGTGCTGGAGTTTATCTCCCCATCAAGATTAAATCACCATACCAATGATATTTTTCTTCTATTCAAAATGAAGATTAGGGTCCTACAGGTGAACCCCGTGTGGCCTGTGGAAGTCTGTCCAGCCCGATCCATAGCAGCAGATTGAGTAGAGCCAGGACACAGCTACAGATCCCCATCATCTGAATTGGTAGATGCTTCTAGCAAGGCAAGAACCATTTCTGACTGGGAACTGTCAAAGATAGCATCCTCCAATCAGTTTCTGTGCACAGCTAGAATGATCTAGTTGTGCAGGGATTAGACTTGATGAGGACCTATTAACTAGCCAGGTTATAAGCAGCTGTCATGTCTTGAGGACAAAGAGACTTTAATAATATAGATATTCCCAGATGTCTTCAGGCACAGAGAACAAGGCCTGGCATTGTTCAAAGCAAACACACAGTCAGGTTCCCAGTACTCCTTTCCCAGAACCTCTGCCCTGCTGCATTTGTGCAACCAAAAACAAGGAACAGTAATACATATATACATATACTGAAGGTTGTAAATCTGTCCTGGCCACTGAACACACCTTCATCCTCCTGACAGATGGTTTTTGCCCACAAGAACAAGCCCATGAACACTGTTTGCTCGGTGTTCCTCTTTTGATTTCACTCTGCCATGTGTTTTTCTGAGCTCTCCTCTGCACTCAGACACTTCCCACACCAACAAAACACAGAGCAGTGTGGCTGGCTAGCTTGTGCTGCTCAGATGTTGCTAAATTCCCATTGAGAAGTAATGCTGAATTTGGCTGTAGGTGTTTTTCCCCAATTAAAACTAGCAGGAGTGTGTTTTGTGAATGGTGTAGGGGGAAGGGAGTGTGAAAAATAGAAGCGCCCCATTCAGTTGCACAAGCTTCAGGAGCAATTAGTAACTCAGAGGGGAAAAAATCATGAACCAAATCATAGGAAATGGCAATGGAGCTGCAAAGATGACATCATAGTTTATTGGAATTATTTAAACATCTTAGACATATGTGCAAAGCTCAGTGGAGAACTCCAGTGCTACATGCCAGTGAAAATCAGCCTTTCATTCAGGATCAAGTCTAATATCCTCCTGGCTTCACATTGGAGTGCTTTACTCATCTTTTTTATACATGGCATCTAAATAAAGCTTCTGTCATAATTAGCTGTGCTGAAACAACCTTGAGTATCACATGATGATACATATGCTTTAGCTGATGTGCATCCGGAGAGAAAGCTAACCAGAACCACAGGATATTTCAGACCTTGGGGGGAGGGAAGTGAGCAACTCTGCTGTGGAAAGTAGCTGGAAGTTATCCAGCTTCTCCAGGCCAGTCAGTCATGAATATCCTGCTTTGGCCACAGAGGAGCTGTGGAGGAAGCAGGCTCACAACAATTGGGAAAGGTTTGTAACCACAGGAGTCAAATGAATGAAGCCAAGAGGCAGCCAAGTGATGCAATTCATGGAAAAAAAAAAAAAGAAAGAAAGAAAGAAAGAAACAAAACAAAACAAAACAAAACCTCTTCAGCTCCTACACAGGAGCATTCATCATTCACTGTGACCTTCCAGGAATGTGCTGACAGACACAAAGCGTTTTGTGTGACATTGTGCCAGTGAACTGGAATGACTGCTGCTCACAGCGTTGTTTCCTAACAGCAGGGCACCATCTTCTGGAGGCTGCAAAGACTGTCCTGTCCCGGCTGCTCCTTGAGCAGGTCTGGAAGGGCTGAAGAGGGGTGAGAATGATGCACCAGCCTTTTGAAAGCAATTTAGGGACTAAAAATATCTACTATTCAGGCCTCCTATTAAATCCAGACGCTGTGTCAATTAGATGCAAGTGCCTGAGTGGCAGAGAGGGGTGTGTAAAGGAAGGGGTGGTGGTGCTGTGCTGAGTAGGATGGAGCTTGGGGGAAAATCTTAAGAACATCCTCATAGAATGTGCTCACAGGAAGAGCCACAGCTGGACAGACAGAAATGGACAGACAGACAGACACTGCACTTCTCCTTGACTGAACTTCATGAGATTACTGCAAGCCTGTCCAGGTCCCCCTGGATGACTGCAGCCCTCTCATGAGCCACTGCCCTCAGTTTTGTGTCACCTGCAAATTTACTCAGAGTGCACTGTACCTCATCATCCAGATTTTTAATGAATATGTTAAGCAGGACTGGACCCAGTACTGACCCATAGGACACTCTTCTTGCTGGCCTCCAGTCAGGCTTTGCACTTTTGACCACTGCCCTCTGGGCCTAGACATTCAGCCGGTTTACAAGCCACTGCACTGCATCACCAGTAGTTTCTCCATGAAGATCTTATGTGGTCAGTGTCAAAAACCTCACTGAAGTCCAAGAAAACAATTCCCACTGCTCCCCTCTCATCCATCAGGTTACTCATTTCACTACAGAATCTTATCAGGTTGGTCAGGTATGACTTTCCCTTGCAGAATCCACAATGACTACTCCTGATGATGATTTTTTTTCTCCTCTGTCTGTTTCCAGGATGAGCTGTTCCAACAGCTTCCAAGGAGCAGTCACTAAGTCCTCCCTTTTTCTCTTCCCAAAGAAAGGAGTGACATTTGCTTTTCTCTACTCTTCTGGCACTTTTCCCAGTGGCCACTATCTAAGATTATAGAGAATGGCCTCGCAACCACACCTGCCAGCCTCCTCAGCACTCATGGGTGCATCCCACCCAAATGGGATGCACCCAAATCCCACCAAATGTCTTGTTTGCTCAAGTAGTTTCTGACCTGATCTTCTTCTACCAAAGGTACATCTTTTTTTGCTCCAACCTTTCAGATTGGCCTCTGGGACCTGAGATTCCTGAAAGGCAGTCTTGGTGATAAAGACTGAGGCAAAATTGGCATTCACCAATCTCTGGAAAGAGAGGGAGAAAAAAAGTGTGCATTACAGATACATAGTGTGCATTACAGATACATTTCTGGCTTTTCATAGATTATACTGTGTTTTGTATTTCTTGGTCCAAAGAGGATTGATTTGATCCAACACCTCTGAGCTTGCTGGTGGTTGTGATACAGAGAGCTGTAAGCTGGTATCTCAATACAACACCTGATCCTGACATCAGTTACATCTTCCTAGGTAATTTCAGAGTAAAACATGTTTTAATTTTAGATGCAATTCACGTGAAAGAAATGTGGTTTATATACTGGATGCAGGCACATCTGTTATCTTACGCTTAAATTTATCAGAAGCACAAGGACACCATTTCCCACTGCCATAGTCATTAGCTTCTTTAGGCTGCTTTGGATACAACATATTTTACTTCTGCTTTCAGAGCTGTACAGTGTAGTGTTCCAGCAGCTAAGGCCCCTCTGGGAGAATCCCTGACCCCTCAAGCCTGTGCACACTTCTTGCACTCTGTCTACTGAAGGCACAAGCCAAGGAAGACACAGATTAGGCAATTGAAATTTCTATGAGTTTTCATTGCAGAAAACTAGAGATGACACCAGTATGGCCCTGCATACCATGAAGACACAATCAGCACTGTACAATGTGTTGAGGGATGTAGGCATTCCTCTAAAACTGGTTATGCCTCCAGTGCTGACCCTCAGATTCTCTTCAGAGTTCATTGCCCACCTTTTACCCACTCCAGGCACAAACTCAGCACAGACACCTGAGTACGAAGTAGCATGAATTTTACTTTCCTGTGCCACGCTTTTGTCCAAACTCATAGACTCACCTAAAACAAGTACCTGCTCCATTTTACATCTACAAACCCACAGTTCCCAAGCCCTTTGACAGTTGAGGTGTGTGTCTTGCTATCTTTCTCTTTGAAAAGCTGAAGTCACACAGGTTAGCTGAAAGGCAATGCCATAGGTACCATGAACAGAAGTCTTTAGGCAGTTGAGTACATCTGAGAGTTCAAGTCAGACAGATTGCTGCTTATCAGCAGCAGAAGCTAAAGGCAGACAGGTTTCCCCCACCCTCCTACTCATTTGTCTTTCCTGAAACCCTTCCAGCACAACACATTGTGCAAAGGAAGAAGAGGGGGTAGTGCTGGGATGCATGGCATTAGTCTGCACTGAGTGCCATAGTGCGTGCCTTGATGAGTACTCCTACTGACTGGCTGGCAATTCAGGAAGCAGAAAAGAAGCTGTCTCACTGCACAAGTGGTCTGGCTGGTCTTGGACAGACTTTGTTGTCTGAGTGGGCCTGGAACTCTGCAGCCCACACAGGAGGACAGGAGTGGAACCTGGCCAAGAGGGTGGATGGATGTGTGTACTGAGGTCTTGGAGATCTTGACCATGAATGAGGTTGCACAATGATAAATAGCTTCATGTATGGCTGGATTTTAGTAGTGCAGTCTGGATGGGCTCATCTGACAAGAAGAAGCAAAATAAACTGGTAAAATAAAGAGCATAAGGAGCTGCTTGACTTCACCGTGTCCTCCACATAGTTGGTGTATCAACTGGCCAAAGCCAAGGAGAGAGCACTCTTTGTCACATGAAGGCAGAGACTGAGAAGATAAAGGCACAGAAAATACCAACCACAGTTGATAGAATAAGAGTGGTGGACAGCAGGGTGAGGGAGGTGATTGTCCCTCTTTACTCCACCTGCTTGAGGCCCTATGTGGAATATTGTGTCCATTTCTGGGGCCCCCAACACACAGAAAAGATATCAGGCTTATGGGATCAGTCCAGAGGATGCTCAGAGGGCTGGAACACATCTCCTATGAAGACAGGCTGAAGGAGCTGGGCTTGTTCAGTCAGGAGAAGAGAAAGCTGCAGGGAGACATTATTGCAACCTTCCATTATTTAAAGGGAAATTATAAATAATAGGGAATTCAACCTTTTACATGAGTAGATAGTGATGGGACAAGGGGGAATGGTTTTAAACTAAAGGAGGGGAGGTTTAGATTTAGATTAGATGTAGGGGGAAGTTTATCACTGAGAGGGCAGTAAGGACCTGGCACAGCTGCCCGGAGAGGTGGTGGATGCCCCATCCCTTGAGGTGTTCAAGGCCAGGTTGGATGGTGCCCTGGGTGACTGATCTAGCACTTGATCTAGTGGTTGGCAACCCTTCCTGAGGCAGGTTGATCCCTGAGGTCTCTTCTGATCCAAGTCGTTCTATGATTCTGTGATAAATGCAACACTGCTGTTTGGGTTCAGAGGTAGGACATGAGGCAACAGTCAGAGAAAATAATAGACACTAAAACCCTTCAGCAAAAAGAGAGTAGAAGATCCAAAAATACACTTCCTCTTCTGTTCTTGCCTAGAGCTAAACTTTTCAGGGCCATCCAGATGATAAAGTGGTCAATCAGGAGGAGAAAAAGGACTCGCAGCACCTCTGTGTGATACTGTCACTGTAAAACCGGGTGCTCACTGATGTCCATTAGTTTTAACAAGCACTTGGGTTTCTCACTTCACCTCTCACAGGGCCACATGTATTCAGTTTCTCACGGCCCAGCTGCAGCATTCAGTCTCCCACCACTGCAGCCCACAGCAGCAGCAAGGCTGCTCCCATGCCCCTCGCTAGATGCTTCTTGGCAGCCTCTTCTGAGAATGGCCAGCCGTGTGTCCTGTGCACCTGGGAGCAATCCTGGGCCAATGCCTCCTATCAGACCAGCTGGAATCATTACCAGGCACTGCCTCAGTTATTGCCCAGTGGTATTTTCAAGTGCTTATTGGAAAATAGGGACACAACCAAAGCAAACCTGTAGGGAAGCATAAAAAGATCAGTTCTAATCTAAACTGTGGGTAACAGCTCAGATAGACAGAGTGAAACCCTCCAGTTACAATCCATTTAAGAGACTAACTTCCTCTTATTCTGCCCCTGATACAATAGAGGTTTTATGAGATAATAAGGCAGAGCTCTCCAGTTATGTAAGGGAAGATTTTACCTCCCGGTGAGCAATGAAATATGAAGCCCACCTGATGTCAAATTGAGCAGTTTAACTGGTGGCAGTGCATACCAGTAGATATCAAAGGCGTTACTCAGAACCTGCAAAGGCAATGGAAGTGAAATGCAATACTCATCCACTACATAACTGTGGGTTGTGGCAGCACGGCACCAGGAAGTCTATTAAATAAAGACTATTATAGAAACTTTCATCCCTAGGTATCCCGAGCCTTTTGTGCTTGCTGCATCCCGAGAATCATTCCTCCCTATATAAAGACAACTGATTGTATCAATCTTTCCAAAACAAAGGCTGAATTCCCAGCAGCAACCACTTCACTGATTTATTTTGAAGATGTAAAAAACTGATGCAAGGCTCTTTAAAAAGGTGGTTGTGAATATTACAGTTTATCAGAAAAGCAGGGAAACTCCACCATAGTAGAGAAATGAGCACCATGTTTTCTTTATCATAAAATCAAAGCACGTTGCATTCAGTAATTGCCAGTTTCTTTTTTTCTAATTCCACACATGTTGGGACATGGAAAATTGGGTATGAGGAGGCTTTTAAGGAGGAAATTGCATCTTAAAGATTTTAATGTATTTCCATAACTTCCAAGCTTTTCAAGAGTTACTGATGAATTAGAGGACCGCAGTCCTGAGAGCTGAATTTAAAAGACCATAAAAGGACTTAAATTTCAGATGATGGGTGCTCAGCCATTCTGAAATTCAGGCCTTATTACAGTGTTTCCAGTTAGGCACCCAAAGTCATTAGTCACTTCTGAAAACCTTGGCATAAAGTAAAAGAGAAAATCTCCAACTGAGCTAACATCCTTCATGTACAGTCTCGTAAAATAAAAACTAGAAAAAATGTCCTAAAGCCCATGAGTGAGTCAATCTCATTCATTGTGGCTGTGGTAAGCTGTAAATTATTTTTATTTAATAATAGCTAATACCTGGCTTTTATACAGTTTTTGCATTTTTGGTTTTGTTTTCTTTTTATCAGTGGGCTATAAATGTACTATAATCTTTAAATGCAGCATCATGGAGCCATTAGTACAATAATTTAGTTAGTGTAGACAGATCATCATAGCAAAAGAATCCAGCTAAACAAAATATACACCAAAGTATTTGCTCCTTAGAAAACAATGGGAAGTTTCAAGCAGGCAAAAATTCTCATGCCTTTCTCACATATTCGGAGTGTATTTTGCAGTCAGATCAAAGATGGTTTTGTTGCTATTTCTTTCTCTGTTTCTTTTGGTTTTTCCTGCCAAGCCAAAGGCATGGCAGTTGAGTTGCAAATCCCAGCATCAGGTTTTCTATCCTGTCCTTCAGAGCAAACAGACAGGAGGAAGCATTTGGTTGGACTGTGTCCACTAAGGTGGTTTGCAGAGCAGCTGCCTGGCCATCTGCCCATGGCTGTATGTGAAATTGTTACCTGGCCCAACAGATGCAGGGACCAACTCATGGGTCCTAAGTTATTCTCAGCAGCACTTTGTCTGGGATACTTAAACATCCTGGGTGGCCAATAGCTGGCTGCAGGAGCAGCCTCATTCAGGATATGGATGGCAGAACTCCCAAAGAGGCTGTGCAGCCTCCTCCTTAGAGCTCTCCAAACACTGCCTGGACATCGTGCTGGGCCTTCTGCTCTGGGTGTCCCTGCTGGAGCAGGGCTGGGCCCGATGGACCCAAAAGTCCCGGCCCACCAGTGATTCTGCAGCTGTGTGATATGAGAGCATTACATTCCACCTGGCCAGTGCTGTTGTACCACAGAGCTCTCCATTGCCAGCTAAGCCATTGCATATGTGTGCAGACCTGATCAAGTAGAATAGCCATTTGGCAGGTAAGTCTGGCATTTTCAGGTTCAAAAGTTTCAGCCTTGTATGGCCAGCGAGCCAGGAAGCTGGACTCCAAAGAGAAAACCAAAGCTGTGGTGGCGGCTTGAGAAGGCCCATGTTTCATCCAGCACAGCAGGTCAGTGCCAGATCCATCACCCTGCAGCTCAAACTTCATATATGCTAGCTGAGTTTCTCTTGTTTCACCATGAAATTTTTTTGCTGTCTGGTGACGAGAAGAATGCTCTTACAAGGGGCTGAAAGTATGCGCAAAGCCAGGCTAGAGCTGCCCATGGAGCCACTCATCTGTTGCCTTGCAAAGGTCTCTTACAGCATTTGAGAAAGTGATGCTTTGCAGTTTTTCTGCACAAACCTATCGCACTTTGCTTCTAGCTAAAACCAGTGACTGGACTAGGTAGGCAAAAGGTTGATTTAGGTGTGGCAAAGTCTGCAGTTTTAATGGATAAATACAGTTCTTGTGAAATTCTTGCAGAAAGCCTTGGTGCAATGAGCAGCTGCTATTTTGTTCCTGCCACAGCTTTGCAGCCTGCTGAACAGAGGCAGGTGAAGACATGGGCAGGATGAGACCAAAGGAAACCTCATCTCAGGGTCTGTCTGAAATAGGAAATGATCCTGAGAGTGACACACCAAACAGCTCATAAGGAAGTTAAGAATAATCCCTAGGAAAAGAGCACAATTTGTAAGGCAAGCACAATTCCCTACCAAAAAAAAGGAAGGAGGGGTGGAATCAAAAGAAGCGAAAAATGGGTAATGGGTAATAGTCAGTAATCTATGCAAAGCAACAAAGCAAGAGTTCTGGATAGAAGTAGTCAGTACAGTTTTCTGAATATTTCTTCCTAGCCCAATCTCAGAACTATGTGATTATGCATCAGTTTTATGCATTCGTTTAATAGTCAAACCAACTCTCTATCTCGTTTTTACATCATTTTAGAACCTGGAGATCCGTTTGCTTTGCAAATGAGCCTTTCTTTTGATGTAAAATGATTCCAGATGAAAAAATCCAAGCCTACACCTGACAAATTGTCACATAAATCCTTTAAAAATAATTTAGAAGTGTTAAGGAATACAATATATTTATACAGCCCATCATTATGATAAATATTAGTTTTTCATCTCTAACCAGAAAATGTGAAATTTTCATATAGCAAAACATTTCACTTAAAAGGAACATAAAAATGATTAGCCTACTTCTTAAAATAGGTAGTGGTTTTGTTTAGCTGATGTGCTGACACCGCCTGAATATAATAAGTATTTGTTTACCACTGTGGAAGGTCATGCATTTGGTTATTACTATCAATCAGTTTCACAGGTAAATCGGTAGGTAGTTAATTTGACCAGACATCTACATTTTTCCTTTTTATTTTTATTAAGAATTACAATCACGGCTTTATTTTCCGGAATAAAAATGTTTTTTTCATGTTTATCGGTGGTAATAAAAGCCACCAAACATTTTTATGTTGAAAGGGAACAGACAGAAGTTCAGATTAGCCAGAACTGTTCCTCCGTGTTCATGCCCAAGAAACATTTAGGTGCTGTACTGTGGGGACATGGTTTACTGGGAAATAGTGGTGGTAGGTGGATGATTGGACTACTTGGTCTTGAAGGTCTTTTTCAACCTTGCTGATTCTCTAATTCTCTGATTTTTTGAATGTAATCCATCACATCACTGCATTTTAATAAGCAGTGTGAGCCCCTCTTCCAATCTGTATATTGGTCAGTGACTTCAAAACTAGTCGACACCCCGTTATCTCCTTGCACAAAACTACCTAAAGCTCTGAGCACTTTCAGTGCTGAGTTCCATCATTCACTGAGTGCCATCTGTGCTCAGAACTTTTGAAAATTAGCTTGCATTGAATAGATGGGTGGAGATACACTGGGACAGCCTTGCTTTCTAGCTTTGGCACTGGGATCTGCCCATCCTGCTCACACATCACTGCTCCTAGATATTCATTTTCTCTTTGACACTTTCGGTTTGGAATGGCTCTGATGCCTAAGTGTATTGTTGTAACTTATCAACCTTTGCTCTGTTTCTTAAATGAAGTGTTTTATAGAGAAATTCATCTAAGTTGGGAATTTATAACCAAACCAAAGCCTTTTCCCTGTGCCACCAGATAATTAAAGTATAATAATTAAACTTTAAAATAAGCCCATGAAGGCTATTTCTCACTGATAGAAATAGAAACTAGGAAAAACTGATCTACAGTCCTGCTGCTAGTTACTGATGTTGCATTTACCTAATTTTTAACCACTTGTCTGCTTGTTGTGAAAGGATATTGCTGAGCTAGGGCTCACCTGGAAGGTCGTGGTTATCACCTCCTAATAGAGCCTCCAAAATGGCCCACCAGGATGGAGCCCACTAGATTGGAGCTCATTAGTGCATGGCCCACCAGGGTAGGACCCACCAGGTTGGGGCTTACTAGGACATGGCACGCCGTGCTCCATCAGGACAGAGCCCACCAGGATGAGACCTATCAGTAGGGCACGAGTCCTGCTCAGTCCGTCAGCAAGAGAGGGTCCTTGATGCTACTCTGAGAGCTCTTCCCTCAGTGGCACCAAGCAGGCAACACAGGTGTGTTAGGCTCTTCAAGTAAATTTTTTCCCACAAGACAGTACTAAAAAAGGAAATGAGAAGCAGCTTCCTTCATGACTGAGATTCTCTCCGAAGGGCTGTTTTCTTGCCTACCACTCTCCTCCTATGTTGCAACACAGGAAATTTGCTTCTACAAACACCTGGTGTTGTTTCAAACAGACAGATGGTCGTAACCTCAGTCTCCTGTAATTGATGGCCTACTTGTCTAACTCAGTAACTATCTCTCACTTTAGACACAGATGATGCATCTCTAAATACCGTTCCACATTAAAACATCCTATCTTCCTGTTTTGCATATCAATCAATGCAGCAGTTCTTACAGAAACCAGCAATGGCTCGTGTAAACCAGGAGACAGTGGGTGTAAGCAAGCAGAGATAAAATTATGCAGGCTTAAATTACAAAGTGGATGTGTGGTTGAAGGATTTAGACTCATATTGCAAAATTAGCTGGGACATAACCTGCAAGCAAACAAACATGCGGTAACCCCAGAGCAAATTGGTTGGACTTAGCCCACAGAAGCCAGGCTGCTGTGGCACATACCATAGAACCCCAGAATGACATAACGGCTAAGGTTGGAAGGAATCTTAAAGATCATCGAGCTCCAACCCCCATGCCATGTACCAGCTGCCCCCCACCAGCTCAGACTGCTTAAGGCCCACCCAACCCGGCATTGAGCACTGCAGGGTTGGGATACCCACATCTTCTCTGGGCAGCTGTGCCAGGGCCTCACTGCTCTCTAAGTAAAGAATTTCTTCCTAACATCTAACCTAAATTTCCCCTCTTTTAGTTTAAAGCCATTCCCCCTTGTCCTATCATGTTCTGTTACAATGATGAATGCTGATGTGACATTTCTATGCATCACTCAGACTCTCTACCACTTTCTAGGTGCATCCAGATAGCCTTAATTATCGCAGTTTCAGTGCTCACGGTTCTTCTGGCTGGGTCCAGAGATCATGATCGCATCCCAGAGGTTATCACAGTACCAGAGACAATTAGCAAAGCAGTGCCACTTAATCACTTGGAATGTCAGAAGCTTTTTACTCGACAAATCAGGGTCTGCTCTGAGTTACCTGCTTCCTCTCAGTCCTTGTGCCAATCACACCAAAGGCTGACATGGTGCCTGGAACCCTGGCACCAGGCTCATAAACTAGCTGAAGTTGCTGAGGCTACCAAGACCTTTTGTTTCCTGTTAGTGTGTGGAGACAGTAATTCTTTCTCCTCTCAGAAAACAGTGAGGACAGTACTTCTTATGATAGTTGGGTGTTCAGAAGCTGAGCTGCTGATAGTGACTCACACACCTCCCTTGTACACCTCCCACCGCTCAGTTTCGTATCTTGGCATCTCATTGGCAGCAAGGCCTTGTCCTCTTAGCATTCCTGGTACAGAGGCAGCTGCCACCAGCCTCACCTTGAACATAGAGAGCCAAGGCACAAAGTATACCGAAGGATTCATCCCAACTAACATAGACGTGGGTCAGGGTGTGGGCTGGATCCTGAC
Source organism: Lagopus muta (assembly GCF_023343835.1). NCBI lineage: Eukaryota > Metazoa > Chordata > Aves > Galliformes > Phasianidae > Lagopus > Lagopus muta. The sequence continues at coordinate 13,577,857 of NC_064434.1, forward strand.
TTGGAACCAACTTTTTGCTTTCTCATCAGCCCTTTTGTCTTGGGCAGGTAGTCTTGATCCTGGAACTTCTTTACTTGTTGTACATCAGCATTCATGGTCCAACTGGATGTGGATACATCCACGTTCTCAAGTTCATGGGTGGATAACAGGCAAGTTACTTTATAAGGTCTATGCTCAGTCATAGGAGGATTAATATAAACAATGATGAAGTAAGGCACTGTATGGAAATAGACATGGGAAAATTATGTTACAGTTTCGTTAGACATATTTAGACAAAAATATGAAGTCCAGCTCTCCTCTTCCTCCTATCCCTGCGCTCCCCTACATATACTTTCTGATTCTGGCATGCACTGGATCCCTCCCTGAGTCTAGTTAACTCTACTAGTGCAGAATAAGTCTGTCCCAGAAGTACAGAGTGGCAGTGGAGTGAAGAATCAGGAGGAACAAGGGAGGAGACATGGAAAGTGACTTTTACCTTTAGGCAGTGACAAACCAGTGGATCAGATCATTAGCTCTTGAAACCACAGCCTTTTTTTTTTTTTTTTTTTTTTTTTAACAAGAATTCATTAGACAAAAGAAAACTGAAGTGATTCCATACCAAAAGCAGGTGGAGAGTAGCAGCCCAGGGCAAGAGAAGAAATGAGTGTTGCAGAAAATGCGGGTGCGCACAATGGAACAGCTTCCTAAGTCATTCTATCCTAGTGCAAACTGGCACTGACACAAAGCCAACAAAAATCACATCCCACATTAATTTGAGAAATAAGAATATTTCTCATGTTATTTCCCTTCACACTGCAGCTGGACTAGAAATTAAGTCCACAGTACAGAGCATTGAATTTTTATTTGATATCTGTATTCTTAAATGAAAGTGACTATGATAACTTTCAGCACTCCCTGTTTCTTTCCTCTCAGTACTTTCCCAATAAAGCTTTTTTTCAGTTTCTGAGAACTGCAATTTTTTCTTCCAGTCTTTGTCTCTGTTACCTTGAACTTGACAGCTGAGTTGGGTAACTGAAAGGTCACATTTTTAACATGACCTGTTGAATTCCTGCTTTCCCAGTGTGTTTATTTGCACTCAAGTATGATTTTCTGTACCTCCCCCTACACACTGTCTCTCTAAGAAGTCTGCATTAACAGAGCTTTTTGACTTTACGGGCATTTTGGAGAACTCCAGAGATGGCCTCAGCTTCCGTATCACACTCTAATGTAAGCCCATGCAATATTAAAAAGAGGCAGAAGCAGTTTAGGTGCAGACAGTGCCTCTTCTTGGGATCAAACTAGGCTACAGAAGAACTGAAGTTCCTTTCCAAGCCCACACAAATTGCTCAGCTCCAGCCTAAACCCTCTGGAGGAGGAGGCCCTGATATCTCATTGCTACTATCACTCCAGCTAGGATTTACGTGGAGAACGTAACAGCTTTGATGCTTGTATCCAGCAGGGACACCCAGAGCAGGGCACTCAGCACCATGTCCAGATGGCCTTAGGAGCTCCCCAAGGAGAGAGCCCACAGCTTCTGGACAATCTGTGCCAGGGCTCCATCACCCACACAACGCTCATTCAAGCAGTGCCTAGACACAGGCAGAGGGTCAGCAAATGGCCACCACTTGGCAGGATGTTATTTGGACACGCACCAACCCAGTTGGGTGTGGTGAAAAGGAACAGTCCCTGCCCTTGTTGGGCAGCTGTTTACTTGCACAGGCATATTCACTAAGCATGAAATATAAATAGTTATATCTAGTAATGGGGAATGGAAACTGTCCTGGTCATTGGTTTTGATGTATTTATGGCTGCTTTTAACGTAAATCTACATTTTCAGAGCTAACGGTCCAAGCCTGCAGATAATTCTCTTCTTCCTCTACCCTATCCTCTACAAAAGCCAGAAGCAAATAGATCCACTTCTACCTTCTCTTGGCTTCTAGTGTCCAAAACGAATTGGTGGGTGCAAGTGTGTAACTCACTGTTCACACCAAGTCGCAGCCACAGCTGCACGTGTCTGAACGCTCATGCAGAGGCTCATGGAGCTAGTCCTATGTCAGCACCATCAGACAAAAGGCTTCCACTGTTTAGCTCTTGGATATTTACTGGTTATAAATCAAAGAACCAACACCTATTGAGAAATCTGTGAAAGCATCTTTTTGGTCTGTGTTAGCAGCACTGTTCTGAGACAAAGTTATTATTTGAAAACATGACCTATTTTCATTTTGCATCAGTCTTTTTAACTGTTCTGAAAAGGAGAATGTTTATACAATTTTGCAAAGAAATGTGAACTCTCCTGCTACATTTACATTCCTTTGTTCCAAAACGTATTCCTCTTGTTGAGATTCCAGCAGACAAGGAAAGCAGACACAGCGGTTATTCTCCAATGTGAAACTTAAAACCACAATCTCCTGCTCAGAGAACGCAGACTGAGTCACAGGAAGGGGCCACTCGCTTGCAAAACTCATTAAAAGCAAGGCAAGGCAAAATGGATTTCCTGTATCAATAAATAGATTGCTGGCAGTCAGCAGAACACCTGACAGTGCTAGAGGGTAAAAACCAGTCCAAGAGTAGCCAATAGAAAATAGATCAATTCTTTAGCTTGAAAACTGTACCTCCCCAGTACCAGTTGGGTTTCTTGGCATTAGCTGACTCAAGCAAAGTGCTTCAGAATATGCATAAGTTTGAGTGCAGGTCGCTGAGTGTACACTTAAATAGACTGCGGTTATTTTCAAGGGTGCATGTATGGTACTGCAGAGCTATAGGTGCTGCAGAGCATATGGATGCTTTCTTCCTTGATTTTACGAAGAAGAAAAAATACATAAACAAGCTCTAATCCTATCTATCTAAATTTTAAGTGCATCTGTAGTTGCAACTTCATTTTGCTGTTAGCAGTAGCACTCAAACATGTCAGTAGGGATTGCTTTTTGGTTAATCTGCTTCTCTCCTGCTGGGCAAATGAAGACAAAAGGGCCTGCTCTCCTACTCTGCTCAATGCAGAGACATGAGATTTGGGTCAGAACTGCTTAGGATGCATCTCAACATCTGGCTAACTACAAACCAAGGCTCAACACTGACTTGGAAATAAGCTGCTTTTAGCCATTTACTTGGCTTTTGTTCCCATTCTCTAGTTCTCCCTGGAAGAAAATTTATTTCTCCTTTTGCCTTTGTTTTCCTCCATCACATCCCAATGGCTGGGAAAATCTTGATGAGGACCTCTTCCCAAAAGCATCTCTCTGTATCACTGCTGGGTTTTCTTTAGAGCCAACTTTGTGTCTCTTATTTGCAACTAACCTCCTCCACACGTCACTCAGTCACAGTAGAGGAATAAAGGAGGAGACAGTTTTCACATCAAGCACAAGAATTAGGACTATCATAGGGTTACAGCACTGTGAGTATAGGCCCTTCAGCAGCATTTATATAATAAAAATAAATCAGTAACAATTAATACAACCAGGTTTCATCTTTCTGCGTATTCAGAAATTAGTTGAAAGCCGTATTTTTAGGCATCAGTAGTCTTCTGCCACTTGTAATAATCTATTCTGATGTACTTGGTGGTATCTGCAACACAAATTAAGACACTTATTTAAAAAGAAACCAATTAACATAGCATTCTGTCTGGGAATATTCCCTACCTTCCATGGCATCAGAAAATAATGGTCTTTGCTCCTCAGGAGATTTGCTCCCCCGACTTTTCTATCTCTAGTGTTAATTAGATATTGCAGGAGCAATGAATATGTCCTTATAAAGTTTGGTTTGCTGAGACAAAAGCATAATTCCTCTGACTTTTAATTAAAAAAGCACCTTCATTTCAAAGCCCGTCTCCAGAGCTCTAGTGTAAATGTTTATTCAAGCCGGAGACATACAGAAAATAGAGAAGACTGAAGAAGCAATGAGTGCAGGCTGCCCAAATACGGCTGCTTTTCTATTTTTAACAGGGAACTTTAGCTGTTGCAGAGCCTTATCAACCCCAAACATCTTTGTTTTCATATCAACACCAGCCTGACACTAAGGCTGTGCTTAGCTTGTTCAGCAAACCCAGCAGAGGGAGCAAAAAGCAGCTTTGCATTCTCACACACTTGAGGAAATGGTTCATCTCCAACAGAATAGCCAATGACAAAGAGAAAAAGCGAGGCAGGGAGGGGAAGAGGGAGGCTATCAGGTCAGTACTATTCATCACAATGATCCCATTCAATCAGACTGTTGGTCTTCCAGATCATGCTAAGAATTAGGCAAAAAGATAAAGAAAAATCCCAGGCGAGGTAAGATTCCTGACTGCCCAGTTCACTCCAGTTCCTGTCTGGTTTACTCCTGGCTCCCAGGTGCATTCTCAGATCCCAGAACAGTGAGAGCCCAGAACCAGGCCTTGTCTTTCTCAGACTCCTTCCAGTTGAAAAAGCTCTGGATCAAACTCTGTAACAGCAAAAATTTTGTAAGTGCCAGAAGTTTCACTGGACAGCCCCAGTATGAGACAGGCAGCTGAGAGCAGATATACAAACCCTGGGCTTCACAGTTTTAACAGGTCTGCAAAAGCACTCCTGCAACATCAAAGCATACAGAAAAAGAAGAACAGAAGTCAGAATTTTTGTATTTGCCTTTATTACAATATATGTTGTAATATATGTTGCATTCAGCAGATCAAAATGAGGCGTTAAAACGATTTTCATCATTGCAGTAGCACATACATATACAGAGTAAATACTGTATATAAATAGGCTGTGAAATAATAACCCATATCTACAAATAAAAATACCCAGTACCCTCTTCCTCTCACCCTATATTACAGCAGTAACATTTTAACCTTAACACAACTAATACATCAAGCGTGGTATTCTGTCACTCAAATGACACAGCTGGAGCAGTATGGTCATCAGCTCCATGAAAAATAAACATCAGTCACTCCTCACTGCTGCACATTCTGGTTTGTGTGTATTGTATAAATAGAACATGCAGCGAATTCACGTGCCTGCATATTTACGTTCACCAAATATTCTTTCTGTAACAGAAACCAACACTACACTGAAAGTTGATTTTTTCTTTCACAGAAAGAGTAGGAATTTATTAAACCATGCTTTTTTTTTTTTTTCTTCTGTATGAATTAACAAAGCAGTTCAAATATTATGCATAAAATTGCTCGGCTACCAAACCAAGATATCTTATTCTCTCTTCAAAAGTTTAACAATGTTTCTAACAGGCCAAAACTTGGATTTTCTTAACTATCTTTTTAGTCACCAATTTTGGTAAGCACAAGTTATAATATGAACACATTTGTGTTCCTCTTCAGCTATATTTAAACTTTCAGATACAAAGGGGGATATACCGTATGTCATACATAAGGCGTTAATGTCACAGAACCATAGAAATGTTGGTCAGAAGGGACCCCTGGAGGTCATGTAGCCCAACTTCATGTTTGCAGCAGATGTTTGGCAATATGAGATCAAGTCAGACCCAGCCCTCTTAACCAAGTCCAAAAAAAAAAAAAAAAAAAAAAAAAAACCCAGGTGGGGATTTCACAGCATCTCAGGCCTACCTGTACCAGCGTGGCTCTATGCCTATGAAAGTGACAGAATTAAAACAACCCCCTGTTCACACTATTTGGGTTGAAATACACTCCGATGAAATAGAAAAATAGGGATTGTTATCTGGGATTGTTTAAGTCATAAATAAAAACCACATAGGCTTCAGTTGCAGATATCTCTTGAAATTTTTCTTATGGCAGAAGTTGCTGTGTGCAAATGAAGAATAAAAAACTGACAGCTTCTGACCGAAAAGAAGGGTTGGTTTAATTTTGCGTCACAAATGGGTTGAAACAGACCATTGCCAAAACTGAATTAAATAGGAATCAGTGTATTCATCCATTAATTCAATCATTAGTGACAACTATAAACAGATACTTGAAAGAAACTGTGGCTATATTTAGAGATGCAACCATTTCAGCTTGGTAACCTGAGATCCTCACTGATTGTCTTAAAGGTTTGAGAAATGTGATACAGGCTTTCTGACAGTCAATTTGCATTTTCATTAAATTTGCAAGGAGAGCATAATCAGTCTGGGTTACTGAACACACATTTCTTCCTCTTTGTGTTTGTCTATTAATTCCAGTATCTCCAAAGTGGATGTACTCCGAATCAGCAACGTTCATGCAAAAAGGAAGACGGAGGGCTCACCACTGCACAACTGCAGCTGTGCACACTGCAGCTGTGCAAAGGGCTGTGCTTAGTAATTACTATTGAAGGCACAGGAAAATCGTAAATTGGCCCCCTGACATCTCAGATAAAGTCTGCAGCACTAAAAGTCAGAAAGCCCCATTTATAGAATTACCATCCTAACTATGTTGTTATCATTCTTTTGACATGCAAAAGCAGAATTTGTTGAAAGAGAACAAATGTGATACATAACAGCTGTTCCCAAACCTTTGGGTGCTAACCAACCACAAACACATCTTAAAATTTCTCCTGGACCATTCTGCCTAAACTCTTAATTGAAAACACTGCAAAATAGCTGCAAAACGTGCACCACAGCCTCACAGATCACAAGCCGGCAGAGACCACAGCTTGCAAACCACTGTTTCAGCCATACTGAAATCCTACATACACAGAATCCCATGATGTCATTTTTAGTGTTTCAGAGAACAATTAGATTTTTAAGTGTACTTTAAAAAGAGGAGAAAAACATCACTTTCTTAGCTACAAGTTCAATTTAAGAAGTATTTGGCATATGGTCATTATTTGATGCATACATTTTAAAGCAAAGTACCACATTGTATAAAGGCAGATCATTTGGAAAACACTATCAACTGATCTGCAGTATTGCTTCTATCACACATAGTTAAATCTTAAGGCAGTTAAGAGCAAGTAGCAAAAACAGTACATACAGATTGTGTCTGAACAAATGAGTGGAAAAAAATATGGAAGAGGAGATTTCAGTCTCTTGGAGAAAGTAAATGGCACTACAGTATCCATTCTTTATGATACAAAAACAACAAAAAGATCCATACAGTAAAAACCTGAGATGCATCACTCACCAGCATCAAAGTTCACATTTTAACCAAAAATAATGTTTCAAATACAACTATTCCATTTTGACAAAATCCTCAGTTCTCTTGGCTCAGCAATGTCTTGAAACTCAGCACATATGCTGAGCAAGACGTCTTCACTGAGGAAAAAACAAAATCACTGAAGCCAAACCACAGACTCCAGTAAGATGGGCACTACACACAGCAGCCTGCATCTTACACCGTCACACTTATCTTAATCCAAATAGCTTTTCCTGAAGTGCACTACTTCTCAGTAAGATGACTAGCAGGATCAGGTCATCTTATTTATTTTACTTTCCATTTATATTGCACATGATTTATTTCCACACAGAAAAGTGTTATCAGATCAAAACAGTAGGATGGAATAAATGAACACAGCTCCACTGGCACTGATGGCTACACCAGTTCACAACAGCTGAGGACCTAGTTCAGTAACTAGTTCAGGTTCCTCTGGAAGCCATCTGGTCCAATCCCCCTGCTCAATCATTTGCCCTTTCAGAGGGTGGAATCTGGCATACAGACTGCAACACGTATCACAAAATGATGTCAGGACTGGCAAGTGCCTCCAACTCCCCAGCTGACAGTGGTGTCTGATGAGATGAAAGACAACTTCAGTGATACACAAAGGATACAGAACCACTTAATGATCTTATGACAGATCTAACCGCAACTCTATCATCACTGCACTTTTATTTAAGTAATGAAACTGCACGGCATGATTTGAGTTGCTGAGTGAAGAGTGAGGAATGTAACTCCCATTCCTGGTACAGCTCACTCTTGTCATCTGGAAGTGTGACTGAGTATGAGGAAGCATTTCTAAGTTTGCTTATGGCAAATGAAAACAACATCACAGATTCCAGCTGAACTGTCAACAGTAAAAGCCAAATGATGTTCTTGCAACGTGAGCTAGCACTTTCTTTGCTCTGAGGCTGACAGTTTGGAGATGCAGTTAAGATGAGTCTGGATGTACATCCTGAGTTTCAAAAGGTGGCAGAGGTTCCCTCCAGTAGGTAAACTGACTGTAGGTATCAGAACAAGGGAAATCTGAAGAATGGCTTCTTTTCAGCAAAGGGAAAATATGGTCTACTACTTCACACAGTCTGACATAGCTGAAAAACAATTAAATAAATAAATGCAATACCAAACCATCTCAGATCATAATAGTTCGATTTATTTAAGCCCCCAGTCAAGACATGGCGTGGCTGTATCTATATGAACAGGTTATACTCCTTAAATGAATAAAATTGAGTTTAATTTTGGTGTCTAGCTTCCAAATAGGATTCACAGTTCAGATACAGAATCCACCTTTGCTTTGAATGAATGCTTTTCTAGAAAGAACAAGGTGCCATTTTCAGCCCAGATCACCTGTCGAGATATTCAGGCCCCACATGCTGTTTCTTCATTGCTGTCCAGCTTTGCTCAAACAGCTCCCTACTCAACTGGTCATACACATATATGCTCACTTTGGTTCCCTGTCCATTAAGTGCAGTCTCAACTTTACACAAGGCCTTTTCTTTTCAACTGAGATGCCTAAGCATCTTGATGGAAGCCTTCAGTATTTCCTTCACTTTTTTTCCCTAGCTCTTCTACACAGAAGTTTCAGGAAAAGGAAATTTTGACAAGGTCACAAAAAGGCTTCACAAAACTGGTTAATATATTTTCTATGCAGATTAAATTGTACACTTGTTATTCCTTTTCAGGAGTAGACTAGATAGAATACGTTACACTAAATGTGAAACAATTTCTGTATCAGTTTAACCTGAAAAGTGTGGAAAGTCTGCACTTTATTTTACTTAATATTTTGTTTGGCACATCCTAAATATTTTTTCATTACTAAAATTAAATCCATCTTTGGGCAAGTTGAGTCATAGGTTATAAAAGGAAATTAATTTAGACTATAAGGTGTAGGGATTAGATTACTTACGATGAGATGTTTGTCTTTGCATGTTCTTGTATAAGTTCTCCTTTGGGGTTGACTGTAAATATTCGGTTTAAAGAAACACCCACTTGTTTGTATGAGTAAACATCCTAAATAGAAGGCAAAATTAAAGAGGATTATGATTCTGTCTCTGTATAGTAGTGTTCATCCTGAAATATATTACATAGAATATATCTGCATAGTATTGTTACTGTATCTATCAACTGTGGATCTGAAATTCTCTAAAAGTTTGCAAACTTGAACTCAGCGTAATGATGAGCTCATGAAACAGACAATTTGCAGTGAAGTATGGAGTTTGCCACTTTAATTTCAACTATTGATCAAAATCATGTTGTTTCTCAGTTAATTCCCTTGACACAAAAATAACATTCAATAAAAACCTAATGTTATTTGGAGGTAAAAAATATTTGCACTTCCATTTTTCTTTCAGAGAATATTCCATTCCCCAAGTGTGTTGTACTGAATATCTCACAACAATGCTAAAACATAACTGACATAAAATAGTGATTAGTTTGTAAGGACAAGGTCATAAAAGAAAGTTATAACAACTGTTTATTTAAACCCCTGGAAACATCTCCATGTTCTTGTGCTTGGTGCAATATCCATAAATTGACTTTGTATCAGAGAAAGGGAAAACAAGGTATAAACACTATAACTGCAGTTCTGATTCCCAGGAGGTAACACAGATACAACTGTGGGAATCAATTAAACTGGGAGAGGGAGATTTAGACTAGATACTGGGAAGAAATTCTTTATTGTGAAGGTAGTGAGGCACTGAAACAGGTTGCCTGGAGAAGTTGCGAATGCCCCCTCCCTGGAAGCATCCAAGGCCAGGCTGTACGGGGCTGTGAGCAACCTGGTCTGGTGGGAGGTGTGCCTGCCTGTAGCAAGGGGTTGGAACTGCATGATCTTAAAGGTCACTTCCAACCCAAACCATTCTATGATTCTATGCTATTGAGTGCAATCAGAAGTAAGGGTTAAGAATATCTTCTAAGAAATTCAAATTATTACAGCAAGCATGAAAAAGTTCTGATCTAAAAACAAAAAAAAAAAAAAAAAAAAAAAAACAGCCACTGACAAAATTAAGATTAAAAAGATCAGGCCTAGCTGCCATGGATATAGTTTTAAAGTTCAGGTGGTGAAAGATTGGAAGTTTAATGAAGAGATGCAAACAATTTTAATTTCTATACTACGCAGTATGCTACGTGCACCTGTAATGCTTGCAAGTACTGAAATTTCACTGAGTTTATTTGGGGAAAGAACAAAAAAGTGGCAAAAGTAGGAAAATGAGAAAGCTATGATCCTGATGTTCACAAAGCAACTAGCCTAATTGTATTTAACATCTGAAACAGCAATCAAAGAGATATCAGTAATCTCTTTAGAAACTCTAATTTTCTGCTTTACTTGAAGTTGTTATTGATGCATGCACGAAAATAATGATTTTGTTTTACTCTGAGATTCATCTATAATACAAAGCCACAAAGTAGACAAAATATTAATTTTGAAACCATACAGCTAAAGTTACCTTGATAGGGGAAATTAAACTGTGTTTGATGGAACAAACAAATAAAACACTGGTCAGTCAACAGGGACCCCCTTCCTATCCTCACTGACAATACTTTTGAATTATGTAACTCGTTAGAAGATGAAGCTGAAAAAAAATTGTTACTGCTCATAAATACCAGCAACCCCAGGAAAAATGTGATTTAACTTTAAGAACGAATTCCAGCAGAAAGGCATGCTGAACTCTCTCAAATGTAGCTACAACGTGCATGGCTTCAGTGCCAAAATATCTTGCCAGGCACCTTCATCCAAACATCTAAGCATCTAAAATACTCAGTCTCTAAATGTTCTCATTCACACTGACTATGGCTGGTGTCCATATTTATGCTGGTGATTTCCTCGAGCTATCAATGTTTTAGCCAGTAGACGCATTTGAGGTCTTGGAGGCTAAAATCTATTCCATGCTCCTCAAGTTTAACTAGAGCTTTTAGATCTTGTAAAGTCAGTGGAGAGCACCTGAATCACCCTCGAGAAGCATTCCATTTCTCTCCAGCAACTAAAGGAGGAAGGAGCTAACTGGTTAGTTATAACAGGGAACAGGAAGGGTCAAGGACCGTTCTCTCAAGGCCATGTTACAGGCTGCCCTATACTACACATTAGTTTCCACTGAAAATACCACTCACCAATACACTGCTGGAGGAAGCAGCAAATGCTCTGCGGGGCTCATGGGCACAAATAACAGTTCCATCTGCTTAACTTAGGTGCTCACTGACACTGCAAAAACTTACAGAGTGCTATTTCCTGAGCCAAAACCATTTTTCAGATCATGGTTTCAGTATAAAAGAAAGGATGATCACATGCCAAGGTGCCTCTGTCCCAGTTTTGCTTAGCTTATATGAAGTCTCAGCATCCTCCCTAAGGCTGCTGCCTTCTGCAGATACATGTAAGCATCCTTTGGGCCAGGACAGGAGTAAGAAAAGCATACAGCACAATTTTAGTCTTCAAATGTGTGAGAAACCTGACTTCCTCTCTCTGTATCAAGAAGCACATAGGTCTCTCCACAAAGCAGAATGCTTGATCAAATGGGACATCCAAATCCTTCTAAATATTGTGTTTTGAAGTCTAAGTCCCACTGATGCTCATATAAAAGGATTTGGTGTTTGTCCACAGGTAACTCACTGGTACTGTATCAGCTGCAGTGAAATGGTACCAGTATTTTCACAAATGCTTAAGGATTTATTTATTACATAGTTAGGGTTTAAATCAGTACTTAGTGTTATACTAAGTTATGTAGATATAATGTAGTTGGTTGCACCACCTCTGCACTGTGATATTTTGGAGGAAGAACTTTTTTTTATCCTTTGTACAAGGCCTAATAAAATATTCTCTAGTTCCATTTAAACCTTTTCAGTTTTAATGCAACAGAATTGTGAAATAACAGCAACATTTCTGTTCTCTGCAATAAAATAATTTCAGCTATTACTCACAGCGGGTCTGTTTCCAAAAGCAGCATAAAAGGGTTCTGTGTTGGGATAAAACAAGTTTTTTATGTCTGTCAAACACTGAACTTTGAATTTTTCTGGCTTTTTCTCTATCACTTCCCTGAAATGACATAGAAGAAAAAAGTGAGGGAAGCACCAAATGAATAAGCACACATGAAATACACCATAAACCAGTTTAACTTTATTTCATCTTCTTCCTGTTCCCCCCCCCTTTACTCAGGACTTCTGCAAAACTTTTTCTCCAATAAATCTGCATTTGGAAGTCACAATGGCCACCAAGACAAAAATATCATTCCTAAGCTTATGTGATGGCCACAGTAAATAAATCCTCCAAAACAAGAGGACTTCTACTGAAGCTTAAGCATAAATTAAGTAAACTGCTTCCTGAGAACTGCAATATGATTCACATAGATTATATTAGCCACCACTACATACGGTTTTCTAATCACATTTTTTTTTTAAATTAAAGGATTGTAATTAACATATGTGCTAAAAGGACCTCAGACTGTTAAGGCGCTTCTACAGTTAGGGTCATCCATCACTAACTAGCAGAAGTAATAAAGAAATCTTCCATTTCTTTTCAGTTACTTCTTACAGAATACAGAATTCATTAATGAACAGAGGAGCTGCCTCATCTCTGGGTAAAAGCCCTTTCATAACAGCTTCTCTTGGCAAGGATGCTGAACAGGTGGCGAAGTCTGGAGTTCCCACAACAGAGAAAGACACCAGCATGACACAAAAGTACTGAAGATGCTCAGAATCCTACATCCTAGTATCATATATGCTGAGGAAAATGCAAGTAGCACAGACACTTCATAGGAATATTACAGCCCTTTGGAAGAGTAGTTTCACATATAAATTAAAGTTTGAGCATGTGCAAAGGAGGAATAAAACCATCTTTCCCTTAAAACCACAGTGAATAAACCCACAGGTAACAATTTAGTCATATGTTGTCCACACACCAAAAAAGCTGAGAAATAAATGGGCATTTTTTAGTTTAAAGATGATACCCAAGAGTATCACTTGAAATATATTTCTAGATATAAGAACGTAAGATGACAGCAGCTCTCCTTTTACCATGACTATCATTTAATCAGTCTAAGAAGAACACTGAGTACCTCCACACTGCCTTATATTTAGAACATGACTGGTAAGACAGCCTGTAGCATGTCATTCAATCAGGAGAACATCTGAACAACTTTCCATTAAAAATTCTAATGAAATCCTGTCACAGCAGCATTTTTACAGCCTAAAATATTTTCAGTAATCACTTGACATACTTTACTGAACTAGGAAAAAGGTACAATATTCATATCTGTGCTGTTATGATTTGTTACACAACAACACCTACAAAAAACATTACTGTCCGGGTAGAAAAGCACAATACAGTCAGGACTGTAAAGAGTTCATTTTATTTACAGGTGAACTTCTTTGTAGCCCCCAAGAAATAAATATTTATCATCCACACACACACAGAAACAAATGAAAAAAAAAAAAAAAAAAAAAAACAGGCAATATTTCTACCTAAACAGTGATTGCAGACATATGTTGGGGTGTGTTTAAGAGAGAAACAAAGCAATATGCTTATCTATTTTATTGTGGTCTTTTCTTCAGCATAATTTCTTTTAAATTCAACTTTGGACCACTATGTAAGTAAAATGATTATGAATCATTTCAGTAGGTCCCATTAAAACGCTGACAATTCAGCTTTCACCAACCTCCAAATTTCTTTCTACACAAAAGTGATACTGCAGTACCTGTGCAAAGCTGAGAATAAGCTGCTCGGACTCAGCAACACTGGCCCCTGTGGCAGCACAGTTCCACGTTCATTGACCCAGTGCAAGTATCCTCTGGTCATGTCTGCCATTCCAATAGCACGTGCTGAGCAATACAAAAATTTATATCCATTTCTGTAAACAGGAACAAAAGATGATAATGCTGTTAAAAAACAAAGCAGGCGTTTTGAAATAAATAATGTTGCGAGTTTGCTCTCACATGAATCAATCACGGTGGTTAACAGCTATATTTAAAAGGAACAACATTTATGTAACAATGCTGGACAATAAAAATCTGCCTGGTTCCACTACAGTAAATGATTTACACTTACAAGGGGCTTATCTCGTCTTCTCATAACTTCGCATGACTTTCTACTTACCCCTGCATACTAAAACCAAAGACATTTGAATTAGCTAAAACAATATCTGCTAAGAGGAAGCACTTAGCATAAAACAGACAATGGCAGATTAACCTTCTTTGTATTAACAACGTCATAGTCCAGCCTTCTGAGCCTCTGGGTGGGGAAAACTGGTCTATGTGCAGCAGCAACATGCTCCTTTCAACTCTGAGCAAAGTAAAACTGCAAAACATTGTATGAGAAGTAATGTTTGTACTGACACTGAAACAAAAGTTTCAGCAGAAGTTACAGGATCTGTCAGAACAGAACAGAGTCAAAAGGCATTAGTTCAACTTCATAGAATTTCCTTTTGCAAGTCCTACTGGGGAATGTGAAATAAACAAATGCGTATTCAGCACACGCAGGCCATTAAATATAGCTATTCTATATTTCTGTAGCGTTCAGCTGTAACGTCTAGCTGCTACATAATTAACTCAGTAATTTAAAAAATGACATGACTCAAATCTATTTTCCCATTTTTGTGTTTTCGATCAGCAAAGCCCTAAGTACTGACAGGCACAGAAATAACTACCGCAATTAAAAAGAAATTAACATTTTCACCAAAGACAGTGCAGAGGCCGCACACAGGAACTAAACAGTGTTCCAGTATCTGAATTCACATGCTGTCCTGTTTTTTCTCTTATCTTGTATGTCTTTACAAGAACTAGAGGATGGACCAGCGTCTCTGGTATAATTTAGATTCCACCAACCATGGTTTATAATTTATCATTTACGTAAAATAAAAAGCAATAAACAAGTCCTAACATAACCACAGTGCACAGAACTAGTCAGATTATAAAACAACAGTTAAGATATGTTCCAGAGGCTCTTCAAACAGCTGTGGTAAGCTCAATATACAAGAGCAGCTGAATGTGATCTAAGAAAATACATTCTTTTTTCCCCAATGTCTGTTCAACATGAACAGAAAACAACCACTAAAACTTGTTGATGCTAAAAGTCTGGATATATGAATATCAGAATACAACTTCTGACACTTCATCTGATCCCATTCAGATATCGATTAACTTTCCTCCTAGCTTCTTTTTTTCCCCTCAACTACTACTGACAAAGCTCACTATTCTCTCAGAACAGTTCTCCTATTCTCACTCAGAGGAAACATCAAGTTTTTCTAGTTCCTCAGGCTCTGTGCAACATGTAGCTCAATAACTTTCAAAACCTTTAAAATATTTTAACATCTGTAAATTTGCCACTTTAATTAACAGCAAATATTCATATAGGTAAGAAATGAAATAAATTGTATAACAATCAGTAACAAAGACCACCATCACTGTATATAAACACAATGAGAACCTTAAATGGTCCATTCCTAATCAAGATAGATACTATGGTATAGAAATTTAATATTAGACAGCTGGAGTCCACACTTGTTCGCTCAACTCCCTTTCTGCTTGCTGGAAACAACAGAAATTCTCCTAAACTGACTCATTTCAGGTATTTTAGACCTCATCCATGCACAACAGATAAAGAAACTCATGTCTCTCTACTAACCTCTTCAAAAGAAACAGATCTAAGCAATTAGTTTAGATTAGACACCTAACTTCCAGGCAAGTAAGCTTTGGCAAGAAATCCACCTGCAATGACCACCCTCAGCTAAACAATCCTTAGATGTTTTGCAATGTCTATCCTCAAGGATAGACAGGAAAAAGTCTCATATGGTAAGGTTGCAACTCCCAGGTTGCAAAAGCTTCCACTTATTGAAGCTATACAACTCATTTAGATTACTATATTTTTTCTAAACTGAACTGTATCTGTTTGAGATGGTTAAGAGAATAACTGCTACTCATTAAATGACAGGAGACTTCTGTTCTTGGTATCACAAAGAAGGTATTGGTCTAGCTATCACACAGCAGATAGTTACACTGTGTAAGCAGAGATAGTGATGAGATTTCTCTTAACCTGTAAGCATAACAGTCTATAAAGATTTCAACTTTCACATGCAAAAGAATAAACACACACAAATCACAGATATATGAACAGATTTACTGAATACTCACTGGCTCACTTTATGGTACAATTTTGCAATCCCTTGGTGTGTCCAATCTTTGCCAAGAGTAGGTAAAATATGACCTAAAGTATCTGACCTGAATAAAAGAAAAACAATGTATTTGAAATGAAGAACAAAACAAAAAACAAACTTACTGCTTTTAACTAGTAACAGATGAGACTAATATAAATTCCCCTAATTAAATAACCTAGCTGCACAAGAAGATTAGATTTTCTACAAAGTACTGATTACAATCAGAAGAGGGCGAGATTATTCCCTTTTCCTTCAAGATAGCCTTGACATATCTATGCTGTTTTAATCAGCCTAGTGCTCCAAGACCTGTTTTCTCAGATAAGCTAGTGAGCCATAAGTTAAGGAGGAAGTTATAGCATACAAACTACCAGTTAGACCTATGGAGTAGACCAGTTAGTATTAAGTATACTTTTTGAGGTTTACATTTCCTAAATAAACCAAGTCTAACTATAAGGTAGGTAAGATTGTAAACCTCCAAGAATGCAACAACATTCTAACCTCTTCAAATAACCAAGCTGTCAGTTGGTCATATACAGTTATACTAGTTTCAACATATTTCCCACTCTACATAAAAGAAAATTATTTACAATACAGTAATATTTAAAAGTACAAAGAACTGAGCACCTCACTAGATCAATCGTTATAAGGATACACAGCAAGAAATCCAACTACTCTAATTATCTTGAATCTTACAGAGAAAAGATTTGGCAATGGATTAGGATTCACAGTAGTATTGTAAGGTGAAAGAATTCAATTACTGTCCAGACAAAGAGAAGAGTAGGTCTTATTTACTTTGCTGAAACTTAAGAAAATAGGAAAGGCAGAGGAATTAATTCATGTTGGCAACCAAAAAACAGTTTGCCCTTCAACTGATTAATTGCAATGGGAAAAAAAAGTTCAAGTGTCAGTTCAAATCAAATATTTTAATTTAGCCCAGATTAGTTTTGAAAATCCTTTTGTTCATTGTTTGTTTGTTTGTCTGGTTTTTTTTTTTTGCATCTATTGTACCTCATAAGTCTGATAGAGCAAGAAGCCTATGATTCTGCTGAACGCCCCGCAACACTGCTGTAAATGCTATCACAAAACACCAAAAAGGGAAACACTGAGAAGTGAGTGCTTGGCATGTTTCTTTATGAAGTAATTATTCTAGCCAGTGAATCTTGCAGTGTTTGAAAACAAACAAAACTGAAGCAGAGAAAAAACAGACTCCACAAAATACTGAAATACAATTCCTTTCCTCAAAATTCCCTGGTTTTCAGTCCAATGGACAGAGGCAAATAAATAGTCCCCTTTTCATGAACTCACCGTGTAATGGTTCCATCTATGTCAGAAATTATAACCTTGTCATCCCAATTCCATAGGTAAATGGTGCCTTCACAGCGGCAAGTACCTTGATATTGTGTTGTAACACTAAAGGTCACATCATTGGGACCATTCTTCAGCTTTAAGCTTTTCTGCAAGACATTATCAGCAGAATTATCAAGAATTTGAGCGTGTGAAACAGACATCATGCAGAACAGAAAGCTACAGATGGCCGTTGCTTTGGACACAACCTTACTGCTTTCAGCAGAGCCATTTTCTAAGTAAGGTCAGAAGAGATTCGTCACATATTTTGAATATGAAGCATTAATTTATGGAACAGAATGAAAAAAAAAAATCTGATTCATGGTAAGCAATATGAAGGAGCATCCTGAAAGGTTCACATGGAATAATGAATATGGAAGGTTTCTCATACCATGATAAAGATATACATATGGAGAGAGAAGCACAGGTAACAAGTAGTGCCATGAACAGTGAAAATGACAGAGTGCTTTTATGTGGATTTATGTTCTATGGATCCACACTGGCACATTTCTAGTCTATAATAACCCACCTATTATCCTTCAGTTTCCAAAGTTCCTTAACTTTCCCACCCCGCTGCCCTTCTCTTTCACTTAGGAATTAATTTGGCATGAGACTACTGATTTGATCTCTTTTTGTAGGCTTAATCATTCATTTTCACAAAACCTGTAGGAGTTTCTTGCTTTGAGTGTTCTTAGTTATATTCCACTGAATTGTTCAGTGAGTTAATATGCAAAATGAAGGTGTGAATGCAAAAACTGATGAATCCCATCTACTGTGCCATCAAGAATCCTATCTAAGAGTAGTGCTGACTTCTGCTAATTACTGTAAGGTTTATGTATTTTAAAAAGACATATATATTTGTAAGCAAGTAATATATTTGTGTAACCCTTGTTTTCTGCCTGATTTAGGAAGTTACAACCACATTTCATTCATCTCTTGGGAAAAATTCAAAATTCCTTTCAAACTATTTAGGAGTAAGCAATAGGCTGCAGAATGCTGTACTTCTCATATGAATTTCCTTTAGAAAATTAATTGGCTGTAGGAAAGATGACAAAAAATATTTCACTAAAGTAGCCCATTTTTCCAATATCCAATTGGCACGTGCAAAATATAGAGCAGCAACAGTTTTGTCACCATTAGTCAGAATGTGTTCTGTCACAGAGGAAGACAAGAAATTAATAGTCAGGCTTCATAGTGAGTGCACAAGTAGCTCTTTCAAAAGTTACTAACAAAGAACTGTATTTACATAAGAATGCCTGTCTGTTTATTACCGGGAGGGTGGTGGCAGAAAAGAGACCTCTGGGTTGACACAAACTTTACACAACACAGAAAGGATGTTGTTCCAGTATACTCAGATGCAAAACACTTCAGAAATAGTTTTGGTATTTGTCTAAATGGGCTCCAAATCTCTGAACCCCAGCACTTGCTGAAGGAACATTCATGTATAATACTGAGAAGAAAAAGGAAAAGATAGCTTTAAAGTTACTGTAAAAAGATGGAATTAAATGTAAGTAAAGAAATAATTAAACCTTACAAGTCTGGATAACAATATTGTTCTCGTTGCATTAGAAATGACATTTCAGTACAAAGATGTAAAACCAACTCACAAGCTGGTCAGAAGTTAGTCGAAGTGTTTTTTTGTAACTGATTCCAGACAATAATGAGAGATGACTCGAGTTGGCTTGTAATGACCCAAGGTTTTGTTTGGCAGCTCTAGGGTCTTCATCGCTCGAAGAAGATTCATCTTTTATTCTGGAACAGTGCACACAGAAAATGATGCTATCATGTCCGTAAATGCATCTCAGTATCCATTAAAAATGCATTAACAGTGAGTCACCAAATAAGTTATTGATTCTCTGATCCTGTTTCACAAGAGGTCATTCACAGCAGGGCTTTTAAATATATCAATGGAGTGCTGAATTTTCATTCATGCTTGCTCCCCATTATTAATACTTGGATTCCCATGGGGTCCCTTCCAACCCTCATGATTCTGTGATTCACTTGTCTATATGCTAGTTTTCATCACTTAAATTTAACAGATAACAATTAATTTGTTATGTTGACTCAAAAAAACCTCAGTGGTAAGTATTCATTTTTATATACATTGTTTCTTTAATATATTAAAAAATACTGAAGCTACAGAAAATTCTCATTTCTCAGTGCAAGAAAAAGAAGTTTGCTGTGCTGGTATTTTGCTGTGCTTTTTTGTTTGTTTTCCCTAACTTAGCAGTTAATAAAAGAATTTGGCAATCTGGTCATCCCTTCTCCCCTCTATTATGGGTGGGATACGACACCAAGTGATTACAATTTTATCATCAAAAAACTCCTTTTTCTAAAAGCAATTATCAGGTTATTCTTTTCCACGATCTGCAGGATTATCTCATTCAGGATAAAGTAAAAACAAAAAAGACCCACTTGATTGAGCTCATTTAGACAGAGGCAAAGTTTTTCTACAATACACAAAACTATCACTTAGAGAAGATAACATATCCCTTCAGATCCTGCAAATATAATCTCTGAAACTACTAAAGCTACTGGGTCTGTTTCCATCACAGCTGGACGTTCTTTGATGTCAGGAAGTCTTGACCTATCATCAAGATGGTATATGTCATGACTAACAACATTATAAAATCCATCTTATTATCCTTTGTAACATCACATCTCAAAAGCTTTATTCAACATCCCACTTGTGCTCTGTTTGTAAGCAATAAATTCTTAATGACAGATTTTTAAGATCAGTTAAAACTTAAAGAGCACTGACTACAGAATTCTGTCTGCTTGAAATCCTAACCCCACTTTAAAGCCTATCTTTCAACAACCATGTAAAAGATATCAGACCTAAACGTTACTTATCAAAAAAGGGAACTCAGTCTTTTTGATTCCTTTGTTAGATCTCAAACTCAGAGAACAGAGACAAGCAAACCAAGAACTACATCCCATTCTCCTGGAATGAAACTGCTTATAGAACTACAGCTACTCCATTTTTTTTCCAACCATGGTGACCCTTGAGTTTCACATAGTGAGTATAAAGCATATTTAAATCTGTATGATATGGCCCTCTTCAGCTCTAAGCACAACGTGTATGAGCTGTCTTTACAGTCCAAACTGAATGCACAGCAATGATACAAGATAGGAGAGCTGCCCCTGGCTATCTCATCCCCTCAGCAGTTTCTGGGGAAAACTAAGACTCATCATACAGAGCCTTTATGAGGCAGAGATTCTAGCTATACAGTATGATTAATTTGGAACATGAGAATGAACAGATTTCTGCAATCCTTAAAAGAACTAATAAAAAAAAAAAAAAATCCAGGAATCTTTCCTACCTATTGCATGTGAAAAGAAGCCTGGCAAGTGTTAGGCTCCTGAACTTCCTAAAATACGCAGGAAGAAATTAAAGTGTCAAGCCATAAATCAGGATTTTAGCACATGTGAACTGAAAACAACCTGGGATAACCTACGATGCTGCCTTGAAAACTCCAGAGATGTAAATAGTTTTGCAGTACTGCTTCAATTATTGTTTGCTTTTTTTTTTTTTGTCAAAGGGCTGGAATATGTGTCATAAAATTACCAGCCAAACCATAAGCTAAAAATGCCAAAGCACACTTGCAAGGTCTGCAACCTTCCCATGGCTTATAGCCTTGATAGCTGCACTTACACACAATTCATAATTCACTGCATCAAATATTTACTTCACACAGTACTTATTTTTCATTGCATTAAATATTTACTTTGTGCAGTACTTCTTGGTTCAAATATAGAAACAGCTTGATTTCACTTTTAAATTATAATTCTTGCTCATTTCAGGTAGAGGAAACTTCTTGGGTACCTGTTTGCCATGCTCATCTGTGAAGAGTCTTCTCCTTTAAGTCTACTCCCACTCATACCTTGTTCTGCCTTTGTTTCCTATAAAAATACAAGAAAGTATACAAATTCATGGAAATCTGATTAAAGAAGAAAAAAGTTACATGCAAAGAGCAAGTACAGTTTTTTTTCCCCATGCATTCCCTTTTACTTTATCCACGATTAAAGAGGGAAAATTGCATGGATTTCTTAAAGAATAAAGGCTGTGCAAAATAATTAAGCAATGTAAATATAAAACTCAGAAGAAGAATTAAGATTTAGTTTTGCACAGATACAAAACTCAGATTTCACATAGCTGGCACTCTTGAAGTTCCAGAATCAAACTACTCAGTTAATCACAAATAGCCAGATTTCACTTGAAAACCAAAACCATCTGGAAAAATAGAGTTACCTTCCACTGAATTATTAAAATCTTTAATCCAATAAAACATTCCACATTATTTTTACTCTGAGTCGATGCTAAGTTCTATCAATTCCTTCCCAGAAGAAGAAAGATTTTTGAGTAGTGAATGACTGGTGAGAAACAAGGAAGAATAAAACTTCCCCTTGCCCATTTACAGCTTTATAGATAAGCAAATGCTTCCACTGAGGAAGAAATTCTAACTATTCCAAGCTGCAGAAACTAAAATCTCAGTCTCTAAAGCTCATATCCACAGACCAGTACAGTGGTTATTTCAAGCAAAGCTAAGAGTTCATCTACTGAGGTACAACCATAAAACATATCTCCCCCAAGTACTAATGCTTCAATAGTATAAATGAATATGAAGTGGTTTTATTAGCCAACTTTAAAGATTAAACATGTCTAGACAGGAGATCAATATTTCATATAAAATTTTGCCTTTTTCACTGTGCTTTAATGTTCATTCATGGCTTTAAGGCTGTTACCACAAACTTCTAATATTCAGAAAAGAAATTTAAGATGACTTTAAAAGTAATGCAAGTTTTCCACCTTAAGTTTTACTGAACTTTACTGTGCACTCTCATCATAAAAATCTCTGTTCTTCAGCTGTGAGCAAAAACTGTAGAAAGGTAGGCAAAACATGTGGCACACCTCTTCAAATCTAGGCTCCCAGACGCAAATTTTGTTAGATAATACTGTCTCCCATTTATATAATGGAAAAAAAAAAAAAAAAAAAAAAAAGCAGAACCAAAATACTGCAAGCAAACATTTTAGATAGGGTCTGATTCTGAGGCATTCTGAAGGCATTCTGAAGTCAGACTTCAGATGCTGTTTAAACACTTTCAGCGTGCAAATCCTCAGCCAAAGTGGGTATGAAGCAAAGTTCTGAGGGATGAACTTGAAGGCAGCTGGCCTTTCCAACTTACCTCTTTAATAGTGCTGTTCCTCCCTCTCCAGGAAAACCACCATCTTCCACCTTTTTTGGGCATCTTGTCTCTCATTATAGATTCCACAGTGGCCTGTGATAAATGGATGGTAACATAAAAAGAAACCAAAACAAAGGACAACCTGATATATGTAAATGAAAGAGTGCAAATGCACAATTTTAACTGATAATAAACAGAATAAAAGTAAACATACTGTCTGCGGACCATAAATTCTACTAAAGCAAAATCTAATGGTATCCAGCACTGCTCTGAAGTAACTTAAACATGAATACTTATGGAATTTTTAAAAGAAAAAATGAAAAGGACAAAAATCAAAGGAGGAAAAAAAAGCATAAGTAGGTATTAGTATAATGCTAATAATGGAGAAGCTACTGGTTTGTTTGTTTGTGTTTTACATTACTTAGTGCAAATTATATTTTAAAAAAGCACAACAAACAAATGAGTAAAAAAGATCACTTCCTGAAAGAGCTGTCATGGAAAATAGTATTAAAAAATTAAAAAAAACAGCATGCAAGATGGTCATTTTCATTTATGAATAACTATGAAGTACATAACTCATAATAAGCTAGGATAAAATCAAGGAAGTTAGTAGTTTTAAATGAGGTTAGCATGATACTATGAACTTGACTGACAGCGTTAAGTTTCGTACTTTTTCTTTTAAACCTTTGCTAATTTCAATATTCTGTATATACTGTATTCCTAGTAGAAGAAAGTTTCTTCCAGTAACTATGATCAGAGAGATTTATAACAAGACTTGAATTCATCCAATCATGAGAGTGAGCAAAAAAAGCAGAAGGGGAAACACCACAATAAAGGTGGCTACGATGTTCAGTATGTCCTAGAATAGCTTAGCCACAGGTTTTGTGACAGCCTCTACTGTAAATGAAATATCAAAACAAAATTGCATTGTTGATTAGTGAAAAGAAAAAAAAAAAAAAAGAAAAAATCCAGAACTGATTCCAAGAAAAGCTAGCAGTTAAGAAAGAGGCCTGAGTTCAGGTTATGCAAAAATACACTTTTTCTCAGTTTTTTTTTCCCCACAGGTTTTCCTTCACTATCCTATCTAAAGTATAAGAGAAAAAAAAAAAAAAAAAAAGATGTGACAGAGGAATGAAGTTGAGCAAAGAAGTTGAAGTTTTTTTAGACGCAAAACGAAAACTGCAGATGGAGCTACTGAGAAAATAACAGTTGTTGAGAACAATGGCTACAGTTTAAAGATGTTATCAAACATATGGACAACCTCAAGCAGATGTACTATTGATTTTTAATTAGATAATGTATTTGCTTACAGTTAAGCACTTAAGTGTATTTTGCAGATTGTCGGGTTTTTTTTTAATAATAGCTTGAGCTTTCAATCACTTCATAAAGCCTGTTTTGATGAAGTATCTTAATATTACACCTTAGTTGCATTATTACAGCAAATCAAAATTCTTATAAGTAAGTAATTAAGAAAACCAGTAGAATGACTGGTAGCATAAACGAGTAATTGTGATTTCAGCAGTACAGTTTGAACTACTAAGCCTTTCCAATCACACAGACTGTGCCAACTATAAGTATTAGCTTCTTCACCCTATGAAAATTGTCTAGAAAGATACCAGTGTACAGAAAAGACAACAGTGAATTTCACATAACCTATATGAATAATGGTGCAACCATAAAATCATTGAAGGAATTGCTATTTCCCCTTAATGGAAAAAGTATTTCATACCTATTGCTTCTGCTTATTCTTCCTCAGCCAAAGACAAAACATTTGGATCAGGCATCTAAGTATTGAATTACAAAGGTAGTTACCCTGCACTGGAGGATTCAGGGTAACTACCTGCGTACTGCCACTGGAGACCAGTATGTGCTAATGGGATGAATCATGGCTTTGATGACAACTGGAATATTTCCAGTAACACACAAAAATAGCTAGTTCTGTGATGCTCTGAAATTCAAGCCTGATTTATCAAATGTTTAGGACTATTAGGATCAGTTTAATGTATTGAATCTGGAGCTGGACTCAATGATCCTTATGCATCCCTCCCTTTTAGCAATATTCTATGATTTTATATTGTCTGTCTGTATCCATAGGTGATGTGGCACTAAGACAGAAAGAACATAGTAGTAGAGTATTACTTCAAGTTTTGGCAAAAGAATTCACATAGATTAAATACAAAGATACACAAAGAGGTGCAAGGGACAGAAGTAAAGTTTAGTTTACAAAGCATGCCAAATCCATGGCCAACTAGGTTACAAATTAGTGCCAATGTTGATACTTACTCCTTTATAAATAGTCACAGTAACATGTATTTCTGTCCTGATCATCTCTCTGGCACTAGGTCACATGTAATCAGACTAAGTACATCAGTGTGTTTAATATAAACAACCATACAGCTGTCACAGTCATAGCTATCTGTCTCTGTCTACCTGGGATGGTTATGACCAACCAACTGAGAAATTGAGAACTAACAAGCTGTAGACCTTCCCCATCCAGTACTTAAGTTGCATTCAAGTAAGGTCAAAATCCTGGACTTCAATTTTTATTTGCTAATATATGCTGTACATAGATAAAATGAAGCAGGTCATCAGCATTCAGATACAGTAAACATTAAGGTGAGTCAATCTAACTTATGTTTACAATCTGTATTAATGCAGGAAAACAGGAGAAGATAAAGAGATCAAGTTCAAAATACTTGTAATTATCTTAGCTTAGAAAGTAAAAACTATTCACAGACCAAATCCAGCTTATACTACGAGCTAAATAAGTAAGACTAAGGGAATGGTTTAGTGTGAAAACACATGCCTTTATAACACAACCCCTTTCACCTGCCTTAGTTAATGATATGCCTTAATAAATAGCAAAACGTCAAAGCTTCCGCTCTGACCAACCTTCATATTCAATCTCACCTTTGGCAAAGGTTTCTGGAATGCCTGCATTGCCAGCAGAAGGGGACCAGCTGTTGTCCAGTTGTAGTACCTAGCATTTAAGAAAGACAATTGCTTTATTTTGTAATCCCAAAGTTCCAATACACAATTTAGTATTTATCATATAGTAGGTTAAACCTGTGAAGATTCTTTAGTACAGGTCCTTAATGCCTCATTAGCAAATGAGCTTCGTTTCTGGTTTTGTTTTTGGTTTTTTTTTTTTTTTTTTTTTTTTTTTGTTTGTTTGTTTGTTTTAAACAGGCAGCTTTCACTGGTTTTGCATCAAGTCACTACACAAATGTTAGGAACCTGAGTCTGTAGGATGTTAAACTTTTACTATGATGTGCTGAACACAGCTCAACTATTGTTATAGACTGTATTATGATTAGAGAAGTATCGTCCTCTCTTTCCAAATCACCAGTAGGCAGGTAAACGTTACTAAAAAAAAAAAAAAAAATTAGATATATGGCAGAGGAGAAATAAATGACTTTCCTCTCTGATGGAGGAGACAAGGTCATCACGTACTCAATCCCATATGCAATTAAAACTATTGCATAAGGATGCACTAAGTATCAGATTTATATGAGCAATTTCTATAACTAAGGGTAGTTTAAAATCTAACTGCAACACAAAGCCATCATCTCTCTTATACTCTAAACAGAAAATGCTAGCTGGAAGTGGCTGCAAAGTTAAAATACCCTCCAAACAACTGCATCTGGCATAGACCATAGCATTGCACTGCTCAGCAACACAAATATATGAAATAATATCTTTAGCCCTCCAGAAACAGAAGTCTCATACCCAGTGGGTGAATTCTGACAAATTCGGAAAGAATTATGCTTCTCTAGAGGCATATTAGCAAAAATATTCAGCTTTATAAACACAACTTATTGCATATGGAGGGTTTACAAGTAGAACATCACAATCCTGGAAATATTAATTATTCAAATTGGATCAAGGCAAGCCTTAGCAAGTTCACATCCTACTTCATTTTTACTCTACCAATTAAGAATGAATGCAATTAGTTTTTAGTACTAGTTTCTTGAAATTCAGATTGTGTCAGTTAGCTGTGGCAGGTGATCTGAAGCTCCTCTTCAGCCTCAAGGAGAACTGTAAGTAAAAGCTTGAATTCACTTGAAAGCTGAGTCTTTCTAAATGAATCTATGCTACAAAAGTTCAAAACCTATTTTTCAGCTATAGTGATGTTGGTCTAACACAACAAAGTACCACAGCAGAGCTTTAGTTGCAACAGTAAGAATCATTTCTCCTTACTTACTCCATGGAAATATACTTACTTATTTCCAATCTTAACCACAAGGTTGGGGTCATCAATGATAGCAGGATTGTCCACAAACTGCTGATATGTTACTGCATGTTCTAAGAATTCTTCTGTTGGGGAAAAGAAAAAAGCAAACAAGTCATGCTTTTATAGATTCCCCCTGGGATGGGCCAGTCTAAAAGAAAACATATTGCTTTCACACTCAGTGCTTGCCCTTGATTACTGGGGTACTGAGATCAGTAGAAATACTGAAGCAAGACATTCAGAAATTTCAATCTCAGAAGATTCTGAAGGTTTCTTTGTGTACTGCTGGGCATTTTCCCCTTCAAAATACAAGCTAAGAGAAAGTCTAGGGATAGAACTGTGAGGAGGAAAATTAGGCTTCTAAGAAAAGTAGGGAGTATTTCCTCATGCCTTTTACTGACCCTTTGTCCAAATTAGGAATAGAACCTGGTGGGCTTAAACATGCATAAACCCATAAGCAAAAACATGACCATTTGTACAGCTTACAGTAAAATAATAATCACCTATGAATAAACACCTTTTCCACTACTGCAGCTCCTTCAACAAAATCCCCACAGTTTACAGGTGATCTGAATAACAAGCATAACTCAAATTACAATATAATCAAAATGCATAATAACTAGCTTCTGAACAGTAATCAGCATAACATCAGGCTCATGGGTTTATGACTCCATGTTATTGCAGAATTTGCATTTTTTAAACCATTTATCTTCATCGTATGCAGCTGAAAGTTTAAAGAACCAAACACTCTCAAATGATTTCTCTCAAGAGTCACACAAGAAATGGAAGGCACAGCAGCTGTTGCCATCTACAGACCAGACCATCTTTTTAATTCCTGGCATGGACAGCAGAGTACTTCCTGGCTATACATTATACCAGGTAACAAAAGCACCATGCACACTACTATGATATAAAATCGGTATTATCAGGAAACACACACACATTTTTCAAAAACATAGCATACATTAGATTACTAAAAGCTGTTAAAAACAGTGAAATGATAAAGACCTTCTAATTATGAAAAGAATCTAAGAAATTTGTCATTTCAGGAAGCGTTTTCTAAACATATTCCTACATACAGCCACAGGAGGGCACTGCTCCCCTGATAAAGGACGCTCAGACTTGGTTGAGCGCACACACCTGTATCGCAGGTCAATCTATACCTTTGGTTATCTCTTTGTTGTCCGTGAGGCCTCCACAGAGAGAAATGGCAATGGAGGGCAAATCTCTGGTTCCATCTGAGGTGCTTTCAACGCCACTGTCAGCACCTGAGCTCCCAAAAGACTGTGGAGAATGGGTGGCAGACCGTGGCCCTGTGTCATTTGCGTTTCTGTTTTGTATGTTATCTCCACTGAAAAAGAAAAATCAGACATTCATTCTTCCCCTATCCATTCCTAAATTCTCTCTCTTCAACATCATACTGTTTAGATCAGATGCATGCTGAAGAATAAAAAGAAATAAATTTGCTGGCTTTTGCCACAAATTTAAACAAAGTAGCACAGATCTCACTTGTCCTTAAGAATTAGATCACCTCTAAATTTCCTAAACTACCCATGTATAATTACAGTTTATTTACAAGAAGAAAAAATAATATACAGTAAAAGCTTAGTGGATAAACTAAGATGGCTATAATCAAAATTTATACTAGGAGAATTGTTCCCAAACAAAGTTTGTACATTTGTCAGATATGTATATAAATGTTTTGAATATTGAATATGCATATAAGCATATACAAGCTATTAGAAATTGAAAATTTTAAGAGGATACTGTTATTTATTATTTCTTAAAATCAAATGTATATAGGCGAGATCATTATGAAGAAACGCAGGCTCATCAAGTTGCTTTTTCGTTCCAGATTTATATGAATGCATTTGAGAATGGAATTTGCAATCCAACCTCCTCCTTCGTGTTACTGATCTTTCTCTGTTCTGTTGAAACACCAATGTAACAACAGCTGATTTTAAGCAAACAAGAAAAGAGAAATGGAAGCCACTTTAATTGTTGCTCACCTACTTTAGTGAAATGACTAGAATGTGATGGACAAAGAAGATGTGAAACGTGAAGAGATTCCGATAAAGATTGAAAAAAGTTCCAATTTGTTTGGGATGAAATACTTTTACAAGAAAGTCTACCATGCATCATTAAAAAATGATTTTCTAACATATTGTTTATAGGTCATTACCCACAGTAGAACAATATAAGAACAATAGTTTTATGCTGGTAACAGTAAGGTACCAGTAATGAGCAAGGACATGGGGATATATATATATATCCCATGGCCAACTGTTCTCCCAGGGCATGTGAGTAACACCCACAAACATCAATGTACATTATGTCACGATCCACAATCAATATGTGACGCTTGGTTTACCAACATGTAACATCAATTTTGAGCACAGCTCTTAGGCCCAAATACCAAGCCACCTAAAGGCCCCAACATTTCTACAAACTGTGGTGAAGACTGAAAGAAAATAAAACTTTCTTTTGAAGAAGAGGCCTCATCTGGGTGGCACAAACCGTTTGATCTCAGTGGAAAAGGAAGAAAACTACACAAGCAGCAGAAGTGTAAGCAAACAACTTATACTTTTTGGGGAAGTAAAGCGCAGCAACTTCTGGATCCATGTCAGTAAGGTCATCTAAATAGACACCGTCAGCACCAAGATGCCGGCTTCGTTTGTCTGTAAGGGATGGTAGAAATAAGTCTATTAACAAGTCTCTTCTGTGTAAGAAGTCTGAATTGGTACTGCTATTTAGCTATTCATTTTAGGATTGAGAAAGAAGACAAGTCGTAACAGTCTGTGAACTGCAGTTGCATAAAATAGTACTGCCTAAAGTTTCAAAACAAGTTGCTTGTATACATTGCTCACACTTGGAACACACAAATGGAAAAACAGAGGAGAATTGTGAGATATGCTGCAGCTTTCCTCATTCAGAGGATTGACTGGGAATTGCAAACTGTTGGTCACTAACTTGGGCTTTTTTGACTTCAAAGACATCAAAAAGTTTGTGAAAATTGCTATAAGCTTGTATGCTTACTGATAAAACATACCTGCACAAAGCAGGCTTATGTAGAATTCTCGTAATTATAAAATAATCAGAGCTCTAAAATTTAACATTTTGTAAGCAAGTATATTTTACATGAAGACTAACATTTGCAATAAAATACAGTAGATACAGATCCCAAAAGTTAGGAAACAAATGCAGACATCTCACAAATTCAAGACAAGATGCATACCAAGAATATATAACTAAAATTGCTCAATTTAGAGTATATCTATTGTTTGTGTAAAAATCCATGCTACATCACTGTACAAGAACAGAGACTCAAGTACCAGCCATGCACAATAACTCTGAAAGTGGTCAGAGCAAGTGAATCAACAGATCTAGAGTGGGAATGTGCCAAAAACAAGATCTCTGAATTCAACCATATTTGAGGAATTTGGAGCAAATTTTGCAGCCTTGCCAAAAATACCCAACAAATGAAAACTTCTGTCCTTCTATACTGTGAGCAACTCAGGTTTTGAATGTTCTTTGTAAAGTGTATTCCTTTCCAAGTCTGAAAGTGTCCTAAGGGCACAGATTAATTTATATGGCAATGGAGTGCTTTATCACCATGAACTTTAAAAAACAAAATCATACATGTAAATATGAAGAATCAAGTTTTACCTTTCTTTCTGGAAGGAGAATCCATCTTGCCAACTGCCTGAGCTGAGCAAGCCGCAGCTTGTTTTATATCCTCATTGGCAGGCAACGATAGTACAGCTGCTCCTGCAGATTCTGTCTCTGGCTTATTTGTCTCAGCTGGCAAGGGCTCAGTTTCATCAGCAGTTGCTGCATCAGTCTGTCCAAGGACAGGTAGAGGAGACACACCATTAAACTCCTCTATAGGAGCACTCTGGATGACCCGAAAGTGAGTGCTTTCAGAAGGATTTACATCGATTGTGTTGGGTTCCTTAGCTTTGATCAAAGAACTCGCCTGTAAGGAAAAAAAAAAAAAAAAAAAAAAAAGACTGCTATACAGAAAAGCTCTTAAAAAAATGCAATAGTTTCACCTGTACAATACAAGATCAGATTCTCAAGGTGAGCAAGCCACAAATAACTGAGTTTGATGCTTCAAAATACAATAGCCTTTTACTGCACTACTTGCTTGTAAGTATGTTTTATATATAATGTTTATATATATACACACACACACACACACAAATATAATATAATGCAGCTGCATCCTGGGTCCAGGAAAATTTTGTTCTACAGTGGGTTCTGCAGTCCTCATTTCCCACACACCTGTGTGAGAGCACATCACAGCTCCCACCTGACCTCCTCTCTTTCAGCACAAAGTGCAGCTTTGCCTTAGAAAGTAACCCTGACAAACATTGTTGACTAGAGTTCTCATACAATCAGAATGCTCCCAGGGAAAAAGATGTGGCTTGCTGTAACTTATCAATACTCCAGGTTAAGTTTTTTCAGCTCTCTATAGGCACAATTCTAGATCTCCCTGGAGTGCAAGACATGAGGCCTTCTTACAGAGGGAACTGCACTACAACAGCAGCTGTACGGCTACTGTAACCTTCATGTCAGAGCAAGCAAACATTTACAAGGTGATGAAGAGCATCCAAAGCTTAACTCCCACTTCAGACATGGCCAGATAAATTCACAATAGCTTGGTTATCGACACAGATAGGGATTGCAAAGGGAAGAGTCTCCGAGAATAAGATCTGCAAGGCCTACTTTGCTGGCCTGCATAGCGTGGGTTGTCCCTTTATTCTGCTCCTGTCCCATTGCTCCCTACAGTCCTTCCTGCAGAAAAGCCAGCCTTCAGCAGAAAGAAGCAAAAGCTGCATACTCTGTGCCCCCGTAGCTGCAACATGTCCTTGTAACTAGCAATAGGACAAGAGAGAAAGGCCTCAAGTTGCATAAGGGGAGGTTCAGACTGATATTAGGAATAATTTCTTCCCAGAAAGAGTCATGAGGTATTAGAACAGGCTGCTCAGGGAAGTTGTGGAGTCACCATCTCTGGAAGCATTTAAGGAAAGGGTAGATGTCCACCAAACCTGTCCCTAAGTACTACAACAGGACTAGATGACCTTAAGATCTGCTCCAATCTTAACGATTCTATCATCATTGTTTCTCTCACCCACAGGCAGGTACAAGTCCTCAATCTCTTGTCCTGAATGAATGCTCTGACTCAGCAGCTCCCATAAGGAGACAGACACACCTGACCAGCAGCGCACTCAGCTGCATATGGCTTGGCAGACAATGCTGCTGGCACACCACAGATTCTGCCATCTAGCAGAGCTCTCAGAAAAGCCAGATGGCCTCAGGCTGGACACAGGCATCAAGCCAGTCAAGTCAGGACATCCAAGAAAGCTGCACATCTGGGCATGTGAAGATTTGTTGACAATTGCAGGTGTTTCTGGATATATATACACTCAAACAGCCACTTTCATTTTTGGTGAATCAAACTGCTAACACCAAACACCTACTTTGCATCTAAGGCTCTTTAGGAACAAAATGCAATTTTCCTACATGAAACCTTACAATTTCATGTGAAAATGGGATCTCTTCTCCCTTCAGGAGCCTGCAATAAAGTAAGCACATTTTCCCAATCAAAGCACAACAGATGCCAGCAAGGAATTAAACTGATTACACCACATACCTTCGTAGCCTGTGGTAGCTCTCCCCAGGCCCAGTGCATGTGTGGATTCTTTAGTCCACTCCTGTCTGTAGATTTACTGACTAATTCTGAATCACTTTGAGGAGTAGGAGGACGTGAGCCTGATGGACTGAAGAAAAATAAACAAGAAAAGAAGTAGTACTTACTACAGAAATACTACAAAACCAAAAATAACCTTGACACAGTAAGCACATTACAAATTGACATGCACCAGTCCAAAGTGTTGGAAGTTTTATGATTATTATCAGCCAAATGAGACAGTATGAAAGCAAGGAAAAACATTTCAAACAGTTCAGGATCTTCTTAATACTAGCACACAGTGGTCTCATCATCTGCCATCTTTTAGTAACTGCCATCACAGAAGCAGACTTCAAGAAGATGAAAAAGATGAGATGAGCACAGGACCTGAATGTTTCAGAAGATTCTTTTTCCTATGTGGAAAAAAAAGAATTTGGAATGGGGATGGCACCAGAAGCAGTAGATGAAAAGATGTTAGTATTGTTACAATGGACATGAAGTATAGAAGTGATTCACTCGGATCAACAAGACACCTTACCCTGACTAAGTAATTAACCTAAAGGTATTCAGTTTATTACTTCTTTTTACTGACTTGTTCAATTCCATCCCCATATACATGTTTATAGGGAAAACAGCAGGAGTAGTACACAAAGAAGTTGAGTGATCCCAACAGAAAAATATTTAACTTTTTGTTTTGCTGTACTGGAATATAAAATCATTTATTTATCAGGATATTATCAGTTTTGCAACATATTTTTAATCTGAAGTCAACAAAGTGAAGTCAATTTAGTCCTTAATAAATGATGCACTGATTTCAAGGGTAAAAGGAAAAATCATAATTATCTACTCTGCCTTTCTGCGTGATGCAACTCCTAGAATTTCACCCCAAAAATCTCTGAAGAAAGCCCATTATTTTTTGAGCCACAGAATTTATGGCTGTTTGAGAAGTCATTGGTATATTCATTCCATCTTGATTCACAAACCACAAGAAAAAAAAATAATAATAATAATCCACAACATTCATAGATCAAGGGTTCAAAGCTGAGTTATCTTCACTGTTAAAAAGCTTTCTACATTGGTCCAAGTTCTTCATGTTTGTTTGTTTTTTTTTGTTTTGTTTTTTTTTTTTTTTTTTAAACTTTCTTCTAAATAAACTGAATCCACATGAATATCCAAAATAGCTTTGCTCTTCCAAAACAGGACAGTTTTGTAGAGTATGGTGGGGAACTCAATGGTTACAGGCAAATAACTACTATGCACTTACATAAAACAGCTTTGAAAGACCTGTGAACTTCAGTCCTGAATATTATCAACTTTATCTGCATTATTGCTTGTTTTTAACTCTGCTGCACTGGGACATATCTTGAATATGGAAACATGAACACTCTTCAGCTACAAATGATTAAATTATAGAGTTTATAAAAGGACCAAATACTCATTAGTCCATAAAGTACCATCTGACACATGAAGGAATTAATGAAATACATTGTAAAAGGCAATTTCAAGCTCCGAGGATTTAAGAAATGCCTGGTGGCATTTTCAATATCTTTCACTAGCCCACTAGCAAATTTCTAGAACTGGCAATACGCATCTAGGGCCCACTGAAAATTTGCATGTTAGGAATCTGGACACTTAAGAAAGTCTTTGCCAACAATGATCCTATTGCAACTTCAAGCTCCAAAAATCTAACTTCAAGGAAGCATTATCACCACACTAATCAGTGCATTATAAACATTTTAACTTTCAAAACACCTATTCTACTTCAAAAAAGCCTTCTGTCCAGGCTTTGGGGTGTATTCAGATCAAACTCCCACCTTACTCAGCCAGACAACTGAAGAGAATACAGGCATTAATTCAGCTTGGGCTAGCAACTGCATTTTGCAGTGAGAATACAGACCAAGGAGTGGAGCAGAGGGGCCTTGCATTTCCCAGAATTTTCTCTGAAAACACAGTTTTCTTACACACACAACTAAGCGAAGAAGAACCGTGACATTTATTCCCAGACATACATGTGTAGGTGCTTGAAACAGCATACGTTAACACTGAGTTCTGCTCTGAGAAAGCTCCTGATGCAAAAAGGCTACTACCCACTCTCCTAAAACAGAGCACACACCATCTCTTGAATTTTCAACACAAGTACAATACCCATTTTACATGGAATAAATACTAACACAATACCAGAGGAGACCATAATTACCGTTGCAATGGCATCTCAGTGTAAAAGGTTTGATATCAAATCAGAATGTAAACACATCTATAAGGCAAAGAGAATAAACTATGGTCTTGTTTACAAAAAAGAATACTAAAACATTTTTACCTTTTATATAATCTAGAATATAAACTGGAATTTTCCAAGCCATCGAGAAACATTAGTATGGAGTTAGAGACCTTCCAGTGAGAGCTGTTTTTCTATTAGAGAGAAATATCCTTCTTACTTCATACTATCTTGTTTAACACTCAGCAGCTACTCTCTCCCCACATAATACCCTTCTGGAACAGCAATTTATGTGTGCAGAAGGCAATTATGCAAACTATAGTCTTGCTTATTTACTGTCTGTTTGCATAGTTCTACCTCCATGTATGTGACGCCAGATTTGTCTCCTTTATCTGTGCAAGGACTATTTTAGCTGCTATTTCCCTCAAAATATTGCTACCAAAGTAACATCATACTGGAGGCTAATAAAGCTGACAACCACTTTTTTTTTTTACTCCACTATCATAGAATCACCAAGGTTGGAAAAGAATCATCCAGTCCAACCATCCACCTACCACCATTTCCCACTAAACCATGTTCTTCAGTACATGTAAACATTCCTTGAACACCTCCAGAGTGAGTGATTCAACCACCTCCCTGAGCAGCCCATGCAGCACCTGACCATTCTTTCAGAGATTTATTTCCTAATGTCAGACCTGAATCTCCCCCGTGCAACTTGAGTCCATTCCCTCTAGTCCTATTGCTAGTTACAGTAGAAGAGACTGAAAATGCTATATGAAATTAAACCTTGGATTAGTGTTATACTTGCACTAGGAAGGTCAATAAAGCTGAACTGCAAGATCACATAGGATTTGTAGTTCAGTGATATTAATCTAGAAGCAATTCCCTAAATAAAAGACTCCAAAGGATTTTTATTTCTTACACCATCAAGACATTTGTAACTCAGGCCAAGCTATACCTCGCCTTTCATACAATTCTTCTGTCCTCAAGTCAGGCACTGACGCAGCCCAGATGAATTTCTACCCCCTTCTACAGATTGCTGAAGATACTGCAGATCAAACTAGAGCTACCAGTCCTGCCAGCAATGCATAAGGGCAAACTCAATCATTTAGGCAATCTATCCAATCCACATATCCAATCCATAAACACCAAATACTGGTGTCCCAGACCTATAGATTTCTTCATACAAGCTGTGCATGCAATGAATGTAGTCTGATGTCAAAGAATTAGGAACTTGGACTGTGGCTAGCAGCTCTATAGCAGGAAACCACGCTTATCTAAGAAATACTTCCTACTGAAAACAAGGAAAGCCCAAGAAAACAGCAGTGTGATCTGCAAAAAAGTCCTGACTTGACCGAAGTCAAACAAACTGCAAAAAGATAGGCAGAAGGAAAGGGAGGTACCTCATTTACATTCCAGAACAACTGTTCAGAGTTTCTGAGCCTCCTTTTGAGTGATCACAGTAGCATTTCTGATCTCATACAGAGGAAAGGAGCTGTAGACAGAGAGGGCCTTATCTAGACCAGTCACTACAGCACTTTAGCTGCAAGTCTCAACTGCAGGACAGCTAAACTCCAGATCAAATTTGATGGAGCCATACAGGGCATATTATTTGTTCAAGGCCCACTGGTGCATACGCTCTACCTTCCCATGTAAATACTGGGGAGAACATCCCTGACTACCCCAGGATTTCACACAGAGTAGCTGTTGTTATGGCTGTTTAGGCTATAAAGAGTAGATCTCCAAGCTGGGAAACCCTTAAGATTTTCAGTTTTTAATACTACCTTTGGTATCTAGCTTGGTATCTATGTTGAGATAAGCAACGTGCAATGTAGTCTGATTCACTACTCAAAGCTTCCCCAGCACTAAAGGAGAACCAAGACACCATATTCAGACACATAATTTAGAAGGTTTTACTTAGTTGCTATAACATCTCTCCACTAACTGGAAAGAAAGTGCCTGGCTGCAGAACCTTGAGACACCTTGAACACAAGGCATCTACAAATATCTCTATCTACTTTCAGATTTGTAAGAAGTCCAAGGTCAGAGGATGCCCACACTACAGCAGAGGCATAACTGTGGGTCTCCCAAGTTTTAGGCTCTATCTGTTGTGCCATCTTTCCGCCTAAGATGCACCCCATTCCAATCCAGTGTGCAGAGAGTATTTCAAAGCAAGCAACAAGAGAAAAAAGAGGTTCTGTTTTGACATTTGGCTCCTCCCATTTTAAAAAAAAAAAAGCAGAATTTGTATTTCTGAGTTTTAAAGGTTGTGTTTTGCTTTTACTTTCACTGGTGAAGAAGTAAACTCCTCAGGAGAAACAATGGATAGAAATGTCATTTAAATATATATTAACTGTAAAAAGGCACATGGAAATGCCAGTCTTCAGAGGACTGCAAACCTTCACTAAGTTCCTTCTCCTTTTTGGGGGTATCATCTTAATGAACTTATCTTTAAACTAGGTCTTCAGTGCCCTGATTTGATGGATACATTAGCTACCCTCATTCAACGTGTGATTCAAGGCAACCTACCTCCAGCCAGTGCTCACACAGAAGAGAGGAAGTGATTTCCAAAGTCACTTTCATTAAAGTGTCTGGGTTAGCAATGAGTACAGTTATAAATACAGCAAAGTTCACGTGCAATTAATGTGCCAAGAGCATATTAATGCATTAAAAGGATTAAAGAATAGCACAGAAAAGTGGGAGAACAACTGTTCTACCTGTCTGAAGGAGAAAAATGAGAAGACTGATGAGGACAAGAGTTAGATAGGCCACCATCTACTGGAACAGTGAGAAGAGAGGATTGCCCTGTGCAATCTATAGGTTTACTGGACAACACAACATGTTGGTAAGAAAAAAAGAAATAAAACAGTGTCATTATTCACAACTAGTGCTGATTAACATAAGCTCTTTGTGTATTAGCTATGTAAATGATGAATTTACATCTAGAGTTTTCAAAATACAGAATATTGCAATCCAGAAACAAACAGAACATACAGTAAAAAAAAAAAGCCACTGAGGAGGCAGGGTATTGACACATACTATCACCAGCTAATCTCATTAAGCTATACAGTCAGTGCAGAAAGTTTATTATAGAATGCAATGTAAAACATCTAAATTAAGCCTCTAAAATCATTTCCTTGCTTTCCTTTCTTCCATTCCTCACCCACAGAGACAGTTCATTAAGACATACCATAAAGTCTTACTGATACTGCCCCACTTGAAGTGGTGTACAGCCACATAAACACACACACTCTTCATTCTTATTTTAATGAATGCAACTGACAACAAGATATCAATTTCTGATGGTATTTCCCAAATACCAGGAATGGACATGAACATTCATTTAAAAAAAAAAAAATAAGTATAATCAAAGTATACTTATTGAGTATACTCAAAGTGCTTAAAGTTTTACATCTCTGCGTTGACTGACATGCTTAGAAAGTGTGTGCATCAGGTAAAGATTCAGCTTTGACAACACATATAACCTCTTTGAAGTACACACATCTGTTAATACCACTGCTTGCACATAAGTATTCTTTAGAATTTGTGGGCCTGAATTTGTATGCACGTGTTTGTTAAATCAAGGGCAGAGTTAACCTGAAATTGTTCTACAGTATGTGATTTCATCTAGCAGTTGACAGTGATCATGTTTGTTGTCAAAGTTTTCATAAGACTTCATATAGCACTAGCATGTAAGAAATTAATGAAAAGAGAACTATCTAGGACTGTACCATCAGAAAATTACCTTTGAATAGGTGACCATTCCCCATCTGAACGAGGGTATGATGAGGACTGAGAATAAGTAGACACAGCAGGTGCCTTTATATCAGATACATCATC
Source organism: Lagopus muta (assembly GCF_023343835.1). Taxonomy (NCBI): domain Eukaryota; kingdom Metazoa; phylum Chordata; class Aves; order Galliformes; family Phasianidae; genus Lagopus; species Lagopus muta. Next base: position 13,616,533 of record NC_064434.1, read on the forward strand.
AACAAACACATCCGGAACAAGAATCCTAGGAAGAGACATGACATTAAAAAAAAAAAAAAACATTTTATTACTCAACCATTACACACTACAGACAGCTGGGGTGGGAGTAAAGGGGGGAAAAACACGTACTGCAAAGAAGAATTGACTTAACCTGAAGTAAAAAGACAGAGAAATGTCATCTGATTCACACCTTCCTAGCCCACAGCATGACTAAAGACTGTTCTTTTTTTAAGTGCCATTTTCATTATTCCTGATAGTAGCACTCTGATAGCTTTCTAGCCAAAAGCTGTTTCTAAGAGAGAATGTTTATCAGCCATGTGTACCAACTTCAAAATTACTGTCAGAGGTACAGAATGGAACATTAACCCTGCATTAGGTTTCCATTATACATCTCCATTCCACTGTGATACCTTGAATTGTCCAATGGTTCCTTTTCTTCCTCTGAGCTAATCTCTATAGGAAACATGTCTTCATCTTCTGATGTGTCTCCAATGTCTTCTCTTTTTAAACTGTCTATTTTGTGGGTAGACTTCCTCCTCTTTTTTCTTCTCTTTTTCACAGAGCTACAGACTGGAGATGTTTCATTACCAGGCTGGGATCCATGAGCTTGGGGTGGTACTTGTGAGGATACACTGTTGTCCAGGTTTCTTATCCTGTCAATTGAGTTCCTCTTCAGCTGAGCTTCCATTAACACAGTTCCCTCAGACAGAATGGGGGACGTAGAGAGATGATAAGGAATTACTTCCTGAGAAAGAAATCCAAAACATGCAAAAAAGTTAGTTCTTCTGCCAGTCATAAATATAGATCTAAAATCCACACACAATCAACAAAATTTAAGACATCACTCAGAAAACTAATGATTTGATATCTGGAAGCTCAGCAAGATTCCTCTGTAGAAGAATTTGAGAATTCATTCCACTTTGTACAGTAACAAAAATTAAGGGCTTTACTGATAGATTACTTCACACAGGGACTACTCAAAACAAGTGTGACCGACAGACTTACATAGGCTAGTACTTAATTCCACAGTTCAAGAGCAGAAATTTTCATTTAAATACAATTCACATGAATTATAGTTGCAGGATCATGTCTTTGGCAAGTACCACAATTACTCTGCACACAAACGTTTACAAGGCACATGCACTTTATGCTGGCAGTCTGCTGAGTATGTGTGTTCAAAGTCAAGATTTCTGAGAGAAAAAAGAAGCTGTGAAAATACCATCCTCTGCTGTACGCATCTTTGGATCACATGAACTGTGTACATGTTATTTCTGTTCACACACTGAAATGCATATAAGCCCGTAATTTTTAGTTATGTGATGATTTTCTTCAGGTTCTTTCCAACCTCAGCAATCAAGAAAAAGTTCAGTACTGAGTTCCAATAGCAGAAAAATATCCAGAAACTTTCAAACTTACAGAACAGATAAAAATACATTTTTCAACAAAATCTCTAAATTCAGAATTGACTTTGAATAGTAAGCACTGTGTTTTAACAAACTGGAATTTTGATTCTTACCTGATTGTTATCCATCTCCTGCACAAAAAAGGCTTCTCCATTGTCTCCTAGTTTCATGTGCAAATCTACAGCCTCTCCATTAATTTCTATGTCAACCTGGAAGTCAGTAACATTTTTGAAAATTAAAACAACATTGTTTTAGATACACAGTTCATGTTCAGCTATCCTACCTTTGTCAATGGACAAATACTTCTCAGTGCAGCACAGGAAGCCTCCTCATTAACAAAAAAAACCACTCCACTCCACTTGTGAAGGGGCAGGGAAATTTTCTTGCCCTTCACAAGGCCATCAGTTTTCAGGATGCTGCCCTAACTTATTCAGCTCATTGTTGTCTAGCTCCCCAGGAAGGTTTATAGCCATTACATAAAGCCCTGAATCTTTTTAATTGAAATTCTAGATGCTTCATTTGCCACATAAATCTTTCCTCCCTTTTAATTCACAGCCTAATTTTTCAGAGTGCAGAAAGTGCTTCCACATACGAATTTCTAATATCCTGTCTTTCAAATTAATTAAGCAAGTACTATGAGAAGCAGAAACAAAAATGTTTTTTTTTTTTTTTTTTATTCTCAACACGATCCACATATTGATTTCTTCCATGCATTTATCTTAGGGCTGTACAGCACCAACCATTTCCATTTCTTCTCAGGAACACTTCTCTCTTTGCTTATAACCATTTTTGCCACTAACTTCTTTTTCACAGTATTTATGGAGGGAAGACTTGGACAACCTACATTTACATCTCCAGAAATTGTACGTGTTTGGCATAGGAACAATTTCAACTGTTATCCATTTTAATTGTTTGCATTCCTTTTTGATTTCGGTAAGACTTAAAGAATGATGACATTTGAATTTTTCTGCTGAATAATTACAGATACACTCTCAGCTCAAACTGTATGTGCTTATGAATTATTTCCTAAAATAATGCATTAGTCACTGGCAACTTCTGATCCTATACTGTATGGCCAGGCCGTTCAGCTTGATTACATTTATCTGAAGTCCTCACTGCTTTTTCTAGCTTTGATTTGTCTTAGTATTCTTTACCTCAAAAATATTACCTCGTTGTAAATCCCTTTTTTTATAAATACCAATGCACATAGTATAAAAAGTCATCTTTCAACGTAGTCACTAATGAAACTGAGAATATGCCCAAATTAGCACATTCAAAGTTCTGCTCTATTGAAAATAAACACTACAAATTTCATGGTTCCTTTTTATTATTACAGTCAACGTCTTATAAATTATGCTTAGAAGTGTGGCAGTCTGTAATAACTGTATTAAGTGAAAATTGCTTCAATTTGAGCACTTTGTAAAGAACGTCTAAAGAAAATCTTGTCTAACATACAGAGTATCTAGTAAATTTCATACCACTGGAGTCAAATCACAGACAGAATATATCCAAAGTGTCAATTCTTACCACTTTCTCCCTGGAACGCAGAACTCCCATTTTCCCAAAGCGGACGTGGAAAGGAGAACACTGAAGATTTCCATCCGGCTGACGTACAACAATTACATCAATACATCCCGACAGCGTGGCTGGGTTTAGTCCCTTGTAGAGTTCCTTCACAGTTACAAACACTTGCCCTGCTAACTGTCCAACGTAGTTCATGGTTTGGACCTGAAAAGCAACAGATAAAACAGATTAGGTTTAGAGCTCTGCTTTATATTGTAAAGACATTTGAGATCGAGACATTTTACATTCCAGCAAGGGTTATTCTCTTGTTTCATTAGTTAATAACTTCACATGAAATTAGGATTTCTCAATGACTTTATTTAGAGCTGACATAGGTGTGGAGAGTTATCAAAAAACAAAAACAAAAGAACCTTTTAACTCTCAGAATTATAACAACTTCCAAATGTTTGTAACATTAGTTGCATTCAAAACCACAGTCAGACTTTCAGACTGCAGCTGGTAAGAGTTTCTACTTTATCACTGAAGAGAAAAGCATTATTGCAGCACAAAACATCCCCTCCTATCATTTATCGTGCTCTAAAAATGGAATATATTTTTCTCGTGTATTTCTACAGGCTTTTAAGGGCAGGGCAAGGGATGGTTCTAAGCAGATCTCCTTTTTCACTGCATTAAAGACAAAGACTATTCTCCCACTTAGCTGAGATTTCTGCTGTTAGAAGTATATTGTAAGACACATGTGCATAAAGTATGCAATATGCTTTGGCACTCCAGAGCTTCTGAACTTTGGAGTGCTTTCTAAATACAACTCTACCAATCTTTTAGAATATCTTTTTAGTACAAGCAAGTTTATCAAAAATGAGGCACGTGTTGATGGTTAAAGTAGTTGGCTGCTTGGTTTTATTTCCCTTCCTCTCCCAGTTAGTATAGTTTCCTCCCTTCTTAATACATATTCTCATCACACACAGTCCCTACACAAGACACTCATAAATCCAACAAGTCCTTTAAGGGCTCACAAAACATGAATGAGTTTAAGCAGATGCTCTCCAGAGCACTAGAAACTCCATGGACTGTGTTATTTCCTTTGTTTTTTCCAATACCTCTTGAAGATCCTGAGATAGTGATTTCAAGACTGTTCTTGTGGGCTCAGTATGTACACTTAGAATGCCTGGCATACATGTCCCTTACAGGGCTGCATATCACCTGGATACCAACAGAGAGGGCAGGCAATGGTAAAACTCACACTGCTGACAAGAACAGAATCAAACTCAGTCTGAGACAGTCACTGCATTGAGCTGCATAGCACTTAAGCAGCAGCTCCAACACAGGCTTCTTTCAGCTGTGCTCTCTTGGTAACAACAAAATGATGCAAGTATGAAATGATGCAAAAATAGCTCTGATTTTTAACAGTGATTTATACTTAGAAGAGAACAAACAAACAAACCAAAAAACAACTATTAAAAGAATGCCATGAAAACTGACCTGTCTATTTCAAAGTATTTGGCACTACACAAAATGTTAACTGCTGAAATCCGTAAATCTGCACTCAGGCACCTAGGAAGTGCCACTGATAAGTCAAAATGTGAAAACTTGATAGCAAAAGGTCATAATATTCAATGCTCCAGTATCCAACTGGCAGCAGCAGCCTGGGCTCCTACAGTAAGTGTATTAGTAACATACTTTTCCTAAATGTATATCCAGCAGAGAGCTGTTGCACTGCGAACTTTAACTCATGATGCACCTTGTGCTGTGTCATAATTGTTGGAACAACAGATTAGAAAAGGGCTTCTAGAGTCCCATGTACCACAGCCCTCCTTAAAGGAGGGGCAGCTCGGCCCAGAATCCCAATGGAGCTCTCACTGCCTTCAAGGATGGAGATTTCACAGCCTTACCAAGCATCTGTTACCACATCCTCATAGCGATGATTTTCTACCCAGTATCTAACTAGAATTTCCCACAACTTGTGCCCTTTGCCCCGTTTTATCACTCTGCACCTCTGAACAAATCCTGCTTCCATAGTATTCCCAGCAGGTTGCTGACTGCCCTAAAGATTGAGCAGAATTAACTTTCCAAGACTCTCCCTGCAAGTCGTAAGCTTTAGCCCCCTAATTATCTTCATAGCTCCCATGTGAACTCTCCAAGAAGCCAGCACTACACACACACTGTTACTGTTAGTAGATATTTTTTTTTTAGTTATCTCTTTGCTTTGGAAAAATACTTCCAGTTTCTATGAAGGATTTGTCTAACCTAAATAAGAAATTTATTTCTTGTTGTGCTAGCATTAAACTTAAAGCTGGCTACATTTAGATTCCAAATTACATGGTTTATTTGACACCAGGTGACGCCTGGCCTGCATAAGCAACAAAATTTCTAGGTGCAACACAGATGTGACTTCCTTTTCCTTGGTGAAGGAGTACTTGCTGGGACTCGACACACACCTGCTTTTTTGGAGGTTTACGGGTAACCAATCCAAACAAAGAGAACTCACATCCTCTTAACAAGTTACATCAGCAGATCTCCTCAGCTCCTCAAACGAGAATTATGGAACTGCTCTCATTCATGACAAATCCAACCACGCTGCCTGCCCTGTCTTAGGACGCAGATTATTTTTATGCTGGTGAATTAAAAGTGAGACGCTATCCTCAAGCTCTGTGACCAAGCGGAACAGCACAGCTTGCTTCCATACAGTGCAGCCTCTAATCCCTATTAAAAAAAAGCCACATTCAAATGGTTCACTAGTGCCAGACATTAAGTCCAGACTGGGCTGAACCTGGCCCATGCTTGTAAAATCACTGAAGAATTAAAAGAAGATGACAGATTAATCCTATGGAAATCACACAAAAATGGTTTCATATTTCCAACATAGGGAGCAAAAGGGAGTTCTAGTAGGGGGATAGTTCAGAAATGGGACTCAGACTCAAAATATGGGCCCTCTGTCCTAGCTTTTGCACAGACCTACCAAAGCTGAAATTGATTGGACAACCTACAGTCAGGCAATACTGTGTCAGCACTCCAGGAAACCAACATTCCTCAAACCCCAGAGAGGCTGCCTGTGGTTTTGGTGCAACATTCACTCTGGCATCTCCAAGACATCTTTCACACACTAACCAGGCAGCAGTGACTTCAGCAATAAGCACAAGGTTTACATCATGGGTTAAACCCACTGCCTGGTTGTTAATCACACTGGATTTAGCAAAACTTGTTTTCATACTGTGGAAGCAAGCTAGTAGACAGAGCATAAACTATTTTTTGCTGCTGGAAAAGTTCAAAATCCTTTTGATCAAAGCTTTCAGCAAGTTGAGAGCAGCCTGTAATGCTTCTGCCATTATTCTCAAATGGTCTGAAACACTCCACAGACCCAAATGATTAATCCATTATGAAATTAAAAGTATTTTCTAGCATCATTTTTCATGTCAAACTAACTAGCAACCCCTGCTGAGGGAATAACTCCAATCTTTTTTTAATTAAGACAGCCATCATTTTTCAGATGTTATTGTTTTGTGGAAAATACGTAAAAAATAAAGCATTGGGTGCTAAATTATTACTTAAGTATGTAACTTAGCAAAGAGTAGCCTTAACAATATCATCTTCAGTCCTTCCTGAAGCTCCAACTCTACTGGATGACCAATCTAGTTCAAAAGCACCACCACCTGAATCATCTGCTTCTTTTGTACAGGTACACCAAGCTGTACACACACATTGGGAAAGCTGGTAATTGCACCCTTCCCGGCCCCTTCTTTGCAACCCAGCTCTTCCCCCATACCATTCCACCTTTCTTTTCTGGACACTACACAATAAAACACTGAAAGTTATCACAATTAAAGACACCGTCACTGTGCTCGTGTCCTAGTTAGTAAGCAAAATCACATCACAGATCTCATCGTTTGATTGCTTAGACTGAATCTATTCAAACTACAAAAATCTGGTACATTTTTGGCACACAAGCACTCTCCCAAGCAATTCTTGGGTAGCTGGCCCATCAGTAGCAGCAGCAGATCAGACGAACAAGAGATGACTCCCAAAGAGCAGTTTAGATGTAGTCACCTTCCTTAAAAGTTAAGAGAGCTTTAATGCACAGATGCAAGCAGACTAAGCTAGCTGGTCTGTCTGCCAAGAATGGCCTTTGGCATCCTTTTATGTGTTAGCATGAGTAAAACATTTAGGTCCCTTTCAACACTTTCTCCAGAGTTCTGCAGTTCCACAAACTGCAGAATTTTTTGCAGTTGCACAAAGAAGATGTGCAGCAATGCTAAATGTAACACAAACAAAATCTGCAGCACAAAGGAACATACCACATTACAGACACACCTTTTCATTATGGATTTAAAACCTTATGTCATGATGAGACCCTAACTTTCCCAATAAATTTTCCTTATAGCTTCGAAGTGGTGAAAGGGAGCCAGATAGCAACGAGCCAGCATTCAGTTCAGATAAATCACTGCAGCACTGCAGCTCATGCCCACACTATGACAACTTCCCAAGCCTGGTCTACATGGTTCCTTGATCTACTCTTGGCTTTTGTTATGAAGATGCAAAGCTTGAGAGAGACTGGATCACAGCTGGGGATCAAACTTTGGCTCCTCCAAGGGAATCAATCGCACACAGCAGAGCAATCAGCAACACTTAAGAGATTCCTAGGTAAGTAATGACTTCTATCATTTCATTATGTGCCAAACATTTCTTTTCTTGACCCTGAAACAACTCAGTTTTGTTTGCAGTATTGAACACCAACCTCCTCTACAGCAATTAATAGAATTCTTCAGAATTGTATCAGAGTTTATATTCTAAAAATATTGATAACAAAATTATTCCAGTAAGATTCTCTGGAGGGATTTTTTTTTTTTTTCCCCAAAATTAAGATAAACCCTTCACATCTATAGAGTAACTGCACTAGCAGCGACTTCCTAACTACTAAAGCTCATAAAAACTAATATTCTACTCATTTAGAAGCAGTATTTCTATCTATTAGTAAATGATTAACATCTTGCAAAGTCATTAATGCTGAGTCACCACCCCATCCAAACCTCCTAAGTTCTACCACATTTCTGGTTAGACTCCGAAAATCATTAATAGCTTTTGAAAACCTTTTTCTTTATTACTTGCTGGCTTCTACATCAATCCAACCCAGGGTCTTGGCTATGAACCCCACTGTGCAGGCACCACGTAGGTTTGTAGCAAGTCTCAGTTTAGGTCCATATTTTGCAACAAGATCCATATATCATCTTGTCCAAGTTACTAAGGTTGAGATATAGAGTGTGATTTAACTCCCACTGATGTCAAGTGAGGTCTGTTACATGTGGCTACATCATAAGGTAGCAAAATACAGACAAATCTTGCTAAACAAGACTTATTTCCTCCCCCTTCCCCCCCCCCCCACCATCTAAGAAAGGGAACCTGGACACACAAGCTAGAAGGAGCCATGAGCAGCCACATTTCTGATATGGACAAGTTGTGGGGGTGCCGTCTGCTGAACAGTGCAATTCTGGTTGTTTCACAAATAGTATGACAGACTCTAGACCAAACCTGATTATGCACAGTTTTTCCAGATCTCACCACAGTCACAGCAGTATGAGACAGACTACATTCCTGCAGGTGATTTGACAATGCTTCTGGTAAGCTGGGAACAGGTGCAAAACACTTGCTCATCCCAAACTAGAACAGAACATGCTGCATGTGGCTGGCTTGACACCAGAGTAAGAGCATTCTGCTTCCTGCCAGCAGAAATACTTTAAGGTTGGGATTATTCTGGGCTTAATTCTATTAGACAATTTGACTCCCATTTGGAGTTAGCCAAGAGCTGTGACTTCTTATAATGTCCAAGGAGTCAAACAGATCAAGTGTCAAAGTTACTCCCCAAGCTGCAAGTCATTCCCAGAACCTGCTTATTCACAGATACAGCCTTTGACTATCTGATGACTGTCCTACTTGTTATTGCTGAGATTCTACCACAATCTCTCCCATTTGCAATACTACATTTCCCATATACTTGAGCAAGTTCCCATAAATAACAGCATATTTCATTGATAGCACCTGAAATCACAGATTCAATCTGAAGACTACAAACACGCCTGTACTGAATCCTGGCATTCAAACAGAAGGAGGACACAGCTGGCTTCTTGTCCCATAGCCAGCGTGCCTGAGCCCAAGTGAACTATCTCATGATCAGTTTAAAGTCAACAACTGCAGTCCCACACCAGCCTCCCAAATGCACATTCCCAGCTTGCCTGTTGGGGACCACTAAAGCCATACAAATTGACACCCACTTGAATTGGTACTGCACAAATACGATCAAACTTCACAACAAATTGAAACTACAGACCAATGTTTGAAACCAAGAGCTTTTGAATCAGGTGGTGAATATTATGGAAGATCACGTCCTGTGCTGCCCTGGGCTACTGTTTCAATGTCAGAGCAGGAACACAAATGAGAGAGGAGGCACAGCTGTAGCTCTATTCCTTGCTGACTCCTCACATGACTAGCATCCTCTCTTTCAGTGGGACTCGAAAATAAGTTTTCTTTCTGACTATACTGCCCTGCTGTCAGAGCTTAAAGTAAGCACTTACTGCATTCCAAATGTTTTTAATGATTGCTGAGCATACGTGTGCTCAACAGATAAACAAACACATACACCTGCACATCTATAGGTATGGAAAAGGGCTATAACTGAAACTTGCCCAGCTCCCTCACAACTAGACCACACTGAGCCAGGTAAGCAGATGCTGACGGGTGACACAAGCTACCAGAAAGTATCTAAAACCATCAGTAGCTATTTTTATGTCTTTATACCTAAAACCATCACATTATTGAACCTCTACCCTATCATCTCCTCACTTCTCCTCCAGTTCCTTTCATGGCAACAGGCTCTGTTCACTGTAACAAGAGCATCTGGCTTCTAAGTGACAAGACGATGATAGCAAAACCTTACCCACAGACACTAAACATTTGCCAGTAGTTGCTGTCTGAGACAGCACAGACACAGATAAAACCGCCGAGAAAACAAAACAAACAAAACACCCCAGACCGCAAACCAAACCAGAGGATGATCACAGAACAGAGACTCCCGACAGCCAAGTTGAACTGTACGCACACAGCCGGCACCGTGCCGGCCAGGCCCTGCCTGTGACGCTCAAATCGTGCCACCTCCGAGCAGCGCCTGCCAAACGGCGGCGAATCAGAGCGCTGAGCAAGGAAAAGGAGCTGCCCGCCGGAACCGTGGGATGTCCCGGGCATCCCACCCAGGCCGGAGGCACCTGCGGGTCACGCGGCCTCCCTTCCCACCCGCACGGCCCCAAGCCCCGGCTCTCGGCTCCCACCTCCGCCGCAAACCCGGCAGCAACCGCTGGACCCGGGCTGCCTCGGGCCGCTCCACTCCGTTCCCCGCAGCCGCCACCGCCTTTGTGCGCGCCGCCCGCCGCCGCCACGGCGACGCAGCCCGGCGGTACCGCCCCAGAGGAGGGACCGCGGCGGGGCGGTGTGAAGGGCTGCCCGGGACGGCCCTGCCCCCATCGGGCGGTGGCGCGGACCCGCCTCCCGGCCTGATGGTGGTGGTGTGACGCGGGGGAGGACCGCCGTTGTTCCGCCGATCGAAGCGATGGAAGGAGGCGTGGAAGCCGGCCGCAAACAGCCCGAGGGCGGCGGTGCCCGTTCGGCCCCCCGGAGGCTGCGCGGTGAGCGGGCGGGGGGGGAGCCTCCTCTGCGTCGTCACTTACAGCTGTGTTCTCTCTCCGTTCGGCTGTGCCCTCGGGTCCAGAACGCTCTGTACCAAAGGCCGAACTAGGAGATGAGGACAGGTCGGTCACACGGCTGCCCCTTTCTGTGAGGGGGTGTCTCCTTGTTGGTTCCCTTAAAGTCATTGTTTCAAACTTGCAGTGACAAGAACAGAGATAGCTTGTGGTGCAGCTAACTAAATAGGGAAGTGGATGTGCACTGCTAAAACTACCAGATAGTGGGATCTCTCATAGCAAGTAGGAGGGGATGGAGCTAAGTGTCAAACAAATGATCAGGAAACAGTAAAACACAGGAAAAAAAGAGGGCGTAGAACATGCATAAGGAAGGATCAAAGTTCATAAATGAGCTGGAGGAGAGCCTGCCAGATTTAGGCTTGAAAACTAGTTTTTTCAAGGTGTTTTTCATGTGCCTACATGTTCTGGTCCCCACCATGTAGCACAGCAGAAGCCTGGGGAGAGTTCCTTGTTGAGCAATCAGCAGTTAAGTCTTCCATTTTCTGTTAACTTTCCAGTCATACTGTGAAACAATCTCCTTGCAGTCTCCCCTCATCCCTCACCTACTTGTAATTCTTTGCAAGGTTTTTCTTCAGCAGTTCTTTCTCCCGTTCCAACTCTGTTTGGTAATCCTTGTGCAAACCACAAGAACTGCTGGATGATGAGACTGATGCACTCTCACATGCTCAAATTCCTGTTTGCTGTTCTCCATTTCCAGTTACAGAGCTACATGAACAATTTCATCTCTGCTTTAGAATAAAAATCCAGTGAAGGCAGTTTCGGCACACAACAGATATGGGTGTTCGCTTATTCCCAAAAAGAAAACAATATGCAACTGGGTCAAGAATCATAGGCTCATAGAATCATAGAATTACAAGGTTGGTAGGGACCTACAAGGTCATCTAATCCAACCGTCCTCCCACTACCATTGCTACAACAAGCACTAAACCATATCTCGTAGCTCCTCATCCAGACACCTCTTGAACACTGCCAGGGATGGCGACTCCACCACCTCCCTGGGCAGCCATTCCAGTGCCTGACCACTCTCTGAGAGAAAAAGTTCTTCCTCATGTCCAACCTAAACCTCCTCTGGCACAACTTGCGGCCGTTTCCTCAGGGCCTGTTTGCTGCCTGGAAGAAGAGGCCAAACCCCTCCTCACCACAGCCTCCCTTCAGGAAGTTGTAGAGTGCAATGCGGTCTCCCCTGAGCCTCCTCTCCTCCAGACTGAACAATCCCAGCTCCCTCAGCCGCTCCTCATGAGCCCTGTGCTCCAGACCCCTCAACAGTTTCGTTGCCCTTCTCTGGACACGTTCCAGGGCCTCAGTGCCATTCTTGTAGTGAGGGGCCCAAAACTGAACACAGTACTCGAGGTGCAGCCTCACCAGTGCTGAGTACAGGGGATGATCACCTCCCTGCTCCTGCTGGCCACACCATTTCTAATGCAGGCCAGGATGCCGTTGGCCCTCTTGGCCACCTGGGCACACTGTCGGCTCATGTTCAGCTGAGCATCAACCAACACCCCCAGGTCCCTTTCTTCCTTACAGTCACCCAGCCACTCAGCCCCAAGCCTGTAATGCTACATGGGGTTGTTGTGGCCAAAGTGCAGGACCCAGCACTTGGCCTTGTTGAACCTCATCCCATTCACCTCAGTCCAGAGTACCTGTGCTTTCATTTCCCATATAATTCCTTGTCCCTACAAGCACTGAGATGTGCTGGTGAATAATCCCATCCCTGATGTGAATACAAGAAGCTGTGCCTGTGCCAGCAGTGGACCCAGACCAGTGCTCTGCTGCATTCATGTGGAATGCAGTTCTGTATTGTGTTCCCTCTGAGTGGGTGGTATCCTCCAGCCCTCACAATTCTGGACTGCTTTAATGCCACCAAAATTCCACTACAGGCTTTCACTACTGTATTTACATAAAAACATAATTGTAACACATTGAATCAAAGTCACTATCTTTCCACAGCCTCGACACCACCCACTCTTCTCTGCTGCTCTCAGAAATCCAGAAATGAGAGCCTCACTGTTGGAAAGTTGTGTCCACTTATTTACCATGTCCAGCCACCTGCTGCTTGATCCAGCCCACAAGTAAGGTTCTACATTTTTTTTAAGGGTTTGATGTGCTACGTTACGTTTTCTTTCTGTGTTGCAGTGCAAATATAGCCATGATACAAGTAAGATACTGAGGAAAGTGCCAAATGCTTGCTCAGCAACTACAAGATTCTGCTAGAAGCACGACACCATCTTAGTCCTTCTGTTTAGTTCTGCTGTTCGTGCTGATGTGACCATCATCTCTGAGGACAGTGTTCCTCAGATTACTTCTCAGAACAACTTCTGCTGACTGATTCTGAAATCTTTACTCTTCTGGTACTCAACTCGCTTCAGCTCAACTGTTCTCATCAGTGACATCTATTTAAAGAACCAAGCACTAGTACATAATCTATCACACCATTCAAGCTTTAACATGGTCATGGATGTGGGTTTGGCTCAGTCCCATGTCTGGGCATAGTTAGGAGGATAGTATGGCCACAGACCATACCAGACTAAGAGGCACACTGAAGTTATGCACAAAACTGCATGTCTGAGGGAGTTGAACTATATGATCAAGAAGCATGCTATGCCCTTGCAAGAGAATAATTCATGGAGTGAAAAAGTTTTGAATCAGGTCATTTTCTTCTTTGTTTTCTAGAGGCATGTTTGGGCAACACAAGTTTATTTCCTAAGTTTTGACTCTGCAGCTGTCCACAGACTTTCAAAGGACCTGCTCACAGAAGTTTTTTTCTTTCCATTCCTTCTCTGATTTGTATCCACCCATTATGACTCATTTAACACTTAATTCCTGTCCCAAAGAACTTACAGGTTATCAGTTCAGTTTATGTGCATATGGTTTTGGCACAGTGCTTCTAGCCTAGGAAGTAGGTTCATAATTACTATGAAAAGACAGGTTGCAAGAAATTTTACCTGTGTGGTCTTCTGATAGTTAATAAAACTGGCTTTAAAAAAGCCAAAAAGAAGAAAGATTTAATAAAACTCAAGCATAGGTTACTAGAATTTAGTACATATGTTTATGCAGAAGAAAAAAGAAGAAAAAAAGCCTTCAGTTCTTGGGGCATTAGATCTTCCTGGCAAGCATGTTGGCCATTCAGAAAATGACCACTCAGACCAGAAAGTGATTTAATGCATTAGCTCTAATGCCTCTATTCCCACACTAAAACTGGCATACATCTTCAGGCATATAGTGCCTGGGTTATGAATGACTGCAATTGTTAATGCATACACAATGTCCATGTAAAAATGATTCCATAAATAGAGAACTTGAGCTTTTAGCTAACTTATAATGTATTCATAAGCAAATATAGCTCTGGAATCTGGTGCTGTTGTCTTGATAATAAACTCAGTAGCTCAAGCTGTATAAACTGTATAAGCAGTATAAGAGTTGATCTAGTTTTATTCCAGTATGAGCATACAAACTCTGGCTCTCCAATTATCTAATTAAATGTTTCATCATCTTAATAAAATAGTAACTCTCCTAATTTAAGTAAGTAGGTATTTTTATACTTTACCTACAGTACCTTTGATGATCTACTGAATCTTCCATCTCCATCATATTTTTTCCCTTTTATTTTCCTTCAATTACCTGGCAACTCATTTTTTCCTTTCATTTGAAGGCACACTGGTGGTGGTTATTGTAGCATATAGATGTATGTAGAAGTTACTTAGTTGTAGTGATTTATAAAACATTTTTCTGTCCTGCTGATTTTTCTTTGTCAGTTTCTGGAATGGTCTGTTCCCACTCTGTCAGTGTGAGGTTCTTGAAGATCTCAGTAGAATACAACCTCAGAAAGAGTAAGAATGCCGTCCTTATGCAACATAAAGCCATACAGGATAGATTTTATTCTTTATTCCGTATGAAACCATCTTGCTTCTGTCAGTGTGTTCAGTGTGTTGTATTTAGGCTGATGCTTCTGGCCCGCACCAGCTGCAATGTTTGCCCCACCTGAACTCTTTGCCCTTTGCCAACTTCAGGTTTTGGATTCTGCTTTCCATATGGTTGTAATTGCCTGCTGACACGGTCAGTCACTCAGGTGTTACACAACACCATTCTGACATCATTTCTTATCTTCCTTCTTTGTCCTCACTGTTAAGAGGTGAACAATGACATCATCCTCAGGAAGATTACAAGGTCTTCAAAAGGACTATAAAGTCTATGTCAGTGAGAAGGTGGAGTGACAGGTGAAAAGGGAAACTGTGGGGATTATTTTGTCAAATGTAGGATTACAGTTTTCCAGGAACAGATACAAATGAAATTAGAGGCAGGGCAGGAGGTACTGATTATTTACCAAAATGTTCATCTCTAATGCTAATGCTAACACGCTTATCAACTGTCATGCCATCAGGGCTTGTACTGTGTAACCAAATTTGGTTTTGTACCAACTACTTTTGGACTTGGTTTGTGATACACAGTTTTCTACCTACCCCCTTTCCTTCTCAGTATATAACATCTTGATAATGAAACTTAAATGAGCCTTTCTTTTCTCTTTAGATCCACCTCAAACCTTGCAAAACCATGAAAATCTCAGTGCTTCCTTTATATCCCAGGAGCTCTTTCCACAGTCAAAATACTGGGCTACCGAGGAACAGTGGCACACATTGACTCCTATGATGCAAACATGGCCAAAACAAAAGAGGGGAGGAATATTCAAGAGACACACAAGGGAGGCTAAATATATCTATCAACTCTTATGGAGGTCTACTTGTACTAGTCTGGTCTTGTTACAAAGTGACTCACCTCCAAATCTGGAGCTTAAGCTCTCTAAATATAACCTTAGAAATCTTAGAAAATCATGAGTGCCAGTAAATCAAAGCAATAAGAATGTATGAGATTGCAGAGATAACATCAACATACTCTTTCCTTAGCCAAAGCCCAGAGTTTCTAAGTAGACATGTTCAAACAAAGGACTGCGCTCTGCTCAGGCAAAATACATGCTTTTGTTTAAATGTACATATATATAAGGAAGGAATAATCATGTGCACCTTCACAGGAAGCCCCTCCACCCCCTTTTGGACTGAAATGCTTTCCAGCCCAAAAGCTACCTTTCCTTCAATCCAATGTTTCTGTGCATGGCTAAGAGCTATTGCCCAGAACACTGTTCTCAAAGCACAGCAAATGAAAAACAAAATGCATTGTTTGTTTGGAACAAAATATTACAAAATATGCTTTGAGAACTCCAAACAAAGCTGCTGTATTTCTCAGAGTATAATATTTTCTTTGCTGTTTCTGTATCTTTTGCAAACAGTTACAACAGTTACGACAGTTATCTTAAAATATCCCATTCCTAAAAGGATATTCAGAAACCAATTTCTTCTGTTGGGAAGATCATTGCTTTATTCACACATGTCTACATCAGATTGCCTAGGAATATTGAATTATCTTAGCAAACAGGTCTAGAAAGATACTGCTTGGAGTCTGTAAAGCATCACATTGTGATGCCCAGAGAGGTTGTGGAGTCTCCTTCTCTGCAGATATTCAGTACCCTCTTGGATGCCTTTCTGTGTAACCTACTGTAGGGAACCTCCTTTAGCAGGGGGTTGGATTGATCAGCTCCACAGTTCCCTTCCAGCCCCTAAAATTTTGTGATTTTCTGATTCTTCAATATTTGAAATGGTAGTATGTAGCCAGGTTACAGCATTTTTAAAAAACATATCTGTATTTCTTAATAAAGCTCTTTTCCACTTTTCCCAATTCAATCTGTGCAACAGGTTTGGATCCTGCACCTCCAGCTGAAACATGTCAGCTTTCCTTCTTCAGGGCTTTCTGTAACAGCAAGTCAGGAAAGAGAGTGCAAGCCTGATCAACAGCTGTGGCCCTCAGGTCTTTCCTCACTGTCTTTTTGTTCATTCCCATGTGCTGTGAGACCTTAGCCTGGCAGCAGCACCTAGCAGCACAGGTTTCCAATCTCTCTGATCTTTAGCCTCTGAATAAGTATTAGGAGGTTTGCAGGGAGAGGTGAAATACTGTTGTGGGGATAACCCGTCTTAGTGACATTTTCTTTGCACTTCTCCTCTTGGGATTTTAATGATCACAGTTTATGACAAGCATGTATTTGTTCTGGATTTGAAGTGTAGTCATCCTTTGAATGCCTGTAGCATAGCAATGTTTAACGAATATATGGTGTTTAAACAATCTTTTGGTTGTGCTGTCAGAGCTAACTTAACCATACTGTTTCTAGGATCATTTATTCTCAAAATTATATTGTTACTGATAAAGATAATAACTGAGATTGTACCGAAGTCCTAGAAACAAGTTGAGACATAAAGTTAAATGCAGTCACAGGGCATTAAATGCTCTTTAATGGCTTGCATCGAGTCCAAGTAGTTAATCGGTATATAAAGTTTACTGCAATCTTTCTCCTATTTAAGCATGTTCACTGGTTTAAGCTCAGGGCATATGGAAAACTCTCATTGGTGCCGCTGAGTCAAGCATTTTAAAGCAGGAATACTGTGATTTATTTCAGATTGCTACTTGCTATCTTTCTTTACATAGGTGAGAACATACAGATATTTATGGGTCACTGTGTAAGGAATAGAATTCACTTATGATTTCTGCATCTGGAGTACTTAAACAGTTAGTATATACGATTAGCTTTGCAAAATCATGAAAGTATTTTATTCCAGTTTCATGTTCAAATATCTATGAATGGGAGAAGAGTCCATGATAACTCAGTAGTAAATGCTTCCCTTCAAATATCTTGATGTCAAAACAAATGTAGTCTCTCCAAAGGTGTTGTGGCAAAGCAATCCCCAAACGTGCTAATTAATGTTATATTAGAACTGTAATTAAGCAGAACTTAATTTCTATCAGTATAAAAGAAAAATTTGGAAAACTAAACTTAGGTTTGATGTGACAAACAATACATCAACCAATTTGAATTTGGAAAGGGAAGTGTTGAATACAGAAACTGCAACCTGCATACTTAAAGTGTTTTCCTGATTTTTCTGCTTTACTGAAAACTGAACAAAAACTGAAATTTTACCCTATTGGGAAATTTCACTATCTAAATATTAACATTTAAACAAAGACTTTGACACATAAATGAATCTATATATAAAACACGCAAGATTTTTGCAAGTGGAACACCTGAGGTCATTATGGATATATAATCTGGCCAAAAAGTGTGATGCATTTGAATGACTCTCAGGAGGCAAAAATCCCTTGTAAGGAAATCTAATTCAACATTGAACTGAGAAACCTAAAACAATTTTAGCTGGTCAAGTATTAAAATAGTGGAAAAGAAACCCTAATCAACTCTCTTCCCTACTACCACTCTCTAGAGCCTACCCTTACATAAAAGGTAGTGAAGGTCATCTCCATCTCCATGTTTTTCTGCTCACAATATGAAAAAAGCTTACAAGCACTGGCACTTACAAACATGAACTTTTCTTAAAATGTATATATATATTTCAGTTTTTTGTTTTTTGTTTTTTGTTTTTTTAATAAAATAGCTGTATTCAGGAATTAGCACATTGTGAAAATTATTTCTCCCTGCTCCATAAACTTGTCGTAAACTTGTGTTTCCTACATACAAGCATTTTGCATAAGTCCATGGGAATCATTTAATTCAGTGTTAAAATCATTTAATTCAATTAGTTAAATCCATTTCATTAGGTCTAGCACATTCTGGAATAGAAAACCTTTGTCCTGGCAGCCTGTATGCTTTACATATTCTGTTATGCAAACTGAGAATGTCAGAGACTTTGCCCTGGACTTGCTACCCTTGTTACAGCTTACCCTACAGTTTATTGCCTGCAGACAAATCTACAGACCATGAATGGTCTCAAACCTAGCAGCTTCTGCCTACAAAAGCAAGACAAGCTCATTTTACTATTATTTGCAAGTTAGCAGCATTGTGCTCAGCAGATCATGCACAAAGAGAACTCAGGCCCAGCACTCAGTTCACACAAAGCAGTATAATCCTGTTCAAACCGGTGACCTCTGTAGATTTAAACAAGCAGAGGGTCCTGCTCATTGTAACAGGTGAATTGTTTTGTTTTGTTTTTTTTTTTTATAAAAAAGCTAATCTAGGCAAGCAGATGGTGTTTTGCATGAAGCTCTGCAGCAGTGCAAGAAGCCTGGTCAGAAAAAGCCCGGTCAGAAAATACAGAAAATAATTCTATTTAACAGAATTTAAAAAAAAAAGTCATACCCACAGGTAGCTCAGAGTCACATCAAGGTACATTGCCTGCTTCTGATGTGGCCTCCTCAGACACCCTGTTTTTCCCCATGACCACCCACACCCTGCAATTTGGGCACAAACAAAAAAGCCTGCCTGTGTAGTCATCCCGCTGCTATCAGATGCCCCTCCCCTGAAGCCATCGGTGACAGCCCAGCTCAGTCATGCTGTATGTTTTGCATGTTGTTTGCATGCGATGGGATCATGCTTGTTGATCACCTATCTTGTCCTCATCAGATGTAATTTAGCCTCTCTAATTCTGTTTCCTGTGGCAGATTCTGTTTGATGTCTTTTTGTCACTTTCTGTTTCATACCTTAGGCTGCAGAATTGCTCACAGACAGTTTAGTGCAAACGT
The DNA here is from genome assembly GCF_023343835.1 of Lagopus muta. Classification (NCBI taxonomy): domain Eukaryota; kingdom Metazoa; phylum Chordata; class Aves; order Galliformes; family Phasianidae; genus Lagopus; species Lagopus muta. The sequence goes on from NC_064434.1 coordinate 13,635,767, forward strand.
ATCTCTTGTCTGCAATATCCTTTCTATATTCTAAATTCTGGTGGTTCACTGATTCACTTGACTTTCCCTCCCTGTAGCATGTATTAAATATTGCACATCTACAGAACTGTTTCCCCATCTTCTTTTGATATTTCCATGCTACATTATGGGTAGTCTAGGGAAAAGTGCATACTAATGAGCTATAAAAATGAATTCAAATTTTTTCCCAAACACAACATAAAACCACAGAGTATCCTGAGTTGGAAGGGATTCACAGGATCGTAGAGTCCAACCTCCAGCTCCACACAGGACCATCCAAAATCCAAATGCTGTGTCTGAGAGCAGTGTCCAAACGCTCCTTGAACTCCAGCACTCAGGACTGTGCCCACCGCCCTGGGCAGCCTGTTCCATGCCCACTGCCCTCTGGTGCACAGCCTGTCCCTGACCCCCACCTACCTCTCCTCAGACACAGCTCCATTCCATTCCCTCAGGCCCTTTTGCTGTCACGGAGAGCAGAGCTCAGTGCTCCCTGTGAGGCCATGGAGGCTACTATGGGGCCTCCCCTCAGCCTCCTCTGCTCTGGACTGAGTAAAAAATGATACTTCTTGAAGTATAATCTTACTACAAGAAGGCACTATCTTCATTTCTTTCAAGCTTTTATACAAGTTCACATGACACATTGCCTTTATTTTTGGATTTTGTGCTTCCTTTTGCTAACTGGGGCTCCTTCCCTCTTTGTTTTCTTTGCGTTGTGAATTCCCATGAATCTTTCTGTCTGTGCAGCTCAGCAGCTGAAACTGACACCCAAACCTAACCCAGGCAAACAGCAGCCAACCTCACCCTCATTTCAGACTTCCCATCTAGTTTATGTGACATTGCTAATATCAAATTCATTGTATGGATTAAATCCTTAATTTGTGTTGGCATAGCTCCATGGAAATCTTAACCTTCATCTGTCAGACACAAACTGAAAAGTTGGCAGGCTCTACCCGGTATAGGAGCTACACGTGAGTCACCCAAAGACTCCTACATCAGGAAGGTTCCTCCATAAATCATAGCATATCTCCTATGCTGCGCTAATACAGGCAGCATGAAAGCACCTGAGCAGGATCCACATGAGATAGCAATATAGCTATGCTAGATGACACTCCACCCAGGCTAATACATCTGTGAAACCACACAGAAATCTGCAGTGACTCCAATCATTCAGTGAAACAGATGTGTTTGAGTAGCACTGCTTTGTGCTAGGTAAAAATGCTGTGGTCCCACATGTTTTCAACACATCAGCCTCTAACTATTCTGCCCCACGATCACTGTACAAGTAGGTCACTGCTGAGGGGTAGCTCCAGAGCCACACAGGAGGTCAGCAGGTTCTTTCCTGGCTCTGCTTCCTTTTCTCTCTTCACAAATCACTCAGTGATGGCAGCTCTCTATCTGAGGTGGGAAGAGGCTTTTTTTCCTCTCAGAAGCAACAAGCTCCTCAGAGGTCCTTTTGTCCAATGTGTGGCTGTGTCCCAAGATCACTGCCTCACAGATGTGCCTTCCAGGAGGGCAGCAGCAGGGCCTGGGTGATTATAATAATCTGGGTGAATTCTGTTTGGATGTGTCTCTCATAACATGTGACACAGCTTTTCTTATTCTGTTCCCCAGGCAAAGTTCTGTTTGCCCAGGCAAAGTGCCAAATTTCCTTTTTTTTTTTTTTTTTTTCCTTTTCTTATTCTTTCTTTTCTTTTGTCGTTTCCATCTTTTTATCCTGCCAGTACCATCCCATGTGAGAGCCACAGTTTCACAGCAATAATAGTACCCCAAGGTGCATATGGTACATATGGTAACTGTGTCTGAAGGATGACACTGGGACATGCTCTGCTGGGTACTGGAAGGTGGCCAAGCATTAATTCCTCCCTGTCCCATTTTCCTGAGGACCTGCCTGGCTTCAAGCTAGGCCTGCTGTAAGGCACTAGAGGTGAAAATCAGAGAGAACAGTATTCCTTACATTTAGATTGCGAGTCCAGACGTTTCGAATCCAACCAGGATCTTTCATCAATAGAATCTGAAAGAAAGAATAATGATGAACAATACAGTTAATGCACAGAATTATATGTATATGCACAGAATTTAATGTACCCAGGCCTCAATTACTGTACTTCAAACACGGCTGCTGTAATGCATATCTCTTCTGCAATTCCTTTGCGAAACACATTGCCCTTGTGTAATCCTCACTTTTTAGTGTACAAAGAGATGTTCTCAATTCTCTCTTTTTCTACAATCTCAACTTTTGTATTTTTTTTCTATTACTGTTGTTGTTGCTTTCTGCTTTTTTTTAATTTGTTTGTTTGTTTGTTTTCAGTAGGATTTAATCTTATCATGGAATCATAGAATCATAGAATGGCCTACGTTGAAAAGGACCTCAAAGATCATCTAGTTTCAACCCCCCTGCTATGGGCAGGGTCGCCAACCACTAGATCTGGCTGCTCAGACCTACATCCTTGAATGCATCCAGGGATGGGGCATCCACAACCTCCTTGAGCAGCTTGTTCCTCTGAGTGAAAAACTTCCTCCTCTATAAGGAGCCAGAGCCTTTTCTTCTCCAGGCTGAAAAGTCCCAGTTCTCTCAGCTTGTCCTTGTAGGGGAGGCACTCCAGCCCTCTGACCATCTTCATGGCCCTCTGCTGGACGCACTCCAACAACTCCATGTCCTTCTTGTGAGTGCTCCAGAACTGGACACAGTACCCCAAGTGGGGTCTCACAAAACCAGAGTAGAGGGGCAGGATCACCTCCCTTAACTTGCTGGTCACATTTCATGCAACCCAGGATATAGTTGGCCTAATGGGCTGCAAGAGCACATTGCTGGCTCATGTTAGGTCTTTAATCAATCTACATTGCCAAATCCTTCTCCTCAAGGCTGCTCTCAAGCTGTTCTCCAGCCAGCCTGTATTTGTGCTTGGGATTGCTCCAAGCCAGGTGCAGGACCTTGCACCTGGCCTTGTTGAACTTCACAAGGTTGACATGAGCCCACCTCTCAGGCCTGTCTAGGTCCCTCTGGATAGCGTCCCTTCCCTCTGATGTGTACCACTCAGCTTGGTGTCATCTGCAAAGATGCTGAGGGTGTACTAAATCCCACTGTCTCTTACAAAGATGTTAAATAATACCGGTCCCAACACCGATCTCTGAGGATCACCACTGGTCTCTGGTGTCTACTTGAATGATAATAGCTTGCACCTTCCATTAAGGATTGCACCATGCTATTCAAACACAATGTACCAAGTTCTTAAACAACCTTATGTGCCAGGAAGTATTATTAATTCCATTTTCCAAATGAAGAAACTGAGATACACCCTGAATAAATGACTTATTTTGGGTTACAAAGGAAGTCTAGCAACAGAATTAGAAACAGATCTCTTTCCATCTGCCATTATTTTAACCAGACTATTTTCAGAAGTAGAATAAAAATGATGATATTGTTGCACCAATTAGGAAATGAACAGAAACATTTTCACAAGCTAAATTATTAATTGAAATGCAGGTGCCTGTTGTATTCAAAGGTAGAATTTAATATAGTAACATTTTCCAATTGCACATGCCTCTTTGGGTTCAAGATGCATCTTGTTGCTTTAATAACAAGGTGGTGGCTTGAAGATAACACAGCAGTTAACTGCTCAGTGTTAACACAAAGTATATGGAACATGAAATAGCAGATCAAATTCACACTAAGTGTTTATGTGTTTGATGCTTGTATATCTACTGCTTATAAAATTCGTATGTTATATGTGCCCTGTATTTTCCTAGGCAATGTTCCATTCTATTTTACTGAGACTGACCTATGAGTCTTTAGTTCCTGTATGTCTTTTGTTTTTGTAACTTCTTGAATTCTAGGAGCAATTCCACCTCCCAGAGAGAGGTATCAGCTCCATCTCTGTCCTGTCCATGTTAGAACTAAACCCAGATTTTCCAGATCATAGAATCATATCATAGAACCATGGAACGGCTTGGATTGGAAGGGACATCAAGGATCAGCAAGGTCCAACCCCCCTGCAGCAGGGCCACCAACCTCCTATCTAATGCTAGACCAGGCTGCCCAGGGTCCCATGCAACCTGGCCTTGAACACCTCCAGGCACGGGGCATCCACAACCTCTCTGGGCAGCCTGTTCCAGCACCTCACCACTCTCTCTGTAAAGAACTTTGCCCTGACATCCAACGTAAATCTTCCCTCAGTCAACTTAAAACCATTTCCCCTTGTCCTGCTATTATCTACCCTTTCAAAGAGCTGTAGATAGATGCAGTGTCTGGGGATTTACAACTAGTGCCACTCCCCAGAAAATGCCTGCCCTACAATTTGGCTGCAGCCTCAGGATTTCCCACAGGAAATCACCTGGGAAATGCAGAACCCCTTGGGGTAGCAGTCTGCTACTTCTGCACACTGCTGGGTCCAGGAGATCTGCTTTGGAGATGGGAAGGATCAGCTCTGAAGGGTTTTCTGTACTAATTCATTCCTTCTTCCATTTCCCCCAACTTTTGCTGTCTAATGTGCAGATCACACAGATATAAAATAGCTCAGATAGGTAGAGCTATTTTCATGAAAGTAGACTGACTTCTGATTTTTCCTTTTCTTTCTCTTCTTTGTTTCGTTGCCTCCTTCTCTCCTACTTTTCCTTTCCTGCTGACTTTGTCTTTACTAATAACAAAGTTCCCCATAAACCACGTCCAAGATTAAAGAAATAAATCTCAAGAACTCAATACTAGGAACTGCCATAAGAAAACAGTACATTTCATTAGCAGAGAAGTCAACAGTGTGTTGCAACAAGTCAGTAATTGTACAATAGTGTTGCTGCCTTCTCATTCAGTCCCTCTGAAAAACGTTGATCAGAGACAGTCCTGTGAAACATTCTTTGTGCGCTGGTGTAACAACCACGGGACTCTCCAGGATCCCTGCCAGCTGTTTAGAAGAACAGTTAATGTTGTAGTTAAGTATTTGATCTTTAGAGTTGCCTAGTATCTGTTCTTGCTTGCATTTGAAAAACAACCCTAAGCAGCTTTCATTTAGTCCTGTAATCAATGGGAAAAAAGTAGTTTTTAATTGAATGATTTTTGTTCAATGTTTAGTGTGTCATCTTTTTCAAGTTGACTGTTACAAATCAACTATCTGCATTTCCTATATAATAGGCTTGGAAATGCAAACTGACATGATTTAAAATTGTTTTAATGCAGATACACAGTGCATTAAATCCCTCCTTCAGCTATGCTAGCATCTGCTGACCTCAGGGAACAAAGCTAACGCAGAGAGATGACGACCTTGTGCTTAAGCCAGTGAAATAGGACACAAGACTATTCCTGTAGCAGAAAACTAAACAGAGGCAGGAGGCAGGTGGAGTTGCTGGAACAGCTTCATCTCTGCCCTGACGCTGGTAGACCAGACCAGTACCTGGCATGCCTGTAGCCCCAGCCCAGCCTCAACTATGAGCACAAGGCATTTCCAACAGGCCATTGGAAAGGGGCCAGCCAATATTGGGGGTCTGAAATAATATGGAAGTGACTACATCATGCCACGAAGCATCAAAACCCTAGCACTGCTTAGCTGACTTGCAGCCATATAGCCAAGGTCTCAGGTCTCAGAGCTACCTGAGCTTTCTTGTAGGTCTATGTGTATATCACAAGCACTGTTGGTCAGTTCTCCTGCTGTTGAACAGGAATAATGTCATCCTCAGCTGTTAGGGAAAAGTACTTAATATTCAAGACAAAACTGTAACTTGTGGTGCAAAGCCAAATCTGCTGCTTTTTTTTTTTTTTTTTTTTTTTTTTTTTTTTTTTTAAGTAGAGACTTTATAACCCTGTCTTGCCCATCTGGAAGCATAAAGCCAAGGTGTACTTTTCCCAGCTAAATATGATACGTTTAAGAATCAGGGGATGAAAAATTCTTACAGCTCATAGAAGACGAGAAGATTTAGAGATAACATGTTATGACATGACATTCGCAGGAGAAAAATTAGTCTGTATTTCATCCCATCACTAGCATGTGTAAAAAATTACAAGGAAAATGAAAATGTCATAACTGCAATCCTTGTCTCCTTGGAAGAGATAGGGAGACGAGGGGACAGAATGCAACAGGAAGCATTTAGCCATTAGGAAAATTATAATATTGGGGTAGGCAAGCTCTGGAATGGATTACAGGAAGAGGCTAAGATCTTTCAGAGCAGGGTAAACACACATTTGTCAGAAATGTTGTAATTCTTGTTGAATTTGCCTTTAGGCATAGAAATGAACCAGATGATCACTAAGTATCTTCCAGCCTTGTATTCTGTTGTTGTGTGATAAAATGAGACAGCAGGATGAGGCTGCATTTTCAGGAGCTCTTTCCTAATAATGAAATCTCACAGTGGAAAAATTCAGAAACTGGTAATGAAACCCTGTCACATGAGATGCTTTGAATCTGACTGAGAAAATAGAGCAGGCACAAACTGCAGGGAACAAAGACAGAACAACCCAGGAACAGGACAGGTGATCTGCAAGGTTCTTCTGTCTCAAACTTCCAACTCGGTTGCATGACATCACCTGACCACTGATTAACTCATCACGCTGATTGCAGCAGATGTTGTAAACAAAGTTACTCATTTGTGAATTACTCACCTCATTTAAATCTGGTTCTTATGGTAATAATGCCTCCTAATGTAGTTAAGTGCACAGAGTGTGTCTTCTTTTCCTTCCTGCTGGTACCAGAGAGAAACAACCTATTTCTTCCCCTGAAGGGCATCTGATTTTAAAAAAATGATTATAAGACCCACCTCTGATGCCCAGAGGTGACTTACATTTTCTCTAGTGTGGGTGCATAGCTCTGAGCAGCGGATCTATTCTTTCCCACATAAACAGAGCTAGTTTCTTAGATGAGGTGATGTTATCTCCACTACAGAGTCTCTTTTCAACAGCAAAGAAGGAATGACCTCTTATAAGATAAGATGACAATCATAGATTGAGTGCATGACCAAATTCCTTTCTAAATGATGATTTCCTGGTATGGAAATAAAACCATTTTATAGTATCTGGAATAGTCAAATTTGACAGACAAGATTAAGCTTTCCTGGAGAGGTGTGGCTAGAGTCAGGTGAAGATTAGGTCATCAATAAGTGATTCAAAGAATGGGTTAATATTCTCAGAAACTATGTCAGAAACATAACTTAAAGAGAGCTCTGTCAGAACCTGCATGAGTTCCTAGCTAAAAGGTCTGAACTTAGTTCACTAGAGTCAAAGCATTACTATCTATATTTGTACAAAAAGCCTACAAAATGCAGCTGCTGGTCTGTAGGAGGTCACATGTGGGACTAAAGCACCATTTATGTCCTTTGTAATGTGAAAATCATAGTCAGGCTGCATTGTGTGAAGTTGAGGAGGCCCAACAAGAAACTCTTTCTGCTCTCTTGCCTCACTTGACCTTCAACATCTGTCCCCAGCAAAAAGAGCCATTATCCACAAACATTTCAGTAGCTGCAAGGTCACAATGAATTATAGCCATGGTTGTAACCATGGGCAGGAAGATCCCAAATGATTTGGAACACCCTTACTTGTCTAGCCCCGACAGAACAGCACGGTGGCCAGGGCAGCTCTGGCTGTGTCCCCCTTGCCCCCGTTACCGCTGAAAGTACCGATAGCTACATTTTGCTCTATCTCATGTTCCTAAACCACTTTAAAATTTAGACTACGCTGAATGTTTGTAGTAGTCCAGTCTCTAAGCTAAAAAATGTTTTGCATTTTTGTCCTAGAGCTCCAGTCTTCTTGCTGTGGGAGTAAAGGACAATTAGATTGCTCTGACCTGCAGCAGAGCCCAGGCCAGGCACAGCAGTTTTCTAATCACATTTGAGAGTGACTTTGAGGTAAAGGTAGAAATAAGGACTGGAGGAGGAATGCTACACAGCAAGTAAATTATTTTGCCAGACACTTCACTAAATTCATCCCAGCACAGGGTTAAAGCATGAGATCACAGGGCCAGTGTTAGAAACGCACTTGTTCTGTATGAATATCCAGCTTTAGCTTTAACTTAATTCTTTTGCCTGAGCTTCCTCCCGTTTTTAATCTCATGTTAGTCACCTGCAGATAAAACGAGAAGTTGTTTATCTGAAAGCTTATGATGCATCTACTGAAGACTGACTGAATCCATTTCCTCATCTTCACCACGCAATTCTGCTGAAGGAGCACATCTGAATGCTGCCTCCATTGGCTGGCAAAGTGGCCCCACTGTCACGCCTTCTGCTTGCTTTTAACAGACATTCTAATCACTGCAGTTAATGCTGCACCTGGCTGTGTTCCTTTTAGGCACTACCCCAGGCTACCAAAAGGTGTTTCATGAGGTGATGTTTCCACATCACCTGATCATCACACCCTCACTACCTTTCCAGGGCCTATGGCCTCCTTGCCTTCTTGTGCCCAGGGCAGCTCTGTGGTCATGCCTGGAAATGGCAGCTTACCACCAAACCACCCAGAAATCCCACAAACACCTTTCACCAGAGGAAGGTTACAGTGAGGAGTGGAGCATGACTGCCTTATCCTCAGTGAGGGGCAAAAATCTGGCAAATTGAGAAGTTGCCTGGTGCTGCTATTTGCTCCATGTGTGTCCTTGCATTTTGGTCTCAGCCTGGTAGCGAACTTTGGGTTGTCCAGGCACTTCCTGTTAAATATGAGGTCAAGGGGTTCAGAGCTGGATCTGAAAATCAGCAGAAAGTGAGATTTACACCCATGAACACAATAAATAGAGAACAGACTGTATGTCTTCCCTATTCACTTTCATGCTGTTACACCAGATAGGAGTTCAGTCATGTACACAGGACCCTCAGAAAGACAAAAGGAAGGAGCTATTAGGAAGCTATTGGCTTAGATCAGGCATATTCTGGTCAAACAGGTACAACAGCAGAGCTCAAACCAGATAAGTCTTGTTTACAGGCTTGAGAAACTGGGTTTGTGACACATGCTGAATCCCCAGGTTCCACAGCATCCAAAAGTAAGCCATAAAAATTGTTGGAAGTGAAGTACTGCTATGTGCTGCTCAGGTAACACAGGCACAGTCTGTCAGTGTTTTCTCTTGCTAGTAAATTTTGCCATAGTTCGCATACAACTTATCAAAGTTTGAGGGGGAGGCGGGGTGGATTTCAGAAAGGCTGTAAGAAAGTGAGTGTTTCTCTGATCCCATTTATTCTTCATGTAAATCTGGGCATGAGGTTTAACACTGTGGCTGAGATCAGGAAGATGGCAGACAAAACTGAGTGCTGCATACTAAAAAGCCATATGAGCGTTACATGTGGTGAACTGAACCCTTTAATTAATGCAGCTTCTTCTGTAGTGTGGTACAAAAGTGGCAGCAAGTCAAACATAATGGTCACACCTGGGTCCTTGCAAATCAGGTCACACCTTGCAAATCAGCTGGGCTTGCTGCACATTCTGCCTCACTTTGCCTGCTCATAGGCAAAGGTTTCCACACGGTACCACAGTTATTCTAGACTGCAGGTGGTGCTTCCCCAACCCTTTGAAGCAAGCCTCCTATCAGAATGCTGAGTATTCGAAGATGATTAAATTTTGCCACAAACTTTGGTTTGTGGCGTAGAGTCCAGAGATTATATCTAAATACTAAGTTACAGCCCATAGTCAGCAAGTGTACCAAAGAAGTAATGTGTCCATCAAGTTTCAAGATAAGGCTTCATGAAAAAGTGATAATAAGCCTGTATTAAATTGCAAGTGAATTAAAGTTCATCTGATTGTCCACCTGGCAAAACAAAAAGAATAGATAGCTTTGTCATGATTCTTTCAACCTTTCATGCAGTCAAATCATACAGCCTCACACGCACATTGCTAAGTGCTGTAAAAATATGTAATTGTCTTATATGTAACCTTCAGTTTTTAAAAGCCACATTTTAGGGAGTAAGCTTAGGTCATTTTGTAGAATGTGGTATCTTCGTAGTACAGAGATGATGGGACTTTTGTCCCAAGGTCAGTTTTCTGGAGTGGAAACAATAGCAGAAGAAAAACAATTATTCTATATCTATATCACAGAGGGTGGTGACGCACTGGAACAGGTTGCCCAAGGAGCTTGTGGATACCCCATCCTTGGAGGCATGCAAGGCCAGGCTGGATGTGGCTCTGGGCAGCCTGGTCTGGTGGTTAGTGATCCTGCACATAGCAGGAGGGTTGAAACTGGATGATCATTGTGGTCCTTTTCAACCCAAGCCATTCTATGTTTCTATGATTCTATGATCTCTTAGTGAGCCACAAAGTTTGGACACCTCCATTGTGGCTAGCACTGTCACAGGCCTTCTGTGCTTTGTGAGCAACCCAGCTAACCCCAGCCTCCTGTCATGAAGCTGTATTTCTCATGGTTAACGAAGGTTCCCAGTTCCTTGCATCACAACATAGGGTTCATATGTAGTAAAGACTACGTACACATAAAAGTAAATACAAGTTCAGAAATAGACTTTGGAAGCTGTTCCCTACTGGATTTTGTCCAGGAGTCAGAAAACAGGGAGGAGGAGAGCCTAAGTGTGCTTTTTGTTATATGAGATTTGTTTTTCTCACTAACACTACATGCTGTTCAGGACTATTTCTAGGAAGAAGGAGGGGATCGTAAAAGCCAATCAGAATTGCTGAGTAGTAGAAAAACAGCGTGTGCAGAACAAGAGGAAGCTTTTGACTCATGTTCTTGGGCAGGAACATCGCAGAATGCAGCAGGGCAGAACTGTTTTACTTCCGTGCTGCAAGTTTAATACTTGTTTATATATAAAGCTTTAAGAATCTTTAGAAATATTTTAAATCACATTAACAGTCCTTTCAGCTTAATGAGCTTTACTTAACATTTAAATAATTGTGTTGGCTTTGAAATTATTCCAACATGAAACCGAATTGTATCATTACAGTTTCCTTTTGCCTCTCCTCCTGTTTTCCTCAGAATTTTGCTTAAAGCAGCCTGACATCTAGCACTCCTTTGTTATTACAAGTGATATCACTTTTCTTCAGGCTATGAGTGAAGCTTCACAGATGCCCTTGCTGCACAGCATACAGTTTACATTGCCAGCATATGCTCCATGTGGGGCTGGCTGACCCTGGGATAAAGCAATATCTTCCAGTGTTCTTTACAATCATCTCTTCTACACTAGTGGAGCTGCTATTGCCGCTGTGGTGGTAGTGAAGACATGCAGGACTAAACCAGCAATAAGAACCTGCCCTCAGGAATGATCTGAGGCTCTCTCTTTTCTGGATTTACAGTTTAAGAATTACATGGTGAGATGTAGCTCTGGGCAGCCTGGTCTAGTGGTTGGCAGGGGAGTTGAAACTAGGTGATCATTATGGTCCTTTTCAACCCAGGCCATTCTATGATTCTATGATTCTATGAGATCTGTGCTGTAAACCTCTTCCAATATCCAGTTACATGATCAAGGATGTAATACTTAAGGCTAGCAGGATCCATTTTTGTAATTAACTTCACAGATCAGGAAGTGAGCAGGAGGTGACAGAATGAAAACAAGAGATAATCTGTTCACTGGAGCAGGGTCTAGGGTATTTTCTTTATTTTTATTTATTACATGATGTCCTTCATGGAATTTTTAATTATTCCTGTGTGAAGGGACTTCTGCAAAGAGCAAGCACACAGATCCAGTTACTTGAATTCTGCTTCAGGTGACAACACAGGTCTACATCTTTTCAGAGACTGTTTCACTCCGGTCAGAGTTTTCATTCATGGTTTCTTAGTGTTTAAATAAAACTTTACTTGATTAAGAGAGTTCCCACAGTAGAAGTGTAAAGATGTTTAACGTAAGGACTCAGCCTGGGTGTGCATTTCTGTCTTTCAGGATAGAGAATGGTTTCCCCTGACTTCAGGGCCACCTTTCTTCAGGGAGATCAGAACCTAGGGCTGCCCACTTACCTTGGACATTCATAATGAAGACGGTTATGTCAGGATTCTTTTTCTAATCAACAGGAAGACATAGCTTTGTTACAGCATGATCCACCTGGCCTACCCTAAAATGTCATGTAAATAGTCCTCTGGCCTGTCATAGGAAGGCACTTTCCATAGCAGCTTGCTGTTCTTTCTCCTGTACCATTTTTTGCAGTTTTTTCCCATATGACACATTTTCCTTTGTACAGTGTGCTTAAAGCACACTGCTTCCAGCAGGGGCTGCAGCGCCATGAAATGAAATCAGCTTTTCTTCAGCAAACTCTCATGGATAATGGAAGAATGAAAAACAGACATAAATGCATGCTGAAAATCACTACAGCAGTCAAAACTCTCCCAGGGTTTACAGAGGAGGAGAACATGCACTAAGACTCACTTTTTTTTACTATTGCTTGCTTGTTTCACCAGAGCTCAGCAGCTTCATTGTGGTCCATTTTGTTACACATTGTAAAAGGACAAAACAAAAAGCTTGTGCCAGAATCTCTCTTTTGTGCAGTCCTCCTTAATCACAGAAGAGGGAGGATTTCCTGAAGTAGTATTCAACTTAGGAACATGGTTTTGTGGTCATGGTGATGGGTCCAAAGTTCGATTAGATGATCCTAGTGATCTTTTCCAATCTTAATGATTCTATGATTCTGTGATATCATGATTCAAAAGTCTGGTCAGTCCTTCAATGGCTGCTGACAGTGAGAAATGAAAGTGAGGAACCGCTCCAGCATGGCAATGTAATGCAGATTCCCATCTATCAGCACCTTCCCTAACCTTGGCCAAAGTCTAAGAGAGCTAGCTGACAGTGTTCTCCATAGGCAGTGGAGAAGTAGAGGTATTTTCAAGGACTGATTTATTCCAAAGGCTTTATCTTGAACATGAACCCTTCAGGGGGAGCACTGCTCTATTTCCACTGAGCCCAAATGTAGTCAAAAGCCATGCAGCAGCCTCTGCCTCCCTCTGACATGGGTGCAGTTGAAATGAGTCCATGGGAAGGTGAGAGGCAAGGTCACAGGGAAGCAGAGCCCCAGCCACCACGTGAGGAAGGGCTGGAGGCTTGTGGCTCTGGCCTTTGGCAGCCCTCTTCCCTGGCGGCTTCTGCCAAAGGCTGAGGGAGAGCTTTGTTGGGCTGGATGCAGCCCAGCTGTTACATACACCTTCTTCAGAAGGAAAGTGCCTGGCTGTATAAAAGGTAACTTAGTGCTGGGTTAACACTTCTTTTGTAACTTTTTACATCTGGCACAGAAACCTCCCCCTCTTACCCTGATGCCCTTACTGCTGAGAAAACTGAGTCAGAAACTTGGCTGTTGCTTCTCTGACAGCACTAACCTGTCACCCATTAGGCACAAACTGCCAGCAAGAAATTAGACACTTGCCTCCATCTTGTTTTTTCAGTCATTAAGTGTTGGGATTAGATAGTCTGCCAGACACCTATTAATAAACCACCTTTTTGTTTGTTGTTGTGGTGTTAGGCCAAGAGAAGATCCCATTTCCTTGCTGCTATTCATTGTCAGTGCTGCAGAGATCCTCAGGAATAACACAGATTTCTGTATCATTCTAATCTGCTGAGATTTGTGCAGTGCTCATAAGGAGGAGGAAGAAGATAGAGATCAGTGAGCTTGTTACATAAAAAAAGTGTCTCAGGAAAGTTCACATTCTCTTCTGTACCATCAAGGCCTGGCTGTGCACAAGTATCACCTTGGAATGGAAAGGGGGAAGAGACAGAAAGAATATTAATTCTGAGCAAAACTTAAGCTTTATGACACAGTTTATATCCAAATTTGTCGCTGCAGAGATGTGAACATCTTCACTGACTCCTACTTTACAAATATAATGAAGCTGCTAGAAGGAAGCAGAAGGGAGGAATAAAACAAAAATAAGCAAACCTCCTTCTTCCATCCTTTTAACTCTCATCTGTCATGTAGCTTTTTACATAGGAAGAAAATAAAAGCATTAGTATATTCACAATCTGTTTATTCAATCCCTCTGTTACATAAAGAACTGCCTCCATGAATCTCAAAGCATGTTACAAAAGATGTTATTAGCATAATCCCCTTTTAGCAGATGGAGTAACTGAGAAAGTTGCAGTGGTTTGCTGAACCAGCAGCACTGGGGAAAGTTGCTTTGTCACCCTGTGTTGGGCCAGCCTCACAGGGTTTAGGCCAAGAGCTGCCCTTTGTTTCTCAATCTTAGGCAGAAATCTTAATTGGCTTACACTGAAGTCATTGCCTTTGTTGCATATACAAAATAAAATTTCCAACGGAAGGGATTTATGAACATCCAAACATTTTTATCAAAGGTCACGTCTGTATTTCTTTAAATCAGTTCAAATTGCAATGACTTGCATTTTCACTGACCTGCCAAAAATGTTGGGGCGTGGCCAGTGAAATCAGTCTGAGGATGTAAAGATGCAGAATAATTAAATACCAGTGGGAAAACTCTTCTTCAAGTTCTTCACACGAATAATTTTAGTAGTGCATTTCTACTGCATTTCTTGAGCATTCCTCTGCATGAAAGCTCCCCATCAGATGTCTTGCAAAAACCTCTAAGCAAAAACTGGGGGGTGGAAGGTGCTCACGTATGTATGCTGAAAGATGATCCTTGATCTCTACAGATTTCTCAGAGGTGTTTGCTGAGATGCTTTTCTGTGTAACCTACCTTAGGAAGCTGATTTGTCAGGGAGGTTGGACTAGATGAGGCATGTCCAACCCAAGCATTACTTTCTTAGTGACCTATGTATAATGTCAACCAAGACAATTCCTCTTCATTCAGAGCAGCCCATGTAAACCAAAAAATTGGATACCCATGGACTGGATGATTGCCAAAGGTCCCTTCCAACCCTTATGATTCTTGATTCTGTGACATCCAACAAAGCCCCAACTTACACCTCTGCCTTATATCTCTCTGCCTTCAAACACCAAAGAAAAGATGAGTCCACAGAGAAATGTATCAGATTTTCAGATTTTAAAGGAAAGTTAGTGATTTTATTAGCAAAGCTTTGCAGAACTCCTAATTGCTAGCATAATACCTGAAAATGAACCCTGAGATGTTTGACATTATATTCTCAAATTATTTGTTTACTCAAAACTCTACTCCACTCTATGTGGGGATATTAGCACCAAAGCTGTACTACACACAGAAGCTGAGCAAAGATTATGGGGGAGATAAACCCAAGCATAACACAAAAACAACCAAAAAAAAAAACCATTCCTGAGGTATACAACGCTGATGAAAAGGTAAAGTAATGAAAAACTTTCATTCTGGTTAGCGAGCCCATATGTACACAGAGCAACTGGAAATAAGGAACAGTTTAATCAATGATGATGGCATAGGAGGCAATGCTAGAAAAGGCACAGATTGAGAATTATCCCATTGCTTCTTTTCTAACAAGGGAAACAGAAGGCCTCAGCCATGACTAATGTCTGTGACCACTGGAGGTCACTTTTGTTTTAGAAATCCTCAGCTGTCAAGGTTTCAGGCAGCAACACAGTCTGTCCAACTCCTACAGCTGGAGTTTGCAAACTTGTTCATAATAATTCATTGAAAATATCTATTTTGTTTTATGATATTCAGTGGCTCAGCAGGGCTTCAGAGGATACTAGCAAATCGCTGCAGTCAGCCATGGTGAAACAGCCATTCAAAAAAAGATTAAAAAAATTTTTTTTAAATCTACATTATAGAGTTTTGCACTGTGTCTATTTAGACCTGGAAGACAATGATGTTATTAAATAAATGAATTTAAAACAACGGAAGGATTGGGTTAGAATGAAAAAAAAGAACATGTTTTCTTTGTGGCTGTGAAGACAGGTTACTGTTTGAAAGTGGATCAATATTTATGAAGAAAAATTTTAAACTATTCACCTGATTCATGAATCAAATAACATGCACATCTTTCATTTAGCTGAAAGGCTCCGAGTTTAGGATGTCTGCCACTGAAGAAATGAAGCAAATAGAAGTAGCAATATGCTTCCATTGCCCCTTGTGTTCCCCTTGTTTGTTGGGCAAAAGAAAAATTTCTCATATGTTGCAGTAGTACATTCAGGTAGTACATTTAAGTAATGACTGTAAAATCAGCATTGCTCCAAGATCTGAGGCTCTCATGAAATTCAGAAGACAGAAGGGAGAATAAAGGAAGAGAAGGCGAGAAAATACAGGAACTAAATAAATCCATCCATCAGTTTTCTTCTTGGCCTTTCAGAAGGAAGGATTTACTATGAAAGGGCATTCCTCTATTGCCTGGTAAGAGTGCCTGTATTATAGACCCGTTCTGTTCAACAAGTGATCGATCTACTGTGGTGTGGTCTGCAGTTTGTATGATGGACTTCCTAGGAAGCTGTAAAGATAAAAATCACAGCTTGCCACATGTTGAAGATTTTGAGAGCTCAGAAGCAGTGTTTCTGAGGGGAAAATATGATCTTGACTTCATTTCCTGAGTGCTCTGACAGTGCCACCGGATCCCTCATAGCTACTGAGACCTCACCTCCCTGAAGGCCTCATGAAAAACACATGATTTCAAAATTTTTGACTTGCTTCATGTTTAACTTCAGGTGCTAAAACCTAAACAAAAGCCACTGGCATGTTAACAAGTGTCCTGCGTGAGAGGGAGTTTCAGCGCCCCCAAAGGACACGGTGCACAGAAAACTTTCAGTATCTCCATTTTATAAAGCAAATCATCAAACTTTATGAGTGTCTACACCCTTCAGCCATCCCCAAAAACAACCAGGCAGTGGATATTTCCCTGACTGTGCAGGTTCGAACTGGGCGTCACAGGAAGCCCCCACCTGCTTCTGAAATTCCTCATATTAAGAGAATGCACACACATAAGGAAGCCACGCAATCTTTGCTCCATTTACAGTTTCTTAATTATTTCAGCACTGTAAAGGTGATGGCATCCACAAGACCATTTGCTCCCATTTCCATACTCACACACACACAGATATCATTTTGAGCAAGGTAAAAGCCAGTTTTGCATTTCCTGAACCATTTTGCCGTGAACATTCTGAGATTATTTTCCTGGTCTGTGCTCACTGAATGCTGAGGCAGCCTCTTTTAGAGCCAAAACACTTTTAGAAGTGTTTTGCAAATGCAGCCGACAGCTTGCTGTAGGTTTTGTTCAGTCATTTGAACACGGCTCCTGAAATTTGTACTTTGAAATGGTGCAGCATCCAGTTGCAAGTGAATCACCTGTCAGTGATCACTACAAGGAACACTGGCAACAGGGAGATTAACACTCTCTGCATTTATGGAAACAATTGTTGTTATTAAAGCTTACTCATCCTGCTAAAAAGAAGCCTCGTGGCAGTGTAGGCGACAGGAAGGAGTGGAAGGCAAGGCAGCTGGTAGCTTCTATACTGTTTGCCTACCAGCTCACATCCTTTGGTCCTTGTGAACTTGCAAGTCTATATTAAGACAGGGCAGGCTCTATGAGACATGATCCCCAGATACAGAGTGATTGCTGACCTCCAGCAGTGTGCTATGAAGAAAAGGCAGTACTTTGTTAGCAAAAAGTTCCTCAAAGCATGAAGGTCTTCAGCTGGGATCTCAGAGCAGAGCTCTCTGTAACAAGTGGCAATTATGGAAAATAAAACCTGATGTTTGCCCAAGGCTACATGGGAATTTTCGTGCAGGAATTTGCATAGATCTTTGTGTCCTCTGTAGTTTAGCAGGCTCAGCCCTGCTCTAAAGTTTCAGATAATGAAGGTGGGCTGAGTACCAGATAAGGTAGTGCTCCTAGATATTTCTGTAATTAAATCTGCATAAACCACACTATCATTTGTTAGCAGGTACAAAACCTCGCTGTGGGCTCTCCCTGGAAAGCAGGTGACCCTACACCCAAGGATCCCCAGAGCAGCCTCGTGACCTCCCCCACTTAACAAGACAACTGTCCAACCCAAAGCACGGGGATTTCAAGCACAGCCTTCAAAACAAAGTAAACAACCCCCAGGTGAACTGATGAGAGCATGAAAAAATTGAATCCAAACAAATCAATCAAGGGGAATAAAAGGCCTTCTCCTAGCTCCTGCCACAGCCCCTCACGTGTGCTTCCTGGTCACAAAATGGGCAGTCAGGTTTGTGTGGCTGGCACACACCCATCATGACCCCAGCACCCTGTGGTGATGTATGGCCTGCTGACATTTTGGTGTTGTAGGCAAAAGCCACAGGAATTAGGTTCGGTGTCACCACCCAGCCTTGCAATGCCACCTCAGAAGGCTTCCTGGGCAAGAGCCTTTGAGGGACACCTTTGACTGCCAGAGCATTCCCATTCTGGGGAATCTGCTCTCAGCCTCTGTGTGCCCATGATGGCAGCCCCCATCAGCTCATCCCTTTCCTCAGTGTAGACCTGGTGCAAGAATGAGCAAAGTGAATCCATCTTTGCATTGTAAATACAAATTTGTGGTGATCGACTATGACACTGTAGAGAATTTATAATCATCTTACCTTCACATGAGGTCTAGAAAGGCAGATACGCAAGTGTAACACAACCAGTGTCAGCCAGCTGCAATATGGGCTGCAGGTCGCACTGCTCCGGCAGCATCCTCCATTCCTAACAGTCCTATTTCCAGCCACACAGGTTAGTCACAGTTTTTATCAAAACTTCATCTGCTGACACACTGCCAGTGGGTGGTTAAAAAAAGAAGGAAAAGAAATTGAACTGGTTGCGCAGGTTTTTAAGGTAAAACTTTTCCTTCTGCCTAATCTATTATATAATTGCCACAAAACTGCCTTCCTAAGTATCTTTTTCAAGTCCGAATCATAGCTACACCATCCTCACCATGATGTATTGGCTTCTCTCAGTGATGTGTAATTTCTTTGTCTGAAGTTCATGTTATGCATTTTTTCACAGAATCACAGAATGGCCAGGGTTGGAAGGGACCTCAAGGATCATAAATCTCCAACCCCCCTGCTGCATGCAGGCCACCAACCTCCACATTCAATACTAGACCAGGCTGCCCAGGGCCCCATCCAACCTGGCCTTGAACACCTCCAGGGTTTGAGGCAACCACAACCTCTCTGGGCAGCCTGTTCCAGCACCTCACCACTCTCTCTGTAAAGAACTTCCCCCTGACATCCAACCGAACTCTTCCCTCCCTAATTTTCCTTTATTCATCTGATGAAAGGGGGAGAAGTATATAATCTCATTCAGTATCTTTATGGAAATAAAATGTCCTTGTGTAATCATACTTATGTGATCCTCTTGAAATGCTGTGGTAAATAAGGAGTTTTGAAGCCTAGATGCTTATAAAAGAGTACTTTTGCTTCTGGAAGCATGCAATCTTTTTAATTGCACATTAAATTTCAAAGTTTAACCTAAGGACTCAAATGCTTATCCTTGCATACCTATGGAATCTTTTATTTGAACAACTCCTCATTATGAGCTTTTAAAAATCTCAAATCAAGTCTT
Organism: Lagopus muta; assembly: GCF_023343835.1. Lineage (NCBI taxonomy): Eukaryota > Metazoa > Chordata > Aves > Galliformes > Phasianidae > Lagopus > Lagopus muta. The sequence goes on from NC_064434.1 coordinate 13,655,057, forward strand.
CCCTCATCATCCTAAGGGAATTTTTTATTTACTGCATGATTTGCAGACACACAGAAGCACTTCAGTAAATCTATGGAGAGAAATGGGCTTCTCTGAAGTTCTTAGCAGAAACCTAGAGGCCAACACCAACACTTTCAAATATATTTAGAATATCTATTTCTATTAAAATACGATATGTTTTATATGCTAAATAACACTGCTTATTTAATTTGTAATGAAACTTCCACATTTGTTACAGAATAGAATGTTCCATGGCTCAGTGGAATCCATGGTTTTTCTTCAGAACTGGGGAGACTTATAAGTGAAGGAAATTCCCAGAGGGAAATTTAAACTAAAGTACATACGTATACACCACAGTCTTGGCTTTTTTGTTTTCTCTTTTTCATTTTATTTTTGCTTTGCTTTGCTTTGGTTTTTCAGAACATCTTAATTTTTAATAAAAGCTCATAGCCAGAAATCTGCTGAAGCTTTTTAGCCATAGTCAGAGTTAGTTTTTATTGAATAAATGTAAGTCACTCTGAAAGTAATGCATCTTATTCATTTCCATGGAAACTACAGATGCAGTGAGCGTAGCAGCACTGATAGAACACATTCTCAGCTACAAAACACCATTTTTCAACAGTCACCACCATTCATTTCACAAGCAATGAACAAGAGCCTGCGTGCTGCACTCAGAATGGTCTGCACCAGTGGAGGTGACCCTCTATCACTGCTACTACTGCTGAAATGCCCCTCACTTGCTCACATCCACTGTTTGGTCTCCATCTACATTCAGCAAGTGTTGATGAATGTCAGTGGGTGCCATCTTTTCCTCACAGAGGCATTCAGTGACACACCTTTGCTACATAAGCACTTCCATGTCAGACTCCATTGTGTCAGAGTGCCCCTCTGATGTCATCTGTCACAGCAACATGTCATGGGATAATGGCAGGAAGGTTCAACCTTTACTACCGTACCACCAGTGTAGAAGTTCTTTAGAGCTCTAACCATCTGCTAGTTGTTCAGCACATCTCTATCCACACCCAAACTCCATTCTGATCAGTCTGCATGGGATCTTAACTGAAAATAGAGCCTTAATTTAATTAAGAAGTCAACATCTATAAATTGTTTTCCTACACCTCAAAAATAGATATTCACCTACACACTAATCCTGTTATTCGTCAGCAACTTGTGGATTGATAGCGAGAACAACTGATATTCTTTTTTATCCTCCCTGCATGTTCCTCCAAAGATGAACCAATTTTAAATCCACAGTCCTATCGTCAGCTAAAACAGTTTACTCTATGCTTTTTACCTTCAAAAATAATTTTCTTTGATAACTCCTCAAGCACCTGCATGAAATGTCAGTTCAGTGCTTACAGACACTGTGCCTCTTGTGCCTCACCACCAACGATCAGAAAGCATTTCAAACGCTGATGTTTCCACAAAAATCATACGTGCGTATGTTTATAAAAAGATAATGAAATTTAAGATCATGAAATGAAAACATAAATACTAATGTCAAGATCTATTTATTTTTTAATCACAATCCTAGCAAATATGCTTTCTAAAAAGTAATTGAAAGCCTTGCTTGCATAACCCTCTTTTTCTGAAACCCGCAGAATTCCTGAACCACTCAGTAGAACTGTTCCTGTTTTGATCTGAAGTTCTATCAGGATGAACACATCCCTTACCTTCCCATCAGAAAGCCTTACCACAGCCTCTCTGGTATCAATAGGCATCAAGCCAGAACCTTAAACCACAGGACAATGCTTAGTGGAGCACTGGTGCACCATATTTTGTATTAAGGCAGTTTCTGTCTTACTGAAAAAAATGACAGCAATGCATTTCTGTGTCTGTAATAAAAGTCTCACTGACCCTCTTCTTAACACATGTTTAGAGCAAAGGTTTATGCTACTGTTTAAATCACTTCCCTCCATCACACCAAATGGTACATTTCCACAGTGCTGCTTTACGGAGCCAGTAAGACAGCAAAGCAAATGGTACAGAATCAGTCAGGTTTTCTTGCAGCACCTGACATACACAACAGAAGCAATAGGTTTTCACCATTCAAATGTTTTCAAAACATCTACAGGTAAAGCTGAAACAGAAGCATAAGCATACTTTGCTAGGAGATTAAGAAAGCTGGTTTTATTCAGTTCTACCCAGGCTCATACAGCACAGTCTCTTACTTTTTCCTACAGCTTTAAACTGTTATTTATGCAACCTTAAGGCATAAGATCTTACCCAAGACCAAGGGGAGCCAGGAGGGCTCTCAGGCTGTTCTTCGTCCTCAGACGACATCTTGAGGTGATCGTTTTCCCCCATTCTTTGCACAGGATACTAAAACTAGCCTTGGCTTCGGCCATATACAAAAATGCTGCCTTCAGGTTTTAGCTGTTGACAACAAAGCTCCAGAGAATATAATTTCCCAGTGATCGCGTTTGCTTGCTAATTTTACCTGCTGAAGTTCTTGGAAGCACAGTCAGAGAAAGAAACATGAGCTCCGTAAACCAGAGCACATTTTCCTTGCAACTGACTCCTCAAGTATCCTAATTAAGCCATAAGGTTCAGTGAAAAATTAGAGCTTGGCAAACCAATTAACTTCCAAACAGTCAGTATCCATTGTACGTCTGTATGAGATTTTATGCTCAGACAACCTGCTGAGTGTTACAATCTGTGAACAGAATATAAGGAATTCTCACCCTGCCAACGTTTTATTACCATCACTAATCATATTTAGAATGGATTTTAATGGTTTCATTTTGTTTTCAAGGCAGGTTCTTAATGTCAAAATCTCATTCTGCCTTTCTGCATAGTTGTGCAGTTGTTACAGACCGTAACTGCGCAGGCAGCACAGATTCCTCCTTCTGTGCAATAAAGAACTTGAAAGAGGACACTTTCTTTTCCATTTATTTCTTTTGGTCTTACATTTCCTTTCAGATATGTGCCAAAGTGCAAAGACAATTATTATAAGTGTTGTCCTATGTAACTTCAGACAAATGAGCCCAGATACCTGAGGTGGGACGCCCTTGTCTATAAGAGAACTACAGAACTCAGCGTCCTAAAATCACCTCTGGCAGCTGATCTGAATGGAATCCCAGATGAGACACAGAGAGGCTTTGCTGTTGAGCTGACCAGTAATTCACGGCTCTGTTACGCTTTCAAATTCATAACCTTTGGCTTTGATTTTATTAATTCCTCTTCTAGTGATGCATCCACTCGCATTTGCTGGTGAAATAAAATTATTAAAAACCCCTGACTTCAGGCAAATGCTTCTCAATCTTTCCTCTGTGCTCAAGAATGAAGTGTGCTATTTGTAGTAAGCTACTGCAGGAGAGACCCAGCATTATCTTTGAGTTGATAATGATCATCAAATCAACAAGTGCACCCAGCTGCGTTTGATATTTCACCTTGAGCTATATGTAGATTCACTATGTAGGTAAAACAATAAGCAATGAAAAAAGAAAACTTTGGAAATGTAGTATTGAGCACAGGAGCAGCCTGTAGCCAGCATATGGTCTCTGTCCACCATAAATGGCACATTCATGGACATTCATGGGGCATTCACCTGGAAGACAGGAGAAGAGTTAATTTTCAGATAAATTAATGCCTACTTAGACAAACACATCAGAAACTTTGAATCTAAGGTGGCCAAATAGTCAGGTCACTTTAATACGGCAGGCCAACATTTTGCAGAGATAAGAGAACAGCACTTAAGTTACCAGGATGCTCAAATTACTTGCTTCTGTTGAAGAGCAAATGGTAAGACTGTCAGCACAGTAACCCATTTATTAGGTATCTGGCACATCACATTTTCTTTCTGGAACAGATTTGGGGAAGGAAATTCAATACAATTCTCCTGAATGCTGCTTAGCAGGGAAATGCCACACCTAGAGCATTTCAGTGGCATTCCTGCCCCTGCTGAAATGTTTATTCACTGCATTTGAAAGGTGGGAATCACTGTTTGCCAGAGTAATTTTCCACTGTACCACCCAACTCTTCTGTTAAATTTACTTTCAAACTGTGATAACAGTCTATCAGAAACTGTTTCAATCACAGTTATAATACTATATAATATATATAATTATAATAAATAGTAATATTATTTATAAAATCCTTCAAGAAGTGGCTGGACATCTTTCCCAGCACACTGCACATCTGGAGCCTTTGTCATCTTGAGCACTGAGCAGCTCTGGGAACTTTCTTTCCCCAGGAAGTCCTGACAGCTACAAGCATTTCTACTGTGCAGCACATGAACCAGGTGACTGCTGCTCCTAGAGGGATGCTCCTGATTGTCTGGTGTCCTGCATCCAAGGGTGACCAGTACCAGATGTTTCTGATCGAGAAATCCAGAAACGGAAGAACAACCACATGGAAAAGGATTTTCCCCCTAACTTTCATACATTAGAACAGTGATTCCCATCCTTTCCCTAAGGTTTTCATTTCCACTGCCTCTACTTCTGTGCTCCCAGCCAGGCCAATTCCTCTTTGCCTCCTGAAAGTCTCCTTCCTACAGCCTCAGGTGCCAGCCCTTTTCCTCTCAGTGCCTTCCCATTTCTCCACGACTTTGCTACTTTGCTGCTCTTTCCCACGTTAGCATTTCTCATCAGAGACCCACTGGGACTGCCCCAAAAATCACAGAAGATATTCTCAGACTCAGGTTCACATAAAGTTCACAGTCACTTTTGGATTCCTACTCAGCTCATTGCCTCTGGGAGATCCTGTAGCAAAAAGCTTCATTGGATAATCATGCAACGCATACAAAAATCTTGTGACAATTTTAAATATTGCCTGATGATTTCATTACATGAGGACACAGGGTAAACAGGAGCCAATTTCGTTTTATAAATAGCATCTGTAAGTGCTCTGTCATGAGAAGGGGAAAAAAAAAAAACAAAAAAACATTTGTAATCATCCCAGAATATTTAAAATGGTAATATTATCTCATGGAAGCCTTGGTGTGAGCTTTATTTTCTGAACTGATAAGATAATGCCTTCTTATTTTTAACAAGATAGTTTTTCATTAAGATTAATTTAAGATGTTTTTAAATACAGCCACAGCTCTGCTGTTCTGGGGCAGGATCACTAGGATCACTTTCCTAGAACAGTCTAACTTTCTGCAGCCTTTTCACAGTGCTGGAGTTGCTGAGAACAAAGCATAGGGAACTGCTTTTCACTACTTTCTCTGTTTTATCTCCTAAACACCAAGGACAATTAATAAGCCCTTGAAATAGAGATGAATAAAGCCCTCTGCTTTGTGCCTCTAGGCGCACACAGGAAAGGAGCCCCAGGACCATGTTGCACCACACCAAGAAGCCCTGCTGCAGTCCTGTGCACTCCTCTGCAGAACCATGATCCACCAGATCCAGCACCTCTCTCCAAATAGGGATGTCAGGAGGTTTATATAAGGTCAGCAGACCCCACAAAATGAAAACGTCCTCTGGAAGAATGGTAGGAGGAGCTTTTGCAAGGGAGAGAAAAGGAGATTGAGCAATACATAGCAATGGAGCTTGGAATTTTTTAATTATATAGGTGCCAAGGAGAACAAATAATGAAAGACACGTGACACAGGTAAGATGTAAGATGCTGCGTGTTTGGCCCAAATACAGCCCAGTGTTCCCCACTTGAGAGTGGCACACAAGGCTGCTGATGTGTCCCAGCACAGATGCCAGTTTGTGTAGGACAGATCTGAGATTTACATCTGATAGACTATGGGCATTTGTGAAAATAAAATTCAAAGGGAAAGAAATGACATCATCACCAAACCCAGATTCTGTGCAATTGCAAAATGACCTGCTGCTTAAGTGTGGTACAGAATCCTGTGGCTACTGCAATACCCTGCTCTCAAAACAGTTACTAAGTCCCTTCTGGCTCCCTACAGGCAGCAACAAGTCCAAACTCACTTTCATATCAGCCCTGTTATTTCTAAAAGAAAAAGGAAATTGTTAAGCTGTTGTTAACAATGCTGCTAAAGTTTTTCTATAACACATCAGAATGCACTTTGCCAAAACAATCCTCCTTAATATGTTCAGAGTTTAAGTGTTCAGTCAACACATCAGTGATGCAACAAGTAGAAGGACATGTCCTTCTGCTTATATAACTAAGAAAATGCAAAACAAATATGTCAGGTTTTTCGAGGATTTAAACAAAACCACATTTACGTACAGATCATAGAGTCGTAGAGTCATTAAGGTTGGAAAAGATCACTAAGGTCATCAAATCCAGCCACCAACCCATCCCCACTGTGCCGACTGACCACATCCCTCAGTGCCACATCTCCGTGGTTCCTGAACAGCTCCAGGGATGGTAAATCCACCACCTCCCCAGGCAACTTTATTAAGCCTTTCTTAAAACCATAGCAGGCAATTTCAAAGCTCTTTTTCTTACTGAGCAGAATTCTCACTGTTATCTTTGATGTCCTCTCTCTCTTTTATTGAATAGCATGTACACACTGAGCAATGCCAGCAGCTGGGCTATGCCTCAGAACTCCCTGAGCTGTGTCCTCTACAACAATCCGTGACTGCCTCTGGAGCTGCCAAGGCAGGACTGGAAATGTTATAAAAGCACTGACCAGAACTGTTGTTGATTTTTTAGGTGAAAATTGGAGCAGGGATAAAGGGTGGAAGGCAGTCAACAGGCAGAGAACGTGCGGAATCAATTTTCCTTTTCACTGAAGAGCTGGATCCTTAAAGAGATAGCAAAAAGGAACAAATAACATTATTCCAGTGGAAGCTGATGAACTACCAAGGCAGACTGCTGAGGGGCAGACACCAAGGTTCTTCTGTCTCTGCTTTAAGCCCCACTTCTCCACCTTGTGAACCTCTGTGACCCCGAGCCTTACACATTGAGTCTGTTTCTCTTGTATTTCTTTCGCTATGTGTGACTGACACACATCACCACAGAGTATCACAGATCTGCCTTTGATATATTTAGCAGCTGCTGTGAGATGCAGCGTGGGAGCTGAGGACTGTACATTCCCCATCACAACAGGAGGTGCTTATTAAGGGAAGAATGCTGAAATCCCTTACATCCTGTAGCGTTCGTGTCATCTATAATGCCCATGGTATTCAAATACCAGACATCAGTGCTCAAGTGCTTGTGAAGTATGCTTTGATAGCGGAGAGAGGATGGTCAGAAGGAATATAATGTCACCTTCCCAGTAACCTTCTCTATATTTGGATACTGTCTGTTGCAAAGCTGAATCACAAAATGCTTCGCCCTCTGACACGCAGTACAGAACATGATTACAATACTGTCTGTGATAATAGTGGCTGACTAAGACAGCAAGCATGGGAGGCACTTGAGAAGAAGTTAGAGGCTGGATAAAAGTCAGTAAAAGCATGCTGTCAGTTCCCTTTTGCCTTTTGTTTCCTACAACATTATCACATCAATCCGTGTGATGGAGAGCTCTATCTTCTTGCCAAGTCAGAAAGAATAAATGATTTGTTTGCTTAATGAGTATGGGCCAATTTTTCTCACAAAGGCAAACGTGATGGAAAGCAAATAATTCCCTCTCACAAAGGTAAGACAAGAATGGAGCTGGGACCTGGGTCCTCAACCCCATGGTAAAAAAAACACAGCAAAAAGAAGTTGCTACTGTGTGTATGGCAAGAGATACCAGTCCCACTCAATCAGATGGCATTTTATTTGTCTTGATTGTTTATCTGCATTACTGTGTCACCTCAGAGTCCAGGTTGGACACAAAATCCTACCTTGTCTCTATGCTTGATAGCTGACAGCTGGAGGGAGTTTAGCAGGTAAACTATACCAAGAATGAAGAAACTTTTGGATGGAGCTCTGGAGAGCTGTACTCCCTGCCTCACCCACCACCACTACTCAGACCACATTAAGAAAATGCTGTGTTTTTTTGCCATATTGTGTGCCTAGCTTCCCTATATGGGAAGCAACTGCATTTTGGTCACGCAAGGAGTGCATATCTGTTCTTACAGCAGGATGTGCCTCATCAGAAAATGGGCAGTTCAAGCCAGTTTCACTATATATGTGACTGTTTATATATGTACTCTTTGGTGGAGAATGACTGTGCTTGGTCACACAACAGAAACACGTCTGGTGAGGCCTGGTCCTGAGAATCCTATCCTGTATAAAGGGTACAGTGAGCAAGTAACTTTGAGCCAAAGGAGAATGTCAAGAAAGGATGTGATTTTTTGATTCCCATCAGATTTAGCGATGTTTTCATTTCACAGATAAGAACAGTTTTGCATGAAGAATGCCACAGCAGCAATAAAGTAAACATGCCTTTCTGGAATTACTTTTAAGCTTTTCCCCGTTCACTTGACTGTACATGAAAGAATTTGGGTTACTGAATATTTTAAGTAGGCTGTTTGTTGCTGAAATTTCAAAAATGTAATAATGTTCTAGTTGAAAAAGAGCTATCTTTTCCACACAGAAAACCTTTAAATAAACACACAGTTACAATGTTTTGCATTTTCATAATGTTTCTGCTTCTTTATGTCAGCACCTTAAATCTTAACAAGTAACCTTAATAAATGATGTCAGACATCTCCAGTGACATGAAATGGTCTGTTCAAATGAGAGTACAGAACCTAGAATGCCAAAATGCCAGCAACCACTTTAACAGGGAATTGTTTCAAACAAACAAAACCAAAACCAAAACCTAAAAACCTACCTGTCCAAACTAGAAGTTTAAATGCATTTTTTATCTTGCAGATATTTAATGAAAATCTTTGAACCTGTGATCATTTCAAAAGGTTTTACCCAGTGCCAGTAGAAATGAACACAAGTAGAATAGCATGGGACAAGGCAGAGGGTAAATGCTGGATAATTCCATGAAGACAGAGCGTAAGCACAATCAAGCAACTTTTGCAGTGCTGTAAAGGTTTGAGGAACCTTGACAGCCACATTAATGGATCTGTATTTTATCACAGTGATATCTATCTACAGAAGCATTGTACACACTAGTCAATAACTTTATGGGGACATGCATGAGGCTGGACTGGTAAGAAAGGCACACTGATATTCTCACCAGTGTGGTGTTCTTGAAACTTACTGTGAATCATGCTAGCTCCTCTAATTTCTGGCTATTTCTCTCTGTTTCTCTTTCCTAACATTTCAGTAGTCAAACTGAATATATTAAAATGTTGTTAGAAAAGCAAGAATTTATTTATGAATATGCTGGACAGTACCATATTTCTCTACCACTTCTATTATGAAAAAAAGAAAAAACACATATATTTGCTCTGAAATAAATTCTTAAGACTACAGTGAACAACCAGAAATTTTGCTGTGCAAAGTCCCCATCTCTGAAAGCAGAACTGAAAGGTTTCTTGTTTCAATAAATACTTTAGGCATTTTTTCCATTAGAGAGGTTGATTCATGGAAAAAATGCCTTCTAAGGACTTGCAAAACAAATCATCTCATATCTAAAACATAAGAAAAGTTTGCAAATGTTTGGCATAAATAGTTGGAGCATTTGGTTACAAGAAAGGAGATTTCAAAGCTCTGTCTTTAGCCCAGAGTTCTTTTAAAGACTCATGTACCTTAGAGGCTATGTTATGCTTTAGACCATTAACAGACGCTCTGTTTTCTCTTGTTCAGTTCAGGAAATTATTTAATCATCTTAGCCCCTTTCAACCAAACTTTCTCCTCCCCCAACCCTCCCCCCACAAAAAACATCCAGTGCTATACACCACCAAGACAGATATCCATGCAGTATTGACTTTATTTATAAAGAATAGTTTGGACAAGAATGTCACATTCCTTTAAAAAGTTTAAATTAACTAACCAACAGGTGAAAACTGCACAGGTGGTGCTATTTACATAAGATAATGTCCATCTTCCTTCCCAAAACTTAAACAAAGCCAATCTCACTCTGAAGGAAAAACAACAGAATACATAAGCACACTGATTTCTAGCAGTTATCTTGCAAATAGCAGCCTGTCTCTTGTAAATAGCAGTCAAGTCTCTCGTATTTACTGAAATTACCTTTTCCTTGTAAACGCTATGAAATTTGCTCTTTGGCACAGCCATATTCATGTCATCATTTCAAGACTGATACTGTAAAGGCTTCAGGCACCTAATGGCATTTCATCAATATAAAATCAATGATACTCTCATTGGTGTATCCAGCAAGAAAGACTGCCCAAATATTAGACACCTTCTGGAAATGTCTATACTTACCCTTCCTGCATCCAGACTGAATGAAGTTTACACAGATTCTATAAAAATAAACACGAAATCTGAAACTTAGAGAATACTTGCAAAAACCTAGACAAGGATTGTGATCACTGACTTCACATATAGAGAGCACAAAAATACTGTGATGCCCGGTGCCTTTCTAGAACATGCTCTTGTATGGCCACCTAAATTCCTCAGATCCATAGTCTGTATTTTCTCACTTTTTTAGTGCACCTTGGCAAGAAAATATCCCCAGTAAGTGTATTAGGAAAGTTTCAGAACCATCTGATCCACTGTCTTGAATGCACTGGGCCTACCTTGAAGCTTGTAGTCAGTGCAAGAATTTAGTCAGAAAACAAAAACATCAGTGTTCTAGATGTAAAAATCACTTGCAGGTAAATCTCACCATTTGGTGTTCTCAGTTGTGCCAAGCAGTTTCGTTTTTATGTTTAAACGTTCAGATTTCATTGTCAAATTTATTTTCCTGGCTCTTCTTTATGCTATGAAATTCAGACGTGATTATGCTGCCATCCCAAGATTCCCGTATACTAAAACTATCCAGTTGGCATCTGTTACAAAAAAATAAGACTCCAACTGGGCTCCCATTCTTTAAGAATTATACTTTACATATCTTCATTAAAAAGCCTACCTGGATCAATTAAGAGCAATATTCTACAAGACTGTAACAATTCCTGTTGCCTTGTGCCAACTGTTAGATAAATAAGACTTGTAAAACAAAATCAAAATCTGTTCCTACATTTACGTTTCCTATTTCTGGAATGGACACAAGTTTTCTAAAACTCTTGCTTATCAACTTGCGCGTGGTCTTTTTTGTGTCAGAAGAAATGCATTCATTGATTTCCCTTCTGATTGAAATTTTTTGCTGCCACGAGGAATAATGAGTTTCTCTGTCCTTCCCAGGAATCAAGAATTACCTCCGTCAGGCGATTAAATTAGAAAATCCACTTACAGTGCTTGGAAATAAGAGGACAAATTGATTCTAATAGACAATGGCAAGTCCTGTTTCTCCTCAGAAAGCACAGCCTCTCAAAAGCCATTTCATGAGATGCTGGCAATTAGTCTCCTGTATCATTCTTCTTCTTCCTCTTCTTCTTCTTCTTCTTTTTTTTCCCTAGTTATTCAGGAAAAGTGTCTAGTTTCTATTAAATATGTCGTCCAGTCAGGAAGAAAAGTGGCCTGTCCTCTTTTGCGTTGGCAGTCTGGAATTCATCCCTCAATCGAAACTGCCATTCATCTTCCAGCTCCAGCCGGACAACAGTCTGGCGAAGAGAATTCCGGTCTTGACAAATAACACACAGGGTGGCACCTAAGTAAACAGTCAGTAAGAAACCCATGTGAGTATCAGCCTTGTTCTCAAATCGCCCATCTCCCACCACCTCTTAGCAAGAGGAATTTCCACCACTTCCAAAACAGGAGCTACAGATATTCTTGAGTGAAAACTAAGACATTTAGGTTTTTTGGAGAGTTATCTTCAGTTCCCTGTTTATCAGGGTCTTCTTCTGTAACCTGGGATATCTAGTATTCATCTAGTACACAGGATTAGCAATACATTCCTTCTCTTTGGAGAAAGAAAGATCAAATCTGTCAAGTCAAAGAGGGTGGTGACAGAAAACAAAGTAATACCTTACATCCATTACTGTTCTAGCCCTGATAGAACATTACTTTGTTAAGTGAAACCCTCACTGAACAAAACACACCACAAGCCAATCCCCACAATAGCTAATTAAGCTCTGTGTGTTTTGCTGACCAGAAATGATCTAATATGAACTGTTTTGACTGGCATGCTGATACTATTTCAACACATATACACACATGATTTCCTGGCTCTTGAAAAAAGTGCTCAGTCAAGAGGAAATCACCTCACCTGCTCTCATTACTCTGCAAAAGAGACAGTGAGATAGAAGGAGATGCCCAAGACAGAAACAGCTGAGAATACAATAAAAGTAAAGAGAGTCAAGTGGTGTTTAATGCTTAACTGACTGATTAGAAGGTCAACTAAACTGCCAAGGGAAACAGGGAACTCTTGAATCAAATACACTTTGTGCTACACACTGCAAAAATCATCTGATTTGTGCAGGCTTCTTGTCACTCGAAAAAAATGCCGAGTAACTTTGAATGGAAGCAGTCCTTTTATACTTCAAATGTGGACATTGCTCCAGAATGCAAATAGACACAGGGACTCACGTGGCTTCAGTAGCACATGCAGGTAAAGCATTGTGTACCCTAATCTGTGCTACAGATACCTATACAAAACTGCATTAACTACAAAAAAGAACATGGCAGTTCATAACTTCTGTTTTAAGAAGGCAGTGGCAGTGGTGTTTATACTCCAGTGACAGATGTAGCTGAGTGAAACAAATCCCCAGAGCACTGAATCTCTACAACAGCAGCAGAACAATCCAAAAGAAGTTGCAATACAGACAGAAGTGATTTGTCTCCAGTGCTGTCCATGATCATATGCACTATGTGGAGAAACTGGATACTAAGAATAACTTTTAATGATAGCATTTATATTTCCAGGAACAGCAAACAGATTCTGATGGAGTCTTATCATCATGCATTTTTTCTTGACAACTGAAAAAACATCACTTGCAAGAACACAATGGGTGAACGTTTCATACATAATCATTTTCAAATATAAGGTAACAATTTATGTGTTTACACTATGCATAGCAGTGTGGACCAAACGTTGTTTCCCTGTCTGCAGAACTCTTAACACTGTTATGGATGAATCATCAAATATCAGAGATGGTAGGGCATATAAACACAAATATAAATACACACATGTGCATGGACAGTTTTTCACATAACATTCAAAATCAATGGTGCTTTCCCCCTTTTGATCCCAGATTTCCAGTGACCATGTCATATAATTCCCTGTAATAAAACAGTTGAGGCTCACCTTTAAGAAAATGGAACTTCTTCAAAAAGCTAGCTACAACAAAGGAGTCACAGAGGTACAGCAGGAGACCACTGAATGTCAAACCAGAGGAACTGATATTCAGAGAGTGAGGCCGTGAACTCACATAGCAAACTGCAATCTGATTGGGAGGGGATAAGAAACATAGAAATTAGCTTTCTTCAGGCTTCTTCACATCAACCTGACAGTATTTGCACCTGATCCACCTTCAGACTTGCTTTCCAACTCCAAACATTATGATCATTACTGTTCCTTTGTAACAATTCCTCTACTTATTAAAAAGCAATCTAAAAGCAGTATCTGTAACTATTCATTAGTCATAATTACTCATTACTACTATAATCATGAGGTTTAGATATGAATGGTTTGAAAGCTGCAGTAATGATGGCTCTCCACATCCATAACTCTGTGACCTATGCAGCACAGTTTATCTACACAAGCATAAATATAGTAACTGCACAGTCTGACACAAGAAAAACCCTATAGAAAGGTCTAATGCCATTTACATCACAAAAGGATTAAAAAATCAGTATAGTTGTGCATCTACATAATTGCATGAAGTTTCCTACTGTCTAATTGCTTTTTCTATTATTAATCTCCTATTCCAGTGGGAACTAGGAGTATTTATAGCATCCTTTCAGGTTTTGTAAATTTCAGGTTAAGGAATCCTCTACATATAACTGGACTTCCGAAGTGCCTTTCTACTCACTTGGGGCAGACGCACATCCAGCCGAAATCAGCTTGATTCAGTGGAGGAAGGTTGACTCACAGCAAGAGAAACTGGCGCAAGATTTCTCTATTTATACATAGTGTAGATGCAATAATTCCTTCAACCCTGCTGTATCATATACTAGCTCAGGTAACAATTCCCAAACTGAATTTAACTGAAAGGATGCAGTGGATGAAGGCACTAACAGCACAGTGCCCTTCCATGGATTTTGTTTTTTCAGGCATGATGGGAAGCTCAGCCAGAAAGGACTGGAATCAATCATAGAATCACTCAGGTTGGAAAAGACTTTAAAGATCATTGAGTCCAACCACAGCCTAACCATACTACCCTAACTCTAACAACCCTCTGCTAAATCATGTCCCCAAGCAAGAAAGACAGAGATCAAAATGTTCTGGAAGCAGCACAGATTGGAAGGTCATTACACAGCTGTTTTGGTAAAGAAGTTAAGTTAGTAAATGCAGCAAGACTGATTTTCATTTAGTATTTAAGTCAAGTGAAAAGATAAAAATAGATTAGTGAAAATCAGCTCCTTACTATCGCACTTCTACATGACCTACATTTGTATTTAAAAATAACCTTGGCTTTAGGTCCAAAGCCACCGGGGAGAGCCAACGGATCTTAAATGCTGATGTCAGCCTCTCCCACTCTGACTGTGTATCTTGGTATTTGCTGCTCTGACTCAGCTTGTCAGTTAAAAGTGGACAAAAACTTTTGTATTTCGAAGTGCTTTTTAAGGACTAGTTAGTGTTTGTAAAACTCTTGTGGAAGATATTTGATGTAGGAAGGACCAAATTACAATGGACTGGGAAAACACTTCTTAAAAAAAAAGTGTTCTATGTAAGTTAAAAATCTAATACCACTCACCAATTCTATTGGACAACTCTGATATTGCTCTCCATGTACTTTATTTGTAGTTTCTCCCAATATCTCTATAAGACCAATTTAACACCACAGGGTTCTAATATCTGTTAATTTGAAGGCTGTGTTCTGAAGGCATCCATCAACAAACTCATCCAAAACATAGGCAATACATTCCTAAAGCAAAATAAAGATTTCTTTGTTTCATACCTGCGGTCCTAAGTTGAGGTAACAGTCAACAGAGAGCACTGGATGTCTATAATTCTTCAGTGAGAGAGGGAAGAAGCGATGGCTGTGATACTGGAGGTATTTTTCTAGGAGTAACTGGGCAGGTGCTGCCAAGAAGGTATGCTTGCTGTCAGGAGCACAAATGTATTGAGCAGGTGAGATTGAAACTGGAATGTCAGATACCTATGAGGAAAAAATATTTCTGGCACAGATCAATCCTGATCAATCACATTGCATTTATCTGAATTCTGGTTTGTACAAAACACATCTCAACCCAAAAATCTAAGACTTATACAAGAATAGTCATTCAGACAAACGTATCTGCTACTAAAAATGTTGAGAGATTCAAATAACTATATTTGTAGTTACAGAGACTTAGAGTTTTCTTCTTTGATACCAAAGTACTCCTGAATATGAAATCATTTGAAGATGAGTAATCAATACTTTACACTTACAGTGAATGGTTATCTTTACTGTAAAATGTTATTTGGGGTAATTTTGAAAATTGGATTTTAGAAAAAAAAGAAGCAAACGTATCCCATTACTGGCATCTGAACCATTAATATCTCAGCTCTCCTGGTTACAGGGTACGAAAGGGAAAACGAAATTTTAACAAGGAAGAAGAAGTCTCAGTTCCCACCTTGGACTTAATGTGGAAGGATCTTTGTCCTCCTACTGCAATTTGCTTTTTCATGACACTGAAGTGATTGAACCGACAAATAAGAAGGCCAGCACTGTGGACACGCAAGTTGAAGTCAACATCATCACAGGTAAATCTAGGGAGAATAAAATCACAGCACTTCAGAGGAAAGTTTCTCATCACAGACTAACAAGTATAAGCACTCAGGGTCTTTGATCAATACCATATGAAGGAGAGCTAACAAACATACCAACACTTCATTTAGTAGTAATCAGTCAGGGAAAGAGACTTCAGCTTTGAAATAAGTGAGGTCAGTAGCAATAACCAGAATGAATTCAAAAAGATCAGAATGAGGGAGGGAACCATTAGGGAATGAAATAACCAGAAACGCAGGGGAAAGCAGAAAGAGGAAGGTACCAAAATGCCAGGGAAATGACCCAGGAGTTAAAAACATTTCTTTGCCTCTTAGTACAATAGTGCAGTCATGGAGAAAATATACACAAATATTTCCTTGACCTAAAAAAGGTCAATGAAATTAATTCCTTTGACTTCCAAGGAAATGGAAAAGGCCCTACATTTGATCTGTCAAATGCAAAGAAGTCTGCCTAATCATTTTTCCTTTAGAATAGAAATATCTGTTGTTGACAATAGAACAAAGGGCAATGGGCACAAGCTAAAACACAGGAAGTTCCATGCAAACCTGAGGAAAAATCTCTTTGCTGTGAGGGTGACAGAGCACTGGAACAGGCTGCCCAGACAGTCTCCTTCTCTGGGGATACTGAAGAACCTTTTGGATGCTTTCCTGTGTAACCTACTGCAGGGAACTTGCTATAGCAGGGGGTTGGACTCAATGATGTCCAGATGTCTCCTTCAATCCCTGCAATTCTGTGATATCCAGTAATTTTGTTTTATACTCCCCTACAGAAATAATGCAATTTTACGTAAGTAGAGAAAAAATTATTTGAAGACAAAGACCCTTTTCTTAATCCAACAGAACTTCTGGAACAGAGAAATAAAGTAAGCAGAATGAGGCCAAACATCCTTGAGCTGAATTTGACCTATTTCAACAATAAGACGGAACAGAAGGTAAACTTCTAAAGCTGACAACATTTAAATCCTCTGGCCTTTGGAAAATTCAGCCTCAGTTCTCCATTTGGAATGCAGATTTGTACAGCAAACAGGATGATGTGCAGAGCTGTGGAATTAACATCCAAGGCTTGGATTTAAAACAGCGAAGTATTTACTGCAACAACAGACATCAGTAAGAAAAACGATATTTTATTGTATGTTTTGAAAACCCTCTTTGATTTTAGCAATATTTATGTGGATACTTGTTATCCACATATCCCAGTGTCTCTGTGTTTTAAAATATACCTTTTTCATTGCTAGCTCAGGCTTGGACTGTCACGTAATGCTTCAACCTCAACAGCACCCACATAAAGCAATATGGATTAAAGACACAGGCAGGAAATGGATTATGTGGTCTGGCATTCCTGACCTTTTAGCATTGCTGCCCATGCTTGTATCATTTTATTTTATTGCACTGTCGTTTTCTTCATTAGCAGTTCATAATGCTTCATAAGATAATACCACTGGACTGCTTGGGAGCAGTGTTCTGTATCAGAAGATGAACAGGAGCAAATTTAAAATGCTCTTTTAGTGTCAGATTGATAATGATAGGAATTTAGGTCATCTGTTTATCCAGACTAATGAAAGTAGAAGAGCTTCCACTCAGTTAGAAATAAATTTGGACTTCAGGAGACATCTTCCTGAGAAATACAGTAGAGTTTTGCTGTGCATTTTAGATGACCTGGGCTATCCCAAATAGCTTAAAGAAAAATAAATATTTTAGATTTCCTGTAATACGTGTCAACCCCATGTGGATATATTGTGCACACTGAAGTGCCTAAAGGCTCACTTTAGACTGAGGAATCCCACCTCTGACAATAGCTACTTCATTCTGTTGTGATAAATGCTTGTTTCTCAGAACCAATACCCCAGGGTTTTTCAAGTAAATCAGTGAATGTCTGTGATGTGCTGCACCTAGTGAATGCAGTTCTGGTAACCGTGGTGATACTGTTCATGGTAGTATTTTAATTTGAAATACTCTATGTGATATAAATAAAAAGAAAAATGGGAGTTCTGTGGCAGCAGAATGTGAGAAATAATCACTAATGTTGATGTTCATTTATTGCTTTCTTCTGATTTGGCTGATAAAATAAGTGGAATAGAATAGGAATAGGAATAGGAATAGGAATAGGAATAGGAATAGGAATAGGAATAGGAATAGGAATAGGAATAGGAATAGGAATAGGAATAGGAATAGGAAGAGGAAGAGGATAGTTCAGTTGGAAGGGGCATGCAAAGATTATCCAATCCAGCTGTCTGACCACTTCAGGATTAACCAAAAGTTAAACTATACTAAATTATACTAAATGTCTCGTGAACACTGACAGGCATGACTATCTTGCTAAGAAACCTGTTCCAATGTTTGACCATCCTCATGGGAAAGAAATTTGTCTTAATATCTATTCTGATCTATATTATGCTCCTCAGCATAAAAACAAGCAAACAAACAAACAAAATCAAACAGCTGTATCTCTGTATCTCAGTTCCATCTCAGAACAAGACTTAGTTATGCACCATTCACCCACAAAGCCATGATTTCCTTTGGAAAAGTCCAAGTTGGCAGGAAGAGAAATATGGTGTTACCAGAAGGCCACTTGGATAAAACTGGGAGGCCTGCATTACAGTACACATCACTTAATGCATCTACTCCAACTCAAATGACTGCTTCTTTGAAACTGTGGGGATTAATGTCTTTTTTTAACTATTGGTAATGTGGGAAGGATTTGAATGTTCAAAAAGAAAACAAAACCCGTTTGTGCTCCATTAATAACCTCCTAAAAATCCAGCAATAGTGTATGTAAAATTTATTTGGTTCATTATGTCTTTTGAAAGACGTTACAGATTCACTTACCTGTTCTGGTTGTATTGGACATTCTGTGTCAGATCAACATTTAGCATAATGAAATCATGTACGTGGCAACACGAGAATGGTTCCTTGATCTCAGAAGTGTTTGTTTTACTGGACCATTTTCTCATCCCAATTAAAGCATAGTGAGTGACATTAGGAGTTGCTTCAATACGTTGCAGAATGTGCTTCAATGAAACATTCCTTTCAGTCCATGTATAGTCACTACAGCAATTAGGAAAATGTGTTGAAATATAGAGAGAATAATTAGAATCTTATTCGGCTGAACAATAGTTCTCAAGTCCATAGTAGTTACCAGGTAGATAGCTTCAACGTTGTACTGCTTTATTGCAATTTTTCACTTCCCATTTCAGGGTAGACTCAAAATTTAAAACTATCTAGTGCTTATGTGGTGGGAGACTGATGTGTCAGGTCAGAAATTTACCTTAGGTCTTTCAAAGTATTCACTCAGATTTCCAGATTTTTAAAGTTACCTAGATAATGTTGCAGTGTACCTGGATAATGATCACTGCAGGGTTGCTGACTTTGTGCCAGAACTTAAGTGTGCAAGCTCGTCCTAATCTACCTCTCAAATCCATAAACCTCAAAGCTTTCAGTGAGCGTTTTTCTTTTCGAAGGTTTGCTATAACTCCTGCATTGCCATCATTCTGGGAATAGACAAAGACACGTAGAACAAATAATGTTCTAAGGTTATGGAAATAAAAATACTGTTTGAAGACCTGGTGTATTGAAAGAGCCACACAGAGTGAAACTGACAAACGATCCAGCAGAAAGCAGTTGCCTGATTTGCACAGAAATGTCTTTCAGCTTCCTTAGAAAAATCCTACTGAAAACGTACACATGAATGGCTGTGTTTGCTCAGTGTATGAAGGACTGTTTTCAGAACTTGAAATCTGCAGTTCTAGTTTGAACCAGAGCAAGGCACTTAAATCCTCAGGGGACAGAAAAGCAAAACAAGCAGTAAACATTGTGGAAAACAATTTTTCAAATGACAAATATTATGCTCTGCTTGTACAGGGTAAAAGTAGTATATGAAATGTCATTTTAAAACTGATATGCTGTGAAAGCTTAAAAGAGATCAGCTGAAAGAGCAAGAGGTCTTCTATTTACCTTTTCCTGTCTCCTGAACAATCGACTTCTACTGCATTCCACATAACACAGGAGTCATCTGAAATGACAATGAAAGGCCAAATGTCCTGCGGCTTTATGCCCAGCTCCTCCTGCCGATTTCGTTCTAGCTCCAAGTTATGATAAGACAGCTCTTTGATCAGGA
Organism: Lagopus muta; assembly: GCF_023343835.1. NCBI lineage: Eukaryota > Metazoa > Chordata > Aves > Galliformes > Phasianidae > Lagopus > Lagopus muta. Next base: position 13,674,859 of record NC_064434.1, read on the forward strand.
AGTGTGCCGCACCTGAAACCAAGGACATAATCTATAAGATGAAAAGTAGGGGCAGAAGTTGTTTGCTTTTAACTTGAAATCCTTTAGAAGAGAATATTTCTGGACCCCAGGATATGACTCACTCTGAAGGCTTCAATGTCCTAACACTCCCCAGAGCCAACATAGTGTATCTGTGGCCAAGATAATGACTGACAGAAACCCACTGGAAAGCATGCAAAATAAAGCCTGATCTCTGTGCTAAGATTTCTTAATATGTGAAGGGTTGAGTGACTGATCATTTTAACCTGACAGACAGTGCTTCAACTATTGTAGTGTAAACTAGAAATGTGGGTTAACATTAACTGAATGACATGGGAGTGATTTCTCTTGATTCTCTATTCTCAGTGATCGTCACTACTGCTGTCTACAAATTGCATCACTAATGCGAGGTGCTGAATACTTCACAGATATTATATTAACAGAATCTACCCAAGAGATGTATCTGACTGGTATGCTCATTAATCTTTACCCATCTCATTTCTCCCACACACACCTGAAGCTGTAATAGAGGGCTTCCAGTCTCATGAACTCAGTTGTTTCACTTCCATGAAATGCAGCAGTTACCTCCTCTACCAGAAAGTGTGAGCACAATTCAGTTGAGCAAACAGAAGCATCTAGCAATATTTGGTACCTGAGTATCTCTGGGTACCTGAGATTCCTATGCAGAATTAGCTGGAAATAGCATGCAACTTAGTTCTAGAAGGCAGAGTAGGTAATTCCATCTGAATTAACTACCCTCATTTCTATTTAAAATCAAGAGAGAAGAAAAAGTATTTTCATGTGATTCATCTAGCTTGTTCTAGGTGATCTGGATTAAGTGAACTGCACCGAAGACTGTTACACAGACTGTTACACAAGACTGTCTTCAAAGAGAATCCAGATCATCAGATATGGTAGCTATAATATCCATATCTGTATCTACATATATCTACATTTCAATTTGAATAGCACCACCTCAAGGGCCCAAGTCACATGTCCATATTTTTTTATGTCACACTTCATGTCACACTTACCCACTCCTGCACTGTTGAAAATGCTTGGAAGAACAAGCATAATGTGGTTGGGCCAGTACTTTTTATATATGGCCATTTCGTATTCCTTGACAACTAAAACATGCAGATGACTGGCTCCATCCATTGCATGATATAAATTGAAAAGCCCATGTTCATGGCGCCCAGTGGTGGGAGTAAAAGTGGGGCTTTTTATGAAATCTTCACTCTGTAAGTGAATCGAAGATAAGTTTCTTTATTAAGCTGGATAATGTTTAAACAAGAACCAGGTCCATCAACAGAGCAAATTGGTTTAAGTTTCACTACATTGCTACATTTAAAATCAGCTTAATGGGAAAATAAACAAGTTTTATAAGAGTTGGAAAAAAAAGAAAACTCCATCTACTAACTTATCTATCTGGTGAGACAGTGGTGAATTGGATAGGACTGGTAATTTTTACTGCCAACTACTCATGGACCTTGAGGCTAGATCTGGAAAAGGGTTCAGATCTGTATGACAGAACATGGTAAGAAACATATTAGTCCAAAACTGTAATATAAGTCTTCTGACTGGCTATCATTCTACAAGTGTATCCTGCAATTCTTTGGATAGTCTTAAAGCCTTGGCAAAGATTCTTTGTTTTTAAGAAATCATCTGAGCACTTATGCATAATAAGATTGAAAATCCATTGCCTTTCTTTACAGTAAAAATTGCTTCCTTACAGTCGGTAAACTGTATGACAAACAAAACCACATCTCTGAGGCCAGTTGCTGAAACTGTTCTCGCTTTAACGCCTTAAACCCATAACCAAAAAACTTTAACCTCAGATAAGAATGTAAATGTGAAAAAAAACCAGCCTTGGTAATGAGAAAAAACTTATCAGTTGCTTGACAATTTTGTTTCATGTCTCTCTTTCTGGGAGAAAATACAAGCCTGTGTTAGGTCCTTATCATCTCTTGACAGCACGATCAGAAATGTAAAGAATCCTACAACGAATCTTAAAGATGGTTGTGTCTCTCTCCTATATATGGCCACAAATATAATAATTCATCTACCTTATCTGTGACTAGTGGCAGCCTCATGCTTTCCAGTTGTCTTCCTGGTTGGCTAAAGACAAAATGATGCTCCTTTGACTTTGGAATGATAAAATGAAGCTGGATCTCTTCTCCCAGCATGGAATAGGAAAAGGCAAATGCATGCAGAGTGGACTCATAAAGCTGAGGATGGGAAAAATAGGATAATTCCAGTGGTTAGTGTCAAAATTATTTCCTATGAGGTCTCCCTGTGGTGAATATGCATTCATAACATTACCAAGCACATAATGTTCCTCTGAAGGCCCCAGATTACATGAGGAACAGAAACTCTATAGTCCCCAGGTCTGATGTCTAGTCAAGGCAGGCAAACCTCAAGACATAATAAAATCCAACAATCAGCTCTTTCTTTAATCTACACAAACAAATTGTAAGTCAATTTAGCTACAGTGAATAAACACAAAACTGTGTTTGGGTTGTGTCTGCTTCAATATCTGATCTAAATATTAATGTCTGGAAATTTTTACCTGGTATCTGGGATTGAAACCCATATACTGATGGCACTGTTCACAGTGATGGTAGGTGTTATACGCTGCATACTTGGATAATCTCATTCTAGTTGTTTGACGGTGGGTGTACATATCCTCCTGCCTTCTGCTAATGGGTCTGTCTATTAAAAACAGAAACAAAATGTATGTAACATATATGGGCATATATAACATATATAACATATATAACATATATAAGGCCAGAATGTATTCCTTTGTGACAAATTGTTTCTGTCACTTAAATAAAGAACGATGGCAGGATTAAACACATGCAAAACAAGGTAGAATTTCATTCTGAGCATTGTAGTGGTAAGTCCATAAACTTGCTGAGGTTGCAATATTTCCCTTTGATTGGGTTATTAAAGGCAATCTTAAACAGCATTTTCCCCACCATCAGTCCCTAAGCATTGCCATGCATAAGTAGGTGTCAGCCAGACTTTGTGCCACATCACACTTGAATGAATTCCTATGCACTTCAAAATTGACCTGTCTAAACTCTCTCTCTCCAACTTTGGCTATAAAGATATTACAGAAGACACTGACAAAAACCTCACTGAAGTCATTGATCTTCCTTTGTCCACCCTGCCAGTCATCTCATGATAAAAGGCAATTAGGTTTGTCAGTCATTATTTGCCTATGATTCTTCCATGCTAGCTGTTCCCAATTACTGTCCTGTTCTTTATGGTCCTGGACATGATTTGCAGGAGGGTTGGATCCATAACTGTTTTGTGGACTGAGAGTGGGCTGAATGGGCAGTAATTGCTTTGACCTTCCTTCTTGTCCTGAAAAAGACAGGCAATGATATTTGCCTTTTTTCAATCTCCAGGAATCTCCATCCACTGTCGTTACCTTCTAAAGGTGGTATGATGTTGGCGAGCACTCTTGGTGTGCTTGGATGCATCCTACCCATGTTTCCCCAGCTGGCTTACGTATGGGACCATAAGATAAGAGTTATTTCACCTGGCCATAGGCATTTTCAATTGTTATTTGCCTGTAAGCTAGATGAGTGCCACAGACCGCAGAAAGACACAAACACATCTGCAATCCATGTGCCCTAATTTAAATGCATACTTTATCTAAAGTTTACTTCAGAAGTGCTTATTTCTTATGAATAATTATTAAAGGAGTCCAGAGGACTATTTCACACCTTAATACCACAGGAATTTAAATCTGAACACATACATATCACCTTTTCCAAACCTAAACCAAAAAAACCCATTAAGATCTCTAAGAACATAAAGAACGACATTGCAATAGAAAACATTAAAATACTCACTTTTTGTGGGATCAGAGTGTTTTTAATGAGACTACCTCTTTAATATGCCATAAAACATTAATAAGGCTACTAATCTAGTGTTTCATCTAACAAACTACAAATCTTTTTTCAATTATGATTTAGTCAAGTGCAATTCTGACAGTTTTACACTGTTTAAAAGTCAACATGATTCACCTGCTAAAACCAAATAAATGTATGTATGTGTAACATTCAACAGATTTTTCAAATTCTAACCTTCACTGTTTACAGCCTGAAGCTTGGAACAAATCAGACTTGCATCTTCATATTTTGGGTCATGGATAGTATAGTCAAAAGGGATCTTCTTAAACATCTCCAAATCTGGCCATGTATCTCCAGGCTGATGGTAGCATTGATCTGATTGTTCTTTTATGTCTATGAAATTATTGAAAAATAAAAAGTAATGGAATTACAATTACAAATATGCCTTTTATTATTATAGAATGTTTTGCTATGAGTACAATTCTTGCATCATTTTTTAATCATTCTCATTAAGCAACATTATTATGCATAAAGAGGTGCAGATTTGAACAAATATACCTCATTTCTCACTGCAATTTTGGCTTTTAATTCATAATGAAAACAATTTTTAAGGCGCTAGGAAGGCTGATTTACCTGTATCTGGACATTTGCAGTCTTTCCACTGCACATCTGTGAGCTGAGTGAAGAAAAAATACTTACTGGGAAAAAGAAACTCCACAAAAAAACTTATTGGGAAAAAGAAACTCCACTTCAGAAATTGGGAGTTAAGTACCATGCAGAGTTAAAGTCAAATGCCTCTTCTAAGGGGCACTAAAGGCCAGAGGAATTGAAATCAGGCTTTTTTTGAAACAGGGAAATTGACATAAAACAAACAAGCAAGCCAACAAACATATGCACATTAATCCTAATGAAATACTTTTTTACTTTTGTCAAGGCGATGAAAGTAGTGAAAAGTTCAATCTGGGGATCAGTTGCCAGCTATTGTAAAGAGCTACAACTCAGTGTCTATTAATATGAAATGATTATTTAAAATTATTATAAATTATTTAAAATCCAAAGTAAATATGAACTCAGATTGAATTAATCAGATGGTGAATTTCCAATAGAAGGGCATTCGTTACATTCAGTATTCCTTGTACCTGCATAAACCCTTCATCTATGTAACCTTCTAAATCAGCTTTTAAATTTGGCATATTATTCTGCACAACTACTTTGCTCAGAGCTGTATTTAATGACAGAAGTGTAGTAAAATCAGGAAAAGATGTCATCTGCTGTGTGAAGTTAAAGCAGCACGAGTCAGGTTGTGATTTTAAAGCATAGACGCTGTTCCATGCTCCCCTTTCCTTATGGCACCCAACTTTCACTTGTGATTTCGTGTTGATTTAACTTGCCATGTTGGTTGCTAACAACAACATCAGAGCTTGGCTTTCCAGTCAGGTTACCAGATCTTCCTACATTCCTGCTCAGCCCCATGCTGAACTCGGTGGCCATGCAGCTGTCCTCCTATCAAACCCTGGGCTCCCCGGATAAGCTATTCTACTATTATATGGTTTCTCTATCCATAATTGATCCATACTTCTGTGGCTGAGTATCTAGAATTAGGAGAAAGTGAGTAAATGATAATTTTAGAATTTCAGACTAAAACTAGTTATTAGAAAGCAGGAAATGTTTTTTTCTTCATGTGGTCTTATGTATTTAGAAAATATAACATTGCTCCTGGCAATACAAAAGTGTCAGTGTTTCACTGATTGCTTTTATGCAATTTGCCTCAAAAGTTCATTCCAATTTTAAACTTAAAAATGATGGCTGGATATCATCAAATGTACATAAAAGCAGATAGTTATTTACCAAGAAAAACAGAGGTTTGTGGAGAGGAAGGCTAAACTCTAAATGATGAGTGAAATATTGAAATGTTCTTAAGTATCAGTTGAAGATCACAAAAAAATCTAAAAATATTTCAACAATATTTCTAATTGCTGAGGTGAACAGCATAGAAAATGCAGAAAAAAATACTGCTTAAATTAATATAACGAGTCTCTAAATTCTCCAGAAGCAAATTATATTTATATATTATTTATAACAAGAACTTACTAATGTTGATTTCTTCCTCATCATAAACATCCACTTCCGTCAGCCTGATCAGCATTCTGGACAAAATACTGAGGAACTGCAGGTAGGCACCTGTTTTCCCTATCTGTAAATATACAAATCAGAAAATACAGAACTTTCATTTTCATCTGGAAATTGCAGCTGAAGTGAAACCAAATATTAATATTTAGTGTTTGCATATCCCTGTACTTTCCTATTCCCAACCATAAATGACAAGCTCAGGTGCTCGATGTTTTTTAGGTGCTCTTCATGTAGGAAGTTAGTTTGGAAAATGCATTTTGTGTCACGGGTCTAATTATAAGACAGCAAACTTGAATTTTCTCTCTCTTACAGTTGCTAAAATGGCAATGAACACTTAAAAATCCACACAAACTCCTAAAGTGTTCTAAAAACAATTCACATGATGTAAAATAACAAAAGAATTACTTCAACTCTTTTGTATTTGCACAGTTCATCAGCATACTGAGTGCTGTTGAAGTATCCTGAAGGAAGAAGTGTCAGACCTCTATTGGAGAACTTGTCCAGGCCACATCCAGTCCTTTTGTAGGTTTTTCAGCCACAGCCAGCGTTTAACTCAATTAATTGCTCAGTCTCTTCCACATAAAGTTTACTGATGATCACATGAGGAAATAACACTGTTACACTTTGAAAGGACGCAGTACAGAAGGGGAGAAAAAAAGAGACCTGCAAACTCATTTCATTCTGACAGGAGAATACGGAGTGAAGTTAACACATAGGTCAGTTATGGCATGTTCTCCTTCTGCAACTAGTTGTTCTCAGGTAGTTGAATCGGATTTTGAAATACATCTACATTAGTACTGCATTTAAACCTCAGCTTTCGTTGCCAGTGCTGGGCTATGTCAGCAACATCGTGTACTGAACAATTTAAAACAGTGCTGGACTTAATATTTCCATATTTCAAGTAGCTTTTTCATTTTCTCTCAACACTTGAGTCTTTGAAGATGGAACAAGAGCAAGTAAACATTTGCTTTTGTCAAAGTTCATCCCTGTTATTCTCAGTAAACTAGATTGCACTTGGATGAGTGTTTGGCAAGGCTTGAAAAGGGTTCCCTTTTCCCTGCTGAGGGTAAAATAAGCCCATAGACCATGTGTTCTGCTAGCACACAACTCCATGTTGTCCAGGGGTAATACAGGAAGAAGTTACTTTCCATTAGAGCACAGCCCCATGGTTGAGATATTTCTGAGTCCCACTCTGAGTTTTCATATAAAATCCTTTGAGACTCATGAGAATCTTTTTACTAACTTTGGAACAAAGCTGTAAGCTTCAATGAAATACCTGTTCCTTGGTAAGCAAGGCAAAACTACTTCATTCTCCACATTTGTGGCAAACTTGATCATACTTTGTTTTATTAGAGTGTATTTTCTACATTTTTTCTCACAGCAGTGATTACATTTCTATGCCATTATGAATGTACTCTTTTTACATGCCTCCCACCATCCTCTGATTAAACATTAAGTGGCCTGACAGATTGAGAGCTCCGTAATTTTGAACAAATGAGAGATAAATTGTCAAAAGTACAGAGCTGTCATTCCTCATCTGTTTTAAGTGTATTCTTAGAATTGTCAACAGGCTGAGAGCCTTACTTTTCCCTTTCAGTAACCATTTAAAACTTTCTCTATCAAAAACATCCACTTTCTGTTAGCTCAGGAAACAGGTTTTCACAAATAGTTTTCAACAATACATCTGGGGTCAGCAGGCTAGCCCTGAGTGGTACTTAGATGAAAGGTAGCAATTGTCTGTTGATTCAGATATACAAAGCAGTCGGGTCACAAACTGAAAATGCTGAAAACCATTCAGCATTTTTCAGGGATTGAAAATATTGGTCCCTCACCAGGAAACTAAAACATATGCACTTTTGATATTCCATGCATCACATCTTACCTAATCTCATTATCTGTCAGCTAAAAACTGTCCAGTATAACACTGAGCTCTGTGAACTGCTAGATATTAGCAGCACTGTATGGAAAATGCTGGTGGGAGCAGGCAGGAATCTCTCATTTTCAGACTGCTTCTCTGCAGGCAGAGAACCCAGGCTGAACACATGACAGAGTTTTTACTTTGACTCCCCTCACTCACATATTTGCCTGCATTTTCTGCTGAAGAAATAACTTGCTGAAATACAGAACGCTTTTCTCAGTTCATTTAGAGAGCAAAAGATTCAAAAGAAAAATGACTTCCGCTTGACAATCAACATTTGCTTCAGAAGGGAAGAGCCTTGAAAATCTGAATTTATAACATGCTCAGATAGGTAAATGTGCCTTTAAATTCAATAGTATGATTTCTGTGTTTTTTATGTGCCATCACTTGACCAGATGGAAATGCACAGAGTGTCAGCTTGCTTGAAAGTACTGAGGATTTGTCATTACACACAGCTGCCAGATCTCTCCAAAGAATTCTTGTCTCGTATGTCACTACCCTTCTTTTGCATCAGTTTTTTGGGGCATCCACAAAGAGATGCTGCAAGCAGGATAAGTCACCTGGGGGCCATACCTTGTCAGATAATTGAAGTATTTCTCTAATTTGTTTCTGGGTATCTGAACATGAAAGATAGAAGTCTGATGAATTAGAATTTGAAGGAGAAAATCACAGAAGACTTAAGTTGCAAAAATCTCGTACTTTGTGAAAACTTGCAATAAATAAGGAATGAGAATCCTGCAAAGATTTAGCATTTTGGCTTCTATTTTCATCCTAAATGCAAGGCATGATTTTGTGAGATACATAAGGATATGTTTACTCTGCAACTGTTCATTCATGAAGATTGTAGATGTACAAGAGCAAGAGGAGAGAACATGAATTCAAATCCTTCCTACAGAAAATTCCAGAAGAACAAAGGTTCCTCTTTTATGTCAAAGACCTGCAGTACCTACAGGAGTGGAAGCTGTTAAAAGATTTTGGTCACTGAACTGTATTTTCCATAGATATCTATAATAAACTGAAAACAAACTAAAAACTGGAGATTGAGAGAATCCAGTCAGAAAAATTAGATGTGCTTATTCATAAAATGGTCATCCAAAGGTCTGTTGTAGCAGGTCTAAGAGTAATGAGTTTCTCTATATTTTTTTTTTATTATTATTTTTTTTTTTTTTAAACTTGTTCCAGTCATTAGACATCGGAGCACTGGAAGTACTTCATTATTCTCACATGTTTCTAGAAAGTACCTCCTGATAACAATCTTCACATTTGGAGTAATATGGCAAAAGTGGAAATAATTCCATAAGGCTTTGCTACTTTAATTTCCAGGTGAGACAGTTCTTCACATACCACAGCAGTGGTTTTCAGACTGTGGTCTGCGAACCAGTGTTGATTCATAGAAAATATTCTGGTGGTCCACAGACAGCTGGTCAAATGGTGCTGGGTCTTCTCCTTGTTTCCACTTGCTATGTTCTGCTAAAAGACAGCTAACAAAAAATATATTAAATACTTCCCTAATACCTTTATTACATTAGAAGAATGGCATTTAAGCCCATTGTACTAAAATTTTAGGAAAAGGAGAGGAGACCCAAACAGTATGAGCAGCAGTTTTCTTCCTCAGGAAATGTCTTAAGATGGTTTTCATCCCCTGAGAGAACTTCTATGATCAGGAATGGGCAGTTACTTACAGACTACGAGCAGCTTACCTGCCTATGGAAAATGCTAGTTCTAGGCTTGTAATATTCAGGTATAAAAACAACGGCACAAAATTTTCATTTGCAGTTTGGAGAATTTTAAGATAAATGTTTCTAAGGAAAATATTTCAGTGAATTTAGACTTCCTGATAGGCATTTTGTTCAACGTCGTACATTTCTACCCATAGCTATGATACTTGTTCATGCTCACTAATGTGTTAGCTGCATGATCCAATGCAACACTAGGAAAAAACCCACACTATGGATATAACACCATAAAATCATATGGAAGAGGCCTCGAAGATCACCTAGTCCAAGCACCCAATTACCACTAATATTGCCCACTAAACCACGTCTACCATTTCCTTAAACACCTCCAGGGACAGTGACTCAATCACCTCCTTGGGCAGGCTGTTTCAGTGCCTGACCACTCTTTCTGAGAAGAAATTCTTCCTAATACCCAATCTGAACCTCCCTGGCATAACTTGAGACCATTCCCTCTAGTCCTGTCTCTAGTTATGCAAGAAAAGAAGGTGACTCCCACCTCACCACAACCTCCCTTCAGGACATTGTAGAGAGCACTAAGGTCCCTTCTGAGCCTCCTCTTCTCCAGACCAAACAATCGTAGTTCCCTCAGCAATTTCTCATTAAATTGTGCAGACCCCTCAACAGAAATATTGCCCTTCTGTGGACACACTCCAGGGCATTTATATCCTTCTCACAGTGAGGGGCCCAAAACTGAATGCAATACTTGAGATGAGGCCTCATCAGAGCTCAGTACAGAGGGATCACTTCCCTGCTTTTGTTGACTGCACTATTTCTGATATAATCTAGGCTGCCATTGGCCTTCTTAGCACTGCTGGCCCATGTTTAGCCTAGTGCTGACCAGCAATTCCATATCCTTTTCCTCTGTGCAGCTTTCCAGCCACTCTGCTCCAAGCTGTAGCATTGCCTGGGGTTGTGACCAAAGTGTAGAGCCCAATACTTGGTCTTGTTGAACTTCATCCCGTTGGCCTCAGATCATCAATCCAACCTGTCCAGATCTCTCAGCCCTTCCTACACTTCCCCACAGCTCGGTGTCATCTGCTAACTTACTGAGGGTGCACTCAGTGCCGTCATCCAGATCATGAGTAATTAAACAAGATGGGCCCAAATACTGACTCCTGGGGACCAGTTGCCAGCTGGATTTAACTCCATTCACCACCATTCTCTAGGCTCAGCCTTCCATCCAATTCTTCATTCAGCAAAGAGCGTACCTGACAAAGACATGGGCTGCCAGCTTCTCCATATAAGTGGAGAAAGGATGGAATTTCACGTAAAGAAAGTTATATTAAAGGTGTCATTCACTGCTGTACAGAGGGCCCACAGGAGCCCTATTCTGTATTTGAAAAAGAGTTTCATTTGATAGTTAAAGGTGGTGAATATCATATACCATGGTAGGGAGCTAATGAATGAGCAAGCTGCTTGTCTCAATATAACTAGCTAAATGTCACATGTCATGTGTTAAACAACAAGTCCTTCTGATGGATATGTAGAATGCTTTCAGAGGTCTCTAAATGACTATTTTGAGAAACACAGGCTTACATCTGAGACCCTAAACCATATGCTTTACGATCAGGTGAATACTAAAGCAGTATTTACATATCAGTAAATCTGAATTTTTATGGTATCTTTGGGAATAGTCTCTTTGTGAGTTGTGATATGTATACATACAAAATTCTACCAAAAAAATTGTCACAGCTTATGTTTTTCTTAGAGATTGATGTCAACAACCTGCTGCAGAATGTTATTTTTTGGTCTGCACCTTAATATGACATTCATTTTCTTGATTGTGTAACACTTCAATCTTTGGCACACACGGGCAATTTATATTAAAAGAATTGAGAGTATTGTATAACTCCTAATCGAAGTACTTTCTGGAATCCTTTACACATTACAGTAAAATTTACAGGAACTTTCAATACGAAAAGCCCATTTATGCTCTTCTTACTTCACTGCAATATACATTTGGTACTATGGAAAAAAATATTTAATAAATAGCCATATATATAGTTTCCTTTTCCAGTCAATAGGCATGAATGGCATTTATAATAGGCATAAATCCATATGGGTGGATAAAGATAAGGCAGGTAACTATATTTAGAGGAACTTTTTGTTGATACTAGAGCAACAGGAAACATGAGTCTTTGGTTTTTCCTTTCTGACTTCTGATGTTCATGTGATGTAAATATGCTCATAGACATGTGGTCTCATTGCTTCAGGAGAGTGTGAGAGGCACAGCATCAGACTTACTATGTAACGTGTACTGAACTAGGAGATGTCTTACTCAGACATAAGTATTAAACATTCTCAGAGAATTTAAAAGACAAGCAAGGAACTTCTTAGGACAATACCCATTTTTATGCATATTTTGAAATACATTTACAAACTCTTGGTTAGTATTCACCTTGTAAATAAAGCTCTGCTAATGTTGAACAGGCCTTCTTGCATGTGCTACCTACAACAGCTTCTAAATTTCTGCCTGTCACGTGGAGGAAACAGAAAATACCTCAACTGCAAAGTTCCAGCTATCTTTAGATTGATCCTGGGAAGTGTTTTTGTGCTGATCTTTGATGTTTATTTAAAATGTAAATGCTTATTCAACTTTGACAGAAATGATGCATGAAATCTATCTTCCAAGCAAGCTATGTTTGAAAACATTTTAATGGAAAGAGACTGACAGAAAATGAATATTGCTCCAGATTCATTGTCTTTGAACTCAAACTAACAGTAAAGAATAAAAGATCATTTTATTAGAAGGGAGTTGAGAAATAAGGAAATAAAATATGAGCAACTTACTCTCCACATAAAAAACGTTTCAAGTACGAATAACAATAACTAACCTGTTTTTGTAGATGATAAAACTGAATAACATAAATGGATGATAATACCTTGCTCTTATTACACACCTGTGGTGGCCCACTCAGCAGCAGTCTCCTTGGGTGAAAGGTGTCCATTCTGCCCTCATTTCTATTATTGTAGTCCATATGGATTGGCTTGGGCACTGTCCATTGGCGGTAGTATAGAGACTGCTCTGTGCAAGTCATCATCTTACTCATAAGAGGACGAAAAGAACTTGCCCACATCACAGAGTGGTAAGGCAAAAGGGAAGATGATTTTGGAAGTCCACTGCTGTCCGTAGAGGTAATAATGTCATAAACCAGTTTGGGCAGGAAAACTATGGGAGGCTGTTTTGATGATTTAGTCATGAAGCATTGAGAGGTCTGTAAGATGAAGGAGTTATGAGTAGGTGCAGAGGAGGAAGAAGAGGAAGAGAAAGGTGAGGAAGATGAGGAGGTGATGGAAATTTGGGCACTTTTTAGGTTTTGTTTTGTATCAGGTTGTTCATTTCCCGGAGGTAAGTGTTTGCTGATTGTTGTTTGTGCCCCCTTGTCTACCTTCTGCTTCTGCTTCTCATGGCTATTTGTAGTTTCTTCGGTGCTGTTACTTAGGACTTGGTGGGGGGATTTTGCTCTGTCTCCTGCTGTTACTAAAGGAGGAGATGGCTCGCTGCAGAATGCTGTAACTAAAGGAAAGTTATATTTCAATACAACATAATATTTTAATGTAAGTGCAATAATCCCAGCCAGTCAATGACACAGCAAAACACTGAAAAATTGCTTAGATACAGTACCAGTCAAATAATGCAGCCCTATAGCTCCTGCTATCTTTCAGCTTACTCATACAGAAAGTCTTAATGAGATTAGGTGGGAGTATTTGTCTCAATGCAGCAAGTGCCTTTCCAAGAACTTACGTTCATAGGAAAGGTGTGATTGACCTGTCCTCAGCCATTCCCTATTTCATCAGATATCCTCATCACTCAAGACTATAAAATTCTGTAAACTTTTGTTCAAAAGGGTGAAAGAAAATTAGTACCCATTGGCTCTTACCCCATTAAACCACAGAAATCTTCACACAAAAACAGTTCTCAGCTCTAAGTCAGCTCTGATTCCAAACTCATGTTTGTGATACTGAAACACAGACTGACATAATATAACTCAGCTCTCAAGACTTTGGCACTATGAAACCATCCAGCCTTTGGTCAGCTCAGAGCAGAAACTGAACTCATCAAGACTGGCCTTGACCACCACATAGATACAGCTCATAGCTCTTTACTAATTCTCTGAAAATGGTGTACCTTTATTTATATATTCTAACTACAATGATCTCTTGAGAGTTTGAGGCTTCATTTTGAATGGCTCTGAGCATCTTTAATCTCAATAACCTCCAAAAAGGAGATGTAAAGACTGTGCAGTCCTCAGAGTAGACTGAACACTGGCTCAGGAATCAGTCTCCTTGTGTTAGTAAGAATGTCTGTCTAAAGCTAGACATAGATAAAAGCAGCTTTCCATTTCTAGTGAAAACAAAAGTCTGTGTTCTCAAACAACAACAACAAAAAGCAACAAAACAGATTCTGAACTAATAAAAGAGTCTGTAGCTTTTCTTGGTCTCAAGAAATGGTAAGAGATCCTAGTTGCAGATATTAATCTAAAGCAGCCACCAAATGATGTTTGCAATGAAGATGAAAATAAATCATCAGCAGCATGAATGGTTTCAAGAAACCACCGTAACATCCTGCAGAATATCAGTATCCCAGAGCACAAGGAAAAAAAGAAAGAGAAAAGAGAAACAAAGATTTGTTTAATCACAGGCAAATTCAGGCTACACGGCCACATGCAGGCCATATGGATCCTGCAAACTGAAGAACAGATTAAAGAAGAAAAAGCATTTTTCATATTAAAGCGGTTAAAAATCTTATAAAAAATGTCTTCAAATCTTCTCATTTTCTTTCCTTTTATAACCACTACTGTGTTTGTAGAGAAGAAACCATGGCTAAATATGCATGTCAGCATGGTGAAAACTACAAGCAGATCAAAAAGAAGTGACTCAAAAGCAGCAACGTTTTGAAAAGCTGCAGGACATTGTAACACCTACATAACAGTTTGTCTTCTGAACCTTCATTCAACACTCCCCCTGTTATCTGCATTGAAAAGCATTCAAATAAACTTAACAGACAAGAAGCTCAGGTAATTCTCAACATTGTCACATGCTTCATGCAACAATTTGCAGATGAAAAAGGAAACAAAGATTTAAGAAAAAAGATCCACCTCCAAAGGAGCTTCCAAACAGTGCAGATTTAATGAATGAACATTCCAGAGCAAAACAAAAAAGACAAAGACACGAACAAGACTGAGAATTCTTTTCTTCCTACGGATTTTCAAAAGATTATTTAAAACTGTTGAATTGTCATAGCTTCAGTGAATGCACTAAGTACTAACTAAGGATTCAAACCTAAGTGTCACACATTAAAGGAGTACCTGTTTTAGGTAGCCTGTCCTATGTTTACTTTCCAAGCAAGAAATCATCTGCTTGTATTTAAGAAGTCTGATTCTAAATTACTTTTTTAGAAGTTACCTAAAATAATCTCATTAAAATAGGCCTTGCCAAAAGCTGACTGATTTATGCCTTTTTTTTCCCCCTTTCTTTAACAAGCTGAACAGAAGGTTTTTTATCTATCCTAAATACAGCTTAATAGAAATAAACTTAAGGACTTACTGGAAGCTTTTGAAGAGAGAGATGAAGATGCAGAGTCATGAGAGTGAGATCTTTCTCTTTTCATAGGACTTCTCTTTTCTGAAGTAGAACCTGTTTCATGAATAGTAGCAGAAGAAAACAAAAGCAAAGCATAATTAAAGTAAGCCTGTAAAAAGTGATGGCTATATTGTTGAAATAAGGAAGAGCTCACAACTTCAGATGGAACCCTGAGCAGCCAGATTTGATGTATTGCAACCCTGACCACGGCAGGGGATTGGAACTGGATGGTCTTTAAGGTTCCTTCCAACCTAAGCCATGATTCTTTGATTTGCCTGGATTCTGTCCTCCTTCTGACACTGTATTCAGTGTGTTCCTACCATGCAGCATTGGATCAGCCTATAAAATATTCTAATTATGTTGAACTGCAGTACACTTACAAAATCAGTTCTGCTGCCAGGAGCTGACACGTCACAACTGTGTTTTACCTTTCAAACCCAATTAGTGTCAGTGAAACCAACTGACAAAGCTCTGTTTTGTCAGTGTGTTATGAACTACCTCCTACCCGTTGCATAACAGCTTTATGGATAAATTATATCTCAGCTTTTGATGATGACAGTCCCTCAAGGGCATTTGCTTGAGGTTCCTAACTTAGCTTTCTATGCCAAAATGCTTTTTTTTTTTTTTTCATGTAGTTTAGCAATAATAAACAGAGGCAAAAAGCACTGCACTCAGTCTATCATCTGAGCTGATGTTCTAAATTGAACTCCACAGGAGTACACCATACTTCACAGACCAGGAGAGCAGCCTTATAACTCAGATGCTAACCTCAGTGCACCTTGGACTCAAATTACGCCAACTTACTTCAACTAAATGGACAGAAATATTCATCACACCTAAGGTAGGCCTCTCTTAAGAAATAATAACCTCTCCAACTCTACTATTTCAGTATGAGTTCAAAGACAGACAATGAATGGAAGAACTTGAAACCCATTTCTCATTTTCTAATATATCACATTTTTCTAATATACCACATGTATTTTTCTAATACAGCTCCATCATTTTACACCTCTCATTATCACTGGTAGCAGTACCTTCTGTTGCTATTTCTTCATCTTCATTATCAGTGCTGCTTAGTTTCTCTGGGTCGCTTTCCAACACATCATTCACAACTGCTTTCTCAGTGTGAATTTCTGAGCTCACAAAGTATGCTGCCAAACCAAGCTCTTGCTCCAAAGTTGTCCTTACTAAAGAAGATGAATTTATTAAACGTAGGTCACAGTATCTCAGTGATCTGGAGAGAAACAGATGAGAGAGTATGAGAACTCACTGTACTCTATTTCTTTTCCAGACACAGCCAAAGGGGAATATTTTTTACAATCTGCTTAAGCTACATATGAGATAGAACAAGGTAGATTTTTGGTGTTTAATAAGTTTTCCATTATGGTGCATACAGTTTTATTATTCTTTATCTAGTTAAGCAGTTTAATCTGGTGCACTGAACATTAGCATCAACACAAGGAAAAAAAAGGTATCATTTTGGATTTAATTGGCTAAACAAAAACATTTAGTGCAATTTTGGTGGTCCTAGGGCCTCTTGTTTGCCTTTCAGCTTCAACTCCAGAAGGCACAGACCTCTCCACATGTCCTGCTGGATATACACCAATATCCTGCACATATCTCAGCTGCTTTGAGGTATCTAAAGTAGCTATAGATACTTCTTTTTTACATACCCTTATACCATGACAACTCATAATATTTTTAAGTTACTAATATTAAGTTACTGTAAAAGCAGGAGATTATTACTAATTAACTTTTTTGTTTACAATATAAAAATTTACAAAAAAAAATGGAAAAGCATCTTTGACACTGAAATGTTTTCTTCCACACAAGTATTTAAACAGTTAATTTTTAGCCATCCAATAAGCAATGGATAAAGAACTCCCACTGAGAAAATACCAGATCTACTTACCGTGGTAAAGACTCCCCTTGTGGATCCATGCCACTGAATATTAATATACAGGGCAAACCTTCCAGTTCCAAATAGGTCTGTGGCCTCCAATCTACATCTTCAATTTTCTGCCAGACCTGCATAAGAGACACCATTGAACGTCCTGACAAGGCACAAATGATCACACATTTTATCATCCATTGTTTGAATTGATTTGCACAGTGGATGGATGTTCCACCAGAGTAAGCCACATGGCAGAGCCAATTTCAACACAAGTAGATTGTACAGTTCCTAAAGAGTTACAGGTAGCAATCTGCCTGATGTAAACCTGAGGAGAACAGACAGCATGTTCTGGTCTGAAAAGTCTCCCTGTCTCCCAGCTGCACAGCACTAGGACTAGGGCATACATGGATAGAGTGATATGGTACATCAGGCAATAAAGATGAGTAGGAGCTTCCGGGGAGAGAAAGGGTTGCTTCTTGTGGTAGATAAATTACAGAAGGAAATGAGGCTATTTCACCATAGAGGAATAGCATGAAGCTGGAAGTACTGAAGTTTTGAACACACACATTACACTGATCTCACTTAATACCCTCTGAAGCCTCCTACTCTCCATCAGAGTTGTCAATTTTCCTAATAGTGTAATGAGAAATTAGATAACTAGTTCTGTCATTTGAATGTTTAGCATCAGGTTATACTACTTTGTTCATACCAGCCAATACTTTCTGCTGTGAGACTGACCTACAGATAAGGAATACACAGCAGGAACAACAGTATGATAGTTCCACTTCTGCCATTTATACACTGATTACCACTACTGTGAATGTCTGGGAAGACAAATGGGGTGTGATTTAGAATATTGATTTTTCAGAAAAAGTTATTCATGACACAGTAGGATGAGCTTTAGGCTCTGGATGTCAAATGACTGTCTAACACATCAAATTAAGCACAGAACAGTACAATAAACATGTTTGCTATAGCAAACAGATGGCAGTGTTATGAAGAGCAAGAAAATACCAGAGCCTTTTGTTACACAGATGACTTAAGATTCTGGACATAAAGGGTATAAATGAATCTTTGAAATAAATTAATTATTTGAAAGTATTTCTAGTAATTCTTTGAAAGAATTAAGTACCGGGCTGTGAATTCCAAACCTATAGGCAGCATCACCAATTTGGTGCCTTTATGCCATCTGCTGGTGAGAAGAATAATATAAATCTTAACCAAAGAAAATCCATGCAACAATGACTTTGTGAGAAAATTGTGACAGTTCTATATGTCTGTTTTCCCTGTTGTTGTACATAAAAGCAGTTCAGCTGTTTGGAAGGGTTGCTGCAGGAAGCCAAGCTCTGGCTCTATCCGTTAATATTCAACTGAGTAACCAGAAAGTAACCATTGGTAGAACAGTAAAGGAATCACAGATGATTTGTCTACAGTCAAAAGTTGTGCTCCTTGCAGTAGTTTTGAGTTTTTCTAGCATGAACCACGCTTCAGCTCATGACCATATCTCTCACCAACAGTCTCCCCATCTACCCATCTAACGAAGTTTCCCAGTATATGTCATTCTGCAAGTTACCTTTAGTTGCTCCACAAAGTGCTTCCCTATAGTGATTCCAGAATTAGGATTTCCCAAGATTATTTCAAAGTTATCTTCAAGGGCTAGTCTTTCCCTTACATTATACAGACGTTCATATGCCACTGCAGCCAGTGGGGTACATGGAATTCTCAACACTACCATGAGGCCATGACCACTAGGACACTGTCTTGAAGAGTTTATTAGGTTTTGGGTGATTTCCAGAGTTTCAACTGAGGTGTAATTCTTCATCTGAGAAAGACCACACACTGCCATCATAGCTGCAGAGTAGTGTTGTATGAGGACAAAAGTCCTTATCACTGCACTGTGTAATCTGGGAAACCTGAAATAAAGGTTAAATAGTGAAGTATTAAAGTAAAAAAAGCTGATGTTCTCCAAAATATAGCAAACTCAGGACTTTCTCCTGCAAAGAACCCTTATCATTTACTGTCCAAAATTACAGTTTGATAGTCCTTGCAATAACACATCATTTCACAATCAGAACCAAAGTGGTCTCTCTATTGCTTAGTAAGGATTTTATAAGCAAATAGTTCATCAGTGTTACATCACTTCAAGTTATCAACACTTTGCTGCTGTTAGAAAATTTGTCACAGAATATTTGCTAATGCACTCAGCAACACCATCAATCAAAATGCATGCACTCGTCAATGAAAACAGTACTCTTAATGACATTAGCAGTAGGGTTTTTTCTATTGCGTTCTTACTCAAGCTGTGTACCAACTCACTCTTTTTTTCCAAGAGGACTGAATATGTAGTCAGCACTCAATGAGCAGGACTGAATATGTAGGCAGCACTCAATGAGCACTCCAAATTTCCAAGCCCAGGTACACCCTGCCTTAATGCCCACTCTATGAGAGGGAGAGATGTGGAAATGTAATAGCTTCCTTTGCTCTGATTTTCCACAAAAATGAAACCAGGCCTGCTCAGAGAAGTACCTGATGTGCGTGACCAGAGCTCCATGTCACCCTGTAGCAAATGCTAGTAGCAAAGTGTGGACGTGCTCATTCTCTCAGTTAGCAATACAAATTTGCAAGACTCTACTCATCCTGTCTTAAAATTCTTACAGACTCCAATATCATCCGCAGTTGCTTGCCTTCACATAATATATCATTACTCTTTTGCAGTGGCTCCATAATTACTGTTGATATATTTTCAAGCTGGGAAGTTCCTCTAAAATTTTTACCACTGATTTAAGTACACAAAATATAGTGATATACCTCCTTCCCTTTTTATGTGGTATACAAAAATGATACATTAAAAAAAAAAGTCAGATATGGCCAGCAAGTGATAATATTGGACTAAAGTTACATTAGAAATCATTTGGTTGTGCAGTTTTCAATTACTGTAATATAGAATTATCTACTGTAACCAAGTACACACACTATGGGTTGAACAGTGTGCAAGTTTATCTAATGAATTCATCTGAACTGATTAGATCACAGGCCAAATATATACTGAAAAAAAAAAAGATGAGAGAATAAAATAAGAACAAATGAAATAATTTGTAAGACAGTGAGACAAAAAAAAAAAAAAAAAGAAGAATCAGGTTTCTAGTTAGTAACTCAAGACACTAGAATATGCTCCCTATGTTTCCTTCATTAACTAAGGATTGTACCATACCTCTTTCCCAGAGCCATGACCATTGCTTCAAAAGAGCTGTCATACCGAAGCAGTGGGATACTATGCCCAGACAGAGTGGATTCAATGAATTCTGACAGTCCAAAGTATTTTTTGTTTTCATGATATAAATCTACACCCTAGGAGAAATGAAGAAGTACAATTTTAAAGGTAAAAATCTACCAGTTATTAATTTATAATTGATTAATTATCCGTATCTGCAGTCACATTCTATAATAGGCATAATATATTCAGGCATATAATATACAGGAAGAAGGAAAAAGTTGGTTTTTGGAGAGAAAAGAAGTTATACTCCATTTTTCCCTGTTTCTCTCCTCTCTTCCCATGTAAACATACAGACAGAAAATCTATGTAGGTAAAAATATGTGAAGAAATTTCATATATCTATTTATATTTATGCAGTAACACACTAGAAACAGATTTTCTAGATGATTTCTACCTATGTAACTCAAAGGTTTATAGCAGTTACTAGAGTTTACAGGAGATATAAAACATATAAAGATAATAAGCAAGAAATGACAGAAGAAGCAAAAGGAAAAAAAACTTGACATAGACTGTCATAGACCATGCAAACTTCACTCAGCTTACACAAAAATTATCAGGCCTCCAGAGTTTCAACAAGTATATAAAAGTAAAATAACTCATGAAAAGCTCACAAAATCACCTCAGAGCATCCATCTTACATTGCTGTATGAAGAAGGCCAGTGGATCTCATTGTAAGGGCTGATGTGAGTGTGCTGTGTCTGCAGCGCATAAGGAAAGGAAGTCACATGGAGCGTCACAATGTTGGGCGCCTCTTTCACCTCCCTGCAGTTCAACAGTCTATCAACAAGTCCCGTAGACAGTTCTGTCTGAGGATAAAGGCTATGCATAGCACTGCAAAACAGAAACCCAAAATTCTCCAAAGCGATTGGCTCAAGGGAGATGTGAAATCAAAGTTAAATGCAAACAAGGAACTTAGGATTCTATTCATTACCCCGATTTAGCTGCATGAAAGGAGAGGAAAATAAATGCATTATTTCACTGCAGCTGAATATTTCTTTAAGTCTGGTTAGCTCTATAGCTAGCAAATTACTGGTCTCTCACGGCCACCGGCATATGAAAGGACGAAAGGAAGCTGACATTATGGCAGTTATTAATGGTTGCACACTTCCCTGCTAAATTTAGCCAGATTGTTCTGCTGCTCTTGAGAAAACATAATTCTTACCTACAAAAAACAGGGCAGAAAATGACAGACCATAAGCCACAATAGTGGAAAGAAAGGGGGAAAGTACCTGTGATAGAATTAGTACAATAAAGATCAATAATTGTTAGAGCAAATGCCAGTCTCATAGGACATCTGCAATCGACTTCTTCCTCCAGTTTAACACATCATTCCAAATTCACTCATTTACCTGAAAGGTCTAAGTTACAAGCTTCAGCACTGCAAGTTGCTGTTATCAACTAAGAGAGGCAGGTGACTCCAGAAAATGTTTGTGCCTAGCCATGATCTCTCAGCCTTCAGAAATGCTTGCATCTCTGCAAGCAAGTTCAAGTATCCTTACCTCATTAGATCCCAGTGTGCATGATCATGGATTAGGACAAACAGTGTGTGTGGATTCTGCATAGAGTTTTGCAGAAAGACTTTGAACTTAATCTGGGCTTCTGCGTCTAGTTTCAGAACATACTGTTCCACCTTCTGCTTTGTAAGATGCTGCTTCTCCAACCCAAGTTCTAATAAAATACCTAGAAAAAAAAAATGGAACAAATGTCAGGATTTCCAGATATAAATGCGTTCATTGGTTTCCTGTAAATCCAGCTAATAAAGCTAACTAATGAGCACCTGAATGCCAGAGATGAAACAAAGTCTGCTGATAAGTCACTTCAGAGGGTGGAACACAAATCAAGAAATCAATTTTCTCAAAGGAACCCAAATCAAGATTTTGAGTGCTGGAGTCAGCAATTGAGCAAATATGAGACAGCAGTTTCTGAGCTACTGCCAGCTGGAATGGTCGAATCTGATGTCGTTCAATCTCATAACCTAGAAAAAGACAAAATTCTTTTTATATATACACCAAAAGTCTAATCTAGTGTAAAATTGTACAGCCTGGAAAAGAATGACTGGCCTATTCTCTAAGGAGTCAGTGTTCTATTTTAGGAAAATCTACATAGGACATATAAAGAAAACTTTCTGCACTTGGCAATTTTATTCCTGCAAGTCTCCTAAATATTTATGAGCTGAAGTTGGACTTGTGCAGTAGCATTCTGCTACCAAGGAAGTAAGATTTAAAGCTTCAGGGAGTACAGCTCTCATGGAACGAACTGAGCATCCACCAGTGTAAATAAATCTGGGTATCCCAAGACATGAGTTCACGATCACCTCAGAATAGAATTCTTCAAGAGCCCAGGACTCTGCCCAGGTACATCTAACTGCACACCTAAAGACCTATTCTCAAGCATCTGACTCTATTACCTTTTCAGAAAATCCTCCTTACTTGTACACACAGCTGCTCCTGTTCCATTCAGTGCTGTTGATTTATTTGCTGAAGCAGACAGTGATGAAGAGATGTGCCCTTGGTTTTCCTGATAAAATTTCTCCAGCAAAAGATCGATGTCACCCTCTAGCAAATGGAGAGGAGAGTGGTAAAAACATCCAGGTTGATAACAGCTGTATTTCATGCTGACTTTCTTTAGTAGATCTCAAAGAGCTTTGTGTATGCTGTCCTGTCTTTGGCTTATTGGGTATTTTGTACACTAATCCTATCATTAGTTTCCAATGCATTATTTATTTTCAGCTTATCACTAATAAAGTGCACATCAGGCCGAGGAATGACAGATCAGCTCTGCAGACCTCTGCTTAGGACATTTAGAGAACGTAGTAGAAAACTAGCTTGAAGATTGTGACCTAAATCAGCAAAGACAAACACCTGCACAAAACCTAGTGTATGTCCTGACCACTGTAGCTATTTGTACTGTTCACTCATAAGGGTTAGAAGCAGCTTTTGAAAATCTGATGCAAAGCATAGATATTAAATCTTTAACACTTTTTGTGAAAAAGAAGGAAAAATATTTTTTGATAAAGTAGACAGAGAAATGAGTTTTTTTACACAATATTAAAGCAAGGTATGTTTTACTGAGCTAAGTACATCTGCTCTGTTTAGCAGGGACCCTGCTTACAGATAATACCTACTCAGAAAATACAGTATGCCTGTCCTGAATACTTATTTTCTCAGCAGTTGAAAAAATATTTGAACATGTCTGCAAATGGTACTAGAGTGTCAGGGTCATCTTCGTGAAGTGCAATCCAGTGGATGTAGATGGCAACTCGTTTCAGGATGTTCATTTACTTGTTCTGCTCAAACAATAGTAGGAGTTATTCTGAGAATCATAACACACAGATACTAGGAACAGAGACACCAGTGTAACTGCATGATGGCTCTAGGAACACAGGTGTCTCTTCAGTGACTGATAAAAATATCGTAACGTATTCAGAAAGCATTCTTGCCTTCCAAGTACAGATTTCATGATGCAATGTGAATGGTGAAGGGGACTGTGAAATGCATTAACACTGACAAGTATGCTGCATTTGCTCTAGTGCTGTGATCCAGTTACATTTTCCACATGGCTGGATCTATCCACAGAAAATCCTCCCTGTAGTAATCCTCAGTTTAAAATGATCCTGTAGAGCTAGCTCTGCAGTTATCTTCTCTTTCCCATGCATCAAGTTCAAGTTCACAGTATGACTTCCTTTCTTCTGTAAAACAATTCTGGTCTACCACAGTCCAAATGAATCGTGTGCTTGGGGCAAAAGAATTTATTCATTCATATGCATATGGGCTTGTATATTGTATAGATGGATTTGTATATTGTATAGATGGATTTGTGTAGCTAAGAATAACATGTTGAACTTCTTGCTCGCATATTTTTATGAACCTGAGGTATTTTAGAAACTGACACTTCTAGGAGAAATTGCAATTTCAAATATACTTTGTCCTGTATTTTTTTATACATTTGTAATAATGTCTTGCTTCAGGGAAGCATGAACACAGCTGCTTTCACTCACTAAAAAGACTGACAGAGTTGGAAATATGCCTATCCACAGCGTATTATATACCTGGGCAGAGGGTGCTGAAGAAGGACCCCAGAGATTCCACTTTGCCTGTGACCAGCTGATAGTTCACTTCTTTTTGGTAGTCTGAAGGAGTGAGCATGCCCTCAGACAGAATTCTTGCCTGATACTTTCCTAAAAGACAAAAAAAGTCATCTTGACAGCACTTCAAGCTACACTAAAAACATTATAAGACATAATGAAAAACACCTCCCAGCTAAATGAATCTTCTCCTGCCAAAAAACTAAGGCCAAGATGAGATTTTTTTCTCCCTTATACAAGTACGTACCATGTTTGTTGAAGACAGTGAGGTTGAAAGAGCATGATATAAAAGCTGAGAAAATGCTCAATTCTCTGCTCACAGTAGTACCTCAGTCACACAGAGCAGGAAAGCATTATGCACTGTCTGCTGTTAGTTTTCTATTATTTGTTTGCAGTAGTGCCTTTGTGAAGACACAGCTAATATGGGCAGAATGTGATTACTGGGAGGAGATCCGACTGTGCGACAGCACCTTGGGTTCATCAAAGCCCATTACTTCTTGGTCACGGCTCTTTTTTCTGAGGCAGCTTATCAAAAATCCCCATGGCATGGGATGACTCTGTTTTGCCTGGAGAAACCGTTAAGATCTTACCTGTTATCACAATGCAGGAATCAATGGCTCTATTTCTGCTAGCACAGATGATCACCACGTAGTTTGTCTTTATTAATTTTCCTTCGATGAGCAGCTTAAACATTTCTGAAAGCCCTTCAGCCAGAGAATAGCTGCATTCAATGATGTGGACGCTGTCATTACAGGAGCTGGCTGCCAGCCCTGCCAGCCAGGGGAGCTGGGCTGAGGTCACTGGGGCGATCTGGCTGGGCACTTGAGGAAAGGTCTGCGGAATCATCTGTTGGTACTGACGGATTTCAGATAGGTGTGACTCTCGCCAAGAACGCATGAATATTTGTTCTAAATCCTCAATAAGAGGAACTTGGTCTGAAGCTAAAAAAGATTAAGAGGAAAATGTTCATATTATGAAGCAGTTTAACAAGAGGAAAATGTTCATATTATGAAGCAGTTTAACAAAGTTGTTGAGTTAAAAGGTCTTTTTTTTTAAATGTACTTTTTTTTTTTTTTATTAGAGATGGTTGTGTTTCAGATTTACGCATGCATGGCTGTGGCCATTAGAAGATGTGAGCTGTATCATTCATTTTGAAGTGTCTTTGTGAGACTCAAAGATGCTGTAATTGGAACCTGACTATTAGTTATTAGAAATATTTAAGAGTTTGAGAACTGCTTATGTCAATGTAATAATATTTATTAACTATGGTCTACATGCAAGAGCAATGAATTACGGATGTTTTCCTTTTTTTTTTTTTTCTTGTCAGTTGCTGAGATCCTCTCTTACAGGAAAGTATGAACTTTGTTTCATTATATTTTAATCTAAGTTTGGTCTTGAGGAACAACTAATTACAAAGTTTTAGAAAATCATCTTACCTAGCTGAACAAGGTAGTAGACAGTCAACAAGAGCTGCATCTCTTCTGAAATGGGCTGTATTGTGGGGGCACCATATTGTTCATATGCTCTAGATAAAGACTGTGAATTTCTGTAACAGGTATACAGCAGAGGACTCACTATCACATCATTAATGTTCCCGCAAAGATATGGGAAGTTTCCATGACCTTAAAAATAAACATTTGTACGCATCACATTAATTTCATGTTTTAATAGTAGATATTTCAAAAATGAGAGCTTTAGCATTGTTTAACAGTTGGATTTACCTTTATATCTCTTACAAAAAAAAAAACAAAAAAAAACCTGAGATCTTGCTGAAGGGTGGGTTTTTTTTACCTTTGAAAATAACTGGCTTTGCTTTACAGATTTTCAGCAGGTTGTCAGGAACTGAGACAGGCTCTCCTGAGCCCACGATTGGAGATGATGCTGGCCCCACCAAAGCAGAATGCGGTAGAGATGATAGGCTTCCTCCATCTAAAAGTTTATACATAATATCTCTGGAGTGAGATCTAGTAATTGTTTCCTCAATGAAAAGTTAATCAGTCATCTTATAGACACACATTTGGTATAAGTGCTACATAGTTCCAATCACACCACACATTTCATGATCTGTTACCACAACCCATACTGTGCTTAATTTCTTGAGAGTTCTTGAGAATCACATTGACCATTGAACGTGCATCCAAAGATTTTGAAATATTTATAAGTAAATATTTCACATTCTGAATGCATGAATATAGAGATATACATGATATCAATGCAAAGCTATGATTTGAGGGCTTTGTATGATATAACTGGTTGTATTCATTCTAAGCATTTTGGTATGTAAAAAAATTAAGATTCAGCATTTGTTCAAAACTAATTTATTTGTGTTAATTTTAAACCGTAGCATACTGAAAGAAAACATCCTGCTGAAAGTTGGTTTGTTTCATCACACCTCACTTTAGTCTGTATCTAGACTAAAATTCAAGAAAGATCCGAGAACACTGTGACAAATCAGTGAAACAAGAGATGATAGCTTGGGATCTGAGTTCTGACAGTATAATGTCCCAAAGGTGTTTAGATATCAAAAGATGGACACAAGCACTTGTTGCAATTTATTAATAATGACATGATGAATGGATTCTAATGAGAGTTAAGTCCAGAGACTCCAAGAAGGATCAATAAAATTGAAGAACAGAAAATAATTCTGAAAACGTAGGTATCAAACACCTTTCAAAACTCTTCCGAGAATCTGTGTATGTCTTTAAAATATTGCCTCTTTTCCTCCATTATTTTCTGTATAACAAAATGAACATCCTCATTACCTTGGGTTCAGCTTACCATTTTTAATTCTATTTGGAGCCTGTGGGTTGAGCGGCAAGTTCCAAGTTTCAGTGGATGATGGAGACTCTGGTGACCAACCTTTATGGCGTTTTTTTGGAGGCCCTGAATTTGTCAAAGTGCCTGAATAACAATAATATTTCAGAAAAGTATTAGAATATATTTTATTCATGTCTGTGCATGATAATTCAACACATGCTGATGGACTGAATTAAGCATTAAGTACTGTGGTAGACAAGGTTGACTCCATGAGTATAATCATTGCTTATGGCTTTTGTTTTACTTTGCTATCTTCTGCATAAAGACCTAGGAGCATTCTGGTGCAGAGACCTGTTAAGCTTTACCTATTTTACAGCAATGTTCACTCTGAATTAAAAGCAGTACACTATATTGAGACATGCGAAGTAAGAATGCTTACGTTAATACTTTGAAGCCAATGTGGACACTTTGTGCATTCTATTTCCAAACCCACAATACTGTGCTTCATGTAACTTAATTAAAAAAATATTTTCACAGGTTTCAGTGCAATATTAGTAAAGATCTGTGCTCTTTTCAACAATTTTTTCCACTGTCAAGAATTTTGTTCTTCCCACCGGCATGATCTTTGGCTTAATGATAATCCATATTACTTCAAAGCAAATGACTTCTGCACATTCCCTCTATTCATCGTTAGCTCCAACATCTTTGTCTGTAAAACCATGACCATATTTCTCACAGTTTTCCTGGGAGCCCCTTGCAATTAAATTCTTCAGTCTCTTGTTACTTTCTTCAGTCATCTTGTGTCTTCCTGCAAAATCCTAAATGACAAGTTCCCACTAACATCAAGTATTTCTAATAATTGAGAGCCCATAGTTGCCCAGGAATTATTCAGCATCTTGAAGAACTGAGCTGTTTCTGCTTATACACATTAATAAAATATGTAAACGCTGTAACTACTTCACGCTGATAAGTCTGTATCTCCTGGTAAAATGTTTAGACTTAAAAAAAAATAAAAGCAAGAGTAAGAACTTGGATTAAAAATGTCGTTAGTTGAGTTGGTTTGTTTTTGTTTTTGGTTTTTTTTTTTTCAATTTTGTTTTATTTTCACAAAAGATACTAAAGCCAAAAGTAAAAGGAATCCTCAAATCTGGAGACTGTACATTTGCAGAACAATCTTACATCCATGCTTTCAGAGATCACTTTTAAACCTATACCATGTGAGGGCAGTATGTAGCCGTTTGTTCTACTTCTATATCTTTCTTAATTCCCTCCACAAAACTATTCAGTGAGATCGATACAAATACAATATTGAAGAAACTAGACTCAGAATCCTGTCTGAACCGATTGCAAATTGTATCAATCGTAAATGTAATGAAAAACTTCAATTTATAATCGAAATTACAAAAAAGCCATGGCTAAAATCATACAAACTTTTATTCTGAAAATTAACATTCAAAAGAAAAGGAGGGGTTACGGTGACAAGAGATTTGGAAGGGAAGTGTAATTCCTGTTCATACAGAGAATTATGATCATGGTATCTTTTGTTCAATGTTTCTGTCAAATCCATGGAATATAGATCTTTAAGGTTATTAAAGAACAGATCCATACAAATACCTAACACCGATGGTCTTGTCAAAGCAGATAGGTTATTTTTCGCCAACTGTTGTTTAGGAGATTCCTTGCCATTATAAGCTGCTGAGCCGAATGCTGCTGTTGATGGGATATGATCTACGGCTGTAGCTGACAAGAAAAAATATAAAGTATTTATAATAAATGTTTCTAGAACAAGATTCCTAATTGACATAATAAAATGATCATTTACTTTAATAGAGCCACCAGGATCCATAAGAGTCACAAGAGAATATTCATTGTGAAGCTCAGTGAGATCACTTCAGCCACTATCATCGATCACTTTTTATTTATGTGAGGCTAATGGAAAAGTAAATGTTTGAGAAATCGTTGTTAATACAAAGATATCACTCATCACTTTGTTTTTTAATATTAAAGCTGCTTTACTCCACTGATGCCCATACAATCCCAGCAGTAACGAGCGTTCTGGTTACAATGCAAAATGTCTCTTAAAAGAGAAGGTGTGCCTTAGTTATGAACAAGCTCCACATCACCTATCCATTGTATTATTTCCTAAAATTTTGTACATAAATCAGGGGGGGACAAATGGACAGTGAAAAGACTTGAAAGAAGGGTTCCTTCCTTTATTCATAAGATACTCTAAATCTATTTGATTTGTTTTATTGCACGCAGTAATGTGCTCATTTCTGTCTTCCCACTCAGAAACACACACAAACACGCGCACACGGAGCAGTAAGAGCACACGTCAACCCGTTCTCCTTCTGCGTGGTACCTGTTTGTGGAGTCCCAGGCGCAGGGTTTGGGGGAGGCTCAGTCGCGGTGCTCCCGGAGAGGCCTGCGCTCTCTGGCAGTTGGCACCCCGTGCCTGAGCAGGTGCTGGATAAGGACTGCCGGCCTCTGAGTTCTTAAGAAAAAAAAAGAGGCTTCTTATCCACCGGCAACAGCGACAGACGCTTTTTTCTGCGTGTTTGACTTGGTAATTTCACACGTGAATTACTTAAAGGCTACGGCACTTGGAAGGGAGGAACTGATGGCACCAAACATGCCATCCTCTTATTAGGGCAGTCAATTGCTTTTTACAGCTGCACTTTAAGGAGTCTTTCTTTTAACTGATCCGTCTCAGGTTTTACATAGACGCCAGTCCCAGTAATATCCAAGCCTGGATGACAAAAACCAGAGCTCGAGGAAGACAGCTTCATTATCTTACCTGCCCCTTTCCAGCAGATTACAGATCCTTTCGTCAGAGCTCCCTGTGCATTCCTGACCAGATAATACTTTAAGTGTTTCTGTTTCTTGGGCTGAGTGGTCAGTTTAAGGTTAATGTGATTTGAGAATTCCGTAAAGTAGCAGAAACCTTTCTTGCCACAGCCAACACAATTGCCAGAGAAGCCTGATAAAACAAACAATGCACATAATCCAGTGAGAAAGGTTGGTGACTATTAATAACCTCACAACATGACTCTTCCCTGGAGAAAAAACAGTTTTGTTTTGTTTTACAGGTTTAATTTTGTATAAACATTATAATCCCCAAAAATATTACATCAAGTCCTGTCTGTTGCACTTTGGCTACTAGATTGCAAAAACAGTCACACATGAACAGAAAATTTAAAACAAGCCACATTTTTCATTTTCTCCCACCAGAAAAAAGTCACAGTACCCACTCATTAAGTACCTAAAAGCATTAAAACAAAACATGTCTGGCTCAACTATACTGAATCACACACTTAGTATCACAGAAAGTTTTACTCCTTTTTAAACTTGCACTGAAACTAAACATTCAAGAAAGCCTCAGGAAATTAAGTATATTTATTCTCTTTAGTAAGATCTAAGTTCATTTAAGCACCAAGCTTCTACTACAGAAGTTTGTTTAGGGGAAAAAAATACTAATGCCTTCTTAGGATATTGATTTAAGTAGATTTGTCAGGTGATATGGCTGGACTGCGTTAGAACTTCACAACACCTCAAGCTATTTATGATTACAAAAAGAACATGTCTGCAACTTTAAGAAACATGACAGAGATGCAATCCCTGCACGTAAAGAAGCTCATTGTACTCAGGCTTAATGGGGCATTTCCAGGGATACCGCCATTTCCTCTCATTCTGAGGTATAAAATTTGAGCTTCAAAGAGGAGCTCGCGATGGTGATGCCATTATCACCATAAAGAACAATCCTTGAACAGCTAATTAAGACTTATCTGCTTTTTATTCTTAAACAGTTTCATTTTTGCACTTTCCAAAGTACTTCCATAGGAAAATTTTGCACTGAATCTGAGCAATTACCTCAAAACACTTGATTCTTACAAGGAAATCATACAGTTTGTAAATAGAAGACAATGTTCCCCATGGAAATTTTCTTCCTATTCCCTATACATGCCCTGAAGCATGGAGGTTCTTTTTATTTTAATCCCATCTAATGGACATCTTGATGTGTTATCACAGGAATTTCAAATCAAAATTGTGTGTTCAGTCCATTGAAAGACAGTAGAAATAAAGCAAAGGAAAAGCATCTCACGATCCCATCAATATGGAGAATAATACTAGAAATATTACAATTCCACCATGTTAAACAAAATGAAGAGCCAATTATGAGAATTTCCATCACATTTCAGACCAATCCCATTTTCAAATTAACATTCAATACTTCTTAAGAGAAGTGAACTAACATGCAGACACTGAAATACTGTGCTCTGTAAACACCTGTTTCTTGGTCTACAACTTGAGTATTTTCATTCAAATTGTTCAGAAGAATGCATTAAAAATCTAAGTTTATAAGGCATTTTTTTAGATACCAATGTTTTGTCTGTATCTCTGGTAATAAGTGAACAATAACGACTGAAAGCTGTTCATTATATCACTGAGGCTGATAGGTAGAATGATAAAGGTCATTATGACTCATAAAATTGGAACAAGTCAAGACTGCTAAATCCTGTTTTGTATCAGTCAACACAAAAGAATCTGTCTAACATCACAGAACCTTCAGTTGCTGCAATAAAAGCAACAAAGGGAAACAAAACCACAATGGATGTGGTAAAGGCTGTAGAATTGACATGCATTTTAGGCAGATTAAGAAACTATGGAAAATGATTCTGCTAGCAAATGAAAACTTCCTGTACATCTTGGCAGTATACTGAGCATGAGCAGCAGCACTGCAATTTTTAACTGGTTGCCACTTACAAGGCCTTATTTTTTCCAAACAGAAACATGAGGGGACCATTTCCAAAAGTAAAATAGAAGTACCTTTACCCCTTCTAGGTTTTATTGTTTAGCTGGAAGTGTCCAGCTGCTTTCAAAAGCCACATGGGGAAATATTTCTGCAACAGAAACAGAACAGTGGGGCAGTGGACGCAAAATCTTTTCACATGGACACTACACCAGTCACTGCTGATAACTTCTTGTAACATCAGCAAACTAAGAAAGATTTAACAAAAAGTATCCTCTACCTGAAACAGCCTTTTGCCCTAAGTCATCTATTTTTAACTTTGTCTGCTTGGCAGAGTCTACTATTCAAGATCTACTGGTTTTCACCAGCTATAATATACTGGTGAGATTTAATAAGAATTAACAAACCTGAAGAGTCAACATGTTTTGAAAACTCTTTGGAGAATAATTTAGAAGCTTATTTTTCAGTTTTCCATTTAAATCAAACTATCATCTTTTACCTCAATTCTTCCCACCTCCCCTGAGCTGAGCTCTTTCTGGAAAGCACCTGCCAGCACTGAATTTTATCCCATTCATTCAGACTGACACTTTCTCTGATGACACCACAGATACAATATAGCATGAATTTATGATTTCAGTGCTGTATGATGTTCAATCATTACTCTTTTCAGGGCTGCTTTTCAGATTGAAGCATCCACTGCCAGCCTTGCAGCAGATGGAGTAAGTCTGAGAACAGTGTTCATCATAATGTCTTGGGGGTCTCAGTGAATGAAAAGCTGGACATGAGCCAGCAGTGTGCTCTTACAGCCAGGAAGGCCGATGCTATCCAGGGCTACGTAAACAGAGGGGTGGCCAGCAGAGAGAGGGAGGTGATTGTCCCCCTCTACTCAGCCATTGTGAGGTCCCACCTGGAGTCTGGGTCTGGGGCCCCCAGCATAAGAATCACAGGATCAAATAATTGTAGGGATTGGAAGGAACCTCTGGAGATTATCAGACCAATTTCCCTCATCTTTTCTTCTCCAGGCAGTCTCAGGTCTCTCAGCCATTCCTCCTAAGGGAGATGCTCCAGGCTTCTCATCATCTTTGTGGCCCTCCACTGGACTCTCTCTAGCAGAACACTGTATTTTTTAACTGAGGAACCTAGAACTGGACTCAGTACTGCAGGCATGGCCTCAAAATGGCAGAGTATAGGGGAGGATCACCTCCCTCAACCTGCTGGCCATGCTGTTTTTAATGCACTCCAGGATACAATTGGCCTTCTTGGCCAAAAGGGCACATTGCTGGTTCATGGTCAATTTATTGTTCACCAGGACACACAGGTCCTTCTCCACAGAGCTTCTCTCCATCAGGTTGGCCCCTACATTGTACCGATGCAGGCATTTATCCCTTCCCAGATGTAGACTCTACACTTATTAACCTTCATCAGGCTCCTCTCTGCCCAACTCTTCAGTCTGTCTAGGTCTCACTGAATGGCAGCACAGCCTCCTGGTGTGTCAGCAATCATCCCAGCTTTGTGTCATCAGCAAACTTGCTGAAGGTGGACTTTCTCTCTTCATCTAGATCACTGATGAATTTGAACAAGGCTGGACTCACTACCGACCCTCATTCTGTGCGTGCCCTGTTCACATACAATGGCTGGAGCTAACAGCTGATAGAGAGGAGAGCTTGTTTTACAAACAGAATACATTAAATATTCTTCCATATATTATAGAAAGGACAAAGGGGAGTCAGGGCAGCCATAAGGTGACTCAATATATCTATGTCATGCAACTGATTTCACAAGAGAATTAGAAATCGATGCCCAGAGTTTTGGGGCCAGAAGCCTTTCACCTTTAGGTCAAAGTTCAAACCCAACTCTGTTCAGTAGTGACTTAAGGCCATTACCCTCTGTAGATTGTTTAATCAGAAGATATTTGATTGTGTCTGATATCATGTGGGCTTGGATTTGCCCACATCACAGTGATCTATTATTCAAATGATCCTTGTGGGTCCCTTCCAACTCAGAATATTCTATGACTCTATAATTTAAAAAGCACTTCCATGCTAAGGGGCCCCATGGTCAGTAGCAGGACCTTGGACTAAAAGGATGTGAAGCCCTATCTACCTTATGACTGGGCAGGGGTTCCTTTGGATTAACAGTGAACTTGCGCTAAGGGCAAGCAGAATATTTCAAGGTGAAAGGATATCTATCACCAGTTGGTCCAGCTGAAAATTTTCCTCCTGGTTTTTTTTTTTTTGTTTTGTTTTGTTTTGTTTTTTAATGACTAAGAGTTTTAATTGATGTTCATACTTATGTAATATTAATATTTTTTTGAAAGTCTCCAACTTCCTTAACACTAAGATTTAGCATGGTTTTAACTCTTCAACAAAAATATTTCTTCTGTTCAGTTCTACCCACAGGCAAAAAGCACACAAATATTGACTGCTTCACTTTTTTTCCCTCCCATTCAGTACCATTCCATTTGAAGACTGAAGGTCTTAAATGAAATTAATACGTTCATGTTGAGACTCCATTGTACAGAAAGTCACTACTATTACAAAAACTAATAGAACAGCGTACTTTCTAACAGAAGTGCCACAGATTTTATACTGCAACCTTTTCATCTTACAGCATACAATGCAAGAAAACTAATCTTTTCCTCTGTTGTCCTGACCTCAGGGACCCACTGAAAAAAAAAAAAAGAAAGGATTTCTTATTCCCTGCTAGGAAAGTGGGCAGCTGTTAGGTCTTTTGGGAAGGAAAATGATGAGTGAATAGCTGCTTTGTTTATCATGAGAGACCCTTCTTATGAGTAAGAACTGAAGGGAAAAATGAAAAGGAGAAAAACCTTTGGGGGTGATGCATGTTAGCTGCATTTTCTAGGATACAATAAATATCACACTATTGCAGTTCTTCCTCCAGTCAAGCATTCCTTCAGGCTACAAAACAAAAAGGAATGGTTTCCTGGAGCCAAAATTTGTCCCAAGTAGCGAAACTTGGGATCTAACTTGATTAGTGGAGATATATACAATACGTTCTCAGGTTCCTCAGAGAACTTTTTGCTTAAGAGCCTGCCTTTTCCAGAAAACAGAAGTTTCCCATGTAATAAACAGCCCACTGTAAAAACAAAGAAACAAAACAACCTTGCTCTTCAATAAGGACAACTTTCATATTGCAAGCACATATTTCTAGATGGTGGAGCAACTCAGTAGCATAATCAATAAATTGTCACAGTATCATCAGCCCCCCATGGGAATAAGGCTATAAGTCAAAAGCTGGTCAAGAAAATCCTGAGACATTTTGTTTTTTCCTGGAGTTTGGATCTCAAAGATCCAAATGCAAATTCTTTCACATTTAATCTTGTTATAGAATACACAAAACTTATCCTAAATTATCACTTTTTTTTTTTTTCAAAAGAACACAATTCACTAGAATTTAAATGTACAACAGCCAAAAATAAGCATCTAAATTGTTTAGAACAAGAAAAGAGTGTTAAATAATCAAGCTGAGGATGCAAGTAGCATAAAAACCTCTCAGTTATGCTCCCATTGCTTTTTTGTGCTCTTGTTTAGCATGCAATTAACAAGTATACTACTTTCTCTCCACAAAGGCCTGAGGAACTTAAGCTATTAAGAGTGCTAGCACTGAATGACTGGAGCGGTACAACATTCCTGTCTTAATCTTTAAAATGACAACATGTGGGTGATTTATAGTCCTTCTAACTCTTTCGCAATCATTAGTCAAATCTACTGTGACCAATCCAACTCTGTAAGATCACGAGGAAATGAATTACAGTGCACAGAACTACATTATCCACCTTCACACTATGCTGTCATCCCAAATGCCCTGAAGAGCGGCTCCAACTGAAATAACAACTGAGTTCACGTCATATCCCTCAGTGTTTGTGAAGGAACATGGTTAAAGGGCACAATGACAAATAGTTCCTTTCTGCTATCTAAAGCTCAGACTGGTACACAGAAAATGACGAAGCATTTTTGAAGAAAATAATACATAATTACCCAAGAATGTCTGACTACAATAAGAGCTTTCTCTCCAGATTATATACTTTTTGTCCCAGCATATGAACTATTCCAATTCACTAACGTCAATATCTAGTTCATTCATTCACAACACTGTGGATTGCTTATAATTGTACTGATTTGGATGAGGATAATGGCAATCATAAGGGCTAAAATGAAAATAGAAAGACTCAGTTTATGTCAGAAATTGGACACTTAAATTGGTGAAAAGCAAGAAAATTTTAAGTATTCTGCACAATTTGTTTTCTTAAAATAATGTGCATTGTAAGACTGAATTCAAACACAGTATTACCTGATTACGCATTAAGGAAAAAATTCAACTTATAATACTTCATATTTATTTTTACTCTGATAATAGTAAAAAATCATAGGTTAGGATCCAGAATTCGTGCTATTGTTTAAACTTAGTTGGGAACACGATCACTGCCCCAAAGGAATGAATGAAAATGGTCATAATGGATGAGGCTCTGGGCAACCTGATCCAGTGCTTCATTCAGTGGTTGGCAACCCCACCCACAAGCAGAGGTTTGAAACCAGACAATCTTCAAGGTCCCTTCTAATCCAAGCCTGTGATTCTATGTTAATTTTTTACAGTACAAACTATGGTAAAATTGTTTACATGTATCTTGTAGACAGGTTCACTTTGACAGATCTACACTCTGTCCAACTATGTTAGTATTTGGAAAGCTAAAATAGGGAGCAGTTCAACTCCAGTTACCAACTGTTTCCAGTTTCAACTCCAGATGTGTAGTTCCAGCAACTAGGTCATACACAGACCAGATAATGACTTAATTCTTGGGCTAATAGACAGATCATGAAGAATTTCTAATGAACTGGCTTACTCTGTATCTTTCCAAAGTAAACATAACCAGCTCTGAGTTTTTATCTTGCTGTGCATCACCAATGAGAGTTATGTACAAACACAAAAGAAATAACATCTGCTGAACTCACTCTGAGAAAAAAGACTAGCTATTAATTGTAGACCACAGAAGCATTCACTTACTGTGACACACTTACCCAACAGGGCATTGCGCCCATTATCATCTGGAAGGAATCTTTTATCCACAGCACACACTAAGAGGTGATCAGGTAAATTTGGTGACTTGGCACCAACAAGTAAAAACCCTGATGGTACCTCAATATGTTCGTTGGAAATCGAAACCAGTCTCAAATCTTTACCAGCCTGGCAGAAACCTAGAAAAAAAAAATCAATCCAATGTACTTTAAGTTGAGAAGAGTTTTCTCTTTAATACAGGTAATTGTCTTTCTTAAAGATCTTCCAATAGTTTTAGTGAAAAGCAAAGTGGTATTCTCTGAGGTCGAGCCAACTAAGAGATAGTTTTTTTCCCCTCCTTTTGGTCACCATAAACAAATACCATCAGTACAATAAACAAACTCAAATTTGAAAATCCAGAGAGAACTTTCCAGAGAGATGATGTTACACATCACTAATATACACTAATATCACAGATATTTATGGGCTACTTACTAATATCATTATAACTACAGTCAGATTTTCAGAAACGCAGATAATAGTTCTAAGTATCTAGTCAATTTCACTGGTTATCCTGTTTTGTTTTTTTTTTTGTTATTGTTTTTGCTTGTTTTTTGAATAATTCTTTCAGCAACATTGAATTAGGTAAATAGGTACACCTCAAGTAGTAAAAACTGATGATAAAACCTGAGAATTACTGTACTCATTATAGTGAATGTTATGCCTGTGAAACTCAACCTTGCCTTGTTCTGTCCTTATGCCAGGTGTTCTAGCACAAACACTTACATGCCACATTTGGTAAAGACCTTGCAAAATGCAAAAACAGCCAAGAACTATCCAGCTTTGTCTAACAGATAATGAACAATGGAATGCTTATTATTTTTACAACATATAAATGATCTTGTTCTGATGAGTTACAGGGAAACGCTCCACTTATACCTATTTGAGCAGGGCAAAATGCCTTCTGATGCGCGTTTAGTGCATTTCTTACCATCAGTAGTGCAACACCCCTCTGGGGGAGGCTTCATCTGGTAAGAAACAGGACTGCTTGACTCTGAGCCTTCTTCTTCCTCCTCTTCTTCCTCTTCCTCATTATCTGCTCTGCTGCCTGCTACAAATTGTGATAGCAAAAATGTCTTAGAAAATAGAAAATGCTGGCAACAAATCATTGAATGAACAAGGTGACCCAGTTACAGAAAGTATTACAGAAAACTGGATTCTCTCCTCTTGACAATGACTTTAACATTGTCAGCTCTAAAGCTACCTGTTCTTTCTGTGAAGCTCTAAAGCTACCTGTTCTTTCTGTGAAGCTCCAACTAGCAGTCTTATGCTTACAATAGAATGTCTTTGATTTAAAAAAAAAAAAAAAAAACTTTTTGCCTCAAAAAAAAAAAAAAAAAAATTGAGAGCACGACATAAGTGTACCTGAAGAAGTAAAAAGCCAAGGGGCAAATAAAAAGAAGCCTCTATTTATTTTTCAAAAAATAATCTCTATTTTTAAAATAACCTCATGAGTTTGGAGATCTAATTCCTGATGTTCGAACTCTTGTTGATCACAACATTGTAACTGTATCCTTTATTTATAATATTAACAGCCAAAACAAATGTAAATTCGTTACTTTAGAACACCATGGCTGCAGTCCAAGTGCAGGTTTTATCAATGAGGTGCTGATGATTGTGTCCTTGATGCTGTAGACTGAAGAAACAGTTCCCACTTGAAATTAGGTTCAACCAACAGCTGATATCACAACAAGAGAACCTGATTCTCATGCAGTCACAGAATCACAGAATTGTAGGGGTTGGAAGGAACCTCCAGAGATCATCGAATCCAACCCTGCCAAGGTTCCCTACACCATTTCCTACCAAAACCCAGAGCTCTGAGTAAAACACTGCTGCTCTCTGCACAATGTCAAGGAATGGCAGATGTCTGGAAGACAACATACAAAGGTCTGCAGAAGGACTGGGCCATTCTAAGAGGCAATTCTGAATGCTGAGGAAAAGGATATATCCTTTAGGCTTTTATTTTAGATGCTTTCATGTGTTTTACCTTCAGACTCTCTGCTGCATACCACTTTTCCAGTGTTCTGGTCCCTTGAGTCAGTATTTTTAACTGATAGATTGCTTGCTAACAGAATTAACCTGCTTACTCTCCATGTGTATTACAGGGAAAGAATTTGAAATACATGTTTTCTTTTAAGTATTTAAACATCAATCCTGGTGCACACAGATAAAGGCATAACATTAAACATTTCTGTTTAAGGATATAGTCCAAAGACAAAAATGCTGAAAGTGAACAAAGAGAAAAGTGAAGCTCTTTGTCTTTCGTGTTTAAGATAGGGATAAGCTACGTGTTATGACTTAATCTTGACTAACATCTACATGCATCAATAATAAAAAGACAGGAAAGAAACAGAATGAGAAAATGTCCTACTACTGGAGCCAAGGAGATTTGATGTTGTATCTAAACCAACTTATGTGAACATGGCACTTTCAATTTATATAGCTTCAAATGATTTTATGGGCAATTGTGCTTGTGTAAGTGACCATAAAGGCATACACTTACAACAAGTATGTTCGGATTTTTTTTTCAAATTTAAATGTAGAGACTGGAAAACTGTAGTCACTGGAAAATAATTGGTTGTGAACTCTTTGCAAAAAATGGACTGTGTAGGTGAGAAATGTCAAACTTTTTAACTTGTCTCCAGCACTGACCTTGACTACATTACTTTATATGCAAATTATGTATAACATGTTTGCTCCACCATAGGAAAACTGGCTGTATTGATGACTAGTAAGCAGTTATGGCCGAAAACAGTCCAAGTATATGAACAAGACAATGTCAGGGGCAAGGACGCATAACAAGATGGATGGACAAGAGCTTATGCAGGATCCTGAGGATGGCTCACTGTTTCACATTCCTCCTGGTCCTCAGAGTACAGGGATTCACCCAGCTAGGAGTGGACATTTCTACTTATTGTGAGGCTGGAGTATAGGATGCCAGACTGTAGAGCTCTCTCACCTAAGGAACAACCTTGGGAAAACTCTATGTCAGATCGCTTCAGAGTTCCCTTTGTCTGAAAATTCCATGAAAGTAATGTTCTTCACCAGGCTGTTGTGTGATTAATTACAGTTCAATTCTGTTGCCATTAACTGCAAAAAAACCAGAACCAGCCTCTCTTGGTCTAAACAGTTCCTTGTTGAAAGCCCTGAATGAAAGAAGCCACGGTAGTGTGAAATTGCACTTTTGTTCCTCAACAATGTATCTGCACCTGTAGCACCATTCCCAGGTGATATCATAATCAATTTTGTGACATCACTGTTGATTGGCATGGAAAAGATTATTAAATCCTCGTAGAAATATTTAATAGAAGAATCACTTCATATAGAGATAAAGCAGCATAAATATTCAAACAATGAATGTAGATTCATTCTCATGCCCTATGCTAGCAATTAAAAAAAAAAAAAAAAAGATTAATGATGTGTGAATGGTGAACAAACTTACTTCTGCAAGGGATATTTCCTCAGCAGTTACAGTAAGGTAGCAGTAAAAAGTTTAACCCATGCAAAATACTTTTTTCCATTACTATTTCTTGGGTTGCTGTTTTTTTTTTTTTTTATTTTTCTTTCCTTTTATGTGACTGTGATCATTAACCATTATGCATTCTGTACTGCATATCTCTAAGCTATCTTTAGCAAGGTAAAACAGCATAAACAGGCCTGGTGAGAAGAAATGAAACACCACCCTGGTGCAGAAATGGTTAAATATTAAATATAACCTTGCACCAGCACTGAACTATGCGTATTAGAGCACATCAAAGCACTGAGCTGTACCATGAGTTTGCTTGTCAGAGCTACAGTTCATCTAAATTATACTATTTCTATGAAAAAACAACTGAGCAAATGAAACTTAAAAAATTATCTTCTCTAAACAATGTCCCATGTGCTATATAACGACTTGAACAAGATTTACCAGCATTTGTATCCTATGTTTTTACCTTTACAACAGAATAACTAAAAGAATCACACCAAAAGTAGATATAAGCATCCACAATAATCAGCTACAATTTTTTGTACCTTACTATTCACAACAAAAATCACTTCAAGTGCATCTCATTCAAACATCTGTTATATTTTAAACTGTCATTTACTATATAAATTCCAGCAGTGTATGATAAATTATAGGATAACAGACCCTATGCTCTAAATCACCAAAGATTTCTCCAAATCTTCAATTTATACATGCGTATAAATCTGAGCAAGCAGATAACTTATTTTTCTCAAAACAAAAGACAATGCATTTTGCATTCTAATCAAATTCTAATATAAATATTTATACATGTATTTAGATCTTAATATATCTAAAGAAAAACATTGAATGCTGCAGCTTTTCTGCATTTTAAATGTTTTTGCTGACCCCTAGGAGAGCAAACAGCAGAATTGTGATGGAGCAGAAATATAAAG
Organism: Lagopus muta; assembly: GCF_023343835.1. NCBI lineage: Eukaryota > Metazoa > Chordata > Aves > Galliformes > Phasianidae > Lagopus > Lagopus muta. The sequence goes on from NC_064434.1 coordinate 13,716,343, forward strand.
TTCACTAATATCCTACCTTCCAGCGACGACAGCTGCTGTTCAGCTTCCAAGTACAACTGAGAGAAGATCGGCCTTGGAACTAAGTTGTTTGAGCGGAGAGAGGCCTCGATAGAATTATGCAACACTTCTTCAAACCTTGTTGTCTTGAGCTGTCCGGCGTAAGAATTTCCCATCTTCTCAAACAAAAAGACAAAGAGAAAAAAGAAAACTGATTTCAATTTTAGTACTTAGAACTCCATGACTGCACGTTGATGTCAGACTGCAACATTTCTCATGGAAGAGAAATTGTCCGCAGAGAGAGGCGTAGGAAAGGAACATTGACTGCAGCAGTGGCTGAGCTGATCCTGCTGGTGAACTACAGGAAGTTATCTACAAGTAATAGCTTTCTGAAATTCAGTAGAAAAGCTTTGACACCTTCTTGAAGACAAGGCTGGAAAACTCAGTCTAGTAATTCCATGGTTTGTATAGCAATTGAGGAGATGCATTTTCAGTAGTCAACAATCTCACCTGTCAAACAGCCTGTTTTGTTTGATTTGAGCAGAATAAATTGCAAAGGATTTGGGCAATAGCACAGTTCAGTGTAGTCACCTTTTCATGGCCCAATCCTGGCTAAAAACTCACAGGTAAGGCAGGCCAACATGTATTTTAGAGGTGTTACTGTTGTAATGTGTTGTGGAAGATGATGGCTTTTTCTTCTCACCTTAAGCAATGTTTTTCCATAAGAACAAGAGTATTTTTGTAAAGACAGACATATCCATTATCTATTTGATTTTGTATTCCATTATTAGCAGCTTAGTGAAACAGCATAATTCACTCATATGGTCAGTGAGGAGCCAGCCTATTCTAGCTTAATATCCCAGCATTTCCTTCCCACGTCCTTTACCACCGCCTGCTTTCCCACAGATACAATGACCTGGTATAGCCAAAAGCCATGTCAGCTTTCTTTTTCTATTACAAAGTAGCTCTTGCCCTGGGCCCCATGTCCTTTCCCTCCTCACATCACTGTGAATGGAAAGCATGAAACGTTTCCTGTTTGTGGCAGTAATTCCAAAACAGTGAACAGCCCCTCCTCGGTGCAGGGTGCTGCCTGGGAAATGAGCCTGTTGGGAAGCATCCTGCAGGAATAAGGCAAGCAAAAGGAAAGCTATTTGGAAATCACATATGGCTCTTCTCAGGAAAAAAAAAACAAAAACAACAACATACCCCAAAAAGAAACATTAAGCAAATTTGACCGTTTGGATATATTCGTATGACTTTACAAACCTTATAGACATACAAAACCATAGCTCTGTATACTTTTTGGTACCATTTTAGTATCATATATTTAATTACACACTATATACAGCATTAACAGAAGCTCAGTGAGAATTACATAACAATGCAGTATTTACAGACACGATCAAGAAAGGAAGTAGGCATTACTGACAAAACAGGTGAACGTACGCAAAAGCAAATGAAAAAATTGCAGCGCATTGCACTGATGAACCCATTTGCTGAAGGGTTAAAAAAAGTAACAAAATAAAGCACATTAACTATGTTCAGAGCTAATGTGGAAATAAGGAAGCATCCTCTCTCCCAGTAGAAGCAGCAATTTACCTCTGGCTCTTCTCATTTCAAATTTTAATTACTGCTTCATCTATAGCAAACCCAGCTGATGATAATGAAGAATTCCTGTCTTCAGTATTGTCTCTAAAAGGATGTATCAGAGGTGTATGCACAAAGCCCACAGTTGGTATAATTCATTTAAGAGCTCAAACACTGTTTCCAAGCAAACTCACTAATTAACCCATCTTTCAAGCTTTATATGCCAACATCAGTGCAATAAAGACAAATGATTATCAAGATACCTAACAGATATGTCATTCTTAAAATCTCTCCCCCTACTATGAATAATATTTTCTCTAGTTAGTTTGTTAGTCTGGTGGCCAGGGACCCATCTCCACATTTTCAGGACCAGGAACTGTGTGGTTCTGCACAGTTTTGAAATTCTGGACCAAAAAGAAGTAAAAATGAAGGAACAAGCACTCAACATGGTATATTCAATGTCATACCTTCTGGATTGGAAGCACCACTCAGCTATCAGGCACTTCACACTTCTTTACATGGATTGCTGTATTTCAAGGCAGAGACACAACAAGAAAAAGACTGGAAAACATCCAAAAGATTTTCTGTACTTCATAATTCCTGATACAGCCCTCAGATAATACTCAAAGTTTGACTGCAGTTGCAGAGGCTTGCCTTACAAGAAGCTGGATTTTACCCATTCTCAGCATGACCAAAACTGGACACTTCCAAACTTATTCATTTACTTCTTGAAAATCTTCCATAGAGCACATGAAAAATAGGAAGATTTAAAATTCATCTAATGAGAGACACAATATTTTGAGACGATCCAAAAGCATTGTTTACACATAAATACACACGCAGAACTGCTTTAAGCAAAGAGGCATGAAGACTGACTTGCTCATTGACACTATTTGCATCTACTAGTGATGAAAGAAAAAATACTGCAGTGTTTCAGTATATAAATTCTCTCCTACTGGTACAAACAGCTATTATTCTGTACTGTTTATTAGGAATAGCAACAGATGCCACTGTTACTGGCACCTTGCATACCTGTTATGCAGAGCCCACTAGCACACACATCAGAAACCCTGTCTCTAATGCTAAGGATGCCAGAAATCAGCATCACCAGACAGTAAGTCTGGTGTAACCAGTGCAGTAACACTATTTATACAAGGTCCAGATCCTGGCATCCTTTGCGACGCAGTCACAGTTTTTCTTCCACTATAGTTCCAATTTAATTATACGGATGGGTTTGTACAGCAAAACAGAAACTTTTTGGATTTGTATCTGTGGTAAGCTCTCGCATACCTGTAGGCTGTCACACTGTCAGACACAGTCATAAATTCAGGAACATACTTCAGAAGACACAGCCAATCTTTTAGAGACATTTTACATCATCAAGCACACACTTCTGGAACCAGAAATTGTATACTGCATAACATTTGGAGGTTGTGGATGCCCCATTCCTGGAGGCGTTTGCCAACATCAGTCCATGTCATTCAGAGCCCCAGTAATTCTCTCAGTTGTGGGAGAGATGACTTCCATGAAGCATGTAGGGGAGAAGCCCTGTGATGGTTGTCAGCCTCTTTTCTTTAAAGCCGCCGAGACTGCGGCACCTGAATTGTAAACTGCTGACTCTGTGGCACCAGGAAGCAAAGGCTTTGAGTCCTATTTTCCTGCTTCAATGAGCTCAGCGTTCCCAGCCCAGATTTATGCCTCTCTTGGATACAAGTGGGTGGCGCAGGCTGAAGTTTCAAATACATGTGAAATTCCAAGCCATGAACATAGATGGCAACCAGATCTATTAAAAAAAAAATCACAGGGCAACAGAAGGGTAGGCCTCGACCCCAACTGCTGATAAATCAAAGAGCAAATGACTGCCACAGCCAGTTTCCATGGAGAGCATGCAGAGAAAAATACTAGTTAATACAAAGGGGGAAAAAAAACAGGAAGACCTGGAGCTGGGAGAGCTGCTTACAACCATGACAAAAAGAATAATGAAAGCACTCTGAGGAACATAGGTGCCTAAAAAAATTTGCAGATACAGCTGAAGTGGGTCAGTACAATGTATTAGAAACCCACAGATAAATGCTGCCAAAGAGAAATGCCAGGCATCTGAAAATGCCTGTGAATATGTTAGTCTAAGGATATTAGGAGTCCTGGGCAAACATCTGTTTGTCATGGAGTGGAAGGCAGGGCTTCCTGGTTATTTGGCTTTAGCTTTGGCCCTTAATTCTCTGATAGCGTAGTCCATGGCATGAAGACCTACATGGCACAGCTAACCGGCCAGAAAGATTTACTGAGCATTTAGCCTAATAAACAAAGTATATGGGGAAAGTAAAAAGTAGATCTATGTTAGTTATAAGAGAAAAGCTCTCTAGTTCCAAGCAAGGAACTGTCCGTTGGTAAACAGCAATTACTTGACTAGGAAATACAGAATGTGATTTGGAGTTAATAGCTTTGCCTGTTGATTACAGATTCATGCTCAGGTTCAAGTGCAGTTGAAATCACCAGGTTTTGAAGACGAAGGCCGTCACCTGCACTATTCTGCTATGGTCCTGTACTCCAGCTGATGCACTTTTAGAAAATGCCTGCTCAGCCATGAGGACAACACCTACCAACATGAGAGCCATGACAGTGACTGGTCATACACAGAGCAATGACCAGCAGCAGAAGGACACGCCATCTCCAACCTAGAATGGAGATGCTGGTGAGAGATCTTTTGACTAGTGAAAGGAAGACTGTAATGTACTGGTGACTTATCAGATGCAGTTGTCTACAGTAAAAGAGTATTAATGTTTTGTGAAGACTGAAGATCTAGCATAGCAACACCAGACAGAATTTATCCTACACCTTGGACAGGATGAGTGTCATAGAATCAAAGAACAGTTTCATTGGAAAAGATCTCTGGTGATATCCTAAGGAAAACTATAGATATAAGAGAACAGAAATTAATCTGAGGCTTTATACAACTGCTAAATAATAAGACTGTTAAAAGAACCTTTGGCTTTATCAGAAACAGAAAAAGCGGATCTATGCAAGCTGTGCTAAGAAGATTTTAAAATGTAGTCAAGAGCTCCAAGTGTGAAATTAGAAAGCCACTGTTAATCACCTTAGTTGAGAGATCTGAAGGAAATTAAAAACATTTGTATCCCAAGTTTTCAAGAATCACAGGGCTTGGAAGGGACCTTTGGAGATCATCAGTCCAGTCCCCCTGCTAAAGCTGGTTCCCTACAGTAGGTGGCATAGGAAAGCATCTGGATGGGTTTTTAATATCTCCAGAAAACATAACTCCACAACTTCTCTAGGTGGCCTGTTCCAGCACTCAGGTACTTCATAGTAAAAAAGTTCTTCCTCATGTTTTTCTGGAAATTTCTGTCTTTCAGTTTGTGTCCATTTTCCCTTAACCCTATCAGTGGTCATAATTGAAGTGAGTCTGGCCCCATCCATTGACTCCCAGCCTTTAGATATTTATAAACAGTGATGAGCTCCCCTCTCAGCCTTTTCCTCTCCAGACTGAACAGTCTCAGGTCTCTCAGTCATTCCTCATAAGGAAAATGCTCCAGGCCTCTTGTCATCTGTGGTCCTCTGCTGGACTCTCTCCAGCAGGTCAGGCCCTAACCTGTACTCATGCATGTAGTTATTCCTCCCCAGGTACAGACTCAGCGTTTGCCCTTGCTGAAACTCATCAGGTTCCCCTCCACACTACTCTCAGCCTATCAAGGTCTCACTGAATGACAGCACAGCCTTCTGATGTTTTAGCCAATTCTCCCAGCTTTGTATTGTCTGTGAACTTGCTGAGACTGGACTCTATCCCTTCAACAAGCTTCTTGATGAAGAAGTTGAACAAGATTGGACTCAGTACCAACTCTTGGGGAACACCACTAGCTACAGGCCTCCAATTAGACTCTGCACTACTGATCAGAACCCTCAGCCAGTTCTCAGTCCACCTCACTGTCAACTCATCTATCCCACACTTCCTAAGCTTCATTAGAAGGGTGCCGTAGGAGACAAATAGCCTTGCTGAAGTCAAGGCACATAACAGCCACTGCGCTCCCCTCATCTACCCAATCAGCCACTACATCACAGAAGGCTGATGTCTAAATAAGAAATGAGAATTATATAGGACTTGCAAATTATTAAAAGAGAAAAATTTTCACATTGAGTTGCACATTTTTTTTTTGCATTTTAAAGCTCTCTTGGCATTACTACTTCAGAATATTATTTCTAAAAGAAATGATAAAAGGTAGGTAAAAGATTTTAAAAAATCATAATAAGGGGTATCAACAGCTGAACAACTACAGGTTTAAATTCAGAACAATATTCATGTCCTTTTGCAGGCAACATGAACAAACTCCTGAGATATCTTTAGCCAGTTTAGTTATTTACGATACAGAAGCTGTTCATGTCAGAGTAAAACAGTATAGCAATGGATACATTTTCCCATTTTGAACAGTCTGCACTTTTTTGTAATGACCTAATAGAATAACTTCTATTTTTTTCTTTCTTTTTTTTTTTTTTAATAGGAGAATGGTAATAGGTCTACAAGCCCAACAGTACTGTAAAATAATTTCATTGCTATAGCAAGAGGAAGTTCATAAATTCTTCAAGATGGGGTTTTGTTTGAATGAATCATGGTTTTAAGTATCCAATTCATTATCTATTAATATTTGTCTGGAAGGAGGAAGCATTCTCTATTGAAATTGAACTTGTCCAAAGCTCAGTGTTGGAAAATCAGATAGCTCTCTGAACACAAGTTGGAACAATCTAGTAACACCCAAAGTCCATCAGTATTTCTGAGGTTAAGTAAAGTGCCTATTAGCTCTAATACAGACCCTATAAAATCTATATTAAAAACAACAATCTGATTAAGAAGGGAGAAATCCTAGGGCAGAATTCTAGATGTAACTAAGGAAAGAAAAGTAAATTTGGAAACACTGAAAAAGTGATTCTCCTCAATAGCAATGACAACCAATAGAAGATATTCCCTATGGCTTCAGTTCAGGAACAAGGCTGTGTAATCATATTTTATTCTTCTCTTTCTGTGATGCTATCTGCAATTATTGACAGTGATTTCTTAATCTTCGGATTTGGAAGAATAAATTATTTTTAACTTTCTGCATAAAAGTGCAAGACAAACATATTGTATTCAATTTTTAATTCAGGGAAACTGAAGGAGACTTTTACAGCTTTCACACCTACAGAATTCAGCAAGACACAGCACAGCGTTTCCTGTCTGTCACAGCCTGTTTTATGATCAATTCACATAGAGGTTACATCTTTAGGAAAAAATAAAATGGGCCAGGAACTATTCTCTGAGGCTCACAGAATGCATACACAGTATCATAGGTAATGTCTTTACTAATAGCTTAAAACAAAGTTACTTGATCCATACTGCCTTTTGGGTATGGTCATCCTAACTTCCAAAATGTGCCAGGGAATTGCTGGAGAGAACACTAGCCCCAGAGAGCCGCTGATATGAGCAAGGACAATGCAAGACTTGTTATTTAAGAAAACAATCTGTTCATTCACATACTGTGAAATTATCTCTTGTCTGACAAATAAAAAACTTCTACAAGCGTAGAAAACAGGTGGGCTAATTCAAAATTCTGCAAAACATACAGGTTTCTGGAAGCCAAACCTGTTTTCAAAAGATATCTGAATATTCTTACTGTCAACTTTAATGAGTTGGCAGTAAGAAAGAGAAAAAAAGGGCTCAGAAAACTGAGGGTTATGACACAAACACAGACTATGGGAAACATTTAAATACGTCTTCATTTGAGAACATTTCCAGACCAATATTTTACTACTTACATGATGTTCATCTAAATCTTCATGAAGGTTTTGACTTTGTGGTTAGTCTTACTGATAAGGAGCAAATGTGAAACTTCAAAAATTTGTTGAGAAATGAAATGATTATCATCTGTTTATCCCAACTCTGTTGGCTAAGTGCTAAGTGAGTAGTATCAGCAGCCACTCTTGGATCTTCTGATTTATATCCACATCTGTGAAGTAATTTGTTCCATTGCAGTTAAACGTGTATCACTGAAAAGTCTCTAGCTGATTCATAGATGAATAAAGTTACGGTTGTTCAGCAGACCACATTTGACCATTGTATTTTAAAGGTAACATTAAAGCTTTAGCTTAAACCACCGATACCTTTCCCAGAAGTTCCAGCTCTTTTTTGATACCGGATCTTAGAACTCATATATCTCCTGTGAAATTGTATTAGAAAGGCTATGGGAAGACCAGATCAGATTAAACTTAATGGTTTCCTTTCAATGTTACTTTTGATAGGCAGCTCATGATTAAACACAGAGGCTGTGATTAAGGTTGATGGCAGGTCAGAGAGAACATAATTTCACCGTCTTAATATAGCCAAGAACAATTCCACTAGTTTCCATAAAGAGAATACACCAAAAGAATACTGTGACTCAGACCAATATACCACTTTCTTTTTCGTCTGTTACCTGGTATCTTATTTTGATTTTGAAAATTAGGCTGATCCCAAGCATAGGATTTTTCCTGCATTAGCAGTGAGATGATTTCTTCCAATGACTCATGTTTCCAAGCAACAGGAGCTTGGAACAAGAGTGCTGTTTGAAAGGTGCCAAGCTTTCAGGTGCCCTAGGAAGAAGGGAAGAAGACACCAAGCTTTTTTGCAATCCCATGCCAAACTGCTTCTGTCAATCACCAGAATCAGTTCTCTCACTCAATTCAGAAGTTAAAAAAAAAGTGAGAGATATCGTTATTGTCAGGAAATCACTGCAGAGGTTAAAACAGATACCTCTGCAATGAAATCAAATATATGCCATTTTCCCCATCTACTGAAAAATCGAGCCCAATTTGTTATCTGCCCTTTGTGCACTCATAGATGTAATAACTGATAACAAAGGGGATGAAAACAGATTGGGACAAATCAGAAGTAAGCATTTTCAGTAAAGACACTATTAACTACTTTTTTCCCTTCAGGCAGACAGCAAATCAAGCTATTGAATTGATCTTCCTTAATAAAAACTTATTTCACATTCTTTTCATCTATTGGAAAGACAAGAATTTCAGGTTACTTTCTTATTTTGGGGAAATTATTCAACTGCAAACCAACAGTTATTACTTTTGAAGAGGAAGAGTTCATTTCTCAATGAAAGTCCTTTAATTTGTGCAGGAAATATAAGCAGGAGTGACTTATGAATGTTTTTCATAGACAAAGAAAAAAAGAATTTACAGACTATGTCTACGTGTTTTTAAACTTCTCATACAGATTCAATTCTACTAAATAAAACTCCACTAAACACAGAGCACTCTGACTTGCCATAAAGCCATTAAAATACACAGCAATGCATTAGGCTTGAAGATCCGGACTCAGGCATGTTAGCAATTTAGAGGGGAAGGAATTTAAACTGTAACAGCCTGCATTGTAGCTTTCTGAGGAAAGAGAAACTCCAGCAACAACCAAATTCTTTTAGTTATTTAAAGATGAAAGGTTGTTTTGATTTTAAGATGTAGTTTAATCTTCCTTTATGAATACTGAAAACTTAAATATCCTTCACCTTAAAAGCTTGTATGACTACTCTCAAACGCGTTGAACTTTTCTAGGAAATTCAGATTGACTTGTATAAAAATGATTCTCTATCTTAGCTTATCTTAATAAAGAGAAAAAATGCCAAAGTTCAAACTAGTCATAGTAGGAAGTCCTTGGTGAAAAGTCAAACACTCGAATACTAATCTAATTTCGAGAGAATTATCATCATTAATCGGGACCGATGCCCAAAAAACACCCGTGTCTGCAAAAAGAATTCAGACGAAATCTTAATCAGACTTTGTATAGAAGACTGAACACCCATTATTAGCTCGATTCTTAGTAATTTTCACAGGAAATCCATTTCCAGACAATGTTAATATTGATTTTCATGTTCTTGCTTCTTTGATTTCAGGTGAACCTTCTTTTCATTGCCAATCATGCATGTCATTCCTTAATAAACTGACAGCTAGTCTAACTCATTAAGAATAAGCATAAATTGGGTGAGTCCAGTGCTGTAATCATGCAGAATAAGCCTGATCTATGATACGGCAATAAATACATTTAAGCAATGCACTTCATTCAGTAAATACCTTCGCATTCCTCTGCAGGAAACAATGTATTCTGATGCAGATTTGTCTGATTTTCCTTTGGGATCTCCTAAACTTTGCAGGTGTTACTGGAGAAAAAATCCCTTGTCAGCAGCTCCCAGCATAGCTCAGGCAATATGCTTTACTATTTCTACAGCACAGAACCCCGACCCTATGGCTAGTCAGGCAGCTCTGCCTTGGCTCCCATTCGGCTTTTGTGTGTTGCTTTGATCAGCTCCTGGCTTTGGATGAAAGCAATTCTGTTAGAGACCACCTTCAAACTCTCTTAAAAAAAAAAAAAAAAAAAAAAAAAAGAATTACATACATAAAACCAATTGAGCCTGTTAAGCAGCAGGAAGAAGCCAAGTAGGGGGAGGAGAAAGGGAGGGGAGGAGGTGCCACAAATCAGTGCTAGGAAATGATGATCAAAGCGGCGAGTAGAAAATTAGTTAAAAATGTTGTACAGGTCTCGGTCATTCCCTTTCCCAGCTCTGTAAGGCAGAGGGTTTCTCTGTTACCCAGGACAGAGACACGACTCTCTTTTCAACTATTGTCTTACACGCGAGCTCTGTACCAGCAGCACTTCACATCTTAGAGCAAAGCAGTAGGAAACAGACTGGCAAGTCAGAAGGAAAGAGATTATCTTTAAATCTATGCTTTCCAAAGCAAATTCTAAAGAAATCACCAGATGGGACATATTTTACTATTTTTAGCTATGGATGCTAGAGATTATTTTTGAGAACGTTTTCAGAATCTGACATGAAATTACGGAGTCATCCTATACTGACTGTGAAGGCTTTCGATCCATCCACTTTTATTTTTCCTTAACCTGATCCTAACCCGCTAGGCTCATTAGGGGAAGCAGTGCAGCAATGTAGGGCAGCCCCCAAGGAGGGCAGGATGTGCAGTAAAAGCTCTTTGGAGCTGTCTGCTTCAGAACAGCAGAGGCATAGGCAGTCTCTGATCTCTCTCTTTATACGTATGGACTGCACAGGTTTAGAGCCTGTTACTTCTTTGACAGAGAAAGGCATCGCTGGTTGATGTAGAAATCCTCACTGATTTCTTCTGACTGAACACACTATGATAAAACTGTCATAATTTCCACACAACGAAGATGAACAGATACACAATGGAAATAGGCTAAAAGGCATAAAGCCATCCCTGGGGTTATGATAAAAGACAGCAAATACTTCTTTTACGTAAATTAATTACATTGGAAAATCAAACAGCATCAAGGTTTACTCAGTCAGGAGATCAACGTGCACTGCATGTTGAAAATGTAAGTAGAGTAAGTAAGAAAAAGTAATAAACTTTTTTCAAGTAAGAAAAATTAATAAACAAAAATATGCAATGCAAAAACCTTAATCAAGCATCTTCAGTTAAAGAACCACTACAAAGCTCACGTTTCATCCTTTTAGCAAAGTGAACTTGTAGTTTGAGATCTAAACTGATTATTTTAAGGGATCAAAAATTATAGTTTCCTGTATTTTTTTAAATACCTCAGAGTTATTCTGAGGAGAGCTCTCTCACCCCAAAAAACAGCAAAGTGTGAGGGACTAAGCAGTCAGGACACAATCTGTCGACAAATGCACATACTTACAACATGAAAATTAGGTGTTATAAAATATCTCTCAACTACAACATTTGAATAGCCACAAATACAAGCAACTGTAAGTCTGTCATCTCATGTTATAGGAATGTTTTCAGTAAGCAGTATTTTTCAGCACGGGAATACTAGCCTGGTAATGAAAAGCACACTGTACCATAACGAAAGCATGAGCTCCTCGGGGTCATCCAGTGAGTTACTCCCAAAGTTTCATATTCTGGTTGCATTGCTGAACATCTTACACCCAACGTAACTGCCAGTGATTATATCTTTATGGCGTTTTCCTTCTTTTGATTTAGAATAGCCTGCTGCTTGAAGAATTGGTTAGGACACTTAACACTCCTGAGTCAGCACTGTACGCAACCACCGAACAACTCAGCTGGGTCGCCATGACACGAGCACTCTCCTCTGACAGTAGAACACAGGAAGGTTTCAAAGCTATCTATTCTGCAGCTGTAGCAAAAACAAAGCAATTAGACCACAGTATAACCTGGCAAGCTGTTCTCTAATTTGTGTGCTGGCTATACCAAATGATAAACGGTCTGATTTTATGTCTTGTTAATACAGAAGTGCTGTGCTGGGTCATGGTGCTCCTGTCAGGGCACATATCAATCTGTCAGTCTGAAGCATTATTAACGTCAACAGTTTTGTTACAGGTTTTGGAAGGGCGGAAGGTTGTTTTTTTTTTTTTTTTTAAACTAGGAGAGCCTTTTGCATTATGTTGATAACAAAAGCAGTAAAGAAAGCATAATAAAGCGGATACTTCATTCTGCTAACAGAACTAAAAATTAAGAGAAATTACACATGTAGCATCATTACTTTTGTGTTGGTACTATGCTTCTAATCTTCCGAATAAAAGGAAATCAAAACAAAATTTGAGAGGCTGTGCTCAGTGTACTACTGCACACACAAAGGAACAGCTATTGCACCATGCACAAACACTACATCTCTTAAAGATGTCCAGTGATGTCTGGCTTCCTATTAGCAATGCACAGATGTGAACCTTACACGTATTAACCTCACCAGATGACACTTAAAAGACTGCATTGCCAAAGTTACAAGAAATGCAAAGGAAGAACAAACACTGCAAGAAATACACGTGCATGAGTATGAACACACATGATTTCTGGAAGAGTATCTTTTAGTAATTTACCAGTTCAACAACAACACAAGCCATAGAATACGTATTTGTATCTTGATTAATGCCAGCCAGACATTCTTAATAACTGTAATGCAGTCATGAACCAGATTTCTCTGGGATGCTGTATAGGGTGCTGCCTAAAATGAAGTCTCCAGCTTTCCTTTGGGCTGGAAGGACCACTCCACTCAAAGAACATTAATAGAGGGCAGAAATAGAAGAAAAATATGTTATTCTAGAGTTCAGTGGTGAAATGCAAAATGTAAAAGCAGCCTGCCCGCTGATATAGGCAAGAATAGAAGTTCCAGGGGAGAAATAGAAAGAAAACAGAAGGGCCTGTTGTATTTGATTAGTACCCACAGCAGGAATGCCAGGAGTGCCTGATGAGCATAGAGATTATGTATGAGAGATGCAGAGTCAGTGAGAGTTGGTCTGTATGCAGCTGCTGACATAATGTATGCCAAAAGATCGCGTTTGCCTGTCTAAATGAGTTGCCAAATCTGTGTGAAATGAATCAGTAATTTAAGTGATGAATTGATAGAACAGTTAAGGAAGAGATGATCATACAGTTATCCGCCAGAAAGGTATAATTTTATAGCAGAAAAGCAAGCAAAGATTATTTGTCTGATTTGCCCTGCTGCTTTAGCAGGGAAAAATGGAGACTGCTCCTCCCAAATACACAATAACTTACTATTTGATGTGTGCAGAATATATAAAAAACAATTAAAACATGGCTCCGCCAGGCAGAGCAACTGATTTAATTGAAAGACAACTACCTTTCTTCCCAAAATGTTTTTAAAATTGTTGCAGGTATAACTGCTTTTTCTGCTTTGCCAGAACTATTAAAATGTGTTCAAAATCTTACATAAAAGTTTCTTTGTATGCAGACTGGAAATACTTATTGGGTTGAACTTCTCATGTAGTCCAGGATGGTGTCCTCCAAAGAGATATATGGAATGTTTCTTAGTTTTGCACTTTTAGATGTGTACAAAAGGAGACATTTAAAATCATCTAGAAATACAGAGTGTGATTTAGTTTCCTAACCACATGCATATTCTAGCTTTGAAACTAAGTTTGAACTGCCTTGACTGGATTGTAGCAGAGGTCTGAGGCAGGTCATCGGTCATATCCAATAGTGAACATCTCAGGTAAACCACAGAACCTCAAATGAAACTGGAGAACTGCCTAGGCAATGGAAGCGATCCACAGATATGAATCAGTTCACTAGGCAGAATTTTTCACTATTCAATAAGATCAATGGAGCAGTTATTCAGCTAACCAACCACTACTGTTTATTTACTTCAGCATTAGCTATATCATTCATCTGACTCCATTGATCAAATTGACTGCGTGTCCATTCCTAATAAGAGCTGCAGCTCTAGATGTACCTTTACTCACCTGCTCTCACTCCACATCCCACGGCATGCAGTACATGCCATACTGTAAGATCATAGAAGAATGGAATGGCTTGAGTTGGAAGGGATCTTAAAGATCATTCAGTTCCAACCACCTGGCACGGGCAACGTTGCCAGCCACTAGACTAGGTTGCCCAGGGCGCCATCCAAACTAGCCATGAGCACATCCAGGGATGGAGCATTCTAACTTCTCTGGGCAACTGAGAACTGTTCCAGTACCTCACAACTCTCATAGTGAAGAATTTATTCCAAAATCTAATATAAATCTACCCTCTTTTAGTTTAAAGCCACTCCCCCTTGTCCTGTCACTTCACACCCTGATAGATTCCCTCCCCACCTTTCCTGTGGACCTTCCTTAAGGAACAAGGAGGACTCTGTGAGGTCTTCCTGGAGCCTCGTCTTCTCCAGGCTGAACAACTCCAACTCTTTCAGCCTGTCTCCTAAGGACAGATACTTCAGCCCTTTCATCATAATCATGGCCCTACTCTGGACTAGCTCCAACAGGTACACACGTCTTTTTTCTGCTCAAGACCCCAAAGCTGAATGCAGTAGTCCATTGAAGAGTCTCACGAGAGCTGAGTAGGTGGGGAGAATCAACTTCCATGGCCTATTGGCCACAGTTCTTTTGATACAGCCCAAGATGGGGTTGGCTTTTTGGGCTGCAAATGCACACTGTCTGTTCATACTCATTTTTTCATCTACTAGTACCCCCAAGTCTTTCTCAGCAGAACTGCTCTTAATTCACTTATTGTAAAGTCTACTTCCCTGTTGGGGATTGCCCTGATCCAGGTGCAGCACCTTGTGCTTGACCTTGCTGACCTTCATGAGGCTTCCATGGGACCACCTCTCAAGCTTGTCAAGGTCCCTCTAAGAGTGCCCTCTAAGTGGCATCCTTTCATTTGAGCATGTCAAGCTGACCATTCCTGCTAGATGTAAAGGATAATTTATAGTAGCTTGCTGTCTGAACTGAAGCGCACTTCCTGCCACACATAAGCACAAAAACTGTCTCAGAGGCACAAAAGTCTTGTGAAGGGCACAGCAGACACATGACTAGTCAGTTCATTCTGAAAAACGTTACTTTGAGCAAAGTGGGAAAGACCCACTGCACGTTATGACCCATGGGCTATGCTGACCTGGGCAGCTTCACATCCACAAAGGTGTCACTGGGTTCTCCCAGAGTTGCAAGAGCTGATCGAGGTTCAGAACATTTCAGTTTGGAAAACTCTATAAATTTTTCCAAATGTTTTCATCCACTTTTTTATTTTTATCATTGTTCTGTGATTCTAATGTCCTTCCACTCTTTGGAAATATGCTGGGGATGACATCACTTTTCTAATGCATGGAGAACAGTTACATTCATGATTTTGAGCTACCCCAATAGTGTTGCCAGAAAAATCACGTCAGGAAACTACACTTCATTTTTTGTAGATATAAAAAACAAAACAAAAAAAAAACAACAAACAGGATTTATTAAAAAGGTACTGAAGAGAATAGCAAAATAACATGCAGGATCTATTGGGAAATACTTAACAAATGTGAAGTAAACTGGGAAAGCAAGTATAGTGAACTGCTTCCTTTTATGAATAAGAGGGTAGGCAGAACGGAATTGTCTTTCAAGTGAAAATGTTTTAAGGAACCTAAGAACCTTCTTAAATACTGCTTTGTATGTAAAGCCATACAAGTATTTCCTGTATTCTTCCCATCACTGATCTGACAAGGATCCTAATCACGATAGTACGTTTTCTAAAATCTCTAAGGAAAAAAAATGTAATTAAAGAGTAAAACAAAAGGCCAATTAGGTGTTATCAATATTTCAATAATGAATGAGAAGAAAAAAAATAATGAAGGGCAATAAACACTTGCCAAAAAACTACAGAAACCAATAAATCGCTCTCTCTTGCTAATTCCTCCTTCAACATCCACTGCACAGAACTTCAGAGCTGAAAAATTAAAATAAACAGGGTCACGCTGACCCTAAGGCAAGCAACAGACTTAATTACTGCACCAGACAACGATGAATCATGGCTAAGCAAACCTCCCATTCCTTTTCAATAGAATGCATTATTAATCTGACACACTGTTTTATGACAGGTAAAATCACTGCCAGAAAAAGCCTTACTTTTCTCAGTGCACAAGGGGAGCATTTCAGAATGTCACAACTGTTTCCTCACCGCTCTTACAAGCAAAAGAAACCGCTGCTGCTTTTGTATCTCACTCACATTTCAGTTACTTGTGCACCTCACAGAAGTGCTGTTTGTTCAGTCATGCTGTACCTGTGTAAGAATTTTAAACAAATGTTCAAAGACTATTTCTTAAAAACTTAAAGATACAGCCTGACTGGTGCTTTCGTAGCTATCAACATCTCTAACTGTTCAAAACACTTCCTTCCTCCATCCCTTGAAATTGTCATCCTGGAGAAAAAGAAACCTGAGAAACGCCTGGCTGAGTAACATCCACTTGTGTGCTCAGAAAAGCACCTCTGAAGAACTCTCAACTTTCTTCACTGTCCTTGTGAAAGACTTCATATATCAGACCATGTGATGCAGGACTCTGGATAGTACGTTGGGTCAGGAGACAAGATGTGGCACAGCTGGGGAACAGGCACGTTACATTCTGTTGCCAGTACAAAGTAAAACTAAATTCTCTATGTGATCTGATACACCTGTGTTTATTGTTTAACATCAAAGATGCTGCTATTTCACCGCAAACTATCACAGTTATTACACAATTTCCATTACCATTTTCATAGAAACATATAATATCTAAGGTTAGAAAAAACCTCCAAGATCATGTAGTTCAAACACCTACCACCACTATTTCCCCACTAAACCATGCCCCTTAGTGCCACGTCTAAATGTTTCTTGAACACCTCCAAGGATGGTGACTCCAACACCTCCCTGGGCAGCCCATTTCAGTGCCTGACCACTCTTTGGGAGAAGAAATTTTTCCTAATACCCAACCCAAACCTCCCATGGTGCAACATAAGGCCATTTCCTCTCATCCCATTGCTATTTACATGGTAGAAGAGGCCAACTCCCACTTAGCCACAACCTTCTGGGCAGTTGTAGAAAGACATAAGATCTCCCCTGCACCTCCTTTTCTCCCAGCTGAACAATCTCAGTTCCCTTAGCCTCTTCTCCTCGTAAGATTGGTGCTCAGACATCTCATCAACTCCATGTTTTGTACCTACTTCCTCATATACACTTGGGCAGATATCAGGTCTATGTGTACCTATGGATGGTTTCATTTCACAGTCAATAAATTAGAAAATAATATATGTCACTGCTTCCAATTAAAACAAATATACAGTGTGCAACTTTCTATCTGATAGGCTTATTTTAATTACCAGGAATCATTTGAATTTTGATCTCTTTACCATGGTTTTAGATATTTTTTCCTTAACACTCTCATCTGGTAACTTCTACTCAAAAATGACATAGAAGAGTTCAGTGTTGCATTTTAAATACATCAATTGACAATATTCCAAACAGCAAAATACTCAGACTTACTTAAATAAAAATTGTGCCATCTTAGTTTTGAGAAGTACTATAATCTCCATTTTTTCTTTCTTCTTTCAAATCACAACTTCTGTATAATAATTCTTGAACACCTCCGTGTTTACTAACTCCCTAGTAGAACTACAGGGTTTGCCTTTTCTCCATTTTACTGATGGGAAGTTACAATCTGAAGTGATCTTGGCGTAGTACCCATAATCTCCTGAGTCCCTAGTTACAACTGAAAAACGTACAACAGGTAGATTCATCTAAATGCTTCTAAAAGACTTAGTTCAAATATTTCAAAGTCACACAGGAACAGTGACAGAGCTTAGATCTGAGCATTTTTCCTACAGTAACTTTTTGCGCTGGATCATCATTTCTTCTTGCACTTATTAAACATTTAGCTGTTTACTTCAAATTCCTGGCAAATGTGGGGACTTTGGAAAGCAGGGGGGAGACGATCTGTAAGTTTTCTACAGTACTCCATCCTCAGAATTTGTCAAAAAAACAGTTCTGGAGTCAAACCCACCAGGACGATAATGAATTTGACAGATGTGTGATTTCAGATATTCTGTTGAAAGTGATGTTAAAATCCTTACTAATTTTTTACCTCATAATACAGAAAGAAGCTGTAGCTGAAGAGAGCATTGCTATCCTGACATTTATGGCCTATTTGAAATTTTTGGGTTGTTCAGGTTGAAAAGGATGTCGTTATAGCACAACACAAACATCAAAAATATTAGTAAGAGATGAGAAAAATAGATCTATAACAAATATAATACAAATTACAAATAGCAATTATTTTTTACCATAAAAATCTTAAAACAGCCTAACAGCATTTATATACCTCACTCCTTCTGTCAAGTACAAATGTGCATCATATAATCCTAATGAATATGGTATTTAAATTTGTAACCATAACAGCAGTTTTCTTGGAAGATTAAGAATGATATATTTGTATCAGAAATTATATTCTCAATATACTCCTGCAGTAAAAAAATTACCTAGAATGTCAGTCTCTTCATTGAGAAAAGCAACCTCAGTAGTGCTCATTATTGCATAGTAACTCAATAATAAGTGACCTTACTAGTAAATTCTAACTAAATTTTACTTTTATTTTTCTTTTCATTAGCAAACAAACAATCAAGCAACAACAACAAAAACAAGTCAGATTTTAAGACTTAAGAGGAAAGGAGCTGAAAGCAAGACAGGAAATGTTACTGTGCTACTGGATAAATCCATAATCTTATACACTGTGTACACTTTAGGCCCATTTTGTCAAAAAGGACATAGTAGACCTTGAAAAGACTCAGTAAAATACAAGAAGGGACACCACAAGAATTAGCAGGCTTCAATGGACTGGGATCCTTCAGAATATAAAAATGTGACTGAAAGGCATCTACTAGAACAAAATCATGACTTGCATATCAACAGCACACCAGGAGTGATTGCTTACTTTAGCTCCCACTGCAAAATTTAAGACGCTTTCTCATTTACATATTTTTAGTGCCATTATTTCAGTTAGTTCAGAGTTCTTGGCATTTTTCAAATAACCTAGGCACTGCTTCCACTTTTAATTTAACTCACTGTACTTCACTCCTGCAGAAGAAAACAGACTCATGATCAAGAAAGTCAAAAAAGAACAGAGTTTCATGTGATTGAGAAAAGAATGGAGTAGCACTGTGAACAGACATCATGAACAGTACAAAATGGTATTTCTAAAACATCACCACTGGACACATTGTACCAATCAATATGTTAGGAATAGGAACAAGCTGTTATGTAACAGCAAAATTCTTGCCTTTAAGGGCTTACTCTTCATATCTCCAAGTATCCATTTATCCTGTAATTTGTGTAAGAGCAAAATTCTTTGCTTTAAGGGCTGACTGTTCATATTTGCCAGATCCACTTTCCCTTAATTATGCACTACAGATATTTTACACACACACACACACTACTTGTCCAATAGCAGTAAAAAAAAAAAAAAACAAAACCTTCTTATAAAGACTTCATCCTAGACATTTGATAAAAGCTCTTTCAGAAAAATATAGCTTACTGTTATGTAATTTATCTACTCTCCAGAGGGCACCTACCTCCCATGTCTTTGTCAATGTACATCTGACATGGGGAGGCTTAAGAGTATCCTAATTTGTTATAACTCATCCTAATATTTAAATGTTACATAAACACTACTACACCACTTTCAGGAAACCGCTCCACAGTAAAGTTTAACTTCTGAAGAATAAGAAAAATAATTTCATTAAGTGCACCAGAACAATTGCTCTATTATTGAATACGGGATGTTCCAAATATGAAGTACTCTGAAGAATTAACCCCCTATAGGGGAACATCTCCCTAAGT
The DNA here is from genome assembly GCF_023343835.1 of Lagopus muta. Taxonomy (NCBI): domain Eukaryota; kingdom Metazoa; phylum Chordata; class Aves; order Galliformes; family Phasianidae; genus Lagopus; species Lagopus muta. The sequence goes on from NC_064434.1 coordinate 13,736,035, forward strand.
ACCAAGGAACAATCATTAAACTTGCCACTTGTCTACAAGGTGTTTAAGACTCAAGAACGTGATCTCTGGCTAAAGAAGAGTATAAGTCAAGCCCACAAGGGGCCCACATCACTTTCAGATAGAAATATTATCTTTCTTCCTTGTCTTTTGTGTCAAAAGCTGTGAAGAAGGGAGGAATAATTAGTATACACAATTACAAACCTACCCCTATTAGAATTCTGCTGTTCACTTAAAACTTAGCACATGGAAATACTGGAGCTGTATCATATATATAAGGTCCTCCAGGCTCCCCACCCTGCTTCCCACTGTGGCTTCAGGTAGCTTTCAGGAAGGAGCACAAGAAACGAAGGCTTTTTTGTTGTCACCTGATCTGAAGTGCAGCTTACAGCCGCATCCTGAGGGTTAACTAGTATTCACAGATCTTTCTTCTATGAATTTGTCCAATTCCTTTCAGAAAATCTTCAAGCCTTTGACTTCTTTTCTTTTTTTGACGTAAGTTATCAGCAAGTTTCCCATTTTTTTCACATTATCAAAGTCCTTCCTTTCTGACTATGAATGCTAACTTCTATCAGTGTTTCCAGATCCATACACTGCAGATACAGAAACAGTATATTATCTTTTCTTAATCCTATCATCCATTCAATCAACACTCTATATACTACATGAACAGCACTCTCTCATTAAGATGCTCACAATTCTTTACCAAATTAGAGTTTTATAAAACCTTCTCTTCTTGAATAGTTCTTTATTAGTTTACAAGCAACTTGAAATCTTTCCTTGTTCTGAATAAATTCTGCTTATCACCATTTCAACTGTTTCAGCCAACTCTACCCCCAAACACCAATAAGAAACTCTTTTAAAGCAATAGCCATATGCCAGTAATGGATAAAAGTGAATCAGGTGGCTAGGTCCTACCTGTATCTACACACACATCAGCAAATATAGACATGTGTCCTAGGGCTGAGGCTCAGTTATCAGTGCACAACATGATATTTACAGCAATTTTGTTTTTAAAGCAGGTTTTTGTTCTTTTTTTTTTTAAACCAGTTGACATTAACTGCTTTGGTTTCATGACCTCATAAGAATTTTGCACAAAATGCAAAGACAAAATACTTCCCTCCTGCAGTAACACAGATATAGCTGTTAGTCACCTGCTCACAATCTGTCACACACAACAGTCCTTAGTGGTAGAGTCTATAGAAATGAGTTTATTGGAAGACCCATACAGATGAATCACACAATCATAAGGTTGGAAACGACCTGTAAGATCATCTAGTCCAACTGTCTTCTCATTACCACTGCTACCACAAACTAAACTACATCTCGTAGTTCCTCATCCAGATGTCTCTTGAACACTGCCAGGGACGGCGACTCCACCACCTCCCTGGGCAGCCATTCCAGTGCCTGACCACTCTCTGAGAGAAAAAGTTCTTCCTCATGTCCAACCTAAACTTCCTGTAGCACAACTTGCAGCCATTTCCTCGGGGCCTGTTTGCTGCCTGGAAGAAGAGGCCAAACCCCTCCTCACCACAGCCTCCCTTCAGGAAGTTGTAGAGTGCAATGCGGTCTCCCCTGAGCCTCCTCTCCTCCAGACTGAACATTCCCAGCTCCCTCAGCCGCTCCTCATAAGCCCTGTGCTCCAGACCCCTCACCAGTTTCGTTGCCCTTCTCTGGACACATTCCAGAGCCTCAATGTCTTTCTTGCAGTGAGGGGCCCAAAACTGAACACAGTACTCGAGGTGCAGCCTCACCAGTGCTGAGTACAGGGGATGATCACCTCCCTGCTCCTGCTGGCCACACCATTTCTAATGCAGGCCAGGATGCCGTTGGCCCTCTCGGCCTCCTGGGCACACTGTCGGCTCATGTTCAGCCGAGCATCAACCAACACCCCCAAGTCCCTTTTCTCTTCATGAAGTCCATCATTATGCTACCTGATAAGGCAAGCATTCCCACTCAAGCACAGTCAACCAGTTTCACAGCCCATCCACTTTCTAGCCAAAGTCAAACAGAGGTTGTGGCTCCTTGCAGTATCTGTTCTGCAAAATAAAACAAGGCCATGGGTTATTCTATGGCAAGACCACACTTAATTTCTTGCACGCATATAGCATTCTATGGCTCTGAGGATGTAATCACTGTGTGTGGTTTGAGTTAAGGTTTTTAATTAATGTAATTACATTTTTAAACGTCCCACCCTGCTTCAAGTGGGATGGAGCATCCACAGCTTTTCTGGGCAGCCTGTTCCAGCACCTTACCATATTCTTGGTGAAAAATTTCCCCCTGACATCCAATCTAATTCTCCCTTTCTTTAGTTTAAAACTATTCTCCTTGTTCTTGCCATATATCAATGTTCTTCATATAATCTTATTAATTTGCATTTTTAACTGCTTTTACTTCACTTCTTATTTTGTCTCATCATTATGCTGTATCACTGAGAACAAAGTGTGCAATGCTATCTGCCATTTACTTGACACACTTTCACAACTAAATCAAGGCAAAGGCTTCAGAGGGACCATGTCCTTCTCCCTGAAATCAAGTGTCTCTCAAAGTCCTCCTCATAAGACCTCTCTGTCTTAAACCTGACATTAGGTAATAGATGTCACTTCATTACAGAGAAAGGTTCAACTCTCCTACCAACAACTGGCACAACAAAATGTAAAAGCAAACTTAATTTTAAAAGCTTCCAGTCTAAGCAAAAACTTAAAAGCAGATGGTTATGACAAAAAAAAAAAAAAAAAATCTATTTCCTATATATTCAATTATTTTTTTTTAAAGTAGATTTTTAAATGGCAGTATAGGAGGACTAGGAATGAATTTACATCACAGCAAGATCTCAGTGAGTGTTCAGTATGGGTAAAAAAGAGGCAACTATGTAAACATCAAAGATAGCCTGGGAATCTTTATGAGAGAAATTACATTTTTTTCTTGCTTCCTTGATTTCTATATTATTATTTACAAGTTATACTTTCGTGACATAACTGAATATCACTGTATGCTAACAAACAGTGACCTACTCATTAGCTAAGTGTGCTAGCTATTGAAATAAGATACTTGCAGACATGAATCACTTTTAAAAGGAATTTAAATTAATCTGTTTAGTCACAGATTCACAACTGAACTAAAGAATCGGATTTCATTTTGTATGGATTTTGTCCTTCTCCCTTCATTTGATCTATTCTCTTCAATAAAGTTATGGATGGAGATGTTTGCAATTACTTAAGACTTGGAGTATATTATGATACAGTTAGCAAGATGTGGGCAGCAATGAATCCTTTTTTTTTTTTTTAATTAAATCTTGGTTCTATCAAATATCCCTAGAAAGTGATCTACAAACAAAATTTGTATAATTCTACTGCACTAGCTCTCAGACCTGCAAAGACTCAACTTTACGTTGTTCTATTAAATTCAAGAATGACAGTGGCATTACATGGTGATATAGGTACCACCATTTGTTGTGAACTGACAAAAAAGCCAGGAGCCAGAAGTACCAGTCCATTTCTAGTCTGGCTTCCTCTTCATAACCACCCACCTTAGTCTAATGAGCTCCCACTTTGGCTGGGGCCCCAGATTATTGCCCTGGCTGCTCACCACTAAAACTCACAGTAGCCAGTGTCTGTAAAAGTGAGGTTTTAAAGAGTTTATACCTTAAAGAAAAAAAAAAAATTAATTAAAAAAAAGAAAAAGGAACCAGTCCTTCCTTGTGCACATAGGCATAAATAGAATTCTAAGTAGTCATAATTTCTTTCCACATAACACTTTTAGAATAAATTTCTGTATTGGATTTGGCACAAAGGAAACACAAACAGCTGTTTTTCATTCAATAGAAGGCAATATGGGGTTGTATATATTAGGTATAAACTTTGTTTTGTTATTGTCACTCATTTGTTGATGAGGAAAGCACATCCTTCTTGAAAATGATGGTAACACTCTCTCAGACATCAATGTTTTAAGTATGAATTGCACAAAATATCAGCTCTTTTTTCACTGTGTTTGTTTGTTTTCTCTCGGAATAATTCTCCATAATTGATAAAGCAGGCAGAAGTTGAATTCTTTATGGAATACAGTCTCAGTTAATGTCAATTATGAAAAAAAAAAGAAAAGATTGGCTAATCTGCATTTTTAGAAACTAGCAGATTATTTTACTGGTTAGCACAAACATTATTGATCTGCTTTCTTGCTGAATTAATAGCACTAGCATAGGACAGCTCGCTTTCTCAGCTTTCCCAATGTTTTCCTGAAAAGAGGCCCATTACATGGCAGGGGGCAAAGGACAGGCCTAGATAACACTGTTTAGACATTTCTTTGATGTACACAGGCATCATCCTCGACAACTGACCACCAAAGACAAAAGAGCACTCTTAGGCTGCTGGAAATCCCAGCCATTCTTCTCACCACCTTTTGATATCCCAAGGCTTCTATACCCTGACCTCTGCACTCTGACACAAAGATCTTATCTGAAAGATGGTCAGCCACGTCAAAAATTCTATCCAAATTTAGCCAATGAACTCAGGATTTCTTCTGCTTTTCATAATTACTTTTTGTCCTAATGTACCAGTGTGGACGCTAAGATGATTTTACAAAAAGAAGGGGAGAGAAAGTGCCAATGAGAAAAAAAAAACTGCTTGAATGTTGTGATTTTGAAACCATTCTCAAAAATCTACTTTATTTTACAAACCACTCTGTCTAAAGCTTCTTGACACTTCACCGTGCACAGATACAGTATTTCTACCTAGTCACTATTACAGAGAAGTCCAGTTAGAGACACAGATACATGAGCTTGCTAATGTGACTTCACTCAACAAATGGACACATTTTAAATGGCTTGCACACTTTAAGGATTGATATTGATGTCTGTATTTTTGTTTAAATCATAGAAATATAATTTTAATGGTTTTTAATTTTTTCCTCCTTATACACTGATTGATAATAAGATCATTTTCCCATTGTCTTCCACAGAAATAATCTGAGATCATCATGGGTACTTTTAAACACTTTTCCCCTTAAAATTGAACAAAATGCTCCCATAGAAGCACTGTATGCCTAGCCAAAACAGTAGGAGTCCCCTAACACAGTTAACAACTCAGTACATTCCCTACATCACTCAAACAATATTTTCTACACAATCAGCCAGGAAAACTCCTAGAGAAGCATCCTTCTGCCCCTTTCTGAAGTGCTTTCTTACATACATGAATTAATATACGTATCTACAGAAAGTCCTGCTGAAATCCCACTCTAGAGATAGATATATATATATATATATATATATATATATATATGAAATCACATGTTTAAGATCTTTAAAAAGACAAACTTATTGATGATTGGAATGGAATAATAGTTCAGTTGCAAGAGACCTACAAATATCATCCTCTCCAACTGCCTGATCTCTTCAGTGCTAAATAAAAGCTGAAGCATGTTATTGAGGACATTATCCAAGTGCCACTCGAACACTGAAAGGTACAGAGCATCAGCCACATCTATAAGGAGCCTATCCCAGTGTTTGATAACCCTCACGGTAAAGCAGTTCCTAATGTCTAGTCTGAACCTTCCCTGATCCAGCTCTGTGCCATTCCTGGGAGTTCTGTCATCTATATCTATAACAACTTGAGTTCAAACATATTAGTGCGTCTATTCCCCTGTACTTTGACAATCACCTTTGTAACACACTCCTAAAACGTTGCCCTCCCATGAAGTACAATTCGTGTGAATTAGGACAAAGACAGGTCAGAAATTTGAAAGATTTCACAGTTTACATTATTCTAAACTAACTTTCATGAAACACATGACCAAATGGTAAAGTGTTAAGCACGGAGTTGTTTTTTATTTTTTTCAAACTGGCATTGATACGCTTTTTTTCCCCTATATTCCTCTGCATTCTTAACATTTTAATAATAAAACAGCCCAAAACTTATCATGCAAACACTTGGATCTACAATGCTTGATTTAACACCAATTTTAAATCACCTGTTATCATCTACTTAATCAATGGTTATTTACTTAAATTTAGGTGTCTGTAATAACACCACAACTCACGAAAGGAATGGTGTACAATTAGAATGACCATGAATCTTGCAGTTTTGAGAAACTCTCTTCTTTAAATTAAATTATTACCATAAAAATTAAGGCAAATACCAGCAAATAGAAGAGTGGGGGAAAAAAGCACAAGTTTTAGAATTCACACAGTGCTCAGACAAAATGCTGATGGTACAAAAGGCATTAGAATTTATCCTACTGGGTTTAGTAGATTTTCAGCCAAACCAGAGGGTTTTTGCAGTTATTTTTAAATAAATAATCGCTATTATAAAAATAAATTTCATGTCTTCAGATGGAACAGGGGATTCTGAATCAGTATAGAGTGCTCAAAGCAGAACCTGTACGAATGTAAAACCGATATTTAAATCAGGGTAAAAAAAAACTCTACTGAACAAGTCTGTAAATATTATATTTTCTTTTAACTGAATCCTGTCTACGAATAATAAACTACACCCAAGAAACAATCCATACACCAGCCTAAGGCCATATCTATACCACTATATGAAATGACTAAACAAGCAGTGATGCAAATTCAATGCACATAGGCCGTGAATAAATGTTCCAGGTCTGCCAGCATCCACTGAAGGAATAATTTCTATAGATGTCTCTATTGATCTGATGGAATATATGGCCCTGCCTGTTTCAGGCACACAGTTGCTCCCGTGAGCAACACTTGATCCTCTTTAGTAAAAAAAAATAAATAAATAAAATGTTAAATAATAGATCTCCATCATCTCCATTCATTTTAAGAGAAATAGATTAGGAACCACGTGTATGAGCAGCTCAGCTGGCAGCCAGCTGTGATAACCCCTGACAGCAGTGCCCAAATGAGGGACTGGGAGCAGTAACCTTTTTAGTCAGCACAGTTACAGCCAGAAAAGGACGTGAGAACAACTCCTTGATAAAACACATCAGATGTTCATGTGCATGTATTTATATGCGGCTTTGAGTGTAGGTAAATTCTATGGCTGCAGTTATCCTGAATTCTGTTGCAAGTAGAAAACATTCTATAATCCAATTCCAGTATTTGACAGAGATCATTCTTTCTCCTTTGTGTCAACTTCGTTAGGAGTTGCCAGACCTTTATCACATAACCCAACACACACAGCCAATTTCTAACCAGACATGTTCAAAAGCATGCCTGAGGAGAAAAATTTACTTCATTTTGATAAACAGAAGCACACAGGGAAAAATAAGAAATAAAAACAAAAAATAAACCCTCAGGCTACTTTTACCTGTAGATTAAGACTTCACTCGGAAACTTTAAGACTTACTAAGTGTTGGAGTGATCCATTTTACCAGAATTCAAGGCCATTTTTCCTTAGAAATTGAAAACATTGCTAAAGAAACCAAATGAGATGCAAATCAATGTAATCTAGCTATGAAAAAGTATGCGAAGCAGGACAGCTAATTTGAAATGAGAATAGTGTGACCCATAACGCCATGCTTTCTTGCTGCCATCCTACACAGCATTACTTCACATCCAGATCAGCCTCTTTACACCCATACCGATGCAAGCACCTGGGACAGAAGAGATACCTGTCCTTAAAGTCCATGGATGCAGAACCTCTTGTGTCTACACTGCTCAGTTCTAGTCCATCCTAGACCAAAAGGACCACGTCCACATCACTTGATGCACAGCCAAAGTGTCTTAGTTAAGTATCCTTGGCCTTAGCATATTTGTATAAGCTCTTTACCCACTCAATTTAATTATTACAAAATCTATAGTGCAGTTTCCAGCTGAGAGAGATTTTTTTTTTTGCATAGAACTGGAAGATGTGATACGTGAACCAGGATGATGTATTACCCAGAGGATACCAGGTCTTCTGAAAGATTATTAGAAAACTGTAGGATTAAGAAAGTAAAAAGTAATTGTGTCATCCAATTGGCACTTGGTTGACTGTGGTCTTGGTGCAAAGTAACATTGCTTTCTGTATTGAAGCCTCACAGACTGAAGGCTGTAGTCATGGGTAACTGTGGCAGATCAGCCAATCAGATCTTATGACTCACGCCTAACATAAGGAGATTGATTTTACTACCTTGCAATCTAGATATTTCCATTTATTTTTTCAATCTAGACAGTCATACTTAAAAATTAATTTTCAACTCATTCATAAAAATAACTTTTGAAATAATGTTTTAGAGACACAACACATTCTAATCAACTCAGCACATTCTAATCAACTCAGATTGTGTGAGACAGTAGAAGCACAATATTACAGCAACAGCATTATGACTACAGCCAGTACTCCTTGTGGAGCCACAACCTAATTCCACATTGCAGGGGCCTACCTGCCCCTGGAGAATAGATTGCAGTACTGGTGGAAGACCAGTGGTTACCAAACACCATCTTCTCTGATTCAGCACACAGATTTGCTTCACAGAATTCAAGAGATATTTTGCAGGTCCCTGTGAGCTCTTCTCAATATAAAATGTGTACAGTATGTCAATTTTTGCTCAGCCACCCTCACAGCAAAAGAGCTGGATGTTGTGTTAAATGCCTCATTCTAAGTGCTTGGTTTATCTCTTTTCTGTTTAATGTTATTTTGCTTCATGGTTGGTTTAGATGATCTTAGTGATCTTTTCCGGACCTTCCAAGCAGCACAGACATAATTATCATCAATTTGAACACCTTGCTCTTCTATGCACAAAAGCTGAAATGACCAAAAAAAACGTGGGAGAACAAAGGGGGAAATCAGTGAAGGGTACAGTAAATATCTGTTGATAGATTTGAAACTGAATACAATGATAAAACTGAAAACTACTTATTGAAGTAGTCTGAACTGACAGGTGACGAGATGCATTTCCTCCTCAAAAGGGAGTCACAAGTGACTTTTTCATGGATGGTTGGAAGGACTGAGCCTGATTTATATACTTACATCTGTGCTTATGTCCACGTGCATACTCATGCATGTGCTCTGAATAATTAAGGCACAAATCACTTACAGTTCCATCTATGGGAGAACACTGAGATCTGGCTCACTCACTTAAGCAGAGTCACATTGCAGTCAAGCAAGTCACAAGTGTTTTCTTTGAAAACAAACACACTTACATAATAAATTAGCCATTTCATTACCTCTGGGGTGAAAATAATGAAAACAGCTGTCAGATGAGGATGAAATAATCTTTAGAACTTTTCATTAACTTCACAAACATTCTTGTGTCCAAAAATATTTTCACTATTATTACAAGTAAGACTTTGAATTATCACAGCAGTGATATCAAAGGTCTTATCCACTGTTCTCCCTGCCCTGTTCGATCGCTTTGGGAGGTATTGCTTTGCTAATTAATCTTTCATTCATAGAGAAATTGGCAACACACAGATTTTGAAAACACGCAAATGTGGCTCCAAATCAGATAAAGACCATACAACACTTTCAATTGATAGAAGAAAAAACTTTGATTTAAACCTGTCTGTAAAACCATTTGAACCCTTTTGGAGCTGATACATTTATTCCACAGATAATTACCTGCACAATAAGATAGCAATAACAGTTTTGATATAATTCTTGGAAACTACTGAATTCAAAGCACTATATAATGACACTAAAACATCACACGATAGGAACAGTTCATTGCCTTGATTTTAAATAAATGTTTAATCTCATTAAAAAAAAAACAGATAAGAAAGTGGTGGAAATAAAATCCTATGCATTTTTTCCTATTCACAAACAGCAGAAGGCATAGATCCACATTTTCCTACCATAAAACTCAAAATGAAGACAACTACGTATATAAGGACACATTTGGCAGGCAGTCACACACAGCAATACAGAAAGGATTAATACCAAAAAAAAGACAATAAGCAAAGCATCAGGGTGAATTCCCAAACCTATAAAAATGTCTTTGATGATAATTCCTTGTCGGTACTGTTTATTTTTTTTATGACTGCAGTGTAAATACACTTCATCATTTCTATTTAAGGCAAATTTACTCAAGATATGCCTCCAACATTACAGATTTTACTACATTAAGCACTGTTATGCTGTTTAGCTAGGAAAAAAAAAAAATGTTTTCTTCATATGACATTCAATATTTGTCATTTGTCATTTGTCAGCATTTTTTCTAAGCTATACCATGCATAAACAGCAATTCTCCTTTTCTGTTTCCTCAGAAATATACCACTGGCTGTATAGAGCTAAGATTTCCTTTATTCCTCATGTAAATATTTAAGCATGAAAGGCAACAGATGGATAATGGCAAGTTAAAGCAAACTGAAAAAAATCAAGTCTTTGCAATCCTTATATGTAACTATGCTACAAACCTATGCAACATAAGCATAAATGACACATTTAAATCTAACTTCACAAATAAGAATAGCCTCTTCCAGAGTCTAAGAGAAGTTTGGATGAGTTAGACTTGCAGATGACTGAATAACTAATCACAGTCTAAATGCAAAAAGGCAAAGTTTTTTCAGTTCAAGTAAAAGATGTGGTGCTTACCCTGTGTATGTGTGTAATATATGGATGCAATCATGTCTGTGTAAGTAGGGATGTTTGCATGCACGTGGTGGTGGCTGATAGTTACACCAGCCACCTTGTTTCCCCTTTGTGGTGCCTTTTATCCACACAAAACAAACCCAAGGTTGTGCCTGATCCCAGCTGAGAGTAAATGCCTTATTTTGTATGAGGGTGAGGAAGGAGTGACAGACACATCACTTATCATTCACCACACAGACTTGGTATTCATTAGAAAAGCCACAATCAATAAGAACCAAAAGGCAATTTTTCCCTGAAGATAATGATGTCCAGCATCACTAGAGTGTTTACGAGTCTGATAGGCTTTCATTTATGAACACAAATCGCCTTTGAAAGTTTACAACTTCCTAGTCAAATTTGCCCTTACCAAAGAAGTGCTGTAAAATGCTTCCATTTTTATTAGTTCTACAAAACTGCATGGGCTTTCTCGTGGTTACTTTCAATATGTGTAAGATACATGAATTTCAAAATGCAAATCAAATGCACATGTTGAACTGACTGCAATTTTTCACAAATTATGGAGCAATCTCCTCTGCTTTTTTCGTGGGAGTGAATGGGTGATTTATTTTATTTTATTTGTAAAAGAGAAACTTTGGAAGCCATTAGCTACTTGTACAGAACACATGAACAAGAAAAGCAGAATTCAAACAGTTGTTTTTAACTTGCTGTTTGACACTAGAAAATACCTTCCTTAACTTTGTGTATATCATTCACAGCATTATTAAGATTAAAAACTCGCCTAAGAGATTCTGAACGCTCATATCCAAAAAGAATCCTTTAACAGAAGCCAAGAAATAGAAACATAAATAGACCGTAGTTGTAAAAACCTAAGTTAGAAGGCTATTTCTGTAAAACCTTGTATTCGCAACATAAAAAGCAATACAGACATTTGTAATACAAAATCAATGTAATATTGCTTCAAAAGATTGTGCCTAACAGATATTCACAATGCAAAGATGATTAGGGCATAAGTGAAATTCCATCCCTAAATTGTTCTGTTCTGCTCCTGTGCTCATAGCATCCTCTGTCAGGAGCTAATCTCACGTGACAGGCCTGATCCAAAGCCATTTGAAGTCACTGGAATGTCTCCTCCTGACTTCAGGGAGCTTTGCTTCCAGCCCCTATAAACTTCAAGAACAATACAATTCATAGGAGGTTGTTTTAAGAGAACAATATCCACTATCTGAAAGGAAAAGAACATTCACTTCAAACAAAACTTACCTGCTGTGGTAGATTTGTTGGGTTCTTACTGTTAGATGTTTTGCTACTGTTGTCTGTGTGCATACCACAAATAAACCTTTCCAAAGTGAGAACATTCCATTTCCTTAGTAGAAGCCACAGAAAATCAACAGTAGTCCAACACCAAATAAACCCCAAACCCTAAACTAAAAAAAAAAAGTATTCTTGAATGTACACACATCAGCAAAGACAAAAAAGTTTCAAAGGGTTATGTCACCACATAAAGGCCAAGCTCAGACAGCTATTTATTGTTTAAAAGTAGTAATATAAATGCAAGTCTTGAAACAGCAATTAACAGCGTTGTAAAAGCGGTGAAAGAAAAGCCCTATTGATGTGAACTATGTAGCTCTTTTTTATTAGAAAAAAATGGGATGATAATGAAGTACGGAACTCAATACTGAACCCATGTAAACATATAGCAGAAAATTTACTCTGATGAATAAGCAAATCCCAATCAGGTCCATAATCACAAAGTTCCCCAAGGCAGCAGACAGTGGTGGCTCTAACTTCCTCCCTCACACAACAAATCTACTCACTACAGCTATTTTAGCTGCTCAGCATGAAGATGAACAAACAGAAACTTGCAATTAGGCACAAATATTCCAGAATGTTCACCTCTGGAGACTGATCTCAGTGTTCCAGAGTGGGAAAAAAAAAAAAAGACTTGAAATCCTTCAGGATCTTTGTCATAAGATATAAAGGACTTAAATTTTTTTGTAGTTGTCTCAATATATTTAACGAAATTGACATTATTACCATTACTAGTTATCTTTTTCAGAAAGGTCTATAAAGCATTAGATCAAAACCAAGACAATACCTCAAAAAAATAAAGTAAATGAAACAAAACACAAAAGAAAAAGCAAGCAACATTTTCTCCAACGTAGAGATGCTATAATTTCCATCTCTTTCATCTAAACTTGTAGAACCAGAAACTGAAAGACTATTCACTTTCTAAGCCTATTCAAACTGATTTTTAGGCTGAATGGGCAAATCAAACCATTATAAATTTTATTTCAGGCCAGTAAAAAGAATGTTTTTGTGTGTGTGTTTTTTTTTCTAGATTAAATGGAAAAGAATTTCTCAGCTCAAACTGCATATATCATAAGTATTTTGTTACGATAATTGTCAAACAGATATTCCATTTGACTCAATTAAAAATGCTTCATTTGGTTTCTTTGTTTCACCTTTTTGCTACTGAATTCATTTCCGAAATGAAATACAGCCCTAAACTGCAACTTCCACAGAATTCAATCAATATTAGACTTCAGCTTTGCATTTCATTTACATTTTTTTGCATGCATAAATTAATGAAGTGTTTAGTTCACTCCAGAAGTACACATTCAGTAAATAAATTATCCATTTGTATATTTTGTTAAGCTTTATTCAGCCCTATATTTCAGGTATTGGAGCATTCACCCACATAGCTTTTCTACCATTTTTCTCCTCTTCCCACACAGACAGTTGGGACACAAACTGCTTGCTGCTGAGTACAACTAGCTGCTATTCTGATCCCCTCAAATCCAATCTGTCCCCCCCCTTACTCTGTTCTTGCTGCTGCTACTGCTCACACTTCCTCAGCCTGCTGAGGACATGAGTTTCCAGCTACCCTCCCGCCCCTTCTCAGCATTCCCAGGTGCTGATAATCTATAATTTTTTTTTTCCCCATTGTTGCCGAATCTTTTCCTCCTTTTGGCAGATGCTACAGTTTTGCAAGTTTTAAGTATCTTACCTCCGAGACCCTCTTTGTTGCTCTGTCTGTGACCACGCTGGAAGCAGAGAGTGATGGATATTAGGGAAGCATGAGCCTCCCCTGGCTGTTTAGCAGCGTGGTCTGCAAAGAAAGATAGATAGAGATGCTGCTCTCTCCTCCTCCCCCCCTCGCTGTCCCAGCTTCCTCCTCCCTCCGCCCTCCTTCCCAGCCACAAACTCCAGTTCTGTCTGTGCTTCAACACAATACACTACCTCTCAGTACCAGCCACCTAAGGTCAAGAATACGAACCCTTCACCCTCCCCCCCGCCTTTTCCTCTCCAGCCTCATGCATCCTCACCCCTGCTTCCCACAGAATATGGTATCTTCCCAACTATTTCCCCTTATTTGGCTCCAGGGTCTAAAGCACAGACAATTTCAGCAGCCCCAGGAGAGAGAAGAAAAAATAATAATTATAAAACAGGAGATATTGGACAAACATCTTTATATCATGTGAAGGGAAACAGGAGGTTTTTGGGAGAAACTGGAAACTTTGGGGTTGTATTTGTGAGTAGCCACAGCAGCCAAAACCTGCCAGTTGGAGATTAGTTTTAAAGATCTATACAAACTAAAGAAGGGTGCCCTAAACTGCTAATTATCTCCCAAATCTAGTTTACCTGCTGCTTGTACTCTTTGTTTCACTACCTTTATTATAAATAGTATTTTAAAGGAGCTTCCAATTTTTTTTTCCCCCTGTTAAAGCCAGATTTCAGTATAATCTGATGATGCAACAGCTATTAGTGAAAACATAACCAGTGGCATTTTTTCAAAATGAGGAACAACGCAATAACTGCCATTGAAATCGCTGAAAGCACAGTAATAAGTCCTCTGATTTCTCAGCTTGGGTGATAAGCATTGAAGAAGTCTTTTTTCATTTGCTGGCTGGTAACACATTCAGGTGACCAACACAAGGCTCTCAAGCAGTACATAAAATGACCACTAGCCAACGTTTTCTTCTTCAAGACCTACTTTTAGACATCTAATAGGTCACTCCTTCCAAAAGGATTTTTGTTACAGAGACTACAAAGAGAGTTAAGGTGATGCTGAAGGCTTCTAAAAGATGTTGTCTGATAAACTTTAAAAATTAAGTGGGCAGGGTCTCCCTCTGGAGGTCTCAAGCAGTACCTAACTCGCCTTAGAGATGTATGGGGATGCCTTAGGCACATCACAAGGTTGGTTTTAATTGGGTACAGTATGGCAAAAAAATGATAGCAGTATCTTCAAATAGGATACAGGCATTACTGAGCAATAACAGGTAATTAAGAAGGAAAATTACTTCACCCCTTCCAAACAACTGGCCCAAGAGAAGTGCAGTCTCTATCCACAAAGATGCTACTCCCTCAGCTGCTAACCCTTATTGAAGATGAGGAGAAGTGGCTCCAGGCTCAACCCCTTCTGGTTACTCTGGTGCACTGCTTACACCTGAGCTCCCTGGGTCAGCCACACTTTCTCACCTCATGCTCAACCACTGGTTCAGGCTGTGACCTGGGAATTCCACTGCAGATGCCTTAAAAATATAAGCAAAAAATCCATGTTTTTTCATTGTGGGTGGTCTCATATGGTAAATAGCAGGCACAATCCATCTGTGGTTAAGAAGAAGGTGGTCTATGAGGCAGAAAAGCCACTGCTTGTAATCCATGGATCATCTCACAGGTAGGAGAAATGCTTTCTAAAGAGACTGTGCATAACAGCAACATCTGTTACATCAAAACAAACTCCTGATCAAACTTACTAGAATTTCTGATAAATGTGAAAAGAATCAGAACGTATTTTCACCTTCATTCTGTGGTATGATAAGCAAAGTAACTAGTATAACCAATACAGATTTGATTAAGCTTAAAAATTATAACTTGAAAGATTGAAATGTAAGTAATTACAGAGTTAGTCTAGTTTTTGCCCAGAAAAGAATGTTTAAGAAAAAAATTAATCCAGACTTGCTAAATCTTATACATGCATTATGCAATACACTTAAAGCAGTTTCTTCCACCTTTTCCTCTGCAATAAGACCCATATCGTAGCATAGTTATATCCCCTCTCTTTGTTAAAGCTCTTGGCACCTGGTTTAAACTGAATGCATAATCAATGGATATTAAGATGTTATAATCACAAAATAAACAAGAGAGTTAGGCAAAGAAAACTATGATAACAAAAGAGACTAAATGCAAGGCTTACTCTTATGCTGGGCTCACCCACAGAACACCAGCAGAGGCAATCTCCAGAAGAGATCCTTCCCCACTTGTAGCCAGCTCTTAAATAGGTCTAGGAGAGGTGCAGCCAGGCTCCACCCCTTCCTGCAGCACAGGTGAATTGCCTTCAGCTGTGCTCCTGTGGTTGACTCATGGCTTGCCTCAGGTGATCAATCAAAGGTTCAGGACTCAGCAGTTCCCATACACTGAACAAAATGCATCAGATACTAATATTTAGTGCTCAAAAATGGGCTATATGTGTGAGCTGCAGCACAAGAGTGTGCTGCTTGTATTTGTGCTCAAAAGAGACTGGCACATCCACCTGTCTTCTCTAATTTCAAAAAACAAAATCATTCTAATTTCAGAAAAATGGTGCAGACAAACATTAAGGTAAAGAAACAACATGAATTTCTGGACAACTTTTGATAATTAAGTGTACATCAAGACTTTTCTATCTGAGCTGTAAGCTACAATATATATTTTTTAAAAACTAATGCCATCCTTAAATGCATGGGGAAATATTTCATACCACACTTTCAACCAACAGGATAAATACTGTTTTCAAGCAGACTTTACCACCCGAAAGAGACAAGAGTACCACTCTTAAGTTATAGCAGAAAGCTGCTCAGACCTTCTGGTTTTCAGACCAGGAACACTCCTTGCAAGCTTTACAGAAACAATCTGAGTAAGTATCAGCGACAGTTTCAGACCGATCTGCTCAAGTTGCAGCTGTTACAGCTTGTAGGCGCCTATTGGGACGCCCTACTGACACAAAATGCAGCCCTTTGCCCTCACAGTGGACAGCTCTCGCTTTCAGCCAAAAAACAGTAGCAGCCCCAGAACAAGGCAACCCAAGGCAACCCAAAAGCTATTTCCTCCTTGCTACCTGCTTTTCTCCCAGTTCAGGGAAGTAATTCAGAATAGAGAGAATGTGAAGATGTTGCCAAAACCACACTTCTCAATACCACTTTTTGATGCTCCTTCTGCTCTGCTCTTGCTACAGCTGCTAACTGTATGTGCATAATGATGGACTGTTACCCACTTAGTGAAAAGGTTTTTGAGCACTGCAGACAGCTCCTGAAAACAGCTAAATGCTCAGCAGTTGTCAAAAAGACGCACACAGGACTAAGAGAAGAATGGAGAACAGAAAAGAAAGTATCAGTTTGACAGTGCATTTAGTCCTCACTTGCAGAATTCTCACATACTGCATATTCGTCTGATCATTGGAACACAAGATAATTTATAGAATCATATGAATTGGAAGGAACCTTTAAAGGTCATCTGGTCTAACTTCCCTGCAATGAACAGCGACAACTAAAGCTAGAGCAGGCTGCTCACAGCTCTGTCCAGCTGCCCCTGAATGGTTCCAGGGATGGGACATCCACCACCTCCCTGGATAATCTGTTCCAGTGCCTCTCCACCCTTACTGTAAAAGACATTTTCTTTACATGCAGTCTAAATCTCCCCTCTTTTAGTTTCAAATGATTTCCTTTGCCAGTTCTACTCCACCCCCTTGTCCTTGAAGGCAGCTTCTCAGGGAGTTTTGTTGACTAATTCCCTGAAGAGCTGGAAGTTGGCTTTCCTAAAATTTAGCGTCCTGATTGCACTCTTCATCTATCCCATATTCCCCAGGAATGTGAACTCCACCATTGTCAGATCACTGCAGCCCAGGCAGCCTCTAGTCCTAATATCACCAATCAGTTCACTTGTGCTGGTGAGCAACAGGTCCAGCATCCATCCTGGTGGGGCTGTCTACTACTTGGCTCGGGAAGTTATCCTTGATGCATTCAAGGAGGCTCTTGGATTGCCTACAGCTTGCCATGCTATTTTTCCAGTAGATGTCAGGGTAGTTAAAGTCTCTCAGAAGGATAAGAAAATCCATATTGGAAGAGACAATAGCAAGCCTCTAGACCAGTCAAAAAAGAGTCAGCTATGAGGTGAAGATGCTCTGGGCCTTTATCCAGTTGTCTTGGAAGCCTCCAATGATGGAGACTACACAAGTCCTCTGGACATCCTGTTCCACTGCTTTACTATCTTCACGTTAGGAAAAAAAATTAAACAAACAAACAAAAAAACCTTTCTAATTTTTTCCTTACAAATTACAGTTCTCTTCCTTTCAAATGTCACAGTGAACAGGCTATGCCAGAACAGAAAAGCAGCATAGTAGAATGACTACAGACTTGAAATAACTTCCACACAAAAAAAAAGAATACATAGGGTAGGAGCCTTCTGATTGAAAAGCAGGTAACTATGCCGATAAATTACAAAAAGGCTGGAGTTGGAAGGGACCTTACAGCTCATGTAGCCCCTGCAGTGGGCTTGTTGCCACCCACTGTGTCAGGCTGCCCAGGGCCCATCCAACCCAACCCTAAATGCTTCCAGGAATGGAGAATCCACAGCTTCTCTGGGCAGCCTGTGACAGTGCCTCACCACCCTCCAAGTAAAGAACTCCCTCCTAACATCTAACCTGTATCTCCCCTCTTTTAACTAAAACCATTCCCCTTTAGCCTATCACTATCAGACTGTGTACATAATGGTCTCCTTACTGTTTATAAGCTCCTTTTTTAGGAAGGCTGCAATGAGGTCTTCCCAGAGTCTTCTCCAGGCTGAACAAGCCCAGCTCCTTCAATCTTGCTTCATAAGAGAGGTGCTCCCAGTCCTTTGATCATCTTTGTCACCTTCCACCACCATTAGCTATGCATTCTGGCAGTGATGAACAAGAGCCTGCGTGCTGTGCACATGAAAATATGCTCGAATCTGCAGAATAAAATAGGAGGCATGACTTTTGGAGCAGCCCTCATACATGGATACTCCGTAGAGGCCCTTAAATGGGCAGCGCTGATGCAGTACATTCATTTTCCAGAACATCTGTTACAAGTGGACACTCCAGAGAGAGCACCACTTTACATCTCTGCTCTTGAACTCTTCCAGCAACTGGCTGTTCCCACTGATCATTACCATGTACAGAATATAAACAACATACTTCAGTACCTCATATTCGTAGAAAGCAAAGTTTTTTGCAGGCTTTCCTGTGTCCTTTTAGTAAAACACAATTCTATCATTTTTATTATGGGTAAGAAAAGAACCTGCATACAACATCAATGGTGTAACTGAGCAAAAGCATAAGTCTTTCACGAAGATATTTTAAGACAATGCACTGCAACACAGTTAAAGATAAAATCAAGTAGTCATTTTCTATTTATTATATGTTGAAGTAGTCACAACAGAAAAACTTTATTTGTGGATTTCCGTCAGCAATATTTAGCACAAATCTTGTACTAAGGACACACTTAACAATCTTCATTGCTTCTTCATAGACTATTTTTAAATCGCTTACCACTGCAAAGAGGTAATAAAAGGCACTAGCATGAAGTATTCAAGTTCTCAGTGGAGTCAAATTAGCAATGAATTGGTGTTTTCCCTCAAATCTGAGTTCCTGCCAACTTCTCATGACAGGACACCAAAACAGCTCCTTAACTTTACCAGAAAAGCTACACTACGAATTCCAGAAGCACAAGACCATGACTGCCTTTCCAGCTTACAAAGCAGAGTCGTACCTGTGGCAGAAGCCCAGGTTTCTGAGCAGAGCCCATAGATCTGTGGAACAGCCCGGGGGTTGTCATGGCAGCCATGAAATTCTGAGCTACTCCAGAAGACTGATTCTCTGTATGAACTGCAAGTGCCTAATTTACATGCTCAGCACCAGGAACCAGCTGAATCATTCCAGTTAAGGTATCAATATGAGCATAGAATTTTGATTCAGGTATAATCACTAGGCCACAATGTTCTCCTGCTTTATGGAAAATGTAGAGAAGTGTCTTCTAAAAGGTTACAGATGCGTTGCCACTGAAATGTTCAAATAAAAAGCAAGTCTGCCTTCAAGAATCCACCTTCTGATAGAGGTCAATATTTATTTTGCATTATTGATCTTAAGCAACCTTCTTAGGTGCCTATCAGCTATTTTTTTTTTTCTATTTGTATCTGACTGGACCTTTGATCTTCTTGAGCCTTTTAATAAAATAGCAGGAAAATTCTCTATCATTTACGTTGTAAGCATGACCTAAGGTAATAATTAAATAAACTCCACTGCCCAAAAGGAAAAATACTAATACCCATAATATCCTTCACAAAGAGAGGGTAAGTGGGGACATGTTTCTGTCAATAGACATTTAGGTGGCTGCAGGAATGGGGAAATAATCACATCACACATAATCTAAATGTTTGAGGATATTAACAGAAATTGCAGTAGCAGTTTTTTTCCTCTGACAGTAGCAGAGGACATATTCAGAAACTACAAATATCATTAAACATCAGATTCTTAATAATCACTAATAATCAGTAATAATCAGCACTGAATCATAACCTCCTTAATTATCACAAAACCCAGCTGACACTGAAATATTACGAATCTTTGACCCCTTAGCAGAAAACAGACAAGACACTTCACAGCTATCTAAAACATTCCAGTCATAAAATAAATATAAATCAAAATATAAATTAAATATAAATAAATAAACCCTTTGGATTTGTGCATCTACATTTTGCATGAAATTCTCATTTCTTCACAAGCTCTGCTTTTAACTGCGTGAATCCTAAGTACTCAATATGTAGTCCACAGAATGAATCCTCCCCACAGAACCACTGATTTGGCTTATAGCCTTTTCCTCTTTTGCTAGGATACAGTTTTTTCTTTTACTCATATGCGAAAGAACTCATTATCAATAAGCAGTTGCATTCAAATAGTGGCTGGATACACTAGGAAAATTAGTGTATCATAATGTATGGTATGCTTACTATATGGCCAAAATACAGGCATCTCCACGTATGTGACTGAAGGTGAGCAAAACTTAAAGCACACATTTGCATTTTAGTTATTTATTTAGCATGCCAGTCTGATTATTCCTGGAAAAATGTCATTGAAATCTTGAGAAATGAGAGGAATATAATTATGGTAACCACTCCAATTCTTTTTTGGGATTTTTTTTTTTTTTTTTTTTGCTTTGCTGGAGTTTAGCTAAATATAATATTCACAATCGCGATTCGTTATTTATTAGAATTTGCCTTTCAACCAAAAGCAACTCAGGATCCTGAGTATTATAGGCAAAGCTGAATTTGGCCATTCCATAGGTAGAAACTATTTTGTTTCTTTAGTGGGGAAATGAAGCTGCTTTCTCCTAGTGAGGGAATAAACTGAGAATTTTCAGCACTTTTTGGTAGTAACAAATCGTTTACCTAAGTTTCACATTAATTAATCCCCGTTTCATGTCCTATCCCACAATTTTAAGGTGCTCCTTCTTCACAGAATCACCAACTTGCAGTGGTTGGAAGGGACATCAAGAGATCATTGAATCCAACCCCTTACAATAGGTCACACAGGTGGGCATCAAGATGGATCTTGAATATCTCCAAAGAAGGAGACTCCACAACCTCTCTGGGCAGCCTGCTCCAGTGCTCTGTCACCCACTGTAAAGAAGTTCTTCTGCATACTTGTGTGAAACTTCATATGTTCCAGTTTTTGGACACTGCCCCTTGTCCTGTTACTACACATCACTGAAAAGAGTCTGAGCTCATCCATTTGCCTCCTGCACTTCTTTTTATAAACTTTGATCAGATCCCCTCTCAGTCTTCTTTTCACCAGGCCAAACAGACCAAGGTTACTCAGCCTTTCCTCATATGGGAGATGATCCAGGCCCTTAACCATCTTTTTTTTTTCAGTCATATTAAGCTGAGCACAAGAAAGACAGTACTATTACTAGAAACACATTTTAATTATTACATTTTACAGTGTAGAAAATTACATGGTAGCATTAAAACTCTCTATATCAATATGTAGTGGTGAGAACCTTAACAGGATTTGAATGAGATCAGGAAGTTTAAACAAGCAGACATAAAAATATATACAGAGAATTGCACCTATATGATACTTACATCTATCATTTGTCTTTAATGATTTCATACCTTTTCAGGTACTTTTTCAGGATGCTATTAGCTTTGCTTCATCTTTACAATAGTACACATGCATCTCCTGGAAAATCCAGCTGCAAGATTTAATTAAAGAGAAGACAGCATTTGAGACCAGAAGTGTATGATTTTTTAGAGAACAAGGCCTTCATTTTAACTGCTGGAGATACGATACACATAAAGAAAAGAAATACATATCATATAGGGATATAAAGGTACCTGGCAGGTGATATAGTTTCTAAAGTTAGAATTACAAATACAGGCTAATAAACAATAATTTCACAATAGTGTAACAAAATAAGAAAAGTGGAATAAATGCCATTCAAAATAAACCTTAATATGTTAGAATGATAAAATCCTTCTTTGCATGAGATCTCAACCTTGCAGCATTACAGTCCTGCATGAGGATCGCCAGTGAGATTTTTTTTAAGTCTTATTTCAGCTGCTCAGCATGGAAGTACAACATACATGCCAAAGTGTTATAGAGAAATATGTTAGATTTATTCTATTAACGTAATAGACATTAAATTATACAGCTGAAGTATTTTCTAAGAAAATGGCATTTTGAAATTCAAATACAGTTCCTCAAAAATTATAATGAAATAATTGTTCTAGGGTACATTAATTATAAAAAATCCCATTTAGCAAATGGAATTATTGCCCTCTGGTGGTGGGTCGAAAATCAATCAAATTGAAGAAAATTAGATTTCAGATAAATGTCTTTTATTTTAAGAAACACGTCCAGTGCCATTAATGCCTGGAGATATTAAAAAAAAACTGCACAGACATTTTTGAATAGAAGAAGACAACAGTAAATAGGTAAACAGTAATTTACATTTTCATCTGCAAGAGGAATAAAGAATTAAAGTGGGAGAATATCACATTCAATAGAACGTGGTAGCCTAAATTCCTGATAATCAAGTCAATTTCTACCAAATCTCATTTTCCTTAAAAAAAAAAAAAAAAAGTGAAGATTTAGACTTTCAGTGTAAACACAGGAAAAGCCTTTCTAAGTCCAAAGTCATGCGGGACTTTCTTTGTTCCATCATTTCCACCAGCCACTGATAGACAAGCACAGGAACAACTGAACTAGATCTTATGACTTGCTACAACAACAGCATTATTAAATGTTGATGCAATTTCTTTCACATGGGTTAATACAGAAACTCATACAGCCACACACCCTAATCCTCAAATTATGAGCAGCTAGCATTCCTGCTATTATCTGTCTACTCAACAATTATAAAAATCCTAGTTAATGATTTTTTATTCTGCATAGCACATTCTTTACATTAACCCAAACCAAAGCAACCCAGGTCATTTTGCTGTTGCAGAAAACAAACAAACAAACAAACACCAAAACAACCTATAACAGTAGTTTTACAATGGGAAGATATGTCTCTAGTTGAGAGTATAACAGCAAGAGCACAATCTTCATTTTTCATTGGACTGTATTTATTGCCACTGAATACTTAAAGAGCATTACGTTGCTCATACAAAAATGTGTGTTTTTAGATTTCAGTGATTTCAGTTGCTCCCATGACAGGAAAACCCTCTTTACCCATTCTGAGCTCCCCCTGGAATACTGACAAGCAGAGTTTGACACAATTTCTTTAACTGCACGATTCAAGGCTTCATGTCTCCTGTTACAGAGACATGCCTTTGAGGAGCTCTAAGACACTTTTTCACCTTATTTTCTCACAAATTGATCAGAACATTAGGTCAGAGACCTAAAAGAACCTGACTGAAGAATGATCTCGGGAGAGAACAAAGTATTTTGACAGTTTTAAGGGAACCAGTTTGTGGCTGTAGCTTGCAAATACCTCGTTTTGTAGAGAGAGCTGACTTTGGGATCGTTTATGATGTTTTTGCAAAGACTTGTTTTGCAAGCAGGTGTTCCTCCTGGGCTTTGTATCACGCGTTGGCTGCACGGGTACAGTGTGCAAGTGGAGAAAACCCTGCAGATCCTGGGGAGGATAAAAGCAGGAGAGAAGCTGTGGTGGGAAAGAGAGGAAAAGCATGCTCTGAAGCAGCAGACTCCCTGCTGGCACTACCTATCAAATCCACCACCAGCACGTTTCTTTGCTCTCCTTTTCACAATTTGCTGTCTCTCAAGGGTCAGTAAATAATAGTGCACTTGCTTAGGCAGCTCCTGCTTCCCACGTACGAGCTAAAAATGGATGCCTGTGTGTGTGTAAGCATGTGTATGTTGACCAAAACCTGCAACCCTCTGTGCTGCTCTGAGTGCATAGTTTGCTTGCTTCTTCTCCTGACACATTCCATCTCTCAGATCCAAACGTACCTGGAGAAAAGCATGAAAACTGCCCAAGTTCTACACATCTCTACAAAGATTATTAATGTGCAAGTGAGCAACTGAAAAATGAGTTACCAAGATGAAAATCCATCCTCTTTAGAGTCATTTGTTTTATCAGTGGTGACTCAAGCTTCTTCAGAGGAATAACTAATCTGAAGGGATATGAAACAGCTAGTAAGCGAAAATAAATTCACTCTATTTTCAAGATAAGAGCGTGTTTCCTGACCTGCCCTGTCTGGCCATTAGAAGACAAATGAAATATTTCATGACTTTGATTTCCATATACCAGGACACGTTGTATTTTTACACGAAGTTCAATGAAATTCACACTATTTAGAGAACCCACTCTGAAACTTCATTTCCTGTGGCAGGGCAGGAAAGCAAGCTTTGGAATTTTTTGTGCAAAAGAATTCCATGACAGATTATTTGTATACAGAACAGCTAACTGACATGAAGAGCAATCAATCAACAGACAAGGGGCGAACAAAAAATTGTTTTTGTCTGAGGCAGTAGTTAGCTGCTACGGCATGGAGCCGTCGGGGAGGGGCAGCTGGGGCTCAGGGATAGGCTGTGCACCAGAGGGCGGTGGGCACGGAACGGGCTGCCCAGGGCTGTGGGACTGCCGAAGTTCAAGCAAGCAGTGCTTGGACACCACTCTCGAACACGGGGTTTGGGTTTTGAGCGGTCCTGTGTGAAAACGGGTTTTGGACTCGGTGATCCTGCCAACTTGGGAGACAGTCTGTGATTCTGGGCTGCGCACTGAAAGTACAAGACGACGGCAACGGGACAATGAAGCACGAGGCACGCGGCGCTGGCGGCACAAACGAGGAACGCGCTTCCCGCCATTCCGCCCGCAGCAGCAGTTCCGGCGAGAGAGGGCGCGAAAGCCGCGCGGGGCAGGATGTGTGCCCGGCCTGAGCACCGCAAAGGCTTCTGGGTAGAGCAGCGCCGACGCACCGCCTTTGCGTGACCTTCGCCAGGTGCGCGCATGCGCAAGCGCTCCATCCGCCGCCAAGCCGCCCGCAGGTGGGGGAGGGTAGGAGCGGCCGCAGCGCCTCGCGGCGAGCCCGGGCAACCGGGGCAGTCCGGAGGCGGGGTGGGGATGGAGGAGCCTTCTTCCAGCACGGGCCCGCAGCCTCATCGGGTAGGCCTCTGAGCGCTCCGTCGCTCCTCCGAAGGCCGCCGCCGGCGTGAGGAAGGAGTGGCTGCGCGAACATGGCCGCCGCCTCCAAGTGGGAGCGCCTGAGGCCGTTGCGGCCGGACACGCTGCGTCTGAGCGCGGTACGCGGCGGGCGGGGGCGGGAGGGGCTGCCTGGGAACGGAGAGAGGGCGGGGCTGGGGCTGGCGCTCGGCTCCTGCCGCTGAGGGGCCGGAGGGAGGAGGGGTGCGTGGGGCGGGACGGCGCTGCGCTCGGGGCTGTCCTAGCGGTACGGCGCTATGGTTGAGTTGAATGGGCTGTGAGCGCACTGGAGAAAAGCAGCCAGGCTGCAGCTGAGCGTTTTGTTCCTCTCAACGGCTCAGAGGTTCAGAGGAAAACAAGGGTAACTAGCTGAAGGAAAAAAACCAGCTTCAGTTTGCTAAATATAGTAATGGAATGTGAGATGTATGTAACGTAATGCGATTGTCCAGAGGAGAGCCACGAAGATGATCAGGGGGCTGGAGCACTTCCACTACAAAGACGGGCTGAGGAAGCTGGGCTTGTTCAGTCTGGAGAAAAGAAGGCTGTGGGGTGACCTTATTGCAGCCTTCCAGTACCTATATAGGAAGCCTACAAACAGGAGGGGAATCAATTCTTTGAAAGGGTTGATAACAATAGGACAAGGGGAAATGGTTTTAAGTTGGGGGAGGATGGTTTGATGTTTGATGGTTTGATGGAGGATTTGGTTGGATGTCAGGTGGAAGTTCTTTACAGAGAGTGGTGAGGTGCTGGAACAGGCTGCCCAGAGAGGTTGTGGATGCCCCATCCCTGGAGGTGTTCAAGGCCAGGTTGGATGGGGCCCTGGGCAGCCTGGTCTGGTATTAAATGGGGAGGTTGGTGGCCCTGCCTGTGGCAGGGGCATTGGAGCTTCATGATCCTTGAGGTCCCTTCCAACCTAAGCCATCCTATAATGAACAGATGGCAGCAGAGAATAATCTGTTTATTATGAGCAATGCACACAACTGTAAAGGACACAGAAACTGTGGCTCTGAGTTTGTGTGAGGTACCTGTGGGGATGGGGCGGCTCTGGTGGCCTCATAGCTTTGATGATGCTACAATATGCTTTCTTACTTTTAACCTGTCCTGAAGAATTTATAGACTGAAGTTGAATTTTTACTGTGAAGATTCCAACCGGTTTTAGTAGGTATGTTTAAAAAGGGAGAAAGATGTTCTTAAAAACTTGTAGCAGGGGATTTTACTTTTGGAAGAGGTACTTTTCCAACCCTAAGTTAGAGCAGGTACCAAAGAGAAATAGAACAACCACTGATTTCTCAACACATTCTCCAAAATGAGAAGATAGGCCTTTTCAATAGTCTTACACTATTGCTGCTGATCAGCATGCTGAAAACAAGGTGCTTGTGATCCTGGCAGGCTTGCAAACTATGGGAAGACTCAGTGAGTACATTTGAGTCAGCACTTGCAACGTGCTGAATCACTGGGATGTTACAGAGCAGTGGGATCTGCAAAAGCAGATCTTTCTGCCAGCAGTCGTACAGCAAGCAGAGACCTTCACTGTCTGAAGAGGCCAACCTCTGCTTCACTGTGACCTTTTCAGGCAGTTGTAGAGAGCAGTAAGGCCTCCCTTGAGCTGCCTCTTCTCCAGACTGAACAATCCCAGTTCCCTCAGCCGCTCCCTGTAAGACTTGTTCTCCAGACCCAAATGTAAACAAACCTTTACATTCTCTCAAACTTTTACTCACTTTGGCAGTCTTCAGGGCTCAGGTTATTCAAGCAGCATGTCACTGAGATACTGAGAGAGGCAGCTTGGAAAGATGAAGGGTGGAGGCCTGTAAGGACATAATCAAGGATGACTGGATCTTTGACTACTGTGTTAACAGTCAAGGAAGGGTGATTGGAGGAAAATGTGAATTTGCTACTAAAGGGAAGAAGTAGTTTAATGAAAGCAGACACAGATAAGGCTGAAGTGCTCAGCCCTCTTAGCTCTTTGGATGTCCCTTAGACTTTGTGCCTAACAGGTAGGGTTTGAGCTGGAAAGGAACAGCCAGCAAGGAAATAGAGAAACCTCAACCTGAATCTGTAGGACCTAATGGAGGGTAGTAACATCACTAATAAAGGGTCTGAGAGACCTGGCTGATGTCATTGTTAG
Organism: Lagopus muta; assembly: GCF_023343835.1. Lineage (NCBI taxonomy): Eukaryota > Metazoa > Chordata > Aves > Galliformes > Phasianidae > Lagopus > Lagopus muta. The sequence continues at coordinate 13,763,295 of NC_064434.1, forward strand.
GTTATACTCTGATCTATGAGAGGTTGTGGAACTGAAAGACGGTGATTGGAAATAGCCAGTGTGACTGTCCTTGCAAACTGAGTACCTTCAGTGACTGTAAATCCAAACTGCGGATGTTGTCTACAGTAACGTTAGCAGGACTTTTGAAGTGGTCTCCAGCAGCATCTTCATCCTTAAATGGGTATCCTGCAGATAGCAGGTGAATTCAAAACTGACTGGATCATTAAGCTTAAAGAGGAGTGCACAAAGATTTATACTTAACGTGAAAGTGGGTTTCATGGGGAATTCTTCAGGAGTCTACTGTGGGACCAATAATGTTAAATATGTTTATCAGTGATGTAGAGGATGTGCCCTTCTGATGCTTACACTTGTCAGCAGATGGGGAGGGGAAGATGTTAGGAACCTCTGCATAGGCTGGAGGGATGGATCATGAAGGAGCTGATCAACTTGAGCAAGAAAGTTGAAAAGTTGTAAATTCTACACCTGGAACTGTAACTTAACATGGTAAAGGCTAGCAATTGAGATGCTGTGGAATCATTCTGCTGAAGAGTCCTGTTTTGACTGAAAGTCTGTATGGACAGTGGGCTAAATATGAGCTAACAGTATGTTCTGGCATTGAGGCATATCAGATTTGTTGGCTTGGCCAAAGGAAGTAGTTCTCCTTTACTTGTCAAGTATTACATTGCTCCTGGAGTGCTGTGTTTTATTTGGGACTGACCAGTACAGGAAGGATGGTGATAAACTTGAGGGCAGCCATCAGACGTCTGTCAAAAGTGGTACACATGTTTTAGAGCACATAACTGAAGGAACATTTTAAGCCACAGCGACCCATGACTATTTGCAAGGCAGTTGTCAAGAAGCTTCAGCCAGATACTTAAGGGCAGTGTATGATGACAGGCTAAAAGGAAATAGCCATAAATTGAAACATCAGGAGAGGTTGCAAATTGGCAGAAAGGTAAATCATAAAGATAGGCAGGTGGAATGGGATGCTTAGAGAGGGACAGCCATGAGCCTTGGAAGCTTTCCAGACCCAATAGGAAGGTGATCAGATGTAACAGCTGTTTCTGTTTTGAATGGGAGGTTGGTCCAGCAACTTTGAGATCTCTTCCAGTTAGAATGAGTCTGAATTTGAAATAATGCTTTTGTTAAATTGCAGTGGGAGAATAGAATAACGTACATAGCTACACTTACCATGTGAGTTTGAGAACTGAGCAGACTGCTGCTAGTTTGGAAGTCTGCTGCGGAATAATTGCAATCCTGTACATTACCACTGTATCAACTGTATGTGAGCTATTACACGGAATGGACAAAACTGGTATTTATAGATTTTATAGAGATACTGGTTTGTGTTGTGACCACTGCCTAAGATTTATGGAGTTTATTGATGTTTCCTGCTTTCCAAAACAGCAGGAGATGTGCTCAACTTAAGAGCTGAAAAATCTGATGGGTATTAACGTGTGTGTGCCTTTGTTGAATGGGGTTCCTTCACAGTATGCTCTGCTGAGCTGTCAGCACCCCTGTTACTGTAGCATCTAGAGTTGGGTCGTGGGTTTCTCTGTTAAAAGCTTCCTGTGCTTCCTTGAAACAGCAGGCATCTTGCATTAATTATGCTCTATTTTTTTCCTCAGACACCAATGCTCGACTTGAATTTGGATGATGACGTACCAGTTGTAAAAAGTAAGTGGCTGCATTCCATGTGTTATCCTTGAAGTATTTAATGGTTTGGTTTTTTTTACAGTGGTGACACATGCTGTAAACAAATGAGAAATTGTTACAGACCTCGTATAGACAGAACAGCTGCATGCTTAATTAACTAGCAGATATGGCAATGTATTTGTCATGGTTTTCCCTCTTCTCTTTCCATCTGCCAAGTATATATCCCTACAGCTATCAAGAAAATGAGCTTACAGAGAAGTAACCTAGGGCATCACACTGCCTAGCATTATTTTTCAATTGGTACTAATAACTAGCATTATTTTTCAATCAGTACTGACAAATGTAAACACAGGGTTGAGCAAATTTAGGTTTTTGTTGTTGTTCTGATTTTGTTTCTCACTGACAGAATATTCTTAGAAATCTCACAGTAACACCATTCAAAATGGAGTAGAAAGCTGTTGAACCTGTCACTTCTGTTAGAAAGAGCACAGCCTTGTAGTCACAGAACGAGAGCGATACATTGCAAATTGAAGAGCACGTCTCGTTCATCTTGGGAAAAAATTGAAGCAGAGTGTTTCTAGGGAAGCTTCCTTACACATGCATCCATGTTCTCTGGAAGCATTAGACCATATTTAGTGGCAAAGTTTGATAAGATATGAAATACTTTGCAGTACAAGGCACAAGTAGCAGTGGTATTTTACCACTTTAGTCTTTTATTGACTAGCATCAGAGATTTTAGATGAGAGCATATGTACCATAACTACCTTTGTGCTTTAAAATGAAGGAGTGGTCAGGCATGTGTAAATAACAATCTAACATTAACCAAGCTGTTGATGAGTCCTTTTCTGCTCTGAGACTGTACGCTGGTGTCTCTTGATTTGTAGATCTTTGTTGTATAGTAAATTAAACAGTGACTGCAGCAATTTTTAGTCCCTGATGCTAAACATTACAAGTTCAGTGTGTCCATACACTACATTCTTAGACTCTGGAACCAAGTGGACTGAAATAGTCCCTGGAGGCGAGCTAACTCCTGAACCATGCCTGAGAATTATTTGTGAGACCTACTAGGTTGTGTGAGCCAAGAAGGTACGAAGAACTGGGAGTAAGTGGTAAAGCTGCAGTTCTCTGTCAGTGCCCTGACACTACCTGTAATTAACCTAAGTTTTTGTTGCTGTTGATTTAATAGCCAGAGCTCGTGTCCTACAAATCATGTGGTGACACGACTGTTATTACACATGCTAGTTATAAATGTGGAAAGCACAAAGATAAAACCACTGCATCTTGTTAATGGACTTTTTGATGTAAATAACTGCATTCTTTCAAACTCTTACGTTAATTGCTACTTGATCACTTGTTTTCTAAGAGACGTTTTGTATTACCATGGTAACGTACCCTAAATGTTGTATCAAAAACATTACAGAAACTCTGAAGGTCAAAAGGCCTCGATTTGATGCATCCTTGGTTTATTTGACTCGAAAATTCATGGATCTTGTCAAAAGTGCTCCAGATGGTGTCCTTGATTTAAACGACGTAGCAACAGCTCTTGGAGTGCAAAAACGAAGAGTGTACGACATCACCAGCGTGTTGGATGGGATCGACTTAATTCAGAAAAGATCAAAGAATCACATCCAGTGGGTGTAAGTTGGCTTGAAATCTTGTAATTTCTGAAACAATAAAATGCAACAATGTTGAGTAGTATAGCTTTGAAAGTATTTTAAAGCACACTGAATTATTTTAACAGATAAAAAGAAGTTAAGTTTTTCTTTATCCCCAGGCTGTCTGCATGACATACTATATTAACAAGTGCCAAGTGAAAAAGCACATTGTGTCATGTTTCAGCTGAGTAAAGGATACCAGAATTCCTGGTTGTTTTCTATTAGTACACTTTCTGTGTTCAATAACCAGGCTCTTCTTTTCATCAGCATATTAGACAACTTTCATATTCTTTTAGAGGTTCTAATCTTGACCAAGTTGTTGAAATGGCAACACAACGGCAAAACCTTAAAGATGAACTTTCTGACTTGTCAGCCATGGAAGAAGCTCTGGATGAATTAATCAAGGATTGTGCTCATCAGTTATTTGATCTAACAGATGACAAAGAAAATGCAAAATATCCTTTTAACTCTTGCATGACTTTAGCATGTGGTTTTGGTTGCTAGTACTCAGGTGTTCTTGCAGAAGATTTAGACTCATACCCCAGGTATGCAGTAATATTGGGTAATGAGATCATCAGTTATTCTGTATTAGTATATAATAGGCACATGCTCTATAGGATCGTGTACTGTGTGACTGATCCCTGGGAGAGTGCTGTCTGTGGGATGTTTCCACTGGAGAATACTGACAGAAAAAGAGTGGGAAGGACTGGAGTTGGACTGTTTGCTCTTCGTTCCTAGGGCACTTTGCCATGGAAAGGAAAGCAGAGTATCCTGGTGCCAGTGAGGGTAAGGAATAGGGTATTACTGAGATAAGCAATTATTGGCAGTAGTAACAAGGAACAGGAATATGTAAGTGGGGCAGTGGTCTTAGAATCCTGACCATCACCTTGTTCTTTCCACTGTAGAGTAAAGTTGTCTCAGGGGCAGATCTTGACCTACCAGTGAGATTGAGTTGCTTACTGAGATGAGAAAGAGGACCCAAAACAGAGTGACAGTGGCCTTTTGCCATGAAGATACAATGGTACGTTGATCATGTCCTAATCTTTCAGGTGTGGTTTTATAAGGGTGGGACCTCTTTGGTAACTTTACTAGGACATATACGTTGTATTTTGACTTCGGGTACAATAAATTAAGGCTGAGCTCTGGTGCCTGGTAAAATGTTAAAAGGTGTATGCTCAAATGAAGAGAAATGTGGTCATTTCCTGTGTGATGTCGTATGACCAACTTTTCATTATGGTTTATCTATTCTGGTTAAGAAAGCAATTCTCCAGTTTTCCAGTTAATTATTTCTATATATTGTTAATATCAAATGAAAAAAGTGAATTCTTCAAGACTGTTTTCCCTCTGCTCTATAGACTTATGACAGTATTCACGAAAACTGTTTTATCAAATGCAGAGTTCATAATATTGAATGCCTTGATTTCCATGAAAGATGAAAGACAAAAAAAAAAATTCTACCTGTCAGCTAATAATTAATTTTACAAAGCTAATATTAAAGTAATCTCAGCTGAACTGTTGACCACTTTTCTAGAGTGGGTGTTCTGGTCAGCATATCTTAACATCATGCTCTTTGCTTCTGCCCATTAGCAAATAACTGTACAGAATCCTTGACCAATGTATACACTAGCTTATGTGACGTACCAAGATATCCGTAGCATTCAGGCATTTCAAAAACAGATTGTGATTGCAATCAAAGCTCCAGAAGAAACCAGACTGGAAATACCGATTCCTAAAGAAGTAAGTTTTACAGCTTTCTCTCTTCATGGTAGAGAAGTTCTTAAATCTTATTTCTTTTGCAGTAGCAATTGTTAACTGACTCTGAGTTTCTCTGTTGTGTGTAGCAAATATTGGTAGTTCGTTGTTTTTGTGTTTCACTAAATAGTGCTGTAGGTATAACAGTCTTAAGGAAATTATTTTTAGGATTTTTGTTTTGTTTAAATTATTAAACAATGAATGTGTGAACTTTACTTACTACATTAGTTTTGCTGGCAATAATGGAGCAGCTGTAATACATGTTTCCCATTTCCAGTATCAGTGTGTTTGGTCATTGTTAGGATAATGAAACCAACACTTGTTGAGCAAAATCTATAAAACAAACAAAATAAGCTTGATTTGATAACTCTTAACAGCAAGTAAATGCTGTCTTACTGCTTAATGAGCAGGCAACTATTGTTACTGTAGTACTGAAGTATGAAACATGCAATATGATCAACAAAAGAAATAGTTCTGGTAGTCCACATGTATTCTTCGTAGAGGCAGGGGATGTGGGCCGTCCTTTCTTCATGGTACAGCATACCTATTCCTGTTCAGGTCATCCTAGGAAAAGAAGGTACAGATCAATAAAAACAGAAGACTTAAATCCACTATGCATATATCTGCTGATTTCACAGGCAAAAGAAGCTGTGTCTCATCCCATGCTGGTGAGAAGGATAAGATTCCAGAGGCAGGCAGGATTTGAAAGGCAGTTCTTTGGAGAGAATGTTGTTCTAGCAATTTCCCACTGAGTTTGACTTAGTCTGTGCCTTGCAATGCGATGTCTGCTAAAGGAAAATAGTACTAGAGTGTATTTTACATATTATTATAAAACCCCAGTGTGCTCTGAGTTAGTTTCTGATCCATGGCATCGACTGTCAAGTTCTTACTTTTGTTCTTAGCATATGATAAATCTTGGCTGTTTATCAGTAAAGAGACTGAACGGATTCATTAGGTATGCTGCCCACCACAAGTGAAACCTTGTTAGCTTATTGTTACCTAATAATTAGTCTGAAAACCAAGTTCTAACTTACACAGGACTAGTAGCACAACTTTAAATAGTTACGTCACTCTTGTGTTTGTTCTGTTGGGATTAAAATACGTGCAGAAATACGTAACTGACATGTAAGGTTTGTCTTTTGTTTAATATGCAAGTCACTATTTTACAGGATTGCATCAAAGTACATGTAAAGAGCACAAAAGGACCCATTGATGTGTATCTGTGTGACGTGGAGCAAGATAAACCAGGAGACAAAACTTCTGGAGATAAGGAAGCTGTCACTTCTGAAACTGAGCCATCAGTTCCTCCTGGTGAAGGTAACATCTCCCGTTTACATTTTTATCCTCATGTAATTTTTTTTTTCATTTTTAAAAGACTGTCTTACAGTTTTCAACTTCAAGGTAACACAGTAAGTTTTCACCCCAGGAGATAGTTCAAGTGTGCTAAGATGTGCGGGAGCGTAGGAAGTACCTGAAAGTTGTGTTTATGCTGTTGCGTTCCTTCATGGCAGCAGGAGGCAAAGGGCTGGGCACATGAGACACAGCAAGCTGCTCTTGTTCTCTGACCCTGTCTCTTCCTTCCTCTGCTCATTACTGGCTTTCTGTCAGAGCTGACCGTTGGGCGGTGTGTGTGAGTTCTCAATCTGCAGCCCAGCGGCTCGGCTGGAAAACTGGTTGCCATGGGAGTTAAGATGTGTTTCAAACAAGACACTGTGCTGCTGTTTCTCATTATGCCCTATCTACAGGAGAGTGGACAGGAGATGAAACATAGTATTTTAATCTCCTAAAACAAGATCGGCTGGGATTCAGTCTGTCAAGATCTCTAGTGCTGCAGGATGTTGTGGTGGTTGTGGTTTAAAAATAAATGTGGCGAGAATTGCAGTAGCTTAGAAGATGAAAGGTACTTTATTTTTAGCAATTTTACTTCATAGACGAGAGGAAGAGCTGACTATTTAATCTTGTTTTGTTTTTTAACTATTTTGCTTGTGAAATGACTGAATAGTTTCCTACAGTGACAGTAACTGGATTCTTCTTTCACTTCACTTTCAGAGTGAGAGGAACTACAACTCAATCTAACGCAACATGTAAATATCTGTGTTGTAGAGCTATTCCAAAGCTGTTTGGAACTGCAAACTTGCCAACCTAAAATGCTCCAGAGTATTTTAAATTTAAAACAGCAGCGGATTGGGTGCTTGCACAGGAACGTTTAATCTTCCCAAGTCAGAAGACAATGGCTCCTAGATTTGAGATTAGGAGCTTTGATTTTATAATTGCATATGGGAAAACAGTGTTTTTAATTCATGAAATAATTTCAATTGATGGAAAACGCATTTCAGTAAATGAATTTGAAAAATGAAGGTTTGAGAACTGTTTTTGGAACAATCTGTAAACCTTCTGGAAATGTATATAATAAAGAAAATGCACTTTTCAGTTCTGAGGCTGCACTACTATGGAAAAGGATTATTAAATACAGATGAAGAAAGAACTGATGTATCAGAAGCCTTCGTTATGAGGAACAAGATGTAAATATTAATAGAATTATGCCTTCCACTGTGTAGATGCTGTTTGCATTACTTGCATCCAGTTCTGCGTTAGATATGGTATCAACACTGAAGTTACATAATGGCTTTTTGTGTACCTGTACCATGTCTGGGTAGCTACTGATGTAGGTTTATTGAGATGGTTTACACTTCTGCCTCTGTACAGCAAAGAAATAAACTTTATAAAAGCATTGAGTGGTCAGTCTAAATAAAAAGTATAATGATTTGTCTTTAATATTGTAAAATTCTCTGGGTAACTACGAACCCCACTAGAGCTGCAGCCCATGGAATGGAGCAGCAGGGCTGAGGGAGCTGCTGCCTGTGGGGCCCTGTGCCCAAGCAGTGCCTGAAGGGTGGTGGGCCTTGTGATGCAGAGCTGTGTTGGAGCAGTGCTTGTAGAGCTGCAGCCTATAGGAAGCCCACACAGGATCAGAGTGGGAAGGACAGCATCCCGTGGAAGGGACCCCACGTGGAGCAGGAGCAGCGTGTACCCATGGAAGAGCAGCAGAGATGAGGCCATATAACTGCCCACAGCCCCTGCTCTGCTGCACTGCTTGGTGGAGGAGGTTTGAAGTTGACTGTGGGAAGAAAAGGGCTGAGGGAAGGTGGTTTTAGTATGCTTTCAGCTCTCACTGCTCTAGTTGATTATTAATTGGCAATAAACTTGATCAGCCTTCCCCAACCTGAGTCTGTTTTGACCATGATGGTAACTGGTTGAGATCTCTCTGGTTGAGAGATCTCCCTGGCCCTATCCCTACCCATAAGCTTTTTTTCTAACTTTCTCTCCCTGTCTTGCTGAGGAGAGGGAGTGAGACAGAGGCTTGGTGAGCACCTGGTGACCAGCCAAGGTCAATCCACCATTCTTCAACATGAATTAACTACAAAGGCCATGCTTATGCTCATTTCACTACACGTTTGAAAAGCACATTCCATAATTTTTTAAGTGTAATACTTAAAAATATCAGAACTCCAATGCACGGTTTTCCTGATTACATGCTATCAACACATCAAATCCTCCAAGTTTCAACCAACATCTCTACAGCTGTTTTGACAGATGTCTAAACGTCTCCTATTCCACTAACAAATGCAAGTAGGTAGGGCAGTTGACACTGTAAAGCTTAAATATGCCTACATACAAGGTGATAGTTAAACCCGTCTTTTCTACACAGTTAGAATCATAGAATTGCTCATGTTAGAAATGGCGACCTAACCGTACTACCCTAACTCTGACAACCCTCTGCTAAATCATGTCCCTGAGCACCACATCCAAATGGGTGATTAAACACATCCAGGGATGGTGACTCAACCACCTCCCTGGGGAGCCTATTCCAGTCCTTAACAACTCTCTGTAAAGAAGTGTTTCCTGATATCCAACCTAAACTTACCCTGGCGCAACTTGAGGCCATTTCCCCTTCTGTCACCTGTGAGAAAAGACCAGGTTCTCTAGTTCTACAAAGTACTGTATCAAGCAGGCTGGGAAATACTGCACATGGAAGTTTGTATCGGTAATCCTGGCTTTTTGTGTATGTTCAATTACCATCCAGCTCTTTAAAACAGGACTTCTGTGGTGCACAGTAATTTTCTGTATGTCTATCTTATGCAAACTACAGGCTGAGCGATTACAATAATAAAAGCAAACTGAAAAGATATTTTGTACATTGGTCGAAGTGAGGAAGATACTCTTCCAGTGAAGCAGGGGGTGGGGTTTTGTTAGCTGACAATACAGCACTTCCAACTGTGGAGTAACGAACTCTGCTTTTACAAGGTAACCACTTTACCGATGTTAAGAACGGCTGCTTTTGAAAGAACATGCTTTAATTAATTGGAACATTATGGACTTTTTGTTTTCAGCAACTCTAGTGATTCTATTTTTCCTCCTTCTTCTGTGGAGGTTTTCCAGCTGTAGAATTCATTTTTAAGGTCAGCTAACTCTGGGAAGATCAGACTTGGACTCAGAAAAACTGAGTGATGCTAACTTTAAATACTAGTCACAAAGCTCACTTAAAAACGAAATGTGATGGAATCTTACTATGAATACGTATAATGTGTGATTTTTGTCCGAAAGGTTATGAAGATGAAAGTGTTTTTGTTTAGTCCGTATGCCTATTTTCAGCATATTTATGTGTAAGCATTTCCATGGGCTGTTTGAGGACTCCGTAATAAATGAGAAAGCTCCAACAACGCTTTTGTCTTTCCTTCTGTAGGAATGGCTGAGCACCCAAATGCATTAATCAGCAACAACAACAGCCCAGATCTGTAATTATAAAATGTCCTGCTTTGGCTGACACTGTAATTGGAACAAACTCCACAAGCTGCCAGTTCAGACCTTATTTGGTCTGAATCACTCCTTGGAGTTTTCAGATGTGAACTGCAATTTCTAAATAATGTGACTTGTAGAGAGAGGAATACTTTAAATTATTGGTGTATTCTGGAAAGTGCTTAAAAGACAGCAAATTCCTTCATTTTTAATTAGTTCTTGTTGTGTTTGAAGAACCTCATTTATAAACATAAATAAATTACACTGATTTCAAAAGTCAGTTTAGCTCTTGGAATTTTCGGTGGAGCTCACCACAGGCTTTAAGTTATTGTGGATTTCATCACCTTGGTACATGGGCCGGAACATAAGGAAAGGCCAAAGTGTTCACCCAGAGCAGCAATTCTGCTGTTGTTGGTTCCAGTTCTGGTCTGTTAACAGGAATTTGAGAAAAGTGCATCAAGGCTAAATGACACACGAACCTCGCTGTGTATGGCTGATGTAAATCCACACAAGGCTTCTCTCACCCACGTTTTCTAGAGGATTGTGACGCTCGTTTATAAAGAAACAAACTAAAATGTATGGCACGCATGGCTCCTCACTGCAGTCTGCTATGGGCTGTCTGAGCACACGGCTGTGCGCTAACTTCTCACTGCATGCTCTGTGAGTACGGCAGTGGCTGTAATCAGCCCTGAATTAAGTGACGAGGCTGTAGGAGACACTCATTAAATGCAAGAAGCTGTAGCAGCAAATCCAACAGATGAAAGCTCAGGACACCATTAACCTTTTATTGATGTTGGAGGCCTCTCATATTTTATGGCATCCTTCTTCAAAAGGAAGACTTAGCATTAGCACTTCAAATGAAATCTGTAGGAATCTAAAAATCTGCAAGAAACTCTTCAAATTGCTGGCACAGCTTTGCTTCCAATCTTGTATACAGATTCTAATGCAAATCCCGTGCAGAACTGATTTTAGATTACGCAATATTCTTTCCCAGACAGAGAAGCAATTTGGAAGTACTGCTGCTGTTTTCTAAGGAACTCTTTTTTCATCTACAACCATCAAAATGTCACAGGCAGGTTACAGCAATCGTTGTTGCTTTTCCAACACACAGCCAAAGTGAATGGAAAAAATGAAATAAAAATTGATGCAATTTTTCTTGCAAAATAGAAATGTGTCGGATCAGATATAAAGTTTCAGCAAGCTGGGAAAGCAAAAACCCTTTTTTGCATGTATTTTAATTACAAGGCACACAAATTCTGAAGAGGCATCGTGGTTCCTAAATCTCAGATAATATTTCTCTGCACAAACAAGAACCTCAATATTAAAAGAGTTCATTTCCAAAAGTGAAAAGTTATCCTTCAGAATAAAGCTTCAAAGTTCAGTAAAAAACATTTCAGAATTTATAGGGATAATAAAGTTTTAAAGGTGATCGTGAATTAGAGATGGCCCTAACCCTTTAAGAGCAAGTTAAGCAGCAAATACCTGCCAACTCAGAGCAAAACAAGGCCAGCAGACCCCATGTTTATTATGCCAGCTGTTAACAGTAAAAGCTGGATACAGACTTCCTTAAAGATCAAGACACCTGGCTGAGACATAACATGTCCAAAACAGCAGTGAGACAGCTGGGACTCAAGCAGAAACATCAGCAAAGGCAGAATTTCCCTTTAGTGTTTGGAGCAGCAGCTGCTGCTCATGGGCAGTTAACCATCCCCTTGTTTTCTTTACCAGCACTAAGAAGCTCTTGAACTTGATCCTTGATAAAATGCATCCTATTAAGTATTGCTAATAAAGGAGATGTAGAAAAATTCCAGTCCTGTGTCTGCAACCATGGGACAACGCAATTTTGAAAAGCACAACACAGCAAATGTCTCTACTGCTGCTACCTAAGATCAGCCTTTCTGCAAATTGCAATGAGGCTGTTTTCACCCTCCACTCCGTATTGTTCCCATGGTGTTTGGAAGGGTCTGAAAAATAATGGTATGCAGAATGAATGAATGAATGAATGAACGGATGAACTCCAATTTTCCCCCAGCAGGAACCATGAATGTTCAGACCATTTCTTCCTGGTTGTGTAGAAGATACGAAGGTACGCTGTGTTACACCAGGCACTGTTGTTATCTGGGAACTCAAGGAGCAAAGCCAATCTCCCAGCAGGTACCTGTGGTTGTAGCACTTCCTTCTCCCAGCACCTCAGGAAAAAGGGCACAATGTCCATGTGCCAACTATCGTATTTATACTAAAGCATGTTGCACACAATTTATGGCCCGGGACAGAGAACTGTGATTCACTTCACGATGCTGCTGTCCACAAATCATTTCACCATGCAGTGTTCTCTTCAACCTTGCTAATGCTCTGTTCCATTTAGTCTAAGAAAAAAATTCTTGTGGCAAGTCCCCCTAGAGTTAGACTGCACCTCGCTGCCCAGCAGTGCAAGTGCTGTCCTCGCCCAGCTGAAATTAAAGCAAATGTCTGTGAAATGGCACAAACTGATCCCATCTGGAGCAAGTAGTCACAGGGAAAATGCAGAGATCTGCCTCAAGACCTGCAGGATCCATCCTCTGTGGTCATACGTTTGAAGTAAAAGAAGAACACTGTGAAAGCATTCGCATTGCCTCTCTTGAGCTCAAACATGTCCTAATTGTACCTTTTTTTTTAAGAGAACTTAATAAAGGAATAAATGCAGTGTTTCAATTGCTAAATCCAGCACGTATGTCAGCAGTCGCAATGCACAGATCAGTGGATTTGATGTGTTTGGAAACTGCTATAAGCAGTGACAACCCTGGGCCGGTGAGTAGCAGAAAAGAGAACTGGAGATTACTGTACAGTATACTGCCTACTTCTTTGTTTCTTCCATCCGAAAATCTCCAGACTGCTCTAAAAATCTACAGCAGATTTAAGCTCTGCAATCATACTTCTTCTTGGTTAAGCTTGTGACATTACAAAACTACTTAGCAGAGTATTAAAAGCAAGTGTCTCCCAGACGAAAATACCTTTCACTTCCAAGCTGTAAAACAGTGTTCCTTTATACCCAGAGGAAAGGCGGGCTGTTGCAGCTGGGTCAGACTGCCTCAGACAGCTGTCCAGGCAGCCCGTGCATGTGTGCGTCCTGCTGACAGTCTGTCGCCTGGAAATGAAAACAAGACAACAACTGTTTACACAGAGGTTGCTCACAAACTTCCCATGGAGTTATGCTCCCTCAGCTGGCTCCGTGCCTACTATCACAGGGCTACTGCAAAAAGTGACAAGTGGGAGCTGTTTTTTTCAGCGTAAGGAGGGAAGGCTGCAAAACTGCAGTGATGTTTTGGAGAGAAAATAATATAGCTGTACATGGAAAAAAAAAACCAAAACCAAAAAACCCTAAATCTCAATAACGTCTCAAAAGCTTTCCATAGAATGGCTTGGGTTGAAGGAGAACTCAAAGATCATCTAAGTTCACTATTGAAAGCAAAACCTGATCAAGATGATATCTGTTCACTCAATTTGTGGCTTCTGTTCAGAAATACTCATTCAGCACATTGCTTCACTGACAGCAAGTGGTGATGGCTTTAACTGGATACAAGTCAACTGTATACATGACACACAGAATTGAATTGTTATACTTGTGTATTTTGTGCAGGTAATTCTCAAATAATGGATCCACAGCAGTAGTAATGGTAGAACAGAAGAATCACTGAGATTTACAGCTGTGCTCATCAAAGTCAGGCTGGATGGGGCTCTGAGCAAGCTGATCCAGCTGTAGGTGTTCACTGCAGGGGAGTTGGACCAAATGGTGTTTGAAGGGCACTTCCAACTCCAGTAATTCTAGTTGGATGACATTTGGGCATTTTGTTTCCACACAGAGGGAATCTCAGCATTGGGCCCTCTAGAGACATTTTTACCAGTGCATACACCCACGTATCTGACCACAGCCACAAATGCCATCATCACCACATCACCCCACCCCACATGCTGGGCAAATCGCCTCTGTGCTCTGCGCTCATTACAAGGTGAGCACCTTCTGACTTCTTCCGCAAGTCCTTGTCAGCTGCTTCCTCAGGCTGCTGGCCCTAGGACCAGGGCTTCAGGCTGAGCTCCCTAACCGTAGCAGGCTCCGGGGCCATCTCCTGAAAGACAGTATCCTCTGAAGCAGACAGCTCTGCAAATCCTGCTGCTCTCTTCAGGGATTCTGCCCCAGGACTTACTGATGCTGTCAGGACATCCTCTGAATTGCCAAACTATTCGATGTTCCTAGCACATGATCAAAATTAGTGTTTTACTGACAACTGACAATGAGAAACCAAAATGTACAACTGCACAAATAGATGTTTCCTATTTTAATTTTACATACAGATGCGCTTTTCTTTTTTTTCTTTTTTTTTTTTTTTCTATCATTCCTTTTTTATGAGACAGGAAAATATGCAAAATCTGACAGATATTCAGTAAGCTGCACATTTTTCAATAGTGACAGATTTTTTTTTTCAGTCTCTAGGTTAAATAACTGGATACTTAAATAAACTTGGAGATAACCTTAACCCTTTCCTCCTCTCTCTTTCATCTCTCAGTGCATCTTTACAGAGGCCTAACAGGAACTGAAATACATCCTCGTGTCTGGTGTTGACATAAAACCAAGCTGCTGTAGAGTTCCAAGGGAAATCATGGTGAAAAAGGAAAGGATGAATTTTCCCTAATCCTCATCTCTGTCCCGGCCATCAGCCTTGTTCCCAGGCCACCAGAGGGCTGTCCAAGCCCACTGTGGCTTCACCGCCTTGTGCAAAATCCTCTCAGCATCAAGCCCTGCAATTGGAAATGCCATAAAAAAGCTAAAAACTTCCCCCTGAAGCCCAGCTGCATCCTTCAGCACCTCAGGCATCCCAGCCATTCGCTAGCACAGGTTCCAGGGTTTCCATGTTCCCAGCTACCTGCTCTGGACAGCAGCTTGGAAAACTGGGAAAAAAAATAAAAAATGAATTCCATAGAATCACTGAATGGCTTGGATTGGAAGGGACCTCAAAGATCATCCAAATCCAAATCCCTGATGTGGACAGGGTTGCCCCGGATCACCTCAGGTTGCCCACCCAACCCCAGCCTTGAGTGCCTCCAGGGATGGGGCACCCACAGCTCTCTGGGCAGCTGCGCCAGGTTCTCATCACCCCCTCATTGTTTTCTAAGGGAATTTCATTGAATTCAATTTCATTTCATCCAATTTCTTTTGTTTTCTAAGTGAAATCTCACTGTATTTCCATTCCGCAGGCAGCATCACACAGTTTTAAGAGCTGGAACCCTGCTCTGCACTAAATCTCCTGTGTTGCCATCAGTTGCTGCTAAATACTTCCTTATTTATTTATTTTTTTTCCTATGTTTTCATTTGTGCCTTGCTGTATGGCACAAATTATTTAAACTACCAGAAAGGTAACAGCCTGCCCAGTGACAGAGATACTTCTTTGTATTAATTCTATATTAGTTGAAAAGATGTAATTTTAATGCTGGATTTAATCCCCTCCAGACAAAAGCAGCTGTGAGGACAAAAATTGAAAGCTGAAGAAATAAGCATTAACTGTAAGTGACATAATAGGCCTCGTTCCCCTAGGACAGGCTGCTTGAAGTAGGTGCCCCTGATCTTCCCTGGTACCACTTGGATGCTGCAGAATGACGTGGGCCCAATGAGTGCTGCTTTCAGGGTGAGAAGCACCAAAGTCACATTCCTCCTTGCTGACCTGTGAGCTCGGTGCCTCTGTGCAGGGGAGCAGCTCCAACATGAGGAAGATCTTCCCCTTTCTCCCATGCGGGGAATCCCCAGTGCTTTGGGCAGCTTCATAGAAAGTAGGATTCTGCTTCAAATTTCCTGGAGCAGAATTAGGATTTCTTCATCCTGAGTATTACTGTGCTGAATGATTCTAAATTTAAAGAGGGTAGATTTAGATTAGATGTTAGGAAGAAATTATTCACTGTGAGGGTGGTGAGGCACTGGAACAGCCTGCCCAGAGCTGATGGTAAGAACTGGATGGGCTGAACTGGATGACCCCTTCCAACCCAAGCCATTCTGTGATTCTAAAATCTCATGAGATAAAAAGAGATTGCCACTCTTCTTTCAAGAATCCAGAACAAATGTTCTACAATGGTGAAGCAAAATTTTTCATAGTCTGTGCAAAGTAATACCCACAAGGGATATTACTCAGCAAGGAAAACCAGCCAGTTCGGTTCCACCCAAGCCATGCAGGGTTTGCTATATTCAGTGTGGCTTTTGATCAAAAAATGCCATCTTCACAAAGTCTTCGGTATTTGGTCTCACTTCCACTTGGGTCACACTACACTGTTCATAAACCATTACAAGTGCAGCTACAGATGTGAAGAGCTAACAGCAACGAGAGCTCCCTACTTCTGTCCATGCAATTCCATCCACTCTATCACACAGCCCTTTAAAGATTACTGCCCCTGTTGAACACGGTTATTTTCCGTGTTCTTTACTCAGATACAGGCTGTACAAAACCCTCTCTGCTCATAAGAAGGAACTTTTAGTTCTAACCTAGGAAATTACTGTTCAGCCTCAACTCTCTATTGATGCTATCTTCCGACTTTGTGCAAACAGCCCACAAGAGTGCTGATTACACTCCTTAATTTTAAGCTGTTACACAAAAAGATTAACTCAGAAATGTTTAACGAGACTGACCAAGACTGGTCCTTGTAACTTCCACCATCTCCATTCCTACCGTTAATTCCTATCATCGCCAGCCTTACCACATTGAATTACTGACTGAACACACAGAAATGAGATTGGCCATACTATTTTATTTTTACCCCCTAATTTTATATTTATGTTAGTCAGGCATGGTCTACATTTCAACAATTTCCTACTTTCTTCCACACTTTTGTTATCTGCATATAAATGCCTTTTTAAACATTGTATGTTACCAGGGTTACATAGAATCACAGAATCACAGAATGGCCTGGGTTGAAAAGCACCACAATGATCATCGAGTTTCAACCCCTGCTATGTGCAGAGCTGCCAACCACCGGACCAGGCTGCCCAGAGGCACATAACAGTCATATTTGCCTTCCTTTTAAGATACAGACCTATACCTCCTATTTTCATTTGTATTAAACCATCCTGGGAACAGTAATTAGAAAATCACTTGTTATTGATTTAATTTTTTAACAATTTCAGAATTCCAATGCTTACCTGACATCAAATTTGTTTAAACATTCAAAGTTTTCTTTTCCAATTCAGTTGTAACACTCACTTTTATGAACACTTTCATTTTTTGTACCTTGATCCTGTTTATCCATGCAGTGTTTTGCTTTAGTATCATCACACACGCCCAAATCCTAGATGAAGCACTCATTTGGATTGCAGCAAAACTAAGAGCAATCCATATGCCATCCTCTTCACACAGTTGTCCCATTTACTATTGGACAGGCAAGCCTAATAATGAGTTGACAAACATGTCTTTCTTTCCTGTTGGGTAAAATGAGGAGAAAATACAAAAATTGTATCCTCTTTTTCTAAGGAGGAATAAAATGCTAAGGTTTCTGGTCACTCTTTTTCTTCTTTCCCAGTGCTGTTGACTTTACTGTTTGACTCTGCTACTGTTTGAAAACAAAATGATGCAATTTCTCAAAGTGTGCAAACTCTCTTATCTGCAAAGCTATGTCTTCACAGGCACACTCACAACTGCTTTTGTTTCTGGTCTACAGCCCTGTAAGTTTCCCAAGGGCAGACACAACAACCACAGTTATTTACACCCTAGCATCAGCTACTCAGCTTCTTTCCTCCACAATTAACAGTAGCTAAGTCCTGATGAAAAACAGATCATAGGAAAGACAGTGCTAATATGGAGATACATAATGTGGGATTCAGAGATGCACACAGAACTGGAGAAATAATCATCTTTTTTTAGCTTGGTCTATACGAGTCATCTTCCACTGGCATTTCACTCTAGTTGCAAGTGTTGGGTGCCAAGGGTTTTACTGTCACTCTCCAAGCCAGTTTCTGCACATTCGTGGTTAAAGCCAGAGCAGAAGGAAGATTTAGGTGCCCACAATTGTTCTTATGCCAACAATCAATACTGCAGTTATTTAAAAGTTTGATCTGAAATCCAGAGATGTGCCAGAGATGATATGTGCAGAGAACTAAGATCAGCAGAAATCCACCTGGGCTCTAAGTTACTGTGAGGTATAAGCAGCCTGCTTACAGCATGACAGGAAGGATTTTGTCAGAGCAGTCCCTTCATGCTGTAATTCATGCCTATGGGCTGCAGAGCTCTAGGCTTTAAGCAAAGCATAGAGAGCAACAAAAGAAAACTGTAGGTCACACTGTCCTTACTCTCTGAGCTAGGCTTACTGCATGTTTCCTCCTGAGATACACAGCACGGAATCTGGCACATCAACATCACTTAAGCATTTCAATTAACCTAGATTCACTGTTTCACTTCTGGCTTCCCAATGCATCCAAGAGACTACAAACCTACCTTGCTAACATTAGCTGGGGTTATGAAATGCGTGAAACCAAAGACAGCAAAAGTGACATGGGGTGTGACTGGGACACAACCAGCCCTTATGCAGCCACTCTGCTCATTTCACACCTCCTTTACCTGATTCTTTGGTATCTGTGATTTAGATACTAACTTCTAGACAGCAGGCATTGCCAACTAATATTTCTGCATTGCTCAGCTAGCAGGCTGTGCTACTTGAAAGAGCGGGGAGCAGTAATAAGGCACACCTATCAGAGACAAAGATGCCATCCTTTCCAGTCAGAAATAGTAGATGTAGGCCCTTAACTCGTAAATTTACAATATGAAGATATTTTCTTGAACATTTGCTTGATTACTTTGGTTTGTATTTAATTATACATATGGCTGAGTGGTTTTGTAATTTTATAGCTGGCCTGTGCCCATGATTGATGTGGTAGTGTCGTTCTGACTGAGAGATGGTTTGCAAATGCAGGGTTTTGAAAGGCTGCTTGTACGGAAAGCCACTAGTTGCAATGCAACAAATGCTATATTGTGAATTAAATGAAAGAGTATTTAAAAATATGCTTTCTTGGTGTACTTTGTATAACTGTAATATTTGCATCACGACAACGGTAGAATAAGAAAATCAACAATGATTGCAAATGAATACTTAGTCTTACAATTCCTTGAAAATACATGCTTTGACATCCCCAACACATAGAAAGTCAAGTACCTTTCTTACTGTCTATTTTCGTTAACCTGAAGAGAAGAAAAATGCTTAGTTTTTAATCCAAAAGAATTAATTTTTTAATCCTTAGACTGATCAAACACTGGCATTTGAGAAAAAAAAAAATTAAAAAACAGCCCAACAAAACAATCTAAATAAATCAAAATAAATCACTAAGCTTATATTCCTTTACTTTCCCATTTCATATTTATGAATCTAAAAATAAAGCTCTTGTTACGCTAGTGAAGTAAATGTAGGCTATTCTCTGGAGGCAGGATGACGATCTTTAGCCATAACCTCCAAAGCTCTCAGACCTCATTACCAAGCCACAGCCTCTCGCCCTACTTCCT
Source organism: Lagopus muta (assembly GCF_023343835.1). Lineage (NCBI taxonomy): Eukaryota > Metazoa > Chordata > Aves > Galliformes > Phasianidae > Lagopus > Lagopus muta. The sequence goes on from NC_064434.1 coordinate 13,782,658, forward strand.
TCACAACAGAATGCGATGCCCAGGCTGTCAGAGCAGCGTCTGGGCTCCTCAGCATGCAGGGCTAATGCTCACACACCTTTCCTGTAGTGGTTTGACACAATTGAAGCTCGTGTGTTTGCTTGGACTATTTGTTTCACTGTCTTTCTTACACTGTTGTTACAACTCGTTTCTCACTCATTATGAGGTGGAGGGTAGATTTAGATTGGATGCACAAAATTCTTCATGGTTAGAGTGGTAAGACAGTGGCATAGGCTGCTCAAAGAAGCAGATGCTCCATCCTTGGAGCCCAGAGGAGCAGAAGAAGTGGATGCTCCATCCTTGGAGATATTCAAATCTGCATTGGAGCTTTGTCCGGTGAGAGGTGTGCTTGCCCATGGCAAGGCAGTTGCACTAGATGATCTTTACAAGTCCCTTCCAACTCAAGCAATTCTGTGATGAGAGTCAAATTAATGTCTCTCCACAGAGTTAGTCCAGGAGATCACTGGCATCTCATATGTAAAACCCAAGCATGGACTAGTGCTGCATGAATTGCAACAGCTAATTTCTGGGTGCCCTACCAATTAGTCAAATCTATTCCCTCCTCCACAGTGCTCTTATGCTCTCTTTGCATGGATTGTAGAGAATGGGAACCTAGGAAGAGGATTCACAAAAGTAGCCAGCAGCAAGTGCTAAGAACAGAGCAAACCCTTCTCCAAAGCAGATGCAGGAATGAATGACTTATCCCCTTCTCCTTCTCTTGCAAACGCCAGTAGTTAAAGCATGTCTGAAACCCAGATCAAAATTCCTTGTCTTCCTGAGAAGGCCCAATGAGGAGATCAACGAGCACTTTACTACTTTTTAACAACTTGCTTAGAAAAAGACAGTTCTGAAAATGGTCAACAGCAAACTTGTGAGTGCTACAGGACACCTAAAATACAGATGAATTTAAACTGTAAAATAATTAAATGGCATTTCAGAGAGCAGAGGAGAAAAGTGAAGAACCCAGCTGTGGACTTACATGCTTGCAGCTGCAGTCTGCTTGCAGAACACCCTGCGAGTCTTGGGCTTTGCCTTTCAAAACATGGCAAATAACAGTTGACAATTCACTGCATCAGACTTCAAAACTACCGTATGTGGACAAAGCCAAAACAGCTCTTCCATAGATGGTTAGTGTTAGGGATAGGTGTTACCCTAAAAGATGCATGTTATTATAGGTAGAAAAGGTAGAACTGAAAACAGGTCACACAGTGTTGTTTCTTCTTCAAGACATCCGTATTAATTTGTTCAACTAATGTGTTAAAACAGTGGTATTTTCCTAAATACCAATCCTGCAAACCAAGGGTAGGATCTGACTCTCAAAGTGCTCTTTTTACCACTAAATCATTTATAATGAGTAATAATTATTCTGCTGGTAGAACCCGGCTGATGATTCTGTTGCAGATTTGTGTCACACACAGGAATTCACCTGACATTGCCATTGTGAATATGTCTTCTAACATTAACACAGTAAAACCTGTTTTGACAATAAACAGCCATGTCCTGAAGGCTGGAGGAATAGATCTATTGGGAAACAATTTCAAGAAGGTACTGTTTCCACACATTCACTTTTGAAATCACAATCACACTTTTTTCATTTGTTTGCAAAAAAAAGCTGTTATGCTTATTTAAGAAATTGTTATTGTGTTTAAGCATTTCCCCAGACAATGTCACTGAATCATATGGGTTAGATAAAGAATCAGATTCGTTTTTTTACAAACCTTAGTCTAGAGATTAAAAAAAAAAGAGGAAAAAGATGCAGCTTACATCTTCAAATCATCTGGTGCTTGACTAAAAGCTCACTGAAATCACCCCAAAGATTCCTGCTGCCAGTAACAAAACCAGGCATGGGCTCTGTGGTCATCACTGGAGACATGTTTTTCATCTTTTGTCTTTTATCCAAACCCATTTAAAACTATTCTTTAAAAAAATCAAAAACAAAGTCCAGTGAAATACATTTCCACTGTACTACTTAAAAGAAATTAGCCTACTCAAAAATAGGCCATAAAGGAAGAAATTATTTAAGTAATGTACAGCTTCTAAGGGTTGAAGCGGTAGCTCGTGTAACTCTGCCATCCTGCTAGCACCCACATCCTAATGCTAGTAAAAATAATATCAGTTGTGGCCCCTTTGCCTTTGTCATTTCAGCATAAGACCACTCGAGCAAACTATGTGATTTCTTTTGTACAAATGTTATACTGAAGTGGATCCCAAGCTGCTCTGGGGAAGGGGAAGCCCTTCAACATGGATAAAAGTGCACCTCCCAAATTTTCACCAGTTCCTCCAGGAAACCCGCCAACTCTCAAATGCGTTTCAGTGAAGGATTCAATGCCTGGATTGTGATTTGATGGTTACAGCAGTCACACACACGTGTTTCTGTTAGATTCAGGTATTTTGATGCCTCTTTCTGTAAAGCACAGTCCAGTGGTGGGTGGGGCTGGGGTTAACATTCAGATTTGAATCCCTGGATCGGGGTAGGGGGTTGTTCAGCCCCAGGGTCCTGACTCAGAGCATTGCACAGGATGATCTCACTCAGAGCCATGCCAGTGACTCATGTATTTACTCCTCTTTGAATCCTTTTCCTTTCAAGTCAAACTATTTGCCCATTTCCTGACATCAGCTCATTGCCATTCAGCTATCAGCTGCAAGACGTGCCAAACCGAAAACGTTCATCTTTTCTCTGTCAGGTCCTTGCCATCTCCACCAGCCGCCTGCAGCCAGTGCCCGCTGTCTTCACCATCAGGGACACAAGCTTCATCTCTGCGCCCTTTTTACCAGACCCGGTCCCCCACCTCACAGCACATCCATACCCAGCACCCACCCTCCTCTTCTTCCTCCCGATGAACGCAGCCTGGCCCTGCGTGCAGCCCCTCGTTGCCCAGACGCCGCGGCTCAGCCCGATCTTCCAACCACCTCATCCTTAAGGAGCTTTCCCTCTTCACGGCTGGCTCTGCACGGCCCAGCTCCTTTCCGTGCCCCTAACGTGCTGTAAAAGCGCTTTTCGCCCCTCAGGCAGGAGCCGCGGCCCCAGTCGCACCGCAGCCGGGCGCCGGGCGGGAGGTCACCCGGCTGACCCCTTCCCCTCGCGGCCCTCCCGGCGCGGCTATAGCCGGGCGCTGAGTGAGCGCCGAGCTATGCGGCCGCTGTCTCACAGCGGGGCCTTGTGGGTAAGGGAGGCCGCCTCCCGCCGCACGGGGCCGGGCCGGGGGCGGGCGCGGCGGCGGTGGGAGCAGCGCGCTGCGGGCGCGGCATGGATTGAGCGCGCCGGGGCGGCCCAGGAGGGAGAAAGGGGAACAGCCGGGCGAGGCCTGCGGAGCCGCCGCCGACGGGGATCTCAGCTGACGGAGGAGAGGGAGCCGGAACGCGGCGGCTGCTGCTCCTCTCCCACTTTCCCTCCCCGCCCGCGGGCGCGATGGTCCGGCGGGCGGCGGCCGGCGGGCGGTGAGCCGGGTCCCGCCGAGGGGACGCCCCGAGCGGGCAGGAGAGGCGGGGGCGCGGCGGGAAGCGCTGCCTTTCCCCTTCCCCGCCGCCGGGCGGAACAGCGGCCGCTTCCCAGCGCCCTTCATGCCCGGGCGGCCGCGGTGCGGCCCCACTGCGGAGCGCTGCCCTCGGCTCCCGCCCGCACGCCCAGGCCCGGCCTCGCCGCCGCGTTAGGCCCCGGCCGCGGGGCGACCCCGCTCAGTCTCCTCCTCCTCCTCCTCCTCCCCGGCGGCGAGGGGAGGCGGCCCTCCCCCGGAGGATGAGCCAGCAGCTGCAGGCGGGGAAGATGTCGGCGGCTCCCCTCGCGCCGCAGGCTCCGGACTCGGCGGCGGCGGGGATGCTCGAGGGCCGCCAGAGGAAGCTGGAGTCTATGATCCGCGATCCGCGCTCCCCGGTCAACGTGGAGAGCCTGCTGGTGAGGGGCGGCGGCGGGCGGCGGGCTAACAAAGGCGGCGCGGCCCCTCGGCTCGGCCGGGAGGAAGGAAGGGAAGCGCTCCGCATCCTGCAGGGGAGGGCGAAGGCTCCTTCCCGGGCGGGGGGCGGCCGCTCTTCGCGCCTTCGGCCGGCCGAAACCCCGGGCAGGGAGCGGCCGGGCCGAGGGCTCAGTCCTGCCCCCGTCGTGGGGCCCCGCGGGGGGGAGCGGGGTTTGTTTGGGACCGGGGGAGAAACGCGTCTCGACGCCCGGTGCGTCGGGGAGGGCTCCGCTCCTCCGGCATCACCTCTGCCCCGCGGCTTCGCGCCTCCCGAACGCGCTGAGCGCGGCCGGGTGATTGCCGGCTTTGTGTGTGCGGTGCCCGGAGCTGGAGCCCGCCGGGAAACGGCCTGTGGTGGGAGCGAGGGCTCTGCGTGCTGCAGGGGTAACGCAGGAAGGGGACACGCCTCAGGGAGAAATGTAGCTCGGGGATGGATCCTACGGGGTCACGTTCGTTTTCCATTGGGACAAATTGATTTCGTCTGTCTCTTATTTCACGTAGCATTTTTCTGTGTGTGTGTGTGTGTGTGTATGAAATACAATTTCCTTTACCAAGAAATCCATGCCCTCAGGAAGGAGTGGGAAGGAGTTCTGTTTCCCCGTTTTAAACATCTGAACCGTGGAAAGGCGGTGAGAGGGAATGGTTATTATTATTTAAACTGAACTTCTGGGTCACCAGACCCAATATTTCCACTCTACTGAGAGATTTCCAGTGTGTCCCAGTGAGGAGGAACAGAAAAGGGAGGGCAGATCCCAGCCCTTCCAGGCAGGATTTGCTTAAGGCACACACTGAGTCCTTTTCCTTCTTTTTTTTTTTTTTTTCTTTTTTTTTCTTTTTTTTTCCTTGTAAATGACTCAGTTCTGTTTGGCCAAGAATACAGGAACTGTCTGAACCGTATAGATGTCTGTGCTGTGTGAAGAGTATAGGAATTTCCTATAGAATCTGAAAAATGCTCTTCTCAAGGCTTTAGTGCTGTGCTATTTCCCTCGTAGACGTTCAGAGGCATAATGAGGCCCACAAACCGTAGCACTCAATGAAGGGGAGTGGGAAGCAGTGCTACCTATCTAATTGGAGTCAGATAAGTTTCAGCTTAGGCCAAAGCAAAGAGCTGCCTCTGGGCTTTGCTCCCAGCGTTTTCACTTTGGTATTTTGCTAGGAAAACTTTGACCTGTTGCCAAAAAAGAGCAGTTAAAAATAGTACAGTCTCTCTGAAAAATGCATCAGGTTAATTACTTAACCCCAGCAGACTTCTTCACACTCTGCTTTTATATTCAACAGAGCGTTTCTTTCATTCTCTTACCTCCCCTGCTGTAGATTAGACACACGAAAAGCTGCTAATGTTTCTGAAGAGAGATTCTAATTGTGAAATTGAGACTGGGCTGCTTAGCACTTTTTTTTTGAAGTTTTGTAGGCTTATAGTGTAGACCAGTTCATGTAATACACTGGAGAAATCAGTAATCCATAGAAGAGCACTAACTGGATTGTACATACGCAATTTTTGTTGCAGAGTTAATCACTTTTTTTCCCTGCATTTCCCTCTGCGAGTATGGCTTAAATAATTAACTGTGGGGAAGATGTAACATTAGTGAATCGAGTTTTGTTGTTTTCTGTTTTTCATGCCTGTGTATGACATAAGGAATTACTTCAGCTTTTTTTTTTTTTTTAAATGATTTATGAAATTTGTAGTGGGTTTCCTGTAAAAGCCTCTGAGGCTTTGGTGTTGTTGCTTTATGCTGTGTGACGTTAATTTTGTATGGGCATTTAGTTAGGCTGACTATTGCAATCCTAGTATAAAAACATCATTTGAATTGCAACACTTACTTGTTTGGTAAACAGCTCACTTCTCACTTTCAGTGTAAATTATTGTAAGTGGAAATGTGTTTTCATTTAAAAGTGGAAATACAGCTACAGAAACCAAGAGCCAGGGAAAAGGTCTCAAAAAGACTGGCTGGAACGCTACTGTTTCATTCTCCAAAAATAACATAGCCAAAACTAAAAATGTGGAATGGAATTCAAAATGGAATTCATTTCCTTACACTGTAGAAAGTCATCAACAGCTGCTATTCTGTGTTTTGTGTGCGTGCTTTATTTTTGGGAAGCTGTAGGAAGCAGAGAAATAGCTGTTAAATTACCACATGTGAAGCAAATTTGAGAGAAGTGACAAAGGGGGAGGGGGTCATAAGCTGTCCTTCCCTAGATATCAGCTTTACTGCCTATCCAGAGCTGATGTGTGTGGTGGCTGTGGGTGAGGACGTGCACCTTCCTCACCACATCTGTCTGTTTCTTAACAAGAGGAACTCTGAGGCCAAATACAGCAATCATTTCCCTTCAGCCCCGTGAGGCTCAGACATTTGTGTATGGCCATTGCTATATTGTATGCCTCAGCACTTCCTATTTCTGCCTTTATGAACATAACCATTTATTTGATTAAAATATATCTTTGGAAGAGTCACGTGGCCTCAATTCAGAGGCATTGATAGGTGGAGTACTCTTTGCTGGGTTTGTTCAGGTAGTTAAATGTGAAGGTAGAATTTATCAAATATGCACATTGAAATGCACTGCTTACTTGTCGCAGTCTTTTTTACTGTGAAATGTAAAAGTAGCCATAGAGAACTTAATAGTTGTTAGCATGGCTCGTATGCAAAGTCTGAGCTGCACTTGATGGGTTTTTCCTGGTTTTGGTCTGATGAGGGGTTGAAAATGAAAATGGCAGCATGAGAGCTGCCTTTCCTTTCTATGCAGACTCAAGCAAAGGCAGCTGCAGAGGACAGCGTTTTCTGCAGCCTAGTTTTGACATCTTCTGAACATTCTTCTTCTCATTATAACTTAATGAAAGCCTGAGTTCGGTGGCCTATGCTGAGATAGATGACTTCTTATATTGTACCTGTCAGCAGTACAGTCTTACTCTTTCTGCTCCTGTAACATTGTGTCAGTCACTACTAAAACATGTTAGAATTAGGTTGAGCAGATCAGTTTTCAGAAATACTGTATTCTAATTTACTCCTCTGTCAGTTTGTGTCATCTGTTCATGTCACAAAGTGACACTTTTTGCCTGCTGCATCTACAACTTGGTGGTTGGGCTAAATGGTATGTGACTTCGTGTGATCCATAAGAAACTCTTGTATAAATACATTCCTGCTGAATAATTCAGAGTTGACAGCTATGTTTAAGAAGAGCTTAGCAGCTCTCAAGTACATGTCCTGCTTTGTTCTTTTGCATATATGTGCTATCTGCACTATTAACTGAGTTGATTTATGTAGTATCAAATGCATGTTTTATAAGGGTGCGGTTGGAAGCATTAGCTCAACTTTTACAGTGCTCTAAACCACGAGTAGACAGGTCAGTATAGGCCATGCAAAACTCATCCAGATTTCCTATTCCTTGCCTTGTATTAACCATGCGGGTCCTGCACACGTTGAACTCAGCTCTAGAATTTTTAGGGTGGTGCCAAACTGCTCTGATGAATCTCATTGTCCTCCTCCCTGCAGCTGGCTTTGTGCAGATGGAAGGCTTTTGGTTAGAGAAGGAAACATACAAGCCCCAGTGTTTCAGCCTTAGGCTTCTGCCTTGATGTTTCGCAGCAGAGGTAAAGTGTTGAATATCTTTGCCGCAGCTGAGGAGGTGTGAGCCTCTGGGAGAAGCAATTCTTAGGCTGCAAAGCAGGCAGTGCAGCGTTGCAGTGATCACAGTGCTGGGCTGCACATGTGGTTGTGGAATGCTGAGATGTGAGGGGACCATCAGCAATAGTGTGCTCGAGCGACATGGACTGTATGTGCCTTGAAACTGGGAGGAAAAAATAAAGGCTGTTTGTTACTCAGCTGGTGGGTAAACTGTGTATTTAGGCTAGTTTGGGCATAAATTTCTATTCATGATCAGCAAAATTTATCCTTGCCATTACGACTGCTGAATTTTGCTCCTAATGAAAAATGCGTTGCGGATGCAGCTCTGACTCCTGTTCTCTCTACAGATCCTATGTAGAATCTCATCACCTGGATAGATACCAAGTGTGAACTTAGCAGATCACTCAGCTGAGCTCCCTTTATGCAGAGTCGTCTGGAGTTGGTGGCTGACACTCATTTGCAGTGTTTGAGCCTTATGAGCCTTCAGAGTGTTTCAGAGCTAATGTGAAAGTTGTCTCACTTTCCTAAGTTTATTGCCATGTGATTTTGAATGAGCAAGAACAATCTGCTGTGTTAATTTGAACCATGGAGCACAAGAAAGAGCTGAAAACAGCAGGGTCTGGTCTGAAATGTATTGCCTAGAAACTGATGGAGAGACCAAATGATCCTTTGTTCTTGAAGAAATCTTTGCTTTCTTGTTTAGTTCTTATCCTTTTACTTCTTTCTTAGCTTTTGACTCTTAATGGAAATGTTCTATTTCTAATCTGTAATTTCAGAACATCAACTGTAAAATTAAAAAGGTGAGCTTTAAAATTGCCTTTTGTTAATTGTCCCTGTGTGATAGATTTATATTTAGCAATATAGTTAACTGGAGAAGGACAGTTCTATTTTCTGACACATCTAGGTGTTCTTATATCCTGTGTTATTCACTCCAGAATTAAAGCTTTTCACTTAATTTAAGAAACAGGAGAAAAAAAATGGCTTTGCTCAGCTTCAGGGCTTTTAATGCCATACATAGGGTGCATAGATCCAGTGTGCATGAACTAAGAGCATTTGTGCTCCAGATATTTTACCTGTATTGATTGGATACACAGTCATTAGTATCCTTCAGATATTCAATTAGCACAGTTCTTTTCTGCCTTACATGTGATAGAAAAAAAAAAAACCAAAACCAAACCACTTTTCCCAGTAACTGGTAGCCTCAGTGTCCATTGGGGATTGTGTGCCAATGCTGATTAAAAACTGTTTTGTTAAGTACAATTTCAGGTTTCAGCTAATGGCAAAGCGATACCAAAGCATTTATTTGTTTGGCAGCTTTTGATATGGATTGCATTACTAGATTATTATTTTTCAGTACTGCCACAGGACACAATCTCTATGGCCATCAATTGATGACTTCTTGCCAATGTTTGATCTACCAAAATTACCTAGTATTGTGTTTCTGCCACAAAAGAACTGTCCCTGGATTGTGAAGATGAAGAGGATTGAAATGTGGTAGTAGAGTTTTCTGTAATGGAAGAATAGAGGGAAGAACTTGTGTGGGTCTTTTTATACGTATGCTTATATACATGCTTTTTTTTTTTTTTTTTTTTTTTTTTTTGTAACCTTGTTGTAGGTTTTATAGGAGGGTGCTGAATTTGCTCTCAGATTGTTTGAAACTGAAAAGCACCAAATGATTCCAGTGGCAGATTAATTTAAAATATTTATCTCTTGATACATCATGTTGGCTAAGAACAAGAATACTCTGTTTATTTTGGCAGCCTTTGTTAGCAATAAACTTACTTTAATGAGCCTTTTGCTATGTAAACAGAATGCAGTGAATGTAGTGCTTAGCTCCCAAGTCCAACCTTCTGCGTGTAACGCAGTAGTGAAACTCCATTGTCTCTCACCTACGGCCAGGAGCAATCCAGCCTCATCGTGCTGTCCCCTCTTTTAAGAGCAGATGAAGTGTCACTGTGTGTCCTTACATGAGCACAGTGTATGAATTACCTGCTACCGGAGTCCTAAGGCGCTGTGCTTAAGATGATCACTTGAACCTCTACACATTCACTAGCGGTTTGGCAGTGTTTACAATATTGTGGTTATGTGAATTTTGTCCAGATTCCATTAAGTTAGATAGTTCCAATCAGTAACAGCTGATTACCTGGTGTGGGCTTCGCTTTTTCTTCATTTTTCTGTTCCTCTGCTATGGTTACTGCTACTAAGAGAGTGGGCTTGTTTTTCTTACATGAAATATCATGGTGTTAAACTGTTCTCTTTTGCATCGAGGGATGGATGTAGGTTTTGTCATCTCCTTGCCCTTCTGTTCAGTCTTTGCCTCAGTTATGGTGGCATCAGGAAGGTGGTAGATGTGAGAAGAAAAACAATCTGGTTACCACCTACAAGTACTTCATTATTTCTATCTTTCATTAACTTTTTGTAGAACAGCCTGCTTAAGTCAAATCCTTCACAGATGGTCACCAATTGTGTATGTTATATCTCAGTGTCCAAACTAGGATGGTTGGGTTTTGGTGTTGCTGTGCAGCCTCTGCTCTTTATTGCCACAGTCATATCATTAGTAGGGCAGCGTTGGTCAGATCCGGTGGTGCAGACAGATGTGAAAGCAAGGGCAGAGTGCGGGAGGCTTTGTACTCTGGTGTTGGCACTGCATATCATCAGACAAATGTTTCTCTATTTCCAATTTTACGACAAGCTTTTTTTAAAAAAAAAAATATATTTTTTTCTTTTAACCTGCACTGAAGAAGAATTGAATGGTTAGAATGGACTCAAGTGATCACAGAACTGCAGGGGTTGGAAGGGGCCGCAAAAGATCACTGAGTCCAACTCCCTGATTAAGCAAGTTCCCTACAGTGGGTTTCTCAAGGCTCCTTATCATCTTTATGGCCCTTCACTGGACTCCTAGGAGATCCCTGTCTCTTTTGAACTGGGGAGGCCAGAACTAGAACTGGTATTCTAAATGTAGCCTCAGCAGGGCAGAGTAGAAGGGAGGATCACCTCTCTCGACCTGCTGGCCACGCTCTTTTTAATGCACCCCAGGATGCCATTGGCCTTCTTGACACTGGGGCACACTGCTGGCTCATGGCCATCCTGTTGTCCAGCAGGACACCCAGGTCCTTCTCTGCAGAGCTCCTCTCCAGCAGGTCGGCCCCTGACCTGTACTGATGTGTGTGATTATTCCCCCCGGGTACAGGATTCTTGGACACTTGCTCTTGTTAAACCTCATCAATTTCCTTCCTGTCCCACTCTCCAGGCTGTGATGTAAAGAGGGTGGTGATGAGGACATTTTATGTCAGGCAGTTAAATTCTGAATCTTGAGAGCTCGAATAACAAAGCAGTTGCTTTATATTTCTTGACTGTTCTAAATCATCAGTACTGACTTCTACTCTGTATATGAAGTAGAGGATAACAAGGTCCTGCATTAAACAGGATAAAATTTGAGTGATTCATTCAAATGTAGAATTTTTTTAATGCCTTTCTTCAGGAGGAAATGAAGAGGTCACGTACAGACATGAAATAAGGTTTGCAACCGCAATGAAGACAAGCTAATCTTTACCAAATATGCTTTTTATTTCCTTTAATCTCTAAGCAAGTAGTGTTGACTGTTACAATTACCAAATAAATAAGTAATTAGAAGAAGAAAATGGTCAACTTTCTTCACACTTCACACTTCTTCTGAATGGTATTTAAAGTTTAACTAAAATCACAGTTATCATATATGATAAATCTTATTTCCTTTGTCCTCATTTATCACTAATTCTATATATAGTCATCCAAAATCTATACTTAGTTGTTGACTGCAAATCGACTATTGCTGTTTCAACAGCAGAGGTTTAACCTTGAGTGGGACCTTTTTTTTTCTAAGAAATACCTATAAATATTTCCTGGAAATTATGTTTTACTATGAGTTGTGAACTTGGGAAACTTAGTCTGCTTGTGTTTGCTGCTGTTGTACAACTCCATTGAGCCTCTGTTTTTCTTTTGTCCCAAGTGAAGAATACTTTATCAGTAAGTTCACTCCAGTACGTATGTACATATCTTCGAAGAGATCATTCTCTAAAAAAATTGTGGTGGCATAGCTTTTGGTTGAGGGGTACGCCATCAGTTTGGCTTGCCTATGCTATGAAAATGTTCCATTTCATGCAGAAACTAGTTTTAAACTGGTTTTCCCTGTGGTTACTGAAACTGGTTTGTTCTGATCTCCGTTTTCAGTTTAGTGCCGATTAAGATGAGTGCAAGATGAGGGTGAGGAGCACTGTCATTTCTTGCAGGTATAGAACACAAGTTTTTATTTTTAAATCTTTTAGCACTCTGGAACGCAGGGAGCTTACGTTGTAGTAGACTTCTAACTGTGCAGCTAAAGATATATGGAACAAGCAGTAGTAAGAAGGTATAAGATACTGTTGAATTGCTTAACCTTGATTCTGCCCCTTTTTACACAATTGTATGGCTATGCTTGTCTTCTGAAGGTTATGTTGTTGTTGTTGTTTTGCACAGTTTTTTGATCTTTGTGAAAGAATGACTGTTAAGTTCTCCCTAGGAAGAGTTATTCCCTCTAATAGTGCAAGAAAATGGAGAAGAGCAATAAAAAAGTACAAAAATACCATATTGGACTCTGGATACTGTACAGACCACATGGTCTGTTCCAATTAGTGAACATTTCAGCATCTCTTCATCCAGCAGTAGAAGTTGGCCCATTCAGTCATTAAGTTATAATGTTTAATTCTTGACCTATCTGACTAAATGAACACTTTAGGATGTGTAAGTCTGGACTGTAAGTTATACTTCTTCTCTGCCTTTATTGTTTCAGTTTTTTTTGTTTTTTGTTTTTTTTTTTTAATTCTTTCATATGAAAATAACTGAAGACAACTGCTTGAATTACTCCTGTGCCAAGGAGATACTGACAGTTTATTCTTATGTTGCAGCTACTGCTGCTAATTTAAACATTATTCCATGTTTAGTGTTTTCTGTGGGGGTACAGAGCAATTTTGTGTAGAGTTGCATCCACGCTGGTCTTGTAAGCAGCTGAACTAAGCTATGGATCTGATAGGGTAAGCTAAAAAAAGACCTGTGTTTATCAAGATAAAAATGCATTCCTATTACCAAACCATCAAGTTTTTGTAAAGTCTTGTTCTTTTCATTGCTTCTGTTAAGTTCAGCATTTCTATAAATAAATCACTTCTGTTATGTGAAATATAAGTCTCTTTAATTTAACTACATTTTTATTTTCCTTAATCTCCATCCCTATGGATGTTCATATCCTCAGAATTGAAGGCCTTGCCTCAACTCTGCAGGCATCACCGTGTGTCAGACAGGGCAGGGAGCAGCAGAGCTCCAGCTCTCAGAGCTCTGGTGCAAAATCCAAATGTAGTAGCAGGAAAACTGTTCTGTGTGCACAGTGTTTGTTCTGGTTCAGGATCAGTTTCACCTTGAATGAGGAAAAGATAAATATATAAGTAGTAATAAATATACCAATACAAGCTGCCTTTCTGTAGAAGGATTTGCCACCATTGTATTCTTAGGTGTAGAAATCCAGCTCATTTTCTGCTTTGAGGATAATTTCTGTTAAGATTATGAAGAAAACATCTGAACAGGTGTAGTGTGGTGGGAAGCTGTTCAGCTGTGGAAGACTGAAATGCTAGCAGTTTGAGGTGTGACTCATTTTATCAATTTTCAGGATTGCCTCCAAAGAAAGGCAGTTTAGGTGTCAAAATAAACTATTTCATTGCTCTTCGTTTTCAGCATTACCAGTATTTTTTCACATGGCTGCCTTGCAGTGTATCTCAAGTGCCTGAAGCATCAACTGTCCTCTCTCTCTATCTGTCAGATAGCATCTTTACCAGAACTTAGTGTTAAAACCACAGAATGGAAATTTTGAAACAAATTCTGTAAAATATGACGTTATTTAAAAAAAAAAACAACAAAAAAACAAAAAAACAAACAAAAAAAGCTACCTCAGATTTATACTGCAGTTCGTTTCACTGAATCATAGTGCCTCAGATATATATATATATATAATATATATTTATATATTTTAATATATATATATTTTTTACCATCGTAATGACTTGGTTTATTTTTTTACATGTGAAATCTTACCAGTATTGGCAAAGTTGTCCTCTAAAATTACAAAGAAGAGGGGAAAAGAGAAACAAACATCCTCGACATTGGAATATCCTAGGGTCAGTGATGCTGAAGCTATATATGGATCAGGAGAAGATGATTACTTCTTTTTTTTTCTTTGAGTTTTGTTACATCCAGAATAGTCATGGAAGTAAAATATTTCTAACGTCTGTAAGTCTGCACCTCTGGGAGTAAACCAGATGGTGTGAAGTCCTGCCATGCTGTAGCTGGCGTGGTCTGGCTTTGTCCACAGTGAACTCTCAACTTGCATCTGCCCAGATACTGCTCTTGTTTTTCTGCTGCAGATGGAGTCTTGAAATACATTACTCAGCATCAGTACTGTCAGGGTTTATTTTAAGCATAAACTGCTGATTATTTTGCTGGTTTTGACTTAATTACTGTATTGGATACAGTGTGACTGAACAGGCTAATTAGTGTTCTGGTGACATTTAGTGCTACTGCTCAGCAGGTAGTGAGGCAGGAGGCCTTTATATGTAAATGGAATTCTGACTATCTTGTCTTATTCACTTTCTGAAAATACTAGCCTTGGCCTTGTTCTGTAACCAATTAAGTTATTTAATGTTTGAATTTTTTTGGATGGTGAGATGCATACATGCAGATTTTCCATGAAGGAATGAGCAGCAGTCAGAGGACACAGTTTTTTCTGGAATGGCCTAAAACGATCAGGTCAGACTCTTCCTTAAATGATGTGTGGTAAAGCTGACAAGCTGTTTTTGTTGATGAAAGGATTTTACTTTGCCAGATTTGAACTCCACTTCAGTACTTCTCTGCATGATGTAGGATGGCACCCCACTGAATGTGTCTGTGCTGCTTCTCATTAGGTCGTGGTTCTGTGCTCTGTACAAGGTGTGTACTGTATTGGATCTGTGTCATAACACTCTTTCAAGAGATATGTAAATGTTCTTCTCCTGCTCAAAGATTAGTCAGAGCATATACCTCTTCTCACCTTTGTGATGCACAGGAGTTTCTCCTCTAAAAGTTTTTTTTTTTTTTTTTTAAAATTGATTCTGTGAGGAAGCAACTGATTCAGATTGCTTTTATGGGAATGAATCTGGCCAGGTCTCTGAGAAAGCAGAAATATGTTTGCTTATCAAAAATTGCAGGGTCGTAGACTGAGTGAGATTGGAAGGGAACTCTGGAGGCTGTGTGGTCCAACTCCCTGCAAAAGCAGGGATACCCAGAGCAGATTGCCTTGGCTTTGGAAGATCTCCAGGGATAACTCCTTTTTGCAGGTTGTGTCCATTACCTGTCTTGGCACTGGACAGCTCTCAATGGAGCGTGGCTCCATCATTTTGTGCCTTCCCTTCAGATATTTATGGACATCAATGGGATAGCTTTGAGCTTCCTCTTCTCCAAGCTGGGTAGTCCAAGCTCTCTTGACTTCTGTTCATTGGTTGAAATGTTTACTGCCAAGTCTTGAGGAAATTTTGGGAAACACTGGGTTATCTGTGGGGAAAACTATTTTCCTCTTATGGACCCACAGTAAAATTGAAATGGACTTTTTTTGCTTGACTTTGTTTTTCCAAGTACTTTAGGATATTCACATAGCCCTGGATTTGGTGCCATGTTTTTGCTTCATAGTTATGCTTTCTTGATTTTTTTGTGTTCAGACAAATTTGCACAGAAGGTGGCAACTGATGTCATTGCAGTAAACACAAGCTAGGCAAACTAAAAAGTATTCTTTCATTTTGGAATTCCTTTTAGTTACATTATTCTCTGCTGATATTCTTTAATAGCAGTAAGTAAATAAATCCTGGTAGAATTGTAATTTAACTGTCTCATTAAACCTAGACATGCATATCTTTTGTTGAATGACATGATGATTAAGACAACATTTTGTTGCCCAAATGTATGGAGATGGTACCACTTGAAACTTGAAAGCCATTGTGTAGCAGAAGAAGAAATTTGTACCTGGCTCAAGATTTATGGTACCTAGGAGTCTTTTATCTCTACAAGGCTGAGAAATACACCTACATTGTGAAGCTACAGCTCACTTCATTGTTCAACTGAGACCAAAGCTCCTGAGGATGTCAGTTCCTTTGTGGAGGTCTCTATCAGCCATGAACAAAGTCCTTCTGAACGCCTTCCTGTCTTTTCAGATAAGTTCTGTAGTCAACCCTTTTAGATCCATGAGTACTTGGGAAAGTACTTAAAATGCTGTAGGATACTTTATCTGTTTTTGAATGACTTCCAGAAGCAGAAAGAGATGACACTTCAGACACGATCTTATTAAATAGGACAGTGCAGTCCTTGGGTCAGATGACTGGTCTGCAGTATGAAGGTAAACAAGGTAGTTATGAGTAACCAGCCTAGTTACTTTTAGGTAGTCTGTAATAAGAATCTCATACTCTGAAGAAAGATATGACAACATGACTTATTATTTTTAAAATGGTGAGCACAGGAGTCCTTGGTGTGATCTAAGGCAGAACCTGTGACTGTGTTAAATGCACTGTACATCTTTCAAAAAGTTGGCTGGCTGTGTGGCATCAAAAAATCCCTTGGGAAGTAGGTCACACATCCACAGCAGAGTGCAGACACGTGTTCTCAATGATGTGTATATGCAGAAATTGTTAATGGAACCAGCTTGTCTTTTCTGCCTTACTAGTATTATGTTTAGAGGAGGAATAAATATTATGATCTCTATAAATTGAAATAATTAAGGTTTTCTGGGGGGCTGATTTTGTAATAATCTGGATCTTAAACATTCTTTAAAAAAGAATAATAATTTATTTAAGGGCTTCAATTGTTAGTGATAAAATCAAGATTTTATATCTTGTACTTAACAAAAATATCTTTGAAAATGTTTCTAAATGAATGGGTGAAATTGTTGAGAAGCGAAGCAGGCTTTGGTATTAGAAAATGTTAAAGTCTGAAGAGGTAGAATGTTAAGTATGGGAAATGCAGAGCTATCTCAAACTTTTTGATCTTTGTCTTTTTCCCTTTTTTGTATGGATATATTAAAAAAAGAAAAGAAAAGAAACTTGATGCTTAATGGAGTCCCACAGACACTTTTATTATGAGTAGAAGTAGCTTCACCTGCTGCTGTGGGCACCACCTTTATAGTGATATAAATGCTTGTGTTAGTGTGTTGTGAATCAAGCTTAATAACTAATCTTGATTAAAACCAACCTGAGTCATTTTCCCATTTAGTCCTGGCAGAATTGACTGTAACTAAAACTGTAATGTCTAAAAAAACAGTCCTGATTTTTTTTTTTTTTTTTTTTTTTGTCAAAAGCAAACAAAAAATGTCTACTACTACCTTTCCTCAAACAGTTAAGTTACAGATAATGTTGTTTTTATTAAGCAAAGTATGCAGCCTAGTTTTTTGGGTTGTAAGCCATTATCTCGGTGTCTTTTCCCTGTATAGGTAATGAATCACAGAGTGTTAGGGTTGATAGGGCCCTCCGGGTGCAGTGAGCCCAGCCTTGCTCCAGCAGGCACACCCAGAGCAGAGCGCCCAGCACCACGTCTGGGGGCTTCCACACAGCTCCAAGGAAGCTTTGGGCTGCTTGTGCTCCATCACCTCACTGCACAGAAGAGCTCCTGGTGCTCAGAGGGATCCTCCTGTGCTCCAGGTTGTGCCTGGTACCTCTTGTCCTGGCCCTGGGCACCAATGGAATTCAGGATCCTTGGAGCAGCAGCCAGTGTGCAGCCAGCTCCCTGGACTTCAGAAGAGCAGACTTTGGCCTCTTCAGGGGTTTGCTTGGCAGAGTCCTGGAGGATAATGCCCTGGGGGGAAAAGGGCCCCAAAAAAGCTGGAGCAATGAAGATGCATCTTTTGTGGAAAAAGAGCAGGTCAGGGAATATTTGAGTAACCTGGATATTTAGAAGCCTACAGGCCCTGTTGGAAAGCACCTACAAATGCTGAGGAAGCATAGTGATAAGAACAAAGCTATTTGTATTGCTGTGTAAATACTCAAGTTTCTTTCAGACTTACAGAAAATGTTTACAACTCGGAATCTGCTTTTAGCTGTGTGACTGTTGAGGCCCTGGAAAAAACAGCATTTCAAAATATTTCTTTCTAAAAGAAATTTATTTAGAAGTTAACCATGATGACATAAATGTGGAACATAAGTGAGTTAGTATAAACAAGTGAAATGAGCTCTTGCATTCGGGGTAGAAGTACACTGCCTTACTAGTCTTCATGCAGAGAAAATAATTGAAAATTGAAAGGTGTATATTTAAGGAACTTATAAAGCAAGTCTTGCATGGAAGAAAAGAGATAATTCCTATCAGTACTTGCCCGTGCTTAAGCTCAAGTAACTTTACTTTGCTTTCTGTATTATAGACCATTGCTTAATCTATTGTTTCTTCCTGTTTTGGGAAACAGGAAAATTGAGTGTGTAAACAAGCTTGTTTTAACGATGCATGTTGGCTCTCTTTTTCTTCTGAAAATGACTGTAAATAGTAGAATCTGTCAACATAAGAAATGCCAGTGTGATTAATTTGAAGTCCTATCTGCCAGTGCTTATTTGGAAGTTGTTCCTAGTGCTGTGTTACCATTGCTCCACCAGTGTAAACCTCGGCTACATGCATCATGTTCCAGTGGCACGAAGCAGTCTCTGCAGCTGTTTGGTGCCTGCCGAGATTAAATGATACAAATACTAATTGGACATTAGGCAGCATTTTCTAATCAAATAATGTTCTACCAGGGCAACAACATGAGGTACATAATATATTTTACCACTTATTTTATAAGTAGTTGTGGTAACTGCTAACTTTAGTGTAGGGGAGGGTTTTGGCAATGAAATTCAAATATTGTTGGACGAATGCGCTTAATCAAGGCTGAGCTCCTGAGAAGTGAATGGGTGCAGTTGGTTTCAGACAGGCAGGGCTGACTGCCTTCATAGCTACTGTCAGCCCCCTTCATCTCTAGAATTTGGGGAACTCTCTTCTCTTTTCTCTTGAGCTGCTATGCTTCTTCACTGTGATGCTTGAAGGCCTTGTAGAAAATAAGCAGCAGCTGACAAGGAAATGTATCTTGTGCTTGAGAAGTTGGTGAGCTTTTCTGTCATCCTGCATTTGGGTGGAATTTCATCCCCTAGTTTTGGACAAGTCTCTCAAGTTGCAGAGAGCCTCTTTGCTGAGGAGGAATGCAGTTATAAACCATGATCTTAAGGTGGAAGATTCCATTGGTTTGATATTGGAAGGTGCAGTTCCTGCACGCGTTGTTTCTTAAGGAATGCTGAGGTTAGAGCCTTCGAAGTTGAAGCCAGGAGCCAAAGGCAAGCCTGAGACAGCTTGTCTAGCTGCCAAGGAGTGCTGCCCTACTTTGTACAGCAGAACTGGGCTCTGGGAAGTCTTAATGTCCGCAAAATTGGATGGCAGTACTACAGCCAAGATGTAAAATGAATGAATAACCTGGGCTTATCTGCAGAATGGGGGTAGGAAGTTGAGGAAGGAAAGTGTTCAGGTTTTTGCAAGGTGTATGTACATGAAACCCTGGATAAATAGCTCAATCTACTTAATAGGAATCCAGACAGCACTTTTATTTGGGAGGTCATGAGCATTGTCTTAAATAAGTTGGGAAAGAAAGTGTATTTAAAGAGGTAAAGTGATCTTACCTTTTCTAAATAGAGAATGGATCAATTTAAAATGGAAGTATTTAAATCACAGCAGTTTGTGATGACACTTTTCCCAAAATATGTGTTTACTGATAGAGCTGTGTGTGGTTAGAGCAGAGTGACCCTTGCACATATGATTTTCTTAAGAATTACCTTTCTCTTTTTTGTTCACTAACCTTTCAGCCCCCTAAGCAAAAGGAAGTACTGCGTTCATGTTTAAACAGCTTTATGTTTAATTACAGAAATATTCACTTTTTTTTTTTGAGTTGGGAAATAGAGTGTACATATCAGAGAACTTTTATTTAAATATGTTTTGTTCTAAATACATGTATCAGTCCACTCAGATGTGAACTGTAGCCAACAAGATGCAAAACATTTTTGTAGGTAAAATAACAGCTATTGATAGTATGCTTTCAGCATGTTTTTCTAACGTAGCTACAGAAGTATTTACTTAAAACAGACTGATTAGTATGAGCAGAAACAAGCAGTTCTAGAGACATCTATTTTTTTCAATAGAAATCCTATTGACAAAATAAAAGAAACAAGTTAACAAGGTTGTTTTTTTGTGTGTTTGCCCTCCTCCCCCCCCCCCCCCCCAGCCTGTTGTTGCTGTTCTTTCTGCTGTTTTTCCTTCCTACACTGAGCAGCTTTAAGGAGCTACATGGCCAAAAATGAAGACTTAAGACCTGTCCAGTTGAGCTTCCTAAACTGGCTTGCTCAGGATGAGAAAGGCATCGCTACCGAGTCAAAGGAGGGGTGGGGATTTTTGTGCTGGGGGACAGAGACTGGTTTAGACTGTCCTGGAACCTCATCCTGAAACCTGGAATAGGTTATCGCTGTATGCAAACATATGCTGCTTGACTGGTTAATCTGCAGCCCTGAAAATTACTGCCAGTTGCTGTAATTGATTTATTCGTTGTTAGATGCGTGCAACGTAACAGCTTTGGAAGGATATGATGATGTTAACCTGCCTTGGTAGTTTCTTTTGAGGAGTCGGGCATAGTAAGTGCCGGAAACATCCATCTGGACTGCTGTGGATATCATGTATCACTTAACCACAACACAGACTTCAGCTTCCAATGTCTGCACTTCTTACTGAAATGTTGCTTGACAGCACCGAGATTACAGTAGCTGTTCTCTGTGGGATGGGGCAAATGAGGAAATAGGCTTCAAAAGGATCTTCTGTAGTTGTCCTTGGTACAGCATAAATATTAGAATGGCAGATACTGATGAATACTTTCTGTGAAAATTACCAGAACTGATTGGTTCTAAGGAAAAGCAGAAGTTGCTTGCTAAATTCCATCTCAGAACAACTCCCCCAAACCATTAATTTTATCTTTTTTTTTTTTTTTTTTTTCTTTCCAGTGAGCCAAAACAAAGCAATTGCCAACATATTTTATGATTTCAGCAGTTTCACATTTTGTTATCCATGGAAGACCTTCAGGCTCTGTTAAAAGATGTAGCAAATAACTGCATGTGTTTACAAGAGCTAGGTTTATTTACTACAACTTTGGGACTTTTTTTGCATTTTTGAATGCTAGCAGAATTCCATTTAAACAGTTTTAATAAGCTGTCATATGTTTGATCACGTTGCAAATTTATTTTTTAAACCTTGTGTTTTGAAATGATTTCTGTATATTCTGTCCCATCTGCTCACATTAACTGTGTGATTTATTTGTGTAAACCAAGTATTTGGAGGTGTGGAAGAAGGTGGTGTAGGGGTAGAATGTATAGATTTATATTTATAGTTCTCTTAGGTTGTTCCTAATGGGACACTATTATGTTCAGGAAGGTATGCATAACAGTGGAGAGCTTGTATTAATGTTCTCATTTACATAATGTTTTTAATGAAATGGCTTAATTGGCCGAAGACTGTATCTGGTTAAAGAGATGGAATGACATCATGCAGATAAAACATGAAGATTGGAAAGACTTCTGTTTCAAAACATGAGCTGCATTCCAAGAAATTATGGAAAATATATACGAAGAATGTAAAGCTGCAACATTATATGGCCACCCAGGCACTCTGTCAATGTTGGTGTTCTAAAACCTGAATGGTTTATTCAGGGATGTCCTCTCTTTGGGAGCTGGTGCCAGACAGAACCTCTTTTGCTCCCTGGTCACATTTTTGAAGTGCTCTTAAATAACATTTCTATCAAACATTTGCTAATTGGCTGACAGATTTTTTCAGTTAAGTTGGGTACTTGTGGTGAATTTCACTGTGCAGTGTGTTTCACTCAGGAGTTCTTTGAGGTGCATGGAAGTGAAATGCTTACAGTAAAGCTGCTGCTCAACAAGAACTGCATGGTAGCTGTAATACTTTCAAAGAAAATGCTGAGACAGCAGTATCATTCAGTGTGACAGACCCTCTGGGCCTCTTTCTAAATGGGGATTAATAGTAATATTTCAGAATTTCTTTGCTTTTGCCAAGTTGTTGGAGTGCTGCTGTCTCACCACAAAATAGGTTTGACTGTTGTATTCTGGTGGGTAGATTGCAAAGAGAAAAGTTTTCAGTGAGTAATCTGGACTCTAAATAAGGTACTAACTTTAGTGGCAAACTCCTGGCATTCTCTGTGGGTCTGTATGAGCATCTATGGCGAGGAAAAAAACACCAAAGTGTTGTAATGTAAAGAGATTTCCTAAAATTGTTTCTGGAAAGCTTTACTTCCTTTCCTTGAGATAGTCTCCAGTTTAGGTTTAGGAAAAAATATGGCAATCTGGACTGTAAATAAGATGGAGTTTAAAAACCTGACAATTTGCTGTCGGCGTAACTTTGAAGAAGACATATGGCTATGGTCAGGCATCTCATATTAAGATCACTTAATGGCAAATTATAGAAACAGTGCAAAATTAGCTTTGAGAGAATGAATTTTCTCTGGAAATCGAGCTGAGATAGAGCCACAGCAAGGGAAAATATTGGAGATGAGGTATACAATAGAGTGTTAAATAATTTGCATGTTTTCACACTTATTTCTGTAGCATAAGCACTTGGTGCAGCTCAGTTTGCAAGGGGAAGCTGCAGAAGCACTCATCTGGCTTTGAAGCTCCTGGACAACAGAGCTTACCTCTGGGTTTGTGGGGACAGTGATCCTCCAATCTGCCCAGAGAATCGCAGCATTACAGATCGGTTGCTCTTCATGCTTGTCCTACTTGAACATTTGCATTCAATCCCTCTTTGTCCAGGGAAGGATGTAGGAACGTGGGGTGCCAGTGGGCAGTGTTCAGAAGGGGGGATTCTTTTACTGAGTTGGTGGCTAGTTAGAACAATACACTAAATTACTGTGTGGCATAATTACGTAGTCAGGAAGTGATTTTATGTAGTGTTCTCATTTCCTTTGTCACAGTGTAACTTCATTTTTTCCATTGAAAACTCTGATCTGTCAGAGTTCAGCACATATGAAATCACACTTTGAATATAAAGTTCATGTGTGCAAATTCACTGTAATGGTAAAAGTTCCTGTTTTTCACACAATCTGTAAAACTGCTAGTAAGAAGTTACATAATTAAAATATTTCTCCATCTGAAGTGGGTGAGTCTGTATCTTTATTAACATTTTTGTTAACAGTAAATGTCAAGTTGATATATAAAGCAGCATGTCCTTGCAAACAACCCTGATTTCTGGTAAACTGCATTTTTGCAAAGAAGGTTATTTATTTATTCAACTAGGATGGAATTCTGTATGAGGAAGAAAAGTAAGGCTCATGCTCTGGAGGCAGCATTTGCTTTAAGATGTAAGCAAAAGATGGTCTCCAAATTTGGGAAACTGTTGTCTATCGGCTTGGGGATTTCTGTTTTCTTCTCCTTTGCAGTTTTCTGACAGGCATGTTGCATGTTGCTCTGACATGAAAAGGAGAAGCTGGCAAATACTGGAAGGGAAGGCTTTTTGGTATGGGCAGGGAACTGTAGATCCTAGCAGCTCAGCGCCCGGCCAATCCCAGCTCTGGCAGATTCAGCATTGAGCTTGGCTGAGGGAAGGGATGGAAAGCCGTGCTCCTACCTGGAGCTGCAAGCTTGGAGGAGCAGGACCAGGGCAGGACAGCTCTGGCTGCTGATGGTAACACACCTTGCCTGGAACTGACACAGTTCCCTCTGCTTATGCTTCCTTGCTGGTGTCATGGAATGCACTCCTGCGTACCCTTGGCTGGTGAATGTGTGAGTGACCATTGGCTTTACTGAGAGGTTTTACCAGAAGCAATAGAGTACTTTTAAGTGTGTGTTTGGGCATTGGATGCTTGGAGTATTAGTTTTGAATCGTGTGTTTGAATGCCAACTAAGATTATGTAAAGTTTCATCAACAGATGTACTGCATAGCAAGGAGATTAGCTTTTTTACTTGTGAAATTTCTGAATGATCACAGAATGAGGTGGGCTGGAAGGAACCTTAAGAATCACCCCTGCCAGGGGCGAGGACGTCTCTCACTAGATCAGATTGAAGAGGGAACAGTTTTAAAATAAAAGAAAGAGGGGAGATTTAGGTTTAGATGTTAAGAAGAAATTCTTCACTCAGAGGGTGATAAAGCACTGCTGTGGGCTGCCTAGAGAACCTGTGAGTGCTCCATCCCCACAGGCTAGCTAGGTTGTGAGTGCTCCATCCCCACAGGCACTCAGTGCTAGGTTGGATGGGCCCTGGGCAGCCTGAGCTGCTGGGAGCAGCCAGCCCATGGCAGGGGTTGGGTGGTTTGGCTGTGAGGTCCTTTCCAACCCAACCATGCTATGATCCTGTGATCATAAAAATGTGCTATGCTATGATGTTTTACTTAATGTACTCTTACTATATACAGCACTTTATACTTTTAACGAATGTTTTTATAATAATACAGACATAGGACAGTTCAAATAAGGACAGCGTTTCTAAATGTTTCTAAGGGCATGGGTGTTTTCTTTTTTCCCATACCTGAATTGCAGAAACTCTTCTAAAAATGGGAATAAGGAGGTGACATAACAGAAAATGATGCTACTCAACTACTTGTGCTTTAATGGCATAGGTAGATGCTTTTCTGCTAATGGATGACACTGGTATGTGTTTGGCTATTTTAATTTATGGTACCTGGCAAACCGTTTCTTGATCTTGAGGTCGTTTGCCCATCATGTTCACAGTGTATACTGTCCTCCTGTTTTGTTTTGTTTTGTTTTTCTGATCTTATGCAGATTATGCAGATTGGGCCATTGAAGGGGAATAACTTGTGATGTGGGTGGACTGAAGATTAGTAAGGGGGAGGAGAAATAATTTGTGCTGTGAACTTTGCATGGTTGTGCACGTGATCTAAGCAGGCGGAGGTCTGTCTGTGTTTTGGTTTATAATGGAAAGTGCAAATAAGAGCTGTTGAGATCATCCACATTTTCATTTGCAGTGCAGTAAGAAGGCAGGGCTGGATTCTTTGGGGTGTGATTCTGTAGTTGGTAGTGATCTGAAATGGAGGTGTGGGCATCAAATACAGCTGTGCACTGTGGCCAGTATTGAAGACTTTGCTTTGGGTGTTTTCACTGGGGAAGATTCCACGGGCTTGTTTGTTGTAGATCATGCATCATTCATAAACCAGGGCTGTCCTCGCAGCAGAAGACCCCTTCAGTTTCTTCCCTAGTATGGGTCAGTGGTAAAGAGGTGAATATCCACTTAATTCATTTGCTGACATTTAAAGAAAACAGAACTAAAATCTAACTACATCTCGTCACAAACTTCAGTAGATAGCAGAATTTAAAATCAGTGCAGAAACATTAGTCTGTAATTTGAATTAAGCAGTTCAGGTTGAAGAAACCACAGTAATTTTATCTGGTCCATTCTTCTTTTTGCCCAAGTCTATGTAATAACAGTGTTTAAAATCCCTTTGAAAATGTCTTTGAAATGATCTTCGATATTTTGCAATGTAATCCTTTTCCATTTTTTTCAACTTCTTAACAGTTGACCCCCTTTCTTGCCCATATTGCATCACCTAAAACTCTGACCTGTTTTTTTGTTTGTTTTTTTGTTTTTTTTCTCCACATTTTAGCTTAAACCTTCACTATCAGTACCATGATGCACTGTAGAAACTTGTCTTTGGATTTTTGTTCTCCCTGCTCCTTTGTCTGAAAAAATGATACACAGTTTTCAAGCCAAATTTGCATCAGTATTTGTGAATATTAATGTTTTGAGTCTGAAATATCTCCAAATCTGATGATTGCAGTATTTTTAGCTCCCTGAAATTTTCTTTGTTTATCCTTCAGGGAAAGAGTTTCACTTTGCTGATGTTATACAAATACAGTTGGTTCATACTCAGTTTTTGAACAGGCGCTTCACGGTCAGTTTATTATTCAGGATGATTTAAAATCATGGTAGGATCAGACAAAATGGCAGGGCATGGTTACATACAAGCAGTTTCATAAATAGCTGTTACTGTGATGAAAGCAATATCTATAATAAGTGTTTCTGAAAGGTATAGATTAACATCAGTGTTTTGAGCTCATAATGAATTTAGCTATGTACTTTCGAAGAACTGAAGTTATATTTTTAGGTAAATGAGTCAGCATAAGGGATTAATGCTTCTAGGAGTTCTAATTTGGTATCTAACTGAGAGTAATGGCGTTCTGAATGAAGAGATGGCTTAAATATAGAACTGCATAGTACTGAGTACAAGGTGATATCAAAATCTAGAAATAAGTATTAGAAAGTAAGTTACGTGGTGGGGTATTGCACCTTTTTAAAAATAGTTGAAATCAACACAGCAAATTTCCATAATGCTGGGTTTATATGTTAGCACTGAAGTGTTTTCTTGTGAGTTGCAACTAAAAAAGGCATGCTATTTATGTATCACTTCATACCCTTCCTCATTAATTCCTCATTAGTGTAGAGGAAGTCAGAGTCCAAGACTTCACTTAAAGAGGAAAAGAAGATAAGGTGAATGCTGACTTGAAAATGCAGTATTACTGGAAGTGATCAAATATGAAGGCTTGTATGGCTATCTGAGAACCACACTGCAGTTCTCATGGCTAGGAGCATGAATGTGCTTATGTACAGCAAACATTTTGTTGCACTTCATCCGCAATGAATGGAAGAGAGATTGTACAATAACTCGAGCATGGCTACTGCAGAGAAACTGTATTTACTGCAGCATGGCTAATTTCTGAACAATTTCACAATAATGCTTTTGTTAGCAGAGATCACTGTATTTTGAGTTGGACTTGAGTGATTTTCAAGGTTGCTGACATTGTGCAGTTAAACTGAAATACAACTAGTAATTTTTTTTTCTTAAAAAGAGAAATAGGACGTTATTGTTCTTTTGAAGTTGAATAATACATTTAACATTGTTACAACTTGCAGCTGTTTTCATTCTTAGCAGTAGAGCTGCACTATGATTTTTAATCTTTTTAGAATGCAGTTTCCTTTGCTAATTTGATACAATTCCTTTTCAGAGATGCAAACAAAAAGATCTGATGTATACATGAGCGCACCCAGCTGTTCGATTTGCACCTACAGTTGGGATACTGGGGAAGAAAAATATTCTGGGAAGTTGTTATGCAAATGCCAGACTAAGCGTCCCACTTTATTTCACAATTACCATCTAGAGTATTACCACAACAAATAGCCTTTTCTAATGAGAATGAGGTTTAACCAGCTGTAAAATTGATAATCAGTCATGCTATTTCAGAAACTGCAGTGTGAGTGGTTTTTGCATTGTAAAGAAAGTTAACTCCTGAGAGCACTGAATGTACCTGGAATGTTGTTTTTAAATTACCAAAGAGAAATTTTATACACTCAGTTCTGTTTTGTTTCCACTGAATGAGAGATGAAGTTTCTTCTAGGGAGGGAGATGAAAAGCATTATTATGTGTCTACCCGTGTCTACTGGAAGGATTGTCATCAGTTGGAAGAAGTGAAGTAACTTTGGATGCTCAGCCTGCATTGTGTTATATCTGTATTTTTGAAAGCTTTTAATATAGCTGTATGTGTATATTTTGCCATTTCCCAGATGCAAGTTAGCTTAAAATATCGCTAAATGATGAAAAGCTGTCTAATTCTTAAGATTGCTAAGATTAGAAAAACTGTAGTAGAACTGTAAAAACTGTAGAACTACATTATTCCATGCAGGGCTGATGTTAAGTCCTTTCTTTAAACTTATAACCTGTGTTATAGCAAGAGCACTTGATGTGGCTGATGTTTGAACCGCCATTTTCTCTTGTTTGAGGTAAACTGCAGGTAAACTGCCCTGCTGTTTGTAATCTGGTTTCTCTCAGTCCCTTGTTGAAACTCTTCTCCTTTTCCTTGGGCATTTTTGAGTTTGACACCAAATGTCCTCTTTTGTCCAGAGCATGTAACACTGGTGCTGAAGGACAGTTTCTGTCTTATTTCCTTGTAATTACTTGTCAGAAGTAAAGCAGCTTCTGTACGAATTATGAAACAGTTGCCCAAAGTAATAACATGACAGTGAATGACTAGGCTGGAAACCAGATTGAATCAAGAGCCTGTCTAGCTTAATACCCTGTGTCAGGCAGTAGCCAATTGCTGGAAATGCCTAGGGGAGAGTGTTACAAAAAGAAACCTTTTTTGTTATAATCTCTCAGCCTCTGGAGGCAGCACACAGCTCGGAACTCCCCAGGAAGAATGGGATGCTTTTCTGTCTGGTAGTTCTTGCAGCTCTATCTCCTTTGGATCAAATAGCCTTCAGACTGATATGAATTTCTTGACACATCCCATGACAATGTTCCACCTTTATTCCATAAGATGTGGAAAAAAAAAAAATCTTCCTTCTGTGTTGAATTTCTTGTATGCTAGGTTAGTTTGCCTTCCATCTTCCTGTTAACTGGGATCCAAACAGCAAATGATTTTAATATGAGTCACCACATATGTAAGAGACCAGATTTAAGGTGACTGCCTTTGATCCTGCCTGCTATTGCCAATTTGTGCTTATCCATCTCTTATCTTAGATCTGGCAGCTGTACAAAACAAAACCAAGCCAAGATTTTCCACAGACAGGCCCTCATCCCTGATCAGTAACACTATGACAGTGCAACTCCTGATGTAGCACTGTTTCACAAAATTTCTTTTCAGCTTTTCTAACAGAAGCATCTAGCCAAATAATTTTGTGGTGTTTCTGAGGACATACAGGCACCTTGCTAGTAGTTGAGCTCTGATTGAAACTTCTGTGCAAAATGCAATGGAAGTATCCAACCCAGAATAGACTAGGAAGCCAGGCCTGTGCAGGGCTGCTGGTCCAGGCTGCTGACTTGCTTTTAAGCAGGTTCAATTAGATGATGATGTTTAGGAGTGAAGTTTTGAAGATCTCCAAGTACAGACTCTCCATGATCTCTGTGCAATGCTTTTCAATGTTTGGCTACTCCTGGTGGTGGAAAAAGTGTTTCTGTGTAGCTGAGTGCTATTTGCTATGTGGCAGCTTGCATCTGCTGCCTTTTGTGATAGAATGCAGTCAGATTGATGGGACACAATTTGATTGTGGTCTGTTTTTTCAGCTGTCTTTTTCTTTGTGTGTCTGGAAGTTGCTCTCAGGGAGATTACCTTCATAACTGCTCTGGGGCCTGAAGTTAGTGGAAATTCAGGCCTGTCGTTCTGCAGATTGTGTTTCATGCCCTTCTTGAAGATGGGCCTAACACTTGCTGTTTTGCTCAAGGGCTGTGAGTGTTTGAAGGTGGTAGAGCAGCCTGGAAATGATTCCAATGTGCTCCTTCTACTCCCTCGGATGCATCTCTTCAGTATCACTGGAATAAAGCTGTCTCAGGAGACTGCAGCAAAGAAGCCATCAGGTGGCCTGGGCTTTTCTATGACTTCTATTGCTATGTCATCAATTGCACTGAGAAAGCATGTCTTTATTGACTTACTTCTGCTGCTGATTTACTCACAGAAGTCTTCCATACCACCCTTCATATCCTTTCATTGCCAAGATGTAAATGTCTCTGATCATGGATATGCTTTTATTCATGTATATTGCGGTTTTCCAGTGGCAGCATGACTAAATACTTCCAGGTTTAAGAGAAATAGGTTTAATAGGAGACATTCCAGTATTTAGCTGCAGGCATAGGAATCTGCAAATTGATTCATAATGCGGAGTATATAGCAAGATCCACTGAAAGGGGGGATTATGGCTAGATAAACTGGTCAGAAGTCAAGAGCCAGTATTTCCTCTGTTTGTGGTTGACTAGGGGTAGAAACGTCAATTTTATACTGTATTCTTTTGTTAGCAGCTTCTAAAACAAGGCTCAACACTCACTCAGAAGTTACAGTCTTTTAAAACTTACCTTAAAAATCTTAGGATTTTAGTGACTAAACAAGCAATCATTCTTCCATTACTACATTAGTTCATTGATAAAGCAGTTGGAAAAATCCCTCAAATGAAATTACCTGACCTTTTCCGTGTCCCTTTGGACCTCCTCCTCTTCCAGCTAAGGTCAAAAGCTTTACCAGATCTTATTCCCAGCTTTGGGGCTTAACTGATTGCAGTGTGAAAGTCCTAAATGATCCCCTAGGTGAAATATGTGATTAATACTGATTTATATGCAGAAGAAACTTTCTGCTTCGGGACATGAAAAATGAGTAATTACAGTAGTAAATAACACTAGATTCTCACTTCATCAAGCTTTCTGAAGTTAATCCCTTGCAATCTGTAGAGAGGAAGTCACTGTCAACCACCCTTCTATGCTACTGTTATGCTTTCTTTTTTTATTATTATTTATTGTTATTTTCCCCAGTAAAGGATTTATTTATTTAACAACTATCATTTGCTAAATGAGAAATTTTTTTGAACCCATTGTATAACAACTGATCTTAATGGTGCCATTCTGCCTGTATTCAAGTCAAACAGAATTGTAGAATCAGGGATTAATTCAGATTTGATTTCATGAGGTACTCTGGGTTTATCCCTTGCTCAAAGCCAGTTATGTGGTTTTTTCCCCCTTTTTTTCTTCTCATTTTATTTTTGTTAGTATTTCAGGAATGGGAAGATTCTTCAAATGATTTCAGATGACAAAGGAAGAGGTATTCTTCCAGTTCTAGGGAAAAAAACACAGAAGGTCAAACAATTCTGGTGGTACTTAGTGTGCAATCCAGTATGTTCCTTTCTGTTGCTAGAGGTGGGAGCTAGCAGCCTCCTAAATATCTTCTTGTTATGGAAGTTGGTAACCAACTTCTTCAGATTTCAAATCAAGATAAAACCTGGTCGTCATGGATATTACAAAGGATGGAAGATGGTCTTGTCAAACCCTAAACGTGTTTGAGTTTCAGCAGAAGCAATCTCCAAAAGTTCCCGTTCCACTGTAAAATATACAATGTTTTACAATAGTTCCAACGCAGGAACTGGAATTTGAATGATTTTTTTAAAAAATGCATTTAAATGTATTTTAATACTTATGTGTAAGCTTATTTTATGGAAAAATGTGTTATCTTTTTGAGAGACAATTAATAATAAATTTTATTGCAATCTAGAGTCATCGGTGAGGTTTGCTTCTGGAGTAGGGCACATGTTGAACTGTGGAGCAGGATGCTGCAGTGTGCTTGTTTCACACTCCACAAATGAAGCTGATTGTATGTATGAAAGGGGAGTTATGCTATGTGAAGATGCAGTTTAACTAAAGAAAGCTGCAAGCCTTTTTTAGAAGGATTGCATAAGAATGGTTTTTTGAGTTCAATACCTTTTTAAAAGCCTGGGAAACAAACAAACAAACAAACAAGGTTTATATTAGCTATCATTGTGAACAGATATAAATACTTCTAAGAATGTCAGTTTGTTTTAAAAACTAGGTATTCATGTAATATAATTAAATAATAAAATATAATTAAATAATCTGAAAGGATTTGTAAATCATTTCATCTACTTCTAGTCTATTTCTGTGAAAGACATTTTTTAGAACTGCTTAACTTTTTTGGATTAAGATAATGATCTCCTCACCAATCTGTAATGCGTGTACATTATTGGGAAAAAAGATTGGTTTTCCATGTGTTGATAATCTTTCATAGAATGACAGAATCACAGGATGGCCTGGGTTGAAAAGGACCACAGTGATCATCTAGTTTCAACTAGATGCTATGTGCAGGGTCACCAAGCACCAGACCAGGCTGCCCAGAGCCACATCCAGCCTGGCCTCGTATACCTCCAATGCCTTTAGCTTTAGTTGTTTGAGATCTTGATGATTGGTATAATTAAATTATATGCTTATTTTGTTTAAATTCCATAAATTTTCTTCCAGTATCATTAGGTAGCTACTTATTCAAAGTCAGCCTTTAGCCAAGTGTGTTGCTGTGCATTCTACTAGATGATAGAACAAACATAATTTAAGGTTGAACAAGGTCTTTTGACTCATCAATGTTTAAAATAATTTTTCTCCCTTTTTTCCCCTGTGTCTGTTTACACAATATTGCATTTTTCATGCTGTCTCTTACCTTTCTCCCAGCTGTCATTTTTACACTTATTTCCTTTCTAGTTTTCCTTTACAAAACGCATCCATGTGTTGTTGTATGAGTACCTAAATGGTAGAACTTTGTGTTTTGTCTCTTTTTTTTGACTTGAATTGTTTCTTTCCTGTTTTTTTTTGCTAGCAAATGGGTCAGAGTATCCTGGTGCCTGATGGATTGGTCTGGACACCTTGAGCTTTTTAAAAATATAAGTAAATAATCAATCTGTGGCAATAAGTCTTCTGCCTTTTTTCCATACTGCAATAGAATTCTTTACTCCAATGTTAGATGCGATTTTGATTGCTTCACTTCTCTGTATCACTTTAAGTGGAATTCTGGGTTCGTGGAATTGTATTTTAAGATATAAGTAGAGCTGCTTAGAATGCACTGCTGGCATCAAATTCGAGGTTAGGCAGGAGGTAACATGAGAGGTGCACTTATTGGGTTGGAAATGTTCTAAATACTTGCTGATATTTTTAGTACAGAGAGATTTTGTAACTGTTCTGTATCATTGATTGGGGGAAAAAAGTCCTTTTATTTCTTGCAGTTAATTGTACTTTCAGAGGAGGAGGCTGCCAGATGCTGTCTTGATTTTTTACTTTCTGGTCTCATTTTTTGTGATTCCAATTACTGTGAGACTTTAACAGCTTTCATTATGGACTCTTAAGTATCTTAGTTGTCAGATTGGTTCCTACATCTTCTTTATCCACAACTCCTAAGCAGATTAGTGAAAAATATAATATATGGTGTAATACATATAAAATATATTTATCCAAAAATAAGCCCACAGTGAAATTGAGGGATAGATGGCTGTGGTTGTGTAAGGTGCAGTGGCTTGTTGCTGAAACTGACTTCGCAGACGGGGCTGCCTGAGGGTAAGGAAAGAGAAACATTTTCATGATGGAGAAGCAGAGCCCTTATTTAGTATGAAACAAGGATGGCCTTGTGGTCAAAACAGGTTTTTAAGAATATGCTGTACATCTGTCTCCTGCCTCCACAGCAGATGAGCTCTGACCTTTTGTCTGTATTCCTGTTATTACCTCTGACTCCTGCAGCTGTAGCCTGTGAAAGTTCTGCTTTCTGGGGGGAAGAAATGAATAAGAAGCTGTGCTTTCTGTTGGAATTTTATGGGCAGTAGGTAATTCCACTTCTTTAGGGGGGCAGAGGAGCAGTTCCAGGCACAGGTTTGTTTTCTGTGCATTGGTAGTTTACTTGCAAATCTAATATTCACGCTATTTTCCCCAATTGCTTGAAAAATCTCCTGAAGTGATGCATAAATGGTTTGCAGCAGGAGTTAACAAGCAAAATCACCATGCTGCCTTTATTCTCTTGTTAAGAAGCTAAGCTTGCTATTAAAGGCTTTAGAGAATTCAAATTAATACGAAATTATCTCTGGTGTTATTTTAAGAGGTTTGCAGTTCTTGGCTTCAGTGCACTTTTTTTTTTTTCTTTTTTTTTTTTTTTGGAGGCAATAAGGATTGTAAAATCAAAGTGAACTAAAGAACCTGGAAATGTACAGTGACTTCTGATAAAGGAGATTGTGCTGAACTGTTGAATTTTCCACGGCTACAGAGCTAACTAGCAAGGCATGCAGGACCCGTTTTGTTTTGCAAAGGTTTATGGAGAAAATGGAAAATAGCTGATTTGGCAGAGAAACAAGTAATGAATTTTACAGTTACATTTGGGAGGAAAGCAAACTGTTAATGCATTGTTTAATTAAAATGGATGATGGCAAGATTAATTTGCTGTACATTTAGTGACAGCTGCCAGTTTACTATGCTTTCTCAGTCCACTGGCCTAAGGTCCCACTTTTGGGCATTTCTTCAGTTCTGCTCTGAAGAGTTCCCAGGCAGGCTTGGAAGGGCTGTCAGCAGTCTCCAATAGAGTCTTTATCACAGAGGCAGACTCAGTGGTGGAACTACTGCAACAAATGCTGGGCTAACCTGCTCGTCTCCCGTGAAGCAAATTTCTCAGCTTCATTGGTTCGGTATATGATGTCAGTTCGTCGCTGCGGCTGTTCAGGGGTTTTGTCCTAGTCTGTAACCTGAATCTTTGCTTGAAATTCAGCCAATTTCTTATGCTGTTTCTGGAGATGTGGGAAAACATCCATCATTATTGTTCACAACGGCTTTTAATGTTTTGAACAGAATTGTCATGTCTTTTTTAAAGCAGATCTTTTTTAAGACTAAAATCTTTGGTTTCCACAGTGTTCCCATGTGTGCATTGCCTGTCACTTTCCTGCTGTTGTTATCCTCTTCTTGGTTCTCCTCCAACTTGTCTTCTGCTGTTTTTATAGGGATTCACAAAGTTGGATGCAATACACTGGCTTAGGCTGTACTACTACATACAGAACATGAGTCCTCTGTGAGGTTTTGCACAGTGAACCTCCTGTTTATACAGCCTGGATTGGAATTCTGATCCCCTATAACTCTGTCTTTTCCTGTTATCTTCCTGTTTAATTATTCCTGTTTTCACGTTGTATACATTCAGTTCATTTCAAAAACATCTGATGGTGTAGTTTTTTGTGCTCATCCCTTGAGTTGATTCCTTTATTGTTACTTCTTTCTTCATTTTAAGATAATTTAAAATACAGTACAAAGCACATGCTTGGAATTCTGAGCTTGGTGTCATGTGTTGATTTTATTTGCTTTTAACAGATAAGTTACTCATTCTGATGCTTTATAATGATAATGAAAAGATTCCCCAGAGTTTTAACGGGGCAAACCCAGATGAATTTATTTGACACACTTTTCCAAATCTTATACCACACTCCTAATAATTACATTTCAGATATTTTCTCCATCATTTCCTGTACCATATAGTTTTGCTAATGAGAGTGGTGAATCTTCTCTCTTACTCCTGTGTTAAGATGCTTTGCTTTATCGTGTATTCTGTCAGAACTTGATTATATTACACTGTTTTATTTTTATGAGAAACAGGAAAAAAAGCTTGCAACCTTAATCTCACATATTAATCTTCTGGGTTCAATGCAGGTTTATAGTTTGGGAAGATCCCCCATCTCCTGCCTTTTAAGGATAATTGTTTTGATTGCCTTTTTGCTTCGTGTTTATTCTTTCATTGGTCTGTAAGGATGCAGCCATTTTTGGTCTGTTGTCATCCTGTCTTTATAATTAAACAGTTTGACATCACAGCATAAAACCATTACAGTGTGCATGTAGGAGGTAGCACGTGGTGACAACCAGTGAGAGGTTCACTGTACAATGAAGAAAGATCTACATCTATTCAATTACAGACTGTGTTTATTTTGTGCTTTAGTACTTATTCCATACTGTACGGAAATTGCACGTTAAAACCTGCTGTTAAATATTTATGTATTTATTTGTGGGCAACTGCATTCAGGTTTCTGAAGTGCATGTACTCAATACTGTCAAAACTGAAATCTGTTATTTAATGTAGAACTGTTGAAGAACTTGGAGAAAAGCAAACTTCTGCACATAAAACACTGGCTTTATTATCATGACATGAAGTATTCCTTCACACACTGATTAATCTTAAATAATATAACAATGAATTACAGTGTATTCTAATGATCACTAGAGTAGAATAAGCTGGGGAAAAACAGTATGCTTGCCTTGCGTATGAGCTGTCAGTTCTTTTTCCTATTGTATGCTGTTACTGAGTAACCAAAGGTGCCATCTGCGATACGGAAAGAAATAATCGCTTAGGAAAGACAAGAATTATTTAAGGGTCCATTTGTCATATAGAAGAATATAGCAGGTATTTAATCCTGGTGAAGAGTCATTAGATGGTCAGTTCATGTGTGCAGAGATTAAGGAAGCAGTGCTTTAAAAAGCACATAGGTCAAATTAGAAAAATGTGGTCTGAAGTTACATACTTTTCTGTCCTTTCTTCCTACTGCAGCATAGTTTATTAAAATTTATTTGAGGACTCGGGCAGCTGACAAAAAGGAAAGAGAGTTTCTTACATGTAATGCTTTAGTGAACTTTGCTGGTTTTCCAGAGTTATGAGTTGCTGCCTGTGGGTGCTAAGGAAGCGTTTTGTGCTTAGTTTTTGGCCTTGAGTTGTTTCTACTTTTTTTTCCTCAGCATAAAGTTAAGGAGTAAATGGAAGTAGCTTAAGCTGTTCTGGCATCCTGTGGAATGTACATGTGTGCATCACCTTTAGACAGGTTCAAATAAGTATTTTAGTTTTGAAAATGAGAATCAGCATGGAATGGTTTAATTCTGCGAGGGCTTTGGTGGGTTTGCTGTGAATTAACATTGAGCTGGTTATTTAGAAGCCAACATTAATTCTCCCTGCTATAACCTCGTTTGTCACAAATAAAAAAACTTAAACATCTAATAGTTTTAATATCTCCTAAGATTTTTTATTTTTATTTTTTTTTTAAGAAAAAAAAGTTAATTCAGGCATTGTCACAGTAGGAGTTGCACTGTTTGGCTTTCTCAGTCAGCGTTGTCCCCAGAGATTTCTGGTGCCAGAGTGGTTGGGACCCCGTCTCTCTTGATGTAGGACGGTGGTGCAAAAATATCTAATGTGGACTTTTCTCTTGGAAAACAGTCCTGAGAGAGTGTCTCAGCCTGTTTGCCAAGAGCAAAAGCCTTTTAATGGAATGGTGTGGGCAGAGCTGTCTTTGCCAACAGTGTGTTTGTTTGGAAGTTGCTATTTTGGGCCTGTTTAGCTTCTGAACCTTTTGTAATAACAGAAAGAGGAAGTGAACAGTGAAATCACTTTAATAACATATTTCCTGGTTCAAGTGACTTTATCTGTGAGGCCTAGACAGAGGAGATGTCATTTCCTGGATTGTTTATCTTCAGTTTGAGGGGTCCATTTGACTATGTAGTCTTTGGATCCATCTTTTTAATTTGTAGGGCAATCTTAGAGTCAAGTAATGTAAACTGGGCCTTTTAATGAAAATCTAAAGCTTTAAGGAACCACTTTCTGACAAAATGCTAATGTACAAGGCACTTTCATAAAGCATATGCTGATGAGAATTTGAGATCTACCTTAAAAACATGTTCATGAAAAGGAGACAGAACTAATAAAAAAAATAGCTACAAATACGGTTCTCAGTTTTTATAGCCCTCAAAAAAAAACAAAAAAACTTTGGAATTGGAGCGACTTAGGGAATAAACAGTGACATCTGAAATGTCACAGCTCAGTTTAACTTGGAAGTTATGGTTGCTTTGGACCTTGTAATCCAGTTTCACTAAAACGTCTGTTGCGGTTGATAACTTAATTCTTTTCCCTTACTTTGTGCATAAGATATAAATAGAACACACTAGCAGTGTTTTGTTTAAGCAAGCTTTAAAACAGCTTTGCACGAAAAGCATTAAAATATCAGTTGATCTCCCCTTCTCCCCCCCACTTCCTCCTCCCCCCCCCCCCCCCCAAAAAAAATATGCCTCATTAGTTTGTGATAAAATTGAGTGCTTTTACATCTTTTCCCTTAAAATGCATACCTAATTGTAAGTGGCTATTAAAATTCTGTTTCAATAGCAACAAAAAAAGAATGGCAAAAGACTGACAAATAAGGTAGTTGACTGTGGAGGACAAAATAGAGTAAGAATGTGCTCGGAGCTCTAGAGAACTAGTTTTTCCTATGGAATTTGTGCATATGAGACCTGTAATTCACCATCAAAGTATACTGTAGACCTACTGTGAAACTTTTAATTACTTTAAGGGGTGCTAGAGAGTAACAAAGGCCCTCATTTTGATACTTTAAGTTGTACGCTACAGTCTCATTAATGCTGTTACATTGCAAATATATTAATGGAAATATGAATTTAAGACATATGTATTTAGAGCCATGTGTTGCTGGTTAGAATCAGGACTTCACTGTGCTAGGTAAAACTGTAGAACATGGCCTGCGTGTATTCCATTGTGTCATTCAATGCTGTCCTTTCCTACATGTTGCGAGGCAAAGAGGTGTGTTTCTGCTGCCATGCTCTGCTACATCTGCTAGAATGACAAGTCCTTTTTTGGAAGCCGGTGCTTGCTAGAGTTTGGAATTACGTATTCTATCACGTGATTTTTGCAGGAAGTCTTAACTCAGAGTACTTTCCGTTGGGGAATGTCCAGGTCATTGGACAACCCAAGCATTGACTAATCCACAAGTACTTAACAACTTCAGTAGTTTGTTTTAGATTTATTGTATCGTCCACAAAAACTTCATCAAATTTAATAGTAGGTGCTGAGTTTTCAGTCTGTCTGAAAGGAGAGTATGATGTCCTAGGCCGTCACTCCTTTCTCCTTGATAGGTCTTTCAGGAACGTTTAAAATCAAGACTCAAGTAATGGCTTTAATTAAAGTAATTCACAATTGATACTGTGTATTATTCATTGCCTTCTCTTTGGGCTTAGTAACACTATATTTCTTTTCGAAAGGAAGTTCTGAAAAGTGACGTAAAACAATACAAAACAGTTTAAAAGGTGAATCCTTTGCCTGGGGTTGTTCCTCCTTGGATGCGTTTCCTCACATGTCCTCTCTGTCCAGTTCTGCAGCCTTTTGTGGCCCCTCTGAATGAGGCCAGCACAGCCCTGTGGTGTGTCAGACACTCCCCCTAATTTGGTTTGTTTGTTTGTTTTGTTTGCAGGGTGCAGCAGGTGGTTAATGAAGTTGCTAAAAGTTGCTGGCCCCAGTATCGAGCCCCAGGGTATACCGCTAGTGACTGGCCTCCAGCTGGACTTTGGCCATTGATCAAAATCTTCCAGGCCTAGTCTCTCAGCCAGTTTTCAGTCCTCTCACCACCCACTTGTGTAACCTGTGCTTCATCAGCTTGTTTATGAGAACATTGTGGAAGACAATGACAAATGTCTTACTGAAGTTGAGATAAACAACAACTGTTCTTCTCTCATCCACCAAGCTAGTTGCCTCATTGTAGAGCGCTGTCAGCCTGGCCAACGTGATTGCCCCTTCATAAATCCATGCTGACTAATCCTAGTCACCTTCTTGTCCTTCACGTGTTTGGAAATGGTTTTCAGGAGGATTCCCATTTCCTGGGAATTACGGTGAGGTTATCCAGCCTTTAGATCCCAAAATCTTCCTCGCCCTAATTGAAGACAGATATCTTCCATAGTTCAGTAGCCTCTCTTCATTGCCATTACCTTTTCAAAGGCCCCTGCATGGGGCCTTTGAAATGCATGGCCAGCTCTTTCAGCACTTGCAGGTGCATCCCATCACAGATGTACCTGCGTGAGTCCAGTTTGTTCAGGCATTCCTGTCATGGAGGACTGGGTCTTGGCACTTGGTCCTCACCAAGGGAAGTCTT
Source organism: Lagopus muta (assembly GCF_023343835.1). NCBI lineage: Eukaryota > Metazoa > Chordata > Aves > Galliformes > Phasianidae > Lagopus > Lagopus muta. Next base: position 13,821,571 of record NC_064434.1, read on the forward strand.
TCTGACTTCAGTCTTCCCACTTCCTCTGGTACAAGGTACCTAAGATTCCTGAAGGCTGATCTTACTAGCAAAGATTGAAGCAAAGAATGCCTTGAGTGCCTTTGTCTTTTGTTTACCTTTTGTTACCAGCTTGCCCTGCTCTTTTCAGCAGCAGGCCCACGTCTTCCGAGTCTTCTGCTGTTGATGTACTTGTGGAACCCTTTCTTGTTGCCTTTTTCAAACTTTTCCAACTCATCTGCAGATCAGCCTTGAGTTTCCTAATGTGGCCTTACACCTTGGGATGTCAGCTTCATCCTCCCAATATCCTGCCCTTGTTCCTGCCTCATGTACACTTCTATTTCATGTCTGAGTGTAGTTGGGAGTTCCTTACTCATCTGTACAGGCCTCCTGCTTCCTTTGGTTGATTTCCTAATTGTTAAGATGGACCTTTTGTGAGCTTTTGCCTTCAAAGCAACTTGAAGCCTTGAAGTTTTATGTTTCGTGCAATATTTTAGTACATCTGCAAGTCTGATTTTCTAGATTTATGTCAAATACAATAAATGAAATTCTCTTGGGAACCTCAAAGGTGATCCTAGTGAGATGCTAATGATATTTTCGTATGAATTTAAGCAGAGGAAAGGCAAGCTTGTAGTCTCTGACCTTTAGTCGTCTGTATAGGAAATCACACAAATATATCTGTCCTGTAATTTCTTGAGCAAGCCTTGTTTTCCATGCGTGGTCTGGTGTCTGCTACTGATATTTTCCAAAATACTTCCTTTGCTGGAGGCAGAAATAACTAATTAAAAAAAAAAAAAAAAAAGTACTGCAATTCCATCTCTCAATATTGAAAATGTGCTTAACTATGAATGTTTTTTTGTGGTGAAACTGAGAAGTGACATTTCAACAAATGAGGTCATCTTATTTGTATATGTAACATATTCTATACTGCCCGGCATTCAGAACGTGTTTTATAATCTCAGGCCCTGTCTTTAAGTCTATCCCAGTAGGTATATTATTAGAATAACTGTAATAATGAGATTTGAACCAGAAGTGATCACTTGCCAGGCATATTTAGAAAACAAAAAAGAGGATTGTTAGCTGTGGCCTTATTTACATGCGTGAGGTACTAAGAAGGCTGAAAGGCTGTTGGCTGCTTATTAATTAATAAGCACGATGTCGTCTCTAACTAAAATCTCTGCGCCCTGCTGAGGTTCAAAAACCTTAAAAACGAGCTCAAGATTTTCTTAGAGCAGTGAACAAGTAATAATGTGGGTAATGCAAATGTCAAGTTTTCAAATACACAGGAAAAATGTAAAGTGGAGAAAAAAATGAGACAGTTTGATTGAACAGAGAATATTAAGTCTGTGTTTAAGCAGAAAGAGTACTACTGGTTAAGATTAAAAGTGTTACTCCAGCTTAAGTCTCTGCCACTAAGGGATTGTGATGTATCTGTAATGTTTCTAAGCCAACTTGGAGCCAGTCATGGTATTTTAACTGCTTTGGGGTGAATGAGGTATAAGTATACTTGAGATCTTGTTTTATCTGCCTACTAGGAATGTAATACCTGTTTGAATAATATATAACCTGTCTCAGCCTGCGACTCTTAGAAAAAGTGATGTAGTAACTACATTAGATTTTAGAACTCAACTTATTTTTATTTGTTTTCAGGATGGCTTGAATTCTTTGGTCCTTGATCTGGATTATCCGGCGCTGAGGAAGAACAAGAACATTGATAATTTCCTAAATAGATGTAAGTTGAAAGTGGCCCTTAAACAATGACAATGTGGTGGTTGCAATCTTAGGAGCTGAGTGGTTAGAAATGCATCACTAGTGTTCATTTTACTATTTTTCACACCTCTGACTTCGTGTATTCAGAAAGCTTTGAAGGGTCACTTATTGCAGAGATGCTTCATTTGGAGGAGTTATATTGTTGAAAACGTGTTGGATAATATTGATTGTAGAATGTAATTTTTGAACTACACTTAAAATAAATACTTTTATGTTATATTTATAATATTAGGAAGAAATTCTTCACTGTAAGGGTGGTGAGACACTGGAACAGGTTGCCCAAAGAGGTTGTGGATACCCCCACTCTGGAGGTATTCAAGGCCAGGCTGGATGGCGCTGTGAGCAACCTGGTCAATAGCAGGGGGGTTGGAACTAGTTGATCTTAAGGGTCCCTTCCAACCCAAAACATTCTATGATTTGATGTATATGTACTTTGAAGTATTTGCAAAACATTTTTTAGTTACTGTGAAGTAAGAATTAATTACACAAAATGTATGAAGTCTTCTTTATTCTAAGAGGCATCTTCTGTTGATTTTTAGAACTTAATTACTGTACCTTAAAATCTCTAGTTGCATTTTTGAACCTTTGTGTAAATGCTTGACTTTCTGCAAATTATTTGTAGACAGAATCCTAGCGTTCATTAACCTTGTGCAAATGTAGGACTGTTGCATCAGAGTAACTATATTTTACTCTTCTTAAAGTGTTGTCCGTCTTTGTACATAAAATACTGTAGAAATAGTGGATCATTTGCTTTAAAATATAAGTTGCAGCAAGTAAGACATTTTAGGACAACTGTTGTTCAGACTTATTCAGCTGCATATATAAATTACTGTGAGTGCCACTTCCCATTTCATTTTTTCCTGTTAAGAATTATGAGCCTGCTCTCCATTGCTCTAGGACTACTTTGAATGTCCTCTTACACTTCTCAAATAAGTGGTCACTGGTATAAAGCCTTGTCATGTTTTTTTTTTCATGTGGAGTTGATTGCTTCTCTGTGAAGTTTTGGCTTGACCATTGCCCATCCATTTGTTGAAATCACTCAAGATAGAGCAAATAAGAAACAGTGGGTTGGGAAGTGGAAGCATACCTTGAAGTATTTCTTGGTCTTGAATTCATTTGACCTCAAACAAATGTATTTGAATGGAAAAGTTGGGAACTGCTTTTTAAATAATTTTGTTACTTGCACGTATTGTAAGTGTAATGCGAAGGGAGAAGACCAATTTGCAGCAAATACAAAAATGAAATAAATTACAGAAACTTTTATGGACCACTCAGATCTGCATGCATATTAGAATACTATTTTTGCAGTAGGAGACAATTAGAAACATTTTCTAACTAGAAGATCAGTACTTGTGAAGTATTCAGACAAGCAATTGTGGGAAAACAATTAAACCTTGGATTCTTTTTCCTGCAACCCCTGAGTATTCTTGCAGTCTGCGTTCCCTTTCTGATGCCTGCTGCTCCTTCTCCTACTCTAGCTTCTCTCTCATTGCTGCATTAAATATTACTAAGCATCTGATGTGGCATGCAGGCTACCAGCTATGGCAGGAACGCAAAAATCTTCTTTGGTTCGGTTTTATTACTGCCTTTGTTTTCTAAATCAGCTGATGGTTTATAGTTGAAATCGCCAAATACTAGCGAAAGAGACTTCTGGGCTCTTTTGAAAAAGAATAAAATCTGACAATAGCAGATAGATGAATCCTTTAAAGTCTCAGTAGTTAATTATGTGTTTTAAGAGTTACCCTTTATCCTTACCTATTGTACTTGGGGGAGGGGAAAAAAAAAAAAAGAAAAACATATATCAGCAAAGTACTTTGATCCACACATTGTGAAGCTGTTCATCTCTTCAGAATTTAGCAATGTAACTTCTGTTTCAGTACTGCCTGTGAGGAAATGAAAAGTAGTACTGCATACCATCTGTGATGTACTTCTTGAAAAGTATTTCTGAAGTGAGAATTTTGTAGACTCTTGAAGCTAATAATACGTTGCCAAATTGCAACTGAGTCAGAAGAGTCAGAAACCAGTGCTTTGGTTCAGAGTTCTTTCAGGTGTTTTCTTTAGGTGTGTGTGGTTTATTTGAAGCAGACTGGGGAACTGATTAGTATTAATGCAGGCTTGGTTGGTTTGTTGGTTGATTTTTGTTAAAACTAGTCTGGCAAAAGAAGAAGTGACCGGTTTCTGGTCATTCTTTCAGTGTTTTTGCCAGCACAAAGGGTTCAAACAGATTCTTACTATTGTTGTCATTTTACGCAGCTTTGAGTTGAACCCATACCTTATGTCTTTGGAGACAACTAAGAGTAGCCAGTATCAGTGGAAGAGTATATGTAGTGTAAGAGAAGAGTATACATGTGCTTTCTGAAGCTTCTTGCTATTGTGGGCCTGGTAGAGGAGCTGGAAATCACATTAATTGACGGAACAGTAAGTTGGCACTGTCTTAGGTTATGGAACAAAGAGTTCTTGTCTCTTCTGATTTTTCTAAGCATCTGAAGAGCTGTAGCAAAGCCATAGATGAGCATTCGTGTCAAAAAGATTCTGACAGGTCTCTGGTGAGTGGGCTGTTCTGGAAGTTTGCATCTCTCCTCCAGGCAGAAATGTGTCCCAAGGAATGCAGAGGGGTACCATGGCCATTTTGTGAGTTTAGAATTTATAGATAAGTATTTTAATCCATGTTACATGAATCTTGAAAAGCTGTGGAAAATGCTAACTAAAATTCTTCCACAGTAACCGTCTCTTTGTAAAGGGCACTTTTTAAAAACCATTTTCCCAGGGATTAGAAAACACCCTAATTCACACCTACTGCAAGTCATTAGTGGTTGGTTTAATGTTTTATTAATTGATTATATTAATTTAGAAATTAAATAATTTATTTTTCAGCTGAGACATTAATATTCATCTCAACTCATGAAACTCAAGTGTTAACTGTCTTAACAAAGTTAACATTTATTAACTGCATGTACTGTATGAGTTTAGTATATGCTGTTTTGTTACCACTTCACGGAAGAAACCTCTTCACATGCCTAGTACACAAGGAACTTTTTTGTCACCTGCTTTCCCTTATTATTCTGCTTTCTTGCCACGTTTTCCAAGATATGGAACCAAAGTAGGACACATACTTATCACATGAGGCACATAAGTACTACCAGTCCCTTTCAGTGTTTCAAAATACTTTAGTTTACTGTTAGGATTCTGGTTGAAGTTTTATGGGCTTTTTTTTGTTTGTTTTTTTTTCCCCCTCAGTTTTCATGGGACAGGAAAGAACAGCGTAATATCCAATTGCCAAAACAATGAGAGGAATCTCATAGTCCTCTGAGAGCAAGAATTAACTTGCTAATTTTAGAAAGGAAAGTTGAGTTTTCCACCACAGTCTTGGTATAGTAAATCTTTCATGATCTTTTCTTTTCCTCTTCTGTCATCTGCTCTGTGGCAAAAGATTGAATACATTCCTCCAAGTCCCTTCTCCTGCCATCTGAGGTTTGTCAAGTGTTGAATCATGTCTTAGTGGCTTATCCTTTTTTCAGATTGTTTCCCACGCAGGTACTATGCAGCCCATTAGCTGCTTTAACTTTTGTTATAAGGAAAATTTAAGTAATTAAGCAACTGTTTTAAGCACCAACAAAAACTATTTAGTCGTTGATAATCTACTGTCAAGAATAGAAGTGAATGAAGAACTGTTTTCAAGGAAGACCAAGCTACACAGGGAACGACTCCATCAATAGGCCTGATACAGTCCAGAAGCCTTGGCTACATAAACTGATCACTGACTTCCTGTGCATTCTCCAGCATTGCTCAAAAATTGAAGACCTCCATCATCTCAGTGACTTGCTAATATTTGGGAGAACGGTGAACTTCCAAGCTGTAATGGCACAAGCATCTTTACAATAGAAGGAACATCTGCTGCAGACGTGTCGCTTGTCTGCTTGTTCAGCAGGAGCTGAACACCTGAAGAGACTTCCTGGAAAGTTGCTATTACCATTTTCCTCTCCAAGCAAACAGTGCTTACATAGTAGTTGTATTCATTAAGATGAACTTCTTGCAAAATTAACATTTCTAGTTCCTTCCCTTACATTCTGTAATGTCACTTGAGAGTACTACATGGTTACAAACGAAAAACACATCAGGGTATTACTGCCTTTGATTGTAATTTTCTGTCTTCCATACTTCCTGCCAGTGACACAGGTGGAATGTTCCATACCAAGAGACATCTTAGAAATTTAGATCTTACTTTGAGTTAATGAGCTAATTTGCTCTTTTATTTTCCTTTGGCTTCTTTAAGGCCAATCCTTGACAGGTCATTGCAGTCATCAGAGCAGGTTTGGCTTCAGTTTGATTTTTAATGCTGTCATTCTGTTAAGCAGGGGCAGCTTCCACTAATGTGCCATGTCTACCCTGATTTTGAACACTGCCATTGATGGGGGCACCCACAAGTTCTCTGGACCTATTTTGGTGTCACCACCCTCATCATAAGTTTCTTCCTTACGGCTAATCTAAATCTATTGTTGTTCAGTTTTAAGCCCTTACCCTTTGTCCTTTCACCTTGGTAAAGTCTTTATCCATGTTTCTTATGTTTTCCCTTTATGTGTTGAAAGGCTGCTATAAGATCTCCACAGTCATCTTTTTTCCAGGCTGAACAACCCCAGGTCTCTTAGCCTGTTTTCAAAGGAGAGGAGCTTCTTCCCTTTAATTGTTTTTGTTGCCCTCCTCTGGGCTGTGAAATATGTATGTCAGCAGTACTAAACACTTTTCCAGTTGGGTATTCAGTGTATATACAGAGCAACTCAGTTGTATTTTCAAGGTTTCATTAGGTTGGGGGTATCTCCTCGGCAAGTTGGAGGACAGCAAGTCAGACTGCTGTTTTCTCTTTCTGTATATCTTGCTCACTTTGTCTTTGGTAGACGAAATCTTGCATCTCCCTTCATTTACTCTGAAGGAGATGTTTGCCCGTCTGAAGCCATGAGTCCTAATTTATACTGCTGCCCCAGTACCTTGCCTTCTCCACACACGTTAATGCATAGCTATCTTAGTTTTTCTTTATGCTTTTTTTGTGTCTTTGGGAGGATGTGAGATTGAAGCATTTCCTGGCTGTGCTTCAGTTTAACTTCCAGACAGACTTTTGCCCAGGGCAGCAACTTCTGACTTAATGTGCTCCATAGCACTCGCTGAATTATTCTTACAGATCAGACATAGTCAAATTTCACTCCATTGCATTCCTTCCTCTTTCTCCTATATACATGCTCTAGAACTCTCTGATACATATTATACCTGGATATAGTACTTTTTTTTTTTTTTAAGGTAGGGAAAGCTTGCCCTGCCACCCCACTTTGTGCTTCTAGTTAGGAATTTATTCCATTTTCACTAGTAACCTTCAGCTGCATTCTTGCAGCCAGCTGTCAGTGACTGATCCAGGCGCTCTGCCCTTTCAGAAAGTTAAGCTTCATTTGTTTAAAGGTTATAGTGCCATTTTAAAGTAGTAAATCAAAAGCTGTCTTAAAACAAAAAGCTATCTAGCATTCCTTTCTTTGTTAAAAAAGAATAGGTGGTGATGTTTTCATATTTTAAGAATTTTATCTCAAATGTCACAAGAATTTATGTGATTCAGTTATATTCTGAGGCTAGGCAGTCAGTCCATCTTAGTGTCTTCATTTTAACTTGGTATTTTTCTTCTGCTGGGTTTCTGTTGTTGCAAATTCATGAAAGTGTAGCATACACTGTCTGGTATCTGTGCGCGCAAACGGAGATTCATGTAACCTGAAAATTCAATCCAACAGCAAAAGTATAGTGTTGGAAAGGTCTCCCATACCTTGAGTTAGGTCATGTTATGTGATACCTGAACAAAATCATGATTCAGCGTGCTGCAAACATGACATTGCTTCAGGATTTTTTCTGAACTTGCCTTCTTGCAGCCTGTTTTTTGCTTCAAATTAATTAGTTCCAATGCTTTATTTGTTCCCTATCTGTTAAACTTTATGAGAAAATAGAAAGTTCACCTCTGTAACTACCCTACAATATCTTTGTAGATTTTTGTTATTAATGGTTTTTATTTTTTTAAGATCATTAAATCTTAGTGGACTATCTTTACAGTAGACAGCAATGATAAAAGTATTAATTCCTAGTTGCCATCTCAATTGTTTAGATATACATACGTTATATATACTTATAGATAATGTATATTTAATATACATAATACATGCTTGGCTACAATATCTGATGTTTCAAGAATTTCTCTGGGACTGTATTAGAATTGTTCATGTTTGCATTATATTTTGAGTGCAATTTCTTGAGGTTCTGACCAATTATGGAGCTATGTAGGACTGCACCTTACCCTTATGTATTTAAATCTGTGCCATTTCATTTCACACATCTCAAAACACTTGAAACATCAGAGAAACATCTGAAAATAAATTCATGTGGTTTCTTTCCCTTATGAGATGTGATGTTCTGTGTTCAAAGATATCAGAGAACAGCACATTCTCTTTGAATTGAAATATGCTGATACTCCTCTGCTGCTGCTTCCTGTAAATTTGCATTGATCCTCCTTATCATGTGCCAAAGCTTTTGATTTGTATTTAAGCAAGTTTCTAAGCACAGTCTTCATAAATTGCAAAATTTGTTCACATTATGAACAAAATAATAAACTTGGTATGAGAGAACCACTGTTGCTGTCCCATGCTTCCTGTCTAAGCTTTTGTGATCTGCTGTAGAAAACATTCTCTCAACTTCTTTTCCTATTCACAGTCTGGATTTCTTCACAGTCTTATTGGTACACAAAATGTAGCACATTTCTCAAGTTCTACATTTTTAATTGCCTTTATCCTTACAGCTCTACAGACAGATTCTTTTCCTGATTATTCTGAAGGTTTTTTTAATATTATTTATCTTCTCTATCCCCTGGTACCTACTCTTTTTCCCAGAAGAAGAATTTTTCAGTTGCTGATGTATGTTCCACAATACTAGTGGCAATGAAAGCTGGCAGAATCCTGGGATCTTACAGTAGTTTATATTGGGAAGGACCTCTTGAGGTTGACTGGTCCAACTCTTTTCTCAAAGGCATTCCAGGTGTTAAATCAGGTTGTTCAGTGCCTTGTTCAGGGCTGTTGAATAATTTTACAATTTCCAAGGATGGAGTTTCTGCAGCTCCACTGGACAGTCTGTGCCTGTGGTGACCACTCTCTTTCTGGGGATTCTTTCCCTACTCTCTCATCATCTCAGGGTACGTTGTGTGGTTCCACCTGCCAGCATCTTGGTGGCCTTCCATCAGCCAAGGAGTATTTTAGGATTTTTGTTGCACTGAGGAACCCAAAACTAGATACAACATTCCAGATGTGGTTTCATAAGTAACAAAGAGGAGAATAGTCATAGCACTTGACCTACTGGCTATGTGTTTACCAAAACAGCCTGGGATGCAGTCATTGCAGAGGTTTAATGCTTGTTTATGTGTTCATCTTGTTGTCCATTAGAGCTCTCAGGTCCTCTTTCTTAAGGTATTTTCTGGTTGGTGGCTTTGAGCACATACTACTTACTGTATGGTTCTATCTCAGATGCAAGGCCCTGAATTTGGCTTTGTTGATCCTTGTGTGGTTTCAGCCTTTTCAGTTCTCTCTTACGAACAGCTCTTCCCTCCCACATTTCAAGTGCTCCCTACCATCTTATCAATGAATGTGCAAAGAGAAAACTGATAATATCTTCTGAGCCATTACTAAAACCATAGTCATTGATATCAATGCTGAAGTTGTGCCATTTGTAACTGGCAACCGGTTGGATTGGTGAACAACTGACCTGTGTTGTATTTCCACCCATCTTGTTATTTCTCCATGCATTCTCATGTCACCCCAGTTTGGCTACAAAGGTTCACTGAGATGTTGTGTTGAAAGCCATGCCAAATCAAGAGAAGGAAATGTGTACTGCTCTTCCTTCTTATCATGGAAAGCAATAATATTGATCAAACATGGTTAATTCTTAGTAGATCCATCTTGACCATTCCTGTTCTTTCTTATCCATCGTGTTCTTGGAAAGTGACTTCCAGAAGGATTTGCTCCATTCTCTTGGGGGAATGAGGTTAGAGTGTGATTCCAGCCTGTAGTTTTCTGGATTGTCCTTATTGCTCTGATTTCAAGACAGACGTGGTGCTTGACCTTTACCCAGTCATCAGGAGTCTTCCCCAGTTACAGTGACCTTTCAGAGAAGGCAAGCAGCTGGCTAACAGTGTTGATTGGCTCCTTCAGCACCCTCAAATGTATCCTCTCTTGTCCCAGCACAGAGGATGTGTCAAGTTCGCTGCTTGCTTTGCTGTCCCACATTCTGCTTCAGGGAGCTGGCTGGCCTACGAGCCTTATCAATAAAGTCAGAAGTAAAAAAGACATGGTTACCTTGATCTCTGTAATCTTTACCATTAAATCCACTGTGCTCTTGAGAGCAGTGGGCCCACGTTTGCCTTGTTCTTTGTTTTATTACTGTATTAAAGCTTATTCCCCTTCATAACTGGTTAATTTCAACTCACATCTTTCCTTTCTCAGTTCTGCCCTTGCATGTCTGGGACATTCTTGCTGGATACTGGGTAGCCTAGTCCTGTTTGTGCATTTCAAACCTTTGCTTTTTGTGCTTGAGTTGAGGCAGGGGTTACCCATTCAGCCTGTCTGGCTCTCTGCCATGCCTGCTTGATTTCTAGCTAACTAGAACAGACTGTTCTTATGCTCTGAACACGTCATCTTCAAAGATCAACCCACTCTTCTACCCTCCACAGCAGCTTCCCACAGGATCCTGCCTGTAAACCCCCTGAACAAACTGTAGTCTGTTCTCCTGAAGTATAGGGTCTGCTCCTTGCCCTCCTCAGTTTTCTCAGGATCTTAAATTCCACTGACTTGCACTTGCTTCAGCCAAGGCTGACATTGATTTTTGTCATCCCTCACCAATTCTTCATTGTTCATGAGCAACATATTTGAGTGTCTCCCCAGCTGGATTAGTTGCTTGTTTGGATTAAAATAAATCATCTTGATGGTCGGGAGTCTCCTGGATTGCTTATATCCTTCCAGGATGCCCTTCGAGAGAGTATGTAGAAATGGTTAAGCTATTTACCAGATATTCATTATCATTAACTTCCCACTGACAATCTCATCTTAAAGTCACACAGAATTAATTGTTTCTCTCATGCCTTCTTCCCCCATTAAGTCTGAAGTCCCTTTTAATTCCTTTCTTAGGATCAAATTCCATAGTTATTGACCCTAAGCAGGAATCTCACAATATGTGCATCTACTGCTCTCTGAATGTGAGAGTCTGCAGCTCTTCATACAATTTAATGTTTTCTGCTGGTAGGGGTCTTGATCAAACCCACCTTCTTTCTCTTATGTTCTTGCTATGAATATCTGGGAAGGAAGCATCAAGACTTGGCACTCCAAGACAGATTGCCTCTAGTATTGTGGATTCCATTCACTGCTTCCATTATTGTTTGTTCTTGCAATAAGAATGGATTTTTTTAAATGTGTTTAGCCAGGAATGCATTCACTAGCATGCTGCATTTACGAAATTAAAGTCTTGGACCTTGCACGTTCTTGGAATTTGTCAGGGGTCAGAATTTCACTGGCTTTCTTTGCAGATTCCTTTAACTGCCACCCTCCCTCAAAAAAAAGAAAAAAAAAGGAGAGCTTATCTGGAGAAAATTGCACCATAGGATCCTTGAACATAATGCTGTAGATCTAATTTTAAAAGTATAAAACTATGCCAGCAGTGAACACTACAGAAAGCACTTCAAGATGGCCAGAAGGTGCATCACCACACTGAAAGTGAATTTTAATGTCGTATGGAATAATACACAGATCTGAAATCCGTGCGTGATGCAGCCTGGAGTTGAATGTGAAGTTTGAGTTGTGTTTCTCATGATTTGACTGTTGTTGAACCCTCCAGCTGTGCAGGAGCAGGTTGCACCTGCAGTGCTTATGAATGCAGCTGACACTTCACTCCCCTGTGTTGTTGATCGAGCGTCAATTGATTGTGGCAGCACAGTGAATGTCAATGAATGAATGTCTGAAAATTCACGTTATCTCTGGTTCTTGTCATTACCAGGGTCTTTCTGGAAGCTGTTCCTGATAATAGGGGGTGTAGAATGAGAACTGGCAAAATCTGAAAGAAATTTCAATTGTCACCGTTTATTGTTTGCCAAATGATATTGAAAGGGACTTTTTTTTGTGGTGACTACAGATTTCAAAGGTTGCCAGGAAGGCTATAAACATTAGATAAAAATGCCTTTTTTGACTCTGGGTGGCAGGTATTACAGAAAATGAGTGTATTTTGTTAATACGTGCATTATCACATCTTTTGTTTCTTTTCTTTTAGATGAGAAGATTGTGGAAAAAATACGAGCTTTACAAATGAAAGCTGAAGACTATGATGTTGTTAAGGTGATTGGAAGAGGGGCTTTTGGAGAAGTGCAGCTGGTAAGAAAGGGATGATTTGTTGATTAACAGATTTATGGCTGTAGTAAAACTCTTTTCACTCTTACATGCTTTAGATCTAAAAATGCATTCTTACAGAGAATGTTAAAGTTGAAAACATTTTTGTTGTATCCTGAGTCATTTCTGTGCATAGTAAGCAGTAAGTAAGTTTAAAACATAATATATTGGATGGAAAGGATTTGGAAAATATTTTACCATGCTTTCAGCAAAATGGAACAGGTAGTTCAAAACAACTTTTTTTTTTTTTTTTGAGGGCACAAGCATTAAAATATAAGAATGTCTGAAATCATTCAATTAAAGAACAAGCTAATCGTGCAGAAAAAACTGTTGTTTTACTCTTCCTGCTAATTTGCAGGAATTGAAGCTGGTTAACTTGCTGCTGCAAGGTAACTCAAATGTTCGTTTGCAGAGGTTTTTTGGCATGTCTCTGACATTTTACTGCTGAGTGCTGGCTTTGTGCTTGGAAGCAGGGAAAATCATACCACCAAATCATACAACGTTTGTGGAGAGCAGTGCTTTGTTGGGGAATGTTGCAAGTTCTTGTATCTGAAGAGCTTGTACGACGTGCACCATGTATAATTGCCATAAATTTATTACTCATCTATAAAATTATTTGTATGTTCTCTACTAGCATTGGTGAGAGTGGATGGAAATGGGGGGGAGAAAAAAGCAGGCTTTTAAGATTTTTTGTGTAGTTATTATTTATTTCTTGTGTACCTTGCGGCAGTGACTTGATGAAAGTTGCTACCATAGACAGATGTAGTTTTGATCGTTCTGTACCAGTAAGGCAATATTTTTGTCTCAAAATAGTTGCAAAAGTGTTGATGTATTTAATGAATTACGTAGTGGATCCCTGGTTGCCACTTAATACATTGTAAAAAGGTAAAACTTTTCTTTGCTTACTCTTCCTGGCTGTGTTTTTCAAGGTAAAATGAAAATTGGAGTAAGGGAAGGCTGTGGTTAGCCTAACACTATTTCTGTGCCTCATGGATAAATGCAAGTTTAGATTTGATTCATATGTGGCAGTTAACAAAATTCAATCAGAGGTTTTATAAATGTATTTTAGTTTTTAATCTGTCTTCATCCCAGTGTGGTAACATGGGAATGTATCTCCCTCTTCCCTATTTCTTCCTGGGTCAGCTGCTCTTTGTTTCTATCCAGAAGAATTCATGGGAGATAAAGTGGGATATTTCCAGAGATGATGTTTTCAATCAAGACTTTAAAGAATTAATGGGTGTATTGCTTTTATATCTTTGCTGGCAAGAGATTAAAAAGAAAAACAAAACTGTCAGCAGAACCCTGTGTACTTGAGAAAAAGTGGCTGCAGGGAGCCTTGTAACAAAGCAGTCTGCTCTTAGGCCTCTCTGTCTTTACAGCAATTATCAAATGTTTCATTTAAGCTATTTTATTAGACCTTTTTCATTATATTTTTCCACGTATAGCATCTACTAGAGAGAACATCTATTAGAGATGCTTTTGAGATGTTCCTTTACCATGTGCTTGAGCAGAAATCAGAAAAAAAAGAATCATGTTGTAAGGACTGGAGTTCCTCTCCCATCTACTGGGGAGGGAGGGAAATGAGAAATGGAGAATACCAATAACAGAAGTTAGCTTTTTCTTTTTGGATTTCTTATATATATTTGTGAATTTGTGAGCACTTATGGGTTTTTTTGTTTTGTTTTGTTTTGTTTTTTGTTTTGTTTTTTCAAATTATTGATTTATTTTTTTTTTTAATTTGCTTGATAACATTTAGTTTTAAATAGAAATTCTTAATTTATTATGGTTTGGAATGAAAACTGTACCTTTTTTTGTGTTACTGCACCGTGTCACGCATACCTTTGTAAAGTTGTAAGGCAGAGGTGATTGTTCACAGCAGTGAGTCCTGCAGCCAGTTACCTGGCGTAATCTGAAGGCAATCTTCAGCTCTCATGTGGTTAATCATTACAATGGAATGTTGAAATGCGCAGCAACTTGGTCAGAGGGATTTGCTTTTAATTCTGTTTACTTTAAGTTGGCCCCTGGAATAAAAAAGCTAAAAATGAGTAACACTGGACCAAAATTTCTGTTCATATAGAGCTCTTCTGTGCTTTATGCCAGCTTGAGAGCACGTTCTCTTTCTGGAATGTAACAAGTAGAAACAATGGTGCTGTAATGTCTTACAGCTAAAAACCAATGGGTTAATAAATACCACTGTTGATCTGAACTAATATTAGCTGGTGATGAGAGCATACATACCTAGATTTTTTGCCTCACAAGGTATGATACAAGTTCAAGCTATTGAGTTAAGCTATATCTATTTCTACTCCATTTGTAATGTTAACACCACAGTTGCAGATGATAGATTTGCAGTAATCAAAATATTTTTCAACACGCTCTGTGATCAGAATAGAAATCTGCTTCACTGGGGGCTAAACACAGAAAGGACCATAAATAAAATATGTTTGACTACGTGAGTAAAATTCATGAATATCATGTTATCAGCATGTGCCATTGTGAATAGATTTATGCAGCACAATCCTTTATTAAGTATTTGTAATATTTAAACACAGCAAGACAAAAGAACGAGCATGCTAATATATAGTGTAGAATACTCAGTTATGACTTCCTTCTTGTTTTTTTTCCCCCTAGTTTTTAGCTCCGGTATGGCATTTTAAAAACTCAGAAGCATTAAATTCTATGCTTGTCTTCTCCTTTGCTAAGAATTTCCTGTCTGCAGCCAGATCACTTCTCTTACGTAGTGGCATGAATAAAAGGGCTTGGTGTCTAGAGCAGACTTAAAAATTGAATTATGGTGCTATATATGTTGCTTCTGGTTTATGCAGAAGCATTAATTAATGAAAGCACATCCCGAGTGCCTCTTCTGCTTTTACTTTAGGAAAAATCCTCTTGGTTTGAAACTGAAACTACTTACTGTTTCCTTTGCTCAGGTCTTGTTACACAGCCCTGTAACAGCAGTGACAGCAGACTGACATGGTTGAATGCTGGAACTGAAGGCTAGCCAGCACCTTCTATTTGGGTAGTTAAAGTTGGGCTGTGTGACAGTCTGTATACAGTGGGATTTCTCGGCGTTGGAAACCAGTGACTGTCATAGCACACACAGCCAGGTGCTGCTTTGGTTTTTTTCCAGGAAATGCTTTGTATGTGAGGTTTTGTTCCCCAGCTGCTGCTGATGTAGTAGTGCAGTTAAAGCAGTCGTGCTCTGCTACCCGCAGGTTTTTCGTACCTTATCTGTTGCTTCCTATGGCTCTAATAAATGATTTAGGATATCTGTGCTTATTTCAGAGCCTGAAAGTTCATTCCACGACTCTATCCTAGGATTTTCATTTCCTTCCATGATAAAAATTTGGTACCATTGTCAGTACTGTGTATGTGATCTGATGGTTGGTTTGTGTAGGTTTTTTTTTAGCCTGCAGATTATCATCCGATGTGAATGCAGTAGAAATTATGAATGTATTTTCTGCATACTGGTTTTCTGAAAGTCTTAGATAGAAATGGTTTTGTCTGTCCCTAGTGAAACAAAGCAGAAGGAAATTCTTATTTCTTAATGCATTTTCATAAGTTAAACAAGGCCATATTACTTTATGCTGATGGCATGAAGGGATTTTCCTACCTATTTTAAGAGTTACTCTGGTGAGCTACAGTTTAAATTTGGCAGTTCATTTAACCACTTGGAAGAAACTAAAGCATCGTGACAGTTTAATACATGAATAATCTGTTATTTGAGCCAATATGTGTATGTACAAATATAGCTTTTGGAGAAAGAACCAAGTGGCCAGCATCTTCAGGGGCTGTGCTGGTGATACAAGAACTCCTATCACTGGTGGGGCTGTTCACCTTCCAGGCATGCCGAGGGCACAGTCAGCCAGAACAACCCATGGTAAAGTTTTCAAGAAACAATTCAAGCAAAGAATAACCTGATGGTACTTCCTTGGAGAGGTGTACACAAGGGGTAGGAGGACAGAGAAGACCAGTTTCTTTTGTTCCTCCTATGCACGTGCTTTCTTCAGGCTGTGCTGAATTTTGGAGATTTTTTTTCTGAGCAATTGGAGATAATTATTCTTGTAAATGAAGGCAGCTTTACTAACCACACCCAGGCAAGACTGCACAATGCTTAGGAACCATAAACTACTAAAAGGCAGTAGAGAAGTGTGTGCAGATTCACAGAAAATGCTTTTGCAATTAAAGAATATTTTCGTTGAGGTTGCTTGTCTTTGTGTTTCTTCTGTTTTTGAACAGGATTACCAAAGCCCTATGATACGGAGCACAGTTTGTGGTGTACTACCAATTCTTTGGAAATAAATTTGTCCAGGATTAGAAAATGGCAGGGAGGTCGTTTTCAAAATCTTCTTTCAAGACACCTTTACTGTCAAGTTGTCAATGTGCTTGGAGCACGTAGGTAGTGTGCTGCTGTTTTGAGGTTTGGTTGGAAGCTTTTTGGTCTAGTTATACAGAAAAAGCTGTTGGCCAGTGTTAAACTATACAGGGTGCTACGAGTAAAATGTTAAAGTCTTAACCTGTATCTTGAGAGGAAAAAGCTCCAAATTTGGAAGCAGTAGATTGGAAACAGCTTGACGGATAATCTTATTTCTATCCATGTCTTCACTCCTTCTGAGACTTTTTTTTTTTAACCTTTGTTTCTTTTGTTTGTACAAATCACTGCTGTTGACTCAAGCAGCAGCATGAATGTTTACAGCTCCCCAGGAGCAGGAGGCTATTGCTCCCATGGTGTTAAACCACATAGGTGCTTCTGTGAAGCTCTGTGCTGCAGATACAATGAATTGAAATGCTTGGATCTATGCAGGAAAAAAAGAGCCTAATAAACACTGTCACATGTAACACAGTTAAGTTGGACATTGTGCCGAAGTAACAGTTTGGTGGATACGATTTATCTCACTGAACCTTAGGTTGGAAAATGCAGCAGAAGGTCTTAACCTTTTGATTTTGATGTCAAAAACATTAATTGATTTTTCAGAAGTTGAAAACATGCAAAAACTTAAGGAGGAGTTAATGTCTTTTTTTCCTGCAAACTCAGACACCTCATAGATGAGTGGTCCTCACCTTGATTTATGCCAGGAACGCTCAACAATGTTAAAATAGTAATTGCTTTGTATGTAGTATTAATTTAGTGCTTTGTTAACATTACTGCCTGTGTTTTAAGATTCCATTTCATGTCCATATTCAGATGCATTTTTCCAAAAGAGTTATTTCTTCTTACATGATGAAACTTCTGAATGGAGCACCGAAAAACATTTTCATTTTCTACTATAAACATAATTATTATTATGTTGGTTTTCTAGTATTGAGTGACTTGAAGTTGGTATATTCACTCAGAAAATGCAAAGAGCAGACCTGCTCTTAATAGGAAGGTGTATGTTTCTGATTCTGAAGATTTTTTGTATCAGTTTCAATTTGAGTAAGCAGGCTACTAAAGACAGCCCTTGTTTTTATGGTTGTAGCCATAATGACAAAAAACATACAGTCATACATTGGTTCACCTTCAGTGAAACATCTGCCTACGAAAGTGTCTGTGGCGCATCCTTCCTGTGTCCTCCATAGAGTGCTCCTCTGAGGTTAAGCAGCAGCTGCAGCAGTTGGCTGAGCTGTGGCATATCTTCACTTGGTATCCATATCCCACTACTGCTATGTGTTTTGGAGCAGCTCTCAGGCTTTTCTTCTCAGGTTTGGAAAATCTCAAGTTCTTAATATGAACGTGTGAAGATGTGAAGACCTTGCATCCCAGCAAGTAGTTTGCAGATAGGAGAAATGTGATATGTTGGTACGCGTTATTACTGTTTTTTTGTAAGACATCTTAAAGTTTGTTGCTTCTTTTCAACCACTAGGTTCGCCATAAAATGACACAGAAGGTTTATGCAATGAAGCTGCTTAGTAAATTTGAAATGATCAAGAGATCAGATTCAGCCTTTTTCTGGGAAGAAAGAGATATCATGGCCTTTGCCAATAGTCCATGGGTGGTTCAGGTAAGGAAGATGCGTGACAGTAAAATAATGATAGTAATAAATGCATAAACCTTTCCTAGACTTGAATTTACAACTAAGCTCAAATAATGGGTTTAAATTCAGATCGTACTTTCTTTAAGATGTATGTTTACAGAAATTTCAATGAGTTTTCTGTGTTTGGTTATGTTAGAAGGTAGATTAACTTGCATTTTGGTCACTACAAATACATCAAACCATGGAATTACAATTCTGAAGTACAGAAGTAACCGTAAGGGTGCTGAAGCACAGGCACTAATTGCCCAGAGATGTGGATGCTCCAACCCTGGAAACATTCAAGGTCAGGCTGGAAGGAGCTCTGAGAAACATGATCTAGCGTAGATGTCCCTGCTGATTACAGGGGAGTTGGACTGGATGTCCTTTAAGGGTCCCTTCCAAATCAAATGATTCGGTGATTCTATTTGGAATAATGGGGAGGTAAGATAACTTTTCAGCTAGGAGGAATTCTGCATATGAATGTAGAAACAAATGTCAGCTTTATTTCCAGTCTTTCCTGATGATATGGTCACTTGATCACTAGAATTCAGTATTATGAATGCTTTAAGTTGTTAGTGGCTTTCTGTCTGCAATATTGTAGATGAAGGAGTGCACAGTCCAGGTCTCCTACAAGACAAAGCACTGTTATCAGTGCTTTGCTTGAAACCATGTTCTATTCAGTGGTCTGTTACTGCATCTCAGCTCAGAAGTAATATCCCCAGCTGATGGAGAGTTGACTTTCTCAACTGTTCTTAAAAATCATTGCTTGCATCCATCTCATGGCATTTGTTATCACGTTTGTAAATTGGATTATCCCATTGGGAAGGATTAGTGCTAAATACTGCAATTTGTTATATTTGGTAAATTACACCAATTAGTAAAGTTACACCAATTAATTAAATAGTGAAAGCATATATTTAGTGAAAAAATGTTACCATTTTAGTTTGTTAAATAATTAAAACATTTAAACCCTCTCTGATACATTGCTGTGCTCCTGTAGTTTTGGAAAGTAAAGTTATGCTTTAGGCTTTCCATGTTTTTTCCATAATATTCCTTATATATGCAAGAAGTGTTTCATAACTTTTTTCAGGTAGGTGTTCTGTTCTTGTGAGCACATTCTGTGTTCTTACTTGTATTCAGTAGAAATACTTTACAAAATAGACTAATTTACTGATGCAGTTTTTTGACAAACATCTGGAGGTATTTGTAGTTTTTACAATTCAACTAAACGTGCAACTGAAAATAGATGTATGACAGTTATCAAGGGATAGTGTAGCAGGCATGATATAAATATATATGTGTATATAGAAGGTGATAGAATCATAGAATCAGAATGGCTTGGGTTGGAAGGGACTGCACAGATCATCTAGTTTCAATCCCCCTGCCATGGGCAGTTGCCACACACTAAACTAGGCACTAGATCAGGCTGTCCATGTTAAATGAATCAAAATGTGGTTGCAATTTGTGCCTTCTGTGGTGAAGAGTATGGGTGTGATGTATATAAATACTTTGGTCCAGGGGGATTGGAGCTGGTTTTATGAAAACGTCAGTCCTGTTCTGAGTAGAAACTGGGACAAATGGCAGAGCTTCCCTACTCCTTCTATTTCATGTGAAAGAAGAGGTGAAAGCAGAGCCCTAGATAACGTTGATTTTATAAAATCCCTGAGGACTGATACTGAAAGTGCTGTCTGAAGGCATTATAAGGCTGTATAAAGGATTGCTATTTATCATTGTGTTAAATAAACACCTTTATGTGTGGGAATACAGAGACTATCTTGGATTTTAGTTCAGCCTTTAATGATTAAATAGATGTTTATGTTCTATGTTTTATATACTGTCCATTTGCAAAACAAATACAATGTTATACGTATGTGTATGCAGTAATGTGTGTTTGTAACACAAGTCTTCTTTCACCAATGAGCAGTAAATTTTACTCTGAAGGTCCTGTCTCTGTAATAATTTTCCTGCCTTCAGTGGTCTCCCATATTTCATTGCTGAGTGAAATTCTCTGAAATTTCTCTCCTCAAAGTCTAAAGTACATTTTAAAGAAGCTAAACTTACTGTCAGCAGCTGCAATATCAATCAAACTGTAATTTCATTGTTAAGTCCTTTAGATTTTGCAACCATATTTAATTTTTTTCTCATTTCAATATGTGTGTGAGTTTAGGACAAAGTCAGCATTAAAATACGTTTTTATAAATCTATATGGAGATGTTATATCTAAATTTATAGTATGTGAAACTCAAAAACAGACTAACATACTATTCACTATTGAATTATGTTAAGATTGTTGCAAGACAATCCCTACACCTGGTGTAGGGAACCTGCTTTGGCAGGGGGGTTGGACTCAATGATCTCTGGAGGTCCCTTCCAACCCCTACAGTTCTGTGATTCTGTGATTCTGTGAAGACACCTGCTTTCTCAGATTTAATATTTTGCATTTTCAGTTGTAGAGATATCTTTTATGTCAAGAAACACAGCAATTTAGACAGTCATGCTACTGATGTAACCAGGAAATCTTTTTCATTTCCTGTAAAAGTAGGGATTTCTGAAGTTTCAAGTAAAATTCAGGTTTATGCCATAATTAGAAACGTAGATTATTTGAATATAAAAAATAAAGTTATTTTACATCAGTAAAAATTGTACACTCAGGTTTAATGAAACCTCAGGTACTTTATTATTTCTCCTAAATGTCTCTGAAAAGTAGCTGCTCTTTTTCCTAATTTATTTTTCCATTTCACAGCTTTTTTGTGCCTTTCAAGATGACAAATACTTGTATATGGTAATGGAATACATGCCAGGAGGAGATCTTGTAAACCTTATGAGCAATTATGATGTGCCTGAGAAATGGGCCAAGTTCTATACAGCCGAAGTTGTTCTTGCTCTTGATGCGATTCACTCCATGGGCTTGATACACAGAGATGTGAAGCCTGACAATATGCTATTAGATAAACATGGGCACCTGAAGCTGGCAGATTTTGGCACTTGCATGAAAATGGATGAAGTAAGTATGCAACTGAATAATTTATCATCTATGAGACTGTAATTCTAAGGATACTTTCACTTGAGTTACAATACCCAAAGGAATGCTTATCAAATGGTCCACTTGGTTGGAAAGCTGTTTCTTGTCTCCTATCTTTAAATACAGGAGTACTTTAAATAGTTGAACATTGTCTGTAATAAATTGTTCTGGCACATGGAAGGGGGAAATAAATTTATTTTTTGTCACTTTTGAAAGCATGCGTTTGTGAATTTCTGGGGTTCATTTCTTTGCCAAGTGTCTGAAAAGTTTATTAGACAGCTCCTAGTTTCAATATCAGCAACCTTGGAACAGTTCATAAGCTGACAGTTTTCTATAAAAGATATTATTTTATAGCAAGATACAGGCCCTATTTTTTTTTCTAATTGTTCTCATAGCATCCTCTAGTGGTCATTAAACTGAGGTCACAATAAGGCAGCAGTGGTATGTGATCTAAAGATTAAAATTTGTTAGCTATTAGTCAAAATGTCATATTTTAACTGTCTAGATTTTATCATCTGCAGCCAAATGCAGTTTTCTAATGAGGTTGCGTAAGTGTAAGTACTGTATTTTTAACAGAAGTACTACATGTATTCCTGTAGGAGACTATCTTTGTAATTTGTACTTTTAAATCTTCCATGACAAACAGTATTGTGCAATTTACACAGTATATTCTTCTTGTGAAATTATAACAGATTCTCATAAACTGTGTATGATTGTATGTTATCATTTATCAGGCCTTTGAAGAGTTTCTTTGTTTATCCTTTTTAAGCTTATTTGCTTCAGTGTGTTAAATTCTTTCTGTGTTATTTAGGCTGCATTTAGTATAATCTCTGCAATCTATTAGTTTGCATTTGCATTAAGTTAATATATATATTTCTATCTAGAAATGCTTTTTCTTTTCTTTTTTTTTCTTTTCTTTCAAATGTCAATATATTACTGCTGAACAAATGCAGCTATTTATTGACATCTCTGTTGTGCTGATATTGTTATTCTAAGGACATACACATTTACGTCCACTTTCATTATTTAGTTGCCTGTATTTTAGTGGACAGTATTTACTTTAACTAGAGAAGTGAAAAGGTGTATTTGATCTCTTAATTTAATCTTTAAATTATTATTGTGAATAATTTCACCAATTAGACTGTGAGTCTCAGGGGAATCTTATGTTCATCAGAAGAGGTAATAAAAAAGTTTCAAAAATTCATAATGTTGATCTACTGTAAAAAGTGCTTGTGGTACTTTAGGGAGCCTAGAAGTGGTGAACTTAAGCTGCTTTGTTTGTGTGTTTAGTTCTAAAAAAATGAAATTTTAAAATGTAGTCGATCATGTTGTAAATGTGAGATTGCTTGCATATCTCTTGCTATAGCAAGCTCCAGTTTAGATGAGGCATCATCAACAAACGGGTGATCTCCTAATGAAGTTAAATTTTAATTGGCTAAATTTTAAGTTCTAAATGTTTCTCAGACTCTGTGGAATGGCGAAAATATTTTATACAGGAAGCTTTAGAAGTTGAGAGGCGCTGGACTGTCTCCAAATCTCATGCTACTTCTTACAAAACATGAACACATCCCAGCTGTGTAAACATAATATTGATGTTGGCAAGATGATTTCTAGAAAATGTATGCTTACCCAACACTTATTTATTTTTTTCTGACTTGGAGTTCTTTTAGTAGTTGTGCATATCTTCCTCATGCTGTCGAGACTGAGGAGAACTCTGCTTCAGTTTGGTGAGAGACACAGTTTGCAAGACAAACTTTTTTAGTACTTGCTGGGGGACTGAAATGAGTGTTCTCTTAAGTTGTCCAAGCCAGCCCAGACACTTGCAGCAGAATTCCTCCTTAGTATGTGGAAAGAACTGTTTAGTCTTTCAGTGATGTTTTCCAACATAAAAGGAACTGGCCCATTTATTTAACTTGACTGTGACGGTTTGTTGTTGTTTTTTTGGTTTTTTTTTAATCCATTACAAGGTGAATATCTGTAATTGAGTAAAGGATGGGGCTGGCCTCAAAGGTTTAATAAAAAGAATCCCAATGCAGGTTTCACCGGACTCTATTTGTTAGGTTTTCTTTAAGTAATAAGCTAGACAGTAGCATGACTGAGTACTGAGAGTGTTGTAGGGGCATCAACTGCTGGATGCTGTCAGGTCTGTATGTAACTGTGGCTTCTGCTGACTGAACTTTCAGGAAAGCACAGGCTTAAAGGATATCTGTTGCAAAGAAATAGGAGCGAAAGGAAGCCATTTACCACTTGGGATCATTTCCTCAGATAG
Source organism: Lagopus muta (assembly GCF_023343835.1). Taxonomy (NCBI): domain Eukaryota; kingdom Metazoa; phylum Chordata; class Aves; order Galliformes; family Phasianidae; genus Lagopus; species Lagopus muta. Next base: position 13,845,061 of record NC_064434.1, read on the forward strand.
CTGAGCTGAAAGATTAAACATGTTCGTCTTCTTACTCAGTTTATTTCACAGAGTCTCAGAATTGTTGAGGTTGGAGGCCATCTGGTCTGATCCTCTGCTCAGCAGGATGCCTGTTTCTCCTTGATGCTCCTCCAGGACTGCACTGAATCCTTCTTACTTCAGCTCGTTGTTGGTAGTGTAGTAGTCAAACCTGAGAGTAGCATTAACACCTGATCTGTACTATCCTGACATGTCTGCACCAGCACTCTCCAGTTCTTGTTTGCCGATAAGATATTAATGAGGGAATTAAAGCCTCATTTTTAGCCTTGTTCCAAGACAGGGAGTCATTAAGGTGTACCTGAGGTCTTCCAGAGGATGAAACCAGAACTGCTTTGCCTTCAGAGATGTTACAGTTCTGTAAGATGCTGGGCAATGCAGTAGCCTCACAGCCAAATTTTCCTAAGCCATGAATGCATATTGTCTCTTTGACAACCTTTTTCTTTTGCAGTTGTTCAAATCTCCCAGGTATCTGCAGGAACTTCCATCAGATGGAGTTCCAAGATACACCTTGGTGTATCATCTGAGGTGATGAGAAAAGCCTCAGGTAAAAGAGTAGCCTGAGACTACTGAGAAAAGAACTGCTGTACTGTGTGCTGTTCAGGCATCAGAGGCTGACAGGACTGACACTTTGTCCAGAGAAAACAGCACCCTTCAGATCTCTTCAGCTGATGAAGTGCAGAATGCAAAAGTCATCTCACAGAATGTTCAGTATGCCAAGATGTCATGTAGCACACAAGGGACTTCCCTGTTTACTTGGCTTTGATGCCAGATCACAGAAGCTTGTATGATTATTGTAGTAAGAATATCCAGTACTTAAAAATGTACACAGGGCAACACCTAGGTTTTGTTTTTTGTTTTTTACAGTATGATTGCATAAATGAGAATGACAGGAATGTGGGAATGTTCAGTAAGACAGTAATGTATTTTCAGATCTACTTCTGGGACAGAAGGTAGGGAGTTCTGTGGGGAGAACTGCGCATGCTTAAGAGAAATACAGCCCATTGAATACTGACATTAGCACATCAAGCCCTTTTGCCTGTAAAAATATTTTTGTTTAATTGTGTTCTCCTTCGACATCTTGCCTGAAAAGTTAGGGTTATTACCTGGAATTCTTCAGCATCCGTAAGATAATTGACAAGGTTTCTTGTCACTGTGTAGCAGCTGTCTGACTTGGGTAGGGCTGGCTTTTCTTTGGCACAACCTTTGCTTTGTTTGCATAAGACTTCATAAAACATTAACGTGTATGAAATATTAAAAGGTGATCTTGTTTTGCTGCATTAATTACAGAGGAGTGGGAAATTGAATGTTATTAAGTGAGGAGATGAGGCTGGTCTAAGTACACAGCTCTTGTGACTAAAGCCGTGGTCTTCAGAGAAATCTTTCAGGACTCTTCTGCTGACGTCTGTTTAATGAAAACAGAAAACAAAAGTTCAACTGCTGTAACTGAGAAGTTAAACTCCCCTTATATTTCAGCTTCATCTTTAGCTTCTTCTTCATTATACAAGAAAATAAGCATTTGCAATGAAGAGATTTTCAGTACTGCTTAAGTCTCTGCAGTATTTAATCATCACTTTAGTTTTAGCATACCGGTTCATGACCTTCCAATATTCTCTTTGAATAAATAAATATTTTTGGCAGTTCGTATTCTATGTGAAAAGAATAATGTAATTGGTTGTCTAATTTTTACATGTAAATGCAGTTCCAAAAGCAAAATGATCCTTTTTATTTCCTTAAACATGAATTTCCATTTCAGTTGTTCCTACCAATATTCTGTACTAATATTCAGCCAAAGGTGATGGAAAATGCATGGAGAACTTTCAAAGGTAACTTGGACATTGCTTTAGGCTGAGTGGCAGAGTCACAGATGAGTGTATTTTTGGTACTTCTTTGGCTTTATCCGGGATTTAATTTCATTCATCCATCTGGTCTCTCTGGAATGAATGCAGTGAATTTCATTAAAAGGCAACAAGGCTCTAAGTTTGAAGCAGCGTTCTGGCATATCTGACAATGCTTCTACATCATTTAGCTCCTGCAGAGTGGGAAGCAAAGAGGATAAATAATCACACCATTAATAAATGATTAATAAAAGAATCATTACATTAATAAAAATCAGTTATATTTTACTTTATTTTTCTTAAGCCCTGTTCTTTAAAAATAGCTTTTACTTAAGGTGTGACTATAAGAATTTACCTATAATTTGGTGTATTGTTTGAATTACACATATTATGTATGTGCTACGCAGGACTTAAATAATCAAAGTTATTCAGAAGCTCTTCTATGAATTCAGTGAGATAAGCAACTACCCAGTACAGCACATATTTGTTCATATTGAAACCAAGGGTAATACTACAAAACGTGCACATTTTTGAAATGCTGTTATAAAGAGAAATGGCTTAGTGTAGCCAAAGGGGAGAGTGGGCTAACAGGATTTGTCATTTCAGTTCAGACTGTTTCTGGAATAAAAGTCAGAGCTTTCAAACATGTACCTCAAACCAAATATTTTGGATTATTATTTTTCTTTCTTTTTTTTTTTTTTTTCCTGGTCTACTAATAGGCTTTCTGAAGTTTTGTGTAAGGACTGAGCAGCAGTTTTAACGGAGCTGTTTGAATTGTTGCTGTTGCACAGACAGGTATGGTGCGCTGTGACACGGCTGTTGGAACCCCCGACTACATATCCCCTGAAGTTCTGAAATCACAAGGGGGTGATGGTTATTATGGACGGGAGTGTGACTGGTGGTCTGTAGGAGTTTTCCTTTTTGAGATGCTGGTTGGTAAGTAGAATTTCTTCTGCTAAAAAGGTTGTGGTTTTAGTCTGTGCTGAGCCTCTCTTTGCTTTGCTATTAGGGGCTGGTTGTACGTCATTATCTAACAGCTTCTGGCTCTTGGTTGATGCAGTTGTTTCATCCCTGTTCCCTTGGCTTTGTCTCTCTTATGCTGTCTGTGTGTTTGCACACTGAGGAGTTCTCTGACTTAGTTCAGCTTAAAACTAATTTTTAGAATATTTTTTATCTCAGATTGCCTACCTCACAATCTCAGTAAATGCTTATGCCATCTTCAGGTCTGTATTGAGTTGTTAGGGATGCAGAGATGGGAAATGAGTGGGAAGGACAGAACTGCTTTTGTTTTGTTTGTTTTTGTGTTTTCTTTTTCTTCCTCTCCCAGTACTAGCAATTTGTTACTGATGGGTCAAAATGTCTCTGGAATTATGGCTTGATTCTTTCTTTTGTGCTTGTGTCAGGATTTTCCAATAAAATACACTGGATTGCTATGGCAACTAACATAGAATATAATCAGTTAAGGACATGAGTCATATGCAACTTAAAATACTCAGAAGATCAGTATTACAGCCCAATTACAGAAAGAGGGAATTGTGCATGTAATTATTCAAAGTACAAATCAGAATCTTTTGGGGATATTGCAGATGTGATGTTTCTGTCATCCTGAGCCCTGAACGATGCTTTCATAGAATCACAGAATGGCTCGGGTTGGAAGGGGCTCCAGAGATCATTAAGTTCCAACATCATTGCCACAGGCAGGACCACCAACCTCAAGATCTGGTACTAGAACAGGTTGCCCAGGGCTGCATCCAACTTGGTCTTGAACACCTCCAGGGATGGAGCATCCACAGCCTCTGTGATGCTTTGATATATGCTGCTATTGAAATCTCCTGGTCTTTGGGAATTAAAGCATTTTGATGTATAAAATATATATTTTGTAATTAATAGTCTCATAAACGATTTTAGCAATAAATGAATTTCTTCAGTAATTCAAATATTAGACATTTACTCAGGGACATGATGTAGCAGAGGGTTGTTAGAGTTAGGGTAATATGGTTGGGTTGCGGTTGGCCTTGATGACCTTTAAGGTCTTTTCCAATCCGAGCAATTTTATGATTCTATGACATAGATGCCCACAAATGTTTTCTCAGGGCTTGTTGGGGTTTTTTTTGTTTGTTTTGTTTTGTTTTTGGTTTTGGTTTTTTTTGTTTTGCATCTGAGAGGATGGTCCCTTTGTTATTACTGTAACCAAAACATCTTTTGAAGTGAAAGTAGAGAGGTACAGTTTTTGCAGGAGCTGAATTATATAAAGGAGCCTCTACTTGTTTGGAACGAAAATCCTTCTGCATTTCTCTGCGTCATCTTGATGTTATTCCAGGCTTTCAGTATGAGTGGCTAAGCTGAGGGGGCTTATATTTGGTATAGTTTTTCCTAAAATTTGGAGTTGTGTATTGAAAAATTTCTGACATTTCATAAATTTCATGCATTTTTCCTACCACAGGCTATCTATCTTGTTACAATATTTGAATCTATGCTATTTTTACAACTTTTTTTCCTTCAGTACTCAATGTCATTTTTTTTCTCTACATTATAGACTGGAATCTTTGCTTTCATTAGCTCTGTGATTTTCACACTTTCAGAAGGGTGTGAAATAACAGTTTTGTTTCTGTTGCAGTTCTGGACTTGTCAGAATCCTACATGTGATTAACACTGTACTCCTCCTGTTGAATTCCATCTATTGGCTTTTTGTGAAGTCTTCATGTGTTATTACTTTTTTTTTTGTTGTTTTTAATCCAAGCTTCTTTCTGCCTCTGAGAAGGGAATATGATTTTCTACCTGCGCAGTCTTTTTTAAATGCTTTTGAAATCTGCTTCACCTTTATACTGAAAATTACAGGGCTTAGTTGTGCCCTGTAATTTTTTTGGTTATTTGTTATTCATCATCGTATTCCAATCTGCATTGTATTTCCCGTCTAACAGCGCCAACGTGGTTCCCTTCAGCGACTTTGTTAGCAAACACAGTATTTGAGGCTTATATCAGATTCATTTGACAGTGTTTGAAGAAACATGCAGCTTCTCTTAGATAACTGTATAGCTTTTCTGGTTCTTGTAACTGAACTAGAAATAATTAGGCTATTCAAGACAGATCTACTCCCACATACATTGCTATTATGAAACAGACACCAATGAGATTGCCTAGGGAGGTGGTTGAGTCACTTTCCCTGGAGGTATTTGTGGAAAAATGGTGGTGGCAGGTGGGCATTTGGAGGTCTTTTCCAACCTTTTTGACTCTATGATTCTATGAGATGGTTTGGAATATTTGAGACTGCCCAACTCTGGAGGTGAGGAGGTGCTGGAGGTGAGGCCGCATAGCACAGAGCAAAGCAGGGCAACGCTTCCCCTCACAGTGGCGGTGCTGGGCCCGGTGCAGCCCAGGGTACAGCTGGACCTTCTGTCTGTAAACACACTTTTGGCTCATATTCAATTTGCTGCCAAGTTTATGTCAGTAAATAAACTAAAATTAATTGAATTTTGTGCTTCAGAACTTTGGATGAAAAAGGTGGCTTTTTAAATCTCAGCCCTGGCTGTACTAATATGGACACCCAAGGTGATACAATTCGACAGTCAGCAAGATTAGTGAGTGCAGGTTTAGCTGTGCCTGACTTGCTCTGAAGGCTCCCCAGGCAGCTCCAGGGGCAGGGCTGGCCTGCCTGCCTCTGAAATGCTCTTGGGAGAGCAGTGGTGGAGGCTTTCCAAGGAATGTGCATCTGCAAGTTGTTGATGAGGTTCAGTCTCTTACACCCATGACAGAGCATGAAGAGATGGTTACATGTCAGTGTCATCACTGTGTAAATTAGAGAATGGTCACCACTCAGGTAAAATGTACAAATCACTGGGCAAAAGTTTTGGTAGTAATGTGTAATTCAGTGTGTAATGAAGGTGTTTTGTCACAGGAACATTTTTAGTAGTATATATTATTCTGTACCCTGCATATTCTCTGTTTCCTTCATTAGAAAACAGCCTTAGGCAAAATTGCTTGTAGAGTTTGTACCTCTTCTCTTTTTGGTCTTCATCTTACACTACTTCAACATTATTCAAAATCACAATCAGTTTACCATTTTATTTCCAGGTGATACTCCTTTTTATGCAGACTCCTTAGTAGGGACATACAGTAAAATTATGGATCACAAGAACTCATTACATTTCCCAGATGATGTAGAAATCTCTAAGCATGCAAAGAACCTCATCTGTGCCTTCTTAACTGACAGGTATGTGCATGTGTTGTTTTGGTTCTATTTCTGTTTCAGATAGTACTAACACATGTTCATTGTAAAAATCAATTTCCATTACACCAACTAATTTCAATTCTCCTCTGCAAAATCATCCACACATGGGTTTTTCTTATGGGGTATTTTTCTAGGCATTGTATTTTACTTTTTGGAGGGGTTCTGGCAGCTCTTGATACAATGTACTCTGTGCTGAAGAAATCCTCCCATCTGTGGCTCGGTGTGAAATAGAGCAGCAAACCTGTAAGGCTGGAAGGAGTTTTTGAGCTCTGAAAGGCAGGGAACAAATTGTGATGAAGTGGGCGCTGCTTATAAAAAATGAAAACATACTTTCATGAAAACAAGCATATATTTGCCTACTTTGTTTGAAATTTCATAGAATGTTCAAACTTTTCTCTTTTAACTAGTGTTACTAACTGACAAGTATAGCTAATAGAGAAAAAAGATGTTGTCCTGGATATAATTAAATCATCGAGTTCTCCCTTCATGGAGCTGAGCGTTTTTTTATTTTTTATTGATATTAATCTGTGTAAGGTCATTCTTGACCTGAATTCTTAAATTTTCCTTAGTGCCAGAAAGCAGAGGTTATCTTAGATTTCTCTGATTAAAGAAAATGACACTTAGGTTCAAATTTAACTCCGGATTGATGATGTGTCACCACCTCCGTTTGACTGCAGCCGAATGTTCAGCTTCTAGGGATTGAGGGATCAGTAGGAAAAAAGCCAACAATCATAAATGAATGAATTGCCTTATAATGGTTTTTATACTCACAGAGAGGATTGTTCTGCTCAGTTAAAATATATTTTAAGTGTTTCTAACCCTCAGTAGCTGCAGGGCAGACAGAAAACAGGAGCAGAATTGAATAACGTGAGTGCAGCGAGGTTTATTTCCTCTACGTGTGTTTGTCTTCCTGTTTATATTTAATGCAGCGCTCAAGCAATTTATTTGAAACAGATGCCTTCTTTCTGTGTGCGTGATCAGTGATGAGGCACTTAGAGGGACAAGAAGGAATAAGCATCCACCCTATGATTTATTAGTTCTGTTGCACGCATTGGTTTTATGTTCTCTTCTCACAGATAGTTTTAAGAGAGACTTCATTTGCTCGAACTAGAAGTTTCTTTTTGAGCTTGAGATTTACTTCATTGTAAATATCAGCAAAAGACGTGTCAGGGTTACTTATGGGGCAGAGGATGGAATTCTTAAAATATTTATTTCAGTTCAGCCTTGAATAACTGTTCTGTGCAGTAAGTTAGACCTTCCTTCACTTGAGCCTTAAGGTTTGTCATGTGGTTTGGCAGACACCGGCCCTTGGCAGTTTCTTCTTCCCCTACGGTGCTGGCGTTTTGTTTTTCTTTTGAGTTTCTTCTGAGCTTTTGCCTTAGTGCTCTCTTTCTTGCTTTTCTCCTCACGTGGCAGACTCCAACTTCTGGACATTTAAGCAGTAACAGGGAGAGTGGATATTATATATTTTTATATAAATACATTTTCATATGAGAAACTAAGGATCATTGGTTGGTGTGTTTTTCCTTTCTTTTTTTCTTTTATTTGACCATAAATGTGTTTTACACAGAAAATCTTTACTGACAGCAAGTTGTAGTAAAAACAAAACAAGTGCTGTTTTTCCTAACGTGAATTTGGCTTAATTGCTATGTTCAGGGACGTGCGACTTGGGAGGAATGGGGTAGAAGAAATAAAGCATCACCCTTTCTTTAAGAGTGACCAGTGGAATTGGGACAACATCCGAGAGAGTAAGTAGATTAGCTTGAAAGTTGTATATTTGTTCAATATTTGCATAAGGCTACTTAACAGTAATAATACAAATGAAAAACACTGTAAGGCTGTATAAACTAAGTAAATATTTTCTGGCTATCAAGAATTTTGCCTGAACTTTTTTATTTATCATTTATATTCTTAAACCTGTATCAGTAGGAGTAAGAGAAATGTCTTCTTTCCAAAAGTATTCTCATATTTACTATTTTAATTTATAGCTCTCTGTTTTGAATAGCAAAACTGAGTGTTTTAGAAATCTAAGCAGAAAGGCTGCTTGTTGCGTTCTACTTCTGTCTGACTTGTTATTGTTGTTTTGATGGTTGTCTTTTTTTTCTTTGTTTCAATTTTTTTCTTAATCTGTGGCTAAGGCTACATTGAGAGTGGGCTTGTTGGTTTCATTGCCTTTTGTTTAAGAAATTGTGAACTTGATTGCTGTAAGAAAAAAAAACCAACCACTTTGATTCATGAGCTTGATCATAGCTTCTAAAGATGTATTTACTGAAGTTTCTTAATATGGTGATTATATTTAGTGTTCCATTCTAAAACGTGATGACCTTTGCAAATACATTGTGTGCATAAGATATGCCATGTATTAAGCAACTCATGTAAATGTGAAAATACTTCAATTTAAGAAAAAAAAAATATTCACAGTAATATTTAGAGATCTGCTGCATGATTAATACACATTTAACTAGCAGGACAACCTACATCATAGGCTGAATCTTGGAATTAAGTTGATCTTTTCTTTCCTTTCTGTAGCTGCTGCTCCTGTTGTTCCTGAGCTTAGTAGTGATATAGACAGCAGTAATTTTGATGACATTGAGGATGACAAAGGAGATGTGGAAACCTTTCCAATCCCCAAAGCCTTTGTGGGAAACCAGCTGCCTTTTATAGGATTTACCTACTATAGAGATAATTTGTATGTGAGACTTTAATGTGTATTTTTAGAAATATACTTGCAAGTTTCTCATATAGCCTATCCTTTCTTTTTCACTCTAGATACTTAATTTATTCATTGCCTTATATTCATTTCTGTTCAATTGTAAAGATAGAAGATGCAGAGTTTAAGTAGAATATATCAGTTGTGGTTACCTTGATAATTCTTATGAAATAAATAGTATTTTTATATGCATAAAAATATATAGTGTCTTTAAAAATCTGTTGTAGGTTTAAAAAACTGCTAGGTTTGTAATTTAGCTCTAAAATTGCTTGTTGTTGGGTTGGGTGTTCAGAAAAATGTTTATGCAGTGTAATAGCTTGCTAGGACATCAGTTGCTATCTACTTGCCTTTGTCTTGTTTGATTAATCATATTCAGTGTGTCTGAATAGATGTGAATGAATTGGGTATTAAGTAAAAATGATAAGCTGATATGGACTTGAAAATGTCTCAAACATTAGTCTTAGTTTTAAAAAGGCTCAAATCATTCTGATTCACTGGAATAAAACAGGCTTCATTCTGAGAATCAGTCAGGACAAAATAAGGCTTGAGAGAAACGATTGAAATGTGTTTCTTGGCGAGGTTGCCAGAGTTGTTGAAAACTTGAATAAAGGCAGGAGGGATTTGTTTTTGTTTTTGACAGGTTGCTAAGTGACTCCTCTCAGTCTTGCAGAGAAAATGAATCGGTGCAATCTAGTAAAAATGAGGTTAGTGCCTTTTTTTTTCCTGTAAGTGTTAAGGAATGATTAACTAATTTTGTTAAATCTGTTAGGAGGAGGCAGAGTTTTAAGCAAGGAATCAGATATTCTGGGGAGCACTCTTTTAATGCTCCTCAATAAAAATGATGAATTCTATCTAGAGGACAGCAAGGGGGTGAATATATTTGAATTATGAAAGGAATCAAATAGTTGCCACTTAATTTGTGTGAACATGATATATCATTAAATACTGTCGATGTTTATGCACCAAACCGTTAACAGTGAAGTGTCTGTAGCAGCTTCTGAATGAACTGTTGTACTCGAATGTACAGGTACCGTGCTGTGACGATGAATGAGTACACATTTCTCTCTGATTCTTCTGGCATTTACAATTTGGTTTGAAAACAAATGTGTAGGGCTCTGTTTGCCCCAGACAGCATCGCCCTTGGAAAGGTTGTAGTTCTTGGCTGTGCGCTGCGGTTTGTGGCACGTTTATCCAGAGTTTGGAAAATTAAGTTGTCAACTATAGTGACAAAGGAATGTTTTTGAGCATAAATCTTTCTCTCAGTTGAAGTGAGTGTGTGAAGCTTGTTTATTGAGCTTTTCAAGATCGCCAACTGAATTTAAATATGCAGGTGAGAGGAGAATGCTACTAATTTTTCATGTATTTAGCTTACTTCATTACCACACTGAACCATTTGTAATATTCAAGCGTAGTTTGTTAACGTTTGTTAAAACTTACTTAATTGTTAAACTTTGGAAAGGAAAGGCGTAGTGTAATGAACAACATAAATTTAAACGTGGATGTTTATTGGGCTCCACGTCTTTCCTTCCTGTCATTGGTGAATAAAAGTCTTAGTTTCCCTTTAAATAAAAAAAAAGTAATCGTTCTTTCAAATACAGTTTCATGTTTCTCACATTTGCTTTCTATTGTGACAGTTGTTAAAATTTTGCATTTCACTTCTGACAAGTTTTTTCATTCTCATTTTCTCAAGCAGTGAGTCTCTCGGTTTTGATGTCCTTTTCAGTGTCCCTGTTTTGGGGATGTTATGATTTTGCATGTTGTATGTGCGGAGTAGAATAGGGATGAAGGAGGAAAAGAAATGTTTGAAGGCCTGAAGATGTGAAGCAATTCCCAAATTCATGTTTTATAATCTAGTTTTTTGAATTTGGGGGTATTTGATTCATATCTTTTTTATATTAAGCACAACAAAACATTCCCAAATTTTAAAACTGTTTCTAATTTTCTGCTTGTGAAAGAATTCCTCTGTCTGTGAGATCATGGTGCACGTTTCGTAATGTTCTCTGAATATTGTCCAGTTTGGTTATATGCCATTTTAATTTTTAAATCATGTATAGAAGAGACTGTCCCAAAAATTGTGCTCCAGACTCTAGGCAGGGAAAGAATACAGCAAATGACCAGAAGCAACATTATTTGCCTAAAGAAATTTTATGACTGTCACTCTGTGGTATGTGATTGTGTGATTGTTTGCTGTAATGCAGCATGCAGCAAATGTTATATCATAAAAATCAAGATTAATAACTTGTAATGGTGAGAAATAGAGATGAAATAACCTTCTGCTGAGAAATTACCGTCTGTTGATGAATTAAAAAAACGGTTAAATTAATTTTCCATGCTTTCCCTTTTTTTGTTATTAAGCTGCTTTATACTTTTTTCATGTGATAACAGTCTTACTTAAAGACCATGCTTTTTTTGACTTTTTTACTCAGTTTCAGAAAAAACTAAGCAAGTTAGAAGAACAACTCAGTAATGAATTGCAAGCCAAAGATGAACTAGAACAGAAATACAGGTGAGATTGTTTCGATGTGTTTGGTATGTTTGTAAAGAAATATTATTACACAACGGTTTGGCCTCTCCCCCCACTGCCTGCTTATCTCTGTACTTCCATAAGAATGTCTCTATTGTTTGAGTGACTTTCCCAGCCCTAGACGTTTAATGTGATTGCTGAAAATAGAATATCTTGCAAAAAAATTAATTGAACATATCCAAACACCCTACTTTTGTGTGTGGTCAATAGGGTTTAAAAATATTTCTCTTATTCCTTCAGATCTGCTAATACTCGTTTAGAGAAGATAGTGAAAGAGCTAGATGAAGAGGTAAGTCAGTAGTTACTAATTACTGGAATTAAAACGCCAGCATTTGTATCTGAGTTTTTTCTTTAGGAACCAGCAAATTATTTTTGGTAGCTGTGTATTTATGGCAGGTTGGCAACACCAGCTGATTTGTTGGCATTCCAAGTGTGTTCTAACTGTGTCAGTAAAAGGACTGTATTTTGCACAGCTTTGCACCTTAATGCCTACTGCACATGTATCCTATCTACAGAGGACATGTGGAATGTGATGTGTTGTTCATACAGGTGCATGCTGAGATTTTACACTACATGGATGTTTCATGGCTGCTAGGCAGGTTACAGCATTTGTTGAATGCAACCCATCATACAGTCTTAGATTGATAAAAGCTCCTGGCTCTAGTTGGTCTAGGAGGGATGAACTTGTTCAGATGTTCCGATGCACTGTGTTTGCAGGAAGCAGATGGCACGTGTCTTTTTTCCACTTTGAAGTAAACTGTCTTTTAATCACTTTAAGATTGCCAAGATTCTTCACATAACAAATGCGATTTGTTTTGCTCTTTTAAATATATCCAGATAACTTCAAGGAAAAATGTAGAGTCTGCAGTCAGACAACTAGAAAGGGAGAAGGCTCTTCTTCAGCATAAGAATACAGAATACCAGAGAAAAGCAGAACATGAAGCAGATAAGAAACGCAATTTGGAAAACGAGGGTATGTTGAACCTTGCTTGAAGGGCTCTGTTTTGATGTAGGTTTTTAAAAGAGAAAAACTTTTTCACTACAGTGATTAACTGAATTGTTTTTGTTTTAGTTAACAGTTTGAAAGATCAGCTTGAAGATTTAAAAAAGAGGAATCAGAACTCTCAAATATCCAATGAGAAAATCAATCAACTACAAAGACAGGCACGCCAACTTTATATATGTATATTTTAAAGTAATCGCTTTCTGAAGTTCAGATTTTATTGGTAATGATGGGGGTTTGAACGTGTAATGGAATTCTAAAAGCTGTTCTTTCTTGTCATGTATTCATATTCAGAAGTCATCTTGAAATACCCCCTTATTTCTTTAATCTGTTAAATCTAATATTTTATAAAGGCGGTGGTAGATGTTACAATTTAGTTGTTTATTCTAAAGTATCTTTTTATCAATCCTAGTTGGATGAGGCCAATTCTTTGCTGCGATCGGAGTCTGAAACTGCAGCCAGGCTAAGGAAGAACCAGACTGAAAGTACAAAGCAAATCCAGCAGTTGGAAGCTAATAATCGAGAACTACAGGATAAGAACTGCCTGCTAGAGAATGCTAAACTCAAACTGGAGAAGGACTTTCTCAATCTTCAGTCAGCTCTAGAATCAGAAAGGAGAGATCGAAGTCATGGATCAGAGATTATCAGTGATTTACAAGGTATTGCAACAAGTGTTCTGAAGTTAAGCTTATTTCTGGTTTCAGAAATAAAAACACATTCTGGTAATGTTATTTGAGTTTCAGACAGAAACTAAATTGAGAGCTGTTTTATACAATGCTATTTAAGTTAGAACATGCATTACAGAGAAAACAAGTGGGGAGATACTTAAGATGAAAGTGTGTTACTGATTTCTAAAACCACTGTGAAGATCTTAACAATTAGAACCAGAGCTTTTTATCAGTAAGTAGATACAGTACATGTTTTTTCACAGACTACCCAGCCTCATTAATGTTTCGTTCATTTTTTAGGTCGAATATCAAGCCTGGAAGAAGAAGTGAAAAATGGAAAGAGTGCATTAGCCAAACTAGAAATGGAGAAAAGGCAATTGCAGGAAAAACTTACAGATTTAGAAAAGGTAACAGCAGTTCCTAGTGAACATTTGTGGTACATTCCTGTGAGATTCTTACGGTTGGGATTTTCTTAATTGAGACATGGAGAAAAAGTTTGAGAAATTAAGCCTTGTTTTCAGCATCAGTTCTTTTTCTGTGGATTTTTCTCATTGTTTTGGAAGTTTGAAAAGTGGGGAAAGAAGACCTGATTTCCCTCATGATTTCAATTCACTATATTTGTAAAGTTTACAGTAATGTACACCAATGTATAGCTTAATCATGAAGCTGTAGCACTTCATTTTTGCTATGAAATCTGACCTTTTTAAACTCTCAGTATTGCCAGAAATTATTAGGAAAAAAAAAAAAAAAAAGGCTTTGCTAATATCTTTTAGAATAAATTCTACAATATTTTGCAACTGGGAATTTCACTGCGTACTTCTAGAGCATTTTATCGATGCTTTTCTATGGGTAGTAGAAGTGAATTCCAATGACCTTAGGATCTGTGCTGTGTCTTCATACTTCCAAGCAGTATGTTACTGTTGTCTGAAATTTCGTATCTAACCTGATGTATTTAATATTTTATTTTAATGCCCTTTTCTTGTTTAACAGGAAAAGAGCAACATGGAAATAGATATGACATACAAATTCAAAGTTATGCAGCAGAACCTTGAGCAAGAGGAAGCTGAACATAAAGCCACAAAAGCACGACTGGCAGACAAAAATAAGATTTATGAATCTATAGAGGAGGCAAAATCTGAAGCCATGAAAGGTCTGTATTTGACATCACAGTTAGACTTAAGCATAAATTATTGAGGGTCGATAATAGAATTTTTTAATGATAGTAGAAGTTTAAACGTAGTTATGTTTTCTCTATTCCCCTGTTCTTTTTAAAATATAATTAGCTTTGTAAATCAGTTGTAATCCTCCTGTTTATGATCTTCTAGGTTAAAGGCAGGCAGTTTTAGTCTCTTTGAGTGCAACAGAATTCCTGTTGCCAACATCACTAATCCATTTTCTGTGTTATGGTATTCTGAGCTAGGGTATTATTAAATTTATATTATTAAAACTGTTGGAAAGATTTTCAGAAGATTATGTGTGTCCTTTGTCAGTGTTGTTAAATCTCTTTCTAAATAAAATATATGTCAACAGCTTAAAAATTTAAATAGATTACTAGATATTGTTAGACATAGTGAAGCCTTCGCTAGGCTTCCATAGTCACCGTGCATATTCTGGTGTATCTCCTAACAATTAAAATGTCCTAGAGAGAGGGATAATTAGTAGATGATTCCAGAAGATGGTTCTTATTTCTGAATTAAATTGCTTATGGTTACTCCAAGTGCTTAAAAAATAACCTACGGATCTTATCCTTCCAAATGCAGAACGTTAACAAAAATGTTGAGCTTGCAGATGTTCCAAAAAAGCAGAAAGATTCAGATGTACCATATGAGTCACTTGGTCCATCAGTTTTCTCAACAGCTTCAACTCTCTAATTGATTTCAGATTATCACAGTCAAAGCAATACTTGATCTATAGGTAGAAAATATTTTTTTAAGAGGAAAGCCACTCTTTTATCCCTCTCAAATATATTGAAAATAAACAGGAATTTATATTGAAACTCAAGAGTAAGTAATAGTTCTCAGGCAGAAATGTGTGCAAAGAATCCTCTGGGATGCTTTTTCACAGTTTACCGTGAAAAATATAATGAACCACTTTTCAGCAGTCTCTGTCATAACTGACAACCATTAGTTAGTGTGGGTAGATGTTCCTCCTCACCTCCCTCACCCCTTTAAACTCCCTGTTTTGCAGTGATTCATTTGCAGGCTGACCTTAAATCTCTTTCTTCACAGAAATGGAGAAGAAACTTTTGGAAGAGAGAGCTTTGAAGCAAAAAGTGGAAAATCGATTGTTAGAAGCTGAAAAGCAGCGCTCCATGTTGGATTGTGATCTCAAACAATCACAGCAGAAAATAAACGAACTCCTTAGGCAAAAGGATAAACTAAATGAAGATGTATGTAACGGGGACAAAGGAAGTCTTAAGTGGAAGCTAGCTTTAAATGTCTTTGTATTTTCCTTTTGTTATAGCCATATTTAGGGTGTTTGTGAATATAAATGGCAGTAATTCTTACTTCTTTGCATTTGGAGCTTTAAAAAGTCAACTTTACAGAGTGGTTTCATTTTCCAGCATTATTGATATCAAAGTTTTTATTCTGGAATGTAAAATGCTAAGAAATTGACACATGGAAAGACTAGGTTTTTATTGTGAACTAATAACTTTATTCAGGAAATGGATTTATCTATTAAAAAATGTGTGCATGTTATACAATAATGTATGAAGATTGCTCCAAAAGTAATGCCTCCTATTTTATTGTGTTGACCCACAATGTCATAGGTGGATGTTGGTGGTATAGCAGTAGAGGTTGAACATTTCTGCCACGTGACAGATGGCAGAATTGGTGCAGTCTGACAAAATGCCATTTGTCATGGGAGTGCTTATGAAGCAAAGGCTCATGGAATTCCTCCATGCAGAAAAAAATGCACCCATTGACATTCACTGACACTTGCTGAATGTTTCTGGAGATCAAACAGCGGATGTGAGCTCGTAAGGTGGTGGTTGCTGTCTTTCAGCGGTGGCAACAGTGATGTTGAAGCTAAGCTACATTCAAGATGGCCATGCACTGCTGTTATACCACAGAATGAATCTTGATCTGAGGATTACAATTAGGGAATTGTGTCTGGAGCTGGATGTTGGCTTCACTGCATTTGAAACATTAGCGGCAGCATTGCAATATTGCATAGTTTACACTGGGTGAGTCCCATGAATGCTCACACAGGAGCAGAAGGAACACTGTGTGCAACTTTGTCAAGACCTATTAAACCAATACAAGGCCAAAGGTGAGAACTTCCTGGATCACATCATTTCCAGTGATGAGATGTGGTGTCACGCTACAAGTGAGAGGCAAAACAGCAGTCCATGGTGAGGCAACATGTGAATTCCTCATAGAAAAAAAAGTTCAAGATGCAGCCCTCAGTGGGTAAACTGATGTGCCCTGTCTTTTGGGTTAGGAAAGCAGTGATACTTCTGGACTTCCTGGAACACAGACAAACCATCACCTCTGGCCTTAACATTGCAACACTGACTAAGCTGACAGCTCGAACTTACAGTCAGGTCAGAGAAGACAATCTTTCTCCTGCAACAAGATAACTCCAGGCTCCATACCAGTCTGAAGACTATGGAACACATTGCCAGTCTTAGCTGGACCGTCCTACCACACACACACTGTATATAGTCCAGATTTGACATGTTCTGACTTACATCTGTTTGGGCCGATGAAAGATGGACAGCATGGGTAGCATTTTCCTAGCAACAGTGCTGTCGTAGCAGCAGTGAAGCAGTCACCTCCACTAGTGCAGATTTTTGTGAATGGAGTATGCAGGCTCTTGTTCATCACTTGCAAAAATTCACAGCTAGTGGTGGTGGTGGTGATGTTGAAAAGTAGTAGCTGAGAATTTCCTCTGTTGTACAGTGTGATTTTCCTCTCACTTTCTGTACTTTCCATGGAAATAAATAGGAGGCATTAGATTTGGAGCAAATTATATAGGAAGTGTCAATAAGAAACACTGTTTGCATGTTACTTCCCTGTGTAGATTATTAACCCTCTGGTTTCTGCTTATTTTGTAGGTTAAAAACCTGACTTTAAAAATAGAGCAAGAAACACAAAAGCGTTGTCTCACTCAAAATGACCTCAAGATGCAAACACAACAGGTCAACACCTTAAAAATGTCAGAGAAGCAGCTAAAACAGGAGAATAACCATCTTCAGGAAATCAAATTAAGTCTGGAGAAACAAAATAATGAACTCCGCAAGTGAGCAGAGTTGCTCTGTTTTACTTTTTTTGAAGTACTGTTGATTTGTAGTTTTCGTAAAAGCCATTGATCTTCAAGATTTGTGCTGAAAACCTAAAATAAGAGAAGAAAGTGTAAAAGAAAACGGGGGGGGGGAGGGGTGGGGAGAACAGAATAATTGGAGGAGTTCAGAATAATTGGAGGAGTTAAGAACCATGGATTTAGCAGAATGCTCAGGTAATTAATTTATTGCAAAAAGTATTGGCAGTCTAAGAGAGCTTATCAGAGTTGGCCAGTAATGCTAATACAGAGCTGTGAAGCGTAAGCAGGGGAAATATCCTGTATTAAGGATGTTTAATCAACCTGCTGAGCTTCAGGTAGACAGGAATTGTGTTGTCCTAGCAATTCTTCAGGTTCTTACAGTGAATAATTTGACTATTTAGTAATATATTATATATTATATTATATAATTTAATAACTATTTAAAAAATTACACCAACAACATTCCTGTGACAGAAAACAAACAAACAAACAAACAAATTGAGTGTGTAGATCATGTGTAACTTAGGCTTTGGTCTTCTATGACTTCTGAAGGCTTATGTTTTGATTCATCTTTTCTTCAAGCAAGATGCAGTTAATCACGCAGAAAGCTGAATGTGGCAATTGCCATAACAAAATAATGGTGG
This sequence comes from Lagopus muta, assembly GCF_023343835.1. Taxonomy (NCBI): domain Eukaryota; kingdom Metazoa; phylum Chordata; class Aves; order Galliformes; family Phasianidae; genus Lagopus; species Lagopus muta. Next base: position 13,862,978 of record NC_064434.1, read on the forward strand.
AAATCTTTTCTGCTACATTGCTGATCTTTTTTTTATGTGACTTGAGTGACTTTCTGAGTTATTTTAATAGGTGAATTCAAGAAGTGATTCCTGACAAAGAAGTTCTCAGAGACTGTTCTCTAGCAAAACTCAAAACAATCTGTCAGATCAGTGGTGTTTTACATGGAAATAACATTCTATCAGTGGCTGTTTGCTTTATCAGTGACACTGCTGTAGCTAGTATGATAACTGTATTAAACTGACAAAGACTCAGGTTGAACTGCAGAATATAAAGAATGTGAATGCAGCCATTTCTTGCATCCAAACATTTTCTAGTTTGGAATCTTCATATCTTTTCTTTTATGTATTTTATTACTTTCTAGGGAACGTCAAGATGCAGATGGACAAATGAAAGAGCTTCAAGACCAACTTGAAGCTGAGCAGTATTTCTCAGTATGTATTACGTTTCATTACTTTTATACCAATCTGTTCATTAGATATAACGTTATCTTTTCTCTTTCTCTCAGCCATGAAGCACTTCATCCTTCTAATTCAAAGTTAATTCTTTTTCCTGGGTCTGCCTTCTTTCTTGACTGCAGCCTTGTTACCACTCCTTGCTCTTGATCTGTAAGCGGAACGAAAGAGTTCATATTAAGAAATGGACCAGCTTTGGAAGGGCATCCCAAGCACAGGTTAGGGGAAGGAAGAAGTTGAGCAGCTCATTCCATAATGCAAATAATTTTCTGGACGTTTCAAGACTTTTGCATTCAACGTCTGGTCCAGGCAGCGTTGAAGCTGTATTGAAACAATCATATGGCATTACCAAACACGTGCATTTAAGGCTTAGAAGAAAGTTATTGCATAATAACCAAACTTTGCAAAGATCCATTGAGAGATTTTGCTTCAGTGTAATAGGCACAATAAATAGGGATTGTTAGAAATAATCACTAACATAAAAAGGTTAACTTAAATTACTAGTGCACTGCCAATCATACTAAAAGAAAAGGCCAAGGGTCTTGCTTGAGAATTGAAGGAAACTCACACTTTTACTGTGGTCTTTATATCAGTAAGGAGGATGAATAGCTGGTCAAAAACTGCACATGTCAAAGGAGAGGAAAAAAAGGAAGGTTCAAGTCAGCTGACTGCTCTGGATGGACCAGAGAGAGAATCCTGAGGGACTTCATCATGAAAGCCTTGCACTAAATCCACTGGCAGTTATCTGTCAATCAGCCATTCTTAGCATACAGAGCAGTGTAATTTTTCTTTAATTTCCTGTATAGCTCGAGGTTTGTATTCCCTGACCTATTTTTCTCTTCCTCTTTTGTCTTTTTCCTCTTGGGCTCTCAAGTTGTTACAGTGCAATTGTATGGTTAAAATCCAAGCTCTACCTAATCTATTTCTGTTTCTATTTTAAAATAGTAGAGAAAAGAAAATTCAGTTTGCCAGCTTTATACAGTATGCTTACAAATGTATAAATTAGATCTCATTCATCTACCTGATCCAAATACACAGGATTTTTTGGGGGGGGGGGCGGGGGGGAGAGTGTGTTTATTTTGTTGTTGTTTGAAAGAACAAGGGAACACCAAGCAAATAGCAACAACAAAAAAATAAAGCAAATAATATTTGGGAATCATTATGACCTTCAATGACCTCCACTTACATGTAGAGGAAGCTTTGGATGGTTATGCTTGAACTGAGCATATGGTTAAAGAACAGCATACCATGTCCTTTTGTATCAATTTTTGTGTGCCTTCAAGCTAGGTTATGTAAGTCACATCCTTTTTTTTCCTACTTCAAATTCTAGACCCTGTATAAGACACAAGTTCGAGAACTTAAAGAAGAATGTGAGGAAAAGACCAAACTTTGTAAAGAGATGCAGCAAAAGATACAAGAGTTACAGGATGAGAGGTACTGCTTGGACTGTTAATATATAGATCAGGGCAGCTTTCTCTTATTTTTGTTCAGGTGGGGTTTGGTGGTTTATTTTATTTTGCTTTGTTGTTTGTTTTGTTTTAAGTAACCTCCCATTTTTTTGAGTTAACAGTATGTATCAATAATTTGCAGAGATTCCTTGGCAGCACAGCTAGAAATCACTTTGACAAAAGCAGATTCAGAACAACTTGCACGTTCCATTGCTGAAGAACAGTACTCTGATTTGGAAAAAGAGAAGATTATGAAAGAACTGGAGATTAAAGAAATGATGGCTCGGCATAAACAGGAGCTTACTGAGAAGGATGCCACCATAGCCTCTGTGAGTAATATACATCATTATTTTGGTAGGGGTGTACGTGAGCATTGCAATTTGAGTTATCCATTGTAGTTTAGCACACTTAAATATGTTACGCATTTAACTATTTATTTTCTTTGAATTAACTAGTTAAATATAAATATATATATATGTATCTTTTACCCTGTTTCTTCCCTGTATCTCTTCTGTGCCCCTGTGCTGGTCATCTTACACTTGTTCTGGTTTCTGTCTGAAGCATCTCCTTCTGTGCTGCAGTGTTTTCATATGTCATTGATTTTTAGACATATGGTCACATGTACTTTTTGTTTGTAGTTGGAGGAAGCAAATAGAACACTAACAAGCGACGTGGCTAATCTTGCTAATGAGAAAGAAGAACTAAACAATAAACTGAAGGAGGAACAAGAACGTATGTATTCTCAGAACCAAATACAATTCGTTATGCCCATAGTTTGGTTCTAAAAATACTATTTTCTTTTGTAATGTGCTTTCATTTATATCTTTGTGTTTGTTTGTTTAAATTACCGTGTTACAGAAATTGCAAAGTTAAAAGAAGAAGAAGCAAATATAGGAAATATTAAAGCACAGTTTGAAAAACAACTGTTGAATGAAAGAACACTGAAAACCCAGGTAAGCAAATATATCCAAAGAAATAAGTGTCGATGATTTAATAATGAAGTGTTCATATTTTTACTAACAAACTTAGCACTTCATTCTTTTCGTGATGAAGTAAAATATGTCAAATTTATCTTTTTTTGCCTCAGCTAAGTAGTGAAATTGCATCCTCTTCAGTTATTGCAGAGAAAGTCCTAATCTTCATGCAGTCCACCAACATAAGTCTTGATTTCACTCAAATGAATTTTTCACTTGATTTAGGTTCCTCTGTAATTACCATAAAATGTTAATTCTGATTTTCGTATCAGATGTTTTTAACAGTAAGTGGCATTTTCATCCACTAGCTAATTGAAACTGAAGAGCATTTAAATGAGTAGAAGTCTTCTAAAGAAACATTTGTTTAAAGTGAAAATGGCAGCATTACCTTTATTCAGTTTTGATTAATGCAAGTAACTTTCTACTACCAGATATGCAGAGATCTTAGTTCACAGATTAAAAATGCTTGATTACAGGTAGTGGAGAAGACTATTTCTCTGCAGCATAACTCTGTATTTATTTGTTTGTTTTTTGCTTCTGTTTCCCTCATGGGAAGGCTGTGAATAAATTGGCTGAGATCATGAATCGGAAGGGTCCAGTCAAACGTGGAGCTGACACCGACGTACGGCGGAAGGAGAAGGAAAATAGGAAACTGCATATGGAACTGAAATCTGAACGAGAGAAGTTAACACAAATGATGATCAAGTATCAGAAAGAAATCAATGAAATGCAGGCAGTAAGATCCTCTTAACAAGTGTAAACATTGATACCATTTTCTGTAATGCTTAGTGAAATCGGTTGGTCTTGTAGTGTATACAGTCTCTATTCCTGAATTTCCTCGATCGAAAGAAAGGTGCAGCACATGTATTGAGACTGACTGCAAAACCTCCATGATTTTAAATTCAAGTTTTCTTTGAGAAGCAGAGTATTGTGACAATAGGAAACCTTTATTTTTATCCTTACAGCAAATAGCAGAAGAGAGTCAGATACGAATTGAGCTCCAGATGACTCTGGACAGCAAAGACAGTGACATTGAACAGCTTCGGTCACAACTACAGTCATTACACATTGGTCTAGACAACAGTAGCATAGGCAGCGGGCCTGGAGATGCTGAGGCAGATGATGGATTCCCTGGTATGTTATTCATATTAATATTCCTATTTGAATTGGGTTTTTTATCTGTTTTACCATGGAAACTGAAGTATTTGATATTTCTGGGGCTTTTTATCTTAATGTGTTTCTATCACTGACCAATGCTTTGATAGAGTTCACTATCCATGCACTAACTACTTCTATCAGTAATCATACTTCATTCTTAAATTTATTTAAAGATGTGTCTTTAAAAAACAGTATTGTCTGACATTGAAACTAATCCTTTTTTCATCTTATTATACTGGTCTATTTGCAATTGTTATGTGATTAAATGTAAAACTAATACTCTTTTTAGGGACACTGTTTTGACTTCTTTTCTACCTTTTTCCTCCTTTATTCTTTATGTTTAGTCCATATCACTCAGTCCCACACTATGGAATCCATGTCTTTTACCTACAAGCACTCTTCCACCTCTGTCAGTATTGCCACTAAGCCTTCCAGTTCTCGCATGCTTCTCGATTCTGATTCTGACTCAGAAGAAGAACCTTTGTCTTGTTCTCACAGCCCTACAGAAGTTGATAGCACAGGTGACATCCCTGAGACATGCTCGGTGTTGTCTTTATTGCTCCTTTTTTTCAATTTCAAAACTAACATTTACTAATACATGACTTTAAAAAATGGCAGTAAGCAAAGTAATTACATGAAAAATTTACATGAAGTAATTGGCTTGTTTTATCTAAATGTTTATAGATGCTCATTGCCATTTATAAAACCCTATTTTTATTAAAGCATTGAATAAATCCTTATTGTCTTGATCTTGAGGAAGACTATGCCCACTATCTTCAGCTATCTGCATGACCCTAGGATACCAGAAAGTCAAATCTTTGTGTTTCACTGAAGTGTTGAGATATGTCAGCCCTCACACTCTAAATGTACATTGCTTGGTCATAGAAATTCAGTCTTCTGAATGTTAACTTTTTTTTTTCCTTGCATTGAATCTTATATTCAGTTTTTTTTTTTGTAAGGAAAATAAAATTTATTTAAATTTGTTTTTCCTGATGCATAAAGAATATAATGAAATTATACAGCTCTGGTAAAACAGAACTTTGTTTCATTAGTTCTGTACCCTTTCCGTATGACTGCACTGTCTTGAGTAACATTTCTGCCTAGTGTTAATATCAGAGATGGGATTTTCTAATTACATTCACATTTCTGTATTTTACATGGGGCACTTCTAAGTTGTGAATGTCTTTCAATCAAAGGCAGAACTTGTCTTGGAGTACTGACATTATTTCCTCAAACTGGAGTAAAGCGTAATGCCTGTCTTCTGCTTATTTCATTCTCTGCTAAAAGAATCACTAAGTATTTATATAAAATTTCCTTGTTAGCTGTTGCTGTGGTATGTGCATGGTTTTATTTTGTTCTAAAGTACAATCATGTCTAAACTAGGACTATTTTCTAACAGCAGATTGGAGATAGGATGTTGTGGGGTTTTATTTCTTCCTGATGCTTACAAACATACTGGGAAAATGTTGGAATATTCTTCAAGTCTCTGTAGGCATAACAGAAATTCTACGAATACCTTAATCGTTGTTTGTTAACCTACATTAAATGTGGGCACAAGTCTGCCAGTGCCCTTTCTTGAGAAAGAAAATAGCTTTTGCAGTTGCAGGGCATGTCCTTTAATGGTTTAATGGTTGTCAATGTTAATGGCTTCAGAATTTTTAACTCAGAGAGGGAAGGGGAAAATTCCTTCCCACACTGGATAGAAACTGCTATATATAGGGGTACTGTGAAAAATAGTGTCTAAGACTACAAGATAGTACGTGTCACCGAGCGCGTGGGCAGTTTGATCCTGGCAGGCTTTGGGTTACTACTGAAATGTGTACATCAAACAACAGTTGAGGAGTTAATGCTGTAGATAGATGTCATAGGATCATATCGTATCATAGAATATAGAATCACTGAATGGCCTGGGTTGAAAAGGACCACAGTGATCATCTAGTTTCAACTAGATGCTATGTGCAGGGTCACCAGGCACCACACAAGGCTGCCCAGAGCCACATCCAGCCTGGCCTTGAATGCCTCCAGGGATGGGGCATCTGACTGTTGCAATGGTGTAGCATTAAATATCACAAGAAAGGGCAGTTGAATTTAGGCAAGGACTAGGGCTTAGCCAAAAATTACTCACTCTGGAATAGAAATTCTAGGAGATTTAGGCACAATTAGAAATATGGAGAAATTCATAGTGCAAAAAAAAAGATATGAATTAGAATATAAAACTTCTGAATTTTTACCCCGAGTAGAGAGGTTTATTTATAGGCTTATTGGTGGTGGTACTTTGCTCTGTTTTGTCTTTTATATATAATTGGATGTTGCGTGGTCTACTAATATCTTTAGAAACATTCTTCTAAGTCTTAAAGGTTGATAGACTTTTAAAGAAGTCTTTAGAAATAACAGTAATAATGATTAAGGGAATGTGTGTGGTATCACTGCAAGTTTGCTCTTCCCCTTCTTCCTCTTACCTACTAGTTTATTGTAATCACAGTGTTTGTTATTGCTGTATGGGGGAATACACTAATTGATTTCTGAAAATTTACTGCGATAAACTCTGCCAGATGTTATATGTTCTCAGCTTTGCTCTGTTACTTTTTTATTGATCTTCAGTGCATATTTTTAAATGCACAGTAGGCTCAAAAAGAATGTTTTGTGAATATTTATGTTCTTCACTGTATGTTTTGTTTTGTTTTGTTTTGTTCTTCCAGAATCAAGATTGGAAGGCTGGTTATCCCTACCTGTTCGAAATAACACTAAAAAATTTGGTTGGGTTAAAAAGGTAAACAATAATAATACAACAATGTTCTTTTTGCAATCTCTTATTGTTTCATGTGTAGTTTGGATTTTATTTTCGCTGCAGATTTTCAGCACTTTCTTCAATACGTATTCTTGTAATTACTTAAGTGTATAGTATAAAAGTATAAAAAGTATAGTAGCTTATATGTAGCTATGTCTGAGGGTTACAGAAGTTGGACCAGATGAACTTCAGAAGTCCTTTCCAACCTAAGCCATTCTCTGAACATATAATTCTGTTAAGGCATTTTTTTTGTCCTACCAGAGCTGAAAACAGCTGCTTACAGACTTCAGACATTTGTATGTTCTCAACAGCATCATGTAACTAGAACTCATTACGGACTGGAAACATGCTTTTCACAAATTCCTTGTTTAAGAGAGAAAACTAACGGCTGTGCATCTGCTCTGTACAACCCTCGCTTGCTGATTGCTTTTCAGTAGCCTCTTTGGTGGTCTTTGCCCAAAGAGAAACCGATGCCGTTTATATCAGTTTGCTCAGCCAAACTGTTCATTCTGGATACAGTTCTAGAAATTTGAGTTCTTAGGGGTACCTGATTTTCTGAACTTTGTGAGTGTGATGCCTATTAGTTGTGAGCTGCACATGTAAAATAGGCATCCTAAGACGATAATTGCTGCTGCTCTGAGAGAAAATTAAATCTGTAAATTAGAAACTAAAAATTTTTGAGTTAATCTCTCTCTTACTTTCATTTTGATCTCCTCGCAGATGCTTACATTTGTTTAAGTACCAACTAATATGACAATGTAAACTAATGCATCAGGTAGTAAAATTTCATAGTGCAGTTAATTTACTGACAAAGTATGGAGTCAAGATACAGTACTACTATTATGCTTTTAGCTACCATTCAAAACTGTAGAAAAATATTTCTGTCACATCTTTGATGTGATCAGTTGGATTATAATGTACGTTTTATTCTTTTCTGCCTCCTAACAGTATGTAATTGTAAGCAGTAAGAAGATCCTTTTCTACGACAGCGAACAAGATAAAGAGCAATCCAATCCCTATATGGTATTAGACATAGAGTGAGTATTAGCACACAAGATTGCTTCCTCTGGTTTGCAGGTGGACTTTGTCAGAAAGGCCTTTTAGAAAGATGTGGCCTTGTATCACAGTGCCAGTTGGAGTGTACTTTTGCACTTAGCTCTGTTTAGATGTTTGTTAGCCAACACAGAGCGCTCAACTGGCATAAGGGAAGTGCTTTCACTAGCTCAGCTAGACGTATCTCACACACACTGTAGCAAGAAATGTTAAGAAATCTGAAGCTGAGAGGCTATAGTTTTCAGTGTTTGTACATTTTCACTACAATGCATGCTTATAGGTGGGTTCTGTAATTAATTTATTTCCTTAACAAACACAGATTTTGGCTATTTGAAGGCTGGAGTCTGAACAGAGGATTGTGTTAGAAAGCTCCCAGCAATCACTGAAGTCAGCTTTTCATTGCTATCATTTTTTTCATAAATACAGCTGTATATTTGTGACTTGTGTTTATTTAGGGCTTGGAAATCCGTGTGCAGGACTGAAAGACAGGATTATTGCTTGTATATTGATAACATTAATTTTTGTCTTTATTGAAACAATTTCTTACAGCAAACTATTCCATGTCCGACCAGTCACCCAGACTGATGTGTACAGAGCAGATGCCAAGGAAATTCCAAGGATATTCCAGGTATTCAATAATAAATTAATGTTTACAGTGTAACATGCATCACATACCATATTTTGAAACATATTCCTCTAACTTTGTCTAAGTGAAGCTTTTACTTCAAAGTTGTTGGAAATATTCATTCCAGTGTTATTCTTTGGTTTTTCTAATTCAGGAATTATTCTGAATATGTTTTTGTCATAAAGGAGTTCTGAGATTATTATGCTTTAATTCTAGATTCTATATGCTAATGAAGGAGAGAGCAAAAAGGAGCAGGAATTTCCTGTGGAGCCTATGGGAGAGAAGTCAAATTATATTTGTCACAAAGGACATGAGTTTATACCTACTCTTTATCACTTTCCAACCAATTGTGAAGCTTGTATGAAGCCTCTTTGGCATATGTTTAAACCTCCTCCTGCTCTGGAATGTCGCCGTTGCCATATCAAATGTCACAAAGATCATATGGATAAAAAAGAAGAGATTATAGCACCTTGCAAAGGTAATTAGCAGATATTTGAGTACGTGTATAGTTGTTGGAGTCACAAGGCATGCTAATGAATCACAGGGTCCTATCTGTGACACCAACTAAACTTCAAGAGGTAGGTTTTTCTTCAGTGGGTATGTAAAATTTTCTGAAGGTGTCTACAAGAGGATCAGCTCACTGTTATGAGTGAATGCCATGTGGGTGGATGGCTTCATACCTGCTGTGTTGTCAGCATCACACAGGTAGAGCATAGTTGTAAGACTGCTCACACTGTTGTGCAGCATTGCTGAGTGAAGCAATAGTGAGTTTTAGGAAATGGATGATATTTAGTGAAATTTTTTATGTAGGGGACATGTTAAGAAAAATAACAATTATTATTAATTTTTATTTGAAAAACTCTTACTACAGTGTATTATGATATTTCAACGGCGAAGAATCTACTACTGTTAGCTAATTCTACAGAAGAACAGCAAAAATGGGTGAGCCGACTGGTGAAAAAAATACCCAAGAAACCTCCAGCACCAGACCCCTTTGCTAGATCTTCTCCCAGAACTTCTATGAAGGTACAGCCAAACCAGTCCATCAGACGACCAAGTCGACAGCTTCCTCCAAACAAACCAAGGTAACACAAGAGCTGCTATGTATTTTTTTGTTCAAAACATTTTACTGTAATTAATGGGATATATGTTGATATCAGTAGTTGACAACAATGTTGGCAACCACTGATATGTAATCTAGTATGTCATCTTCTGTAAACCTCATGTAAGTAATAAGAACCATCATTATGTTTGTTTACTCGTTCAAAGGACATTGCACTATCTGGTATTTAACCTACCATTACTGATAACATATGTTGCTACTGTTTCTGTGAACTAGAAGCTGGTAGGGAATATGAAGCTTAGATATGTCAAGAGTCATTAAGAGGGTTGTGAGGTTTTTAAGGAAACAAAACTGTACCTGATTAAAAGCTAAGCTATGACATTAAGTACTTGTCATTCTAATGAACCTTGGAGAGAACTGGGTGCCTTCAAAAGGCAATCTAGAAGAGCTTACACATAGCAAAAGAATGCATGTCTTTTCTTTCTTGCTGGGTGGTTTGGAGGAATGTGTTTGAATTCCTGCCCCACTCTAATGTTAGAAACATCACTGAGGATTTTTGTGTTAGAGTGTGATTCATCTGACCAAATGTATCTATGTCTAGCTCTGCTTACAGAGTCATATATAGGAAGAGTTGTTTGTAAGATTGAATTTGTGTTATCCCAATAAAAAGGAGAAAGTAGAAAGGGAGCATAGAGTGCTCTTCAACACGTACAGCACAAGGTTATTCAGATGAATCTCTCTTTTGCATCTATGCCCATGCAGGTTTCACAGTGTGGTGCCATTTTCTGCATTGGTAGACATCCGTCTGAGTCTCACTCATTCTTTTTGAAAGAGAGCAAGTAGACATGAAGTGATGGTCACCATTTGGTCAAATAGCTAAAACACTTGCCAAAGGGTGGGAGAGTTGGTTTCAGCTCTTTACCCAGCCCAGAAATACTCATGCTCCTGTCTCATGTTTCCTAAAAGAGCAGTCTTACTGTCACGTTGCTCTCATGTGGGAAATAAATGTCTATAAAAAACAGAGTTCTATTATTGGATTAGTTTTAAAGAGCAAAATCCTATGCTGTAGCCATAGAAGTGATAACATTTAGCAGGTGGCATTTAAGTGATTGCACAGTATTCTGCACAGTATTCTGGATTTTTCAGTGTGCTGTTTTCATCGCCTAGCATACTGCTGGGTTTGTTAAAGAGGAAAGAACAGTTAAGGTTATGAAGTTATTACTTGGTTGTATTAATCTCCAGTTTTTGACACCCTGTGTAAATTTCTATCCACCTTTCTTTTCTTTGTTGCCATATAACAGCAGCAATGGCCAGTTCAGCAAAGGCTTATTTTTTATTGTTGTTATTGTTTTTCACCTTTGCACCTTTGAGAGATAACTTGGGAGTGATAGTTTTGGTCTTGTTTCTGTGATCAGACTATCACCAGTATCTCAGCTGGCTGCTTGAAAACAGGGTTGGGTGAATCAACAGAATTACAATAGGGAATGCAGTGTAATCATGCTCCACTGTATTGTGATGCTACTGAAATCACAAAACAGCTCTATGTAGGAAGATTTGGATATTAAAAAAAAAGTGCAGTAAAATTTAATGTATGGTAATGCATAGCAAAAGGACTCAAAGCAACATAACTTTCCTCCTAATTTCCATGTTATCAAATCTTTGATTGTTTACTTCACATACCTTAAAAGAAAGTCTGACCTTATAATTTGAATTTTAAATGATTACTTTTTTTTTAATTCTATCCATCAAAGTGAAGAATTTAATTGTTCCATTTTAGGGAATGATTATTGAAGGGATTCTTGGTGTAAAACTAGCCAAAATAGCAGTAATTGGATTGAAGCGCAAATCAATGAAACATTATTCATGGCAAACTGGAGGACAAGTAAAACTATGCTTCTGTATTTCCATATTCTGGTTGGTTAGCATTATTTTGTTTCTTATTATTGACATATAAAAGGTATTTAATAAATTCTGATTCTTTTTCCATAGCTATCCTTAATTGCTCAGAAAGAAAATTTTCTTGTTACACCATTCTTATTTCAATCTTCATGATGTTTTTTTTACTAAATGCCTTCATAACAGTACCTGCTCTTCCCATTCTTTTTATTGTGATCCTCCTCCATTCAGCTGGTGATTCTTTTTTTCCTCATTTCCTTCTATCCATATATTTTCTGTCTGTATATTTCATATTTCATGATGGTGGGAGAAGGAGGAGGATGGATACATTGGTGTGTAAACGATTTTATGGATGTAGTTAACATTTTCAAGTTGCCTTTTCAAATGTACCTGGCAGCTTAGAAGTTACAAGTGGAAAACTGTAATTCTATGAGGTCATTTAGCCTTAATGCAGGTTTGTCAAACCTGTGGAAATCTGTATGGATGTAAATACTTCTAATTAGAAAGCACATACCTAAAAATCATTGTTGGTGCTATAACCAATTAGCATCTGACTGTTGCTTCCATGAGGTTTCCATTTTCCATTATGAAGATTACTGAGAATGAAAACCTAGTTGCCAGCTTAATGAGTAGCTGGGGACAAGCTGGAGGTGAGCAACAGATTGAGGGAAGAGATTTCACTCCTCTGTTCTCCACTAGTGTGTGGTGAGATACTGCTGCAGATACTTCAAAGAGGCCTTTTGCCAGCTGTGGAAAGTCCAGCAGAGACCACCAGGATGGTCAAGGCTGGAGTACTTGTCCTGTGAAGAGAAGGTTGGTGAGCTGGGCTCGCTCAGCCTGGATGAGGGCTGGCTCTGCAAAGCCTACTAGGCCTGTGGAGAGATTCCAGCTGAAGACAAACAAAAGCTTTTTCCCAGTGAGGACAGTCAGGGAGAGAGAGAGGGCTATTGGGGCTGGGTGGGCTCCAGCCTTATGACAGAATGGCTTGGGTTGGAAGGGACCGCACTGCCTGCCCACCCAACCCCTGCCATGGGTTGGCCCCTCACCCGACCTGGCCTTGAGTGCCTGTGGGCACCCACAGCTCTCTGGGCAGCTGTGCCAGGGCCTCACTGCCCTCTGAGCAAAGAATTTTCTCCTGACATCTAACCTAAATCTCCCATTCCCCCTAGTCCTACCACAGTCAGACCATGTAAAAAGTCATTCTCCCTCCTGTTTCTGACTTCCCTTGAAGTACTGGAAGTGAGGTGCTGGAGTTTTTCAAGACCTGACTACAAAAAAACCCAGAGGTCCTGGGCTGACGTTTGGAAGTTTAATTTAAGTGTAATAACTTTAAAAGCTGAAAAGCCATTGAAAACTGAAATCTGCTTTGTTTAAAGGATGCAATTAACTGAACTAAACACTGTAGCATGTTATATTTAAAACATCCTAAAGCTTTTCTTTAGTGTATGGTTTCTATCTCTGCTTCATATAGGTGGCATGTAATCCTGACTTCAATCCTGAGTTCACTGGAAAAATGACCAGATTGAGTTTCATTTCCTGTACATTAAGGAGTTAGTACTTCAGATGTTCATCTGAAATCCTTCTATAGTAGCAGAAAGATGAATGCCTCTAGACAATGATTCATCCCATTCCAGCATAAGTGCCTAAAATAGGTGAAATGACTCATTTGCTGAAATAATATGCTCTCCATTCTGTAGGAGCATGGGCAGTGATGCATAGAGAACGAGTTGATACATCCTCTTTTTTGGCATAGCCTAAGTTAAAAATAATGAGGCTACAGTACATCTGTCTAGGGTGATCTCACTGTATTTAGGATAAATGGCAAAATCCCATTGTATTTGTGAGCTCAGGTGACACTTTCATTCAGTGTTCTATTCAACAACCAGATTACTCAGTATTATTAAAAAGACATAGATCTGAAAGGGATGGTAGGTGAGCATAAAGCTGCGTGTTGGTCAACAGAACTGCAGCAAAACAGGAAGCTAATTTTATGAAATGTGTGCGTTGGTCTTTTCTACTGAAATTTTGGGGGAGAACAAGCAATACGGTAAGTGTTCTGTAGAATTTAATTACTTGTGATGAATCTCCTTTGAATACAATATTTGTGGCTCCCCGAACAGTAATTGAATGTTCATATTCTATAGCAGGCAGAGGAAGGAGCTCATCTATGTTAAGACAGTTATTTTAAAAGTTATAGTGATAATAAATGGAATTTTGAAGCTTCTTGTAGGAGTGTGACACACATTAAACATCAAACCCTCCTGTTGCAGATTACTTGATCTGGCATTTAAAGACTGGGATTGGTCATTTGATGATGTTGATGATATTGATGATGATGATGATGATGACGATGTTTTTGATTTCTGAAGAAGTATAAGGGGTAAATCTAAATAGTGAGGAATGGATTTGTTTGCCTTTGAATACAGCATGCTATGTTGGATTTTGATTCTCAAAGCAGAGAAAAGTACAAGATCTCATTTTGAGATTTTACACAGTAAAAATGAGATTCTGTTTCGTGGTGTCAAATTCTTTTAGAGGAGCCATTAAAATGGTGTTTTTGCCTTTTCGGTGTTCTTATTTTTCTAATTTTAGATCTTTGTTCAAAATTCATGTCTGCCTGCCCCAAAAGAAAGTATCTCTTGTTGTCAGAGCAGTAGTTCATCTGTAGTGCTAATGCTGCTAACCTCTGCAAACAATTACTGAAGGCTAAAAAGGGAGGTTGTAACAGTTGGAATTTACCTAAAATACAATTGCTATTTACAAATAATATTTTTCTTAAGCTTTTAACCTGAATTGATGTGTCCATGGCTAGCAGACATGAAATCACAGTTCTGCATTTTGCTTTTTCTACCTGTGTTATGAAGTGAACTTGGCTTTCCTTTGCAGTGCTGTGCTTTTTGGGTACCTAACAACGTGTTATAAAACTATGTAAACAAACAGGCTTTGCAGCTTCTGTGGTGCGGTTTCTTTGACTGCTTTAGAACAGATGCAGCTGTGCTCTTGATCTAATTTGCCCCATGGCTTACCTTAAAAACACAGTGTGAATGTACTTGGACTTTACCCTCGTATGTTACAAGGGAGATTAATTGTTTTGGGCTCATAATGCGTAAGGTTGTACTAAAGTACTATGTACTGTTGATGCTGTTGAATGCAGAGGAATGACTTTTTCCCAAGCTTACTGATAAGGTCATCTCAAAGAAGGATTCTGAGGAGGTATGTTCTTGTCACACATTCATTCACTGCCTGTACTGACCAAACTTTCTGCTTCTTTTCCAGCTAACTGCTTTCCATGAACGCAGACGCAACTCGAGGTGATAATTTTCTTCCTGTTACAGCAAGACTGAAACATATCCCAAAATATATTAAAAATATATATTTTCCTGAGAGATTGTGCTATATATATCAGAGGTTTACATTTTTGCTGCAATATAAATTACTAATCTCTGAGGGTTTTCCTGTATTCCCCCGAGTGACTGATCAAACGAGGAATGGCTGGTAAATACTAAAAGGATATGTTAGGTCACCTTTTAAATTCTGTTCCACAAAAGCTTTCTCGGCAAGACACATACACTACATTTCATAAAAGGATTGAGAGGAATGAGTATTTAAACTGAAGAAAGTGACTTCTCAGCTTTCATGAAGATGCCACCAGCATGCCTGCGAGAACAGGAGGACGATCCATCGTAGTGATATAGACTGCATCTGTAAGAAGTGACCATTATACTGTGTATATATATTGTACTGTAATACTGCAAGAGGGTTTTAAAAATCTTTCCACTTTATTTTTTTATGCTTATTAATCAGATACCGTTACTTATTGCAGTTGCAACTATGCACTTGTATAAAGCCATAATGTTGAAGTTTATATCATTCATACATGTCTATCAAAAGCTGCATGTCAGTGTTCAGCAGCTAGTTCAAAGTATATGCTAGTTTCAGCTGCGTCATCATGGGCAGTCCTGTTTTACCTGTCTAATTGCCTTAATTTAATTTTTTTTTCGAGTTTTTTTTGGCCCATTCTCTGTATTTAAGGAAAAAAAGGTTTACCAGCTCTTAGGATGCAATTTTGCTTTGTGGCAGAAAAAATAGTGCACTATTTTTACACCTAGTAGGTATATCAATGTCAACTTACTTTGAATGTATATCGACTGGTTTTGAGGGTGGAGAAGTGTTGGTTACAAAAACAATGTCTGATAAGAATGGACTTACTAGACCACGTGTTTATACATGTAACTGCTCATCCAGCCCTTCTTACAAACCTCAATATAGTTATTGACTTATATTAACCCTCATTAAGTGCTATGAAAACTTCACTTTGCCTTGTTTTTGCATACTCTCCTAGATGTGTGTTTATTTCTGGAAGAAAAAAGAAAAAGAGAATCTGTGATTATTTTTTACATTTCACAACACAACACCCAAGAAGTGTCACAGACTTTAAAGAAAACTAATACATACTGTAGATGTATTTTAAAGTTTTAAATCTGGTTCTCTAGCACATAGCTGTAGGCATAGATAAATATTCCAGTAGTGTGTTTTGAGAACTGATAGCTGGGAATAAAGGGCCTCAGAGGCACTTAATTGGACTTTTTTTTTTTTTTTACTTGGGAGTTGTACAAAAAATAGAGTTTATGTGGACTCATTCATGATGCGTTCATCATTATCCCAGAAAATGCATGTTTTATACAACTGCAGTATGCTATGTTCAACATATTGACAGTAAAAAATGTAGTCTCCTATTTGGTCTCTTTATATATATAAATATATATATATATTTAAAATATATATATATATATAAACTATTGTGTGGGAGTGCAGTAATTTAAAATATGATCTAACACTTCAATGAAGGAGGACATTTCACTTTAAAATTTTGTTTGTTTGTTTTTGTTTTTTTAAAGAGTGTTGAAATGTTTGGAAGGATAGGACCATGATTTATTTAACACTATCATGAATGGTGGACTTGGAAACACTGAAATACTGAAAATGAATAAATATATTTGCATTTTGTAACTGCAGTTCAGCTTAACAGAGCCAGAATGTATTCAGTCTTCTATTTATGCACTCGCAAAGTAAAACATTGTTTGTGAGTTCTTAAATCCAGACCTAAATCTTTCGTATCATTTCTCTTTAGGTATTTTAACCCAACGCACAGCTACGGTGTTTTTTCCCTGCTTGTTTGGATTTACAGAAGTACGGTATATTTTTAGGTCAAGCAGATTTGCGTAGAGTACAACATTAAAAATGTATACAGTAAAACTGTTTCCATTCACTGAATGCATAAATATTTTATATATATAAAAAAAATGTTACATTGTGGGAAGTTCTATCCTTTTCTGAATTGGAGAATATTATATATATATTTTTAAATAAACTATTTGAGTAAGGTAAAATAGTTCCTGAACTTGACAAGCTGGTAATTAATTGAAGTACTGAAACATATAGGCAACTACTGCAGCAGATATGGGGAAGGCAAAGCCAAGCAGAGGCTGTGTGGAGAAGAAGGGCATGCTCTGTGGAGTTGGTTTGCAGCCCATCATGTACCAGGTTGGATCTGTTGCACTTCCTCTGCATGTCTTGCCCTCATCTATTGTGAATCCCTACAGCCCTGTCATGCCTGGTATTTTAGGAACTGTATGTCATACAGTATTTACTAGCTGCAGTTTATACAGTCTGTACTTACAGAAATAGTTACTAGCTACACATACAGCAGGCTGTATTGAGAAGGTATTGTAGAATGATAGGGGCTGAAATGGAGCACAGTTTGCTGGTTGGACCTCTCCCATAAAGCAAGTCCTCCTTAGAAGGGGGACCTCGAGACCTGGTCTCTTTGGGTTTCCAGTGCGTCTAGGGATGAAAGTACTGTAGCATTCCTCAGCTCTCCTACATGCAGTTGTGTCCCAAAAGAAACAAATGTGGGCAATGTTGAGCTGTAACGTGGAGGTCATTTGGCCAATAGTATGATGTGAACAGCCTTTGTTTTGTACCCGGGACAGAAAAGCCAGAGCAGTTCTTCTGTCCCTCTTGCGTGTCAGAGCTTTCATGTGCTGATCTGTGGATTGAAAGGACCCCATTAATATTAGTTCCTGGGGTTGCAGTGTCTCCCTATTGTCTGGTATTTAAAACTGAGAGAATATCAGGGACTGGATGTTTCATATGGTTTATTTTTGTCACAGGGCTGTTGCAGCAGACAGAACATTTTTATGGCCTGGCTGATTTTATCTAAAAAAATTATCTTATTGCAAGGCCTGTTGTTTCACAAGAGTATACAGACACAGCCAAGTATACAGCCAAACTGCAGATTAACCTTCTGGAAAAATCAGGGCTCAAACTGGGAGCCAGAAGCTCAAGACATGTACAGACAAGTTGCTGTTGGTTTCCATCCAGGAGCTCATCAGCACAGAAGCTGGACGAGAAGCCCCCATCTGAGCAGCATGTCAGCTGACACAAAGGCCTTCCTGAAAGTACATTTCCATGACTGTCCTGGTTGTGTGCTGCACTTCCACAGTTCCAGTGGCTCCTGCCAAAGCTCAGCCCCTTACAGCGATGCCGGATGGAGCACCAAGCATGCGTGCAACAGAACTCAGAACTTCCTGCACTTCTTAGCGTGGCTGATGCTGAATCTAAAACATGATACAGAGCGCAGTTCTTCCAAGGATTTGGAAGCGCAGAAGCTGAAGTACTTTGACAGTCAGCAAATGTAAAGAGTCACTGATGTTTCACTGCAAGTGTCTGGATCTTTTACCACCTCTTGAAGATGCTGGATGCTTGGCAGGCACTCAGCAGCTCTCTTGGGTCACTGTGGCCAGCAAGCTTTCTGCTGGACACAGCGTGCTTTCTGTGTTCAGTTTCTCAGGAAGTTCTGGATGTTCATTAGGAGTGTGAGCATTTGTAATATAATGCAGTGACACTGTAAGCTGCTTCAGGGATCATCAGTGTCCCGTGGACCATGGGGGGTTGCATACTGCTTTGAAATATCTCTCACAAGAGTGGGAAGGAGTTTTCATTTGAATCTGTTTAAAAGATGTTGACAGAGCAGTTCTGAAACTAATTCATGCTCTTAGTTACAGTTGCCTGTGAAGCAGGTGACATACTCAGACATGCTCACATGAGCCTACTGAGGTCTATGTGGCAGAAAAGAACACTGTCTGAACACTGCTGGTGTAGTTTGTTCCAGAACTGCTGCAATGAATGAGAGAGCTCCCTGTAGCTCCAAGATGCCTGTGAGGACTAAGCCTTACTACAAAGTTTGGGATTTAGAATCTTTACCCCTTTGTAGGCAGGAAGTAGTGTTCGATCAGGGTAAGAAAGGCACGTTACTTCCTGATACTTGCTATTGCAACCACGCTGCAAGATTTGATCAGTACTGCTCTTGCTCCACTGATCTTACAGAAACCATGAGATTAAAGTGATCTTTCAAAATGAAAGACACGGTGAATGCACTGCTGCACGAGGGAGCAAAATTATGAAGTCTTGAGTGTATGCAATCCTACATACCTAAAGAACTCTGGAAGGACGTATCTTCACCCTGAAAAGAAAGGGCAGAGAGCAGCAATTCTGTGTCCCTGTGGCCTTCTTTAGGTTGCTGGGAGGAACGACAGAATTGCCTTCTCACACCTTGGTGGAACCTGTATGTAGTCACTCAAAAGTGAAAGAGGGTAACAAAAAATGTTTTGCATAAGCTCAGTTTATGCTTCAGTACAGTCCTGACCACGTAATTTACACAGGGCACTGAGGCATAGAACGCATGCTCTTCTATTTACACCTCTAGTATGGTGTGAGACAGGCCAGCACTTTGGTACTGCTGACTGAAGCCTCCAAAAGCAGAAATAGTCAACGTCCCAAAGAGAGCACGTGCACTGAAGATTTCCAGTTACAACAAGGTGGTAAGTAAAATTGGTTTTTTAGCATGGAGCCATGTTACTATTCAATTTTAATCATCATTAGCTGGCTCTTCTTGCCACACTGAGATAGTGCAGGTTCTGCCCTTTCATTTCCAGAATGCTTGACGGATAAAACGAGATTTCAGCCCTGTTCAAGTGCTCTTCCTGTGAATAAATAATACCACATAATATAAGGAAGCACTTGTTTAGTCTACGCACAGTCTAAGCTAGCTCTGCTGAGCTGGATAAATTCCAGCCTCAACAACAGAAAAACAGGACATGAACTAAATCATGACAAATATTTAAATTGTATTTAGGATATCCCCTTAAATTTCATCGGGAGTAATACATAGGATCATTATGTCTGTATTTTACCTCCAAACCAAAGCTTGAACATTTCCAAGAAGGATTCTTGCCCCCAACCACTACCAAGGAAGGAAGGACGGACTGGTTGATGTCCTGGAGGTGTCTCTCTGTCTGCTATCAGGCAGCAAACGCTGAGCTATATCAAGGCTCGGCTCTGTCCCTGCTGAGGCCTCAAGCAATAGAATCCAGCACGTGGTGAACTGGCAGGTCCTCATGGTACTGTTTGCCGTGGCTCTTGGGAGCCTATCTGACCTCACCAGCCCTTACCTCTGAGAAATAAAGCTCAAAATCAAGCAAATTAAGCCCTGACCAAAATCAAGAATTTAATAACATTTGATTCAAAGGTGGTTGGGTTTTTCTGTTTTGTTCCCTGTCTGCCAGCCTGCTCCTTTCTCCCGTTTTACTGGATTACATTGGCAGGACCAGGTTGAGAAGCAGCTACACACACACACAAGCCAGCAGAAGAGGTCCCAGAACAGGGAGCTGAGTGCTCAAAGCTGTAAAATCTTTTGCTGGATTAGTGCAATGCAAAGAAACACATCTGAGCCTGTGTGCTCTTACTCTATGCAGAAAGCTAAGTCTTATGGAGAGGAAGTCCTGGGTTTGCATGTGTGATCACTGATGACAATTCAGAAACTTCTGGGAAAAGAACCATACCCATCTTCCACTGTCGATGCATCCCTTCTTTTAGAGTTGTAACCTGTTCTCTGCAGTCACATCCTTGTTCTGCCTTTGGGCAGCGGGTCTCAAGAGAAATGCCTCCTCTGACATACTGCTAAAGAGAGCTTTGTTGCTGAACGCATGCTGTAGCTTAACCACTTAACATAGTTAACACAGAATCATAAAGTCACAGCTGGAGAGACTTGGGGCTGCATTCAAATTTCACTGGCCTGTACTAGATTGAAATTTAGTATTGTTTGGGCAAGACAACTCATACTTCTTGTAAGCCCTGGTAGGTCCCACGCTTTCCAACCCAGGGAAAGCAATTTTACCCTGTGAACGTGTTGTCACCTGATGCAAGCAGAGGCTGTGTGGGTGATTCAGCACTTCAACACAATCTGCATGTGGAGAATTACCTTCACCTCTGTGGACAGAAGTTGCTTACTGCCTTTCAAACAATAAACAGACCTGAGCTGCTTTCCCTGTTTGCTCTGGGCCACCTGCTGCACCGTGCAGTGAACAACTTGCTTGCACCCACCCCAATAACCACTGAGTGACAGGTTTAACAAGATTTATCCTTCTCTTTTGTCTAAAGCTACTGCCTTTAATCCAGCTACTTGAGAAGATTATGGTTTACAGATAGAAGGCCGCAGGATCTATGCTTGTATGGGGCTTGCCCAAGACTTGACCACAATTCTCTACTTTACAAACAGAAATGAAATTATTCTTTGGGAGCAAAAAAAAAAAGAAAAAAGAAAGAAAAAAAACCCACAAAAAACAGAGAGAGAAAAGTACATACAACTACCACCACCACCTTCTGACTTGTTCATATCCCACACAGCTTGAGAATTCATGCTCCAGCTTTCCAAGTCCATAGAATTACTCTACTTAAGCTCATCATTTACCCAACTGTTTCTTTCCTGTTTCCCACAAGTTTCCAAGATTTATCCTCCATACATCAACTACCTTTTGAAGAACTTACCTTAAATGCATTTCCAACATTTTATGATGGAAAAACAAGTGAAGTGCTGATGATCAAACCAGAAGCGGTCTCAATTTTCCTACAGAGTCACTGAGGAGGTTGAAAGACACCAATAACAGAGTTCTGAGCCCAAACAGAGCATTGTCTATTAAAACAGATTAAAAACCAGATAAGAGATGTGTGTTTTGTTCCTGTAAGGTGCTGGACCTCTCTGCATTGTACAGGTTGACTGATGTACAGCCTGATGCTTTGAGTGTTAAAGTGAAGGCTGCCCATTTATGGCCTGTAATGAACCTTTTTTTCTCTTTTCGTAAAAGGACACAATAAAAACATTGAACACAATGAAAACTCACAAGAATGACATTAATCAATCATGAAGAATAGCATTTATTCATAAGACCTGGAAAACATATTACATGCCACTTGCCACCAAATTAGACAGTTCAGATAGCTTCAGGAAAATCAGTAGAACATTTACAATTACTCTCTCAACCAACAGAGAAACTTCTGAGCATTCTTTACTGAAGCAGTAAAAAAGCCTCATGTTTTAATTTTCTCTCAATAATGTGAGATACCCAAAAGCATATGTCCACAGACATACCTCTTTCCACCCCTTCCCTCCCCAGAATCAGAGCTGACAAAGCAGCTTTGTTTCAGACAGTGAAGGTCTCTGCTTGCTGTACGACTGCTGGCAGAAAGATCTGCTTTTGCAGATCCCACTGCTCTGTAACATCCCAGTGATTCAGCACGTTGCAAGGAAAACCTGACTCAAATGTACTCACTGAGTCTTCCCATAGTTTGCAAGCCTGCCAGGATCACAAGCACCTTGTTTTCAGCATGCTGATCAGCAGCAATAGTGTAAGACTATTGAAAAGGCCTATCTTCTCATTTTGGAGAATGCGTTGAGAAATCAGTGGTCGTTCTATTTCTCTTTGGTACCTGCTCTAACTTAGGGTTGGAAAAGTACCTCTTCCAAAAGTAAAATCCCCTGCTACAAATTTTTAAGAACATCTTTCTCCCTTTTTAAACATACCTACTAAAACCGGTTGGAATCTTCACAGTAAAAATTCAACTTCAGTCTATAAATTCTTCAGGACAGGTTAAAAGTAAGAAAGCATATTGTAGCATCATCAAAGCCTGATAACCACTGCAGACGGGTTTGCTTCAGTGCATCACAGTGCATAGGTGGGCTACAGTCAGAGCAGACTGCATACGGAGACTGGGCATCACTGCAGGAGCCTCTCTTGGAACAGAATTAACTCTCAGAGTCTCACTAATCTCCATACCTTCCAGTTACTGCTGTTCCCAAAACAACGTGTTCAGTGATGGAGAGCGCATGCTGAGAAAGAAGAACACGGTTGTTTTTGTTCTTATCATAATAAAAACTGCCTGTATGGAAGTGACTACAGATATCCTGTATCAGGGGTGTGAATGTACCACTCAAATGCTGTGTGCAGTGCTGCACACAGAGATCCAGTCTCAGCTGGATCCCTGACTTTGTTAAACTCATTTAGAAATATATTCTGAATTGGGCCTTTACCCAGATTTTCTCTATGCTAAAATACAGGTACTTAACATCTGACTATTTGAGTTGCTTGCAAGAAAAAGAAGCACCTGGCACTGGCAGCAGATGTAGACAGAAGAGCAGATATGCTGCCACAAAGTTCTCTTGTATAATTTGTAGATTTGAAGAAAATAATTGCTAATATGTAACCAGAAAGTACTGAAGTGACATGAGAACATACACATGTCTAAATACAAATACCTTGTTCATTTACTAAAAAAGATTCAGAGAAAAAGTGGGATCAGGGAAACTCGTCACAAATAACTAATAAAAGTGTGCTGCCTAAATTAAGTATCTTAACAGAATTATTTCTATGAGAAAATAAGCGGAACTGCACTAAATCTTTCTAGAGACAAATTACGAGGCTTAAGAGAGAGCGCTTCACAGAATCAGAATCATCTGAGTTAGAAAGAAGCCTTGAAAGCCATCTGGTTCCACTCCCTGCAATGCACAGGGACACCCACAGCTCCACCAGGTGCTCAGAGCCCCTCCAGCCTGACCTTGGGTGTCTCCAGGGATGGGGCATCCACCACCTTTCTGAGCAACCTGTGCCAGTGCCTCACCATCCTGATGAGGATCCCCTATATTTTCCCCTATATCCAGATTAAATCTCCCCTTTCAACTTCTCCTCAGCTTTTTTCTGTTGTTTAACCATATCAGTTTCCTTTTCCTTTTTTTTCTTTTCACACTGCATGCTGATGAGCATCTTCTAATCGGTCTTTTTAGTTCTCCTGTAGCGCAGGATTGTGGCCGTGACCCAGAGATTGAGAACGAGCATGGTTATGAAACGGATGAGAACTACAAAGGAAAAACAAACAACTCTCATTAAGCGTCATTCCAAAAAATCATCTGCGGTCATTTTCAGCAGATGCGTTTTTTGTCAACCTCTCCTGGTGTACAAATTGCTGCTTTCCTTTCAATAAGTTCCATGAGCACTTTTAGGAACCCAAATTCTCAAAGTAAATGCAGCAGAGAAGGGCACTGAAAGCACTCAGCGTTTGTGAGGGCTGTCTGAAAATAGCACACCTTTCTCCTGTGACAAGGCCAGCAGAGCCGCCCCATCCACACAGGTATTTACACCTCACACAAACTCAGAGCCACAGATTCTGTGTCCTTTACAGTTATGTGCATTGCTCATAATAAACAGATTATTCTCTGCTGCCATCTGTTCATCATAGGATGGCTTGGGTTGGAAGGGACCTCAAGGATCATGAATCTCCAACCCCCTGCCACAGGCAGGACCACCAACCTCCCCATTTAATACCAGACCAGGCTGCCCAGGGCCCCATCCAACCTGGCCTTGAACAGCTCCAGGCACAGGGCATCCACAACCTCTCTGGGCAGCCTGTTCCAGCACCTCACCACTCTCTCTGTAAAGAACTTCCACCTGACATTCAACCTAAACCTTTCCTCCCTCAACTTAAAACCATTTCCCCTTGTCCTGCAGTCATCAGCCCTTTCAAAGAGTTGATTCCCCTCCTGTTTGTAGGCTCCCTTTAGGTACTGGAAGGCTGCAATGAGGTCACCCCGCAGCCTTCTTTTCTCCAGGCTCAACAAGCCCAGCTCCCTCAGCCTGTCTTTGTAGTGGAAGTGCTCCAGCCCCCGATCATCTTCGTGGTTCTCCTCTGGACCATCTCCAGCAGCTCCCTGTCTTTCTTGTACCGGGGGTGGCTCAGACCTGGGCACAGTACCAGTACAGACAGGACCTCACAAGGGCAGAATAGAGAGGGACGATCACCTCCCTGTCCCTCTGTAAGGCTGAGACTTTGGGGATACAGGAAATACAGCTGTCATATGTAATGATGGGGAATCTGACAACTTAGGAAAAGGCTCTGTTCTTCAGAACCATGATTAGATTGCCCCATTTTTTTAAAATGAAAATGATCACAGTGTCTCCACGTGTGGCACAATCACAGGCAAATGCAGCTTTGGTTCAGAAGTACTCCTTAAAAGTTCCCTGAGCACGTATGGATCAGGATAAACATCCCAACCTATTTAAGAGCTAGACATGAACTCAAATCACTTTCTGTTATGCCTCACAGTGTCAGTGTTTGTTGCCATCTCTTTCACATTCCCAAGCTCACTGTGCTGCATTTTAAAACACAGCCTTAACCAGAGGCAGTTTACATTTGAAGGTTCAGTTTTATGGCAATTTCAAAAAAAGACAGTGCTTTTCTCCCTTCCCTCCTCCCCCCATTACACCTCTCTGGCTTCTAAGCAGCTGTGGGTGAGCTGGGCTTGATAGCTGACCCAGGTTATACTTCTACACCTGCACTTGGCCATTCTTTTGGTGATCCTGCATGGCCCCACCAACTCCTACCCAGGCAGTAAGCAAGTGGGGTGAGAAGGAATAAGGAACTGAAGAGGGCATTTCCTTTTCCAGTGGAAGAGCCACTTTAACTGCTTGTAAAACTAGGCTGTCGAGGGCTGCTTAAAAAAATCTACTCAGCTCTTGTTTCTGCTGGAGCATTAGCTCTGAACTGGAACAAAGATTCACCACTTAAAGTACCACGTGATTTTGTTGTTGCCACCAACTCTTGACTTTGAACCAGATATTGATAACACGTGCTGTACCTTTTTGATCTTTCAGTTTCGTCAGCATCAGTCTTTTTCAAGGACAGTAAAAAGCTGTTAAACAAATTTTCTTCATAATTAAATTAGATGCAAATTATATTTTAAGCTTTTAGGATACAGTTAAAATCTACCAAAGCAGCTGTTCCCTGGAAAGGTAAGCCACTCCCATACTCACCTATCAGATCATTTGTAGTCATTACAGTCGTAAATATTCTTGCTGTAAATTGAAGGGATTGTTATTAGTGGATGAGACAGAACACGCTTACAACTTCCAAACACTGCTGAAGTCTGTTTTGCAACAGAGCATATCCTGGCATGAGAACACACATGGTATAAACACTTCCACTTTCAGTGCATCCACTCCTCACTGTTTTATCCTCAGCAATCAAGCTCTCACAGATGAATGGCACTGTACCAGAGGCCTTGCTTTAATTGCTTTAATAAGTCACTGATTGTGGTACAAAAATTCTGATTATCTCTACTTCCATGAACTGCAGGTGGTCAAAGGTCAGTGCTTCTTTAGTTCATCCCCTCCTGCTGCAGTTGATAGTGGGTTACACCCACAATCTTGTTGGTATGACTAAGCTATTTTAAGTGTTCACATGCATGCTTTCAGGTCTCTGCAAACACGAGCAATTAAGCTTCCCTCCCTACTACAAATCTAAGCATTAAATACTTTGCATTTGCAGGAGGCTAAAACCATTTATAAAGACTACTGCCACTGCTCAACTGACAGACCACAACTTCTACTGACTGACTTAAAACATCATTGGTTTCACAGGTAATCAGATCCAGGAGCAGTATGTTTTATAGCCTGGATATACAAGTTTTGTGAGGGCACTTCTAACATAGAACTGTTCATGGTGGCTGCTCAGCATTCTTGATACATTTTTTGTTTTTCTTTACTGAATGAAGCATTTACATTTAGACTTGGAGTTAAAGGTGTTCAGCGTTAAAGCATGTACTTGTAAATGGCTTTTCAGAATTAGCACTCTTTGTCTACATAATAGCAAAGCATAGCACCTTTTCATGCTGAGTCACTGCTGATCAATTCCTAAGTGCCAGAACACTGAAATCTTTTCCTTATAAAGGCTCCCCTTCAATCACTTTATCTGCACCAGGTTCCATTAATTATTCTTGCATGTTTCCTACATCAAAGTGGCATGGTGACCGAGCTGGTGTCAGCGACGGCACTTGACTGACGGTGTGCCTCAGCAGGCAGCACTAAGTGAAACTGCAAGGGGCAAGATTTTTATCTATGGTTGGCCAAAGACCTACTGAAGGGATTAGGAGCAGACACGGCTTCATACCATGAGCCCCCATGGCTTACTTGCACAGGTGTACGCAGACATGCTCCAGGTCAAGGCGCTCACTTGTCCAGAATCTTTGCTCTGCCACAGGCACTGCAGCTGAGCGAGCTTACTCGCTGCACTGATGAGCGTGCACAGGTTCTGTAAAGCACAGAGAAAGAGAAGGAAGCTCTGCTGCTGCCACGTTGTTAGCCAAGCGTTTAGCATATGGCTGTTAGCACGTACCTTACTGGAAACACGAGCAGATTCTTCATTTAGGAGAAAAAAGTAATTTGGAACCTAAAAGTTACATCTCCTTAGCAAGGAACCACGAAGCACAGAATTAAAGTTGTCAGAAACAAGGCTCTGGTTTCTAAGGTACTGCTCAGGAAGAAGTTCAGGAAGCACAGATGCTATTGCTATTGGCAAATACTTGGCAGAGGACGATATAATAGGAGCTAAAGAAATAAAAAAGCTCCTCAACCTGCTCCATAAAACTGTTTATGGATGTTAGCTAAAATGAGACTGATCCAGTCTAAACAGTAAGGTTGATTCATGCCATCTGTTACCATTATGTCTGGCAAACAAAACCATAAAAGAATGAGAAAACTGAGAAGAATGTGTGGAAACTGAGTCCAATAGCTGGGAGAAATGTAATGAAGGGGAAGGACTATTCAACCTGATGTCCTTCTAAGAGGGACTTTGCAAAAACCCTCCCTGTGGACTCCTGGGCCTTGCTTGGATTTCCCTTGCAAGGAAGCATTGCTAATTGGGCTTAGAAGCTTTATCCCTGTCTGTAGTACTTTTTACATCAGCAATTCCAGTTCACCTGGAATCGACTCTTAACTTTTTCTGCTGCAATATAAAAAAGTCAAGGGCCATCTTTAACCTACAATGAGAACTTTTCTTTGAAAAGTCTAGGACTAAATAAAAACTATATATTGTGAAATACATAGCACCCACCACACTACAAAAGCTTTGACTGATGCTCTGTTCTTTCCTTCTCGCATTAAAGATCTGCTAACAGGGATGATGCCATCTGGACTGAAGAGACCAGCTCCATTCAACCTTCCTTGCTAGTTTTAATGTGACTCAGTGACAAGGTCACATCAGCAGATCTAACACTCATCCCAACACAGTCAACATAATTCTACCTCAGAACATAATTCTTCTCCTACAGTATTTTAAGTGTTATGTTTTGAAGCCACTCATGGAAGTGAAAGAAATAACTGTACTTGAAAACTGTTTTTTCTGAAAGTGAGACTAAGTGAGGAATTCTTCCAAGAACAAATATAAGTAGAGATTTCAATGATAAAGATTTCCAGAACAAGACAATTTCCTATGTGGACATAATATCAAATAATCATGCAGCTCTTACCATGGCCAGGTCTATGATCCACCTCCGCAGCGTTAGCATGTACCAGCCCCCCCAGAACCTTACAGCACGTTAAGTTTCATAGCAATGAATGTTCTAGGATTCCAAAGCTCTCTCTAGGGAATTAGATTTAGCATCCAGAAATAAGTTTTACAAGACTATACAATCTGGATAAAACATAAGAAGCACTAGTTGAAGCACTAAGTGCTCCTGTATTGCAGTCTTTGGTTGAAGAGCGCCCGAGTTTCTGAAGATTGCTCCAATGCACAAGATGAGATTTAAGCCTAAATCTTATGCATTATTTAAAAACAAGCACTCCTCGGCACAAGTACAATCAACATGGGTAGGAATTGAAGAAGGTTCACCATCTGCACCCTGCATCTGTAGCTAAGATGTATATTAAGAAGAGGTCGTACTCCTTATCAACTGTGGGCCTTAGCTATATGCATGGCTGCCTTCACACAGAGATGTTACTGCACCCCAAGAAATAACATGTGAATGTGGAATGCGTACTGAGAGGCAGCTGGCTGAATATGAGTTGCATAATAAACAAATACGAGCACAAAACAAAGGATGACAAAGTTATCTGTGCAAACAACTACCAAACAAGCAACGTAAACCAAACTGCTGGATTGCAAAGGATACGTGACTGCATAAAGCAAAGCTTGTTTCATGTTTCCACTGAAATGTAGAATAAGCAAAAGGAGAATGACATCTGAAATAAATAAAAGATTGCTTGTCAGCCAAAGGAAAGAAAGGACCCAAATGCAATTCTAGAAAAAGAGCTCCACTGGGCACCATGTCTACGGCCTCACTTCTTACAGGTTTGTCTCTCAAATTCAGTCAATGTCCAAAACACTGCAAGCTCCAAAAGGACGCTTTTCTCAGAGTCTGGAGCATTTATAAGGCTCCTCTCCAATATGGAGTAACCGTAATAAAGGATAAGCTTACACTGTAACTCCACTGCATGTCTATTAATCAGATCACTCTGCTCTACCTGATCATCTACTTTCATCAAACATACAAGAATTCAACTACATTTGAGCTATTCATTCCCGTTTCCTCCCAACTCCAGCTAGAACTGGTCAATGGATTCATGTTACTGCAGTGGAGTATTCTACCTCCAGCAGAGCCCTGGCCTGCTGGGGGAGCCCCGTCTTATTTCCAAAGCCCTGCTCCAAACAGATTACCTTGAGCGATGATGATGGGATATTCCAGGTATGACTGCAGAGGGTAATCATAATAAATCTGGTACCTCAGAAACACAACGAAGCTGGACAGAAAGACATAAAACAACATGACTGCATAAGGGGACACCACAGCTCCTTCACAACTTATTTTTTGTACTGTTTTTAATTATCTTTTGGTTGTGCCAAAAGGATCTGGATAGGCATAATGCTTTCAAACTGATCTAACAGACATGCACACCAAGTGCAAGCCTGATTATTCCATAGCCTATTGTTGTTATCCACAAGTAGAGTAAGACACAGAGAGCTTCTTGATGTACTTCTGTGTCACGGTGTGAAAGGCATAATTGCAGCTATTGAGAAAAAACTACGGGCTTCAAGACCTTGAAGCTATCTTCTCTTTTCAATTACCTTGGCACCTTGTGATAACTCTGATTTATTTATGTCCGTAGATCTATCTGTAAATTAAACATGTCTTACAGGAGTAAAAAATGCCTTCCAAGCCATCCAGAATACAACAGTATAAGATTGCCCCATGTAGCTGAATAGTCAGCTGAAAGCCTGCCCTCAAGTGCACCAAGCAATGGCAAATGTTCCTGCTGCTCCACAACAAAATATCTAAAAGGATGCTGTAATCACACATTCCTTGCTTTCTTCAATCATCATGCAGGTCCACAGAGTCCAACAGACATTTCCAAGCTGTAGAGTCTGCAGAGAAAGACTAGTGGAGAAAAAATGGTGGTTTGCAGCACACAAACATGGTTTAAGGAATTTCCTGCCTGGTGGAATCAGAATCCTTAGAGTTGGAAGAGACCTCTGAGGGCCACCTAATCCAACTCCCTTGCGATGAACAGAGGCACGACAGCTAAATCAGGTTGCCCCAAGGCCTGATCCAACCTCGCCTTGAAAGTCTCCAGGGACGGGGCATCAACCACATCTCTGGACAAACTGTTTCAGTGCTTCACCACCCTCACTGCAGAAGACGCTTTTCTTACATGTATCCTAATCTACTCTCTCTGAGGTTGAAGCCATTTCCTTACATACAACCTAAATCTATGCTCTCTGAGCATGAAGCCATTTCCCCTTGCTCTATCACCACAGATCCTGCTGAAGATCTGTGAAGGTCTGTCCCATTCTTTCCTGTAGTTCCTGTTTAGATGAAAGTAGGTAACAGTCTTTTGCAATATTCAGGATTAAAACAGCTAAATTCTGTTAAGAACCTCCTCTAAGCCATATTTGTTCTAAACTCAGATACACCCCTTTCCACCACCATCATTCTTCACATTGCTCCTCAGTCCACTCTGAGTGCATCCTGGCTCTGCAGAACCATCCCAGAACCTGAGGACAGAAAGCACTCTGTGGCTGGACCCACTATGGGTTGCAGAATGAAGAGTGCTACTAAATAAACATTCCCAATAAATCTTTCAAAACAGCATCACTGAAACCCCTTCAATATACTTTTGTCCTCAACACGGTTCGAAAAAGCCTGTAATCTTCTGAAGAACTGACTACATTCTGTCTGTATGGGTGAGAGAATCCTGTCTGACTGGCACAGGTACCTGCACAACCAGCACACGCACCACGGAGAACACAAGTACCACAGGATCACAGGACAGCTGGATTGGAAGGGACCTCACAGCCCACCTGCCCAACCCCTGCCGTGGGCTGACTGCCTCGCACCAGCTCAGGCTGCCCAGCGCCCACCCAACCCGGCATCGAGCAGCTGCAGGGATGGAGCACCCACAGCTCTCCGGGCAGCTGGGCCAGGAGCTCACCGCCCTATGAGCAAAGCATTTCTCCTCATCGGCCAACCCAAATCTGCCCTCTGTTAGATTAAAGCACTTCCCCCTCGTGCTGCCACTCCCAGATCCCGGCACACCGCCTTACCCCACCAGCTCCAGCACGAGGCTGCCCAGGCTGAGCCCCCGCGCCGACCCTGCCGCCAGGACGGCCGCCAGCTGCGGCAGCTTGATGACGGCGCACACCGCCCAGGTGCTCCAGTGCGCCACATCCAGCAGGGCCGCCGCCATGATGCCCCGACCCGCAGCGCGGAAGGCGGCGTGGCGGGAAGGGCGGGAGTCTGCCAGGCCCGGCCCCGCGGGGCTCTGTGGAGCGCTCGCGGCCGCCCTGTCACGGCGGAATGCGGAAGGGCTTTACGTCGCAGTTCAGCTGTAATTCATCGCGTTTGAGTCTCTGAGGCGCAGTAGTTCATCTCATAGCGAATTGGTATTCTCATCTCCAGGTTAGCATAAAAGCAGTCCCATGACTGGAAAGAGGCTGTGGATGCCCCGTCCCTGGAGGCATTCAAGATAGGGATGTGTCTCTGGGCAGCCTGGTCTGCTGGTTGGTGACCCTGCACACAGCAGGGGGTTGGAACTCCATGGTCATTGTGGTCCTTTTCAACCCAGGCCGTTCTGTGATTCTATGATTCTATGAAAAAGCCAAGCCTGCTACCTATGACTGACTAACTCCATGCATCTGTGCAGGCTGGGGCCAACAGTCCAATAGATTCCTGTATTCTTGACATCTGAGGTTGTGTTGTACAAGCGTGCAGATCATGAATATAAAAGAAACGTTGGATGCTGCATGTAGGTCACAAGTTAGATGTGCAGTACATTATATACATTTGTGGCAAACTGAAAACATGGCAGTGTTTATGTAAGGTTTACTTGATGTTAGGAAGAACATGCATTACAAGATGAATGAGAGCACTGTAAGCCAAAAAAAAAAAAAAAAAAGAAAATACCACCCTGTTAACGCAGTGTGCACTCTGTGAAATGGCTCATTGAGCTAATTGAAGGTCTGAAGGCTGCTCTGGGTAATGGCATGTTATGTAAAATAATACGATTAGCCAAAAAGAAGTACCAGAAGAGCCTAACATACCAGAACTGCCCCCCTTACACACCCACTTAGAAGCTTAATGCAAAAGCTGTCTTTTCAGTTCCTTTGGCTTTTAAGAGAGAAAATCATGCAGCTATTACAAAGCATTGGGATAGTTACCATTGGTTCTACCCTGCACTGTTTAGTTCGTTTCTCATTTGCAGCAATACCTGTAGCTGAGAGTTGCTGCATATGTGCATTTGTTAATTCACACACAGTATATCCAGTAAAGATGGGTAATCATTACTAACTGGGGAAAGCAGACAGTTTGAAGTGACCTATCAAAATCATAAAGTGAAACCAAATCTTGTAATGTTTACAGCTTCTGTATTTGGAGATTTTTATTGCAATTTATTGATGCCAAATGAGAGGTTCTTGCTGGCATTCCCTGGGAAACCAATGAAAAGACATTTGCAGCAGTTTCGCTCCACCAACCTGGCATAAAGGTGATAGGCTGAGGTGAGGCTTTAATCCCAGATTCTTGGAAATTCCATTTCTAAGTAATGGTGGTTTTGTGGGTACATGCAGCTTCTGAAAGAGACTTTGAGAAGGTTACAGGATGACATCAGTCTGTGGCATCTGTCCTTCCTGAGACAGAGGAGAGCTGTGGGCAGGGCTGTAATGTACAGAACCAAGTGCCTCTTCAGTGCTTGGCAGCGGTTCTGAGTTTCTTGGAAAAGCATCTGGTTTCAAAGAATTAATCCAACCAAACGTGGAGGTTTCTAAACAGGGCAAAGCAAGAGCTCACTTGGATTCAGAGTAGCAAGTATAGCTTTTAAGACAGATACTCTACTTCAGGAAGGTCGTCAAGGTTTTGCTGGTTTCTATCTGAGCAGGGCTTAGAAAAAGCAGTTTGAGGCCCTAACAAATTATTATTCGTTTCAAAACCCAGCAGTTAAAGAAAGTAAGCAAATAAACGAAAGACAAACAAACAAACACAAATCCATATAAAACAAAACAAAACAAAACAAAACCTACCCCACTTCTTGTGAAGAAGAAAATTATCTGCACTAAGATAAACATATACTCTGGAAATGTTGTTCTACAGGGTGTTCTTGAAGGCAAAAGGAAAAAAAAAAAAAGGTAAAGGCAAAAATGTGAATGTGCATGTATGTATGCAATATGTCTTTTATGTATTATACATTGTATTAGAAATATATCGGTGCCTGGACCTGGCCTCTTGTCCATCTAACTGTCTGTACATAATTGCTTTTTTCTTTTTGCGTTGTAGGAATCTTAGTGTTCTTGTAATTTGCACCATGTTGCAATGCTCTTTGTAGGAAAACCCACTTAACTGCTGGTGTAGAATAATGCAAAGGTCAGGAAGCAGTTTTAAATACAGTTTCAAAAAAAAACATGGTTGGAATCACCAGTCTTCTAGAATAAAAAGCTTTATAGTTAAGATGCCATATGGGAGCTGTGTACAAAGACTACTCTAAGAGTATAAGAAAGACAGGTTTATATGAACTTACATATGTTTTGTTATAAAATATAATCCATTTCACACATTTTTATTATGAGAAGCGCTTGAAATGAGAACATGCAAGACTTGGAGGCACTGGGAACAATCCTTAAAAGAGAAAGCCATCTATCTAACTACAGAATTAAATTCAAATTCCTACCCACTTGTGCTCTTTA
The DNA here is from genome assembly GCF_023343835.1 of Lagopus muta. Lineage (NCBI taxonomy): Eukaryota > Metazoa > Chordata > Aves > Galliformes > Phasianidae > Lagopus > Lagopus muta. The sequence continues at coordinate 13,896,831 of NC_064434.1, forward strand.
ACTGAAAGAAATACAGAGAATGGATTCTCTAAACACAGATAATCTCTTCTTTGAGATCTGGCAGCAAAAGGGAAAAAAAAAAAACTCTTGTAAAACCATGAAGCACGAGTGATACATCATAAAAACTCTTCACAAGAAGCTTACAGCACAGTTTAGTATCTGTACAATCTCTTTAATAAATGGAGTTTCCACTGGTCAATTACAGATTTAAGTGCCGCTGTCATCCATTCTTTCTGAGAGACTTTGCTTATGTAAATAAAGATTTGTTGGTGAAATTAATTCTGGTAAGAGAAGAATGATGGCTAAACTTGGGAAGAAAATTAATTCTGGAGAATACCTGTTTATTGCTTTCTGCTTACAGGTTCTATGGCAGTTTTGGTTGGCTCTTCAGCTGCTTCCAGCTGTGTTTTCTGAAGGTTGCTGTATGCAGCAGGGAGAGGCAAAGTAACTTCAGAACGATCCAGCTGGTGCCAGAGGAGAGCTAACAGCAGCAGCATAAAGGAATTTTAATTTCAAAGGAACAGGTAGTAATTGAACAAAATATGTGTTCATGTTGGGAAACTTTTGTTCTATGAACAGTTGTTTTCTTGTTGGAGATATCACATTACAATGTCAACTGCTTAGATTTCAGCAGGAAATGCGAGTGAGTTCTGAGGGTGGGAGGAGCTGCTGCTATGCAGGTTGTTGCCCACCAGTATTCCAGCAGCATTTCAATTAGCTTTATCGCCAAGTCAAGGTGTGAACATACTTTCACTACAGACTAGGCAGTAAGGATGGATTTTAGAGGAGCTCTGATTAAAAAAGGCACCTCTGGATGCAGTGAAAAGCATTATCTGTGGCAGCCAGTAGAAGACTAAGGACGTGTGCTCATCAAAACGTGAGGTGCTTCATCTGGATTTTTGAGATGTGGTCCATTCCAATCTGACCCAACTGATGTGAATTTTAATTCTTTTTGAATATGTTTTAAAAAGATGTTTTTTCTGATTCCAGCAACTCCAGTGTCGATCAGATAACAGATGAAAAATGCTTCAGTTACACAGTTTATACACTAACAGGCAAGCCATGTTAAATATGTCATTCCTGTTGGCTGTTTGTGTTTAACATTCAAAGGTACAGCATTAATTCTGTAGTTAGATAGATGGCTTTCTCTTTTAAGGATTGTTCCCAGCCTCTCTCAGTGCAGCATTAGCCTTACCACTACCTTCTGTTATAGCAAACACGATTCTTCCTTCCGCAAGTTTAGACTGTTATTTTGAATATTGTCTGCCATGCACATGAAATACAAACAGCTGCTTTTCTCACTCCCTGAGTTATGTGTGTATCTGAAGACTGCTATCCTGTTCCCGTTCTCTTTTTATTTTTTCAGGTTAAGCTGTTTAATGTTTCCTCATGGCCGAACTTCCCAGTACTCCATTTACAGTCTTTGCTTCTCAAGGCTCCTTAGTGGCCCACGTCTTCAGAGCAGGGCCTTCCATGTTTTGCCCAAAACTGGAAGAAACACTTCAGCTGAAGCAGTGCCAGTGCTGAGAGGAAGGATGAAGTTGTGCAGTGCTGTGACCATCCTCCGTCCTGTGCAATCCATTGTGCAGGGCCTCTCTGGGAGAAGGATTCTCCGGATTCATACAGAGCAAACAGAGTTGAGAACCTGGAACTATTTAATGCCCTTTGAAATTAGAAATGAATTGTGCACTACTGTTGCTGCAACGGTGTCCTTTGCAGTGGATTGGTGGGAAATGAGTGCCATCTGCAGGTTAGAAAACGTGGAGCTTACTATGTTCCCACTAGATGTATCTGAAATAAAAACAGTTCCTGCTACAGCTTTCTTTTCTTAGAAGAAATCAAAAGGCATTTTAGCTCAGCAAGATTTTTTTTTTTTTTGAAAGTGTAGGTTTCCTTTTTCTGTGTCTGCACATAAAATGGCGTCAGTCTTTGCATGGATTGCTTTTGTGATGCCATTTTATTTCTTCTCTAGATACCTCAGTTGTCATCCTGAAAGCCGTAATCCTCTGGTTCTCAGCTACTCAGGAAGCCATGAGGTGAACTTCTCACTGCTATGGCTTCAGTGAGCAGGATATTCTTTAATTGTTTGGTTGGGTTTTTTTTTGTTGTTGTTTTTTTTCTAGAGATCACTTGGATGTTGACAGTGATCACACTGTTCCAGTCCACCTCTTCTGCTTTTGAACTGCCTTCAGCTGCTGGTTCAACCTCAAAAATAGACTCAGTTGTGAAGCATGAGGAAACACCACTCCATGTTACTCAGCACTGGTGAGGCCATACTTTGAGTAGTGAGGTGTGGGTCATTGGCCTCTTCTCCCAGGTAACCATTGATAGGACAAGAGGTAATGGCTTTAAGTTCCACCAGGAGAAGTTCAGGTTGGATATCAGGAAAAATTTATTCTCAGAAAGAGTATGAGGCAGTGGCACAGGCTGCCCAGGGAGGTGGTGGAGTCACCAACCCTGAAGTGTTAAGGAATGTGGAGATGTGGCACTGAGGGACGCGGTGGGCACGGTGGGGATGGGTTGGTGGCTGCATGAGATGATCTTAGTGGTCTTTTCCAGCCTTAATGATGCCATGAATCTATGATTTCTCCTCAGTCCACTGAGTTCCTGTTGTACCAAGGTTAATGGCTTCTGTGCTGGTTTTCAGCAAGGGCTGAACATGATTCTACAGATACTACCTACAGCCTATGGAGGCAGGTACTGTGTGTACATTCCCCATGCTCTGCTGATTAATGTTGTTTTCCTACAAAACAACAGATCACAAACAAGCTTTGCATTGAGATGCATTAGTAACAGGCTGTAAGTACTGTGTCCATTTAGCCTTATGATGGTTTCCCTGGGCAACCACAGATTCTAGGAGCTACAGGCCTGTTAAATTCAAGAATGGTGATAATTAGAGTATAACCTGGCTGAGCGTGGCTCAGGTTTCTGAGCTGGCATGCGTTCAGAGCAAAATGTAAAAAGCCTGCTTTCTGATCATGGTTTTCCATCAGCTAAGAAAAAAAAAAGGAATTTGAAAGCAAAGGGGAGAAACAGCAAATCCAAAGAAATAAGAATGAAAACCAGTCTGAAAAAAAATTGGCTTCTTTCCCTCAGCAGGGAGGCTTGAAAATGCGCATAACACATCTTGCTTGCCTTGAATTTCACTCTTGGAACAAGCTTAAACATGCAAGTGATAAGCTGGTGAATCCTTGGCTAAATAGATGAAATGCAACAACCTACTGCATTGTATTGCACTGACTTTCAGTCAGTGTAATTTGTGGTGCAGCTCATCTGAGCTGATCTCCAGTAATTGTTTCTTTTCAGGAGGTAAAAATTCAGGAAGAAATTGCCCTTTGGCTCTAAACTTACTCTTTCTGATGTTAGTAGCAATGTTACAGTGGCCTTGCATAGGAAAATGGATGGGATCTGTGGTCCTGACTCACTGTATATGACCCAGTTACCTCAAATCTGAAGAGGATTGTCTCCTTAGGCATTGCTTGGTGGCATACGTCTTTGCTCTTGAAAAAGTTCTATGCTGGACAGCATTATTGATCTCTGATGGAAGATGAGGAATTTGTTACCTGCTATTTTCAATCTGAAAGAAGTCTGTTAGCTAGATCTCTTTCACTTGCTTTGTTACTGGTATTTTTACTTGAAGCATTAGGAAAGCTGGAGGTCATCTTCAAGTTTCCTCTTTTGTGCTCCCCTGCTGAAGAGGTAATCCATGCTTATCAGCATCTTGCCAAGTTCAGTATTCATCCTGCTGCCAATGTTCTGGTTGGTGGAATTGGGAACTGTGTTTGAAAACACAGACATATAGTCTGGTAGAGGCTTCTGTTCCTTTTTGTTACCCTGGATGAAACAAAGACTGTTAATGCTGAAGTTTTTGGGGTTGCATCCTTTGCTTCTGAAAATTCAGGTTACTGAGATTATTAGTGACATCAGCTCTTTTGCTTTTTGAAAATTAAGTTGTAAGCATGTAATACTTCCTGAATGCACATGAAAGTGTTGCAGAAGTACAGTGAAAAGTTTTCCTATTATTTTTCATGGGAATAAGATAGCACAGGGAAATGAATAATTTTTAAATATGTTGCTTAAAATGTCAGGAGAGAAAGAATTTAGCCTGCTCTGGAGTGCTTGTGATGTGGGAGGTTTTTCATTTTGTTTTCAGTAGTGACTTGGATTTTAGTATGACATTATCTTACACTTTTCTTTTTCTTTTTTTTTTTTTTCTTTCCCTAAGCTGGTTCTTCTAGCACTTTTCTCTGCATGAAGTTATTAACACTGAAGTAGATTGAAGGTATGCACAAGCTCTCTTTATGGAAGATGAATGGCACCTCAGCTCCCTTTTGTTTTCCTAAAGATTTAAGTCTTAAAACATTTGCCAGTTATGCCTAAATATGCTCCATTTAAAATATTAGTGACTTTCAAAGTGATGCAAGCTAAAAAGAGCCTGGATTACAGTTAAGCATTTGTTTGAAACTTACCATTTGGTCATAGTCCTTTAGGAAACTCCAGTTCTGGTACCTTGGAATAGAAGTAAAAATTGCAGTTTAAAATCTTTTGTCTTTGTTGCTCCCTATTTTATTCATCTTGCTATGTTGAGCACTGTATGAGTATGCCAGGTTTGGATGTCCCTATAACTGCTGGTTACTGAGAAATGTTTGGGTCTCTGCCATTTGCCTGTATCCACTTTAGGTCACAAAACAAATTCATAGCAAGCTTTCCCCATCATTGTTTTTGTGATGGGGATGAGGAGCCAAAGGACTGCAGCCCTGCAGGCTGTAGCCTGTGTAGCCTGCCGTAGGCAGCTGTGCTGGCTTTAGACATCTAACTTCGTCTGTGTAGCCAAGGATGGAGAGCAGGGCATGCATTAGCTGTGTAATGTGTTACCCCAGTACAAATGAACATGGGTTTGCACTGACATCCATGACTGTGAACCCTAATAGACACGTGCAGATGTAGCATCCCTCCTGTTGCCTTTGCTGCAGAATGGGCATGGAGGATCTGGGCCCACTGGAAAAGGGCCTGAGTATACAACTGAGGGAGAGCAGCATTGCAACCACAGCTCAGGCTTTGTGTGAGCCAGAGTCCAGGCTTCAGCCCTGCCCTCGGGCAATAAGAGCCAGACAACAAAGCAGGCATTGGAGAAACCCAAACTATTATCTCTATTTCCTCCAGAGGACTGAGGAGGACAGGAGTTTTCAGATGGTTTCTTTTCCCTTCTTAAAATCATCCTAAAAGTGGTGTGCTTCATTCTCTGCCTTCTCCTTTTGTCTGCTTGGCTAGTGCATAGCCAGTGCATAGGCAGAACTGGAGCTGTTTTTACTTTTACCAAAAATATCCTTCTAAGAAGCATGTCTGTGTTGTGTACTGAAGTACGAACAGAAGCACTTCACAAGTTATGTGGCAGAGACAGAGAGGATCCTAATTTCTGGCTCTTTCAGGTAACTGGTGAATACATGTATCCATACTGTTCTTTCTGCTGAAGCACTGAAATAATGGGATTTTCCGGTCTTCAAGTGGCTTGTGGGGTATGTTCAGGAGATTTACAGATTGGGACTCCAGAATCATGTTTTGGCAGAACACTCTGTTCAACTTCCATTTCCAAGAATATGAAAAGTGGCGATAATATCAGTGTGTCTGCAATAAATTATAAAGGTTGGCACATTCATATCGTCATTGTGGAGATCCCTATAAAGCTAAAACACATAAAGCATGCATTTCTTTGCATCTCTTTTTCAGCTTCCTCAGTGTGCCAAGAGTTATTGGCATATATTTTGCCCAGTAAAGAAGAACAGAGTTAATATAGCATTAGAATCTTTCTGATGCTAAGGTGGTAGGTTCTGATCCTGGAACCTGCAGAAGAAAACTTTGCTTGATAGTATAGACTTCAGATGAAGCCCTAGGATATCAGGGAGCATCACTAATACTGCCAAGATGAGCAGAGGACAGGTGAATTATCACAGAATGACAGAATGGCCTGAGTTGGAAGGGATCTCAAGGATCTCCAACCCCCTGCCACAGGCAGGGCCACCAACCTCCCCATTTAATACCAGACCAGGCTGCCCAGGGCCCCATCCAACCTGGCCTTGAACACCTCCAGGGATGGGGCATCCACAGCCTCTCTGAGCAGCCTGTTCCAGCACCTCACCACTCTCACAATCAAGAATTTTCCCCTGATATCCAACCAAAATCTTTCCTCCCTCAACTCAAAACCATTTCCCCTTGTCCTGCTGTTATCAGCCCTTCAAAGAGTTGATTCCCCTCCTGTCTGTAGGCTCCCTTTAGGTACTGGAAGACTGCAATGAGGTCACCCCGCAGCCTTCTTTTCTCCAGGCTGAACAAGCCCAGCTCCCTCAGCCTGTCTTTGTAGTGGAAGTGCTCCAGCCCCCCGATAATCTTTGTGGCTCTCCTCTGTGGGCCATCTCCAACAGCTATTTGACAGAATTGGAACAAATAACTTACCAGATTTTTCTTCCTCTTCGTTCAGCCTCCACAGACTCCCTCCAGACCTTATCCTGCTGTACCTGGTCCTGCTGCAGAGCTGCCTGCTCCTCTGTTCTGGACCTAGCAGCCAGATGTGCTCTTCCAAGCCGGATGCTGCCACGAGACAGAGGTGGAGCTGAGGCTGATTGCCCCAGAGCTGTGTTTGCTGGATGCCAAGAACCAGTCAAGGTGTTCCTGCCGAATCCAGTACCTTTTTCCAGCATGTCCATTTTGACACTCATAATAGATCTACTGAAACTTTAGGAAGGTTAAACCTGCTATTGTTTCTGCTTTCAGAGCTCCTCCTCTCCCAACATTTCTTTCAGCTGCAGATTTGGGCTGCTTTAAGAAAATGAGTGTGCACACCAGCACTGACAGGCAGTGCTCAGCGCTGTTTTGCTTCCATGTTATTTAATGATCATTTCCTACTGCTTCGTGTTGCACGAAGGCTGAACAAGTTTCTGTGGCAACAACAATTTTGTAAGAAACACTTGTTACATCAGCCTCCAGCTGTAAGCAGCAAGCACAGGAAGATGGTGTGTGCTGCTTGCAGCTGAGACCACCTTATGTTCAAAATCGGCGGAACAGCAAAGCCTGGTTTAATGCAAAGCATGCACTGGGACTGCTGCTGACTTTGTCAGGAGTTTTGTTGGAGCTGTGTGGCAGAAGCAAAACCTCCAGAAAGCTTCTGCTTTCCCTGATGTGTTTACTGTCTCCATTGGAAACCAGGCTGGCTTGTGAATATTCACCAGAAAGGGAGCAGAAACCCACTGCAGGCAGCTGCTGAGGCCTTGGACTCTGTTTGGGGCAGAGCTCTTTTGTTTGAAAGAAGATATTTCAATGCAACTGTGCTCTTAAAGCTCCTTATTTTCAGATTAAAAAATTGCATCCAAGGATCATAAGAAGTCCTTTTAAAGTACTCAGAGATTTCTCCAGAAGGTATTAAGCAACTATGGGAAGTACTTTTTAATTAACTTTCAGGAACTATTAGCATAAAATAGTTAAATAAAAGTGGGAATTTTCTAAGCAGTGTTCGAAGTATCAGTTTGTCAGCCTTACAGTCAGCCTGCTGCCGTTTGTGGTATTAAGTCACTTCCTCAAGTATTGGTGACTTGCAGGAAAATGAGGCATTTAAGGTATAAATTTCCTCTTCAATTCTCGACTGACTTGTTTCTAAGTCATGGGAAGCAGCTCCAGATGAATTCTAGCCTCGTGCTCCATCTTTCTAGTAAATGTTAATCTGTTTTTTTAGGGATTTAGTTTTCTTTTTTATTTTTCTTTTTTGGAAATGTGCTTACTTGGGGCTATTGGGAAATACACGCCGAATTTGGCAAAGAAGTAATATATTTTTAAATAGTTGTAACTGTGCAACAATCCAAACATTTCATGTAGACATTTTTGAGCAAAAGCTATTTCTGTATTTGGAAGAATTACCACGACTTCGAAAATTGCAATAACATAAATTAAGAAGAGTTTAAAAATCGATGTCAAAACAAAATGTTTGCTTTGGATTTGAATGAAATTTTAGTAGGCTTTTTGTCTGTGTTGTTGTCTTTTCTGAGAGAATTGAAGCCTAAATTTTTTCTGTCTCTTTCAGCCAAGAAGAACAAAAAATGTCACATATCCACACAGCCCTATAACTGAAGAAATGAGCTGTTTGCAGCCAGGTCTCATAGTTGACTCTGTTCCTCTTCTAGAATCCAAGATCCTCTCCTGGATTGTATGCAGATAGATAGTTGAAGAGTGGGGTTTTAGTGGCATCTAACTGCTGTGAAAGGAACATGGGGCATGCTTGGAAGACCCAATTAATTTATCAATGCATGTGGGAATTCAGCCTCTGATCAGGTCAGGGAAAGATCCTGATGGAAAGGCTATACCTGTGAATGGAATACTTTTTTTCATGAACGTTTACGAAGTTCTTCTGTTATTTTTATTGTAATCTTTCATAGAATCATAGAATCATTTGAGTTGGAAGGGACCCTTAAAGGCCATCCAGTCCAACTCCCCTGCAATGCACCAACACAGCCACAGCTCCATCGGGTGCTCAGAGCCTCATCTAGTCTGACCTTGGGTGTCTCCATGGACAGGGCATCCACCACTTCTCTAGGCAACCTGTGCCAGTGCCTCACCATCCTTTTCATAAATATATGTCTTCCCTATTTCCAGTCTAAATCTCCCCTCCTTTAGTTTGAGACCACTCTCCTTGTCCTGTCACAACAGACCCTGCTAAAGAGTCTGTCCCCTTCTATCTTATACCCCCTCCCCCCTCTCCCCCCTTCCAAGTCACTTTCTGCAAATTTCATATGAAAATAAGCTAAAAATGATTATCAGCTGAGTACATAGTTTCCAAATGACTTGTAACTGAATAAATTGCATGGGAACATTGCTGGGCAGTGCATAGAGTCTATTCTATTGAATGTTGTCTGCAAAGATGCAGGAGATGTAGCTGACTTGGTTTTGATGCAGTTGGAGAGCAGGAATGCCTTCCTGAAAGTGAGCTAGTAAGTTGAAGTCAGATATTTAGGTCCATGACTCTGCAACCTCAGAAAAGAAGGGAGTCTTTACCAGTTAGCATTTCTGCCATTACATGAATATAGTCTGTAAGTCTACATACAGTGGTTGGACATTTCATCCTGTGCCAGTTGTTCCTCTGGAAATTGCAGATGGGAGTGGGATAATGGCTGTTTAAATAAGTTTTGTGGTTGTTGTGACTTTTATATGAATTAAAAAAAAATAGCTGCTGTTCCCAAAACAGATGACTAAGAGCAAATACTTTTAAACTATCCCGTGTTCCCATAACTGCTCTCCACTAAGGGTGTGGTTGTGCACCATTAAAGCACATCAAGGTTAGTGTAAGGGTGACGTTTCTGGGGACTGCTCTAGATTCTTAAGTGGACAAGCCTGTAGCCCATTCAGGCCACTGGGTATACTACCAGCTCAATAGTTCTGCAGGTATTGAGCTGTTTCCCCTACTATTATCATCTGCTGGTTTAGCTTTTGCTTTGTTTTGTTTTTTCCCCTAACAACGTTGGGATTTTAAGAGTGGAAGAGTGGAACTCATTTGGGTTAACACAACAAATTCACTCCATCCTGCAGTAGATTAATGTTAATTGTGGCTTCATGTTGTATTTATCCATGAAAATTAATATAGCATCTTTATTTTCTCTGCTTGGGGACATAAGAATTGGGAATGTTGTTATGAGTGTCACTGTAGGAGATGATGCCTTTGCTTAAGGGTTAATTTTGGTATTAGTTTCTCTGATAAGCAGTGTCAGGGTCCATTGTGCAGAAGAAGAACATAACTGAGGTTCTTCCTTTGTTGCTACCAGACAAGTGATGCTGATACAGATTTGTCTGTGACAAATATGTGAGCTAGTTCTTTCCAAAAGGGAAAAAAATAGGTTTTTGTTTTTGTTTTTGTTTTTTTAATGGGAGAAGAAAGCTTCAGGTATTTAGATAAACTATTTGTATATGGCCACAAGAGGGTATTGCAGTATAAGTTATACAAGATTTGTCTGACTTTGCCACGCAGCACCTTATTTTTAAAACCTACATTTTTCACAGTTGAGCATTTAAATTAAGCAGTAAAGAAAATCCAATTATATATGCCAGTATTTGATTTCCTGACCCAAATGCAATTTCTGAGGTGGGTTTTGCAAAAAAAAGGTTTCGTTTTTATAGTGAAGCTGTGTCTCTAAATTTGAAGGACAGTGTTGCCAACTGCTCTCCATGTTTTGAATAGTTCAGGCCGTGTAAAAGAAGCTGGAAAGATTTCTAGATTTTCCTCTCCCTGAGTCTTACTGAATTTAAGAGAAATAACTTGGAATGCTTGCCTGTCTTTCAGCAAACTTGCCTGAAAGAGAAGAAATATCACAGCCATGTTGCATTATCTGTGAAGATTGGATCACGGTTTAATGGACAGCAAAGTGTTTTTCATTTAATACAGTTTGTGTTTGGTGGGAGCTATCTGCAGAATTCTAAGAAACATAAATGTAGAAGGAGAAGAACAGCATGAATGTCACATCTGAATAAGAGGCAGAAGCAAGCTCATCAGCTAGAGGAGAGTGCTTCACCATTTGCAAAGACTGAAAGACCGACACCTCACTGACGGGACGGAAACCCCCATGGCCATCTTTCTACATGGGCAGTGCTGCCAGCCTCTGAATAGTGCCATCTTCATTGTTGTCAGCAAATGAATCAAGATCACTGTAGTCAGATAAAACTGCCATGTGGAAATTGGGTGATGGTGAATTTGGCAGAGTAGGATGCTAGTTGTTCCGTGTCAGGATGCTGGGCACCTGGCCGAGAAGGAATGGGCATTAACCAGCAAGGGCTGTGGGAAGCCTGGAGGTGGGAGACCCTACCAGCCGTGTACAGCTTGGTCTCTCAACAACAAATGACAGCATTGCTCTGTGCAGACAAAATGAAAAGTCTTTCAGACAGCAGGCTTGGAGTAAAACCCTTTTTAAGTGAAGGCTACGTAGCCACTTGGTTAAAGGCCTCATTTGTTGTTAAATTTTACCATAGCTTTGATACGAAAGTATAAACTTCTTTCTTGTCTTAATGGGATTTCAGCTGAGCGAGCCTGGAAAGTTGAGTGTCTGTTTTGCTGCAGCTTACAAGTGCTGCAGAGGGAATGTCTGCTTCCAGTGACACAGAGTCTGACACTTCAAAATGAAATTGAAGCTGTAAGAAGTCTGTTGGGGACTTTTTTTTCTCTTGCTTTGAGTGTTACAAAATATGCTAGCTACTGATAGGCAGTTACTTGAAACAAAAGTTATCCATTTGAAAATATTGTTCAATTGAGAAAACACTCAACTGTGTCTATTCCATGCAATATGCACACATTTTCCTTTCAGTTTTAGTTACATCAAAAGCAAATTATAGTTAAAATTGCAACTGGAAGCAGTATAATTTGACAATATGGGCAATCCATATTTTGGTACATTCTCACCAGTACTCTGCAAAGTAGGCTGGTAGTCTTATAAAACTGGAAGGCACTGTTAGAGTGTTCTTCTTAAACCTGCCTCATGGGCACAGTAGTGGGATTTTGGGCAGGGATGCTGAATGGTTGTATGGGACTAGGAACATTTAGAAATATTGGTTTCAGGAGAAAGAAACAAAAAAGGAAGGAATGTTCTTCACTGGCAGAGTCTTACGGGTGTTCTCAGTTGGTATTTCACATGCTTGGATAGAGGCTAGATCTTGTGAAGAAATGCAAAATTGCCCAAACAGCCAAAATTATCTTTAGAATTCAATTAGAGATGTTCATGTCATGTCCTTGCCAGGGCAGGGAGCTCTTGTAATTGTGTTGCAGAGCTTGGCTTTATTCTGTTTATCCTCTCTTTTCTGGCACAGTTCACTAATAGTTCTAATATGTATGTAAATCAAATATACATACACTCATATATATATATACATATACATATATATACATAGTATATATGCTATATATAAAGTGGTTAAGAAAAAACTGTTCTTCGTATTGCTTTAGTACCTAAGGCAGCAGTCTTGACCTCAGAAATCTCACATAGCCTTACTCTTTTCTGATTCTGTGTTCTGAATATTAACTGTTCTGCTTCTATGAACAGTTAACACTGGCTGCAGGTCAGCTTATAACAATGCTGCTTCACATATACTATAGAGACTGAATGTTCTCTGTTGCCTGGCACACTGTTGTTCTCACACAGATATTTTATTGTGAGCTGCAGTATTTCTGATGTGTATCACATTATTTTAGTGTTCAAGATGCTTTTCAGATCTTTTTTTTTGGATTGTTCTCTGGTCCTTATCTATATCCTTCAGTAGCTAAGGGTGTATTTACTGGTCTGTACTTTAAGACACTACATAATTCATTTATACCTGCTCACCATATTAGGGTACATTAAGGTACATTAACTTTCTGTTTTGATGTGACATACCAAAATTTCTCTACAAAATACACAAATTCTCTTCAAGTTAGATGGGTTTTGAATCTGGTGCCTAAAACTTGTTCAGTTTTTTTCTCTAGATATTAAATGAAGGGGTAATGTTCTTAACATTTGCAAGTTTAAATGTGGAGGTTGGTGGCCCTGCCTGTGGCAGGGGGTTGGAGATTTATGACCCTTGAGGTCCCTTCCAACCCGGGCCATTCTGTGATTCTGTGAAGTTCTGCTGACTGCCAAATGAGCCCCTTCCCTTTAGTATTTTAAAGGTAAGTGTGAAAGTCTAAAATTGGGAAGCCTTGTCTGAACACATCAATCATACTCTTTATCTGTTTTTTGATAAAGCTTTCACCATCTTCTTTGCTGGTCTCTATTAATGTAGGTTTCCTTTGTACAAGTAGGAGCTAGTGTTAAACCACACTTCAGGCTTATGTTTGGCCAACACTGCCTGTTAGGCTTTAGAAGGAGGTTCTTCCTAGAGGCAGGATATTCTCATAACTGGGTGTAGGTTTTTCTGTCTATAGCTTTTTCTTCGATTCCCCAGGACCCGGTGGTGCATTCCCTGAGATCACAGGAGGATTCAGGTGACCTAGGGATGTGTTTAGCCCAGCGTACTGCTCAGAACAGAGTCAGCTATGAGATGAAACCAGTCCAGGGCTTTTTGCAGTTGGTCTTGAAAACATCCAAGGATGGAGACTGCACAGCCACACTGGGTAACGTGCTTCACTGCTTAACTGTTCTCATGAAGATGAAATTTTGCCTTATACGTAGTCAGAAACATTTTGTTTTCATCTTGTGCCTGTTGTCTGTCATCCTCCCACTGTGCACTGCAGTAAGCAGCCTGGCTCTGTCCTTTCAGTAATCTACTTGCAGGTACTGGAAGACTGCTCTTGGGTCTCCCTGGAGCATTCTCTGCACCAGACTGAACAAGATCTGATGACCGGTTTCATTGCCTATGTTGCATGGGTCTGTCTGAGCTTTACCTACCTAACTCATGCAGTTTTCTGTCCCTGTCCATGTGATCTGACCCCATCTCGTTGCTCAATCACAGTGAGATAGAAGGTTCAGAAGACCTGGGATGACAAGTAGCAGAGCAAATGGGCAAAGTGTAGTCAACTGAACCGTGTTTGTCTTGGATCACCTGTGCTGTTTTGTTGTTTTGTTCTTCAGTTCAAACTCACTCCTTCTAGGGTTTCAGTGAGTTGTTTTTTTTTCCTTTCCTATGGAGCTGGAAACTTTTGTTCCCTAAAGAAATGGACAGCCAAAACAATGTGAAATCTTCCTGGATGTTTGAAGCTTTGTATTTTTAGCTCAGTTGTGCAACAGTTCGTGTGCCAATACCCAAACAGTAAGGAAAAAAACAAAAGAACACAGCTGTGTTCTGCAGCCAGAGCAGCCAAACAGAAATGGAAAAGCTTTCAGATGGGACTTTTATTGCAACAGATGCTTCACGGAAGACCATCTTATGGTTTTATTGAAAAGAATGCAAGCCTGGCTGTAAATATGGTTTTCAAGACAGGTCTCTGTTTTTAGGAAACCTTATCCTTGTATTACTGAAATGGTACGAATGAACTGGTCTTTTGAACACTGAAAATTTGAATACTTCCAAAGCAGAAGCAGACAGCTAGGCAACTGAAAACGAAGTTGCAGAATTAGAATAAAATCCTCCTTTCTTAAATTGATTAGTTAATGGGAAAAGGACAAGGCCTTATCAGACTTTCTGTGTGATTTTTCAACGTAATCTACACGTGTGCAGTATGAGGATTATGTGCCTTTCTAAAAATCCAGCTTTGATCACAGCACTGACCTAAGTGCATCTCACAACCTTTTCCAAGCAGACATTCTAAGAAACTTTTCAGCAAAACAGCGATTTGTCAAAGACTGCTGACCTGCTCAACGGGAAATATTTCATCTGAGATATAATGAGATCAGTGAATCTTGGATAAATGAGAAGCAGGGTTTCCAAAATGCTTCTTGGATCTGGAGAGCTAAGACAGAGAGCAAAGTAAAACCAGCTCAAATTATATTGTACTGCATGTTTTTTTTCTGTCATTGATTTGTCTAGTAAGGAGGAAATTACTCACGAATAAAGGGAGTAACTGGATGGCACTTTGTAGAAGGAATAATTTAAACTTCCAGTCCTATGTTGGAGGAAATTGTGTCGGTTTTTTTTGTTTTTTTTTTTTCTCTCCTCTTTGTTATGGTTTACATTCCTGATCTCAGCCATTCTTCTTTCGTAAGAGTTTTGTTTATATTCTTGAATCTGTCAATTGGAGGATAGATGTTTTTGGGCTGCCTTCTTGTAAGTCTATTTATAAAAATATCTCTGCCATTAGCATCAAATGAGAAGCAGAAGTGTTTATTGCACTTGCAGCAGGAGAGCAGCTCATGTGAGCTGAGTTTTGCTAGTTAATGAGAATCAGTTCTAGAAATAATCTGCTCTAGCTCTGTGGTTAAAATGGCACCGTGCTCTTGCCAAAGGCCAATTCAGGGACATCACTGCAAGCATTTCTGCCAGTTGTTCAATTCTGGGGCCTTCCTGGGACCACTTGGGCTGTAGCTCTCCTGTGCTGTGATCGCACATTCAGGCTCAGGAGAGCTGAGCTGCTGATCATGAGCTCGGTGCAGCCATGCATCCTGATCCAGGTTATAGACTGGAGATGGTGCACGTTGCCAAAGCTGTGCTCTATCTCTTTGTCTTTTGCTCTTCACCAGTTGCTGTTCCTCCGGGGCCTCCTTAATGTGACAAAGTGTGGATGTTCACCTAGGCTGCATATCCTAACTTGCGCAGACTTAATTTTGCAAGAATACTAGAGAACAACAATCACATTTTCCAAAGTCTTTCTTCTTTCTAAAGCATTTCTTACAGAAGACATATTCAAATGCCATTTTATCTTAAAAAAATAAATAAGAGATCAACTCACTTTTCTACATACCTTTGTTTATGGTAAGTATTCATTTCCTTTGAATAAGGACTTCTCAATGCCATGGTGAGTAGCAGCAGCTTGGTTTTATACTTTATTTTATGGACTCTACTATTGGTATTGTTGTTAGCTCACAGAAGTAAACAGACTTTGAGCAAAAGATCACACCATGGCAACCCCCTCAGCTTCTGTTTACAATTCAAATAAATGTCTGTGCCATAGTAATGTATGTTCTGAGGAATTTTCTAAGTGGGTACAATAACTGGTTTAATAACAAAACGATTAATGCAGTAAATAGAAGACAAAGTTACCCTCAGTATTTAAATGGTGAAGCGTTTTATTTTTGAAAGCTGTCAGTAAATCACAGCCACTCACAGTAAGAAAAGGGTATTTTTTGACTTACTGATCACAGTAGATAGTGCATGACATTCTAAGGGAGATTCATGTAAGCACTCAGTAGAATATGAGTTCTTCATTAAAAATGATATAAAAACCCGTTTGCTTAATGCATGTGTGTTTTGAAAACTAGCTTGTCAGTTCATAATATTTTTCTCATCTTTTGGTTGAAAAAATAACCCTTATCTAAGTTAAACTTCCATTGACAAATACTCGAGAAAAGCTGTTGGAATAAGTGATGCACTACTCTGAAAGTCCCATCTGCAGGGGATATCAGCCTTCAATGGGAATGGACATTTTTTCTGTTCTGCAACTGATACTAAGACACTGTTGCAAGCAGTGCTTTGTTTTTAATTTTTGATATGCAAATAGCCAGGCTTTATCATCCTAAATGTAATAATTCCTTACAGATTACACCCATGCACTTTGGTCTTTCAGCTCGTTTCTCATTGCACTTGGCCAATGAAGCGTGGTCAGGGTCAGTATGGGACAGAGTCATTGTTTTGGAAGATGCTTATATCTGGTGAGGCCCTCACTGGTTTTGGCATGGAAAAGATGAACAGAAGGCAGGAGAATGTTAGGTGTGCGATGATGTCCCCATGATTTGGGTGTGTAGCAACATGGCATTACGTGGTTGGAATTTTAAAATATCATTGAAGTAGCAAATCTGACATCAATGATCCTGAAATGAATCAGATGAAATGTACCTTGTAGAACATTACTTGTGCAGATTTGCAGGTCGGTGATCACCCATGAACTCATTTTGGAGAGCATGTACAGCAGAGGTCCATGTCTGTAGTAATCAGGGGCCATCAGATACAGAATAATACTGCTCACTCTGATGAGCTCAGCAGTGGGGGATCACTCTTCAGGCAGTTTTGCTGGACATGATCCATTTCTCCACAGGCTGGGACTGTTTGATAACTGGTGCTGGGGAGATGGGAAGCCAGTGAGGCAGAATATGTGGCACTGGAAGAGGGCTACAGAGCCTATGGGAGCTGTGCAGTGTGGTGTAATGCAAGTAGAGGTGTTAGGGTAGCACTGCAGCTGTGGGCACTGTGGGCAGCGCTGATTAATGTGGGGGATATTGTTTGTGGCACCATGGGAAAGCTGTTCTTGTGGGTGTGAGCAACAGCAATGATCCCTATCAGCACAGGAAGCTGAGGAGCAAGGATGATTTGAATACAGAGCTGCTGGATATCTCTACCCAGCCTTCAAGGAGGAAATCCCTTGTGGCCAGGATGGCCTGAGGTGCATTAAAAAGAGTGTAATAAGCACATTGAGGGAGATGATTCTCCCCCTCTGCTCTGCTCTGGTGAGGCCAAATTTAGAATACTGTGTCCATGTCTGGGCTCCCCAGTGCAAAAAGGACAGGAATCTCCTAGAACGAGTCCAGCGGAGGACCACAGAGATGATGAAGGGCCTGGAGCATCTCCTGTATGAGGAAAGGCTGAGTAACCTGGGTCTGTTCAACCTGAGGAAAAGAAGACCAACAGGGGATCTGATCAGTTTTTATAAATACCTAAAGGGAAGTGGGAGTCAAATGAGTAGGGCCAGGCTCTTTTCAGTGGTGATCAAGGAGTAATGGCCTAAAACTAGTGCGTAAGAAGTTCCATAGAAACGTGCAGAAGAACTTTATGATAAAGGTGATGGAGCACTGGGGCAGGCTTGTGGAGCCTCCTTCTATGGAGATGTTTAAGACTGGTCTGGATGCCTACCTGTGTGATCTATTGTAGCACAGGAGGGGAGTTGTACTTAATCTCTTGAGGTCCCTTCCAACCCCTGTGATTCTGTGATTCTGTATTCCTTCCCTTATTAAAAATAAATAATAATAATAATAATATATATAAATTTAAAGAATTAGCTACAATCACTGGAAAATGAGTCTTGAAATCCAGGGATAGCAGATCCTCACAGATTCTTCAGTGCTATGCTTGCATAGTGAACATCTGCAAAATGCACAGATCCAAGTTTGTGCCTCTTCTCCCCCCTAACTTCCTTAGATCATGTAAATATTACCTGGATGACGAAAAAGTCAGGTTTTTAAATAGCACTTGCTGCTATAGAAACCACTGGCTGAGTGACAGTGTGCCCTGTGGTGGAGGCATTGCCAACAGCAGCTCCAGACTAGGAGCTACCATAACCATTGCTGTCGGTCTTCAGCATGTTAGATCACAAAAGATTCAGAAAACCTCAGGCTTAGTGAGGAGTTGTTTACAGTGAAAAGAAATCCATAGCTTAGTAGTATAAAAAATTATTTGCTGTTTTAAGCCTGTCACAACTTGCAGACCATGTTAAGCCTCTGCTAGTTTGAATTATGGCTGTAACTTTCCCCAGAAGGTCACTCTCAGCTTCTCCGTTTCTCTTCAACTGGAAACAAAAGCCAGCATTAGAGGAGATATATGAAAAGTATTATGTTTACTAAGCCAATCATGATAATGTTAGAATAAGAAGCTATAAAATGACTGTAACTCTGATTAATATTTCTGAAGTCATAGGAGAATTGAGCTGTCTGCTATGAGTAGAGAAAAGCAATCTAGTATTGATCCTAAGAATCAATGGAGCAATCCTGTTAATGCTCGTAATTCCAATTTGTGTCACAAGAAAACAAACAGAACAAGAGAGAAGAAACAAATGTAGAACATCCCAAAGACATCAGAAGTGCTCTCTGATTAAAGTAAAAAGGAGATCGGATACATGGTATGGATTAAACCAATAAATGTGATTGCTTTTTTGGAGGCTACACAATCTCTAGATGAAGAAAAAAGCTGCTTTATTAAATTCCAAGTTCTGGACATTGCACTTGAGACAATTATCTCATAAAGATTTATCTGAGGAACTGGTTTGTAAATAAGTATTCTGATGAGATCAGAAAATGGTGTGAAAGAGTAAGTGCAAAATAAAGCACTCTTGTCAGTGGCTTGGGTCAATGAACACAAACATGAAGTGTGCATCAAGTGTTCCCTTACTGACAGCAGATGCCCAGGAAATTTGGACAGGACCTTTGAAAAGGAGGAGATGAGACTGGGCACCAAGGACAGGAAATAAAAACAGCTGTTCCATCACTAACACTGCCTCCAATCCTGCAGAGCATGTAAGGCAAGGTGGAGGCCAACTATTTTTTTTTCTTTAGGTAATTTTTCCTTGGACTGCCATGTATTTAACTCATGCAAGACATCATCTCAGGAATGGGCAGACACATCATAAGCATGCAGAACCAGCTAGACATTTTACAGACTAGCAGAGCAGGTCCCATCTTAGCAAAGCCCCTCCTGTGCTTTAGCCAATGCACTAACCCAACCATGTCCCATCTCTGCTGGCCTGGAGATGTCTTGCAGAGACAGCCCTGTGCTCACCTCACACCAGGACCCTACACAGAAACACACACGGATGCTTGTTGCAGTTTTAGGCTCTCAGTGTTAAGTAATTAACTGACCACCCTTTGGCACTGAGAGAAAAATATCCTTGTCCCTACAAGAATTTTGTGGTAACCAAAGCTGTTAATTGCCCTTCCTCTCAATGTTCCCCATTCCACAGAGGCATGCACACTTCTAGAGTGCCCTTATTTTATTTTCAACACTATTCCACTTAGGATGAGTTTATCTTTATTTTACTGTTACTTACCCTTTGCTTCAACAGATATCCTAAACACAGAGCTACATACCTGGAGTTCAGCTCTTGAGGCCGTGCCATAAGAAATGAGGGTTTGCAGTTGACTTCTGTAGCGTCAAATTTTCGTCAGTTTGACTTGTTTGATGTGTGATGTGTAAAAAGTTGACAAAATTTGGCTACTGAGTTAGACAGTGACTTATTTGTAGGTTTAGGAGCCAGGATGATTTTGGGTTCCAAATCTGATGTCCTCAAGGAACCCCTTATCCCATGGCCAGATCCTGCATGAGGCTGAAGTGAAGCAGGGCTGTGGTGGGCAACAGCCACGGGAGAGCAGGCGGAGCCCAGGACCTCCACCTCCCCTTTGGCAGCTATGAAGCTACTTCTGCCCATTTTCCATTCCTTTCTTCCAGAATACCAAGGGGTGACAGCATTACATATGAAAGTCACCTTTGGGGTGGGAACAGAGTGTTTATTTTGTCCTTTCTGAGCTGGGTCACCAGATGCTTTCTGAGGCGAGTACTTGTGGCCCAGACCTGGTGCCACCCAGTGGGAAGTGCAGAAGCACTGCATCCTGGTGGGATTTGGGTTCTGGCAAACCATGAGATGAAATCTCTCATATTTCTCGCACTCCAGAAAGTCAACATGGTGCACACACCCACTTTTGCTTAGTTTTAAATAATCTAGGATTGTTGCTGCCAGACAAGCTAAATTAGTCTTCTCATGTACTCACAAAGCCAGGCAGTAGCAAAGCCAATTCAAGGGGGTTTGTTTTCTTCAAATTTTTAGGGCTTTGCAAGCTGCAGAACTGATAGAACACCTGAAACAGTGTGAGAGAAAGGATTGTATAGGATTATACTAAGTAAGCTTTCGGGTGGGAAGCCTGCAATTATATATTATGTACTGTCAGCACATGGAGCATGATGGGACTATAATTTTACCTATGTTATTTGTTCTTGTTGCCAGAGAAACCATACAAAAAAAGTCAAAGTGCTTCTGCCCTTGTCGATCTCCTTAACCAACTCTTGCAAACAGCATCAGATGTTGCAGTTATTTTCTCACTGAATTGATGTCTCATGTCACATATGCTCTGTCGGAATCAACCTGCTTACCAGTGCAAAAATCTTGGTGTAATATATATATAAAAAAAAAGGTTTATAATAAATCTATTAAACCTTACTTACACAGATAGAAATAGAAAAGTGGGTTGCAAAGTTCAGAAAATTATCAAAGTTAAGGTGAATGAGATGGTGATAATGGTCTTATTGGTGGCCAGCAGTGTGTGCACTTCGGGGAGCTGTGTGCAGGGAAAAACAGCTGCTCTTTGGAGACCTTTATCTCCAACCATGAGCCAGAGTGGGTTTGCTGGCAGCCTTTGGAAATAACTTATTTGAGTCCTCCTTCTCCTCCTCTTCCTCTTCTTCCATCTCCTTCTCTCATCCCTCTCACAGTCCCACATGGCTCTGCAGAGGAACAGGGAAATGAGACCACACCAGGGGAATGGGTGAGTATTGCCCACCTGGCAGAGCCTGGAGTTAACATCTTGATGTGACTTCTTTTTTTTCTTTTTTCTGTGCTTTGAGAAAGGGTGCTCAGACTGAGGCATCCATGTCTTCATGATCAAAGCAATTGTTCTTCTCATCCAGAAAATTAAGGGTTGGCATGAACAAGAAGTGATGACTAAAATGAGCCTAAGCTGCTATAGCTGCAATATGTCCCATGCAATCTCTGCTGTCTCTTGTGCCAGTGACCTGAGCCCTGCACCTGAGAACCTCTGCAGAGCTGTAGATCTGGAGAAGAAAAAGCTTTATGGGTCATATGATGAGTGTATGAATAAATGCACTGGAAGGCCAGAGAAAAAGCAGTTATTTTGCAGGTGAAACAGAGCAAAAAAAACCCAACCCTTTCTTAACTCTAGTGAAAAAATCATGCTTTTTTTAATCAGTTTTGGAAGAATTTCCTCAGGTGGATTTAGTAGGATGTGAAGAAGAAAGGATAACACCTCTATGCCTGATTGGCAGCCCATAGCTAAATTGTAATGAGTTTTTCCTAATAACATTTAAATTATTCTTCTTCCTACCAAGGATGTGTGCAAGATATAGCTTCAGTAAAACTATTCCAGCTCTATTTTAAAATGTCCCTGTGCAGATCAACAGCTGGATGTCGAGTGATTTGGGTGCTGGCAAATTCAGGCTGGTGGCCTCTGGCAAGCACGGAGAGATGTCATCTCATAGCCATGTGAATTTTTGGATTTTTTGGATTTCAAGTTATTTCAGCATCTCCCTTCCCCATGTTGTTTTAGGTGTCTTCTTAAGGCAGCCCTGTTTGGAGAGCTGGTGTGGGGAGAAGCATGACCTGCTTATTGCAAATGGGCTTTAGCATAATGTAACACATTAAGTAAATCACCAGCCCTGAGACTGCAGTCACTGCTGGTGAAATTGGATCCTAAATTATTGCGAGACCTGTCGTTACAAGAAGCCATTAAGGGACATACAATATTCTCTGTGTATACCATTTTTCCATTTTCTGTTTGGTATGCAAAGTGTCTCAGTGTCAAAACATAACATATGATTGACCAACAGAGCTGTTTGCTATGGCTGTGCATTTTGCCTGTAATTGGTAACAGTATTGTAATTCTGTGAGTGACATGGAGAGCAAAATGGCTGGCTTCTTATCATCGCATTTGTGTCAGTGCTTGGTTTCTAGCTTAGTTATGCATTCATATAAACATGATCATTTCAATGAAAATTTTATTCAAACAACCTCACAGTGTTTTGTATTGCTTTTATTTCCTTTCATTTTTTCCTTGTATATTACAATAGTCTAATTTTGTGTGAGAACAAAATTAAGGCTCTTTCCAATTCTGACATATTAAATCCCCTTGGCTTTTCAGAACCTTAAGGTTTTTTTCAATATCGTGTTTACCCAGTATGTGTTATTGAACATACACATGTTCTGGACACCTCTGGGCACAGGCATTATTCACAAATACTCCCAAACTGCACAAAAAATGTTGAAACCACCCAAATCTAAGGAGACTTCAGCATCATTTTTGAGACCCCACTAAGTAATGTAGAAAATAAGTGAGATGTAAAAACAAAACAGCTAAAGATCAAATAGTCTTACAGTGAGGAAAAGCGTTTGTAAAAAATGTGATCACTTTGCTCCAGTGAAGGCCAGTGATGAGCAATGATGCGCATGGAAGTTCAGGGAACACAGGGATGTGGTAGCACCTCTTCTAGTCAGGGGCACACAATGCCCCAGGCCTATGATGGGCTTTGCAGATTCTGCCCAAAGTCCTTGGGGAGAGTGGGTGCATGTGCCCAGATCTGCCATGGGAACCAGAAGGGATGTAGGGCTTTCTGCTTCCATCCAGCCATTGAGGAAGGGGCACCTCTCATGGAAAGGGACTGACACTGTCATAGAGTGGCTTGGGTTGGAAGGGACCTTAAAGATCACCTAATTTCAACCCCCTGCTGTGGGTGGGGTCATCTGTAGGCTGTGCACAAAGAAATGGTAGAAGAACAACGAGGGAGGACGCTTTGAAGGAAGGCTGTACGCTTTCCTGTGAATACAAGAAGCTCAGGACCAGCTGAAAAGCATTTCAGTTGAAATGTCAAATTGATGTATGCAGGAAAGCTTAGGACCAGATGCAGTGTCATTATGTGTGAGTTAACAAGAGATCTGTCTCAAAGCCCATACATGAGTATTCAGTTCATGTAGAAGAGCAGGTTAATGAACCAACACTGCAGACAAGATTTTGAGAGACCATGTCTGATAATCACATCCCAGCTGATTTTATTTTTCTGGAATATTCCAGGCTTCTCTTTCTGTTGTCAGCCCCAAGTGACTTGGTGTAAATGGAATGGAAAACATTGTTTAGTGGGCTGTTTCTGTCCCTTGCTTTCGTGATGGCTTTTGCTGTTTCTTCTGCTGGATGTCAGAGTTTCTAGATTGTGTCAGCAGAAGATTTAGCTGGCATGGAGACTGAAATCACCTGCTAGGTTTGAGGACAGCAGAACATCCCTGCTCCGCTCACAAACTCCTTTTTCCAGCTTGAGTGGAGGACAACAGAAGGAAAATCTCCATCATTATGGGTAGGATTGGTGGAGAGGTGGAAGGAGTCAGTCAGCTACATTACAAATAATGATGATGAAAATGTTATCCAGAGGCCTTAGGTAGATACAGAAGGTCTTAGCACATTTGCAAGGCAAAACGAAAAACAAAAACAAAGAGGAAGTGCAACATTTCTTCTAACAGTAATGTATTCACATTCGTATTTGTTTTGCCTAAATTCCTGCTGCACCAGCAAACTTGTGTTGCCTACTTAAAGTGACTTGTTTGTTATTCTGTACAAGCTTCATCACAGGTGTGATGGAAATGAGAGGTTAAGCGCTATGCATAAATCTTGTGGCATGTAAGAGCTTTGCATGCAGAGCCTCCAATCAGACCCAGGTAAATGCAATTCCAGGATCCTAACACTTGCTTTATGAGACCAACTTCATTGAATTACCCATTAGCATCAGGAAGGCTGCGTTCCTTTTGTAATATTATTCTCACTATTATCATTATCATGATGATTTTCAGACTAGCGTTTGCTGGGAGTTGATAGAATGTGCCTACTAAGCACCACAATTGTTGCTTTGAAAATGTATTGTCCCACTGTATTCAGCAGGACAGATGGGCTTTGAAAGCAAACAAATGTGTCTAGAAGGCATAGGGTTGTTCTTAAAACATCAGTGCCATCAATGTGAAAGAAAGACCTGGCCGAGGAGCAGGGTGACCACCACCATCCCCACTGAAGCTTCCTCTTGCTCCTCCTGCAGGGCCAGGTGTAAGAAAGGAGGCTCAAGATGGCCCGGGTTGGGCTGCTCAAGAGTGCTTTGCTGTCACATGTGACCAGATGAATGCTGAATTTCAGCTGCCAAATATTAGCTGTTGGTACCCACACTTTCAGTTTTTTATCCAGGATCTGCACCATGAGAGCAAGAAGTGTGTGAAGAGCCCACAGCCCATGGCACAGTCATGCATGCATACAGATATAGCAATATTGCCTGTGCTCATAACTGTAATTCTTCTGGGAAGGGGTTTGAACTCCTTTCTCCTTCTACTGTAGATGATTTTTGAAGGACAATGTCCTTGGCTTAAGGCAGGTTAAAAAGCTTTTGTCCGAGGGTTGATTAAGCCTTTCAGTTGCCTTTGGTGGGCCACAATTAAATTAAGGCACAGGAGCATAATCATCTGGCTGTGTAGAGAGCATGAAATTATAGGCTGTTAGGAGCCATTGGTTTTGCCAATGCCTTCCTGTATTTGATTCAAAAACCTTAGTGGAATAGAAACATTGCACTTGAAGGCTTTGCTGCTGTAAGTGGTGAAAACTAGATGCAATAAGCATCCCATTTTTCACAGCAGAAATATACTTTCCATTCTATCTACTTTTCCTGTGTTTTTGCTAAGTGACACAAAGTCAGCATCAATTCGAACGTGAACTTCTGAGCCCTTGTCTCTGAGGATTACTGAAATTTGGCAGGAGGTTCATTTACCCTGAGCTTTTTTGTTTGTTTGTTTGTTTGTTTTGGGGGGAGAAGGGTCAAATAAACTGGGAAACACTTAGAATTAAGGAAAGAAAAGGCTTTATGCCTGATTTTACAGACCTGAATGGCTGGGAGCCTCTGGACACACTTCTAAGTCTTCTTTGGGCTGTGCTTCACTGCTCAGAGATATTTCTGTGAGATGTTTTGTTACTTGCAGGGCAGGTGGGAGGCTGAGAAAGGGCCGAGAGCCGTGCCATTCTGACACATGGAAGGACAGCAAACTGGGTTTTCTGTAAAGCAAAATCCTCTCAACAGTAGAAGGAGACCATTCTCATGAGCACTACCTGACAAGCTTGAGCACCTACAGACCTCGTGTGAGGGCTGGGTTCAGTTGGATGCAGTGTGCCACTGCAAAGCTGTAACATCACTCATATTGCAGAATCCAGGTCAAAATCAAGCAAGTGAATGGGGATTTTTTGTTCTGCCAGATGCATAGCCACACAAACATTCCCCAGTATTCCATCTCCACCCTTCAAATTTCAAGACATATTTAGCACAGGCAGCAAGATAGAGCCTGCCTTTGCTGAGTAGGAATACTGCTCTTCCACCTCTTAGTGGAATAGAAACATTGCACTTGAAAGCTTTGCTGTTGTACCTTCTGTCTTGACCTTGAATCTGTGCAATAAACCCGCTGATCCGCAAAGGTGTTCTGAGATTTCTCTCAGATTCTCCTTCCCAGTTAATCTGGTTCTGCTCTGATAGCTCTACAAAACTGCATCTCTGGAGCTAAGACTTTTATGATCCAAGCTTATTTCTCAATGCTGTGCACGTCTTCACATGTGGCTTTTTTGCATTGTAGTTGTAGGAAACTCTCCCAGGAATATTTGGCCACATCTCTGCTGCTGGGCTTCCAGCACCAATCTGGGATTTTATTCTAGCATCTGGGCTACCTCATTAGAGCAGGAATATTTGAAATTCTTCCAATTCCATCACTCTGGAACAGCTATATGAGAAAGTTTCCTCCCCCAGAATACAAATATCAGGTTTAAAGACAGCTTTTTATTAATTCAATGGCTTGATGTGATGCTCAGAGTTCAAATATTTACAGACTTCTACATTGTAAGACTCTTTTCATTATGGAAAGTAAGTCATGCAATTTAAAGTAAGTGCAAATTAATGAGATGAAGAGCTCAGAGTATTTCTCCAAATTAAAGAAGCACTAAAATTTTATTAGGCATGTAGATGCAGTTAAAGTTAACAAACCAACTCAATTTGGATTCAGCTTGGTGCATTCTTATGCAGCCTCAGAGTGCTGTGCACGCCATCCTGCAGTGGGTTCCAGTTTATGTGAGTCACATTTTCTCTTGCTTATATTTTGGGAGTCATTTCTCCAAAAGTTGCTGAGGATTACACAGATTTAATTTTGCTTGATTGAAAACCCAAAGGTCTCAGCATACACTTCTGTTTTGTAGCTAAGACATGAACCAGAGATAAAATTAATGTGAATTCTTCAGGTGATTGTTGATTTGGTTAGCTATACCACATCATATCCAGGTGTACAACTAGACCACACTACTTGGGTGTGCTCCACCTGCTTGGTCCCAGAGAGCAGCAGTCTGGCTCTCACCAGCACATAGATGAACCCCTCTGCTTATACATCTACTTATGGATGAGATGCCTGTGCCCAGTCTGGGCTTATGGAGAGCAGCCTGTGCCCCCACGTGAGCACAGCATTTCTGGGCAGTGCTGGACCTGACACATGAATGTCCTTCCAGCTCCACCTCCGGCCTTTGTCTTCTCTCTGATCTTGCCCTGAGTCACTAACGAGACCTTTAATATCTCCAACTTTTTGCTCATGGAAGCCCCTAACTGCTACTATCAATCTAATAGAATGAGTGAAGGATGGGGCTGAGTATAAATGTTTCTTCCATTGTTTTTGCAATTCCTCCTTCATTACATTGCCCAGAAAAGGGAACTGAGAGATAGACAGTACACAGCTGGCCAGGAATACCACAAAACAGTTATTGGCCACTCAGGGAAACTTCCAGGCAAGCTTCCATTTTCTGTTTTGTGACCCACAGAAGAACAAGATTAAAAGTGAAATATTAAAATATGGTAGAAATCTTTTAAAAAGTTTCTCTGTATCCTGAACTAGGAAAAAAAAACAAGAATGAATGATTCTGTAAAGCATTTCAGTATGGTTCCTAACACATCTCCTTAGTGCTACTGTGACTCATATTAATATCAAAGTCCTCAGCATCAGACCAATCTCATCTCACAAACAATCTAATCTTTCTTTTCCTAAATATCAAAACACCTCTCTGACCTTCCAGATACATTTCAACGTGGCAAATTAACATCTCTCAGTACGTTTCCTTTTGCTGAGTTAACAAGCACAGAGGTTTGTTTTTGTGGCAAAGGCAAATCGTTCCTCTTTCCACTGTGATAATTAGTGGAGTCCTCCACCAGTACAGGCTCACAGGAATCCTGTCACTTGTACAGCTTGTGCAATTGTGAGCAACATTGTAGAATACACTCATGTCTAATTTTCTTAATAATGAGCACCAGTTCTTCTACTGAGGCTTCTGAGGCTGAATGGCTGTTTTTTAAAGCAGAATTCATGTATACTGTGTTATTCATCAGCATCTTTTAAAAGCTTATGCTTGAGCATCAGGCAGCTGGTAATATTTAAATTCCTCCTTGGGCTCTTAAAGCAAATGATACTGTCTTTGTGACAGCCTGAAAAGGCAAATTATACACAGGCTGCAGAGAGTCAATCTGTGGGTGGACTAGTTAACTCGTGAGTTGGGGCTTTGCTGGTGTATCTCATTGCAGCCCTGTGGAAATGGGCTTGCTTTGCAATGTCCATTGTAATTTAGTGAACAGTCATAGCACTTGAAATATGATTTTGTGTTTCAAACAATTTATAAAAACCTGAAGCTATTGCTTTAAATCTGCCATATATATTCTGGAAGACCTCAAAACCTGGAGACCTTCAGCTCCAGTGGCTGTTTCCTGCTCTAGCAGCTTTTTCTGAGGTTCTATGCCTCCCTTCAGAAGGTCTCAGAGAACTTCCCATTATTACTGGATGCAGTTAACAGCCATGGCAGAACAGGACATCTGGGTCTCTGGATGACAGTGCAGTGAGAAATGTGGAGTGGGAATCAAGGTCTTCTCCAAATGCAGTCATTGCCGGGAGGCAGAGGCACACCTGTGGTGATAGCAATTGGAGAAGGAAAAGGCTCAGGAGAGAGTGTGGGGAAAAATAGCACAGGCATTGCAGGTCGGTTTGTAAATCTGGCAGAGCATTTACCAGGGCTTATCATTTCTGTACAGGATAGCATTAGAAAAGGCTTATTTTCTGAAGCTGTGATTAGAGGGAGAACCCTCAGTATCATGTATATTGTCTCTGGGGTCTGGCATGGTTGCTAGGCTTTGAAGAAGCTCAAGGGAGATTACTAAGAGAGGAAAATGCAAAGTGACAAATGACCAGCATATGGTTCCTGCCCCCTGAAAAGAGTGAGGACACACAAAAAAAGGACTGGCTGAGAAAAAGGGTGCAAGAGGAAAACAGAAGGAGAAGCCTCCACAGTTTGCTGCAGTCAAGATGTTGAATAAGTGGACATCTGAACAGATGACATGCTACAACGTCAAATCAGTACTGAACTAGAGGTAGGGAAGCAGCATTTGAAACCCAGACCTCTTCTATTTTTGTTGGAGGAAATGGAAATGCTTCCACAGGAGAATGATCTAAGGTGTAATTTAACATCAAGATGAATCGAAACAAGTGACCAAGTAGAGGGTCTGATAAAATATGTCTGAAAACGTGTACAGAAATTGTGTGGAGGTGCCAATCCTGAGAAGACCTCTTGAGATGTTGGCATTTCTATGGTATTTCTAGGTTGTGGTACGTTACCCATCTGTCTATGGAATTAATTCCAAATGACTTCTTTTCTGCCTTCATATCTGAAAAAATAACTTGATGTGCCCCAACCAACTGCTGTCAGTTCCCAAATGGCAACGCTGCATGGTCTGTGAGTGTAGCACATGCGAGACCTGGCCTCTCTACATCTGTGGCCAACTAACCACATTTCTGTGGGTGAATCTCTTCATCCTGCTGTGCCTCTGACTCTCATCCTGTATTTTGAAACTTATTTTCATTTAGCCGTAGGCTCTTTATGGATTGCAGCTCTGGGCTTGCAAGGTTTGAGTCCATGCAGCTCAAGAACTTTTGCAAGTTGGATTGCCAAGTCCAGGAGCAGAACCAATACTGAATGACCTAGGTGCCTGCTCACTGAATTTGCAATACAGTGTTTACTGTGAGCAGCTGCTTATTCATCCACACAGTGAAATATAATAAGTTAAAATTGCTAAAACAACTGCTGAGTGCAAACAGCAAAAAATATAGCTAGGTGGTTCACAGACGGAAATAAATAAATATGCAATATAAATTAGGCCTTGCAGACATTTGTTTCAGCTACAGTAATAACATTCATGTAGGCCGGGTTAGTTGATCTTATAGCCATTAAAAGAAAAAAAATGTATTCTATTCTAAGAAAAACAATTCCCAGGAAATTAATATTTATTCAGATCTATAGTATTACTAATCCTTTTATGTATCTTTGCAAAACTTTTGTTTTTCAGTGTATTCAGTAACGTTTCTATGGCTAACTAATGCAGTGGTTTTATTGCATGCAGAAAGTACATGGAATCTTTAAAAGCAACCCCATCGCTGCCCTCCTCCTGGCACAAAATGGGGTCTCTTTCCAAGGGGCAAAACACTGAAATGCTTCATTTCACTTGTAATTGTGACTAGCTCTAGGTCTCTGAGATGACCAGCAGCATTTCTTCATCTCAAACCCAGCTATCTCCTCAAATGCTGTGCTGGGAGGAGAGGATGACAACAGATGCAAAGCATCCATGCTGTCTCACTGAACCACGCTCCCTTGCTGTTGTAGCAGAAAGAACAGGTTTATTAACATTTCTGTTTCTCCCATTCAGGGAAAAAAAAAAAGGATAATAGTAAGATGTCAAAGAAAATACTTGTTGATAACAGGAAAATATTTACTTCTGCTTCCATTCTTTCTGTAGGCAAAACCCAGTAATTTTCCTTGTATGTTGTCCATACCATGCATTTTGAAAAAGAAAGAAAAAGGTAGAAAGAAGTCTCCTAGTGCTTAAAGCAGAGCTTTGGGGGTGGCTGTGGGCACTTCCATCAGCACAGCACAGCACAGTGTGGGACATGGAGTTGTGGGTTTGGGGTGCTTGTAGCACTTTTGAGCAGAAAGAAAGTTTGTTGATATTTCTGTGCATTGGGAGAGCAGTAGAAAGTAGAAAATTCTATTTGCAGAAGGGTTCTTTGCTGCCTGTGATGAGCTATGCTACAAAACACTGGTTGAACTGCCACATTAAAATGAGACGTTTCTTTTCAATCATTTCATATAGCTTTTACCCCAGCAAAAAGAGTCTCTAAAACAGCCTTTTTTTCCCCTTGCATTTCTTGTCATTAAAATAAAACCCCATATGAGATATCCATTATACGTTGGAGACGGCTTCCCTCAGAAACAAACAGACCAACCACATAGAAAAAAAATAGCCCACGATATCTTCATGCAAACTGTTTCATATACACAAATTATGTCCTACTTTGGACACGTCATTCCCCAAGGTTTATATGGTTTTCCTCATAAGCTCAACTTCTTAACAGAAATGAGAACTGCTCACCAGCCCTCCTAGAGACCTGGAAAGTATAATTAAGTATCTTTCATTTTTCCCAGCAGCTGGGAACTGTCACAGTTGTTCATGACACAGCTCATGGTACAGTTATGTTCCAAAAGGTTGCCTGATTTATTCTTTAATTAGAAAAGCTAAATCTTCGTTCATATGTTGCTGTGAAAGTAATGACTTCTGTTTATTTCCGTGGGAACTACAATCAATACAAAGAGCACAATAACACCTTTTGATAGAGCATATTTCAGATACAAAGCACTATTATTCAACACAGTTGCCACCATTAGCTGTGCTTTTTTGCCAGTGATGAACAAGAGCCTGCATGCTGCACTTGTAAAAGTTTGCACCAGTGGAGATGACCTGTTGTCACTGTTGTCATTCTTGACATTCTTCTACTAACTGCTCTGGAACATCTGGAGTCCACTGCATGCTCCCTCATCCAGCCTCCAATATTTCCTTTCTTTGACCTCAGTTGTGTTGTGGGGCAGGGAGAAGTTCTTCCTTTCTTTGTGTGCTCAGAGAGTCGGGTGGTTGCTTTTGTTCATAAACAGCAATTGCCTCAAGAGGAGTTGCATAAAGGAATATATGAGCTGAATAAGATTTTGGAGAATTGACCTCTTTATTTGATGCTTTGTACTAATGCATTTTCTGGTCTTGTGTTATTTATTTATTTATTTATTTATTTATTTTGCCATTTTGACTATTAATTTATCTAAATTTAAAATAAATTAAAGTATGTCAGGACTGCATTTTTTGTGATGAGAACATGTTAAATAATAAGCAGAGCAAGAAAATGGGAGAAATGATCAATACAGAGAGTTAGAATCAACTCTGCTTTTGAAAAATAGGTATTTAGAAATGAAATAAATGGGGATAAAAGAAAAACAGGTTATTTTTCTGTGTGTAGGTAATAACCCTGTATGAGTGTCTTGCTCCAGTGCTGTTTGCTAACTAATAAGGAGAATTTCAAAGATCTTGTAAGCACCCAGTGGTTTTTCATAGAAATGCCACAAAACCCATGAATAGTACTGTATTTTAAAAGATTTCTTAGATTGGTACATGAAAATTCTCAGTTGTTTGTGAAGAAACAATGAAAGATGTGGGAGGGTAAGGAGCCAACTGCTGAACTACCAATTCCACCCATTGAGGTGGATGAACCGTACTATCTTGAGGGAAACATAAAATATGGTTTATTGTCTCTGCTCTGATTTCTTTGCTTCTACCAAGTACTTTTTTTCCCAAATCTTAAATTTTATCATTGCATATAGGAAAATGGCTCTGCTTTTGGTCGTATGAATTACCAT
This sequence comes from Lagopus muta, assembly GCF_023343835.1. Lineage (NCBI taxonomy): Eukaryota > Metazoa > Chordata > Aves > Galliformes > Phasianidae > Lagopus > Lagopus muta. Next base: position 13,928,723 of record NC_064434.1, read on the forward strand.
GAATAGATCTCCATCGTGCTGAGGACCAAATCACTGCAGAGAACAGAAACAGAAACACAGCTACATGTAGCTGTTTAAATTTAAGCATCCTGTGTTTGGTATTTGGCTTTCATTTGACCAGAATTATTTTACAGGATGTGCTGTGTTTCTCTACTCAGGCTCATGCCAGCGTCCATTTTGCTTCCATTAATATATAACTCTTAATCAAAGTCAGCGTTCTGACTGCTCTGCACCCTATCTTGCCAGTCATTAAAGCTCTCAAAAGGACCATACTTTGCCCTCTTTGTATGTCAGATAATGTAGTCTGGGTCCTTTGAAACCCTAGTAGGACACATTTCTTTTTTCTATCTGCTTGCTTGTATCTCTGAGGACTGCAGTCCATCTGTGCAAACAAGCACCTGTGGGAATCGTATCTGTAAGAAAAAACACAGGCTTTTCATGGCATTCATAATCAGGCTGAGAAATTAAGCATCTATGTAGGAAAGGTCAAGCTTGACAATGCCCTTAAACCAATGGAAACTATTCCTAATATTTTGTTATTATTTTTGGCCAAAGTGATTAAACAGAGCTTGACATCTTGTGTTAGGACAAAAATAAACAAATAATGACAAAGTTGAAAGATCTTGGATTTACAATCAGTTAAGGCCCATAATCAATTAAGACCTGTAAACCCAATTATCTTTGGATCAGAATTCCCCATTTTCAAAAGACCTGTGTGGTTGTTTAAATTTGTTATCCCTTCATAGCAGTGAACGACATGAAGATTTTAATTAGAGCCAGAAGCTTATACAAGATGAGATTAAAATAGAGAAGAAAAAACTTAATATAATTTATCAGTTTGGGGATTATCTTACAGCATGATCCAATTAATTTTTTAGGGATACTGTTCTGAATTATATTTGTCAGTGCAGAAAGACACAGACCCATTGCTGACAACATTTTCCCAAGTTGAAAGTATATTTTAATAAGTGAACTCTGCTTACCCAATGGCAAGGAAGTTTGTGCAGCTATATGGAAATCACTTTAATGGACACAGATTTGCAGGTTTTAGACTGAAAACTAACCTGGAGGAAATCTTTGTGGTGTTCTGTGCTGATTAAAAATAAATAAAATATTGTGAAGCACTACAGCAGTTTGCACTTTCCCTTATGAGTAGCTCTTCAATTTTTTGAAATTTATTCCATGAGAGATGGTAGGATTAAGTCTTCTTAAATTATTGATTCAGCAAGGGGTTCCATTCGTTTTGCTGTCCCACACAGTTCTCTGTTCCTACTTTGCACAGCTAACCCATGCTAGAGGTATCACAGATAGGAAAGTGAATCGGTGCCTCTCCTTGGGCTAGCATTAAGCTGCTTTGAACTATCAGGACTTCAGTCCTGGACTTCATTCAGAGGGATGACCACATCCTAATGATCAGGTTCATTTTTCATGCCAATTAATGGACATTTGCATGGGCAATCTCTGTGGCAGAGATGTGAGATGAAGAAAAGAGTGTGGGCAAGAGGATGAAAGTAGAGTAAACAGCTTGGAAAAACTGCATGGAGTAAGACCAGGGAAGAAGATGGTGGGAAACAGGAGGGATCTTTGGTATGAACAGGAAGAAGCAGTGGGAAGAGCAGAAACTCCTGCAAATGCAGTTAGAAGTAGATGTGATTTCCTATTCATGAAGGGAAATGTGTACTCACTCAAGACAGATTTGCAGGTAAAAGTGACTCAGATCTGCAGTCAAGTGAGTTATTTTTCCCCAAGCTGAAGTTCTGCCAGCTGTGGCATCTAATCATCTCTGGCTGTGCCTGTAAAGTATTTAGAGGCAATTCTGATACCAGCTGCATCTGCCCATGGTGCCCAGCAACTTGCACTGCCTGAACTGTGATTTCTGCATGGGCCCAGCCTGCGCTTGCAAGAAAGTTGGGTGGATCAGGACCTTGGGTGCCCACAGCTTTGTGAGTACTTTGTTCTGCAGCAGGGACTAGAAAATGAGACAGGTGAGGAGTGACTGATGGACCTGGGGTTGTTTAGTTTGGAGGAAAGAAGACTGAGGGGAGACCTTGTTGCTATCTACAACTATATGAGTGGATGTTGTGATGAGGTCTTGTTTTTTCTCAGGTGACAAGTGATGGGACATGAAGTAACAGCATCAAATTGCACCATGAGGAGTTTAGATTGGATATTGGGAACAATTTCTTCAAGGAAAGGATGGTTAGGCTGGAATGGTCTACCTACTGAAGTGATGGAGACCCTTTCCTGGAAGGTATTTAAGAGATGTATGCACATGGCGCTTAGGGACATGATTACAATCGGACGGGATGACCTTAGTGGTCTTTTCCAACCATAGTGATTCTCTGATTTTATGATTTAGTGGTGGACTTGGTAGTGTTCTGTTGGCAGTTGGACTTAATGATCTTTTCTAACTTAAATGATTTTGTGGTTCCGTGATTCAATTTGATATCACTAGAACAGTGCCCCAAGGATGGACTTTGGGGATGATCAGCATCTGCTGAGATTATATAGAAAGAGGTGAGAAAGACAGACTTCAGAGTGCCTGCCTAAGTGCCTAACTGTATGGTTAAAATTTGATGAGATGAAGTTTGGTGTGTGATATGCCCATACACACACACACACACATACATATATTTAATGAATAAGAGTGTTTCCTTTTGTATGTGGTAGCAACCGTACTAGGAAAAAGTATAGTTTTGTTCCCTACTGTGGCATCATAAACAGGTAGTCTAATGGTTTAGTAAAAATTGGTATTGCATTCAAATTTGTGGAAGATTAGACTGGATCTGTTCTAGAAGTACAGTTGTTTTAAACCTGCTTAGTATTTCTGAGGTATCACTGCTGAAGAATGAACACACTTAACTTCCTCTGTCGCAGCTTTTTTTCTTCTTGAATATATAAGACATAATAGATTACAACATTTTGGGCAATGTGTTTGTATTACTCATATCAGATTATTTGTAAACGGGGAAATAATTTTTTCTACACAAAAAAGAAAGTAATTTTTCTACGCTTACAGATCAGACTTGCATATTATCTTTGATTTCTTTATTCTTATTAGGAGTTGTGTCAATATGAAATAATGCTTTGTACTATTCTCTGCTGTAACAAACGCAGGCCACTTCATCCAGCTAAGTATTCATTCAAGAGACATTCCTGTCTTCTGTTTTCTTCACCTTTTGTAAGATTTCATCAAGGAGATGAACTAGTTCCTCTAGGCTCGCTTAATGGTCAATGGAGAAAAATAAGTACTTGTATGATGCTATTCAGTTGCTCTGTTTTCGACATTTACTTGAGAATGAGATAAATCATGGCCAAAAAGTAACTGTTTCTCTCCAGGGTTTATATAGGGAGTATGTGCTACTGGATCATAGAGATTTGGTTATGAGTTCATCCTTGTATTATGCATATTTACATATATATGTACATATCTAATTGCTTATCATAATTTTTTGGTCATTCCCCAGACTTTTGCTCTCTTTCTTTGTGCAACTATATTGCTAGGCTGAAATTCATTCTTGTTTTGGTGAGTGAAAAGCAATTGGAAATATATGAATATATATTTGAGCTGATACGTTCCAGCAAGACCGCATGCCTTGAACTGAGCTTTGAAATCAATGAATGGTTTTATCTTCTATCCTCAGCTTCTTACGCAACCTTGCGATCTGGTGTAGCTTCTTCCGAATTGCTTTTGGATTTTGTTAGTACTACTGCATTTGGGATGTTAGCTATTTACAAGTCAACACTTATTTGGGCCATCTATTGTTCACGTCTTTCCTGGTATATGTGTTGTATGTGCAGGAAAAGTGCAGGTGCACAAGGACTCAGGCTAGTCTGATCAAGATGTATGTAGAAAGGAAGAAAGACTACTTAGTTATTTTCCCTACTGAGAGCTCTGTTACACAAGCAGTTAACTTAACTGTCCTGGCATGTTTTTGAGTCTTTTTTTCTCTCTCATTCTGTCTTTTTAAGATGTTCCCATTCTTCTTCGTTCTCAGATTTCCAAATGTGTGAACAATTAGTGTCCTCTGATGTTCGTTAAACATTGCTGGGCTGTAAATTGAGATTCAACATCACGTTTCCTGAAGTCAGAGCAGTCTGGGTCATTAAAAAAGACTGGGTACACAGTGTGGAGGGTTGTAACTTGCTGATCGTGTCACAGATAAAAGCTCCTTTCCAGTGTTCTTCTAATGACTCCTGCAGTGTCTTTGATATCTGGAGAGTTTGTGGCCATTTTCTTTAATGCCCTGAATATTATGAGTTGTAAGTGCTTAGTTTCTTCATGTTTATCATCTTGACTGAAATATCTTTTTTTCTAGAGAGGAGAAAACCTGGATGCCTGGAGTCTCAGTGATGCAGAAAATTTGGATGGAACCTCGCTGGAAGAGCATCCTGAAGTTATGAAAAAGCAAATCTAAACCTTTAAGAACATTTCTACAAATCAGGTTCTTCAGAAAAGAAATTGTTATTGCAGAAATTTTCATTGGCTTTTATAATTTTCATTTAGTATTAGCCACTATATTCTTTTTTTCTATTTTTCCTTACCATCTGAAGTGCCAAGTCCTATTTCACTTTCCCTTTGCCTATAAGCAAGCAGTTAATCAAAAAGAAGCACTAAAACCACAGAGAAATGGGAATAGTGTAGAAGAGAAAAAACTAGGCTTGCTAAGGGAGCTGAAGAGACGAGAGAAGAGGAAAATTGGAGACAATCTTCTGTATCCACCTACCACATCCTTCAGTGCTTATTCCATCATCTGTTCAGAGAAAGATATAAGGTAAGGAGTCTTCATCCAGTATGACCTCTGCTCCCAAGAGTTAACAGGGGTGAGCAGGCATCTCTCTGTGCCTCTGTAAACACTGAAGCTTGGGTGGAAATAAAAAAAAGCATACATTTCTAAAAAGGCCAATAACTATTGAGCCTCTCTGCTAAAAGACACAGAAGAGACCCACAAGTGGGTTGACTTGTATGTGGACTTGCATGTGGTTTCTACTATGTAAATGGAAATAACCAGTGATCACTCAGATGAAATTATTCCTTCTGACAGAACCATGGCCATCCCAGCTACAACCCTGTTAATGCTGAATATTTTCTGCCCTTCCCAGACCTCTTTTTCTTACGGTCTGTAGAGTAAAACCGTACAAAAGTCTGAAGGCAGAAAGCCTCCACATAGCAGCTTGAGGATCTTGATGTTTGAGCCAAGGAGCTGATGTTACATCTGAAGAAAAATTTGGAGGAGTAACAGCAAACAGACTTTGGGAAAATTTCTTTCTCCTAATCATAGAATGGCCTGGGTTGAAAAGGACCTCAAAGATCATTTTAATTTCAACCCCTTGCCATAGGCAGGGTCATCAAACACTAGACCAGGCTGCCCAGAGCCACATCCAGCCTGGCCTTGGGTGTCTTCTGCACTGGGGCACTCACAACCTCTCTGGGCAACCTATTCCAGTGAACAGGTTTCTCCTTGAAAGTATTTGGTGAGTTCTGGGATAAACGAGGGAACATCCACCAAACACACAGTACTCATGCCTTACCCATCCTCCTCTTGTCCACAGCTCTGCAAAGAGTGAGGGATGCAAGCTCAGGTTACCCCTGCACTCAGGCATCCTTTGAAGGAATGGGAGGGAAAAATCAGTCAGCCTGCCCTGCAGAACAAAATTCACAACAAAAGGATCTGTTTAAAACCGTTTTCTGATGTCACTCAATTCCTTTCATGAAATCATCATCATTGATGCCTGTTGCTATAACAACATGTTAATCTTTCTTCACTATTACTCATGCAACACAAATGCCTACAGACACGTTACGATTGTGAAGTACACCTGTAAAATGTTCATTTAAAAATCTCTTATGTGCAGTGTCTCAATGGGAAGAAGCACATTTATTTACAGAAACATCATTTCTTGAAGAAAAGCCAGCTCCAATTCATCCTAAGCAGCCTGAGTGGAAAAAAAATAAGGAGAAAAGAGCATTCTTTGAGTGAATCAGCATTTTCAGTGAACACTTTTCTCTTTGTTTTTTTTTTTTTTTTTTTTTTTTTTCTTCAGTATTTCCAAAATTCTTTTCAAGAGCTCACAGTAACCAGCTGTTTTCTGCCTTTTGAGTTTCATTCTGTATAAGGGGTTGCAAACTGAAGCTGAAGCAGCTTCAGCTATTGTGGTCAGTTCTGTGGCTTTCTGTGTTTGTACGTATTTAGGAATGCTGATTAAAAAGAGCAAGTGCCTTAAAGATCAGAGTTTATCTTTTTTTTTTTTTTTTTCTGGACATTATTAAGTTCATGTCGAACATCTGCCTCTTTGGTAACATCAAAGGCAGAGAGACGTCAATACAACAGGCCGTGTCATCGATGGGAAATCTGCTTCAGCAGTGCTTAATATGCCATTAATGAGGACCACAAGGCTCTGGTTTGGGGGCCAGAACAAGGGGGGTTGTGCTGGACTTGGTAGCTTTTAGATATAGTGCAGAAGGAGGTATAGCTGTGCCACCAGTTGAGGTACACCTTTAGTTAATTCAGTAAATATTGTCTGAGTGTCAGAAGGATATACACTACATTCATGAAACAGGCACAAGCTTTCAGATAGCTCATTTAATTTCTCTTTTCTGTAAAGAAAAGATATATACATTTTTAATAAACAGATGTTTCAAGGAAAAAAAAAAATGGACTAAATCCAGAGAAGCACATTGAATAGATGAAAATATCGTTTCATAAAATAGTTTTATGCTTCAATAAAAGCAAAGAGTTCAGCTTAACTCCCCATGCAGTCATATTCACAAAACACAAGTGAAGGTACAGGATCTGTGAGTCACTGTTTCTCCTGGCAGGTTTCTGAAATGTGGGCTGACAGCACTTGGCACGGCCAGTATGATATCACAACAACCAGAGTAAATAGTTGCAGAAATCTTTTTCAGCCCCAGTTGGAGATCAGCAAATGCAGCTATGGGAGAACTGACATTGCCCGACTGCTGCGTCTGAAATAAAGCCTTTTTTTAATTCTTGTTTCTGTGTCACTATTGCTTGAGCGAGCTGTTTTCTGTTTCTTTTCAGTTATGTGGCCTGACCTCAGTATTTTGTGAATAATATTGCCAGCGCTCTTAACTTCCTTAGAAACCAAGGAGGGTGGTGAGATTTCACTGGGGGAATAGAAGCAAAAGATTTGTACTCAAGAGCCCAAAGCAACACATCAGTGACCTGAGTACAGAATAAGTTTGATTGAGCTGGGCACACCTGGGTGTACATCTGAGTCAGATCCTTCCTTCTCCTTCAGGCTCTACACCCACCACAGCACCTCTGCCTCTGGCTCTGACTGGCTTACAGAGTAGCCAAGGATTTGCAGCAGTTCTGTGCTGCTACTTTAGGAGGCAGCAGGAGGATGCAAAATACTCCAGTGGCCCCTGCAACTTTGAAACACTTTAAGTTGTTCTGAGCTTGATGATAGATGGAGACTTCATTCATTGGGTGACTTTGTCAGCAGGAATTTTAGTAAGTTAAGGGGGATAGAGGTGGAGAATGGTTCCTTCTGATGGAAACCTGCCAGAAGAGCATTTACTTTCAGGTCAGTCTGCATATTTGCATAGATGGGGCACATGGGAGATGCAGAATTTGTGATGATGGGCACCTCATCAGCTCTCTTGGAATTACCAGGCTGCTTCTCTTTCTGCCACAGACATCAAATGGTGACTGAATCAGCTATGCCTTATCTGAAACTAGACTAAAGGTATCTGTGTGAAAGTATTCAGTTATTATTTCCTTGATATTTGGTTATCAGTGCCTCGCTAACAGTGAACAAACCCCACCAACACTCCTTCCAGGTCTGGTCCGCACCAATACATATCCTTCTGTTTTTGGTGAAAAACACTGAATGGAGAACGATGCATAATTTCTGTGCTGTGCCTGTCAGACTCCACACACTAATGCTCTCTGTCACTTCCCTTCCATGTACTTATGAATATTGCTCTTTGTTTGATGATTTTTTTCCATTTTCTTTTGTCAGGTTGTCACAATAAATTGTAACTCTCAGAAATGTATTGCAAGTAATTGCCAGATATTTTTATGTGCCATGCTTGAGCTGCAGCTTAATCACTGAAGATCACTGTGAAATTTTGATAAAACTTTATTTAATCACTTCAAAATCTGCTTGGAACTAGAAACAGAAATTAAGTGATGTGTTGCAGGTTCCCATTTGTATTAACATGTACACTCAACGCTCTGTAATAATAAGACAAAAGATTTTGGTGATAGTTTGTGCTTCCTTGCTGTAATGTGCTATAAGGTGACTTAACAAACTTTTAACAGGCCTCCAACATATATTATTCACCTGAAAAGTTATGAATATTCATTCAATTTTAAAAAAGTACAGGAGTTAAACACATGAGCATGCATCTGCTGGAATGTTTGGGGATTTTTCTGTACGGTAAAACTATGATCAATAGTGAAGGTTTTTTATTGTTCACTATGGAAGATTTAATAATGGCTTATAAAGGGTGGCTCTTTCTCGTACTTGGAGATACTATGTACCCAGGAAGAAATATGTGATTGGATGAAAATTTCTAAACTGAGATCATAGACCTTTTTTGAAGGGATAGCATTCAATTCCCAAGGCTGTTGCAACAACTTTCTGCAGTCTGTATGATAATCTCTTTCAGTTTTCTAGATGGAAGATATTCCTGCTTTCTTCTGAATTGAAAGGTTAATGTTTCCACAATATGGGATTACCCTGTCCTGTGGATTGTCTCTAATGCCTTTGATATATGAACCCACAGACGTACTTCTCTCTGTGCTGGTAGTGAAAGGCTAGCCTGTAAAACAATCCTTGTTCACTGATAAAAAGCACACTCCAATTTCTGAATTCTAGGGGGGATTACAGATACACAAAGAATCTGTCTGCCAAAAACATATCATCCTGTTGGTCTGATTTCTCGGATTATCAAATTGCACTAATATTGATCAGTTGGCCTTAATGGAACCAAGAAATTTAATTGTATTATTGCAAAGGGTTATTCCCAAAGAACACAGCTCTATGCAAAATCCCTGGAGAAAAATACAAAGCATAGTATGATCTTGCTTTGCTTTTTGAGTGTTTCTGACAATTGGGAATGGCTAACAACCTTCACAGTCAGATACTCCTGATGAGCTTTCAATGTTACACAGTCGTGCTCTTGTTCTGCTGGGATTGCCTGCCTTGCCATGTTCTTCTCATGATTCTCCTCCAGTAGCAGTCTTTCCTATGAAGGGAGAGATCTTTTCCACCACAAAGTGTTCTTGTCTTATCCAGAGGTGAGGATATCAAAATGGTTTGAGACTTCTTGCAAACTGTTTGAACTCTGCACAGAAAGCAATATGTGCTATATGAAACATTCATTATACATCTATTTTGCCCTGCTTGTATTACCTAGCTGATTACACCCTTTACATAAGGATGGCATATAATGTAGTAAAAATGTAAATTTGACACTTAGATTGCTGAGTCTCTGTTTCTCTTTTATATCCAAGAAAACTCAAAACAAGTAGCCTAGGATAGCCATTATCTAGAGAAAGCTCCAGTAGACTCAATCCTGAAGCACTTTTACAGGGCCAAAGAAATGCAGAAGAGAAATGTTAAACCAGACCACGACCCACAACTCAAAAATCTCATCGGTCCTTTCTTTCTAAGAATCCATAAGATACACCTCTCAAGCGATATGAACATGTTGGACCTAAAATAGCATTTATGTATGTTAAAAGCATGAAGATGCTAAAAAAGCTCTCAGATGCCATAAATACATCATTTGAGCAGTATGTAGCCTTAAGATGTTATGAAGTAGGGTAATAAAACATTATTTAGCTTCTGTTAAAAATTATGATGGTTTTTAACCCTGAAGGTGGCCACTGTAAGCTATCAGTAGAGAAAGTGAATTTCTCATCACTCTTGTCCTCAGTATAGAACATCCTTATATATATATTCTACAGCAGCCACAATTTTTAATTAGAGAAGGATTTATTAGGTAAGGTTCTGTTGTTGTCTAGGGCCTTTCTAGCCCACTAATAATCACAGAGGGCTGTGATATTAACTTTCCTATCGGGCTTAAAATCCAGGCAAAACTGATGCAGACCTCAGGGCTCATGTTGAAGAATGCTGGTATCCACTTCCTGCACTATCAGATGGACCTTGTTTCGGAGGCAGTAGGGGCTGGATGTCCTATGGGGATGGATGAGTGGAGAGCCCATTGTGACCCACTGCAAACCCTGCCCTCCCCACAGGCACTGTTCCACCGATTCTGATAATGGGGTTTTACAGGTCCCAGCGTAGAAGCAATGCACCGGGGCCAAGATCTATCCAAGGACTTCAGTCTGAAGCAAGGTGGAGGGACAGAGGCAAAAGCAAGGACAAGGACAAGGAATAATCTGTAGTGTGGTCCCAAGTCCATCATCCTGGTGCACCTGCATTACTCAGGCATGAACAGCTGGAACAGGGCTAGTCAGGTGAGAGTGCAATAGTGCCTTTTTCAATCAAGCAAAAGAAGACAAATGCATTTCTGTTTTTGGGTCAGACATTTTATATCACAAACTAAGTGTTCATTTTTGTCAGGTGCTCTTCCAATATCAAAGAGCCCTCATAAATAATCCACTAATGTTGCACTTTTATCATAAGGTCACTCGCTTAATCCCTTGTGGGCAGCGACAAATGGCAAGCTGTGTCTGACTCAACCATTTCTCTGGCACCCTCTCATTATATGCATTTGGAATAAAACTGCTCTATGCCCTGCTGAGTAACCTTTACAAAGCGTGCTGCTTACTGGGTAGGGTTTGAGGAAAGACAGAGCAATTCAGACTTTTCATAAACACAACCCAGTTTTTAACTAGACTGAATTTTCACAGTAAGGATAATAATTTTCGTACTAAAACTCAAATAAGTGCTATTATAATTGTTTTCCAGTATCCATAGGTATGCTGGATGCTACTCAACCTAAATGAAAGGACCAAGACTCCTGGTTTCAAAACTCACAAAGTTCCTGCTTCTGCAAAGGTCACTGAAAGTCATTTTCATAAGTGCATAAGCTCTTGTGAAAGGATACAAGTTTTACATTCACTCAGATGTCTGGCAAAGTTTAACTTACCAGGCAAAGAACATGCTTGGTTTCTGTGAATGGGCTGAAATTCAGTCAGCCCTCCTGGGAATCAAGAATGTGGTCACACTAGCTCAGAACAAATATCCCCCTCTACCCAAACTGCCTGTGAGCAGACACCTATGGAAGACATAAAACAAGGATGCTTCCTCCTTACCCCATTGCCACTAATTTCAGCTTGAAGGATTTCCAATTCCTGCCCTGATTTATCCATTCAGTAAGCTCCAAGCAGCCTCTCTTTTGTGGACTTGTCTATTCTCTCCTTGACTCCATTGCATACCTGATCTTTATGTTTTCTTTGCTTTTTGATTTCAACCAAACACAGAGCTGATGGTTTTAAGAAAACAACTGTCGTTTCCCAAGGCCTCGTTCCTCAGTGGTTATGCTCAGCTCAGAAGCAGATGTCCTTACTTTTTTGTGTTTACCTATAAATATGACCTTCATTTTGCTCAGGAGGCAAATCATGTTACCTTCACATACCTGATGTTTTTTTGTACCATAAGCATCTGCAGTTTTCAGTGTGTTCTCTGATTATATGTATGTGGAAATATTGGCATAAATATTTAAAGTGAGTATATTTGACTTCAGTCTCAGAAGGCAGCAGTCTTGAATAATTGCAATACTCTCAAATATGGCTAATATAAAAAACTTAAGGGAGAAACCAAACTGCCAATTCAGTGTTTTGTCCTTCCCATGGTGGTTTGCTTATTTTCTCTTCATAGATGAAGGGCTACAGAGACTAAACTTGCTGAAGACACAGGTCTTCCCATATGAAGCTTCAGCGTAATGAGCAAATAATGCATAAAATTGCTTCCTCTGAATTATCTGTGCTTTTAATTTTAGAAAATCAATCAATTTGAGGGTCAAATTAGCTTATAATTTATCAGTGTGTGATTTACTTCAAAACAAGTGTCCATCCTGCTTCAAAGTGCAACAATCCATGTATTTCACTTTGTAACCACTAATCAGCTGAATGCAGAAAGTTTTTTCTCCAAGCAGATGAAAAATTATCTTTCTTTAAAGCTCAGTAAGTCCTAAAGCCTGGCAAGCATTACTGATCTCCTCCCTCTCAGCAGAGCTGCTTGAGGAGGGAGACATCATTGTATTGTCCCTGCAGTGGAAGTCTTTGAAGTTAGTTCAACAAAGATAAAACAAGCTTGGAGTATTAATAAGCTGCAGTCACACCAGGATATACTGAGTTACACTAATATATACTAAGTCTGTTGTCCTGAGCCATTATAAATTATGTCTTATGATGTAGTTCATAACCACAGGAATTTCATACGAAGACTATAAACTATTTATTATATAAATAAATTAATTTTTACTCATTAGCACACTCTCACAGAGTTGAAAATATTTCTTCTTAGACTTCCTGCATTAAGATTTAAACTATATCAGCAACCACCATATCTAGGCTTGCAAATTCTCTCCTAAAGTCCCTGACTTCTGAAATCAGAGACTTCCAGTAAGTTCTAGTTAATTCTAACTTAACAGTTTTAAAACACATGGAATTGAAAACCTAAGAAACCATTACACTGACATCTTGCTGCACCAGACAACAGGAAAAAGCTGTCTCAAAAAGAATAGGGCAGTAGTCCAGTATAAAGGTTGGAAAGACATAAGCTGAAGACCAAGATTTAAGTGTAGTTAAATGTCCATATGTCCTATGATGTGTCCTATGATTCTACAATAATTGCTAATGCCACTGTTGCAGTAGTGTCAGAAGAGTGGTTTATTGCAGCATTTGCTGATGTTTTGTTACATAGCTTTCTCAGGCGTGCGTGCCTGCTCACAAATCAGCCCGTCTCAACCAGCGTGCTTCCACCATTACACAACTGAGAACATCCGTCTGTGGTGAGGACACCCCACCACAACCAAATGGCCGTGCAGCAGCAAAGCATCCCTGCACATCTGCTGCATCATCTGAGACAGACGGTGCTGCATCATGCAACACAAAGCAATGAACTAATGCGAAGTTTCTTTCACCCAAATTGTGTTAGGTTTGGAAATGACACGACCCGTAAACATTCATGCACAAAGCTGCATGAAGATCAAACAGAATTCTGCACAGTAGATCTCACAGTCAGTGAGTTAAAGTGAAATATATGGATGAGAAGTTGTACATAAGAAAAAATAAACTTAGATGATACGCTATAACCAGGTAGGTATGATTAAGATCTTTCCTTGATTCATATCTATAAATAATACATAATTGGATTATTACAGAATTATCATATTGGTGTCTGTCTTATATAACACTTAATCATAGAATGGCTAGGAATGGAAGGAACCTTAAAAATCATCTAGTTCCCACTTTCTTGCTGTGGGCAAGGTTATATACATAGTTACACTCTGGCATAGCCAAGCATGAAGAAAAATTAAATAACATCAAATAACAGTGGAATTAATATGAAATTAGTATCGACCAACTGAAGACATCCATCCAGTTATGGAAGTGCTCTGCACCAGATGCTAGAGTAGGTCTTAGCTTTAGTGAGCAGCAGGAGTGAGGTCCAAAAAGGAGACATTCTATCTCTTTGAAGCCTGCATGGTCCCAGCATCCATCCTCAGGGACCATGGGTTGTGCTGTGGTTAGCCTGGCCATGAGCACAGTGCTGCAGCCTCTAGAGGGTGACAGTAGGTGACCAGGTGATGACAGCTGTGGGCACCACAAGCTTGCAGAAGTCACCTCCACTCCAGCAGGGGGGGAAAGCTATGCTGACAGCTCTCTCTGCATCAGGATTGTTTGTAGGCTCTAAGCCAGACCCAACAATAGGTACCAGTAGTCAAAACATCAGCTCATCACCAGGTCATGCTGGCACAGGAGTATTTACAGAGGAGATTTTTATAGCACGCATTCATCTCTTGTTCGTCATTTATATGCACACTGATGTGAATCATTAACAGTGCTCTTTATCCAAGCTTCTTTAAGAAAGGCTGGATGTAACAAACCACATTTCTGTCACCGTTTATTGGTAACATGGCATGGTCAAAACCCTAGGTAGCAGCACTCAGCGTGGGAGCATCTGGCTTCTTCAGAACGCTTGAACAGCTGCTAAAGAAAAAGGTTGTTTTCAGTTGCATCAGGTGTCTAAGCAGGAGTTTAATTTGGGGGGAAAATGTCAATCTACCAATTCTCAATACTGGGAAAGCAAAGCTCCACCACAAACATCACTAATGGCTTTCTCCCAATAGCATTTGGGGGCTGTTGTCACTATCTGACCACACCTTGCTCGTAGCTGGCTTGGAAACTGAAAGCCAAAGACAGAAAACTGCTAGGAAGTATGCACAGGGAACTGGAGACTGAGGAGAGGAGATGCTGGGGAGCTGGTAGGGTGGTCTTTGAGGAGCTGTAGATGAATGAGTCTCTTTGATGGGAAACTTTGGGTCACCCTCTATTACTTTCTACCAGCCTTTCTCCTCTTTTGGGCAATTCCCCAGCTTCTGGATGCAAGGTGAAACTCCTGGCATGGACAAGATGTAGAACTTTCTCTTAGGAGAAGAGGAAGGGACAGGCAGCAGCTGCTGAGGAAGGTGGCAGGATGAAAGCATGAGCTTTGTGTTTCTTAGCAAAAGGGGAGGTGTCTGGAGCAGGCAGGAAGGAGAGCAAAGAAGGAAAGGAACAGGCAAAAGGAGAAGCAATCATAAATTCAGCCTGTGGGACTGAGCAGCCTCCAGATACTCTTAACTCATCTCAATTTGGAAATGCCACTGACTCCTCATTTCTGTGCTGAGCATCCAGAGCCAGATATCTGTCCTGAGAAGTGTCTGAAACCAGGGCTGTGGCTTAAAATGGCTTTGTGAGGCTGAGTAGGGACTGCAGAAAACCTAATAACTCCTCAGTCACGGCAGTTTAAGCTTTGCCTGCAAAAATGAGAGACTGAAAGTGGCCCAGGAGCTGGTTGGAAGGTCTGTCACATACAATTTACATTTTCTTTCCAAAAGGTTGCTCTCTGTGGGACAAGTTGAGGGGTATTTTATGAGCTGATGGCTTGGCTGCTCAGGGAAAGTCTGCATTCCCTTGCCCCTTCTCTGAGTGATGTAGGCTGCAGGTGGAGGGTGAGCATCCTGCATAGAGCTGATGTGTGGTTGAGGCAGATGGAGCAGGCTGTGGGTGCAGCCCTGGCTCTGGGGGGAACACAGTGCTGCATAGATTGTATCCCAGGCTGCAACCCATTCCTGAGGATGGGCCTGCTGGCCTCTGGGCTTTACAGAGAAATTGGATGGATATGATGGCTTTTCCTTATTGAGGTGAGTTCAGAGTACCTGGAGATTGTTCAGACTACCATTTGAAACACTGCTGTTTGTTCTAATTCACTTGCCTCTTCGGCTGAAGTTAATTGTTTCCTGATGTCCCCCGTATGGTGCCAGTGTCTAATATAATCCAGAAAGCAATTACATGCATCAGAAGTCCTTCAGTTCCTTTCCTGTGTTAGCTTATCCTCTGGGAAGCCAGATGTCTGAAGTCTCCCATTTTTGCCTATCATTAGTAAACAAGAGAGTAAAAACTTGCTCTGGCCCATCCCAGCCCTTCCTGGCTGGAGGAAAAAATAATCTGCAAGGAGACAGGGAGGGAGGCTGGAAAACACCTAAAGATAATGCAAAGTGATTAATCCTGTGTAAAATACATTACTCTCACTTGCTATAAGTAATACTTTTGTCTACTATACAAGAAAAAAGGCAAGGACTAAACATTTTTTGGATCTCTAATGTCAAAACTTAGTACATGATCACTGCAATGCTGTGGTATGTTTATCCCATTATTTCACTTACTTTAAGATATTTTTTCATATGATTCAGAGAAATACAAGCATCTGGGGAGCTGTTTATTGTCATTTAGTATTTGCAGTGTGGCTCAGGGATCCTTCCTGGTGCTTCAGGCTCCTGCAATGCTAATTGTCATAAGTGCACGCAAAGAATGACAAATTGGGTGATGCACTGAGGAGCTCAAAACTTGCTAAAACTAAAAAAAGGAGATCCTATCTCCTCATTGTGCATTTATGCATTACTGATCTATCACATCCCTTGTGCATCTCTGTAGAACAACCTGCCCCAGCCTGCAGCTGCCTGTGCTGCTGTGACATGATGGGATGCAGAGGAATACGTGCATGGGAAAAGGAAAAAAGCCAGAGCTCTCTGCAAAACATTTGTATAAGGAGAGGTCTTAAAAGTTTCTGTGCTCTTTGAAGACAAATATTGTAAGTGAAAGCATGTTTATTTCTGTTTAAAAACAGTTACATTGATCTTGGCTGTTCAAATCAGATAGTACATCACAAGTGGTTTATTACTGCTTATCATCACTTCCTTGGTTAATGCTTTAAAACTCCTTTGACATCCCCAGATGACTCCTGAGCAATAACAAGCAGACATTGTTCTGCATTGCAAAAATCTAGTTTCTAAGACACAAGTTGTTCTCTGCTAACCTCTGGCTGGACCTGAGTTGAAGCCTCATTCTTGCTTTTAGCCTGGCAGATCATCGCTTTGGGATAATCTGACACATTTCCTTTCTTTGCAAATTTCCATTTTAATTGGCTCAGCCCTATGTCTGGGCTTGCAAAGGGCAGCAATAAGGCGACCTGTACTCATCTCAGCTATTTTTGAAGGAAAATCTCCCCAGTTTTAATGGAGAAAGAATAGAAGGAGCTAACTTAAGGCCATGGACTGATGAATTTCAGATGCACATCTAGGGGGAGTGGGAGAAAATGAGGACCAGTGCTCAGCAAATAGTCATACTGAACTGATTTCTGGAGTTTAAACTCTTCTCTTAGCAGTTTCTGGTTATCAAGGAGCAGCTGCTCTGCAGGGAAGGGGAGCTGTCAGCCCAGGGCAAGGCTAGGCCACTGGTCAGTGGCTGCGCAACTGTGACCCCCATGTGAGGTGAGCAGACGAGCCAGCAAGCACCCAGCAAGTCTGGGGAGATTGGTTCCTAATAAAGACCAAATCGTAATGACTCTTTTGGGACCAAGGTCTGGCCAACAGCCAGCAGAAATGGCTGAGGATGCTCAATCTCACTGCCAAAGTGTGGTGGTAAACTCAGGTGCTATGCATCAGGTATAGGCCAGATGAGGGGCAGGTGACTGAATGATGAATTGATGATTGGCTCAGGGAGGTGCTGGAGTCACTGTCCCCAGAGATGTTTTAGAAACATGGAGATGTGATACTTAATTACATCATTTTAGTGGGCATGATGGTGATGGGTTGGTGGTTAGACTAAATGACCTTGCTTTAATGATTTGATGGTTCTGTGATAATAATACTCTCTTACATTCTTACAGTCCATTATTGCTTCTGTCACACAAATGCAAATACACAGCTGTGCAAAACACACACAGTTTCAGTTTATTGGCCAGATTTTTTTGTGGGTGAGCAATATCGCATCTCCCTGCATTCAGTGGAGTCATAGGGTATGGTGACCTGGTTTATATCCTGTTCGCAGGCTCTTTGCAGGGATAAACAAACTTCACAGTACAAAGACTGATCTTTAAAAAATGAGATGTATCCTCTTGGGGAAAAACAGCATTTCCAGAAAATACATGTAAGCAAAATTTTCCTCATCTGTACATATCCACGGAATAAATTTCTAAATAAAGTTAGATGTCAAGAAAGTCAACAAAAGGTTTTACCCCAAATGATTTGATAGCATTTCATATTGACTGAATGGTGCCCTCTGGGACTCTCACTCTGAAATATATAGACGTTATTTGAAGTATGAAGTTTGGAAATCCAGATGGAGAGAAAACGTGGAGCTTTATGGATTGCAGTACAGCATCTCCCCAGATCAGCCCATCGTTGCTGATCTTGACATTTACTCTATTGTTCTTATCTGAAAGGAACAGCATTATCTGAAAGGAACAGCATCTTGTAGCAACTGCAAATAAATTTAGCAAAATGCAGAAGATAACACTTCTGAAGTTCAGAACTAATGCTTTGATATGCGCTTTCTAAACCACTATTTTAGACAGACCTCTTTTCAGACTGAGCATCTGGATGTCCCTTTTGATTACAGTAGTCCTGTATCCTATCTATATATTCTCTAGGCAGATTTAACTCAATATTTGAGGGGTGCTTAAATCCATCAGAACTTATTCAATAGCAAAAAAACCAACTACGTGAGATGAAAATATAACTTTTTTTTTTTTCATTTGATGTTTATTTAGACTGAAACCAAAAGCAACAAAGCTCAGCTGCTTAAAATTCTCCTGAAGAGCTGTTTCCTCCCAGCCTACCATTGCTTCAGAAGAGAAATAGTCTCCTCTTGAGTGGATGTGTGCCATGTGTGGGAGTTTCATGCGGTGAAAGCAACTCCTGGCAGTCTTTAGTAGGAAGAGGAAAAAAGGAGGTGAAGGCAGCCTCCGTTTCAAGCTGCCCAACTAGTTTCCTCCTAAAGTCATCTGCCTGGTGTTTCTCTTTGTGGAGAGGGTCCCAAAGATTTTCTTCTGGGTTTGTCATTAACAATAGCAAGCTGTTGTAGAGGAAATAGAAATTTCACCTTTAATCAACTGCTAGTTTATCCAACCCCCTGAATTCTTGCTTTCAGAAGATGTACTGTCAAGGGCATAAATGAAAACTGACTTTTACTGAAGGCACTTCAAACTAAAAATGAGGCAGAGATGCAGTTGCTCTGCCTCAGGGTTGCAGGCACAAAGCACTAGGCTGGGCTGAGACAGCCTGGGGGAAGAGACCACAGCTTTTCCCTTGGCTCTTCTGCTTTCACCATCATACTCAGGACAACTGAGAATTTGCTGATGATACAAAGCTGGGAGGAGTAACTGACACACCAGAAGGCTATGCTACCATTCAACAAGAACCAGACAGACTGGAGAGCTGAGCAGAAAGGAACCTGATGTTCTTTAACAAGAACAGGTGCAGAGTCCTACACCTGAGGAGGAATAACCGTATGCATGAGTACAGGTTAGGGGATGACCTGCTGGAAAGCAGCTCTGCAGAGAAGAACCTAGGTGTCTTGGTGGACCACAGGTTGACCATAAGCCAGTAGTGTGTCCTTGCAGCCAAGAAGGCTCTTTAGATGATCCTTGATGTTTTCTCTTCCTTTCTCATCTATTTAAGTTATCCTCCTTGATTTAAGTGAAAAGAGAGATCATCAGACCAGTGTTGTATAAATACTCCTTCAACATTTACTAACATGGAGGCTCAGGCATTGATAAGTAGCTGATGGGTTTCTTGCACCACCAGCACAGCATGAGTGGTGGAGCACCTGCAGGCATTCTAGGACAACATGTGCAGTACAGTAATGGAAGCTGAGCCACCATTGTTCCTGCCAATAGCCAGGGCACCAAAGAAGATGGATGCTCTTGTCCAACTCTTCCCAAGAAGGTGGCTGAGATCTTGGTTAAGCATCTGGTGTGCAATCAATGGCTCTATGCTAGTGAAAGCTCTCAGAGACGTGGATCAATCTCTTCTCCATAGTGCCCAGCAACAGGATGCAAGGGAATGGCAAGGAGATGTGTAAGGGAGGGTAGGTGGGGGTTAGGGAAAGGCTATCTAGCAGAGGGCAGTGGGCACAGAACAGACTGCCCAGGGCAGTGGGCACAGTCTCAAGCACAGAGTTCAAGGATCATTTGGACACTGCTCCCAGTTTGATTTTGGGTGGACCTGTGTAGAGCCAGGGTTTGGACTCGATGGTCCTGTGGGCCCCGTCCAACTCAGAAATATTCTGTAATTCTGTGGTTCTATGAACTGAAAACGCTGGTACTTCTTGCTGCAACTCCTGAGTAAGATTTCTCTTAGTACAACAATTTATTTCTAGTCTCTATGTGACACCTAGAAGTGTCTCCATGGAACTCAACCCCACCTTCTCTACATGCCAAATCACATCCTCTTTAATTTTGTCTTTAGTGGGACAAGAAACTTGAGCTATGCCTTATCTGACACCATATTCCACTTTCTGAAGAGCTTATGAACTGCATAGATTTACACTGCTGCTATACAGGGCATACAACTCTCACTGTTAGTATTACTAATACATAGGATTTCTACATTCTCTTTTTCCTTTCTACTCCTTTCTGTCTGCATTTCCATTTCCTTTGTGAGTGAGCAGTTTCCTTTTTGTGGTCTACAAATGTACAAATGGAATGATTCATTGGTGAAGAGGTGCTAAAACCTTTAAACATCATTGTCGTCTTTAATGAAACCACACAGATAAAATTATACGATTCTTATTATCTGGTATTATATGCACAGAAAATGCAGGTGTAATTTCAGTGGACTATGGTTACTTCATGGAAAGATTTCAGTGGAAACATTAGTGGATTGAACAGTATAGTCAAAAAGAAAGATGGAAATGTCTTAACATTAAAAATGAATGGTTATTTTTCTTCAAAGAGAAAGTCATCTCTCTGTGCATGATTCTGGAAACGTTTTAATTAAGCCTAGCAAGTTTTAATACCTGCCCTTTATCTCACTCCTTTCAGACAACACAAGGAGAATTATAATTACTGGCAACTTCTATGTCTAGAAGATCAAAAATGAGACATTTGTTAAGGTAAAGAACACAGGGGAAGATTTGTTAGAGGAAAGTGTGTAAATGTCTACACATACATACATTTGTCTCTGACGCATGACTACAGGAATCCTGTTGTTTTCATTTAGGTAAATTTCCTTTTGGGATTGGATGGAGTGACTATTAAGGAATGTGTTACAAACCCCAAATCTGTGACTTTGTCTCTGAGCGGTGCTTATTTCGATCAGTCAGCCAGTGAGGGACCTTGAAGTGCTCCAGTGAATGGTTAGGTGCAAAACATTTTCAGTTTTCCTTTTTTCTTGCCCTCTGCCTTTTCTGGTGGCCTGGGAAGACATACAGCTAGTCAAGCCATGATCCTTTGGGTCATATAAAAAATTGGAGGTCTTCAGCAGAGGAAATTTGGTCTCTTCATTTGTCCTATTGGAATATGCATGATCTTTATGAGCAGAACTGTGTGTGACCTCATCCCAGCTCTGGCTATGTCCCAGGTGAATCCCCAGGAAAACTGCAGAAAATTACAAAGCCTAAATTCAAGCGTGTGGTGTGTTACTGCTTCCAACGCTGCAGTGATACATGTGGGAACTCTTAACAGAACCTCACTTCCAATTACAGTGTGCACATTTCTGTCTTGTATTTACAAGTCTCCAAAATGCTTAAATAATTGTGTCACATCTAGATTTTGGATTACGTCTGCTGAGCAGTAAGCACGTGTAGAAGTCTACTGCAGTTTCAGTGCATTGTCTCTAATTTTTCAATTGCAATACTCTTCCTGTGGTGCAACTACTATTGAACTGACATTGTGTCATTTTTTGAATGCATACCTTAAAATCTGCTATTGCATCTGTGCCATCACTGGCAGTAATGCATTCAAAGCCATAGAATTAAGCAATGACTCAGAGCACACTGGTGATCTTAGATATACTATATAATGATTTGATCAGTTACAAGAGTTTATTCTCTTTGTCTGAGAGACTTTCATGTTCCCTGGAAGAAAATGAAATTATAAATGCTGCTTTTAAATTATAAAACAATACAAATCTGTTATGAAAACTATAGTAGAGGTTCACAAATGTTACCCACAGCCTGCAGATAATTTTGACTTTGCAGAATGGATTCGTGGCAGATTGTCTCCCTTGTTCTCACATGCTGTCTTGAATAGCCTTGACAATCATCCATTATAGTGATAGAAGAGGAACTCCTGTAATATAGGGAATTAAAAATTTGGGTATTAAACTCAAAATGACAGTCATCAACAGGGGGTTAATAAGCAAGGTCAGGGAAAAAAATAGCACCAGCTCTGAGAGGGATATAGACAGAAATGGAAGTGGCATCTTCTGTGCTCTGCTAAGTAGAAACTGGGGATAATAACTGGATTTTGTGTTGTAGTGAATATCTACTGTGATTTTCTCTGTAAGGTTTGATTATAAGCATGGATGAGAAGATTTATTTCAAGGGCTTTTGACTGACTGGGCTTGGGGGTGGGAGGAGGTGCAACCTATTTTACAGAGTGAGTTGCAAAACTGATACAGTTATTAATTACCATTTGTGGTTGCATAAGTGTGGAGCTGTAGCTGCTGACATGAAGACCTCTTTGTGCAAAGGGCTGTGTGGATGTACCTACAGTGACTGATAGCCCATGCTTTGAAGAAGGGACTCCAGAAACAAGGTGTCCACTTCTTCTGTTCTTCTCCCTTGAGAATCAGCCTCCTTGTTTGGCAATTAGATGTCTTCTGTATCATCACCAGGTATGTAACCCTGCTCTGCCCCATCCACTGGCTTATAGGACCCCATGTTTAAGGATTTGTATCACTGTGGATATCTCTTAATGTTACACACATTAGAAGAACATGCTTGTAGCTGCTGTAGTGGAGGATGTTTGGGGATTGGAACTTGATCCTCAGGCTCCCTTCCACCCCAAGCCATTCTATGATTCTCTGATTGTATGTGCTTGTCTTGCTGACTGCCCCAGGTTAGTTTCAGGCCAGCCAGATGGCCTTGGCTCAGGGCTTTGGCCAGTAAAGTTGATTTGTGTAAGCTGACGGAAAGATTTCTCAATTCCTCTGTGTGAGGAGAGCCAGCACTCCTCAATAGACCCTGCACACTATGTTTTGCAGAGGACAGTGTGTTCCAGTCCTTTTGGATGTGTTGTGGGAGCAGAAATCCCTACCCTGAGCACTACAGCTCCTCGCAGCCTGACCAGGTCTGAGTCAAATCTGCTGCTGAGAATGATTTTTAAGGTTGTGCTCCTGCGAGTCTACTGGGAAAAGGAGACTCTAAAATGCGCTGCTTTACCTTTTCACACACTCCTCTGTGGCAGTGCATCTGTAAAAATAAGTCCTAGAAACACAACTACATTGTGATACACAAACTCACCTCCTTGCTCTGATATTTTTGCACTGCAGCAGAATAAACTCCTTACCCACACAGCCATGCTCTTCCATGCTGAAGCACTTTCCACTTCCCAGCACTCTCTTCCCTTGTTTTTGTTTCTAATTGATTGCTTTTTGACAGCCAGAAACAAATAAACACTGCTTAAGTGAAAAACAAATAAACAGAACCAACCTCTCACTGATCCGTAGCTGGTTCAGGTGAGATACCTGCCACCTACAAAAAGCGTTTTTTATTTTCCCTGAGACTCTGTGATGAAACACTCTCTGAAGTTCAGCTCTAGATTTTTTTTCCATTTTTTTTCTTTCTTTTCTTTTTTTTTTTTTTTTTTTTAATCTTAACACGTCTGGAGAAGATTAAACAGAAGAGAATTCAACAGAAGAAAACAGAAGAAAAATTCAACTTCAGCCACAGATAGAAGAACATGATTTCTCTCCAATTAAGCCCTTTAATCCTAGTTAGCTTTACTCCTGCAGGTAACTTTTTCTCATTTAATTTAGGTGCTGATGCAGAAGTTGATGCTATCTGAGTACATAGAACTCCAGGCCTATGTGTTTCTTTGTCTCAGGCTGTGTGTGCTGGGGAGGCAGTGCTGTGAGACCCGGGGTGGAGACCCCTGGGAGGGCTGAGGCCCCACTGCTTCCCCAGGGCTGACATCAGGCACCTCTGCTGAGCTCAGAGTGGGAGGGTTTGGAAAGGAATTGTCCTTCACTTCTTTCTGTGGGTGTTTTGGTCTCTGACTCCTTACCAAGGGCTAGAAATACTGCTCCTTGCATGGATGGTCTTTATGATAGCTCTGGGATTTTGAAGCCTTCAGTGGATTTCCCAGTGAACTGTATATGCCATTGATGGTAAATGCAGATAGAAAATGTTATCTATGACAGAAATCACAATACAGCTCAGTCCAGGCATTCTGTCTGCCTGAATGTTTCCACAGCAGCTCACTGAGTGGTCAGGTGGTGATCAACACTCTCAGCCATTTCCCAGGCGAGGAGAGAGACTTGAGTCTCACCCAGGATGCTTTTATTATCAGACAGTTAATGTAAGCCTCTCAGTGCTAAATACAGAAGGTACATTATTGCTACCTCTAGTCCAGAATGTTGATATTACTTGGCTTGCTGTTGCTAGAATTGGATAACCTTTTAACAACACAATTGTGAACGATTTGCCAATCTCCACCTTTTGAAATCACAGCAAGACAGCGTGCCAGGATGCAGGAATGAGGCACTCAGCCTCTAATGCCTCTCATTTCCTCTCTGGCATCAGCTCAGATTCAGTCTTTGCCCGCATTTTACCCGTGGTAGCAAGAAAGCATTGGAGTACAAATTCTAAGTGGTACATTCTAAAATCTTTGTGTTTTCTTCATCAAACTTTTTACTTGCTATGAAAAAATAGTCATTTGCTCATTCCAGGGCTATTCATGAATCTAGTCAATTGTGCTTGTGGAAATACACTTTTTAGCAATTAGATTCTCAATACTGAAGCCTCAGTGCTTCTGACACTGGTCCTTACCCTGCAGTCACCAGAATGACTACAGCCGCCCAAAATGTGCCAGGTCATAGAATCACAGAACAGTTTGAGTTGGAAGCGATCCTTAAAGGCCATCTAGGGCAACTCCCCTGCAACAAACAGGGACACCTACATCTCCACCAATTTGCTAAGAGGTGGGATCTTTTTTTCCCTTTCGTTGGAAGGTGAAGCTAAACAATCTGTTTAATTAATATGTTAATCTGTTTCAAAGCTCATTCAGCTCCATCATCTCATCTCAAATGCTGTTTGCCTATCTCTGAATGTGGCTGGAATACTACATATTCTTCAAGGTAAAGTATAGCACCATTGTAGGAATCGTTTTGTGCTGTTTGATCCTAAATGAAAACTTGTAGCTTTACCTTCACTTAGAAAAAAATTTTGCTGTTGTTCTTCTAATTGGGCAGACCTGTCTAGATATTGCTTTTAGGTGTTGTGTTTTGGCACCTGAGTTGATAATGCAATCATTAACCTGTACTGTCCTTTCAGATGTTGTTTGCTTGGTCAGTGCATTTAGAAGTGATTTAAAACCCGTGGAATGCTCCTGCTCTCTACTGAACCTGCCTTGCCAATGTCCTAAACTGTCAGTAAGGCCAAAATCCATCTCCCATCAACCTAAATGGGAGAGACAGTAAATACTCGTGTAGGTCTGTGCCTTGATATAATGCCACTTTTATAAACTGCTCAGAGAATGTCTCAATGCAATCTGCCATGCAAAGTCTGGGCTAGCAAGAATCAACAGAAGTCCACTCCAAAAGCAGTTTAGGTGCAGTTTTGAAAAGGCAGAAATGTGTGGATGATGAGCTCTGTCCCACTGCACGCTGGATTTAAAAGCTCTTTGGCTTTTGTGCATTAGCAGCTGTTGCAGCTGTGGAAACAGCTGCTCAGAGAGCTATCCACACACCTATAGAAATAACTGGGAATAATGCAGCTGAGCAGGAAACACCATAAGGTAAAGAGATCTTCACTTGTATTTTTTTTTTTTTAAATCTAGAATACATTAAGCCATAGGTCGCAGTATTTCTGACATTTCTGGTGCTTGCAATTTATAGACAGGAATTCTTCTTTCACTCTCTTCTCTCCTTCTGTGAGTGCCCATGAAAGGAATGCAGTCATTTTCATGGACATGAAGACAAGCCATTATGGAATAAAAGCCCTTCTGTTTCTACTGGCAGTGGATAAAGCATCGGGAACCCTAATTATGCTCAAATCCACAGATCACATAAAATTTGGGAAGTGAGAAAATAATCTGAGCATGAGAAAAAATATTATTTTGCTTTTTTTATGTTATTATGAAATTGTTCTGGGCATGGGCCAAATCTACTCCTCAGTGATGCTGATGTTAATTAATAGAGGAAATGTTTACTTACAGTGAAACCTTAACTTGTATATGTACATCAGGAAGTACAGTTTGCCATACACTCCCATGGGAAGGTAATTTTCACCAGCTGTCTAATTGCATGTAAAGCAACTAAGCAATTGTCCTCTGTATCCTTGCAGCTTAAAAATGGTGCTAAATCTAAAATGTTGTCCTAACTTTCCTCCAAGAAAGGCTATGCAGTGCCATAGAGAGTCTCTGAAAACCTGAATCCTAGACGTTGAAGTCCACAACCAAACATCATGACTTGAGCTCTCTAAGTAGGGATGAGAGGGAACCCAGTAATCCTTGTAAGGGAACCTTGGTGAGGCACTGGCAAAGGCTGCCCAGGGAGGTGGTGGAGTCACCATCCCTGGAGGCATTTAAGAAACATGGAGATGTGGCACCAAGTGACATGATCAGTGGGGATGGTGGGGTTGGGTTGGTGGTTGGACTAGTGTTCAGAGTGGTTTTTTCCAAGCTTAGGGATTGTGTAATTCTACAAATCCAACTAGAAAAAACAGGATGAAACTCAAATACATTCAAGCAGCCAATAACTACCAAAGTAAGTTAAAAGGATGCTGATCACAGAGCTGTCAGAAAACATTTCAAACAGTTCTTTGTTTTACCTGATCTAAATATCTTCAGTCACTTTCTAAATCATATTAATCTATAAAATATTTGACAATTCTGTTTGAAGTGCGAGTTGAAGCTTATAGAACATTTTCAGCAATGAGTTTCTGAGCTTGGTCTGTGAAGTTTGAAATTGTACCTGTCACCATGTTTTTTACTGACTGGTTTTTAAAAGTGCTTGTAATTGATCTCTGAATTGAAAAGGAAAAAAAGATGAAAGGATAAAATGGAAAATGTGGTGGAATGGTTGGGGCTGAGGTCCATTTGTGGGTGACGTGAGAAAGCCACTTCACTGTAGTGCGATAGCTGGAGTTTATGAGGATGTTAAGTACAGAAGATTAATAATTAAAAAAAAAAAAAGAGATGTATTTTTATGCAGTATGGTTATAAATGTTTTTGTTAAGTGAAATGATCTCAGGGAAGGCTGCAAAAAGCGCTGGTTACATTATTGCTTAGTTAGAACCACACATCACACTCCTAAACTTGCCAGGTGAAACACTTAGCAGTTATTAAAAGGTCAGATGTTCCATGATTGGAAAAAAAATGTAGATTTCAATTGTATCTACCTCTATTTTTAATTGGCATAATTTTAATCAGAACTACTCCTTATTTCCCTGGTCACAAACCAGGATCCTGAAGCCAACTGGAGAAATATAAACTGTTTTTGTATGAGAAAGAGCAGACCTTAAAAGATAAACTGTGGAAATATTTCTCATGATTTTAACACGTTTTTCTCATTCATTTTAAGTCCTTTTGCACTCCTTGGATTATAACTGGATTGAAAATGAAACTAATTGAAATTGTTTGTGCAAGGTGTGGGAGTGCCTGGCTGACTGATCCGCCCACTACTTCTAAGTGAAAATGAAGGGAACACGAGATATGTTTGAGTTAAGAACGTTAACAGTCTTTAAATACTAAATGATTTCTACATGCAATCCTACTGTCTCTTTTTTCAAATATTTTTCTGAAAAAGTCCTTTTAGTTGCTCTGTATTCTATAGGAATAGTTTTACACAAGCCCATAATAACAATATTGTTTATTCTGACTGAACAAACTAATGATTTAAAGAAGTTTGTAGCGATGACCTTTGAAGTAGAGGTAAAGATAAAACGTGTGGTGTAAGCAGCCTAAAAGAGGAATTAAAGGTGACAAAGTTAAAAATGTTTTTTTCTAACTTCTTTTAAATTTGCTGAAGTGCTGAAAATATCTCTTATAATGCAGTTAATTTTTTAAAAAAATCTTTCAAGATTCACATTCGAGTCAAGTAACAGACGTCTGAATAGTATAGAAATACTATAGAAATACAGAGCCTGTGTTTGGGGACCAGACAAGATTTGAGGAGCTCACTCCATGCTTTCCAAAAGCCTTTTCTTTTATACATTATTTATTATGTAGAATAATGTCCTAAAACGAGGCAGAGTTTTGTCTGACAAAAGGTCAGTCTGCTTAAATGTCAGCCAGCTCTTCCTGTATTTATAGTGAATTCAGTGGTGTGCTTCCCAGCAGACCTCTCATTAGACAACAGGGCTTAAGAGAAGTTGGTGAGCTGAAGAGAAGCTTAGTAAATGGTCAGTGGGAGTAGAAAAGGATCTGGGGAAAGAGTAGAATTTTCTGGGCTCTAGCAGACTTGCATTCTGCAAGTGTCCTTTATGTCCACTGAATACAGAGGCATTCTAAGTTTACAAGCTATCTACACAAGAAGTGTAGATACATGTAATTTTAACGGATGAATCCTATGCTAAGTTACTGATTCAGAAGCAAAATAATATTATAAAACCTAAACCTGTCTCTCTAATCCTTAGTACTCTAGAAGTTGGTCGGTCTTGAATTTTTCTCTTCAGGAAAAATTTGTATTTAGAAATCAACAAAATATGAGTGCAATTTAAATAATCCCATCACTTTCTGGAGTCACTTTGCCCTACTTAGCAATAAGAAAATAGTTACAAACATGTTCCCATACTCCCACTTATTCCTTTTATATGCAATTGAAGTTTATTATTCTATTTTTTTATTCCTTTCATCTTTCACCACGTATTTTCTTTATAAGTATTAGAAATTCTAGGGTAGTGGGAGGGAATGAATTTCAGTGGCTGATTGGGAAGTTTTACCTGGTTTCTCTTTGCCATTCCGAATGCTTTCTTTGTTTGATTTTAATAATTTGTATTAAAGAATCTTAAATCTCTTTTGATTTTCATTTATGAGAATTGTCTTATTGAATATTTATCATTCCCAGTCAAATAGATGCTCATAGAGAAGCTTTGTTTGCAATCCTAAACAAGATGTCCTACAGGCTTTGAAGACAAAGTACAAAGGATGGCAAAATCACATTAAAACTAAAAAACAAAGATTATTTTCCAAGTAAACTTAACATTACAGCTACAGACTTGGCCAGGCTCAGTCTTTAGTGCACACAAAGTCAGTAATTTAGCAGTTTTCATGCATTCTGAAGTTTTCTTTAAAGGGATAACATTACAGAAAAATGAACTGTTCCCACAAGCTGTCTGTTCTCCTACGCTATTAAAAAAAAAAAAAAAGAAAGAGATTCCTTTATTTTCATGAAAGGTTTCTTTGCAAATTATTGTTTCTGAAGTTCAAATAACAGAAGAGACCTTAATGAAACCCTGCGTTGGAAAAGAAATGTAATTCCTCTCAGAATATCATTAATAAATGGATGTTAGTAAACTGTGGGTTGTTAACAGCATCAGAAACCCATCCTTTGTATTTTTGCCAAAAAACAGCAAAGCTATTGTTAATACCTATCCTGACAGAAAGTTCAAGAGAAAGGGAATAAGAAAATTCCAGGGTACAAGATCTGCCATTCGTGTGAAGACTCAGCACAACTTAGAGAAAAAAAAAAATAAAATCTTCTTTGATTTAGGAAAGAAGCACAATTTTTAAAAAGCATATTTTTGTGCCAGGCTTCATAAGCTGACTCAAAAAGCCTATCAAATTTCCTCATCTGGGAAATGTTCTGTTCTAGCCTCCAAGTACCCACGATGCAGGGCCTCATCTCTCCTTGGTCTTTTGCCTCATCCTTCTCTCTGCTCTCCCACCTCAGTCAAAATGATCTATCACCAAGATATCCCAGCTGTCATCAAACATCTACCAGCCTTAGTGATCAAAACATAAGAAAGGCACCTGCAGCAAAAGCCTCTCTGATACTAGTCATTGCTAAAATGATACAGATGGAATTTGTCATAAGATGGTCCCTACATGGCTCTTTTCAATGGCAAGGCCTGATATTTAAGACTGCAGCGGAATTTCCAGGTCACAGCCTGAATCAATTTAGCACCAGATGAGAAGGCACAGCTAATCCAGAGAGCTTAGGTGCAAGCAATGCATCTGAATAACTGAAAGGGGTGGACTCTGAATCTGTTCTTACTCACACTCGTTTAAGCGTTAGCAGCTAAGGGAGTAGTATCTCTCTGGATAGAGGTCATACTTCTCTTGAGTTGCCACTGGTCATTAGAAGGAGATGAGCTAAATTTTATTTTATTTTATTTTATTTTTTTTTGGGGGGGGGGGTTTGTTACCTTCTATTGCTCTATAGCATGTATATCCTAGTAGAAGGCACTTTCTCTGTTGTACAAAGACCCAACTTGAGCCAGGCAGTGAATGAGGGAACCATGTTTCCTTAGTATCCATCTTCCATAGCTGTACCTTTTAATATTGGTTAGAATCACAGTCTTAGAGCCATTAAGGCCACTAAATCACTCAATCCAACCCATGTCCACAAATCATGTCCCACATCTCTGTGTTTCTTAAACACCTCTAGAAATAGTGACTCCACCACCTCTCTGGGCAGCCTGGTCTAATGCCTTACATTTTTTTCTGAGAAGTTTTTCTTAATATCCAACCTGATTCTCCACTACATTAAACTACTGTGATACCTTGTACTGATGTGAATTAGGATAGATGGTCTTAGAATCATCAAAACAAAAAAAGTCCCTTGTAAGTGGTGAGGAGCTGATAATTTCTAATTCTCCATGATTTCTTGCTCGATGTGTTCCTTCAGAGCAGTAGATTCTATAATAAGAATATTTGCCAGGTTCCAGATCTCAGGAATTAGCAGGGGTTCTCACTGGCCCAAACCACGAGGGAGGACATCCCTACTGAGAGCAAGGAACAATTGCAGTTGTGTAGTGTAAGAGAGTTTCCACATGCTTATCACATGCTGGGTGTATGATAAGGTCAGGAAAACAAGTTCAAAGACTTTCTATCTGACTGTACTGTCAGCATTCTCAGGATTACAGGATGTTGAGCCCTGATGAGTTATCAGTGCCAAAAGCATGACAGAATCTCCTTCAATGCCCTGTTTACTTTCACTCTTTCTTCTCTAGTTAATATGTTTTTCAGGAAAGGTGAATTGCAGTGTGCTTTTGTAGTACTAGCAAGTACTCCCTTCCTAATCCCCGTGGCTGGAAGATCTGGCCTCCTTTATCCTATCAGCTTCAGTTTGAGACTGCTTCATGCATTTATCTTGAAATGTCCGTTAATCTGGAAGTATTTCTAATCAGATGAAATTCATTGCTAGTAGAGACTTCTTACCATTTTTATTTTTTCTACATCACTAAGCAGATGCCCAAAATATCACCTCAGCACGTGCCCATCTTGGGTGCAGTAACCTCATAGTTCCTTCCCAGGTTGGCCTTCAAAGTCAAAAGAAGAAAATCTGCAGATTTTCCAAGAAGAATAATGAACACCTCTGCTCAGGATAACATCTGAACACATTTGTGTTTACCAATACTGTGGGGCTCAGGATTGCTTTCCAGGCATAAAAAGGATGTCTATACTGCAGGAGCCCACAGTCCCTGTGACATTTCAGGTTGTTCTCCCTCCTGCATTTAGCTGAAGCAAGAGTTATGTTGGGTAAGAAACCATATTGTAGGTCCTCCAAGATGATCAGATTCTAAAAACACGTTAAGCAACAAGAGAGGGGAAAATATCTGCCTTTCTTGTAAAGATAATGGCATTCTTTCCAGCTTCCCAAATATACTACTAATAATGTTCTTTGCTGTTAACAGCTTATTTCTGTAGTTCTTTTTCTCCATGCTAGACCATAAAGCTGTTCCTTCTTAGCTCTTTCTACATTATCCAATTGACATGAAGAAGACAACATACCGGATTTTGCCCTTAACAAGTCTGTTTTCTGAGTCTCACTGAATGTAAATCAGGATAATCTTCACTGAAGCCAGCAGTGATATATCAGCAAAACCAGAGCTATGAATATAGGTTCAGAGGAGAGACAAACAATAGAAGCTGAATCAAAACAGACTCAAAACATTGCAGAGGGCTTAATATCAACATTTCATAAACATTTACTTTTTGAAAAGGCTGGATTCCAAATGTAACCTCGTAAAACCTCATAAAGTCAATCCCTTGTCCAAGGGCAGGATTAGCTCTACTACTGATGGTATTCCTGAAAAACAGCTGTTCAGACTTTTCTTTAAAAAACATCATAGTGGACGCCACAACAGTGGCAACCAATTCCAATGCTACTTACACACACTGAATAGATTTAGTTTTTTTGTATGGTCCCACCTAAGTCTCCCACTCTCGGTTTGTCTGTTATTACTCATCCTGTCTACTGGATTTGCTGATCTAAGTATTGAGAGTTTGCAACACATGCATGCCACAATTCCGGCCCACAACTTGCTTACAGTGAAGTGTGGAAATATGATGAAGTAATTCAAATGCCATTGTGAATACATGTACTTCTACATGCCAAGGGAAAGCAGTAAGAGCTATTTAAGCATTAAGTACCACTTAATAAAGTCCATTTCAAAATATGATAATTTAAACAGTTCATCATAAGATAAATAAGCTGTGAATGAAAACTCTACATGGTTACACTTCAAAAAAAGATTGAGCACTAGGGTGCAGGAATGGTCTTTACTACTGCAAAGCTCAAATGAAACTAGGAATATTTCTTTTTGTGACTTTGCTAATTTATAACGTGCCTGTTGCTATAGCAGTTGAATGCTAGTAACAAACACAGATAAACAGAAAATTTTGTTATCAGAATTTTGTTCTAATAGTTAATGGCTGCTTTTATTCCCATCTCCCATCTAAATATATGGTGTGACCTGATATTGTGAAAGCATTTTCCATTGAAATTGCAAAGAGTATATGTAAGGATATTTTCTTTTTATCCTTGTCATTCCCCTGAAATAATACATATAATCCTGTGGAAGTTTCCACTGCCATTTATCAATTTTATAGAATAAATACCTTTAAGAATGTTTTGGAAATTTGTTATCAGGACATACAAAGCACTCAGCTCCTGTGTTGAAGGACTATGTATGCTACCAGTAAAGAATGCAGTCATGACCTAATTTGGAAATGGCACGTTAAGGGATGCAAAAGGATACTCCAGTGTTCTAGAAGGTCTTCAGACCCACACAAGCTCAGGCAAGAAAACATCCCAGAAATATGTTCCCTGTTGGAAGTCCTGGTGATGCCAGGACTCTGAAGCTGCAAACCAGAGAGACACTGTTGTGTACCAAGTCACCCTCTAAGCATGTGCCCAGGATGCTCACTTTGTGCCATAACTGAACCTGCCCTGCTACAGCAATGGGAGCTCAACCCTGCACAGCAATTAATTCCAAGAAGAGTTATTTGTCAGCACAGGCTATTCTGGAAAGAAAAGCAAACAGCATTTGGCCATGAGAAATGAGCATGTCATTAAGGGATTCATGCTGTTGTACACCTGACTGATCTTTTTGTTTCACCATTTCTTTCATGAAGATGCCATTTGGGAGACATCAGCTTAACAGGTGAAGCAAAGTGGTGCAAACTTTGCAAGCAAAGCAAAACAAGGAATCTG
The DNA here is from genome assembly GCF_023343835.1 of Lagopus muta. Lineage (NCBI taxonomy): Eukaryota > Metazoa > Chordata > Aves > Galliformes > Phasianidae > Lagopus > Lagopus muta. The sequence continues at coordinate 13,962,039 of NC_064434.1, forward strand.
TTCATTACTTCCCATTGTCAAGCAGACTTTCAGCCACTTCTAGTCTCCATCACACTGTTGCCAGCTGTGTCCCTTCCCATCTTCTTGTGCAAACCCAACCTTCTGATTGGCATGGGAAAAAGAAAATAAGAAAACAAAACTCTCACCATAGCGAAAACACTGTTCACACTTGCATGTTTTCAACACTGTTGAAATCCAGAACACAGCACTATTTGGGCTGCTGTGCAGAACATCATCTGCATCCCAGCCAGACCCAGCACGTGTCCTCATACATATTTCTAGCACAGGTCCCTTTCCTTAGTCTCCCTCCCTGTTCCTTAGGGATTTTATTTTATGTTTTGGCACATTGGTTGAATTATTAATGTTGTTAGTTGCATCTTGTTCATTCAGCATGTAGTACAGAATAGCTAATGTTTTTTCATCAAAAATTCAGAGCTTTTATTTTTTTTTACAAAAACACTAACCAGCAAGGGTCTGTCATTGCATGTATTATTCCAACTGACGGAATGGTGCAACTTCAACTGAAAGGTATTTTCCCCTCTGTAGCTAGAACTACATCCATTTCAGTATTTCAGCTATGAAGCGCGATGTCTTCATTAGCATAATGTATCAACAGGGACAATTGGAATACAGTACACGTTATGATAGAGACTCATCACCTAATTCAACCAGGTGTCCATTGTTTATTTCAAGTGGAAGTTAATTAGATTTGACTCCAATTACTCTGACAGAAGTTTGACAGAGGAATGTTTGCTGATTAATGGAACAACAATGATGTTCTTCAGTCTAAATGGGTCCTTTATATACATGAGTAACATATTCCAAGAATAGCCAGTTTAAAATAACTAAATGAAGAAGCCAGTCTTAGAATCTGGCAGTGATGGATAGGACTGGTGGGTTTTTAATCCTTACATACACAAAAGGGAGAATTTTATTTACTATTTTTGCCTTCCCTGTAGCTTGCCCAAATTCTTTTAGTAAGACTTTGTTATATACAGCTATGGTTCAAAAAGTGCAATGCCAGCTGTAGGGATGCACCTGTCAGTGCAGTGCTGGAGGAAGAGAGTGGAGATGCTGTGCCAAACACCTCTGCCTCAGGACGGACACAGACAGTGGAAGGAATAAATGCATTTGAAGACCACAAAACATAGGAGACAAATTAATTTCCAGTTTTGCAGGTCAAAGAAAACTTTCCATTATGGAAACATATCCAAGAATTCTGTTTTACTCAGGAAGATGTTATCAGAGGTATACTTGATGGTATAATCTACTCTGAAATGCCTTTCATTGAGATAAATTCAGTAAATGAAGCAAGGCTACTGAGTCCCCAGCACTGCTTGGACTGACCACAGGAATCCGTCCCAAGGAGCAATTTGGATGGCTGCTCTGATGAGAAGACATTTGCCAGCTGCTCTCTGCCAGCTATCTCAAGGACCAAAGCATTCTGTCTTGTAATAGGACTGCAGCTAGAGAAGCACCCATTCCCCTTTCCATAGATACCTTTTTTCTGCCACTGCTGTCCTGAGAGTGAACCGAAGGCTCCATCCCATCCTGGCTGATGTACACAGAGTACTATCGTGCTGCCCAGCCTTGCTGCTCTATGCCTGGTGTTCTCCAATGTAAATCCAGAAAATCCACAGCACTGAGGCTAAGCAAATGCTGCTGAGAGCTGCCAAGCGCTGGTTCAACCCTGGTGAAACCACGGGTATCTCAAAGGCTCCCAGCACCACTCTTCGTGTCCAAGCAGAGTGATGTCCCAGTATTTCAATCAGTTAGCCAATCAGTTTGCCCAAACACTGCCTCCAGCTCTGGAGCCTGTTGGTCTTTCTAGCTCTGGTGTTGACATAGCCAGAATAACTTCATGACATGAGGTAAAGTGCTTTTGGAATGGAAGAAGCTCCCTACATAAGGCAGCTAGGCATGTGTACACCTACCGTATGGTTTGAGAAAGTGTCTGTGTGCTCTGAAAAGTGTTTGTTCTGAACAAAGGTGCTGCTGTGAGGAGTATTGACTGCTCCCTGGAGTGACAGCACCCCACCCCCCACCTCCATGCAAGGTTGCAGAGTGCAAACACACTGCAGATTCAGCCAAGACAAAGGAAGGCACTTATCTTTTCTTTGAGATTTGCAGTAAAATCACTTCAGGAAATAAAAAAATCCCCTTTATTCTTTCTACAGCAACCAGAGAGAAAGCTGACAGAAGTTTTGATCACTTATGGATAATTGCAGACAACAGGTTTCCTAACACACCTCACTGGTAATTGCCAATACTAAGGCTGCTGAAGCAAGGAAAAAAAAATACTAATTGCCACCATAGGACCATAGGACACCAACCTGATCTCCTTCTATGATCTAGTGACCCATCTGGTGGATGAAGGAAAGGCTGTTGATGTGGTCTACCTAGACTTCAGCAAAGCCTTTGACACTGTCTCCCACAGCATTCTCCTGCAGAAGCTGGCAGCCCGGGGCTTGGATGGGTACACTCTTGGCTGGGTAAGGAGCTGGCTGGAGGGCCGGGCACAGAGAGTGGTGGTGAATGGAGTCAAATCCAGCTGGCGACCGGTTGTGAGTGGTGTTCCGCAGGGGTCGGTGCTGGGGCCTGTCCTCTTCAATATCTTTATTGATGACCTCGATGAGGGCATCGAGTGCACCCTCAGTAAATTCGCAGATGACACTAAATTGGCTGGAAGTGTGGATCTGCCTGGGGGTAGCGAGGCCCTACAGAGGGATCTGGACAGGCTGGAGAGCTGGGCTGGAGCCAATGGAATGAGTTTCAACAAGGCCAAATGCCGGGTCCTGCACTTCGGCCACAACAACCCCAGGCGACGCTACAGGCTTGGGGCGGTGTGGCTGGAGGACTGCGTAGAGGAAATGGACCTGGGGGTATTGATTGATGCTCGGCTGAACATGAGCCGACAGTGTGCCCAGGTGGCCAAGAAGGCCAATGGCATCCTGGCTTGCATCAGAAACAGTGTTGCAAGCAGGAGCAGAGAGGTGATTGTTCCCCTATATTCAGCACTCGTGAGGCCGCACCTCGAGTACTGTGTCCAGTTTTGGGCCCCTCACTGCAAGAAAGATATTGAGGCCCTGGAACGTGTTCAAAGAAGGGCAACGAAGCTGGTGAGGGGTCTGGAACACAGGCCATATGAGGAGAGGCTGAAGGAGCTGGGAATGTTCAGCCTGGAGAAGAGGAGGCTCAGGGGAGACCTTATTGCTCTCTATAACTTCCTGAAGGGAGGTTGTAGTGAGCTGGGGGTCAGCCTCTTCTCTCGTGTCATTAGGGATAGGACCAGGGGGAATGGTTTCAAGCTACGCCAGGGGAAATTCAGGCTGGACATGAGGAAGTATTACTTTTCAGAAAGGGTGGTCAGGCACTGGAATGGACTGCCCAGGGAGGTGGTGGAATCACCAAGCCTGGGGGTGTTCAAGGAAAGACTGGATGTTGCGTTGAGGGACATGGTTTAGTAGGAGCTATTGGGAATAGGTGAACGGTTGGACTGGGTGATCTTTTAGGTCTTTTCCAACCTTAGTGATTCTATGATTCTATGATTCTATGACTTTTCCAGTTCATTTCTTGTCCAGCTATACACTAGCTAGTGGGTCATCACACTAGTGGGTCATCTCGGACAGGATTTACTATGCTCACACTGAGGATATTGTGACTGGCTAACATGTCACACAGCTCTGTAATGCTGCGTCCTCCTGGATTCAGCTTGGCTGATGGTTATTGCATTTCTCACTGCTCTGGGTATCTGTTTCAATTCCATGTCCCTTTCTCTTCCAGGTGGATGAGAGACTGCAGCCTACCCTGCTTAGAGCGCTTAAAATCATAGAATGGCTAAAGTTGGAAGGGACCATAAAGATCATCTAGTTCCAAACTCCCAAAGATCCCTTACTTCATGTCCTGGCCACTTAGCTGCAAGGCATCAAAACTCCAACCAGGCATGGAGCATGCAGCACTTCACCACCTCTTAGTAAGTAGCAGAACATGTTTCCCCACCTGTGGAGCTAGCAGGAGACCACCTGGCCTTTTTGAACTCTTTCAGCCCTTACTGGTGCAGCGCTTTATAGCTCAAGGCTGAGGATATGCAGGAGGCTGCTTACAGGCTCCTGCAGCCATGCAGATTGTTGTTGCCAATTTTCCCCTTGGTGTACCTTTGTGATAAGGAGAGGAATTGTCTGAGCATTCCTCAAAAAAATGATTCTGAGGCTGTTGAAGCTCCCCAAAGGGCCAGGGAACATTACAGACCTTGTTGCCATTGTAAAATTACCTATTAAATACAAACAAACAAACTCGTCAACACATAAGGCTCACAAAACACTGTTTCAAATAAGTCAGTCCACCTGACTGATTTACTTTCCTCCCCAAGGAAAATGCAGGAAAAATAAACCTCATATGAAGAAAGGGTCATGTCATATGTCAGAAAGGGTCGTATTACCTCAAGGGAAAGCCCTTGAGGTTACACAGCAGTGAGCATCACAGGAGCATTGATATAAAGCAAAACATAAGCCTCTCGTATAAAACACTTCATGTGTATTAAAAATATTGTACATAATGTTTTGTATACTTAGGTAATTTCATTCAAAAAAAGGCTTTGAGAAACAAATTTTGCTTTTACAAAATTTCCTCACTTTGTTCTCCACATGTACAACAACATATTTGTATGTTTTATGTAAATATTTTTTACATCCAAAATGGCTCACGAAACAGATATTTTGCAAGTACATAAAAAATTTTTAATGAAAATTTTGGTGCCTTCCTTGCCAAGAAGCTCACCTTCCTTCTGATGGCCTGTAGAGGGGAAAGGCAACGCACATCTTCCTCCCACTGCTTTGCTCTCTTCCATAAAATCTAGGAAATAAATGGCTCCACACAAAAGATCAGTAGTATTTTTAACCTCCACAAGGGTATCTTAGCATGCAGAGATATGTAACTTTTATGAATTTGACTAATGAAGTAGCTCACAGCAAAACCTACTTGTCAGTGAGCTTGCTACTGGGTTTGCACAGCGGTGTGTTGTGATGGGGGTGGTGGAGGGGAGACAGAAGCTCTGAGTAATGCAGGTAAAACCACTGGTGAGTCTTACCTGAAAAAATCATACTCTTAGAGATGAGGTTAGGTTCTTTCCCAACTCAACCATCCTGTGCTTCTGTGAGAGCAGCCCTATTGCCATAAGTTGGTGGCTTACCCAGTGTCAGGAAAGTTCCTCCACCTCCTGTCAGAATGTTTCCAGTGGAAACCTCAAGGAAATTGCTACTCAGGAATCAATGAATATGTATTAGCTCTGCAGAGTAAATCAATGAAGTTCACAGTAGCTCTGGATAAAAAAACCTTGCACTAAACGTTTTATTTGTTTGTTTGTTTGTACTAAACTTAAATACAGTGGTATGTAACCAAACACATTACACAAACGTTTCTTGGTTGATTTACTAGTGAGAGTGTTCTTAACTGTATAATTGTTTGTAAATTCAAGAACTAGAAAAGCAGCCTGACTTCAGGCTGAGATCTAGTTTATAGGCACTTCAGAGGTTTAATGACTGTTGTTATTGCAGCATTTAAACCATTTATGAGATAAATGGCTGAGATAAAGTCCAGCCATCACTGTTTCTTAGAGCTGTGGAGATACTTACATGCCTACAGAAGGACTTCTTGTAGATGGTTTGTGGAGGGCATTTTCTTTTGAAAACTCACCTGTAGTACCAAATCATCTGCCTCTAACCCCACCCACCCAACAAAAGACAAGAGAAGGTTGATAGCCTGAATAAAACCCTACTCCTAATTCATACCCTGTCTGTGCTTCCTGACTTGTGAAGGAGACATTTGATAGGGTACCACGGAGAACACAATTCATCAAACTTTTCCTCCCACCATATCTCACTCCCATAACAAAGGGAAAATCCCACAATGGAAACTTTTGTGAAACTTTTGTGAAACTTTGGAAACATCAATATATAATTCTTAAACAAGAAATAATATAATGAGGAACAAGAGAACTTGCCTCTTGTAATCAAGATCCAGATGCTGTTGTGTTGTTTGCTTTCTAATCTGTAGGGTACAAACTGGGGAAGAAGTCTGTTATGACTTTGCCAACAACATTTCTACAGCAGAAGTCCAAGGCCTACCAGTCTCATAGGATTTGGCATGATGCAGTTTATCTAGGGATAATATCTGAGAGCTGTGCTAAAGGCTAAGTGCTGATCTGTGTTAATTAATCAAACCATGCTCTTCCCCCTGCCCTAGGTCTTGGTTGTTCATTCTCCTTACTCAGTGAGAGTGCTCCTTGCTGTTGGTTTGGCCACACTACTTAACTCCCTCTCAAAAATTTCTTAGTCATGTTCTCCAAAATGGAGTGGGTTGGTGCAAACTATCTATTGAAAATGGTTCTTGGTCTATGTCTAGAGACCTTCAGTACAACCGTGGAATTTCTAGCACATCTTCTGCCTGATGGCTGGAAACAGCCCTGTACACACTCTGCCAGGATAGCGGAAGTCTCCCAGACTTTAGAGGATTCCATGTTCTGAAGGAGAATCCACAGGAAGTAAGTTCCTAAACCTACCCAGTACAAATGGAACAAATGTAGGGGACCTGCCTGCAAAGCAGCTGGCGTGGTTTGTCTATTCCTCTATTCAGTGGGAAAACAGTCCAGTTGCAGCTTAGCCATGAGTGGTTGGCTCTTCCTTTGTTATCTGGGTGGAAGGTGACTGATCCCTGTCAGTCCTGACTACTGCCTAGAGAATATATGATTTGTTTTTTCATAAAATTGCTGTTTCACCCATCTATGAGGGTAAGGTGTTGGGATGGGATATTGCTGAAGTACTAAGGCTGAGTTACTCTTTGACGATGGTGTTAAAGGAAGGTATTCCACAGAAATGCAGAGACAATGAGGAGACTTGGGCCATGAGTCCACAAATGTCATTGTTCAGCTTTGTTCCTGCTGCTGAGGGAGAGGCAGGATTAGTAGTTCACCTTCTCTATGAAGGCTCTATCTCAAAAAGGCTTTTATGTTTGTCGTGGTGTTATATTCAGCCTTCCACTTTTGATTGTGCAGCCAAGTATCATAGGATAGATAAAACAGTTTCTAAGTGAGTGATGGAAACTTCTGCACAACATACGGGGTATTCCTAGCAGTAATGTGCAATAATGGTTAAATATCTTCCATCAACTGAGAGGATGGATAGATGGTTTTAAAAAAGAAAGAGATTAATGGTGATGTAATAAAGCTATGAAAGGTTATCGAGTGGTGCAAAGTTACAGTCTTTGGTCTGTGTTGCTGAAAACTGCTCTCCAGGGAGTTTTCTCAGGCAATGCACAACAACCTGAATGTTGCTGTTCTTTCAAAAGTAGCTGCCTTATTTCAACAAAGACCTGTGTGTCTGAGTGACTTGGACACTACTTAAAATATTGTCTCCTTAAATGCAGGCGCGCTAACACACTGTGCTCAAGATGAGCTAATACCCTGCAGTGTTTAAAATGTGATTCAGCCAGGCGTTTGTGGTGATCCATCACTTGAGAGGGCATCCTCACAAAGGTGCTTTTGCAGCATGTCAAGAAGGGCAGCAGCTTGGAATGACCACAAACTGGTGGTGGATGAAGTGATTTCATATAAATATACATTTTGTTCAGTTTCATTAAAGATGCTCTGCTAGAAGCCCCATTTAGTTGGAATAAAATATGCAGTTTCTCCATTAACTGTAACAGTATCACCTTTACGCTGCACTGTACTAAAGAGCTGTTGGTGAAAAATGGAAATGGTTCACATTCTCTGGGCCTGAGATTGCATTTGATAAGAATTAAGAGGATGTAATTATGAAAATAAATAGGCCAATTATTCATAGATAACATTCCTGAAATAAAGTGTTCAAATATTCTCTGTATAGCCAATGGTTTTAAAATGCCACTTGTGCAAGGAACGATTCTCAGCGTAGGACCAATGTTTCTATAAGGAGAATGATAGGCTGGGAAGGGTTTAAAGCTCTTGCAAACATTTTGCTTATTTTTCTTACCTTTGAGTAAGATTTTCCTCATATAGTAAGTAAATGATAACACAAACTAATACAATAATGCAAGCTAATACAAACAGCTTCTGGCTGCAGCTAATGATCCTCATCTGATGGGTAATGAGCACTGTAAATTGTCCATGGAATATTCAGACTGGAAGTAAAATTAGTGAGCATTCAGTGACTGTTTCTGAAGTTGTTCCAAGTAATTGTTCTCGTTCTTAAGTTTTTTTCATCCTGGATTGTAAAGCATTTTGCAGACATTAATTACCCCCACCTGCCATGTGGCTGGATGTCAGAAGAGATGGTGATGCAAGGAAAAGTACAGAATGAGACACTCTGGCTGTTAGAAGATACTGTTAGCCAACTTGAGTTTTGTCCGTAAAGCTTCGTGATTTTCAGTGAAGTGATGCCAGCTTCCAATTATTCTCAACTGCATTCCTAAAATAATATCCACATCAATGGCACTATACAGATGAAGTATACAAGTGCAGGAAATAGGGAGTTCAAAAGAAGTATCATTAAGAGCAGCTTTTGTCTTGGAAATGTGTCAACACTGAACGCAGTTACAGGTAGTTATTTATCACATGTTTAAGTGCTTCAGTTATAGGGGAACTGTATGTTAGTAGACCTAATTACTGTTCATTCCCCCTGCCCCTGATTGTATAATTACCTTTTAAGAGTCACCTATCTAGAATCATAGAATCATAGAATCACAAGGTTGGAAGCGACCTATAAGATCATCCAGTCCAACCGTCTCCTCATCACCATTGCCACCACTAGTACTAAACCATATCATGCAGCTCCTCATCCAGATGCCTCTTGAACACTGCCAGGGATGGCAACTCCACCACCTCCCTGGGCAGCCATTCCAGTCCTGACCACTCTCTGAGAGAAAAAGTTCTTCCTTATGTCCAACCTAACCTCCTCTGATACAATTTGCGGCCATTGCCCCGTGTCCTGCTCGTTGCCTGGGAGAAGAGGCCAAATCCCTCTTCACCACAACCTCCCTTAAGGAAGTTGTAAAGTGCAGTGAGGTCTCCCCTGAGCCTCCTCTTCTCCAGACTGAACAATCCCAGCTCCCTTTGAAAACTGTCTATCTACAGTTTAAAGCCCATGAATCTAAGTTGTCTGCACTGAGCACAGAGAAGAACATGTTCCCTCATGTACTTGACTGCTGACCTTCTCCACATCTGGCAATAGTGCCATAGCAGCTTTCCTTTGGTGGCAAAGCTGGATAGCTGAGGTCATGCTCTCCTTGCTGCTGGGTCTCTGTTTCTACTCCTGCCAGTTCCATTCTGCCTGAGGCTCTGCTGGGAGCTCTGCAAAGTGACTCTGTGAACCTTATGTTCTTCTCTTCTGGATGGTTACCTAAAAGTAATCTTGGATCCAGACCACAGGTCATCCCTTGAGCTACTGAAGGGACAAACTGCTGTGGAAAGGCTACTTCTAGTGGCTTTGCATCTGGAGAAAACATTACAATACTGATACTCTGTCTTCTTCAGCTTTAGCAGCCTAGCAATAGACTCTCTGCTACTGCATGTTCCATGAAACACAGAGCCTGAAGAAGTATGGGGTTATTCAACCCTGAAAACACTCACAAGAAAGAATTTTTCCACTTGTCTTAGAACACAGCACACCTTTTCATATTTCCTAGCTGGTCTTTGTCTTTCATAAGCGTGGTATAGACTGGTTGATCTTTGACTTGTGACCTACTGTGTTTAAATATATATATCCTACGAACTTCTGTTCACTCAAAGTGCCCATGAGAATAAAAAAATCTATTTGTTTTTCTTATATTCTCTGCACAGTGAGTTTACTTCTGCCCAAAATTAAATATTCATAAAACATCTCACTGTAGGGGAAGAAATATGTTAAGGAAGGACTATTTGCTTTTTGACTAAACCCCTTAAACATTGAGGTCAGTGCAAATGCTGGAAACTTGTAATAAATGTGGGATTTTTTTTTTTCTTGGAATATTGAGGTTTTTGGTTTATTTTTTGTTTGTTGATTTAATTTTGGTGCACGATTTGATCTGATTTGTTAGCGGGTTTAATTATCATAGTATCATAGAATGGCCTGGGTTGAAAAGGACCACAGTGATCATCTCTATGATCTCTATGATCATCACAATGATCATCCAGTTTCAACCCCTCTGCTATGTGCAGGGTCACCAACCACCAGACCAGGCTGCCCAGAGCCACATCCAGCCTGGCCTTGAATGCCTCCAGGGATGGGGCATCCTCAACCTCCTTGGGCAACCTGTTCCAGTGCATCACCACTCTCTGGGTGAAAAACTTCCTCCTAATATCCAACCTAAATTTCCCTTGTTTCAGTTTAAAATTATCAGGCACATAACCTGTCAAAATTATTAAGTAAGTGCAATCCTGTGGGGAGCACTTATGGATCTGTGCTGAGTCTCAGGCACAGATGTCTGCTTTGGTTCCAGGTGTATGACAGCAGTGATGCAGTGCGGTGGCACTGGAAGGAGATCCTGTTGTCCCAACGTGGACAGCACCACGCAGAAGTGTTACACCCAAAATCCTGCCAGCCTGTGCCTCATCACTCTCAGCAAAGCCTGAGAAGGCAGGATGCCAATTGGAAAAAGTAAGTACCGCAGTAACACCACCTTTGCCATGGTGCGAAAGAAGAAAAGAAAATTAAAAATCCCTCCAGCAGTTCTGTAGACCTTTACTGCTTTTCTTTTTTCCCAGCAAGATTTGCAGGAGATCAAAGAGCTTAATCTGATGCTGCTGGTGACTTTACATTTTTTCTGAACTATATTTGACAGCAGCAGAACAATCAATACCACTTTTCAGAAAAGTGGAAACATTTTATTCTGTTTCTTAGAAGAGTTCTTCTTTCTGCTTGTCAAGGCCAAAATGCTTCTAGGAATCATGAAACCTCTCTCAAGCAAAACTCAAGGCAAGTATCTAGCTCTGGTAGGATGCCTTAACAAATGAAATACAGTCACAAAAGTTTTTTTGTTCATATTCTCTGCATTGCTGTTGCTAGTTCTCTAATCACTTGAAACAAAATGAAGCTGTAATTCACTTGTGTTTGTATCTTTAACAAGGACATGTGTGCAGGCTGGAGTATGAGCAAACTGTAGCTTTGGATTGAGCTCCATCTTTAAGTAGCATTTATACTTATGCATATTTATATACTACAAATACCATATAGATTTGCTCTGAGATAAATCTGGACAAGAGGGAATGGCTTTAAACCTAAGGACGGAAGATTTAGATTCAATGTCAATTTTTTTTACTGAGAGTTCGCTGAGGCCCTGGCACAGCTGCCCAGAGAAGTTATGGGTGCCTCATGCACGGAGGTGTTCAAAGCCAGATGTAGGTGTGCCCTGGGCAGCACGATCTATTGCTTGATCTAGTGGTTGGCAGAGAGCTGAAACTAGATGATCTTCAAGGTCCCTTCCAATCAAAGCCATTCTCTGATTCTGCAATAACACCTACTTGTTCTGGAGTACTTGAGATCTGATTCTTGGTTGCTTTACCCTTTATACTGTTACATATGCATTAAGATAAATAAAAAAACATCTCCTTGGTAGAAAGGATGCTTTTCTTATAAGCCCAGGACTCACTCCAAGTGGCCTGTGTGCTTAGTGGGGTCTTCTACTGTTGCTTTATGTAAGAAATGCAGTTGTTATTACTTCCAAAACCAAATCATTCTTCTCAACTTACTTAAAGAAATCTTATTTGTCTCATACCTTAAAGAATATACTTATAAACATTTAATCTATCTTCTTTCTGAAACATGTGATCTTAGAATTTTCATAAAATGCTTTGACTCCTTATGACATGCCATTAGCTTACACTGACCATGAAGACTTAGCTCTCACAACTGTAACGTGAATATGCATGTGTCCACATGTATTTATATCTGTATCATACCACCCATTTGGAGTGTGGGTACTTAAGAGGGAGTCGTTTCTGTAAATGAGCTGGCTTTTGTAAGCCTGATGTGCATTTCACTGTATTAACCTTACTCAAGATGGACTGAACTGCAAATTTTACACCCAAGATGAGCATGCTTGTTTGGATCTTGGGACCTACTGTATTGTTTAGCTTTGTAACACAGACACAAGCATAACAATCCAAGTAGCCTACTCAATTCATGTTATAAATGTAGCCAAGTATTTAAACAGATTTCCTGTTCTTTATACTCTTGTGTAAAGCTATTCTCAATTCTTGGAATATCCAAAATGATTTTGAACCTGACCTGATTTGAAGCTGGATAAAGCAGTTTCCCCTGTCTGAATTGACTGAGCAAAATCTGATGTTTCATAGCTGAACTACAGACTCTCCCATCTCTCACTCCATTGAAAAAATTCTTATATTTACTGATGTGAGTCCTGAGTTGATCTGGACGTATTTAGCATTCTGTTAAAATGACGAAAGCAGGCAAGACTTTCAGAAAAAGTGGTGTTATTCATTAGTGGAAAACAATCTGAATGAGCCTTGTGTCTTAAATAATTATGACTGTGTACCTCTTCAGCAAGAGCTGTCACAATTTGAAGGATAGTAACATCGGAACAGAACTGCCTATAAAAATGTGAGAAACTTCAGGAGAGAATTGAAATGTTCCTTTCCCCTTTTGAGGAATGACAAATTAATGGAATGGTGGTGGCATAAACTTAATGTTTTGGAGTCAGGAAGGAATATTTTATATAGCATAAAACATAACATTTAATCATGCCCCTGCAGGAAAGGTCTTAAACACATCATTTAGTATACTATTTTATGACCACCTCAGGTTTAAAAAATGTGGAGAAAATACTAGATCAATTTTAAGTCATTCAAAGGTATAAACCAGTGAAGGCAATGTTGAGGTCTGTGGGAAAGATCAGTGCTTATAAAAATAAGCACCAAACATTAATATGAGAGGAAAACCACAATTTATTGACCTGAAACTAGAAGCAGTGAAATAAAAAGACGTTAGCTTGAGAGTTGTTCTTCCACATTCTTTGCTTGGCTTAAAAAGAGCAGAGAGAGACCCACCAGGCATCCATTGCCACTGGCATCCTGGGTATCTTCCTTTTAAAATACTTCTTTTCATTTTTGGGGGGGGGAGAGAAAACACCAGTAAGGTTTCTCCCATATGTTTCTCTAGGTATTCTTTTTAAACTTCTTGATTTAAACTTTATCCTACCTAATTTATACCAGCATGTCCTCAAAATTCCCACGTGCCCTATGTAAAATATCGATGGATTGGCAAGGTAAATAGTTTGAGTTTTCTATCTTCTAGAATGACAGTGAAGGGATCACAGCACTTTCTTTTAGGAACAGGATGAAGTCCCCATCTCATGGATACTTTGCATTCCTATTGATTGCTCTTTGTGGGTTGTCTGTTTAGTGCAGCAGTGTGGTAAAATGTGATTGTATTTACTGAAATTGCAGTGCTGGCCTCCAGCCCTTTCTGTAAGCCCCTAAGAAAGGAGACTTCCAATTACTGCTTCTTGCCAAGTAGTAATGAAATTAGTTTATAATGTGATGCTCTAAAGCAGTTGGTTCCATGAAGCCATCTGACTAATTGTTCTAATGCAATTAAAAAAAAAAAAAAAGAAGAAGAAGAAGAAGAAAAATGAAAGAAAGATTATTTGTATTTAAAAATGAGTATGGAAGTCTTTTCCCCCTGAGATAATTACCAGTAAGAAATGGGATGAAGTGGAGAACCTAGGGATAGGCCAGCCATTGCTGGGCTGTGTTAGGGCTCTCCCTGCTACTTCTATTTCTGTTAGAAACCAAAAATCATGAATATGTGATGGGTAGGGTGGTGAAACACTGAAACAAGTCCTAGAGAACCTGTGGATTCCCATTATTGTAAGTGTTTCAGAGGCTGGAGGGTATTCTGAGCAAACTGATTTAGTAAAAGATGTTCCTTACTATGGCAATGGAGTTGGACTAGATGATCTTTAAAGATCCAACGCAGCCCAAACCACTCAATGAGTCTATGATTCATGATGGTCTGGAACCTGGTAAAAGCTTATGTCATAAAATGCAGAGATTAAAATCCACAGCCAATACACAGGCTTTCTCACACAGCCTGCAAACAGAGAAAAGCTATCTAAGCTGTTCATGAGGTTACAGTGGATGGAGAGTGTTCCTTGTTTTCACTTGCTGCTCTCCTGATTTGTATATTTTATCTTCTGCTGTGGTTTGGATAATTCCATGGACCTTTCGCCCAGGCAATCATTTCTACTGGTTCTACAAGAAGTCTGAGAATGACCAGAGTTGGAGATGATTTACCCACTGCTCTGAGGCACTGGAATCCTCCCATAAATATACATGCAAATAAAAGGCAAATATGTTTTAACTCTGAGTACCTCACTGCCTTTTGGCAGCTACAAACTTTGGATACTCCTGATGGGCCTGACACTTCCTTCTGGACTTGCCTAATCTGTGTGGGCACTCTGCTCCTCCTGCAATTAAATTAATATAATTTCTTAAGACTGTTCAGACTAATTTGGAGTCCAGCTCAGCCTAATGAGTGAAGCAGGATCTTTAGGTTGTGTGTACATGTTCTCTCTGAATTGACTGACAATGAAATTATCAATCCCACTTTAATTGATTATGGAATGAGCTGTCTGGGAGATGAAGAAGAAGTGTACTGGATCATTACCCATGATGACTTTATAAGAGTGAACTTTCTGCTGTGTTACTTCTTAAAGGAAGAGCCTGCCAACAGTTTTTTACTTTGTAGAAAGAATTTGCTTAATTTCTTTTTGTGTGAAGCCATTGAACTTTACGCTCCTCATGACAGGAACAAGGCAGTATTTAAGACAACTGTCTCAGCATCTTTCTATTGCTGCTAGTGGGGAGTGACTATTGCTCAAATGCTGCCTGGATACCTATGCACTTTGTGATAAGTATGGTATCGAAGGATGATTTACCTCTCTAGATGTGACAACATTTCATTTTCAGTTCACAGGGTCACAGAACTGTAGGGGTTGGAAGGGACCTCTGCAGTTCATCAAATCCAACACCCCTGCTAAAGCAGGTTCCCTAGAGGAGATGGTAGGGGAAAGCTTCTCACTTGATTGAATAATGGGTTTTGAGCTTCAGGTTAAGATGTAATTGTAACAACTTTCAAGAAGAATATACCTTTCCTATGTGCAATTCATTTGAAGGCTCAAGTTCAGAGGAAACCCTTCTTCTGTGAGTCACTTTGGCTTGCAGTTATTTTAAGGATACTTTTAACATGCGCTGGAAGTTGTCTGAGATGATGGGTAAGGCTCACATTAGTAAGCAGGGATTTTTCAGGTAGATTTTGCTGTGAGATTGAGTCTAGATCAAGTCCCCTAAATGCAAGCAACTAGACATAAAATATCTAACATCCCATTACTGTTAATGAAGATTTAGTAAAAACAATCAATGAGCGTTTCAGCTGACCAGCCATAAGGTACACACTCTATGGTGAGCTGAATTGCTCTTCAGGCTCCAGTGACTGTAATGGGAGCTTAGAAACCTAGTGCAATGGAAAGCAGCTAAATTAAGGTATCTTAATCTCAAGCTGATTCTTATACTCAGTGTTCCCTAGTCAATGAAGAACAATGGACAGTTTCAGAAAATGCTTCATTTGGCTGATTTTAGAAGTCAGCCTTAGGGAAAGCATTCATTTCCTCTTACCTAAAAGAAAAGTAGAGTTTCACCTTTAAAACATCAGTAAAGTTAAGCAATCTTAAAACAACTTGGTTTGATCCTTATATTCTTACTTCTTATTCCTATACCTATTTATATATGTCACTGATTTATTCATAGAAGCCCTGGAAAACCATGTTTGTATGTGTAGCATGAGGTTCAACCGAGGGCATGAAGATCTTCTGGTTGTTTTCCTACAGCCCCACGTAAAATTGGTTGTTGTACTCATTCCTGTAAGATGAAGTCCAAAATGAAGGTTTAGTAGAACAGAAATGACTAAGTTCTTATGTGTCCTATATATGCAGGACTTACAATTAGGGCACACTTCTGTATCACCCTTCAGAACTGCCCTGTTTAATGTTAATATCTAATTGCTAATAGGAAGGCAAGTCATTACAAAAATTATAGATGTGAGACTGTGGTACTTTGAATGGCAGCTATCGGAAGATGATGGACTAACAAGTCCAGTGGCTCTGGCCCAGTAAGGACCTTTTTAAGAAGCTTCTTATATATGGTCTGGCAGCATTTTCATTTCTACATTTTTTTTGTGTATCAAAATTTAACATCAGTTTCATGATTCCTATCAATACAAAGTAGTGTTTGGGATGCTGTAAAGTGCCAGGATAGCAGCCTCTTCTGTAACTTTAACAGTCTTCATTCTTTTGAAAAGATGAATGCTTGAGGAAAAGATTTGTGATTGGGAAGACTTCTCTAAGACAGCTAATATGATGAAAAGAGTTTTGCAGTCAGTGAAAAACCTGTATCCAGTGATGCAGCGGTAATCAAGCTCACCAGAGAAGTAAAAACTCTTCACAGAATGCAACTGGTGCTCCGGAGGCATTCAAGGCCAGGCTGGATGTGGCTCTGGGGAGCCTGGTCTGGTGGTTGGCAACCCTGCACATAGCAGGGGGTTTGAAACTGGGTGCTCATTGTGGTCCTTTTCAACCCAGGCCATTCTACGATCCTATGATTCTGTGATTCATGGAACTTCAGTCACTAATGAAGTGATACCGAAGAACATTTTGAGATCTAATTATCTAACATTCAATTGATGTTTCTTCTGGAATATGCATCAGAAAGAAAATGAACTCGCGATCTTTAATGAGCCCAGATCTAGAAGAGCAGAGTTGGTTCCTTTAGGAGCTGTTTGAAGGTGAAAAGGTTTGCATGTGATGAATAAAATGGATAACTGAGCTGGAGATGCTCAATTATTTCTTTAAAGAAACTTCCCAGATCTAACAGAGGCGCAGCTGCTGTCTAATTTTTAGTGGAGTATGCTTAAGGAAATAGCCAGTTTTTATTTGAGAAGAAAATAAAATATTGGATAGCTTCCAAAAGCCTTGAGAAAACATTGTGATCTTCTGTAGATCATTTTTCTGATCACTTTCTCATTAGTGACATAATATGGAACTCTCGTTGTCAACAACATCCTCCTGAATATAAACATTGACATTTTAAAATATTACCCTATCTCATGCCTATTAAAAATAATTATTTTGCCTTCATGTCATGAATGGCAAATTCTTCTTAGAGAAGTATTCAACATGTTCATCCATCTTTTTCTTTTTTCCTATGGGTGTATGGCTCTTTTTCAGTGTATCAAGGTCTGCACATTTTAACATTATGCACCCACATACACACAGATACAAACACAAAGCTATTTTGGTCTGAAAGCATGTCCCTGATAAACATTTTTAGAAGGTTATTTTTAGCACAGATTTTATTTATATAGCAGTGATAGTGTGAAGCTAAGCCTCAAAGACAAAATGAGACTTCCAGCAGAATAATGAGCTTCCTCAGAACAGCAGGCAAACCACAGTAAGAAGGTGTAAAGGGGCTATAAACTGCAGTCCGAGAAATGAAACAAATCAACAATGTGAACAAAATGCTACACCTCTAAATGCAGTGCACTCCAGTTCTGCCTATAGTTAAGGTGACCCATCAGGACTTTGCAGTACCACTGCATAATTGTCCTCCATTACTTCAGTGCTCTTTGATTATGCAGGACCTTTGGGATTACAAAATCTGCTTCAGGAAGGATGTGATTGCAGAGTCTCATTATAGACCTTAGCTTGCAGTGTGCAATCTGTGTTAGCAGATGGAGAACTTCTCAGGGCATGCACATCTCAGACAGGCAGTGTCACCTGTGCTGAGCTGCCCCATAGTGCAGTTTTGGAAGCAGAGAATCCTACTGAGACAAAATCCATGCAGGAGTGGGGTTGGCAGAGTGTGGGACACCCTGCACAAGTATGTGTGTCTGTACCAAGTCAGAGTTGGTAAATGTGGAAAAAGAATGACTGCAGAAGCTTGGATGAGGTGATGCTGCATGATGCTGCTGCATGCCTTGGTTAACTCCAGTGACTCTTATTGATTTTTAATCTGGGACTAAGACTGAAAAACAGAAAAAAAATTCTGCCCTGTGCTTTGACATCATTGCCTGAAAACTTCTGTCCGTGATTACCCAGATAATTTCTCAAGTGCAGCAAAATATTTTACAATAACTCTGCTCTAATTGATAATAATAGCATTTTGCCTCATTAAATGTGTGGCACAATTTCAGGTGTTAGCTCATAGTCAGAGAACAAGCACTGATTAAAGAAATCCTTTTATCCGTTTACTAGAAAGAGCGCACAGACTTTTATGATGTGGGTCTTTTATTTCCCTGATTATAATCTTACAACTACCTTAAAACTTGCTTTTACTGACTGGGTTTAGTGTTCATGCTCATAAACTTCTCACAAAAGGCCAGCCCACTGCCCCTATGCAAGTTGCAGCTCCACCAGAACCAGGTGCAATCTTGTGTGTCTAGCATTCCCACACAAAGTAAGATTGTGTTTTTGTATACCTGGTAGGACTGGCTGGAAGTAATTTTTATTAAGTGAAATTGTTGAGAGATCTGCATCTAAATCTCACCATCAGCAGCATTACAGTGGTTTAATTTCAAGCATACATGGACAGTTCTTTTGAGGAATGACCTTTATCTTGCTGCAGGGAGCTCTTTATCTAGTAATTATTGAGTCTTTTCATTTCTGAGACATCCTACTATGTGTACATGAGCATCTGTGTGCTAAAGCTTAAGCTCAAGTCAGTTCTGCACAGGTATGGCCTGGACCTGCTTGCTGCAAATCAGCGCTCCCCCAGGCCATGAGGAGAGCTGGGCTGGGAGCTGACCCAGGTTTGGGATGTGGCAGCTCGATGGCGACCTCTGCCCAAGCAGCAGCACCCAAGAAGCCACTCCTTGCCCATGAAACCTGGGTTTCTGAGCTCCTGCTCAGCCCTCCTGAGTTTCTCAGCCCTCCTGCCCAACTGCGGACTGCTCTCTATGGGCTTCAGCCATGAAGACTCATTTTTTTCCACTGCATTTTCAAAACTGTTACCCTTTATTTCTGTCAGGAATCGTGTTTTGCAGTGTCAAAATCACTCAGAAGTAGCAGCAAATATTTGCTTAATATACAAAACCCAAAAGTCTCTGTGCAAAGCATGTGATACAAGAAAGCTATTTCTAGACAAGGTTTTCTGCAGAATACTGATATGTTTCACTCAACAGTTTACAGCTTTTCCTTCTGAAGTAAAAATCTAAGACTTGGGGCTTATAGGACCTCTGAAAAAATGCCTGTTATGCTATATATATATTTTAGCAAAGTAATGCTAGAAAATAACTCATTCAAAGGTATTTCAAGCAAGTCCAAGTTAATCATGCAAGTTGCAACTCTCAGAAATGTGAGATACTGCTGTTAATTACCTCTCACTTAGGAAAGGGCAAAGCCACAGGGGTGTTCCAGCTGAATTAAGCTGCCTATCACTACATGCCTCATCCCTGAAGAGAAGGTTGGGCCCAGAACTCCCTGCAGCTGCTTCTAAAACTCTCTATAAAGAGGCATGTACTACCTGTAAAGGTGCTTGTCCGCTTGAATCCCTTCAGATCATGTTATATATGCAATAAAAAACTCCAGCTATATTAAATAAATTTTGGAAAAGAAAACTAATATTAGTCAACCCAACACATTATACATATAACTAGAAGAGGATATATGAAGCACAACCTCTAGGAGATGAAACTGTTCCCACTACATTGCACTAGGAGGTTTCCAGGGGGCAAACGCTGGGTGAGTTGAATCAACATCAGTTTTTGTATCCCCAAACCTATCTATTTGTCCAGCCCTCAGTCAGAGGGCTAATATTTCCTCTTACCAATGCAGTGTACCTATTGCTATAGTAAGGGAGACCCTGCCCTTGGGCTGGACTGTCTTCCAGCCCAAACTCAGCTCACTCTATGGCATCCATGCGTCAGCTACTGATATCACTTTCAAAGACATAAGTTCCTATCAAAGAAATATTGGCTCAAAATTAAATGGAGAGAGGAATAAGAAAACACAAAAACTTCAAGGGAAGAAAGGATTATCTTGGGCTGATCAAGAGTCTGCTTGGCCCATTCCTCCTGTTCTTCAATAGTGGACACGAGAGTCAGTAAAGACCAAAGTCACTCTTTATGTACATCTGGATTCCCTTGTATGAGGGATGAGATAGTAGCTGATACAAAAACATACACCAGACTGCACCTGAAAGTGGCACAGAGTGGTGGCTGCTCAGGCTGCATGAAGTGGTAGTGTATAAAGTCTTCTGAGCGTCTCTTGCCAAGCCTGTGAGTTCTGTGTGCATTCCTGCAGACTGATCGTGGCAGAGACACAAAACTTTGTACGTATAGCTCTCAATATCCAGAAAGACAGTCCTGAAAAAAATTACTTCAGTAACTTGGCTTAATTTCAGTTTTGGGTTTACACAATACAATGCAGAGGAGGCAGGAGAAGATCTTTGTAAGCAATGATTTTAATAAATTCAGATTTTAATTTGCTTCTCAAAACTTTGGGCTTCAATTTTCTTCTTAGTCGCTCTGGTTTTCTTACACTCACACAAAACCCTCCTCCCCACTCAGGCATGAAACCAGAATGTCTGCATGAGGTCAAGTTGATTAGCTGAATAAATCAAGTTAGAAAATGAAGAAACATCACTCTTCAAAGCAGGCTTGAGTCAGAAGAGAAACATTTCTCTTCATTATTTTATTTTTATAATCAAATATACTCAAAACATTAGTCTTGAGAAAAAATAATCACCTAGAAGACAGGCTAAACTTCTGATGCTGTTTTTGTTAGATGTACTTGCATGGACAGGATCTATGCAGCTTTGAATCTTCACTTAACTGTGTTAGTTGTGGTTGTGTCTAGAGGCTGCAGAGGCTGCCAGACAGTTCTGGCAGGCATGTCTCCATGGAATGGGACATGTATTCCTTCTGCAGGTTATATGTATACCTGTATACTCTGTATACATGTATACCTTCTGCAGGTTAACCCAGCAGGCAGCTGAGAACTGCCCAGATGCTCCCTGGCTCGGGGTAGTAGCTGATCCCTTGCAAATCCCCTAGATGAAAAACATAAATACAAATCAGTTTCAGTTTGTGCTGCCTCCTCTGCAGAGGCATGGGATGAGGGGGCAGATAGCTTCTGACAGTCACACACAGGAGCAGTGGGATCCACCCCGCTTGGCCGTTGCCCTTCTGTGTTAGCTGCAGCTGGAGAGATAGCTCAGTCTGAATAATTACAGTTTTAAGCTGCAAAGGCAAGATGGTCAGGAAACAGACTGCAAATTGTTAGAAAACTCATTTTCATTCATACTCTGGGCAAAGATTTGCTTTCACCTTTCACAGATGCGTTACTAGTTATGCGACTTCAATTATTTGATAAGTCACAGATGCTTTTTTTACCAAGAAGCTTACAACATGACTGACAGAACAGAAAATAATTAGCAGTGGTGACCCAGAGACATTCACTTGTGAAGACCTACAGCTCATTACTTAGCTGATATCTCCTATCAAAGAACTCTGTCCACTGCCTTCAACTCAATTTCTGTGCAGCAGAAAACAGAGTGCTAGTGAAGAAAGAATTACAATCATAGAATAATAGAACAACCCAAGTAGGAAAGGATGCATAAGGATCATCAAGTCCAACTCCTAAAATAAAGTAACTAGACTTTTGTTTGCATAGGTATATTGCATATGCATGCATTTTAGAGACATAAATAAAGTGTCTCTGTGGCTAAAATCCTTGGGGTTGGAAACTAATTGCCCCATTACTTGGATTTTTCTGTGACTCATAATATTATGCTGATACAAAATAAATCTCCTTTAGTGTTGTGAAATGCAGAATAAAATACATTTACTTGAAAAAAGTTATTTGTTTTATAAAGTAAATTACAAGATTCTCATTCTTAAGCAGGATATAAAGAATATTTGAATTGAAAATTGCCAAATTGGAACAAGACGCCCTGCTTTAAAAAGATGTATTCACTTACCCTTCTGCCCACTACAAAATGTGACAGACTGAAGTATCCTTAGTGCCAGCAGCATAGCAAAGCCTAGCAGGGTAAACTTGCTATGTTTTGCACAGGTAAGAAAGGAAGTTTGCAGTCTCTGGAGGAGGTGAGTTTGCCAGAACAGGTTACCTGTGCAGCTCGTTCCTGATGTGCAAACTTCCAGTCCAGAGATGTCCTGCACTGCATGGGGTGTTAGCCCAGCTATCATCTACACAGCTCTTCTGTATGCAAGTCAAAGCACAACCTGGTGCTAAAATTGGCTAGTAAGGGAACTTGTTGATCTGTAGCATTTTAAAAGTAAAAGAGGACTCTGTGAATGAGATGATGTCTCTCCCGACATGGCAGATTCCTCATCTTCCCTTCCCTGCTCCACTCTTCTGCTGCTCCTGACATCATGCATACCAGGGACTACAAACCTGGAGGACTTGGACTCGATGCTCTGTATTTCAAAAGGAAGTAGAAAATCTTGCCTGTGGGTTCTGGCAGGCTGCGGGCTGTTTGCAGAACCAGCAATTACTCTTGTTTGAATATTAATCATTTTGTTAGATCAATTGATAATCTTGATAAGACTTAAGAGAAGGGGACTGATTCTGCCTGTCTTTGCACCAGCCTGAGACAAGGGCCATCTCCAGTGCTGCAAGTACTGCCTTTTGTGAATGAATGAGTGGCACTGAAGGAAGGATAGATTCAACAGTCCTGCTATTCAACAGTCCAAATGTATACTCCCTACATGGGAGATTTCAACTGAAAAATTATTCATAACATCAAAGGAAGCATGAGAAATTTCACTTAATTAACCATTAGATCAGTGATGCTGATTTTTCATTAGAGTTACAGAAAATCTATTGAAATGCAAAGCTGATGACTACTGTACGACTATTTCTGCATGTAGTATTTTTTCTATTTACAAAACATAGAGAGTAAAATTCTGTACTGGAAGGCCACTGAAATGCACGATTAAGTCACTAGTTTAAGTTACAAGTTCAATACACACACTTTTTCTATATGACACAAAGAGAAATTTGCTTTGATCTGCACAATAAGAGAATTAAGTGTTAGGTCTAATTCTGTTCTTTCACTGTTAGCAGAAGTGTGACAAGGAACTCAAAAGTTCCTACTTTTTTTTTTTCTTTTTTTCTTTCTTTTTTTTCTGCACTGTATGCAAACAATTTCAGCTTGAACAGTAGAAAAAATTTCTTCTCCAATAGAGTGGTGAGGCACTGGCACAGGCTGCCCAGGGACGTGGTGGAATCACTGTCCATGGAGGTGTTCAAGAACCGTGGAGATGTGACACTGAGGGATGTGGTCAGTGGTGGGGATGGGCTGAGGTTGTGTTAGATGATCTTAAAGGTCTTTTCCAACCTTAATGGTTCTGCGATTCTGTGACTCCAAGTAATCTAGTCAAAATCCATCAGATTAAATCTCCTGTTTTGTATGTAGATTTTTATAGAAGTCTTGGACTACAGATGGCTTAAAACTGTTACCCACGATTTGGGACAAGGGTAATTTATTTGTTTTTTCCCAGACTGCTTTTTGGAAGCAGTGTGTAGCTGCTATTCCTACAGCTATCAATTCAAATTTCATGGAAAGAACTGCCACTGACTTCAGACTGAGCAGGGCAGGGTTTGGAAAAAGGAATTTTTCCCATCTCTCTGGCACTGACAAGCTCTCTGTTACGACCTGAAGGAGGCCATACTAGCTCCTCTATCTCTTGGAAGCGGTCTATGGACTAGAGGGTTTGCATGCCTTGGACTCACGCTGCCTGCCTTTGGTAAACATTTCATATAGGTCCTAAAATGTGATGTGTTGATATAGTACAGCACATTCTGTTTGATGTATTATTAGCATTAAGTACTATTTCAATATGTAGTATTAAATGCTCTTCATTGTGCCAATTGTATTATCGGTAGTTTTGCCATCCATCCTTACATTCCTTATGGTTTCCTTGTGATTTTTTCTTAATGGTGGAAGGTGAGGTATTTTTTGTGGATTCATCATTATCAAATCAGTGATCTGTTCAAGTTTAATGGTGTGACTCTTCAATATGCAAGCCTGATCTCACTCTCAGGTGGGAGATCCTGAACACCTCCTTGGCATCCACTGCTCCTCTGGCATGTTCTCTTCCTCCAGGGCATCACCCTTTTGAAAAAATGTGCATCTTACCTGGCAGCTGGAAGGCAAGACTTCTTGGCACTTAAGAAATTCTTGAAATGAAGGAAATTCATATTCCTCACCCAGTTAAGCACTTGTCCACCTGGCAAGTATTCCTGCTTTTGAAACAAGGCTGATGGTGTGGGGAGCAAAGAGCATTGAAATCCGTTCCCCAGTCCCACATTCTGGGAATGAAAACACCCATCATGGCTGTGGTCTCATTGGGCTGGAGCTTAGCAGCCAGCAATCACTGGAGTTCAGCAAACTTAATGCAATTCTTTGTATTACGCCAATATCACAACAAATTTATCCTTACTTTCTACACATGTGGATGTATGTATTGATGAAACATTAGGTAGCCATTCCATTTTCCAGATTGCACTGAAAATTTCACCAAGTTCTGTCTAAAGTATGGAAATGATAGTCTGTATTTTGCCAGAGAAGCCAAAGTGGAACAGTAAATGTCAGCAAAGTGAACATGTCTGAAACTTACCACACTTCGTTCTTACGGCATTCAGATCTCTGCCTGTTTCCAGTGTGAATATATTAGCAGTAAAATGTTGGACTGCAGTTATAACGTGCTTTTTTTTCTGACTTCTCTTTGGGAGAGATTTATTGGCAGCTGCTCCTACTCCAGATTGTTGACATTTTGAAATAGAGGAATGTTTTATTAATTTGGGTCATTTTTGTTAGTTCAGTGGCTTACTTATTAAAGACATCACTGAGGCTATAAAGCTCAGCTGCACAAAAGCCATTTGGGAATTGAGCTGGTAAACTAAGATAGATTCTAGCAGTACAAATTGAATGATGCAGAAGTTTTTGTCGAAGCCAAAGTCAGACCTTAATATTACATGCTGACAAAAGTATCATACGTATTTTAACAGTTGATTCATTGAGAAATACTAGAGAAGAGTTCAAAAGACAAACAGATAACATACAATGATTTTTCCCCCTAAACATCAAAATACAAATTGACACAACACATAGAATTTGAATCAGAAAGCAATAAGAGTGGCTAATTACAATTTTCAATTAAATGATGGACCTGAGTGAGCATTCAGTGGCTTGGTTATGAGATGGAAATCTTTTGACAATGATCCCCAGTGAAATGGAACAGCTAATTTTTCCCTGTGTGTGTTCCAAACGAATGTTGGTGCACTAGCCTTTCTGAAGACCTTAAGGAATATAATCACTATTCCAGTATCAGGAAAGGGAACCCAGACAGAGTCAGTGGGACTCTGATAAGAACTGGATACACAACAGCATCAAAGCACCATAAGTATCAACAGTGATAAAACACATGCTCTGTGACTGAATCTACTCGTCACACACAAATCTCTGAGTATCTCAAGTATTTTGTTTAATCTTCCTTAAAAAAAAATATTTTTTTCTTTGGCTTTATGTCAAAGGTAGTTAGATCTCATATTTGTATCTTTCAGTCAAAATGAATAAACTATTGTGGAATGTTGCAGAGCTAGTGAAAGGAAGGTGAGGGAGAGCTTTTCCATTAAAGAATGCCTTTAAAACATGGATAACAAGAACACACACAAAAAGACAGTCCTCTAATAAGAATGAAAACCAAAATGAAGAGAGTCTTCTGTAGTTCCTAGGAAACTGAATTCTCATTTAAAATCTAGCACAAGAAACACTGTAACTGGTGAATGGTATCAGATGGAAAAGGGAGATCTGGATACATGCAACATGAACTTCTGTTCTAGGAGAAATTTTCAGCAACACTTAAAAAATTCATAGCAATACATAACAGATTGTGCTTCCACAGGAAATATAGAAAATTCTTCCCTATGTTACGCAGTTATGTCTACCTTTCACAGAGTGTTCAAGAGCTGCTTCCTTTCATTGTGAAGGGGAATTGTAGTAAAATTCAAATCTGAAAATTAAAAAAAAAGATATATTTCCAAAGCATTTGAATAAAAACAATCCACTGTCCTACAAAATTTGCATAATGTGAGGGGAATTCTAGTAATCTAATTCAATTTTTGTCCATCTGTATTGACTGTAGAGAGACATAAACCTAGACAACTAACTGCCAGCAATCTACTGTGAAGCTGCATGAAACACTTCCAATGCATGCTGATTTCCCTTCAACAAGGCACTTGGATGGCTTTTTAGAGAGCTGATTCTTCGGAAAAATATAGCTTCATGTGTGCACTCCGGAGACTGAGAAAGTAAATGACTCCAATGTTGAACACCTCCCTTTCTGGCAGCTCTGTCATCAGGAAGGTGGTTCCCTACCTATCCTTTAGGTGAGGAAGCTAGTACATCTCTTCTGTGCTCTTCTGTGCTAATTAAGACTGTTCCTCCATTTGCAAGCCCATTAACTGCTATCACTCCATAGTGTTAAATGCAGTTACAATTATACTTAAGGAAATGGGGCCATTCCTCACATAAGAGAACAGAGAGACTTCCACTGCTTCCAATGGGCATTAGAATGGTCCCCTTACAGACCAAGGAATGACAAATTTACTTCTGTCAATCTGAGCTGAAGTGACAGTGCAACACCAAATCTACTCGTAGTCTTAGCTAACGACTGACAAAGTTTATGAGGTATCGACTGTGACACTTTCAGTAGCTCAAAGAATACATTGTTCATGGCATGTCACTTGCTGTTATAATTACAAAATTACAACATTAATATAAAAATAATTTCAACTGATTGAATTTTCAAATGACTAATGGATCAACTGGGAGACAATGATAAGTAGATCGTGGCCTCATGGGAAGAAGAAGGAACTCTGCCATGCACTGAGTACAGGAAATAAAATAGAGGAAAGGAAACATTGGCTAGCTAGTAGGATTTGCAGCAAACAGTTGACATGGTTGCAGTGGATTGCTAGCTCATGCTCAGCTAGGACAGGCCTTAAGATGTGCCCAGAGGTCGTTCCATGGGTTGAAGGAATATGAAGGTAAGGGTTTTGTGCCAGTCCTACTGAACAAATTACCATAATCTAGAGAATGTGTATGCGGTGTGAGGATTTGGAAGCTGATGATGTGACACTAGGATGTGGGTAGTAATGAAAATGAATTTAAAAGATGGAGGAGTAACAAGAGAAAAAACAAAATGGATATTGATGCTGCAGCATGGGACAGATGACTTAGGGTTAAAGGAAACACATGATGGCAAGCAATTCAGAAATTACAATAGTGGAAAGTCATGGCTTGTGGAAGATGACATTAGGATTAGGAAAGTTTTGAGGAATATTCCCCAGAAGATTTGGTGAAAATCTTATCATAGAGGTAAAAAGAGCTTCAAAATATTTTTGAGGGAAAGATGTCACACAGATGGAAAAATGCACCTGGAGACATGACATTTTTCTTCCATTTCTAGACAAGGCATCTGTAACCTTAACAGCTGCAGACAAATGTGGCACATCAGGCACATCTTTTTTTTTATCCTCCTGACTGGTAAAGCAATTGATTACAATGGAATTGAAAGAAAACTTCAAATGAAGCAGTGAAAGATGTTTCCCCAGTAGCATACACAAGGGAATTTGTCAAACTGTGCAGAAAGAGGAAGATGCCAGTCCAATTGCACTGTTATCTTCTCTGGTCTGAATTCAGTTAAAATTAGAGGGAACAATAGAGAGCTGAGGTTTGTGATATTCTACATGTACAGAAAATATTGATTTCAAAGATCTGTGAAACAAAAGGAAGATGAAGTGGCCACAAAAACGAATACCTGCAGGGTCAGGATCAGCAAATCACACTCCTGACTTACTTTCATATTTCTACAGCTTTCTAGCACTGACTCTGCCCAAGATTTTCTGTCAGTTCTTCCTATGAGTTAAGACAGTTTCCTAACAACTCAGTACCACTGTCTGTGTCTATGCTCCAGGCAGTATAACACAGACTGGGGAAGCTCTGCTCAAGACTAAGCCCTCCATTACCCTAGCTATAGACGAGTGCCTGCTGGAGCCTTCTGAGGGCATCTGAAACACTCATGTGAGATTTGAAGGTATGACACAGAAAACATGGGGGGCTGTGGGATACCCTAGGGCATCTCAGATGGCTCCAGACACTTGTGTTTAAGGACCATGAACACTGTCTGGATCTGTGTTGACTGCAATGGAAATTTGGAATCATGCACAGACTGGATGACCTTGCATCTTAAGTGTCTCTTTCGTCTATGTTTTTGCACTTCAACATGATACTTAATCATTTACATGAACCATTCACTATGCTGCTCCTCCTGTGCCTTTTGCTATGGTACCGAACTCCTTGCTTGGCTGCTTTGCTTTGAGTGATTCTCCAAAGCCTTGTTGCAGTCTGCAGCACACAGACATTTCTGCCAGACAAGTGAGTCCATTCTGCATAAAGGAGAAAATCTTCTTCTTCAAAGTGATAGAAATAGAAGAAGAACAAAACAGCTGAAGTATTAACGTCTGGGTTAGTTTAAAAAAAAAAAACAACTGGATAAGAGTCTGGACTGCTTCATAGTTTAGCTGGCTGATTTATCTAGTGCTAGAACTTACCTCTGAGAAGCTGGTTCTGGATCCCTGTTGAAAAAGAGTACTTTAAATTTAACTCAACTTTGATATCAAATAGTCTCAGCACAAGTGATGTTTATCTAACATAAGACAGTAAGAAACAAAGATGAGTACAAAGCCCAATTTACAACTCAGACATCATATTGTTACAAATTATATCTACTTATGTCACACATCACATTAAATGATGTTGAAATTTGGGCACAAATGAACATGAGATTCAACAAGGCACTTGAATTGGATCAAGACTGGGAGAAGAGCTCATCGAGAGGACTTGTGGGTCTTGGACAAAAAGATGGACATGAGCCAGTAGTGTGCACTAGCAGCACAGAAAGCAACAGTACCCTGGGCTGCACCAAAAGAGGGGTGGCCGGCAGGGAGAGGGAGGGGATTGTCAAAATCCAACTCAGGAAGGATGTGGAGCTATTAGGGAGGGTCTAGAGGAGGGCCATGAAGATACTCAGAGGTCTGGAGCACTTTTTCTTCAGGCTGAAAGATCTGGGCTTGTTCAGACTGGAGAAAACTCCAGGGAGACCTCACTGCAGCCTTTCCGTAACTAAAGAGAACACATAAGCAGGAAGGAGATTGAATGGTGTGATAGTGATAGGATTAGGGGAAATTATGTTGACCTAAAAGAAGTGAGATTTAGGTTAGATGTTAGGAAAAAACTCAGAAGGCATGGGTGCCCTGGCATAGGCTGCCCAGAGAAGTTATGGGTACCCCATCCCTGGAGGCATTCAAGGCCAGGTTGGGTGAGCCCTGAGCAGCCCATGGCAGTGGGGTTGGGGCTGGATGAGCTTTAGAGTCCCTTTCAGTCCAACCATTCTGTGATTCTATGATTCTATGATTACTGTAGGATTACAAATGGCAGAAATAAAGGTAATTTTAATGTACTGTTACTGACAAGATCCAAAATCGATTCATCTGAAGAAATAAAGAGGAGGACAGGCAAGAAATATTCAAGGCAAATCCCAGGTGATATCTAATTATTCCTGATATTAAAAATGAGTATTGTAAGTTGCATGGCAGATCACTGAGATAGTTCCACCATGATAAGATCTCACAAAAAGTGCTTTTAAAATTCTACTGAAAAAAGTGTTTAAATCATCAGCATGATAACATCGCTGGTAGATACTAGAAATGCATATTTCAGTTTCCGTGATGAACATATGTAGCCAGTTAATCTGTTATTCCAGAGAACTCTGGCAAAATCCATCCCAGTCTCCTTCCAAGGGTCTAAGGAAGTCCCTGGTACATTTTCAAGGAACTCTGAAAAAAGTACAGAGCCAAGCATCACATTCAAAAGCTCTCAAGACATGTTTTTTACTCTTAGCTATAATCATCCACCATTAACTCAAAATAGGGTTATGGAAGCTCTGGATAAAGGAAATACTTCATGTGTGATGAAGTCAGAAGATAAAATTAACCAAAGCAAATACTTTGTTACCTTGGTTTCCTATGTTCTTAAGCTTATAAGTAAGTTGGAAAAGGACAGAAATGTGATCAGGAAAATTTCCCTAACATTCTATAGAAATAAGGAGCATGAGTGGTTATAAGAAAGGGCTGCTCCTTTTACAGGAGATTTGAATCATTTGTTTTCTCACCCACTTAACATTTTAATGTCTTATTTAGCAAAAAATGTTTAAAGAATCTGAAGATCTTTTGGCATTTTACATGTTTGATGGTTGGCTTTCTGATTCTGCAGGTGCACATTACCAGCTCGTGTTGAGCTTCTAATCAACCAACACCCCAAATCCTTCTCCTCAGGGCTGCTTTCAGCTTTTTCTGCTCTACTCAGCCTGTATTCATGCTTGGGATTGTCTTGACTCGTGAGCAGGGCCTTGCACTTGGCCGAGTGGAGTTTTGTGAGGATTGTATGGGCATACAGGTAAGAAAGAAAGCTGACTGAAGACAAGGGTTTGGGAATGGCTAAGAGATGTTTTTGCAGCAGTTGTACTCATTCCTTTGTAACTGTTTTTGCTTTACTGGTTGTAACTATAAAATATCTAGAACTCCTCCTTTGGTGAAAGCAGAAAAACTTCTCCAAGCCATTTGCTGTGGAGGTGGCACAGACTATTCAGGGTCTTGTCTTATGTTCAGAATCATGCTCTGACTAAACTTTCCCACAACTACAGTTTTATTACCTAAAAATTAACTTTGCAAATTGAGGCTTTTCTGAGGAGCCTAAGAGAATAAGTCTCCTCAATGGGCGTCATGGTTCAGTCAAGTGCCTGTGTACTTCAGGTGCAGAACTGGGCTAGTTCTTATCATAATGTTTTGCTTTCCTTTCCTTCTGCAACATGAAAATATCTTCTATAAATTTGGAGGCTGTTTCAGATTGCTCTTAGATTTCTTATGAACCTAGTGGAAACAGCTGAAAACAAAGGAGCTCCCTTCTACTCAGTCCTCCAACAATGGAAATTGTCATCCTTGCCAGTTAATAGGTGATCGGTTTCCAGTCCAGTTCAATGTGAAGTTAATACCAAACCCTGCTGACTTGGTACTGGCGTGGATTAGGGAGCACTGGGGAAATCAGGTCATGTAGCTTCATAATGGTTACACCACTGGGAGAGTGGTTGTTGTGAGGTAAGGGCCACTAAGATGATCAGAGGGCTGGAGCACCTCTCCTATGAGGAAAGATTGAGGGAACTGGGCTTGTTTAGCTTGGAGAAGAGAAGGCTCCAGGGAGACCTCATTGTGGCCTTCCAGTACTTGAAGGGAGCATATAAACGGGAAGGGGAATGGTTGTTTACAAGAGTGGATAGTGATAAGACAAGGGGGAATGGTTTTAAACTAAGACAGGGGAGGTTTAAGTTAGATATTAGGAGAAAGTTTTTCACCCAGAAGGTGGTGACACACTGGAACAGATTGCCCAAGGAGGTTATGGATGCCCCATCCCTGGAGGCATTCAAGGCCAGGCTGGATGTGGCTCTGGGCAGCCTGGTCTGGTGGTTGGTGACCCTGCACATAGCAGGGGGGTTGAAACTAGATGATCATTGTGGTCCTTTTCAATTCAGGCCATGGTATGATATGATATGATTATATGATTTTTAAGGTACCTTCCAATCCTAGTCATTCTGTGATTCTATGATAAGTGACAGAAATGAGAAATGCTATTGAGAGGCAGAGCCAGATAAAATAAGCTTCTATTTTTTACTCTGCTATTGACACTGAAACTTTTGACAGTTCTTTTAATCTATCTTTTCTGTGTCGTGCATAGGTAGGACTGGAAAAGTATAACTTTTCTCAGGAATGTGTTCCATCATCAAACTATTACTTTTTCAATGAACAAAGGATGAAAACGTAAAAAAGGGCCTTTTTCTTTTCCCACTTTCCCAGACTTTCACTTTTCCAGCTTTTGTGGAGCTGAGAAACAGTAAGAGTGGGAAGAAACAAAGGAGAACATATTTCACTTTCAAAAGAAACACATTCCCTTGTTCATGCTTGATAACGCTTTCCAAACACAATACTTCCCATCGAAAAATAGCTCTTCTAAGACTCTTCTACTCTTTCACAGATGGTAAGGTGACAGGTGAAACCAGCATGGAAAGTACACACTTAGCTAAATCTTGTGACAGAAAGCTTTGACAAAAATCTTGACACTTCATTATTTTTTTTAATTTTATTTTTATGTTATACCTCTGCCTGACACTGAACCTCTGTTTTAAAGGCTTTTGGTCCAGTCCTACTTTCAGATGGAAATTATGTTGTATAAATGCTGGTTGTCTCTCACTGTGGATGTGATAGTGTTCCCAGAGGGCTCCTATAAGAGCCTTGTTGCTTGTAATCACTTCCTTCTCCTTGCAAGAGAAGAGCTAACCTCAGAAGTCCAATTACCAGAAGAGTGAAGAGTCAAATTCATTCAATAAAAAGTACTGAAGAGCAACATCTAAGGCTGGAGTTATGATACAGGATTTCTTATGCTTTATATATTTTATATATTAAAGACACAATTTATGTTCCTGTGTTGAGGAGAGCTGTCCAGCTCCAAGCCCTAAAATTGGTAAGATCACAAGAAGTTAAATCTTTTTAAAATAAATCCCTTAAGCACAAGAAGTTCTTTAGGTAGGCTTGTCCAGATGTGCCTAAAATGATGTGGGGGTTCCCCAAAAAGAGCTTTATGTGGCCTTCCTGAAGCCCTCCTCTAACTAGGGCCATTACAAATGTGTGTTTGTGTGTGTCTAAATTTCCCTATTTAAATTGGCATATCACCATCAATTATGTGAAGAATTACCTGCAAATGCTGCTTTAAACTTCCCACTCAACATTTTGATAAAGCAGTTTTGCTGTAGCAAGGCGTCTCAGTTAAATAAACATCAAAAAAAGGCCCACCCATATAATGTCAAGTTATAAAGTGGATACCTTTTTTGAATATCGAGTTTTATGTAATTGCTTCAGTATTCCATTTCAATACACCCATGTATCTATGGATGAATCTTGATGGTTCTCAAGTGAAATATTGTGAGTCAAATCATGATGACAGTCTTGACTATTTAATTAATGTGTTAGCATGTGTCTGTAATGCTCGATTCCTGTGAATGACAAAATTAAAAACTTCATTTAACTACGCTGTTCTCAGTGGAAAAGAATGCACTTAAATGTTCCATGGTGATATTTACACTTGCTATATTACTTGTGTTTATGAACTGTCTAATCTACCTTGCTGTAGAAAAGGATGGAGACCACAATCCATGAATAAAAATCAGAAATTAAGATTTTAAATGCCTTTGTCAGGGGTGATTCAGAGGTGTTTTCACATGACAAAAATCCATTGCTGTTCGTACATCTTCCTGTCTTGAAATCACATATACTTCAGTTTAGCTTGAAATTTTTATATTACATCACGCCAGTAGTCAAGAGAAATTGCTGTTATTATTTTATGAGAATAAGATGGATGAGCTAGGAACGTGGCTTGACGTAGCAGTCCATGGTAAAATGATCCTTGTCCATCCATAAAATCATAGAATTACAGAGTATCCCAAGCTGCAAAGAAGTTAAAAGGATCATCAAGTTCAACTCCTGGCTCCCCATAAGGAGTCTATTTCCATACTGAACTGCAACTTGTTCTGCTTGCCAGGGTGAGTATTCCTATTTAGATAAGGGCTCAATGTGAGTATATTATGGACCTGGATTTCGAGTTCCTGAGTGACTCTCACTTTTATATCAAGCTAAATTGTACTATGGCTCCATGCTGTTAACACCATGCCAGGATACAGACTACTTGGCTAATTTGTGGAGCAGCTCCAAGAGAGTGCATGATCTGCTGGGCAGCCCTCCTCTCATTTCTGTACCAAATACTGTGATGATGTCCTATCTATTGCTTAGGAAAAATCACAATCCACAGACTTTAGCTCAAGACATATGAAAGCAGGTAAGTTTACATTTGTTTCAGAGAGCACAACAGATTTAAATGAGATAATTTGCATCGCTTGCATTTGAAGCTGATATGTTTTTCAAAAGGCTGAGGTTCACAGTGGGACAGGGAACTTGGTCTGGAGAAAGATTTCAGTGGGAAAAATGAGAACACTTGTTATTTGATTAACTTCTATTTTTTCAGGTAATACACAATTTTTTGAGTTGAGCTAGGTGAATACAAAAGATTGATCAAATACAATACAGGCTAAAAATACAATGTTGATATATGTATGCCTAGAAAATAAGTATACACTAATAGATCTCTAGACAATTTGTTATCAATTACCCCATTAAGTACACTAAATTATCAACTTCCTTCTTATTTATTTTGGTAATTCTCAACTGTTTCTTTATGTCCTATTTGTAAAAGAGAAAAGAATATTGAACAAACGTGATTCAATCATTTTGATGAGAGCCAGAGAAGTTATTTTAAATCAAAAGTAGAACAATAATTGTCCTTTTCTGTCATCTCTTTAGAAATAATATATTAACAAATATAGTTCCACATCTTGCCTTATTAAGAATAATAGTGTTCTAAAAAAGTATTCCAAGACAAAGCTGAAGTTCATGTATATTTTTTAAATGTCATTGGGTCCTGGATGAGAATATTGTTTTATTAATTGAAATTGTCCCTAGACATGGAAGTCAGTTTATTAGTCTCACTAAAAAAGCAAATGATTTTCTAAAAATATTTTCTATTTATCAAAACTAAACATATATAAATGTAATGGAATCAATTTAAAATGAAATGTGGAAATTGAAATGAAAGTATTTTTATATAATAAATACTTCAGTAATTTGCAGATACATTTGGTATGGGCTGCATACCATTCCTTTTATTTCCAGTCTGGTGAACAATCACAGCTATAAAATTTCTGTAAATTAAAAAAAAAAAAAAAAAAAAAAGAAAAACAACAAAATAAAATAGAATAACAAGCTCTGAGCTAAATAAGTGATATTTTTTCAAATGAGAGAAATGTGGAATGCACCCTTTTATCCTCTGCAAACAGAGAACCAACAGATGTTGGCACTGGCACTGCTGCCCAGAGAAGCTGTGGATGCTCCATCCCTGGAGGAGCTCAGAGCCGGGTTGGGTGGGCCCTGGGCAGCCCGAGCTGGTGGGGGGCAGCCAGCCCATGGCAGGGAATTGCAGCTCAATGATCTTTAAGGTCCCTTCCAACATAAGCTGTTCTATGGTTCTACAACAAGTTTATGAAATTGTGAAGATTATTTATACCAGTGGACTAACCTGTAACGTGCACTGATGCTCCTGCACTTTCCTCACCTATCCAGGACTGTTACCTACAGGATAACATATCTTTAGGCTCAGTACAAGTTTTCAGCTGCATTTTAAAGAGTTAATAACATCAGTAACACTTAGAGTTCCTGTAAGATGTTCGCACCTTTTCCTATATCTTCATTACTCCTTGTAAAATCCCTTTCAGGAGTCAAAGAAGTGTTACTATCTTCATTTTTCAACCAAGAAAATTGAGAAGCTGAATATTAAAGCATAACTGCAGGTAACTGCCCAGCAGTACTGCGTCCAGACCAGGGGCCCCCAGTACAAGAAAGACACAGAGCTCTTGGAACAAGTCCAGACGAGGGCCACTGACATGATCAGCAGGCTGGAGCACCTCTCCTATGAGGAAAGGTTGAGGGAACTGGGCTTGTTTAGCTTGGAAAGAGAAGGTTCCAGGGAGACCACATTGCAGCTTCATCTAGATTTTCTCTATGTATTGTTTTTTAGGATTTACCATGTAAGCAGAATAACAATAAAACAATTATTCTAAGATGAGGGAGTCTGTTTTATGCCTGCAATTTCACTACTTTTAATCTACATTTCTTCTTCATACATACAAGCTAATAGATAAAGAAATTAATATTTGCTGGACCAGGAAGGAATACTGCTCAGGAATAGGAGACTTGCTTGATACCTAATTATGTTGGATTTGTACAGAGCACAGATCCTGGCTTCCAGCTCACAAAATGCCACTCTCAGCTCTGCTATGTCTTATGCTGGAGAAATTCCTCAGAACATAGATAAGACAAAATCAGAGAAATTTACCTTGAAGCACTTGATGGTGGTTGGAGCAGGAACATGGATTTGAAGTTGGATCTTCTACAAGATTCAGCCATAGGGCAGCTGGCAGTTTGTAGGGGTTTTGTTTTGTTTTGCAATCTTTGCCATTTCTGGAGAGAAATTCAATGGTCCTGATGAAGGTTTTTCCACTTTCCTGACCTCACTGTCCCAACAATTTTGATGAAGTGGCAATTTACATCAAAAAAAAGGGTTCAGAAAAAAGCCTCGGGTAATCTCAACCTCAAAACCCCCATACTGAGGCTTATAACCCTTGTGTTAAGAAGCCCCATAGTAGGTCATCTTACCTCCATACCTACAGCTAATTGCATGATGTAAGATAACAACACAGAAAAAAATAATTTTGTTATATGTGCATCGTTGCAGACACTAGAATCTGCTTTCAAGTGGAAGCATTTTTAGAAGCCTCTGTTGAAAAGATGTGTCACTGCACTCAGCAGCTTTTAGCAAGCAAGTTGAAGTAGATTGGGTGAACTGTGTCTGGGAATAGAAGAGGCATAAACCTGATTCCACCTTCAAGATTGGTACAGTCTCTGTCCAGCTTCACTGGTATTTTTACTGACAAACCTCTAAAACTAATTAACTGTGAGGGCTAAAACAATTGTGTGAACCATAGGTGCCATGCTCTGGCATACAAGTAATCCCTACAGCTGAGTCCTGTAGGTTTGTGTTCGAAAAAGTATACAGCATGGTGGAAGCAAGATGTTGCATTTAGAACAAGCCTGTTGCTGCTTCAGAGTCACCAGAAAAAGACCAGTAACAGCATGAACTGCTAGTGGTTTGTGAAATGACTGTAGGGTTACATGATGTTTTAAGCCCCAGTTATGTATCCAAGAACGCCTGATCCTTGTGCTTCGTTGTTTCCTAATGGAGAGCCGAACTGTGATCTGTAATGACACTCAGCAGATGGTCAGTGTGAAGAATAGGTGGCCTTTTTCTTACATGTACAACACCAGGAAATTAGCTAAAATAATTCCAAAACCTGCTTAGAGCTGGTAAGAGAGAGATAAATGTATGAAAATCCTTCATTGGATCTCATGTGTGTCTGAACTCTGAACTTCTCCAACTTTGTGGTAGGTTTACTACCTTTATAGCATTGACTGAGTATTAATATAATAATATAATAATAATAATATAATATAATAATAATTTTAAGGATTAGAGTGAAAATGAAATTTTATCAAAACCCAAAGAAAATAGTTTTGTTGTGACAATAACTGAAGTGGCATATTGGCCATCTGGGGGTGCTCAAATGGAGATTTGCACAAACACTAGGCTTGAGGAAACAATGGTGTATAACCAAGATGTTATAATCACAATATAATTGTGTATAATCAATAGATATCAAGATGTTATAATCGCAAAATAATCAAGAGAGTAAGGCAAAGCAGACAACGATAACAAAAAGAGAATAAGTGGAAGAGCTTACCCATCGGTTGAGCTCACCAGAAGATACCAAAAGAGGGGATCTCTAGAAGAGATCCTTCCCCTCTGGTAGCCAGCTCTTAAATAGGTCCAGGAGGGGTGGAGCCTGGCTCCACCCCTTCCGGCAGCACAGGTGAATTGCCTTCACCTGTGCTCTGGCTGACTCATGGCTCACCTCAGGTGATTAATCAGAGGTTCAGGCCGTGACTCAGCAGTTCCCATACAAATGGGAAAGTCATTCAATTCACCATCCTAATCATTTAGGACTGTCAGTTGAGATTAAGAAAATGTACAGTCAATTAGTGGCTTTTCTTTGTTCACAGTAATATGGGAAAAGAATCTAAGCAACATATTTTCCTTCCTTTCTGGCTTCCTACATAAATAATTAAGAAAAATGGACATTCCCGTGTGTCAACCTCACAGCACACTTTTCCTGACAAAGTGAGTTTATTTATGTAATTACCTCTGCTATACAATCAAGGGCATTAATTTCAAAAGTGTGGCCTAATTATATATTTTTAAAGTGCTAATTGTATTTGAGTATTAAACCTCGCTGATAGATGCAGTGTTATTGCTCATGTACATCAAAAACCTCCCTAGGATCTTCTGCAGTTCTTCAGGGCCAGGCTGGATGATCTCTCTCTCCAGCTGAGGGCCTTGATGGCTAATTAGATTTGATGTGCTATGTGCAGGGGCTCATTTTCATTTTGAATGCTCCTGCTGATTTTCCACCTCTGATATTGTTATCTTATATTGAGGTCTTTAGTTCTTCTGATTAATTTCTGGAATTTTGTATCACCTGGAAGGGACATTCTTAGTGCTTGCTTTTAATACTCTTTGGGAAATGTGTGCATGAAACCTGTTTTTTCTCATAGAATTTGGCAGCCAAGATGACTATATGTACACAGTGGGACATGGTGCATGCTCAGGACTCTGCTTCCTCCTTGTTTTGCCCTGAAACACATGAGAATTTCTTCGCAGTTCTTTAAAGTGAAGATCAGATATTTCCCTTCCTGTACCCCAGCTAGGCTTTCATTTATCTATGTACGACAGACCATGAATTTAAAGAGCTAAGCTAGGCCTGAGATGAAGATGTTTGGAGTACGTATCAGGAGAAGGCAAGGCAAAGGAAAAATAACAATCTCAAATGCTTCTAAGAAGGTCAGTGTTTGAACGAGTAAAAGAGACTCCAGACTCTTCATTTTGGGCTAGTTTAGAGTCCTTTTCCTCAACAGGGTGAAGGCCCAAGGCTCATCCCTATTCCATTTGAGCTAGCAGCTGTTTTCATAAGAAGCACCCAAAAGGGCTCATTTGCTAGCTTGTGAAACTGCATGTGGAAGCACAATGTTCTTGACATTACATTTTGAAATCAGACAGAAAATTAAAGGAGATCTTCAACTTTGATAAAATCAAATACTATGCAATCTGCTTTCTTGTGTGTACCTAAACTCGACAATTCTCTTCCCTTTATTGTATTAAGGAGAGACTTTCACCGTGGAGGAGTATTTGAAGCAGTAATTAGCTTTGAATTTGCTTAAGTGCCAAGCTTCTGTCAAAAATAATCACACGTCACTTCTCAAAAACAGTTTAACAATGATAAAACTACTTTAGTCCACATATTAAGTGCATTTTAATCAGCTTTTTAGCAGATACAAAGAACTAAAAGCAGCAAAGTGAATGCAGAAAACCTGAGCAGAAATCAGCATAAGGCCATTGTCTTCTCCATGCTGCTGTGCCAGCATCAAGCTGCATTTAACTCACATCTTTAACTCAAAGATGACAGGCTTCACTGCCTTCTAGGAACTTCAAATAATGTTAGCTTTTTCATTGAGCAATTTATATAAAAACAGCCGTTTAATTTTATTTTCTTATCAAACCTTAAATCAAAATACAAGAGTAAAGATAAACTGGTAAATGCCAAATAACTGTCACAATGTTATAAGCTCTGTTGTCAGTTGCTGTTCAACAGCAAGATGATTTTATCCCCATTCAGGTGGCACCAAGTAGTGCCTGAGCTCACATAGGATTAAAAACTTACACTTGTTACTGCCTTTACAAGCCTGTTTTTATATCAGTGAATCCTCCTATGAAGCAAACTTTAGCAGACTATACTGCCCACAAGTGACACTTTGCACTGTGTGTTGTACCAAGTTAATGCCATTCACTGTTGAAACTGCTTTCATTTTTGCAAGTGGAGGAGAGCAGATATTTTAGTAAGTTGACCGTTTTAGTCATAGCATAATTAGCTAGTACTTGGGGCTGCTTGCAGACACAGAGAAAGCTTCGCACCAGAGATAACCCAAGAGGTAAAACTCTACCTATTTATTTTATTCATGGGATCCTTAGAGGGCACAGAAATTGGAACAACATAATGAGATCTGTGTTTGAGAGACGTGGGTTCAGTGGTGCAGCTGCTAACTAATACTAGTGGAGTACCTGGCTCAGGAAGATGCCCATCCCTTTGCCAGCAGTGGTAAAACTCTAACACTCTGCAGTGACACCCGGTGAAATGATCAAAGCCACAGGATTTTCTTGCCCATTATCTTCCTGTAGAGCTATGTACATGACCTGGGTTGGCATACATGAGTTTAACAGAGCTATACCAATTTACACTGATATGGCTGGTAATAACCTTAAAAGCAAACAGAAGGTGTCTGATAGATGACATAGCTGGAAGCACTATTGTATTATGACTTGGATTCCCCTTTTAAAATCATTCTGCTCATAAACTTTTACACACCACTGGATTTGCTATTTACAGACGGATCTTCTGACAGGCCAGGCAAAACAGACAGCTGCTTAATGTTGTCTGTGTCCACAGCAGCTATTCCAAAGGCCCATCGATACCCCTTAGGATCCTTGAAATGCCCCCTTCTGAGATAATCAATACCTAGTATACATGGAGCCCCTGGGCCCATCACAATAGGTTGCTTTTGCCAGTCCTTACCAGTGAGGCTTATCTCAGCCTCCAACACAGTCAATTCTTGAGAGCCCCCAGTCACTCCAGAAATATGGATTGATTCTGTCCCTTCATGACTCGAGGGCATCAGAGTGCAGTGTGCACCAGTGTCCACCAGTGCCTTATATTTCAGTGGTTCTGGTGTGCCAGGCCATCGAATCCACACAGTCCAATATACTCTATTATCCCTTTCCCCCCCTGACTGAGGGCAGGGCCCCTCTATTCATTACCTGTGGTAATTGGAGCAACTGCACTGGTGGTTGATCTGCCTTGTAATTCTTTCACCCAGGCTCGTAGTACAGCAGTAGGTTCACGGTGCCACTTCCTCATGTCTTCTCCATGGTCACGTAGGTAATACCATAAGGTAATTCGCGGTGTATTACCCCTTACTTGAGCCGGAGAGCGTCTGCCTCTAACAGCTGAGATTTTTGATGGTGCACGTGAAAAGGAAGGTTCATCGTCTTTAGTTAGGTGGGCTCGCATGAATTTCATCATCTCCTTCACCTCCTTCGCTAGACTCATTTGATTATCCTGATCTTCATCAAGCGTCTCTGATACTGCTACAGGTTTGTCACGGTTAATCAGTTGAGACATTTGCTCCCGCGTTTCATTCAGTTGGTCCGTCACTTTTGAGATAGCAGCTACAGCAGCATGAATGGGAGACAGCAACTGTTGATAGTTTTGGAGCGTAAGAATTAATTCATAAATTAAGGGCGTTCTCTGTTGTTCGTTGTATCTGTCACACGCTGACATTAGTGTAGCAGCATATTTGTCCAGCGCTGCTGTCACAAGTTTCTGCCATATCTCAGGCGTTGTCCTCACTCTTTCAGGGTCGCGGTTTTGGTGTGGTTGGTTAGGAACAAAGTCAGGGTCATACAACATTTCCACCACGCCTATTTCCCTCAAATACTGGATACCCTTTTCCACTGTATCCCATTTTTTCATCGCAATCTTCAAACCGTTTTTGAAGGGATACTTTTCCTTCACGGCTGTTAACACTCGTTCCCAGAGGGAGGCAGCTTCATCCGAACACCGACTAATTCCTCTATCAATAGCTGGATCTCTGGCAATGGCACCTAGTTGGCGAGCTTCATTACCATCCAGAGACAAGCTATGGACCCCACTGTCCCAGCAGCAAACCAACCAGGAAACAAGAGTTTCATTCGGGTGCTATGTAAACTCCTTTCTTGAACCTTGGATTTCAGTCATCTTCAGAGACCGGCGAGTAGTAATAGATATTTCCTCTTCATCACTCTCTTCTGCATGTCTCTTAGTTTTCCCTTTTGCCTTTCGCGATGGTGGTGGTTCTGAGGAGGGCCCCTCGCCTGGATCTTCCTCCACCTCCTCCTCCTCCTCTTCTCTTTTTCGTTCAAGACACGAAGACACTCGTTTCCATTTCTTGCGCTCCACAGGAGCAACTGGTATTGTTACTGGTGTCTCCTTTGATTGATTAGATTTGACTTGGAGATTTTCCCCTTTGGCTTGAACCTCAGCTCGGAAACTCTCTCTCTCCAGAATGGCATTATATAGGGCACGGTAAGCACAAGCCAAACCCCAAATAAGTTGTACCTCCTTAGATTTATGTAAGCCGCATAGTCCCTGACTCAAATACTGGCTTAGTTTCTCGGGATCCCACAGGTGTTCAAGAGTAAAATCCCATGACACTGCGGGTCCCCATGCTTCTAAAACCTTTCCTAAACCTCTCCATATCCCCTGCCAGTCATCATTCTCTAGTTTTGGAGGAGACTCCTTCCCCTTATTACGAATGAAATGGAATACATTCAGGAGAATTGATGACATGAACAACAACATGACTATTAATTCAGGTTTCAAAAAACGTTTGACAAACCGAAAAGAAAACCCGGAGAGTGGTCTGAACATTGTGTTGTTTGTAAAATTAGCTATTCCATTTGGGATGTAGCTGTTTGTGAAGTTAGCTATTCCATTTGGGATGTAGCTGTTTGTGAAATTAGCCATTCCTTCTGGGATGTAAATGTCAAAATTCAAATCATACCACATTGCAAGTAAGTAAAACGTAGGTGTCTCCATCAGTGCCCTTAGGTAGCTATATACGGATGCAATTCCAAAACACGTAAGTGTGAGATGGATTATTGGCCAGTAGGTTGTGAGTAACACCATTGCTTTAAATCCTTTACACAGCGCCCCCACGATAACGAGTGGGTTCATCAGTAGTGCCTGCTAAAAAGGGGTTAATGAATTGAAGCTAACAAGAGGAGGGGGAAAAAAAAGAAAAAAAGGCACTACTCAGACTAAGTAGTGCTCAAAGTTTACAAATATCCCAAAACACTGGCAGTACGCCTAATCTTTCAAGGTCAGGTTTTCCAGCACAGAAACCTGAACTACTGATAATGCTCCCTAACGAAGCTCTCTAAGAGCAGAGAGAAAAGAAAAAAAAAGTTCGTTCTAAAAGCTATAAAGCAGTCGAGCCCCACGTTGGGCGCCAAAAATCTGTCACAGAGTTGACCAGATCAATCTATGTCCGTGACAGGGGCGACAGGCCTCTGCCCTCCCCCCCCACCCCAGTCCCACAAAAATGGGAAGGAAGGAAGGGAGGAAAAGAACAGCGGCAACAATCTATGGAGGAAAACTTATTTTACTATAATATCGGAATACAAGATAACAAAATATAATACAATTTAATTGAAATTGAGATTAATAAACCAGACAAGATGAGAGAGAGAGTTCCCGGGACCGAGTCAAACCTGAAAAGCTTGGAACAGCTAGGAAAGCACCCTCCAGCACCCACTGCAAGGCAGCAAGAGAGCGCCCCCCCACACGGAAGGGCCAGATCCCGTGACTGCTGTAATGTACAGGGATAGGTACCTGGGATTGGGGCAGTG
This sequence comes from Lagopus muta, assembly GCF_023343835.1. Lineage (NCBI taxonomy): Eukaryota > Metazoa > Chordata > Aves > Galliformes > Phasianidae > Lagopus > Lagopus muta. Next base: position 14,005,471 of record NC_064434.1, read on the forward strand.
ACATTTTAATACCCCGTACACTACATGATGTTTTGATGTGGAATACTGAAACCATAAAAAAAAACAAAAACAAAAACATAGAACCATGACAGCTATGCTGTTAAATTTCTTATTTCCAAAACAGAGTCCTCCAATTTCTGTTCTATTAAAAAAAAAACAACACACATTTTCTTCCCATATATACTATTATTAAAAAAAAAAAAATTGTCACGGAGAAGCCTTCAGCACATTTTTCTGCTTTGTAATTCTCATTACTACAGCACAGTAATGTTTGTATGGAACAGCAATTATCAGAATATCTACCTATTCACACCACCCAATGAAACAAAAACAAATCTTCCTCCTTATGTGAAGACACAACATAGTTAAAAGGACTGGGCAGGAGGGCTTACAGGGGGAGATTCATCCTCACTCAGCTTCTGCCATCCTGGAGGGAAGTGACACCACTCAAACTCCTTGTTGGGCTGATGTGTGATCAACACTTCCTTGGATGGGATCACGTCCCTGGTCAGCTCATAGCTCATTTCATTAGGAACCAGTACAAGGGCATGGAACACCACAATAACTCTGCTAGAGCACTTTAATAGAAATATACTTCTTTTAGCAATGTTATCAACATAACAGCTGCAGAACCTTGTGCAGGAATTGGAGGAAACCATCAAAATTTCACTTTTTTTTTTTTTTTCCCAGGATTGATTAGATTATTGACCATCTGCTGAACGTCACCTGGGTTTATTTTAGTGATCAGTTTCTTAGTATCTACTAAGACCCACTATGCCATGAATGGCATCCATGAAGTCTGTACACTTAACAGATGATCCGATCTCCATGCTTCCCCTTGGTTAGGCTGAGCCTCTTGATGGCTCAATGTCCTGAAGGTTTTACTGAAAATAGAATTTTTGTGATAGAAAAAGGATAGGAATCATCCAGTTGTGTACTGATTTCTACCAGGTCATTTAGGGAGACTAATTCCTGGCACATTATTAAATAATTTATTGCCATGAGCAAAGGTAGGAAACAGAAAGGGAAATTTTATTTCAGAGTTGTGTAAGAGACTATTTCAGCAGAACAGAAACTTTTTTTATTCACTGCCTGCACATTGCTGAGCGCTGACATTGCTGGGCGACTGAATCAGGAAGGACTGATGAGGCCACATCTGGAATACTGTGTCCAGTTCTGGGATCCTCAGTTCAGAAAAGACAGAGATCTAGAAAGAGTCCAGTGAAGGGCAACAAAGATGATAAAGGACCTGGAGCATCTCCCATATGAAAGAAGGCTGAGAGAGAGACCTGGTTCGTTCTGTTCATTCTACAGAGGAAGAGTCTCAGAGTCTTCTGAGGGGATCTGATCAATGTTTCATAAGCATCAAAAGTGCAGGAGGCAATTGGATGAGGCCAGATTCTTTTCAGTGCTGTGTAGTGATAGGACAAGGATCAATGGCCTAAAACTTGAACATAGCAAGTTCCATACAAACATATGGAAGAACTTCTTTATGGTAAGGTTGACAGAACACTGGAACAGGCTGCCCAGGGAGCTTGTGGAGTCTCCTACTATGGAGATATTCAAGACCTGTCTGGAACCTACATGTATGATCTATTGTAGGGAACCTGCTTTGGCAGAGGGGTTGGATTTGATGACCTCATGAGGTTCCTTCCAACCCCTGCAGTTCTGTGATTCTGTGTTATTCTGTGATTCAGCACCCTGACAAAGGCAGACACTTGGGACCTGCATTTTCTTCACATATACATGCTGTATCTCCTTCAGACTTCCAGGCAGTTTAAACTTTCAAACAGACCTTTACTTGGAATCACAATTGCAAACAATATCAATTTGCAGCCAAGAACAGGTACTGAAAAATTCACTTTTTCTTTTAAGATGACAGCAAAGTAACCTTTTTACCTTCTGCATTTAGCATAGTAAAGACTGCAGATGAGAACATTCTCACAAAAGATGCTTTACAGAACCGTGTAGTCAGATTCAGAGCACACTTGACACATGATGTGTGCACGTGATTTGCAATTTGAGACATTCTTAAAAAAGAAAGATATTTAACATAATTTGTACAGCAGCATCTTTTTTCCTACCAAGATATCCTCCCTTGGCAACTGAGCCAGTTGCCTGTAGCACATCTCCAAGAACAGACTCTCACAAACTGCTGCTGCTTCCCTTTATCAGACACGAGTGGGCAGCAAGATCTTCCCTTCACCACATTCACATGATATTTTCCTCACTAAGACAATATTTAGTTAATGCTCTATTCTGTATATTAGCTTAGAAAGTCAATTGGTGAAATATTTATGTGTAGAAAGTGGATAAAGAATTGGTTGGATGGTCATAGGCAGAGGGTTGTTGGCAATGACTCTATATCCAGGTGGAAGTGGTCACAGGTGATGTCATCCAAGGATCCATCTTGGGATAGGTCAAGATCTTAGATAGGTCAACATCTTTATCAACAATTGAGTAGGATGTAGTGTACCTTCAGCAAGTTTGTAGGTGACACCAAGGTTAGTGGTGCAAGGGACACAATACAAGGGAGGAACGCCCATCCAGAGGAAGATGGACACACTGGAAAAGTGGGCATATGAGAATCTAATGAAGCTTAACAAGACCAAGTACAAGGTGCTGCACTTGGATTGAAGCAATCCCAGATACGAGTACAGACTGGGAAAATAACTCATTGAGAGTCCTGTGGAAAAGGACTTGGGGATCCTGATGGACAAAGAGCTGGACATGAGCCAGAAGTGTGCGCTTGCAGCCCAGAAGGCCAACAATACCCTGGGCTTCATCAAAAGATGAGTGGCCAGCAGGGAGAGGGAGGGGACTGTCCCCTTCTACTCTGCCCTTGTAAGGTCCCATCTGGCGTACTGTCAGGTCTGGGGCCCCCAACTTAGGGAAGATGTGGAGCTGATGGAGTGAGTCCAGAGGAAGGCCATGAAGATGCTCAGAGATCGGAGAACCTCTCCTATGAAGAAATGTTGAGGGAGTTGGGCTTATTCAGCTTGGAGAAGAGAAGGCTCCAGGGAGACCTCATTGAGGCCTACCGATACTTGAATGGAGCTTACAATCAGGAGGGAGGCTGTCTTTTTACATGATCTGATAGTGATAGGAAGAGGGAGAATGTCTTTAAACAAAAAGAGGGGAGATTTAGATTTAGATATTAAGAGGAAATTCTTTACTCAGAGAGTGGTGAGGTCAGGGCACTCAGAGAAGTTGTGGATGCCCCATCCCTTGAGGCATTCAAAGCCATGTTGGATGGGATCCCGAGCAGCCTGATCTAGTTGTTGGTAACTCTGACCCTGGCAGGGGGTTAGAACTAGATGATCTTTAAGGTCTGCTCCAACTTAAGCCAGTCTATGATTTTATGATTCCATCATATTAAAGATGGTAATGTAATGCGCTGATTTAGGATGGCCCAATCCTACTGAGTTCTCTGAAAAGAAACTCTTTTTTAACATATGGGCACCACCTTATCATCGATTCTTTTCTCTGCCTGTATTTTCTGTTGTGTGATCTGACAGTTAAACAAAGAGAAATGTTGGGTATCTGTTCCCTCTTAACTGACTTAGCTCCCCAGCTCTTTCCAAGATCCTGCCCACAACTGTCTACACTGTTGAGTGGTGTTTCAACGTAGGGCCCTCCTTTAGGATGAGTTTTTTTCCCTAGTTCCACAAGCGACAAAGACAGGTTGGCTTGGAGGCAGCTTGCAATGACCTTTTCATACATGATCTCCCATGAAGTCCCATGCAATGTGATATTCAAAGCACAGCTGTGCAAAATACAGCTTGAAAGCTTTTTCACACAAGCACAGCAAGTGTAAAAGAAACCCAAGTAGAGATAGAACAGCAGGAGCTTGGACCAGAGGGAGGATAGTACAGTGTATAAACAGAATACTTCATTTTAATCTATATTTAAGATGTATAGTTTAAAATTATACTATACATAGCATTGTTCTTTATAAAGAGAAGCTGGAAAGAAGCAGTGGCTGAATGAGGCTGAATTTTGTCTGCTCAAAAACCCAGCTGGCTGTTGAACACTGCAAAGAGGCTTTCCAGAACCTTGGAACTGTGAAGAAAGATTGTTGCTCCAGTATAGCTCAGCACAAGCAAAACAGCCCTGGGCAGTCTGTCCCATGCCCACCGCCCTCTGGGGCAGACCCTGACCCTGCCTGCCCCAACGTGACAGCTCCATGCCGTTCCTTTGGCCCTGTCGCTGTCACACAGAGCAGAGCTCAGCACTGCCCTCTTCTGCTCTGGGCTGAGCGCACTGAGGGGCCTCAGGCACAACACATTTATTGCCCTCCAGAGCCTTCCTCATCTTGGTAGCTCTCCTTTGGGCCAGCCTGCACCCAGTCCAGGAGTCAGGCTGCACAGCACAGAGCAGAGTGGGACAACCCCTCATTTGATGGCAGGGCTGAGCCCCATGCACCCAAGGGTACAGCTGGCATTCCTGGCTGCCTGGGCACGCTGCTGACTCGTAATACATTTTGTTGAGTTCAGTTTGTAACTACTCTCTGTGTATATAAATGTATACATATATATATATATATAGCTATAGTGATCATTTCATTTGTTAGCAGAGTACACCTGTTTCTGGGACAGAATACAGGAGCTCACATTATGTACTAGAAAGCAATTTAAGATAGGAAATACACTATACCCTACTGAAATTATAAAGATATTTAGTCAGGAAGAATGCAATTATCTAGGATAGAATTTGGCCAAGAGATGAAAGCTAACCTTATTCTACCCACCGGCTACTTAAACTCATATCTTTGTATGAAAAGATATGAAGAAATATGAAACATTTTTGAAAAATTGCACATTATTCCCCCCCTCCCCCCCCCCCCCCCCCCCCCCACATACACACACACATATGTATGCACACAACTTAGTCTTTAATTTTTTTTTATTTATTTTTTTTCTTTCCTTTGAAGAGTTGTTTATAAGGTAAGATCAGGAAACCTTTGAATATAGCTTGTAGTGAATAGATCATCAAAGACTGCAGAGGCTCGAGGAAGAGGCAAATGCAGAACTGTGCTGCTGTCTGCTGGAGCTATCAATCACATATGTAAGCAGATTTATATATTTCTTGGTTCCTGACTTCACAGCAACCAGAATTAAGGTGAAGAAAAGGGCTAAGCATCATGGAAAGCATTGTCTTCTAACTTTGTGTGGAAAAGAAGAAGTAGGAGGAGGTAAAGAGAGAGTTAAACTCTGAATAACAGGTTATTTTTTCCTCAGATACTTATGGAAACAATAAAGAACAGTGGGAGAATTTGCAAGAGCTAAATAGCTTTACCTGAGGAAACAGAGTGACTAAGATGCTTATTGTTAGTTTAAGGAAGCAAAAGTAGCTGCAGTTTTGAAAGACTGGCAGATCAACCCTACTTAGGCATACCTTTAAAAGTGAGTGTTCATCAGCTGCTTTTTTTTTTTTTTTTTTTTTTTTTTTTTGTAGGAGGAATCAATTAGTAGAGCCAAATTGTAGCGCTGAATAGTATGAATAGTACATCAGAAAAAATAGATGGAAGCGATCACAGCATCAGCAGCTGTAATCTTCTCCACAGGGAAACAAAGGCAGTTTTCAGCAACTTCATAGATTTCAAGGGACAGCAGGAAAAGGAGTACATTTTTTTTAGCCTTTTAGTAGTAGTAGCACAGCACTATGGGAATTGTACATACACCAGTGATTTTCTGGCTAATTCTTGAGTTTATTTTAAAGGTTTCTGTGGTGTTGTTGAACCACCAAAGAGCTTTGATTGCACAGTAAACTATATGTTTATCACATCAGTATTAAAACCCTGTTTAATTAAGGTGAATTTCTGAGGGACACCAACACTTTCAGTTCAACACGTGAGTTTAAGATAAAAAAGATTTTGTCAGGTCATATCACTGTGGGTTCACTCTGGCTTTAGAAGCCTGCTCCAGTCCAGTGATTATATCCTCTTTACTGGAAATAGATGGATTGGAGAGGGTTTCTCAACTTAACTCTCCAGTGTACTGCAAGGTCAGGTTCCAAAGAGGTCAAAAAAAAACTAATCTAGACCATCTTGCTCCCAGGTCAGAATCAAATCCTGTGCTGTTTTTCTGTAGTCTTTTATGCAGTGTGATTTTAAACTTTGCAAGTAACAGAGTTTCTTCACTTGAGCTTTGTTTTCAATTTAGAGTGTGATTTTCCACAGTCTTCTTCCCTGAAGCCAGCCTGAAATCCCACTGCTGAAGCCACCTCTGCTTCTGACTTCCTATCAGTAACCCTCCCAGATCTTCAAAGGTTTGAGCAGAGCATTGCCAAGAGACATTCCTTGTTTTCTTGTTTGCCAGAATACTCCACTACCATATAGCCTGGTGACTTCCCCAAATGGAGCAGTACAGCATCTCAGAAGTAAATCCATACACCTGAATTCTGACTGCTGCCCCAAAGTTCAAAGCACAGTGCAGTACCAGAAACTTGACAAAGTTTTTGGGGAGGAACACACCTAAAATGTCCATTACTAGACATGGAGAATAAAAATATAGGTATGTACTGTGCTAAAATTCCCTAATAACTAAAGAGAGATTTAGATTAGATGTCAGGGGGAAGTTTTTTACTGAGAGGGTGGTGAGGTGCTGGAACGGATTGCCCAGAGATGCTGTGGATGTCTCTGGAGGTGTTTGAGGCCAGGCTGAGTGGGGTACTGGGCAATCTGATCTAGTACTTGATCTAGCAGCTGGCTAGATGTTGCAGAGGGGTGTGAAAATCATGATCCTTGAGGTCCTTTCCAACCCAAGTCATTCTGTGATTCTATGATTCCATTAATATCTCTTTGTTGTTTCTTTTAACACTGGCATTTTTTCTGTGTTATATTCAGCCATGTGTGAGCAGCTCACCTACTTTAGGCATCTTACTGAAAGTAACGAATGTAGTCAAGATTTTCTATTATACTTCTTGATCTTACTAGAGATCTAGTGAAATTAAGTAAAACAGTGAATGTGAAGTGTTAATTTTAACTGGTTAATTAATCAAAGTGTTATCTTGTAAGTTCCCAGTCAGTATGATACAATGTGTTAAGATCTTACTCTTTGATATGCAAAGGTACCACAGAAATGCAGATTGCTGACTAGACTTAGGAATTAAGTCTTGTTAATATTAATTCTTCTAACATTAATTTAGACTTTAATAGTGAGAAGGTCTGGGCACTATGGATTCACAGAAGCTTTAGAGAACTTTCATAGTGTGCAGGTTGAAAACCATTCATCATACAAACACTTGTGTGATAACAAAGGAAATGCAAGCTGTTAGTAGCTCTTAGTAAATACCTAGGCAAAATAGGCGGTGAGGCTGACTGGTGGTGCATCTGGTAAAATCATCTTCTCATTATAGCTATATGGATTTAGAGCAACTGCCCACATGTGGTTATAAGGTGAGCATAGCAGAAAGTTGCCAGAAGCTAAGCTAGTTGCAATGGACCCTGAGGTATTTGTTCAGCAACATGAATCTGTGTACACTCTTCTAGTGTTAATGAAAACAAGATTAACCTTGTCTTATTGAATGACAAATAATCTCACATTTGTTGTGGAACAGGATCATGACATGGGCAGCTACTGAAAAATATTGACTTATCTGTGTAGGTTCATTGTATTCCCACTGGTCAACAGCCATCTGTTTTATTAAGAGCTGAAGATAATACGCTAACTCAAAGATTAACTTTTATAAATGTTTATCTTTTTACTGAAAATGCTGCAGCACTATTGCAGGCAGCAAAAGATAATGGAATCTTTGTAACGTGTTTATTTAGATTGCCCAGACAAAATTGATAAAGCAGACTTGTGTCAGGAAGACGGTTTCATCTTGATAAACTGAAGCCTTGCACTTTAAAGGTTGGCAGATCAATCAAGCCTCTTCTAGTTGTTTTACAGTGTTTCCCATGCATAGCTATGCACACAATCAGGTACAAGCTACCTTTTCGGTCACTGTGCTTGGTCTTTGAGGTTACTGCTTTATGCTTGCTCTTTCTGCAGTTCCCCCCCCCCCCAAAAAAATTAAAATAACATTTGCTCATAGATTATGATTATAGATGCTCGGGGGGTTGGATTCAATGATCTCGTCCAACCCCTACAATTCTGTGATTCTGTGATTAGCCTTCTTCATCACCAGTTTTGTATTTTGTAATTAATTTTCTATCATTTCATATTAACATGGGATCTGCTGGGGAAGGATGGCATCCCTTGAGTGGGACCCACATGGAACAAGAGCATAGTGACCGCAGACAAGCAGCAGAGGTAAAACATTATGGACTGACCACAGTCCCCATTCCCCATCCTCCTACACTGCTTGAGAGAGGAAATAGAAGAGAGTGGATGAGGGGAAGTTGGATTTAGTTTGCTTTTAGTTCTCACTGTTAGTAGTAAACAATAAATTATATTAATTTCAATATGCTGAGTCTGCTTTACCCATACTGGTATTTAGTGACCAATCTCCCCATCCCTATCTCAACCTATGAGCGTTTTTTCTCTCACTGTTCCTTTGAGGAGGGGGTGTGAAATAGCAATGTGGTGGAACTGAATTACCTACTGGTGTGAAAGCACCACAGAAGGTGTGATCCCTAAATTAGTTCTTACAGGCTGTGTGACAGACTGTGAGCCATCAGTGCTCTCCTGAACTCAGACACTACAGTGGTCACAGCACCTCAGAGCTGCCTTCAGAGGGAAAAGAATCTGCCTTCAGGCTGAAGTCTCTGAGAAGAGCCTTCACATTATTTTATCTGCTGACTTAATTCTGTTTATGAACCAGGAGCTGATGCTGTACTGGTATGAATGGGTTCCACTAATGTACTTACGACTTGTGAAAGAAAGTCTGAGGTGCCCACAGCTGGAAGCCTGCATCAAAATAACCCAAATACTGGAAGACAGTAGATGAAAAACAGCCCAAACAATCTTTGATTCTTGAAACAGAAAACAGCTTTCAGGAGGAAAAGCTGATGTCCTGGGGACTGCAAATGGCACGCAGATGTTTTGCTCCACTAATTGTTAACTGGTTCAACCATTTCTGCTAATCTCCTAAGTGTCCACAAGGTCTTTGTAACCCAGACACTATAGGAAATACATTTCTGCATAACAAACAACTGGGAAAAATTATCCAAATTTAATTATGTGATTCCAACTGAATGCCTTTTTTTGCCTACTGTTTTGTCATGCACAGTAAATAAGTAGGATACATAAATAGGATGGGGCATATTCATCCTGGGCCTGCAACTATCAGGTCTAAATAGTTTTTCCTATCAATTTGGTTCTGTGCTGAAATTTGTGTTTGCAAGGCTGGCCCAGAAGTATCTGAGTCACAGCATATTCTGCATTATGTCCCATTCTGTTACATTTCTTGCCTCAAAAATACAGAAATGAAATGCATACTCTTATTAATGTTGTTAACTATCCATACAAAATTTGGAAATACAAATGCACATAAAATAAATGCAGGATAGAAACAGGGTGAAAAAATAATTATAGATGGTATAAATGCTACTGTGGATTCTCATCTCCTTTGAATCATTTCCACATTGCTCTGCCATTTATAGCCATTCCCTCACTTCTCATTCCATAACCCGTGTTTTCTTTGTAGAAACAAAATGGTACAAAGTAAAAAAAAACAAAAACAAAAACAACACAGTAATCTTGTGACTTCAGCTATTTGAAATATATTATAAAAAATAAAATTATGTGTGTTGTCAAACATTCTGCATGCTACAGTTGCTTCCGTAGTAAATGTTTCATGGAAACAGAAGGAATTTTTCAAGAATTTTTTGAGAAATTAAAAAAAAAAAAAAAAGTTCCAGTCAAACATTGGAAACCAGTCAGTTCTCCTTTTTTCTGCTTATAGAAACCCTGAACTGCTTGCACCTGACCAGCAGTAGAAAGAGCAGTGGTGTGGTGGTGCCTGGTTGGCCTCCTTACTGCTCTGCCAATTTATGGAGCCCTCTCTGGCTGCTGGGCAGGTGTAAAGGGCTCAAGCTCTGGGCTCTACCCAACCTCAGATCCAGCTATGGAGGGCACTTCAGTAGCTGCTTGCTTTGCAACAGGAACATTTGTTGTATCACTAAACATGAACCTTACTTATCTTCACCGGATTCCCTACAGGTATTAGTTGATATTGGCTGACTACTCACAAAAATGTGTAGATCTACAGGAATGGAGAATTTTGTTTTGTCTCTGTGTGCCTTAGGCAATATATGTGAACATGTTTAAATTCCCAGGTACGAATAATTATTTCAGGTACAATTTATAATAGGAAACATGGAGGATAGATGAAATTCTAATATAAAAGTGAGTGATGGAGGAAGAACTACTGGCATTGAGGAGTATGCTAAATCACACATGTTATCAAATTAGTTGGTCAGGATTCGTTTGTACTGTAAATTCATGAAGAGCCTTGATCAAAGAACTTAACTGATAATTGCCTGCTTGCAGTCTCATAAAAAGAGGAGATAAATGGTAGTTGATGAAAGGCTCCAATTTATGGTCCCTGCAGAAATAAAAACAAACTGCTGGTATATGGAATGGTCACACAGAGAATTTCTAGTTCCTTACTATGAAAACAGGACTATTAGTAATGAAAGATATTATTTAATTTTTTTTAAATGTGGTAAAATGTTCTTTCATCCTAGGATCAAACTGCTTATTATTTCTTTGATTTACCTTTTTTAATAAAATGAAAAGTACTTGTTCTCCATAGAATGACATTAAAGCAGGCTTTACAGAATAGGTAGAAAGGAAATCTTGACATTTGTATTATTTGTTCTTTTGTTGTGATGTTGACAGAAAGCCTGCTGTAGTTGATAGAAGCATTTTATTGACTTCTGTGGATTTGGAATTGGAAAGTAGATAATCAGCAAAGAAGCAAAAGCCATGGAAGGATACATACTGGAAATGACAGCTCTCTGCTTGACTCAGTTGTCTTTCTATCCTCTTCCTCGTATGTGTTCTTGTGGATTCTAAGTGTGGGGAATAGTGTTTGTTTACATTTATGGTAGTTAATGCAATAGATATTCAGCTCAGTTTGCCTCCAGGCATTTCCATGTTTCAGCTGTTACTCAGTAATACATCTAGCCAATCATGCAGATATAACAATCACTAAAGGGAAGACCCCATTAGGTTTCTTTTCTATGCTGCTAAGCTTCATTATTTCTGTTAACAACAGAATAAATGTTTTAAAATGATAAATTCCCCATCCTAATTATCTGTACAGATCAGGGTAAGGAAGCCATATCTAGATTTCCAGCTACTAATTAAGATATGTGTTAGACTACTTCAAAATGTATGCTGGATTACACAATTGGTGTGACCCAGTCTGAATTCAAGGAGCAGTTGCTGCTGCTGAAAGCACTGTTTTTTAGCTTCAGCCAACATTCAGCTGGACTGAAAGCAAACCTAAAGGTCTTGTATTTACACCACATAGGAGAAGACTGTCAGTGTATATTGATATATTGATAAAGTTACAAGGTGTTCACAGGAATGTTGTTTCTTGCTTAAGTCATTACCTCCAGGGACTTAAGTGTACTTACCTTTACCTTGCTGTTTGCCTGTGCTGCCTCTCTTGTCTGTGCAGAGGCCACGTCCCCTCACTTTTCTCTGCTCTCTGTGGATGGTGAAAGATCCTGGAGGAGTTTGTTAATGGCCAAGGAGGGGAACGGATAGGAATCTGAGCTTTACTGAATGATTCCCAGATGCTCTTTTCTTTCACTGCCTGCTGGATGCTGGTTGTGAATCTGCAAGAAATTATACATTCAGTGCACATTTTGAAAGATGGGAGAAAAATTCTGCATGCTTCTTTGAGAAGCTATTTACCATTTGTAGTGCAGAACCCAGACAATGCCAGGCTATACCTGTTATGCAAGGCATTACACAGATGCACAGCAAGACAAACAAACGAGCCTCAGAATCTTCTCCAAAGAATTGCATTTTGTGTACATTGGCACCAGTGAACATAACAAGTAAAGCAGGAGGAGAGAGAGGCAGCTCCTTCGGGTATGTTATGCATGGCATAGAGTATCTCAGTGTGATGAGCAGATTAGAAGTGGTAGCTGCACTTGTTTCCAGACTACCCATTAATTTTTTGCTGAAGCCTATTTTATAAAGCAAAAATAATCTTTAAGGCTTAGTCCTGAGCCATTTATGGGTTTTCTTTTGTTTTTCTTTCTCATTTGCACATTTCTGCTTTTCGACCTTTTGAACATACAATCATGACGCCTCTTCCCTCATGTTCCAGATAAAAGGGAGAAAAAGTCCATTTTGATATATTTTTCGTGGCTGAGTTGAGCACAGCATACCTTCAGCAAATACTACTTCCACTGAAATCTCACAGTTTAAATTTTCAATCATATATTTCTGCTGTTTGTGTGCAAAGCTTCTAATTACTGTGCCCTAAATAATCTCATCCAAACGGGAAGGGTGACAAAAAGATTGCTGTGCTGCCAAGGGCTTTGTAGACCTTAAATGCTCCTGGGAGGGAAACAGAATATGAAGCCAGAAAAAAAAAGTCTTCAAGGAATATTTAGTAATAGATTTTGTCATTTGCAATTAATTCTTTTTAACAGTAAGCTTCTGAATATAGTGGAGAAATGGAACATCTTGTTTGTCAATTAATGTAAAGTGCTTTACAAAAGATGTTATGACATTTGTCTCACTTTGTCTCTATCAACATGACAGTCTAGTTAGTAGCTGAAAGTCTTTTTTCCTCATGTTTTTCTCATAAGAACAGGATGGAGTCACATTTTTTTTTCTGTGGTATGTACTTACCTTCTCCTTGAGTATCATTCTTGTTACCTTGTGTTTTATTTCAAGACATTACTTTAGATTTCTGCTTGCTGCATAGTCATAAATACAATTTTTGCAACCTGGTGTTTATTTAATTAAACCAGTGCTCATAACACTGGAAATGAACTCACAACTAGCATGACTGAAACTATTCATAATTCCTGTTCATAATAAGAGCCCTAGTTAGTATTCAAATCTATCATTCTTGTGGGAGGGATAAATTGATAAGAGATAGATACTAGCCAGTGTGCTCTTCGTGTCATTCCAACGTGCATTGAAACATAAATATTCAATATCACTCTGATGTTGCATTGCCTCCTACGGTACTGACCTAAAACCAGGCCAGGACCAAATGACTGCACGTACTCACCAATATGATGAACAGCAAAATGGCGTTTATTACACGTGAACTCTAGCTTATATAACCTATGTGCTTCGTCTACGCCCCTAAGGGCACGTGCCACACATCAATCATAGAGCAGGGAGAGGGCCTATCGCGTCACATCCCGTGGGGGGGTCTCGCAGTCGCCGACAACATCTCCCCCTCTCCAAGCTCAAGAAAGTCTACTACAACTTGAGAGGACCCTAACCGCGTACACCCTGAAATCCCCGCATTGCGCCTATACATGCCATTGTCCTCTCGGTTAAGCCTTGCCCTGTTACATCGCGATTCGCAGAATAATCCTACCCTAATAACCCTATAACCTATTAACCTAATGACAACCTATTAACTTAATAATCCTAATGTCTTAAACATGAGTTCTACATAAAACTATCTATTACATTCTTAGAAGATGCTGATTCGTTCGTCTTAGCATTTGCCATACGAGTCATGTCTCAGCATACACTATACCTATGTATGTGTAATATACCTATATACCTAATATGACTATATACTTATATACCTATATGTATAATATGACTATAAGCTCTAAGTGTATTAATGTTAGACCTAATACAACTATAACTGAATATAGAATAGAATTAAACTGAGTTGAACATTCCCGTCATATTGATGGACCATCCAAGAAGCACTTCCCATCAGTGGTGTTCTCCATCCTTCTTCGCTCTTTCTAAGATGTGATGTCTCTCTCTCTTGTGTCGTGGTGAACAGCGATGAAGACTTTCTATCTGCTGCCTCTGATGTGTTTTAGCAGTTGGTACAAGTTATTATGTTGCACGAACACCTTTCTTTTGTGGGTAAGCTGCTCAGGAGCGAGTCCTTCTCTTGTTCTTTCACCGACCTTGTCTGTTGTCTGGGCCTTCCCAGAAGTCAATGCTGTAAATGGGAAGACTTATGTTCCAGTTAGTTCCTTGCTGATGTCTGGCTTAATTTTTCGCGATGGTATCCATACTATTTTTCCTGTCTCACAATGTTTTCCTGCTGCATAGCCTCTTCCCCATACCAGAATCATCCAGCCCACCTCCCATTCCCACTATCTGCTTTTATTTTTACTGGAGGCCCTTCATTCAACACTTTGGGCTGCCAATGTTCCTGTATAGGGCTTCTACTGCAATCTCCACGTTTGAAGTGATTCAATGAGTAAATGGCTTTAGATAGAATCTCTGCTTGTTTTTAACAGGAATCGCACTCTGATATCCTTCCTCCTCACCCAGGACGCGTAACTTTTCCTTGAGGAGGCGATTGGCACGTTCTACAATTGCTTGTCCCTGAGAGTTGCCAGGGATTCCTGTGGAATGAGATATTCCCCAAGCTGTTAGCCATTCTTGGGTCGATTTTGAGATGAAGCAAGACCCATTATCTGTTTTTATCTGGCTGGGCAACCCTATAGCGGCTATTGCAGTGGCCCAGTGACTCTGTGCTGCAGTCGAATTGCACTTTGCATGTTGAGTGACTGATATCATAGAAGAAGCTGTGTCTACAGTAACAGCGAGCCATGGGCGAGGGGCCATACGGCGTTCCAATGTAAAATCGGTCTGCCAGATTTATAATGGCTTTAAGCCACAGGGGTTAACACCTGCACCAATAGTTGGGGCAGAACTGCAATATGGACATGCCTGAACTACATTACGAGCTGTCAGCAAGGAATAGAACAGGCCCGTGCCAAAGCCTTGTCACCTATATGAAGAGATGCATGAAGATCATGCGCAGTTCTGACAGTGAAGCATGCTGTGCCCACAATAACTGATGTGATGTTACCGACGCTAAACAATTAAAGCCTACGATACTGGTAAAGTTATAGACAGAAAGATTAGAGAAAATAACAAGAAGCAGAAACTTCACATGGCATGTGCGTGGCATCCAGAGGATCAGACCCAGTCAGCACAGACTGATGAAAGGCAGGTTGTGCTTGACCAACTGTCACGGATTTGACCAGATCAATCTATGTCCGTGACAGGGACGACAGGCCTCTGCCCTCCCCCCTCCCCACCCCAGTCCCACAGAAATGGGAAGGAAGGAAGGGAGGAAAAGAACAGCGGCAACAATCTATGGAGGAAAACTTATTTTACTATAATATTGGAATACAAGATAACACAATAGATACAATTTAATTGCAATTGAGATTAATAAATCAGACAAGATGAGAGAGAGAGTTCCCGGGACCGATTCAAACCTGGAAAGCTTGGAACGGCCAGGAAAGCACCTCCAGCACCCACTGCCAGGCAGCAAGAGAGCGCCCCCCCCACCCGGAAGGGCCAGATCCCGTGACTGCTGTAATGTACAGGGATAGGTAGCTGGGATTGGGGCAGTGACACTTTAATGCCCCGTACACTACATGATGTTTTGATGTGGAATACTGAAACCCAAAAACAAAAACAAAAACAAAAAACATAGAACCATGACATTCCACCCCTTATTCTACATCGTTACATCATGCTTAAAATATATATACATATATACAAACAAACAAAAAATGATTAAAATGCACACATGGCTATATACATATACATAGAATTAGTAACTGCACTCCCCCGGCATCAAGTTTCCTTGTGGTACACACTGGACATCCCCATTCTTCTGCATTACCCACCAAGTGGATCCTGGTCCCTGGGCAAAAACTGTACCACGGAGAGGTTTGCCCTTTCCAGAAGCTGGAAGAACCCAAACTGCCTTTCCTAACATGTTCTTTACATGTACAACAGGGACTTTATCTCCCTCTACGGTATGTAGGGAACTGGATTGGTTAGGACCATCACGATTAATAGATCCTCTGGTATTGACTAACCAGGTGGCTTCTGCCAAATGCTTCTCCCAGTGCTTAAATGTTCCGCCACCCAGTGCTTTTAGCATCGTTTTTAACAATCCATTGTATCGTTCAATTTTACCAGAGGCTGGTGCATGATAGGGAATATGGTAAATCCACTCGATGCCATGATCTTTGGCCCAAGTATTTACAAGAGAATTTTTGAAATGAGTCCCATTATCTGACTCAATCCTTTCTGGGGTGCCATGTCGCCACAGGACTTGTTTCTCGAGACCCAGTATGGTGTTTCGGGCGGTAGCATGGGGTACTGCATATGTTTCGAGCCACCCAGTGGTTGCCTCCACCATAGTAAGCACATAATGCTTACCATTGCGAGATCGTGGCAAGGTGATATAATCAACCTGCCATGCCTCCCCATATTTGTACTTTTGCCATCGCCCTTCCTCCCACAGAGGTTTCATCCTCTTGGCTTGTTTGATGATGGCACATGTTTCACAGTTATGAATAACCTGTGCAATGGCATCCATAGTTAAGTCCACCCCTCGGTCTCTAGCCCATTTGTATGTTGCATCTCTCCCTTGATGACCTGAGGTCTCATGGGCCCACCGAGCCAGAAATAATTCACCCTTGTTCTGCCAGTCCAGGTCTATTTGAGCCACCTCAATTCTGGCAGCTCGGTCTACCTGATGGTTATTTTGCTGTTCTTCAGTAGCCCGACTCTTGGGCACATGAGCATCTACATGGCGCACCTTTACAACCATAGTCTTTGTTCGGGCAGCAATGTCTTTCCACAGTTCAGCAGCCCAAATAGGTTTACCCCTTCTTTGCCAGTTATTTTGCTCCCACTGCTGTAACCACCCCCATAAGGCATTTGCTACCATCCATGAGTCAGTGTAAAGATAGAGCATTGGCCACCTCTCCCGTTCAGCGACATCTAAGGCCAGTTGGACAGCCTTTACCTCTGCAAATTGGCTTGATTCGCCTTTCCCTTCAGTGGCCTCTGCAACTTGTCGTGTGGGGCTCCACACAGCAGATTTCCATCTGCGATGCTTTCCCACAATACGACACGATCCATCTGTGAACAGGGCATATTTCTTTTCGTTCTCTGGTAGTTCATTGTATGGTGGGGCTTCTTTAGCACGTGATACTTCTTCTCCTGGTGGTGTTCCAAACTTTTTACC
This sequence comes from Lagopus muta, assembly GCF_023343835.1. Taxonomy (NCBI): domain Eukaryota; kingdom Metazoa; phylum Chordata; class Aves; order Galliformes; family Phasianidae; genus Lagopus; species Lagopus muta. The sequence continues at coordinate 14,022,604 of NC_064434.1, forward strand.
TTCAGGCCAGTCCATGATGACTTCTAGGATTCCTGGACGGCTGAGGTTCCCCATCCGTGCTCGTTGTGTAATCAGTGCAATCCACTTACTCCAAGTGGCATCAGTAGCATGATGGGTGGAGGGAACCTTTCCTTTAAACATCCAGTTCAGCACTGGCAGTCGAGGTGCCAGAAGGAGCTGTGTTTCAGTACCGACTACTTCGGAAGCAGCCCGAACCCCTTCATAAGCGGCTAAGATCTCCTTCTCAGTTGGAGTGTAGTGCTCTTCAGACCCTCTGTATGCCCGACTCCAGAATCCCAGGGGTCGACCTCGTGTCTCTCCTGAGGCTCTTTGCCACAAACTCCAAGTGGGACCGTTCTCTCCAGCAGCAGTGTAGAGGATGTTCTTTATACCCTGCCCCGTTCGTACTGGTCCTAGGGCCACGGCACGGGCTATCTCCTGTTTAATCTGTTCAAAAGCCTGCTGCTGCTCAGGGCCCCATGTAAACTCATTTCTCATTCGCGTCACATAATAAAGGGGGCTTACAATGAGGCTGTAGTTTGGAACATGCATTCTCCAAAAGCCCACTGCACCCAGAAAAGATTGTGTCTCTCTTTTGCTAGTGGGTGGAGACATAGCAGTGATTTTGTCGATCACGTCTGTTGGAATGTGACGACGGCCATCTTGCCACTTTATACCTAGGAACTGAATCTCCTGGGCAGGTCCTTTCACTTTGCTTCGCTTAATAGCAAAACCAGCACTCAGAAGAATTTGGATCATCCTCTCTCCTTTTGTGAAGACTTCTTGTGCTGTATCGCCCCACACAATGATGTCATCAATGTACTGCAGGTGCTCAGGAGCGCTGCCCTGTTCCAATACAGTTTGAATCAACCCATGGCAAATGGTCGGGCTGTGTTTCCACCCCTGGGGCAAACGGTTCCAGGTATACTGAATGCCCCTCCATGTGAAAGCAAACTGTGGCTTACATTCTTTGGCCAAAGGGATGGAAAAGAAGGCATTAGCAATGTCAATGGTGGCATACCATTTGGCCGCTTTTGACTCCAGTTCATACTGGAGTTCTAACATGTCCGGCACAGCAGCACTCAGTGGGGGTGTGACTTCATTCAGGCCACGGTAGTCCACCGTCAGCCTCCATTCTCCACTGGCTTTACGCACTGGCCATATGGGGCTGTTAAAAGGCGAGTGAGTTTTGCTGATCACTCCCTGGCTCTCTAGTTGACGAATTAACTTATGAATGGGGAGCAAAGAATCCCTGTTGGTGCGGTACTGACGCCTGTGCACCGTTTTTGTAGCTATCGGTACGTGTTGCTCTTTTACTCGCAGCAGCCCCACAACAGATGGATCTTCTGACAGGCCAGGCAAAACAGACAGCTGCTTAATGTTGTCTGTGTCCACAGCAGCTATTCCAAAGGCCCATCGATACCCCTTAGGATCCTTGAAATGCCCCCTTCTGAGATAATCAATACCTAGTATACATGGAGCCCCTGGGCCCGTCACAATAGGATGTTTTTGCCAGTCCTTACCAGTGAGGCTTATCTCGGCCTCCAACACAGTCAATTCTTGAGAGCCCCCGGTCACTCCAGAAATATGGATTGATTCTGTCCCTTCATGACTCGAGGGCATCAGAGTGCACTGTGCACCAGTGTCCACCAGGGCCTTATATTTCAGTGGTTCTGATGTGCCAGGCCATCGAATCCACACAGTCCAATATACTCTATTATCCCTTTCCCCCCCCTGACTGAGGGCAGGGCCCCTCTATTCATTACCTGTGGTAACTGGAGCAACTGCACTGGTGGTTGATCTGCCTTGTAATTCTTTCACCCGTGCTCGCAGTACAGCAGTAGGTTCACGGTGCCACTTCCTCATGTCTTCTCCATGGTCACGTAGGTAATACCATAAGACAATTCGCGGTGTATTATCCCTTACTCGAGCTGGAGAGCGTTTGCTTCTAACAGCTGAGATCTTTGATGGTGCACGTGAGAAGGAAGGTTCATCATCTTTAGTTAGGTGGGCTTGCATACATTTCATCATCTCCTTCATCTCCTTCAATAGACTCATTTGATTATCCTGATCTTCATCAAGTGTCTCTGATACTGCTACAGGTTTGTCACGGTTAATCAGTTGAGACACTTGCTCCGTCATTTTTGATATAGCAGCCACGGCAGCATGAATTGGGGACAGCAATTGTTCGTAGTTTTGGAGCGTAACAATTAATTCATAAATTAAGGGTGTTCTCTGTTGTTCCTGGTATCTGTCACACGCTGACGTTAGTGTAGCGGCATATTTGTCCGGCGCTGTTGTCACGATTTTCTGCCATATCTCAGGCGTTGTCCTCACTCTTTCAGGGTCGCGGTTTTGTTGTGGGTGGTTAGGAACAAAGTCAGGGTCATATAACATTTCCACCACGCCTATTTCCCTCAAATACTGGATACCCTTTTCAACTGTATCCCATTTTTTCATTGCAATCTTCAAGCTATTTTTGAAGGGATACTTTTCCTTCACAGCTGTTAACACTCGTTCCCAGAGGGAGGCAGCCTCATCCGAACACCGACTAATTCCTCTATCAATAGCTGGATCTCTGGCAATGGCACCTAGTTGGCGAGCTTCATTACCATCCAGAGACAAGCTATGGGCCCCACTGTCCCAACAGCGAACCAACCAGGAAACAATACTTTCATTCAGGCGCCGTGTGAACTCCTTTCTTGAACCTTGGATTTCAGTCATCTTTAGAGGCCGGCGAGTAGTAATAGAGACTTCCTCTTCATCACTCTCTTCTGCATGTCTCTTAGTTTTCGCTTTTGCCTTTCGCGATGGTGGTGGTTCTGAGGAGGGCCCCTCGCCTGGATCTTCCTCCTCCTCCTCCTCTTCTCTTTTTCGTTCAAGACGCGAAGACACTCGTTTCCATTTCTTGCCCTCCACAGGAGCAACCGGTATTGTTACTGGTGTCTCCTGTGATTGATTAGATTTGACTTGGGGATTTTCCCCTTTGGCTTGAACCTCAGCTCGGAAACTCTCTCTCTCCCGAATGGTATTATATAGGGCACGGTAAGCACAAGCCAAACCCCAAATAAGTTGTACCTCCTTAGATTTATGTAAGCCGCATAGTCCCTGACTCAAATACTGGCTTAGTTTCTCAGGATCCCACAGGTGTTCAAGAGTAAAATCCCATGACACTGCGGGTCCCCATGCTTCTAAGACCTTTCCCAAACCTCTCCATATTCCCTGCCAGTCATCATTCTCTTGTTTTGGAGGAGACTCCTTATTACAAATGCGTATTACCAATGCATTCAGGAGAATTGATGACACGCACACCAACATGAGTATTAATTCAAGATTCGAAAAATGTTTGACAAACCGAGAAGAAAACCCGGAGACTGGTCTGAACATCGTGTTGTTTGTAAAATTAGCTATTCCATTTGGGATGTAGTTGTTTGTGAAATTAGCCATTCCTTCTGGGATGTAGTTGTTTGTGAAATTAGCCATTCCTTCTGGAATGTAGATGTCAAAGTTCAAATCATACCACATTGCAAATAGGTAAAACATAGGTGTCTCCATCAGTGCCCTTAGGTAGTTATATACGGATGCAATTCCAAAACACACAAGTGTGAGATGGATTATTGGCCAGTAGGTTGTGACTAACACCATTGCTTTAAATCCTTTACCCAGCACCCCCACGATAACGAGTGGGTTCATCGCTGGTGCTTGCTAAAAAAGGGTTAATGAATTGAAGCTAACAAGAGGAGAGGAAAAAAAAAGAAAAAAGGCACTACTCAGACTAAGTAGTGCTCAAAGTTTACAAATATCCCAGAACACTGGCAGTACGCCTAATCTTTCAAGGTCAGGTTTTCCAGCACAGAAACCTGAACTACTGATAATGCTCCCTAACGAAGCTCTCTAAGAGCAGAGAAAAAAAAAGATTCGTTCAAAAAGTTAAAAAGCAGTCGAGCCCCACGTTGGGCGCCAAAAATCTGTCACGGATTTGACCAGATCAATCTATGTCCGTGACAGGGACGACAGGCCTCTGCCCTCCCCCCTCCCCACCCCAGTCCCACAGAAATGGGAAGGAAGGAAGGGAGGAAAAGAACAGCGGCAACAATCTATGGAGGAAAACTTATTTTACTATAATATTGGAATACAAGATAACACAATAGATACAATTTAATTGCAATTGAGATTAATAAATCAGACAAGATGAGAGAGAGAGAGAGTTCCCGGGACCGATTCAAACCTGGAAAGCTTGGAACGGCCAGGAAAGCACCTCCAGCACCCACTGCCAGGCAGCAAGAGAGCGCCCCCCCCACCCGGAAGGGCCAGATCCCGTGACTGCTGTAATGTACAGGGATAGGTAGCTGGGATTGGGGCAGTGACACTTTAATGCCCCGTACACTACATGATGTTTTGATGTGGAATACTGAAACCCAAAAACAAAAACAAAAACAAAAAACATAGAACCATGACACCAACCTCATCTCCTTCTATGACTGGGTGACCAGACTGGTAGATGAGGGAAGGTCTGTTAATGAGTACACCCTCTGTAACAAATTGGGATATAGTGTCAATCTGCCTGAGGGGAGGGAGGCCCTTCCAAGGGATCCAGATAAGCTGGATCGCTAGGCTGAGGTTAATGCAATGAGGTTCAACAAGGCCAAGTGCCGGGTCCTGCACTTTGGCCACAACAACCCCATGCAGCGTTACAGGCTTGGGGATGAGTGGCTGGATAAGTGTGGAGAAGAGAAGGACCTGGGGGTGTTGGTTGATGCTCGGCTGAACATGAGCTGACAGTGTGCCCAGGTGGCCAAGAGGGCCAACAGCATCCTGGCCTGCATTAGAAATAGTGTGGCCAGCAGGAGCAGGGAGGTGATCACCCCCCTGTACTCAGCACTGGTGAGGCTACACCTCGAGTACTGTGCTCAGTGTTGGGCCCCAAATGGGACTCAGTAGGTCAGGTTGATGGTAGACTGTGATGATCTTGAAGCTCTTTTCCAACCTAATGTTCCATGATTTTATGATATGTCCTTCTCTGCCACAGAGAAGAGTTATCAGAGGACATAAACATCAGGACAACTGAGATATTTCTTCCTATGTGTGATGCTGTGTGAGGCAAATAACTTGAGCCACTGCAGGTGCTTATGCATGCATTGGTCCTCATGGAACATGGAAATGTTGTCTTACAGAAGACACTCTGAGCACTTCGCTTAAGAAGTTAGAAAGAAAAATTAATGAGATGATTTGATCAGAGTAACATGGTGGGAATTACTACTGCATAAAAACTGATAACAACACTGATAGCTTCCTATGCATTAGAATGGAAGAAAAAGTTGTGTACTATTAGAGTTAGACTTGGACAGTATTGCTTACATCTCACTGCGTGGAATTCAACTCCCTTTTAGTACAGTAACACTGGTGCAATCATGTTGTAAATGACTAACTAGCAGGGAGAGGTGGTTTTAAGTCAATGTTTACTGTCCTGTAGCAAGTGGAAAACACTTAACTACTCCAGTAGGAAGAAAGAACATTTATTAGCACAAGAAAAGTGCAATCTGAGATAAGCCTAAGGCAAAATGCCAAGTAGATTGTGCAAACCATAGGAGTGAAACTATAGCACTAAGATCAGCATATACAGAACCTCTTTCACTTATGACTTCTTCAGCATTTTATTTTATTTTATTTTATTTTATTTTATTTTATTTTATTTTATTTTATTTTATTTTATTTTTGCTATATCTTGTCTGTCTTTTCATGGAAGTTCAGACATTACAAACTGGAATGAAAAGGGCTCAAGTACTGAAAAACAGAGAGGCAGAATTTAATTGTTGCCTTTGTGAATGAAGAAGAAAAATTCTGTTGATGTTTACTTGAGTTAGGGAGAAAGCCAAGAGATTAATGGGTGCCTTCAAATAATGTATGAGCAATGCAAATAAGGAAGGTGCACAATTTCAGTCTAGAGGTGATAGGTGGTTAAAAAGAAATCCCACTCACATATGAAATGCCCTGACATTTCTTAATAGCAGATCTGGGTGTGAACTTTGGATTTGATTCTTCCATTTCTAGTGATGCAGATTGAACTCTGTCTTGTCTGATCCATACAAGCACTTGCAGATTGCCACATACAGAATGGAGCCATCAAAAGCCGTGGCATTTATATAATTAACAGAATGCATTAAATAAGCATTAAATAAGATACAGAATTCAATAATGCAGAGCTTGTTAAATGCCAATAGCTCTAAAAGCAGGCTGGTTTTTCATGCCCTCTTTGGAAGCCAGTAGGTCCCTGTGGGACCGACTCACTTGTCAGGAGATCTCTGTGGAGGAGACGGTGCCGTGTCACTCTCCATGGGGATGTGGCACCCTACTCTTCCTTGGCAGTGTGTCCAGAGCCACGTCTGGCTAGTCACATCTCCTTACACACTGCAGCAGCCAGCTGCTTGGTGAGAAGGCTGAAGTACATCCAGCCTGTTGGTTTATGGTTCATGTATGTGTGTGGTGTTTTTGTCCCATACAAAAATTGTATCAGAATTTATTTAGCTACACACACTGCTTGAACTCATTCCTCTCAGCCTTCTCTGGGGCCTACCATAGCACTCTGTGCTATCTGCTGTGACAGTCAACTCATCAGATCTCTTGGCAGAAGAGCAAGTAATGCCAAAATCTAAGCCACTCCAATGGAAATAGCAAGTTCCTTGAGTCCTCTTCTGCAAAAAGAAGCCAAACTTTTTGTGGATTTGTGCATTGTTTTTTTTTTTGTGCACACTTTAGATTTAAGGATTGTGAAGGAGAAACTGATTTGTAACTTTTACAGAATGAAGTTTGGGAAAGACATGATTATGCAATATTGAAATTACCTCAAAATATATAATTATTGCATAACTTGATAGTAATTAGAATGCAATGATACTTACTATCCAAAAGGATTACTAAGCCTGATTGCTCCATATCAGGACTGGTAGAATATTTTCAAAATTGTTCATATGAAAATTGCTTGAAGTCAATCCCATCCATCTTATCCTTCTACAAGGGTAACATGATAGAAGTCATCTTCTTTTATCCCTATCTGTTGGAAAACCCTGTTTTGTCATGTGTTTTGTCATGCGTTGTCCCACAGCATTGTTCACTTTCCTACATCCTTAGCAGAAAGCTTAGCTTGTTCACAAGAGCTGTTCTTCATGGCAATTAAAAAAAAATTCAGAATTCCATATAAAAAAAATCAAACAAAACGCAACAGAAATTTTTCTGAGCACCAGTCAGAGCTGAAAGTATAAATAAAGAAAGAGTAAATGCTGTTTATTAAACTTTCTTTGCAGAGATCAGGAGCTTGAAACGTTGTGTTGGCTCTATTATCATTCTTGCAAGCACAGCTCAAAGCATTTCTGATGGTACAGGCCCATCTGTCAGCTAGGGAAGAAGAAAAGGAAAGGCAATTAAGAACATTATAAATTAGATTTGTTGCTCTGGGCTGGAAAGATCCAGTTGAGCATGCTGCAATTCTGAACACAGAAGAATGGGAGATGAGCCAAGAGAGAACTTCTCCTGATGCTATCACTTGACCTGCTTTCCCTGTCTCCCCAACTCCCTCAGCCCAGGATACGGCTGTAGCCAACCTCCTCTGGCCCTCAAAGTTAGAGTCAAGTATTCCGTGAATGTGAGGGCTGAGCACTAGACTGGGCTATTTAGTCTTGTAGTCTGACCCTGTGACAGAGAGAACGCCTGCTTTACACCTCATTGAGGACACCCAGCCCTGTCTTCCTAGTGAAGAGATTGATGGCCATTTCCATATGCCCTGCATAAACCAAATTTACTTGGTATTGAAACCAAGGCAGCAGAAATAATTCTTGTGCTATACTGGCAGTGATAGCCTGTGACATCCTGCAGGAAGATGACACAGACTTAATGCTCTGGCAAGTGGCCTTGCATATCTTGAACATTTTCTGCACATAACTGTGGACAGAAGCTGTGGGAGATCCTTCCATGGAGTTGCTCAAGGCTGAGTTGGATGGTCCCTGTTGGCCTGACCTGTTGGGGGGCAACCAGCCCACAGCAAGAGTTGGGGTTGGAGCTGGGTGGACTTTGAGCTTCTTTCCAACTCAACCATTCTGTGGTTCTATGCCTCATAATTTAATCTGCTTTGCCTTGTCATTTGAGGTCAACGTGGGCAAAGAATGACTTTCAATATGTTTGCTGCACTTTTTTTGTTCTTTTTTTTTTTTTTTTTTTTTGACAGTCTCCATATCCTTTCTTGGTGATGCAGCACAGTGCTCCTCTGGTATGCATGTAAAGCACTAATGGGAAAAGAGTATCTAAGAAGTGAACCTAGACCACGTTACTCTTAAGTAAACACATCAGGCAGCTGGTACAGGTCCAGCCAGCCACAGTTCCCATGAAACCGAGCCATATCTTTACATTTCACTGTAATCTGAAGGAAATGAACACAGAACCCTTATGTTATGTCTGCTTTACAGCATTATGGCTGGAATTGATGATCTTACAGGCCTTTTTCAACCTAAATTATTATATAATTCTATAATTCTGTGTTGTACGATAGGTTGTTTCTCTGTGTTGTTTTTCTTACTGGTTCCTTTGTTCATAGAACTGCTGTGACCTATTGCCCAGAGCGTGTCTGTGAAGCACACACTCATAAACCTGTTACCACGACCTTAAAATCATTGCTGCACAATGTGCAGCTCACTTCTGAGTCTGCACTAGACATACTAAAGCTGTGGCTATTTTTGTAGGCAGCATCACTTGTTTTTCCATTCTCTTCACATCATGCACCTGCTTGATGCACAGCCAATCTGCATTCTGCCAGCAGCTCGCATGTGGTCAGCCTTCGTATGCCAGGGAAAGAGGCAAGATGCCTCTGCCACACAATCAGTAGGGTAATTTTCCAACTGAAGGCTCATCATTTTGGACAGGAGCAAAGTGATTGCTTCCTTGTATTTAAATAGCTTTGGTCTCTAAAATAGTGTCAGGGCACTGTGTACATGATGGAGATTTCTCAGGTGGACTCTGGGATCTACTGCAGCCTGGTGGTTAAATCTTTATTGTTTATGTGTTTATGAGAGTTGCCAAGACTGAGTCTATGCACTCAGTGGTCATACTGCAGTGTGAACAAGCAGCAGCTTGGACACCAACCTCCATGGCCCAGCAATCACCGAAAGCACCCTTTATGCCTGGAGGATATCGTAGCCTGGGGACTGCTCATTTGTCTGCCAGCACCTTGCTGAGCTGCAGGCTGGGCTTGGCCAAGATGTGACTGATGACTGCAATTGAGATGGATGTGCATAGAATCATAGAATGGCTTATGTTGAAGGGGTCCTTAATGGTCATCTAATTCCAACCACCTGCCATGGGCAGGGCTGCCACCCACCAGATCAGGCTGCCCATGGCCTGCACCAGTCTGGTCTTGAATGCCTCCAGGGATGGAGCATACACAAAGTGGATGATACAACTGGATGTGAAAATTGTGCCAGATTATCTCCATTCATCAAGTGGAAGAATAGCAAAAATGGCCATTTTACTAAGAGCGCAATCAAACCTGCATGCAGAAAATAAATGAAACTAGTCTAAACAGAATTAATTTTTAATAACTTTTGCAGTGGTTCATAAATCATCCTCTACTAGCTCATGTGTGAGTGGAAACTTCTCATGCAAAGCTGATCTTATCTCAGTGGAAGCATTTTGCTTCTGATACATGGAAAAAATGTTTGGCTCAGCTTGTAAAAAGAGGTTAGAAACACAATCTTCTTGAGAGCTGGTGAGATCCTTCATGTAATCCAGAAATGAAGACACCACAGGTTTCATAAGGTGCAGAAAGTGTTACTGGCTCTCCAGTAAAGGATGAATTTACTCAATTAAGAAACGCTGCAGGAATTTGTTCTCTTCTCTTGCACTATACTGGGGAAATCAGAACTGGGTTTTTAATATATTGGATAAATTGGAAATAATTTTCAAGGGTAAACTTATATTTTATGCTTTAAAAAGTATTGTTATTCCTTTTTACTTTTGAGTTCCGTTAAAAGATGGATAGACTCTAGAGAGTTTTAAAGAGCAAAGCCTGGGTGAGCACTCGTCATTAACGCTCGTGATAATGTCACTAGAATTGGGTAAACTTTTCCCAGAGAAAGTTTGATCTCACTCTCTCCTTTACCACTAGTTAAATTGTCTGGAGCTTGGGGAGTCACATCTAAACATTATAGAATTTAAAATTATATGATTAAAACAAAATTGGTAGGATTTTATTTCATCTTTTTCATGGATTTGCTTATAAACCCAGATTGGAACTGAAAACCTATTTAAAGGTTTTAAATAGGTTTTATTTAAAGCATTTCCATTTACTTATGGGATAGATGCCATTGTTGCTATTTTTGCAATTTATAAATGGAGGCATATAGAAATTGGGTCAAATTCCACACTGGCATGAATTTTCCCTCATGCGCATTAACGCTGAGTTCAGCCATGAAATATTATGTAGCTCACACAGATGATGCAGCTAATAAACATGTGGCAACCTGAGGCACCAGCTCCTGAGTGAGAAATGACACAACCTATGGCTGGTATCATCTGATATCTGAGAATCACGTGAAGAAGAGGCCACCAGAGGAGGCTACAGCCAGCCCAGCAGCTTAGCTGTTGGGTTAAGAGTTTGCACTGAAAGGCAACATGAAAGAAATATTCCACTGGCTCAGTGGGTCGTCGTGATCCTCATGATTTTAAACATTTCAGAAGTTCAGAATTTAATAGTTCCTAGTAGTGTTGTTTGAATGGAAATAAAAGACATCTCCAACAGCACAAAATCCTGAAATAATAAGTTCTACAAATTAAGCCTCAGCTGCTACAGCAGTCAGTCTTGAATAATAATTCATTTTGTAACAAATGAGATGATATTTTGGAAAGATTATTTGTGCAGAAAATAAATAGACTATTTAGGACTAGGAGATTGTGAGAAAATTGTGCTAGCTGATGCAAAGATAAAATGTTTACTTTGAGATTGTGAATATAATTCTCATTCCATTATATTAATTCTCATTAAGTATAGAGCAATGTGTTTAAAACAGGAAGATGATTTCTTTCATGGAGATTACTAGAATGGAAAGGCAAAAAGTAAATCTCTCATTTTAACATCTCGCTGGTTATCTGAGTTGGGTTTCTTTGAACAAGTTTTACAGTGCATTACTTCATCTACCTCAATCTTACAATTTTTTTCTGTGAATTATACCACAAGAATGTTTCTATTGTTGCCCAAACTGAGCGTTTTTACAATGCAGTTAGGTATTCATCAAAATGGTTTCTCAGCTGAGCGAGAGGTCGCTCATTATACAGCAAATCAAAATTGGTCACTGAACATGTGTATATTCACTTACATTTTAAATATTGAACACAGTGTATTTATTGTATGTATGTTAAAGAGTCAGTTCCAGAATGGCATAATTTACTCCTAATAACTGAATGTTGTGAAAAGCTACAAAATTTTTTGTTGTTTCAGTTTGTCCTCCCAAATGATTGCTTCAAATACTACCTCCTTATCTCCTTAATTCTTCTTCAATGCCAGTAACCGAAATTATGCTCTAACATGATAGCAGAAATCAGTGGCTAAGAATACTAGTGGAAACCTATTGACACAGAAGATACTCTTTTCATATAGCCGTGATGTTGGGCCAGATGCTCAGCTATTGGTTTTATGCATAAAGCAAGCAGGCTGGGAAGCTCTAGCAATCCAGAAGCAATTGCTTTTGACAGGCTCTGGGGACCTATGAGATTATTTACGACCTGTAACCACAGCTTTGTTACCTACTCTATATTTCCACCATGCACAACATCCTTTCCCACGTATTATCTGAATATGATCCTTTGAGCAAATAAGTTATAGAGACCTTGTTTGGGACTTCTATGAACTTATGGGAAGCCAAAAGTCTATTGTTCTGCTCCCTAGATATTCAGTGCTTCTGAAGGAAAATGCAAAGAGTCATCCTTAGAAATTTTGTTATTCTATTTATATGTGGACTAATGTAATATATTGAATGTGTAAAAAAACTTTTATTAAGTTCTGACTGGTACTTTTGCTGCCTGGTAAGTTGCTTCTGATCAGAGCTGGGTACATTTAAGTGCTTGGTTGATTTAGGATGTGGATGTAAGTGGCAAAACTCAGTTTATGAGCTTCATTATTTCTGGAGTGAGGCTGCCCGTACGGTTCATTAATAAACCTCATTTTTATTATCTCCTTCTGAATAGCAGCCACTTTCTTAGTATGCATTTTGACACCAAGGTTTAATGGCATTAAAAAAGATGACAGACCCATGCAGGGAAAGTACAAGTTAGATGTGTTCAATTGCTCAATCACGGGAAGGTGGTTCATCTCAGAAGTGGAATCTCTGCTGTTCTTTTTCTATTTAGGTTTCAGCTCTTGCTCTGTTAGTTTGAACAAAACCATCTGTATAAAAACGTTTTATCTTGCTCTCAGGAAAGATTTTTTTTTTTCTTTTTTCTGCCTGCCCAAAACTAGAAGGATGAGGAAGGCAACAACTACAGAATACCAAGTACACCATCATTTTTTATGCTTTTTTGAGCACTTCTAAAATCTGTATAAATAATTTGATAAGAATAAATTCATCTGGCAATAATGCAGTTAATCTTACGTGACTCTGTGGAGTCATTTCTGCTCAATCCCTCTACCTTCAGCAATGCACTGCATCTCCACACTGAGTTGAAAAATACTGGGGATGTGCCCTTCCACTTCAGAGGGAAAAGCAGATCAAACTAATGATTAAGTTGTGCTGGGGTCTGCGGCTCTTTGTCTCAGTAACTCGAGTCAGCAATTCAGATAGGACTTTTTTTATGTGGGTATATAGGAGAATATTTTATCTTTAACTTTCTTTTCAGTGTACTTTTCACTTGGAAAAGTTCTGCATTTAAAATATATGCATATATTTGAGCTGACATTAATTTTCATAACGAATGTGAAAATGTAATGTACGCAGTCAGTTCAAGCTCATTACTGAGCTATTTTAATAACATTCATAACCATTTTGTGATAAAATAAATAAGCATTTTTCCTCACAGTCTGAACTGCCTACGGAGAGCAATATGCTCTTGCTGTGAGCAAGAGGGGAAGCATCATTCTTCTGATGGCCTGAAGCTTTTCACCCTATCCATACGGTTGCAGAAGGATTAGGACTACATGGATTTTCTGCTGCGTATGGAGCAGTTTAACCTTCATGCATGTGTTCTCTGCTTGGAAGTGTCTGTCTGGATTAGCACATGTTTTTTTAGCTCTGAAATGGAGGGCTTCTGCAATATGTTCTCAGCATAATTCTGGACGAGTGCCTGCACGAATGGAGATGCTCACAGTGAAGGAGTAATGTGATCTTTGGAATAGATGAGTATGAATGGGAGTGCTTTGACAGCAGAGATCAGACAGACGTGTGTCAGACTGTCATGCCATTTGCAGGAGTCAGGAATTGTTGCTCATAGTCATTATTCCTCTTCCAGGGCGTTGCACTTCTTCACGTACAAAACTATCCTTATGCTAAGGGAAAGGCAGCAATAGGATTTAGTCTTGCACAGTAAATAACATCTTGCTTTTTTGCCCAGGTGGTTTTATTCTTGTCTCCAGATTTTTATCATCTGTATATATGAATGTGAACTGGAAAGTTTCAGTGTACAGATATTACAGGCATATTTAAAGGGGTGATAATAAAACATCTTTGCAGTGGTAATTTCCACTAGAATTCCAGTGAGCCAATACACAGAAAGTGTTAGGATCACAGAATTGTTCGCAGTGGGATGGAACTCTGTTACCTCAGGGCTAACCTCCTGCTTTGAGCTGGCTGAGCTGAGTCCAGTGTTAGGACAGCTGCTCAGGGCTTTGAACCCCCCTAGGATGAAGACTGCACAGGCTCTCTGAGTGTGATCCCATGTCCGACCATCCTCAGTGATATTTCTTTCCTTACAGCTGGACATTTCTTTAATTTATGGCTCCTGCCTGTTACTCTCCTGCTGTGCACTACTGCAGCTCCTCAGTGCCTGCCTCACAGGCAGGGGCAGGATGTCCCTCATCCTGGCTCAATCAGCCCAGCTCCCTCATCTCCTCACAGGGCAAGTGCTCCAGCACTGGCCATCCTAGTGGTCTGTGCCCAAATTCCCTAAGTCTGTCAGCATCTTCATACATCAGGCCAGGCTTCTGCAGAAATAATCGCAGAATTAAGGTCTCAAACTTGAGTTTGTATATATTTTTATAGCATTCCTTGCTCTTGCTATTCACTGAGCTAATCTTTCAGCATTGTTATGAAAGAAAAATCTATTGCCAGTCCCTAAGAGTCATTATTCATGTTATCTATCTTGTGGGAATTGCATTAATAATAATATCATCTTTATTTTTGCTGTAACATCTTTTTTTTTTTTTTCCAGTTCATTTGCTGAACTCCATAGATGGTGGATGTTTTCCAGAATTAATGAATCCTTTAGTGATGACACCATAATTCACTCTCTAAAGATTCAATAATCCTCTTTAAAGAGTGATGTGAACATCAACAGGTACATGAAAAAAAGGTTTCGGAATTGCTCCCTATTTCTGGCAAGCCAATGAAGACTTCCAGTGGGAAATTTCTGAACATCTTCAGTGCCAGGTCAGGCACCAAACACTCACCTGAGGGATTCCAGGTGTGTTGACACCTCACAGTGAAGACAGAGAAGCTGCACTTACTTTTCTTCAAGAGAAAGGAAAAAAATGCCTGTATCTAGATCTCAGCATTTTATCTGTGTTCCAGTGCAGTCAGTATCAACAGACTTTTTAAAATAACTGATTAAATAAATATCATAGAATCACAGAATGTCCACGAGCTGGAAGGAACCCACACAGAGTCCAATCCCTGACTCCGCACAGGACCACCCAAAGCCAAACCCTGTGTCTGAAAGCAGTGTCCAAACGCTCCTTAAACTCCAGCACTAGGGGCCCTGCCTACTGCCCTGGTCAGCCTGTTCCATGCCCGCTGCTCTCTGGTGCACAGCCTTTTCCTGAGATGCTCAGAGGTTCTCTGCATTTATTTCACAGGTCTTTAGTAAACAATTAACTCTTCTTCTTGCGAGCTGCAGGGGAAGACAAACGGTGTGGATGAGAAGGGACTTACTGTCAAGACTCAGGGAGAAAAAGAGAGTCTACATCCTCTGGAAGAAGGGACAGGCTACTTGGGGAGATTACAGTGAAGTAGGTAAGGTATGCAGAGAGGAAGTTAGGAAGGCGAAAGCCCAACTTGAGCTCAGGTTGGCCTCTGCAGTAAAAGAAAATAAAAAATCCTTTTATAAATATATCAATGGCAAAAGAAGAACCAAAAATAATTCTCATCCTATACTTGATGCAGCAGGGAATGTGGTCACTGAGAACAAGGAGAGGGCTGAGGTCCTCAATGCCTTCTTTACATCTGCCTTTAACAGCCAGATCAGTTATCCTCTGGGCTTTTTATGCCCCGATCTAGAAGTCTGGGACGCTGCTCAGTCGGGTCCTGCACTTTGGCCACAACAACCCCATGCAGCGTTATAGGCTTGGAGAGGAGTGGCTGGATGAGTGTGGAGAAGAGAAGGATCTGGGGGTGTTGGTTGATGCTCAGCTGAACATGAGCTGACAGTGTGCCCAGGTGGCCAAGAGGGCCAACGGCATCCTGCCCTGTATTAGAAATGGTGTGGCCAGCAGGAGCAGGGAGGTGATCATCCCCTGTACTCAGCACTGGTGAGGCCACACCTCGAGTGCTGTGTTCAGTTTTGGGCCCCTCACTACAAGAAAGACATTGAGGCCCTGGAACGTGTCCAGAGAAGGGCAACGAAACTGATGAGGGGTCTGGAGCACAGGGCTTATGAGGAGTGGCTGAGGGAGCTGGGATTGTTCAGTCTGGAGAAGAGGAGGCTCAGGGGAGACCGCATTGCACTCTACAACTTCCTGAAGGGAGGCTGTGGTGAGGAGGGGTTTGGCCTCTTCTCCCAGGCAACCAGCAGGACACAGGGTAATGGCTGCAAGTTGTATCAGAGGAGGTTTAGATTAGACATAAAGAAGAACTTTTTCTCTCAGAGAGTGGTCAGGCACTGGAATGGCTGCCCAGGGAGGTGGTGGAGTCGCTATTCCTGGCAGTGTTCAAGAGTCGTCTGGATGACGTGCTGTGTGATGTGGTTTAGTGCTTGTGGTGGCAATGGTGATGAGGAGACGGTTGGACTAGATGATCTTGTAGGTCCTTTCCAACCTTGTGATTCTATGATTCTATGATTCTCATACTGCACAGTGTAAGATGAGAAGCCAAAGATCAGTTACTATCTCACAGAGATGGCAGTTTTAACATGGAAGTATTTATTGAACTGATTTACAATGCCATCTCCAACCTGTGACCACTCAGTAGAAATTAAGACAAGTGTATGATTTTTCAAATTATTAAAAAATATTTTAAAATGAAAGACAATCTGTCACGATTTCCAGCATGAAAAATAATTCATAGTTGTCTTGGAATTGCAGCAGATCCCATCAGAAACAACCAGAGGAAGAACAGTTCATCAAAGAGAAGAATGCAATGGTTTCATCGAATGAGAAAATATTCATGCGTTCATTGAGAATTTTCCCTTAGGACTCACAAGAAAACATTGCCATCTGGAAATAAAGTGGATAAGACATACAGCCATTAATTTTCAGAAACATTCAATATTCCCTTTTGTTGGATTTTTTCCAATTAGGTGAGTCAGCTCTGTGCTGCTTGTGGAAAAAGTAAAGTAATGACAAGTTAATTCTGAGGAAAATGGGAATAGACTGAAGCTCATTACTGAGTTCACTTCAGAGTTCCTCTGTAGCAAATTGTGGCTGTGTGAAAGATTATTTTCTGCGTCATGCAGAAAATAAACATTAATAGAACTTTTTTTTGTTGTTTTAAGTAAATAAATACAAAGGTGAAACATATAAACATGTGCTAGCTTATATATACATACTCAATAACAAATCTATTTACTATAATATTTTCCAATTATACCTGTAGCAAACTTTTCTGAAAGTACTTACAGATAATTTTGATACACCATGCAATGCTGATTGTATATGTACATGTACATGTATGTATACAGTCTTACACATATACTCTGACACTGTTCCAGCTGGATTTGTCTTTAGCAAAGGACTTGCAGTGCCAAAAGTACTGAAAGGTCTTAAATCATGTCGAGCTAAGTCACTCAAAGGGAACTGAAAAATTGAGCCTTTTAGTATCTAAAGAAAGGAGGGGACAGACTATCAGGGTCTGCTGTGATAGGAGAAGGGGAAATGGTTTCAAACTAAAGGAGCGAAAATTTAGATTGGACATAAGGAAGAATTTTTACATTAAGGGTGATGAGGAACTGACACAGGTTACCCTGAGTGGCAGTGGACATCCCATCCCTGGAGATACTCAAGGTCAGGCTGGACGGAGTTCTGAACACCTGATGGAGCTGTGGGTGTCTCTGTTCAGTGCAGGGGAGTTGTGCTGGATGACCTTTAAGAATCCCTTCCAACTCAAACAATTCAGTGATGCTATGAATGACGATACCTTTTCTGCAATATAACACCACACCAGGCAGTCTGGTAGAGTGATAAGTTCATGGAATTTTAATACCCAAGTATTATTACTGACTGTGAGGTCTGTTTTGGCTGTAGTAAAATCCCTGTCTGTCGCTCCATCTGCAATAAATGGGAGATGAAGTCACACCATTTCAATGCAGGGGCACGGCAAGGACTAGGGAACGTGATACAAAGCATATGTATGGCAGTAAACATCATGGAACTGCACCATTAGTTGTATTTCATCTAGTTCATCTTATTGTAAAAAATGAGCATGCAGTAATGGAATAAGTGCTTGTAAATGTTTCGCCATTGAATTTAAATCACAGATTTATTTCAATAACAAACATAGGACAGCATCTTAATTGGCTGTTAGTTGAGTTGCGTGGGTGGTAGTATTTTATCTTTATTCAGATGACTCTATGAAGTCATATTCAGTTGTGTTTTCTGTAGTAAGGGTGCTGAACTCAGACATGAAATGTATCAAGTGTTCTTCACTTTATTGAAATCATAGGGCAAAAACATCAGAATTATTACCGAGTTTTGTTTGTTAGATTTGAATATGTATGAGAAGCTGTCTGGAGAATGCCGGATGTACACCAGAAAGGCAAGACAACGCTCGGGTCAGAAAGCTAAGGAAAAAAAGCCCTTGCAAAGGTAAAAGCATTCTGTAAGTACTGTATCTGTAAAATTTGGTGCTGGGTTAGTTTATGAAAACAGTATTCATACACTGCTTCTGATGAGTCAATTTGCAAACCTGGAAGCACGATCTCCTTGCAGAACGTAAGAAAAAAACAGTAAGGATTTCTGAAAGGCTTGATCCAGAGTCATCACCTGGAAGGCATTAACTTCCCAGTGTTGAATTTCTCTTTCCAAAATAGGAGTTAACAGTGCAGTTTCTAATTCTGTTTTCTTTCACATCAAATACCGAGGATCCAAAGCTGCAGATTCTGCAGGGTGGCAAAGCTAGAAGGGGAAAGCAGTGAGAAGCCCATGGTTTTGTCAAGGCAATGGGCTATGGGGATGGCTGGCAGAGCTTTGTGAGTGTCACAAAGTGTTTGTATTTTGGAAAACAGTCATCTTTTCACCCTGCTAGTTAGAAACTGTAGTATTGCAACAGCCATCACACACTGTGTTTTGTGGTAATTCTCCTGCCTCATCTGAACTCTAAGTGCCTTTCCTCATCCAATATCTGTCATTCAGAAAGCACAAGCAGCCTGTGTGCAAACTTCACATTCAAATGCATTTTAATGGATCATAGTTAAATAAGACCAATTTGCTCTGCCTTTATCAGTATTCACCAGAAAATCATTTACTATGATTTATTTTTGCATTTGTTGCAGTCTCTGCCAACAGTGGATTTTCACTTTTTTTTCCCAGATCATTGGTAGACACTGATGCACTAAACAGGACAGTGAAAAGCCCCGAAGTATTTTAATAGTAATTTGTGGCCCTGGGCAGCCTAAGCTGGTGGAGGGCAGCCAGCCCATGGCAGGAGTTGGGTGGGTGGGCTGTGAGGTCCCTTCCAACCCAACCAGTCTGTTATTCTATGTTTCCTTGATAAGGTATGCTCCCAGAATGCAGCAGCCGTGAGGTTGCCGTAACTGCAAGTACCCTTAACCCACCCCATCACAAGACTGATACACACACAGTTTTTTTTATGTTTTGTTGCAGGTTGCCATTATCATTATATGCCTTGCATTGATACAATGGTAGAATAGGTTGAATTCTGAGATTTTAGGTGAGTGCATTGCACTCCACTCCTAACTACAGATTCACTAGAGTCACCATCATTGTACTGCCCCACAGTCTCTTCACCTTGCTGTTCATTTTTTGAATCTACATTGTGTACCAATTGAGTAAGCTAACCAAGGAAGCATCAGAAGAGATTGTACCAGCAAATTATCTTCCTTTTCCCCTCTTTGTCCTTGCTGCAATGTCATTTAGCCCACAACAGTAAGAAATCTATAAGAATGGTTTCTTTCTATTAGTGGATGTGACACTGATTCTTTAGTTCTTTTTGCTGCTCTAGCCACCGTGGGTATTTCAGCAGCCAGTTTGCTTGCAACCAGTTGCAACATCTTCAGTGATGTAAAACAGAATTTTATTACTTTCCTTCTAACAGTTCTGAAAATCATGAGCCACAATCTTTTTGGGATGGCACATGTTAGTATTACAGAATCACAGAATCGAAGAGTCACCAAGGTTGGAAAAGACCTTCAAGATCATCCAGTCCAACCGTCCTCCTATCAATAGCTTGCAATAGCATATAGTATAATACATATATATTATATATATAATATAATAGCATGCAATAAGTGTTACTGACGTGCAGTGACACCTGCAAGCCTCAGTCATGGATGTGAATACTGGGTCTTCTGTACAGCCCTGTAACTTAGCATAGAATCATAGAATGGCTTGGGTTGGAAAGGACCTCAAGGATTATCAAGCTCCAACTCCCCCCTGCCACATGCAGAGCCACCAACCTCCATATCTAATACTAGACCAGGCTGCCCACGGATTCATCCAACCTGGCCTTGAACACCTCCAAAATTAATAAAGTAGTCCCTTCAAAATAAAAAATATTAATTTATATATATATATATATCAAACAGGTCTTAGGAATAATTTGTGTTTAGACAAAAAAGGGAAGTTGACTCCTCTGCCATTTATTCACCTCTTACAAAGACTCTTGTATTTGGAGCCTGCTGGCATGTGAGCAGTGGTTATCGTGTGGCTGAGCCAAGACCAGCTGCCCAGCCTCCAAGGCAGGAGGCTGCACACCTCTTAGCTGCTCACTGAGGTCATATCCACTCTCCTGTGCACTGTTTTTCCCAACTCAGAAAATTCTCAGATACTTCAACTGTGGGTGAAGCTCACCTGAAAACCTTTTGAGTTGCTTGGGTCCCAAATGAGCAGTTCAGGTGGGAAGGATCCCCACATTAGGCAGACTGTGATGGCCCTAGTGTGCAAGGCTGGCAGCTGGCGCTCCCTCCTCCAGCCAAGGCAGCATAAATGTGCAGCATGTGAGTCACAGCAGGGATGATGTCGTACAGCAGCAATTAGTTTGCTCCTAAGGCAAACCAGTTTGAATGGTGAAGTCTTTTGCAAATGGAATTTACTGCTCCAATGCAAATAACAAACTGGCAACAACAACCCCTCAAGTCTGAAACCCAGTAGGCAATGGCTTGACATTTGGCTGCAAAGAGTTTATGGATTCCCGACAAGCTGGATAGGAGCTGTGTTTTGGAGCAACAAGTGATTTATTTCTGTGACAACCAGTAGAAATACAAGGACCTGCTGGCAAGCAAGGGTGTGATTCATTCCTCTGCAAACAAGCAAGAAGTAGCCAGCTGGCCAGTGGCCATGCCCAGGAGAAAGCCCAGGGGACGGTACAGGTCTTACATCTGCTTGAGTCTTGCCTGCTAAATAGCAAAGGAATTTGTTGTTGGCTCTTTTTTATTATTACTGTTATATTGTACAGAACTACATTTGTTTTTAGTAATGCCTCTACAAAGTAAGCTGGGGAGGCAAAGGTCAGGCTGCCTTCTAGATATTTCATCTCTCAAGCAATAGGGCAGTGCTTTCTCTGTTATTCATGAGCAGAAAATCATTCTCATTTACACTGCAGCTGCCCCTGCAGGGACCAATCAAGGTCCCATTGTGCTGCTGTCTGACTGGTAGCCAGGAGCAGAAAATTGCTGGTGCCTGCTTGGATGTGGTTCAGAAACATCTGTTCTTTGCCATGTAAGGTTTAACATGAGCACATTTGGATAGGCAAAGCACATAAGCCCACGGTTAAAGTGATCTCTGTCCAGGAAAATGTATTACAGTGTTTCTGTTCTCTTGAAGGGAGCAGAATTTAAACACATGAGAAAACACTTGGCTAAATCAGACAGGGTTGCTGTACCCAGACCTTGTGTCTTTTGAGCATTACACTTCAGAGAGTTTTCTGTGGAAGGCTGGGGTCTTTCAACGGACATGGTGATGATGGGTGGACAGTTGGACTAGATGATCTCAGTGGCCTTTCCAACCTTAATGATTCTGTGATTCTCTGCATAAATAAAAGTCCTGAACCAGCTTGGTCTCCCTTGCCTGCCCCTGTGACTGAGCACAGTGCAGGAGCAGCACTGTGTGGGAGTGCGCCACTCACCTGCTATGGGCTGTGAGCAGCAGAGGGACGGGGCCTTTCAGCTGTCTGAAACAAAATAATGGAGTGATAGACTGAGATTAGAATAGAAAAAAAATGAGGCTGAAAGGAAAAAATATATGTATAACAGTGATAAGCTGTCCAATTATGGAGTAATCTTGATGGAGCAGGGGAAGAAACCAAAATGGCATGTAGTGTTTAATGATAATTAGTCCTGTATAAACTGAGAGAGAAGGGTTAATCCTTCACTTGCTGATAATAGACAAGCTCAGACTTCAGAGATGTGAAAAGTTAAAAATCAACGTATGGCAATGAATTCATTATTTACGTGACTATGACAATTTGTGGTTCAACATTTTTGCTGCTAAAATAATGCAAAAATAAACAACATTGACCAACGGCTACTTCATATTCTGAGTATGGAGTCAAAATGCTGCATCTTACACATTACTATGCTGGCAAGCATGTAAAAAGCTGATTTTGTAATGCTGGTAACTGTATCGCAGCAGAAACTTTGGTTGGGATCAGTGGAGTGCATCTGAGTGATAAAGAATTTCCCCATAAAGCTGTTACAGCAGCTGGTGCTGCAGTTTGTCTCCTGCATAGCCAAGCAGGTGCCAGCTGCCAGAATGCTTTCTAAAACTGTTTGCAGCGCTGCCCGATGTGCTGCCTTCTTCCAGCGGCTGTTATCTGACTTTCCACCATCCCATGAGCTCCAACACAGAATTGTGAGCTCTGGCACAGACTGAAGAATACAGATTCATTTATTTGCAGTGCTACCTACTAGAGGGCAGAGGTTAATTCTTTACAATGTAGGGAATCACAACATTTCATGCTTAAACCATTTTCCATTGAGGTCAGGAGAGCAATGAAAATAACTATTTCTGTAGGCATATACAATGTAGTATTCAGTCTTCCTTTTCATTTTAGGATGTAATGTTTAAAGACAGCCCTCTACTTAGATTCCTTTTAAGACTTGCCTTCCTTTCTGTGCCTATTATACCTCTTTAACTGACCAGGATGATTTAGCAGTACTTGTCTTCCAGCACACTAAATAGATTTTCAAGGCTCCCCTTACATGGGTAAGAGAAAAGGCAGCTTTAAGGCATTGGCAGCTTTTCATCTACATACGAAAGCAACAGAAAAGAAACAATGAAACGGCACAGCTTCTCCTGGAGCTCTCAGACCTTTCCATCATCTCCATTTTCCCCCTAGCAATTTATGTGAGCATGCTTCGTGCATTAGCCTCGTTCGTTCCTCAGCATCATTCCCCCTCTTATACTCTTAGGGCAGGCAGAGCTCCTACTGAATTCAGGCCTAATCCGGCTAATTGCAGGAAGAGAAAACAACTTCTGTTTTAGAGGGATATCTACAGCCAAAGCAAGTGCATTAAATACACATTGCCCCGAGTCTACAAGCATTCAAGGATAACATTGCTGCAACTTCTGATGAAGTTTAATCTGCACCCAGAAATACAGAGATTATACCTCACATTACTGTTTGTCTGAAAGGTAAAGTGCCATGTGAAATCTGGTGAGGAAAGAAATGCTGATATTCATAGAATCACAGAATCATAGAGGTTGGAAAAGATGTCTAAGATCATCAAGCCCAATCTCCAGCCTATCCCCACCATGCCCACTGACCATGTACCTCAGTGCCACATCTCCATGATTCTTGAACGCCTTCCTGAGCAGCCCATTCCAGCACCTGACCACTCTTCCTAAGAAGAAATTTCTCCTAATATCCAACCTGAACCTCCCTAGAGGTTCTTGAGAGCATTACCTCTTGCCCTATCATGAGCATTTTTAGGCAAAATCCAGTAATATTGGATGGAACAGGCAGACAGATCTGCACGTCACCAGTAACTGCACGTAGCAGTGTGGGCAGGAAACACTGGGGTTTGTCAGGGGATGTAGCACTGATGGCCATGTTGGCAGAGGAAGCACTTCTGCGCAGCATAACTCATAAAGAATTCTGCTCCATTTATCTTAGCACATCAGAGAATGAAAATATAATGGTTTTGTGGTTCTTCCTCTTAGTTTTTTTTTGGCCACGGAGATTCAAGGAGAACATGAGGTGTAAAGAAAGTTGCCTAAGGGTTGCTGAGGTTGCATCACTGTTACATTCAGCTAAAACTGAAAGCCCAGCAATAAAATCCAACCTGTAGATGTTTTTTATCTGAGTGTCCCCAAAGCCAAGGTAGCCTGTTAGCTGTGATGTGCTAACACATTGGTTGCTGTGTGCCTATTACCTCCCTGAAATTAATGCCGTGTGTCACCAGTCACTGCAGCCATCTCCCACACATCTGAAAGCTATTTCCACTCCATTAAGCTCTATCCTGTGTGATGCCCAGAAAGCTGGGAATAGGCTTCATTTTACCTACAGCCTTAGCAAATGCCACCAACCTATTGTAGCGTAGTTCATTAAGTTAAGACTATTGAATCAGATTCTGCTGGCAGCTAATCCCAGATTTACAGCTGAGGTTGGTGTTAGTTAGGAGATAAAAGCAGTCCCTTCAAGGTTTTACTCTGGAGCTTCTGTACAAGAAGGGGACTGACAGCAACTAAAATTATAGTAGCTCTGATTTCTTCCATGTTTCTGTTCACTGTTTTCTTCGGAGAGTTAACATTTTCTCTCCAGCCCTCCCAGTTCCTTACAGTAAGGATAGCCTGTTTGCTTTGTCCACCTAGGAGTCCAGAACTTTTGGATGGTCGTGGGGGCTGCGCAGATGTTCCCACCTACTCCTCCCCAAACCCTTAGGTCTGCTAAGTCTTATTTTTTAGATTAACTTCTAATAAAGGAAAGAGACACTGCTCACCTACAGACCCCCTGTGTGCTGCCAGCATGCTCTGTCCCTTGCCAACACCTGATTTCCCCAAGGGCTCCTCCTGCAGCGTGGGCTAGGCAAACGGTAGAGATCTGTGCTGTCCATTCACATACATAAAATATATATATATGTCTTACCAATATGCACCTTAAACAAGCAACGCCCACCAATACAGTGCATGCAGCCTGGCTGGAGAGCTGTCTGGGCATGAGAGGCATCAAGGTCATCCCAAAGCTCTTCTCAGGCTTAAGCAGACTCTGGTGCTCAAAGGCATAACTCAATTGGGAAATACAGCAATAAATTTATTTCTGATAAGAGAGGTTCATTTATATATATATATATATTAATGTCACATTAAATAAATGGCAAAGCACAGCATTGAAGATTTGGTACTTGGAGTGCTAAACATATCACTTAGCATTTATACAGTGCTTTCCTCACTCAGAAAAGCACTTTTGCTAACTTAATTCACTCTCAGCCACCCTCTGCACATCAAGAAGGAAGTCAAGAAGATTTAATATCTCCATGACAGGTGAGGTGTACCACTAGGGCTGGCACAACTCCCTTCCTCTTACTCGTCTCTCACGCTTAGTATCCCATCCAAGCTGACTTTTGGTGGCTGCAAACCACACCTACATCCTGGAGGACCCCAGAGGTTGGACTAGATGATCCGAGTGGTCTTCCCAAACATAATGATTCTATGAGGGGCAGGATTGTGCACCTCTGGTGAGAGCCAGGGGGTGAAAAAAACTGGTGAAGGGATTCTGGTAGAAAAAGGGTTGCTTTGAATTGTTGGGTGTTTAAGACAGGACATGATGAAGAGATGGTTTAAAAGCAGGGTCATGGGAGGAAAAAGGTCTTGTGACTCTGCCACTGCTCCAGAGGAGTGCTACAGGTGGGTGCTAAGGACCAGCCAATGTCACCCCTGCATGGGTCACCACTCACCCTTTTGCACTTGATGCCACTGGAGAGAGCAGCCACTGCCAGCAGACAGTTTCTCCTTCACCAGAGCCCAGGGGTCAGCATGGTGCCAGGAGAGGGTGCAGAGCCCACCCTGCATCTCTGCACCCCTCCTGTTGCCACAGCCCCATCACATGCCCAAGCACCAGGAGAAGAGTCCCAGGGGTCTGCGTAGGGTCACAGATACAAGCTGCTCAGGGACAGATCGTGGCTCACACTGCTGTTATCCACCTGAAGGTGGAAATGGGCTGCTTGACACAAAAGGGAACAAATAAGGATTATCCTTTAATCTGCATGAATCTTACTTTCAGTGTACATAAACATGTCTGTACCCCAGGTCTCCCCTCCCCTTTAAGCTAGCATCACTCCAGTGGATTGATTTCAATGGATCTCTCTGGTAGAGAGCCATGTATTGCACTCTTTATTTATGCCAAATGAATGCACACATAGACAGCACCTTCTTATGGGAAGGATGGTAGTTACACACTGGTGTTGATCAATATGCTCATTAATGAATAAGGCACTGATTAGTGCCTACTACCTCTGTAAACTGACATTCACAAAACCATGCAGTTATTGTAGGGATGGGATGGGCTGAGTTGTTTTTTTTCTTAATAACCTGATAATATGCTCATTCAGATAGACAGTCCTAGCCTAAAGCCTTCAGAGATGACACCATTTTCTGAAACTTCCCTTACAGTTACTTTCAAAGAGCTAAACTTTCTTATCGAGTGGTTCCTGCTCACCAATCCTCTCTTGTTTTAGTGGGGCAGTAAAAACATTGCAATGTGACTTACATTTGTAAATCTTACTGAAATATAAAGCCTTCTTGAAAGATACCTGCAACTATCAATTGTAATTTTGTAATTATAGTAGAACATATGTTTATTTCATTTGTTTCTTAAAATACATTTGATTCTGTGTTGCATCACTGCCCCAGAAAATAGCTTCAGGTGCTATTTAAAGTAATATTTTTTTCCTGAAAGAGGAACAGATAAAAATCCAGAAAGTTAACCCCAAGGTACAGATTACAAAAATGAAACCATTCATTGCCTGCGTTATTCAGCACAAGGTACATGCTCATGCTTTCAATATCTTTAGGCTGAAAGTGTTTGCAACGTTTCGCTATAAACCCAAACCAATGATGAGCGAAATATTGCTTTAATTTTTGAGAACTATTTTCCTAGCTGCAAAGCCACTGATCACAGCCTGGAAGACACACTCGGTGTGATGTTGCTCTTTATTGTTACAGGTACAGAGCTCTGAATTGGCAATGCTGCACACTCAGATCATCAAACATTTACAGGTCAGGAAGAACTTTTCAGTATTTGAAATGTTTACAAATGGTTGTTGTCAGAATGCAATCATTATAAGCAGTCTGATCTCAATGGAGTCCTACGGTTTTACTTTGGATAATAACAGCAAAGTCTTACCAACTGCTGATGGAGGTAGCACGGGTTAGTTTATGTTCACGTTGGAAAAGCAAAGCAGTGCTCCCTCCCAGCACCGACAGATCCCTCGTGTCCTTTCCAAAGCTGTTTGTCAGGTTGTCCCCATCTATAGGCTTAGCGCCGACAACAGCTCACAGTTTATTTGCAGCTTTGAAGCCTGGTCCTATAGTGTTTCTCTTCTGACAGGAGATGAATAAAGGTGTCACTGTGGGAGACTTTTAGCCGGCTGCTATAAAAAGGGCCCTCCTTGCCCTCACTTGCAAGGTCCCCGAGTTCACCCTTGGAGCTTGCAGTTTTCCCCTCAGCTGAGTTTAGCTCCATCAGCTCCAACTCGTGCTTGGCAGCCGTTTCTAAAACCCTCTGTTTGTTATAGTACCTGACAAAGTTGTTAATGATAGGGTGGATGGGAAGGGCAATCGCTATCACTCCGCAAAGAAAACTGATGGCAGCATTCAGTTTTCCTAGAGTTGTTTTGGGGTATATGTCTCCATACCCGACCGTGGTCATGGTGATGATTGCCCACCAGAATGACTGAGGGATGCTTTTAAATAAGGTATCGGGGTGACTTTGCTCCATGGTATAACCCAGGGCAGAAAAGACAAAGATCCCAACAGCTAAGTACATGAGGAGGAGCCCCAGCTCCTTAAAGCTGCGTTTCAGAGCATAGGTCAAGGTCTGGAGCCCCGAGGAGTGCCGTGCAAGCTTGAAAATCCTCGCAACCCTCATGATGCGCAGTGCCTGGACTGCCTGCTGGACATTGCTCAGCTCCATCAGCTTGGCTCCCAGGTGTGTCAAGGTGAGGCTGACATAGAAAGGAAGTATAGCTAGTACATCGACAATGTTCATGAATGACAGGGCGAAGTGGAGTTTATTTGGAGAGGAGATGAGCCTCAGCACGTACTCCATGGTGAACCAGCCTATGCAGGCTGTCTCGATGCTGTCCAGGGTTGGGTGCTCCACACGGTTTCCCTCCGCATCTAAGACCTGCATGTCTGGGATGGTCCCCACGCACATCACAACTGAGGAGATCAAAATAAACAGGAAAGACAGAACAGCAATCACTCGAGCTGGGTAGGACGATTCTGGCTTCTCCAAGAATTTCCAGATGTACTTTTGACATCTTTTCCAGCGGCTTTCGGAGGCATCCACTCCCAAGTCATCCAGGATCAGTTGCACCCTTCGGGCTATTTCCTCCAGTTCCTCCTTTTTCTCATTCAGATGAGTTTTGCAGCAGTCATCCAAAAATTTAAGATCCACTTTCCAAAATTCCATCTCATTCTTGAAACAGATGGGGCATATTCCTTTCTTCATGTGAACTTCCCCAAAGTAGTACACATCAATAATGCATTTGAAAGCATCTGGATCTCTGTCAAAGTAAAACTCTCTCTTTCCAGGATCGTAGTCATCGCAGAGGGAGAATATGCTGTCGTATCCCCCTGACAGGCAGTTGAGCAACTCTGCCAGCCGTGTTCCTGGGTACTGGTTCAGGTTATCACTGTAGAACACCTGCCTCACCCCACCGACATTGACTACGATCTCAGTTTCTTCGTTTTTCTCTGTTACGTCAGTGTCCGCATCTGGAAACCTAAAGTCACCTGCCATTTTAAACGGTGTTGGATTCTAGCTGATTTTTAGGCTGCCGTTCGGTTTCAAAGACTTGTGGATTTAATTTCTCATGAAAGCAAATCGGCAGCAAATCAGCTCTGCTGCAAATGACTGACCTGGAGCGGCGGGGGAAAAGGCTACGGACACAGACCTGCGCTCAGGAAAGCCTGGTGAGGGATGCAACAAGCTGCAGTGAAAAGACAAGTCATTGGGCTGCCGTGCCTGAAAGCAGGAGGTTAGAAAGCTCCAGCGGATCGGAAAGAGAAGAAGCCATTCAGTAAAACTCACCCCTCTGCTCAGTGCTTGAGAGTCTTTTCGGGTCCCATTCTCTCTCTAAAGTGCTATTTATTCACAGGTTGGAAGTCACGGCCGAGAAATAAATCCTGTGCTCTGCTTACTGCAAAGTGGCTGACAGTTCTCGGGGAGGGCGAGCCCGCAGAAAACTGTTGCCGTTTCCCTCTTCGATGTTTCCCTAGAAAGATGCTTTTTGATTGGGCTTTTTCTTTCCGTTCTCTTTTTACTTTGAGGTCCTCCCGAGTTTCCGCGCTGACTCCCGCACACGGTCGGTGCGAGCGTGCAGAGCAGAAACTTGGGCTTGTTTTCCCGTCGCTGTTTCCCAACACAATGGGGCTGAGCTCCTTTCCCAACCCTACCCTCTTCTGGCGAAACCCAGCAAAGCACCAGCTGCAGCAGCACCGGGCTATTTATATACCCGCACGCCTGCAAGAGGAAGGCTTTCCAAGCTGCCGTGCACCTGAGTGATATTTTTTTTACGTATATTAAACACAATACCCGATAATCTATAAAGGAATTCAGAGCTGCAGTACAGTGCTTCTATGAGAAATGCAGAGAAAAACAGTCTCTTCTGATGGTAGAAGTCAGAGGAAAAAAAAAAAGAAAGAAAAAAAAAAGGTGTTTTGGAATAAAGACCCAATGTAAATCTTGCTCTGGTGTAATTGAAGAGTGATTCCCTGACAGGATTTTGAGTTACTGTTGGCTTCATAGAATCAGAGAATTGTTTGAGTTGGAAGGGACCCTTAAAAGTCATCCAGCCCAACTCCCTGCAACAAACTGGGACACCCAAAGATCCATCAGGTGCTCAAAGCTCCATCCA
Source organism: Lagopus muta (assembly GCF_023343835.1). NCBI lineage: Eukaryota > Metazoa > Chordata > Aves > Galliformes > Phasianidae > Lagopus > Lagopus muta. The sequence continues at coordinate 14,052,259 of NC_064434.1, forward strand.
GCCCAACCTTGAGTGTCTTCAGGGATGGGGCATCAACTAACTACCTCTCTGGGCAACCTGTGCAGTGCCTCACCACCCTTTTTGTAAAAATTTCTTCCTTATATCCAATCTAAATCTCCACTCCTTTAGTTTGGAGACATTTCCCTTTGTCCTGTCACCACAGACTCTGCTAAGAGTCTGTTCCTTCTCTTTTACAGATACTGAAAGGCTGCTCTCAGGTCTCCCTGGAGCCTTCTATTCTCCACACTGAACAGCCCCAGCTCTCTCAGCCTGCCCCCAATTTGTACCCATGTTATAGTCAAATGGAGACCACAAAGCTTTCACTGTAGTTGTAGAATCAGACTTTCCCTGCACTCTGTGCGCATTTCCCCCTCAGTAACTTCTGAGCTCTTCCCATTCACTGTCCTCTGAAAACTGGTAAGTGAAGGGGAGCAGAGAGGCAAATCAAGCGACAGCTTGCCTCTCCAGACTCATGTTGACGCTGGGACAAGGAAGAGGACTTTGACGTGCTCACTGTCATCATGTCACTCAGCGATGAGTAATCCAGGACACACCTTGCACCTTGATGGGGGATGAATGAGAGGTTGTGCACCAGGCCTCATTTTGGCATGGAGTGTGCACATGGCCTCAGTATTTACGGTACCATGGAGATTGGTCGTGACTCCCAGGGAAGCTCAGGCCAGGATTTACATTCGCTGCTCCAGGCCCTTTCAGATTTTGCAATGACCTTCCTTGTCCCTGAGCTCTCACACGAGGAAGGAGAGTGAAAACTCGCTAAGGAAAAGATGGATTCAAGAAACCTGTGAAGCAGAGGAACACAGTCCTTTGTCTTTCACACATCTGTGCACCAGTTTATAGATCAAAGCCTAAAGCCAAGTGGAAGTGGATTCTTGCTGCTCTGTTCTTGTCACTCAGGAAATGCAACACCCAGTTACTAGGGAGGAATAAGACGTGCATGAACCACAGCTCTATCACCTTCTTTGAATGCCTGGGTTGGATCACTCATATCCATGCTGCAGAATGGCAGAGGGCAAGGAGTAATACTGCAGGGTTTGAGCACCTTATTCAAGTGACAGCCTAGGAAATTATAATACCCATCAGCCTGCACCTGAGCCACACCATTAGTCTCTGCAGGTCATTGTCACCTCTCCTGTTCCTAAGGGTATGACATAAGGTAGAAGTAACACGAGATGTAACTTGAATTTTGTTCCACATATATATTTACTGAGACTTGCAAACTTTTTGAGTCAAGAGAAATATCTAGTAGATCCGGAAAAAAGATTAGAGGCTCAGCAATAAATATTTACCCAGCTAATCACACACTGAAATGAGATTTCCTTGCCTGCTGCCATGAATGGTTATCTAGACTTTAGCAAAATAAATTTTAAGATGCCAATACCACTGACATGATTGCACAGATGACAGATGCGGATGAGGTTACAGACTGCCAATTTGTTCAAAATAAATTTGGGACCCAGGATAGTTAACTTTAAAATGCTGACAGGCTGAATTAGTGTGAAGAAACAAGTTTCTGGGTTCTCAACCCCAGATCTGACTGCCTCAGACACCTACTCTCTGTGATCCATGATTCACTGCAGTGATCTCTTGGTTTTTCTCCAGGTTGCAATACCAAATCACGGTATCAGTCCAACAACACTGACCCAAAAGCACCACCTTCACTTCCAAAAATTCTGTTCTCCCTGTAATTTTGCAGAACAAAACATTCCTGCAAATTAGTATATGCATTGTTCAGTTTGAAAGGTGAATTCAGTTCCTCTCAAATGAGAAATTTCAGCACATTCTCAAAAGGTTGGAAAGAAACTATTTTTGAAATGCCAGATTGGTCCTTATGAAGACTCTACTTACGCAGCTGCTAAAATCCTGGTGCTTTACTCTCCTGTCTTGCACCTTTTCAGAGATCTTTACACCTTTCAGCCTGACTGTCAAATATCAGCGATCTGATTGCATTTTAAATCCACTTGGACAAATGTAAATGATCCAGAAAGAGGGTCAGGGAAAATCACCACATATTAAGATTTTGTTTCTTATTAGCAAAGAGTGAGACATCCTTACTTGAAATTATTTTTTGTCAGACTTATTGCACAGAAGCAAACAGCAGAATGAATTATAACAAATAATTTATTTTGCTAATTTAATTCATTTTTTCATCCATGAAAAGAGAGATTCTCTGATCTAATAATTTCAGTAGATAATTAGTGCCCTGCAACTCATTTAGGAGTTGTTTGCTGCATTTATTAAGGATTCAAAATTCAACTTCTGCTGATTTGTTGGGACTGGACAAGCAGATCAGGCTGGAAGCAAGAAGAGCTGGGAACTGAATTCCTACAGATTCAGTAAGAAACAGAGATAGCTCCTTTCAGTATAAAGGAACAACCCATACAGATGTGTTAAGTTTTGACTATGGTTCTGACTGATTCCGTCAGGGAGATCTGTAGGGTGGTCATTTGGATCTCAAGCCTTGCAGCCTGATGGAAGGGCTCAGGATAGCAACATCCCGGGTTGCTGAGATCTCCTGGAGGACTTGGATCACCATGGGGTGGTCCACAAGGTGTAAGAGTACCTCTGGATCCTACAATGTGCTTAGAGCTCTGTCTGAATTCCCAAGTTCAAGAAAGATTAGGCCCTTGCTATGATTGTCCAACAGAGGGAAGACAGAATATGTCTAATGCCATCTGATTGATGTGGACAATTCCCAAACCCTGTTTGGCAATCAGGGACCATTCCTAATAAGCAGGATATAAGCCTATATTGAAGACTACAAAGGAAGTCCTAAAATAGATGGAGACAAGTCACCAGTTGGCCTCAGCTTCCAGAAACACCTACGAGCTGGTCTAGATCATACTGAGGTAAGCTGAGTCACCTGCTGCCATTGGGCACCTGCTTTTTTGTCCTTTTTATGATTTCCAAGCTAGGTGCAGTTGTGCAGCCCTCAGAGACAGCACAACTAACAGCAGGTTTGGATGATATTGGATCCTAAACAATATAACCCCCAGATACCTACTCAATATAATTGCTTCCTATTCAATATAACCATGTATTTCTGCTTCATCACATAAGGTTTTTATATGACACCCCCAAGGCTGGAACTGCGATGGATCCAGCAAGAGATCTCACCACCTCATGTATAACTTATTTTCAGACAGAATCATAAAAATATAGAATCATTTAGGTTGGAAAAGACCTTTAATATCATTAAGTCTATTCAGTCACATAACACTAAAAGTCCACAGCTAAGTTCTGTCCTTAGACACCAAATCCACACCTTCTAAATTCCTCTGGGTTTGTCAACTCCATCACCTCCCTTAGCATCTCATTCCTAACCATCATTTTGTTGAAGAAATTCTTCCTGATATCCAGGCAAAACTGATAGAGGCAAATGTGGGAAGCTGCTCAAGTCAAGCACATCATGAAAAGTCAATCAGAGACCAAGAGGAGGATTGAAAAAGGAAATATCTTAGTTCCTCAGGATATTCTGGGGACAAATTTTGCAGCTACTCAGGGACTGCTTTGGTAGCAGATAGCACAACATTCTATGTGGAGGAAGCATAATTTCTTCCATCGAGCCATGCAATTTCATGTCATTGACAACACTGAGGTGTTGGAGCAAGTCCAGAGGAGGGCCACAGAGATAATCAGAGGGCTGGAGCACCTCCTCTACAAGGACAGGCTGAGAGCTGGGGCTTTTCAGCCTGGAGAAGAGAAAGCTTCAAGGAGACCCTATAGCATTCTTCCAGTATCTGAAGGGGGTCTACAGAAAAGCTGGGGAAGGACTTTTTATAAAGGCATGTAGTGACAGGGTGATTGGAAATGGCTTTAAACTGGAAAAGGGTAGATTTAGACTAGATATTAGGAAGAAGTTCTGTACTGTGAGGGTGGTGAGACATTGGAAATGAAGCATGCCCACCACCAGCTGATATTTCTGGCTATAGGTGAGTCTTTCCAGTCCCTTGATATGGGAAAAGAAGGGCTCCCTCAAATGCAAATTTTGTGAAACTAAATTTCTACATTTTTTTGTATACCTGTCTGTGTCTTTAGGATTGATATTTCAGAAGTAATAGGTTGTGAAATGTCTGAACAGAGGTGGGTATCTCAGAATAACTTCAACCTGTGAATCTGGTTCAATGTCTCTGTCTCTGGCATGCACACATATTTTCCCATGACTATTATTTCAGACCAAGTCCCTTCATAGTTTATATTCACCACTCTTAGGTACATTGGTTCTTTTTTCAAGTTCAAAATTATACATAACCAGTCAATTTGTTCTAGCAGATCTTGTAATTAAATCCTTATTAAAAGATGGGTAATAACTTGTTATACATTTTAATTGGCCTTACTTTCCATTTGACATTAATGACTCTATTTTCCCATACAATTAAACCTGCTTTAAGTGGCCACTCAGGGGACAAGCCAAATCTCTGACTTAATGTAAATGGTTTTAAGTAAATAGGATGTAGCCTCCACTGCAAGATGCTAGCAGCTGGGTTCAAATTAAGCAGATTAGTGAATCATGACTGGGATGTGAGATGGAGATGATGTAAAACTTTTTAAGACCCTGTCTTGTTTTCAGTCTCTGTTTTGAGGGAAGACTGGAATTCTGCTTCCTGATCCAACAGCACAGTCCTCTACAGTGCTTGGAGTTGGAATAGCGTTTAATAATACTCTGCCCAAGCTATGGCTCTTATTTCTGTGCAAAACCATGAGTTTAATTTGTGCTATTTTACAATGGAAGAGTTTTTAATATGAACTAGTATTTTTACTGTGGGCAACCAAAGTAAAGAATATGATTAAATCATTCACATAAGACATAGTCAAAAGCACTCCTGTTTGTGTGTTCTGAGAGCAAGGAAAAGTAGGAAAGTGTTTTCTAGTGTGAAAATGCTGCAAAGGAAAACAGTAATATATATATGTATATGCCATCAATATGCTGTAATAAAAATAAAATACTTTCATTTATCCTAGAAAATATTACAGTGCTGAGGAAAATTTAGGCTTCACCAGAGCTGTATTTCTCTTGTAAATATCAATTTTCCATCTTTCAATGAGCAGAGTGTGTTATGGGACGCAGAAGAGGAAGAGGAAGGTGCGTAGACAGTAGTAGAGGCAGAGTTCATATCCTCACAAATACAAAGTTAATCTTATGGCACCCAAAGAGGAGTCTATGAACATTTACTTCATTAAATCCCATAGAACTGAGAGCTGTTGCAGGAGGCCCTGAGCATTTGGTTGATGCCCTCCTGCTGCCAGTAGACAAAGCAAAGAGGCAAAGCAAACTTAGTTTCCTGTTGTACCTACTGTCTATTTTTGAAGCTGTAGGGAAGCATGTTTGTGCTCTTGCTGTCTTTGAAGAAGAAGTCCAGATATCTGCGTGGACTTGAAAAAGTGATTTTAGCATCTCCATTTTTTCCATGTTCAGTTAGCAAAACTTCTTAATTCAAGTGAAATTTTGAAGATGTTTTAAGTCAATCAGAATTACATTTTCTGAATGATAAACGATGTATCAAAATAATTTTCTGGCCTTCCTCTGGACACTGGTGATCAGGCAGGTTGTTTACACATCACATTTCTTCACAGATTGCAAGAACACTTTTTATTTGGCAAACATATTACAAATAAGTTTACACATTATCTGAATGGCTCTAAGGGCAACTCATGTTCCTGAGTGAGTTGTCTAGACAATGGATGAGTCAAGCCTTTCATCCATTCTGTTTTATACAACCATCAGTTCTGCTCAGTTAAGATTTCATTTCACTTTACTAAAAATGAATGCCTTTCATTACTATGTGCCATTTAATTGAACATTCTGCATAGTAACTCACTTTGCTCAGGATAGAGTCACAAGCCTATTTAAACAATGTGAGGCATACAATATGGGTTCGTTGTGTGTACTCCCAGTGTCCTCAAAGACTCAAGATATCCCATTCAGGGAAAAAAAAAAAAAAAGGCTAAGGAGATGAAAAGAATTTCAGTGATGAATGGAAAATGCTGCTGTTCAGCCCTTTCTTTATTGCCATTCTGTGACATTTGCAATTGTTCTGTCTGGGTGAGTAACGAGGACTTCATTGCTTCCGTTCAGCTTCACTGCTAATTCCTGCTGCTAACACCGGTTAATCTCAGGACAGCCAGAGGTTTCTTGTTCTGGGAATGGGGACATTTCAACTACCCTCTGTATCTATGCTTCTCACAGGTGACCTTGAGAAAAGAGTCCCTGCCTGGCGTCTCCTCCATGGTCTGGCCTCAGTTTTTCTCCACTAACCATTTCCTCAGGCTTTCATGCAGTTAGTGAGGCTGTGTACTGCCAGAGTTGAGGAAGAATGACCCACCAGATCTGCCTGCCCACTCTACATTTTGCCATAGATCACTGTACACATAATACTACACACAGTCATAAATTCTTGTGCTAATGGAAACTTGTTAATTACACTGAATATAAGAGTCAAAGCATCATCTAGGTTGGAAAAGTCCTTGAAGATCATCGAGTCCATCTGCCAGCTTCACCTACTAAGTTTCATCACTGAAGTATGTCTATTAGTGCCACAGCCACATGGATCATCCTCCAGGAGTGAGGGCTCCAACAGTTCCCTGTTTCAGTGCTTGATCACCCTCTCCATGAAGAAATTCTTCTTAAAATTCATCTACATCAGGATAGAAACTGCAGTGCAACCTGCTTGTCAAATCTAAAATCTTAGCCTAGCTGTGTTAAATACTCCAGTATTTACCTAGCATTATAAAAAATAGCTCAAATCTGAACAGTTTCCCCCGATTCCTTTTAGTTGGCGATAAGCATGGATGTTGTCATTTGAAGTCAGGTACAACCAGGCAAACAACCCCATAAATGAGACAAGCATGCATTATTATCAGTTCTTATACAAACAAACAATACGGAAATTAATTATCTATGCCTAGAAATGGGCTTTGCAGATTATGAATGAGATTTTAAAAGCAATTGTCAATGGCTCCTCGTGGAGTTTTGACCTTTGGTTCGTTTGAGAAGAGATCTAGGTAGTTACACCACTATAAATATTCAAAATAATTTATTATTAATCCTTACAGGTCCAGTTTCTTCTCTTATAACTGGTTTTACACTGGTGTATGAAGGGAGAATCAGGTCCTACAAGTTTTATACATTTTGTAATAAATTCCTAATATACGTGAGTGGGGAAATAAATCAGAATTTTACATAGCAGTGTCCTCATTCCCCAGCTCCACATTCTATTTGAGACTTCCATCTCAGAGCTTGTAATAAGCCATTTACTGCCCAAGCATTCAGTTTCTTCTTCATTTAGTTCTTGAAGTACACATCTTCCTTGTCAGGACTGATGAATATTAATTTTAAAGAGAGCTATAGAGAAAACAGAATATTTTCTAGGAATTTCCAGTGTTCTGACATTTCATTGAGATACATGAGAAAGAAAAAGTAATCTGGATTTTAAAATCTTTGCTTGCATTGACATATCAAAGAAATCTAAATATACATCAGTTCAAAAATTTCAGTTAGCAACACTGACATTTTACACTGTAAAAATACTTATATTCCACATAGTAGATATAACATGTTAATATTGTGCTTTAAATACAGTGCAGTTCGTGCAGTACAATTTATAAATAAAAAGAATTCAGCTGCAAACTGAAATTAAATGTTTTATCTCCCATGATAAATATATTATGGCACTATGAAAACAGTTTGTCTCCACATGAGGGTATATCTCAACTAAGCGATTTTATTGTAAATTTTGGCAACATTTAATTTTACCCAGATGTGTTTTCTGACATCAATCTCCTCTGTCAAAATAATTATCAGTTCTATTTCCAGTGTGCGTCACCACTAATTCTGATGCTGACGACATTCTTTGCTTCTCTTTGCCAGACCACTTCTTAGAAATTGGAAATGACAGATGGGAGTTGTAAGAGGAAAAGGATACTTTCTGTGCATACAGCCACAGGGCAAGAGAAAAAGTCAACATCCTCCACACAGATACTTACTTGCTGTCGCCTTTATTTTCTCTGTAGCCCCTCTTGTCCTATTAAACTTGAATCCTCTTCAGTTGCTCTCTATGTGCACATTTTTCAAAGGGAAAGAATGTCCTTAACAAAACCTTTGGGAAGCCTGGGGGTGTTAATGAAGTGCTCTTCACATCGATCAAAGAGTAACAAAGCTGGTCCATTCACCACGTGTGGACACACATCTCCAAAGCAGCTCAAAGTCAATGAAACACCAGAGGAAATAATTTCTATTGTGTCAGTATATGAATGTAACAAAAATTCAAATGAGGATCTTCTTCTGGTTCTACCACAACCACTTTTTAACTGCAACACTACAATATTAATACATAAAATGTATAGTGTGTCACTGATAAAATGGCAAGCCAAGAGGTTTATACCTCAAAAGTGCCGTACTTTAAAAATTCTTCGTTTGTCTAATTGTCTGTTTGCTTGATTATTTTGCTTTGTTTTTATAGGATCACCTGAATTTCATCTACTGAAAGCTAACTCCTTCTGCAGAACTGTGGTTCCATTTGGGGCACAGTGGCCCACCAGCTCTGCATATTGGCTTAATGACATGAATCATATCTGAGGTATCATAAGCTCTATCTGTATTAATTCTCAGTGTACACTTTGAGTATTAGCAATGGGATATCCAAATTATGTTGTTAATACTTTGTGCTTTTGGGGCAAGCAAAAGATATGTAATTATTGCACACAAGTACAGGAAAAAAAAATATTCTCTGACTGAGACATTATTAAGTTACTAATGACCCTGATGTATTCCAAAGGAATTCTATATTGGATTATTCACTGATAACCCTCAGCTGGTTTTCAAGTCCTGCCAAAGCATCCAAACCAGTGTTTCACAAATTAAGTGAACATTCTGTAGACAAAATAAATAAACACAAACAGGTGAACCCATCGCAGTGGCAGAGATTCACCTGGACTTGCTGCCAGATCAGATAACCAGGAAAGCGACATTTTCTACCCCATTTTCCATGAACTCATTACAAGGATGTCTCAGTTTAAACACATAAAATTATTGCAATCATTTCTCTTTTTATCCTGCTTGGAAATTGCTTGCAAGATGATCTTTCTTTCAAATGTTTTCATTATTGCTGCTTATTATTTATTGGTATTACAAATGTGCACAGGTATCGTTGGTCATTGGGAAATTATTCCAGAAATGAGCAAGAAGCAATAAAGAATGAATAGCAATCAAGAACAGAGACAGCACATCCGTATGCTAATATTTTTTACCTACATGAATACCTGCAATATTCTTTATGTGAATAAATACCTCTTCTTCCCACAGCAAAGCGATGGGAATACCAATCATAAAATCATAGAATCATAGAATGGCCTGGGTTGAAAAGGACCACAATAATCATCCAGTTTCAACCCCCTGCTGTGTGCAGGGTCGCCAACCAGCAGACCAGGCTGCCCAGAGCCACATCCAGCCTGGCCTTGAATGCCTCCAGGGATGGGGCATCCACAGCCTCCTTGGGCAACCTGTTCCACTGCATCACCACCCTCTGTGTGAAAAACTTCCTCCTATCATCTAACCTAAACCTCCCCTGTCTCAGTTTAAAACCATTCCTCCTTGTCCTATCGCTATTCACCCTTATAAACAGCTGTTCCCCTTCTCGTGATTCCAGTGGATCTTTGGAATCAAGAACATGTGGATTTCTTTTAAGTGCAAGGATTGATATTTACTGTCAGTTGTGGGATTTTCAGTTGAACAATGTAGTTTTTGTTGGAATCTATAAATAACTTCACTGATTACATGAAGAACATCATATATACCTTCTATCATTCCAGAAATGTATATTTCTTCCCGTTAAATGGAAAACTTGATTCTATCTGAGATTACCCATGCATTTCTTATTGTGTGTGTGGTGTCTGGTGGAGAAAAACAGAAAATAAAGTTAGCTAGAAAGCAAGAAATTTCTCTCGCTCCAGACTAAGCTTGAAAAGTTTTTTCCCCCTAAGAATAAAAATCTATTTTTTTGGCAATTTCCTCAGTTATTTTTTTCCGGTGTATTTTTTACATTTTGATCTTAGCAGCATATTGGAAGAAAACCTGGCATCAACATTCAGATAAAGCAAAGGCTTATTTCCTATATCCTCACAGAAAATTCAGGCGCTGTGATCTCAGGATTTCCATAGCACTGCAAATTCCCCAAGAGCACCGCATGGTTTCATATACCCTGTCCTCACCAGGAAAACAGCATTGAGAGCTCAGTTGAAGGCAATCAGAAGGCAATTGGTGAGGCACTGAGCGCTAAACTTGTTTTGAAAAAACACCAGTATGCTTTCAACTTCTTATACAGAAAATTCTCTTTATACTGACACAATTGCAGCCAGGAACAAATAGTATTACCTGACTGCTATTTATTAATAGTCAAAGAAGATAAATTTCCCGGGTTGCTCATAGTACCAAATCTTAATCCTAGAAAATACTGATGAGCAGTAATGAAGTGTCTGTAATTTTGAGAATCACAGAATCGCAGAATGGCCCTGGTTGGACGGAACCTCAAGGATCATGAATCTCCAACCCCCCTGCTACATGCAGAGCCACAAAAAAAGGGTAATACAGTAGTGATTAAAAAGCCCCTACTGTCGTATGATGAACCCTCTTTTTTTTCTTTTTTTGAAGTGATTTGCAGTTTGCTCTCAAGTGCAGCTACTTTGATCTCGAATCAGCACTTAGGCAAAGCATCTACCTGCTCACCATCCCTACCTTAACATTCAACATGTTAAATATGCTGAGAGTTCTTCTGGAGCACTCATGGAAGATTCTCCCTTTGGTGCTTTCCTACCTCCTGTTTCTGATGAACCACATCATCCCCTTTTTTTCTCAGGCTTTCTCTCCCTGCCCTCTGGCATGATACAGCCACGATTGTTCTGCAAAGCCTCATCTTGGTTTCAAAATCCCGTTTCATTTTTCGTGAAGTGGCCAAATTTGCATGCACTGGCTTGAGGACCAAGCATATAAAGTGATGGTGAGGTGCACAATTGTGCTTATTCAAAGTCATGGTGGAAGGCAGAGGATAGGAGGAACAAAACAGTGAGGAACTGACAGTTATCTGCAGCTTTGCCACACTATTTCCATGGGAAAAAAACACTCATTCATCCTATGTTTTCTTTCAGAATCAGCTTTACAGTTTCCAGAGGCCAGAGGAAGGGATCAATGGACGTTTGCTGACCGATTTTCTTAATCCACCAACAAATGCCTATGTACTGAGACCATATTTCATGCTGGTCTGTAGTCATAAAGGAAGAAGTCAGCGTTCAGGAATTGCAACGGAAGGGTGTGATGAACAGTTACTGTTTTCATCACTCTGTTGGAAGGGATCATTCCATACAATAAAAAAAGATTCCCCAATTGTTTATCTGCAACTGCTATCCATTTGGATAGCATATGTCTTCTTATATTGTATGCAAATTTCCACTAATCCTACATTAGAAGGAAACTGCTAATAACTAACTGAAAATTCTAGCCCAAGAGAAGTGCTGGTTACTTGTGTTCAAAGCATCTGGCTATGGTCATGATAAACAGATTAGGTTCCCAGCCAGAATGGGAGGGAAAAAGAAGAAAATCATCTCATATTTTAAAGCCAGTCCCCTGATGAATGTGCCTCATCTCTTCTATACTCTAAAAATCTCTTATTTTAGCCAAAATAGCAGGAAAACATACAGTCATGTCAGATTCATAGTCAATATACAAACAATAAAATCTGATGAAAGCTTTTGAGACTGACCCAAAACACCGGGCCTGTTTCACTCAGCCATCCCTTAATGCCATGCTTCGTGCCTCTGCGTTTATCAGGCATTGATCACTGTGATACGGTGGGCTGGCCAAAAAAACAAAGGCAAGGAGCATTTGGACTCATTATTCCCATTAAAATGAAAAGTTGCTTTGTTTGTCCTCCCAGCTGGCTCCTGCAATCTTAGCAGGCTTCCTCAGCGGTAATACCTCTGCTTTAACTCTGGGACTTCAGATACACTGAATATTCTTTTTCTTTTTTTTCTTTTTTTTTTTTTGGCTAGACTTTTCAGGTTCTCAGGCATGCTGCCATTTTCTGTTACTTACACACAAAGGCCTCTACAAAAACCTTAGTCACCGACCTCAACACTCCTCAGGGGCTGTAAGAGAATTTTCATTTCAAATTTCTGATTTCAGGTACTACACAAAACTGATGAATTATTCAGAGTGTAACCAGTATAAATTCTCTAGACTCTATCTAGTTTAATTGAGATGAATCCCAACAGATACTGCAATTAAAATGAGAGAGTAAATAGGAAGAGTTAAACAGCCTGTAAATTGGAGATAAATTTTAAAAATTTCTATCTTGCCCAACATTTATCTCAAAGCATTCACTGCTAGCTATCACTTTATGGCTACCTAAATTCTTGCTATTAATTTAGAACAACCCATAGCACTACATGAAGAACTGATTTTTACAGTGATAGAGCGAGGGGAGGTAGTTAATTCACAGCTAGCTTGACAGAGCAGAAAAACCAGTGAGCTACTGTCTATCTGATGCATGATGATCCCTGTGGCATACAAAAGCTGGGAGTATCTGTCTTGGGATGTGTCCTCAGTTTGTCTGTGTTGTGACTGAGCAAGATAAACCTACCCCAGGAAAATAGCAATGACACTTGTAGGCATCTGGATTTGGGTGACTGGGTCTCAGAAGGAATCCCACCACTTGTGGCAACATCAGGAAGGAATGCAGGATGCTCCTGTGCAGCTAGTCAGGTCCAAGGTGAATATTTAGCTGAGGCTGAAATCTCAGAGAAGACTGTGAGGCACAGCTAGCTGGCTGTGAGGAACAGCTATGAGGGGAAACATCAGAACATTCCCTGAACAAATAAAACATCTAACAGCTGTCATAAGCAGATGCTAGAAGCAGAATCTCTTGGAAAACACAAAGCAAATGTTACCCACAGTATACTGACTGAGATGAAATATCCATTCATGAGCAATCTGTGGCTAAGTACTCCATAAGATAGAATTGAGCAATCATGGAAAGCAGTTGCACAGTAACATTCCCCTTTTACCTGTAATAAGATCTCCTCTGATTCCATTTCTAGGGTGGGATGTTTGAATGTGTGATAGCTTATTTGTTCAATTCCTGTGCAGATGTAAGACACAAATTTTTATTTTTATTTTTATTTTTATTTTTATTTTTATTTTTATTTTTATTTTTATTTTTATTTTTATTTTTATTTTTATTTTTATTTTTATTTTTATTTTTATTTTTATTTTTTTTAACTACCAGGTTAAATGCTCAGTTTCACTTTTGGGTATCAAGAATTTGATTTCTATGAGCCTGATTCCTTTCCGTGCAAGTAAACAGCTTTACCTTAGTGTGTAAATTTATGTTAGTACTAAGAGGTGAAAGAAAAACAAAGGGACCAAGCTCATGATTAAAGAGTTAGTTGACCAGCACATCTATCCTGATTGCCTTTTTAAACCACATTTCCCCTTCCAATTTTCCTATCTAAATTAGTATATTTATGTTTAAGAGCAAGTATCTGCATTTGTAAATACACATTCTCTCATCTTGTAGGAGGGCTAGAAATGCTCCCATACATCACAAAGAAATACAGTATGTGGGTGGTAATTTTCTCCAAACATTTTATCAGACAATTCTCAGACAGTTAGTATTACAGATTTTCTTGCCTAGCTAAAGAAGAATAACACTAGTGCTATTAAAGCTATTGAAAGATAATAGCTGATACCTACAGAGCTAGAAAAGGCTGGGAAGGTGGGAGAAAAATGGTTGTATTTGAGGTGATGGAGCCTAATCCTGCGATGTGCTGAGCTACCTCAGTGCTTCTTCCAGTCAGTGGAAAGAGCTCAGCACCCTGCAGCCTATGCCACCTTCTATAGATAAATTTTGGTTTCTTGGTACCTGACCTATGAAACATGGCCGACCAAAAAAAAATCTGGGGAATTCCAGGTTGAGGATCTCCAAAGCCCAGGCTTTATCTACACAATTAAATCAAGGGGGGCTTGGTGGGAGCAGACAGGTTGGAGATGGCTGTGCCCACAGATCTGCATCTCAGCAAGGTTGAATATGCAGCTGATCAGCTGCAGAGCCCGAGGGAAGCACAGCTACATTTCCTCAATCACCAGGCAGCTTCTATGTGGTACATCTGCAGGGCAGAGCACAACATGGACCTAGTCTTTCAATTTACGGCTCCACTACATTCACCCCTCACCTTGACCTACTGATGGTTCACCTTCTGTGATAAAGGAAAGTAGCTGTGATCACCTAAGAAGGTAATGTGATGAACTAGATCACAATCTCATAGTCCTTTGGCTTATTCAGGTGCTGGCCCTATTTCTAAAATGCTCATGTTATGAGCCATTAATAAAGATACCTAGTTATAAGACATAGTAAAGAGTGGGGAAAAAAAAATCACAAAATTGCCAGTAAGACTAGTATGAAAAAGAAATACTTTCCTGTATATGTATAATGTAAATTTCAAACACGTCACAACAATTTTCTACATTTTACTGTTAAAATCATGAACACCACAGATCTAAGGAAGTAGAGGCATGGAGTGAAAAAATGGATTATGAATAGAGCTTGATGAAGTGGGAAAGAAGGTTCTGCCTCATTTTGCAGCTAATACAGCCATTATACACTTCAATCTAAAAACAGTTTGCCTATATATTCTCAAAGTCAGCATTTAAAACTAGAACCTTCATGCAGTTCTTTGCATAAAGGCATCTACGATTCCTTGAGGAGACCAATGATCATGGTCTCTTCTTGAGCCAGTCCAGTAGACATCGTGTTCTTGGTTGTGCCTACCAACACATGCATAGCTCTCAGTCATGGTTGGGCATCTCGCTGGGCACAAGGTCTAACAATAGAGGTAGCCCTAAAAATGGGCCTGATGAATTCCAATTCCAGCTCCATTACATACTTTCTTTGGGATCTGGGTTGAACTCCTAAACTAATGACTCTAAATACAGTTTCTCATAAACTTCCATGGGAACAATGATTTTTGAAGAAGAGTATGTGTGTATGATTGGATTGAGCTACCCTGATTTAGATACCTTATCTGCGCCTGCAGTTTAGATACCTAAACGAGGACTGAATCAGTCCTGCAGAAATCCAGGCAGACAGGATCTTCCTTTGAAGACATCTCACTACTGACTGAATAGGAAATATCAGATCTTTTTTTAGGATGACTGGCTTGCTTTTGGCATTTAAGATGTAGCACTTTAGATGTCTGCAGTTAGATAGACCGGATTTCATAGTTTACGAACCTCAGTGAATGTGAATTGTATAATTAAATTCTAGCAAGGCTCACAGATTCTGTGGTTAGCTCGCATATGCATTTCCGGGCAGCCTGTACGTAACTATGGTAGTCGTGTGTCCACATGTCTATCTGAAAAATTCAGCCATTTGGCTGTGCAGAAACCAAGATTACAGTAATACTGTCAGTGAGTGGAATCTATGGTGGGCCACCGAAGTCATTAATGTTAAATTGCACAATCTGTTTAGTCAATATCATGATATTCACATGATTCAACTGCAAGATAAACAAATGTTTAGGAAGTATGCAGATGTTATGATGGAAAGTGAGCTGTTTCCTTTGAACTACTATTGTAATTTAAAAGCACCATCTGTGTAACATCAAAATATTTTTTTTCTTTTATCGTCCTAATTCAGAAAAATGTTGCATGCTTCCATGTCTTATGGAAACAACAGGAAATTTTCATCTTGCAAAAAGATCTGTTCTTGAGCAAGGAGCAGACAGGAAATTCAGACTCAGTGGATTGCACCAAATAAATATACCTGAGAGAACCGCGATCTTTTTTCAGAAACATACAAAAATCAAGATGGGGTTCAACAAATAAATTTCCCATAGTGAACTGATCTCCTCACTGCACTTGGAAGTCCAAAAAAGAACAAAGTAGAGTCAGTAGTATCTGACTGAAAAGTTCTCCAACATTGCAGTAATTTTATCTGAAATATACGGGATTTATTCTCTATCTTTTACTAAAAGTTGTTGTTCAGCATATGAAATAGTCTCCAAAATTTGTAAGTGGCATTAACCTCACCTACCTTGAGATGCTTGCAATGTTGACAGCTACACCCAAACCCATCGCCTTTGGCTCACTTTGTAGTTAAAGGAGAGCAACAGGCAATCTAGGGTGCAATTCAGCTGTCCTATTTAGGAGGCCTAATTTTAGGTTAAGATGAATCACATTCCAGAAGTGTCTACGTCTCTCCATCAACTAGAGAGGGAGCTGAGATATGAGGTTTCTGCAGCTTATTTTTTCTCAGTGAACACTGCTTTAGAAATCCTGAATCTTAATGCTCACAGATATGGTTTTATGTGTAAACAGAGAAAGAATAAGTTAAATATATATGTCTATATTCTTGAGGAGGCTCGAACAGCTTCAGAAGACTGAAGGCTACTTTGAAACTGGCTGGATCAAAAGCCAGGCTGGTGTTTAGAGTCATACTGGCAGAAAAGAGAACCCCACCTGAAGAAACTTGGAAATAATTGGTTTATGCAAAGGCTTCTCACCTGGCCGGGATTCCCTCTCCATCCCCACTCCCTTATTATCTGAGCTCCCAGCACTGCCAGCAGCAATTTCTGCTCCTCCCTGTGTCAGTGAAAGCTATTTGGGGTGAGGCATCCACTAACAGGAGAACAAAGGGCATAAGCAATCAAAGTATTTCAAGAGCTCACCTTGCAAACTTCACATAAATCGTTTTCTGATTCTTCAGTCTAATTTTATTGGCCCAATTTTTGTCCCCAAGTTGCTCCTACCCTAAGTAAGAGGAAAACATGGCCTATTTTAAAGTTTTTCATGCATGAATTTTGCATTTTATACTGGAAAAAATCCCAGTTTCTTTCCCTTCTTTAGTTATACATTAGAGTGGAAATTTGTAGTTAAAAGAGTCAAGCATGTTCCTATGGCTGTTGGATGCTGTTCCCACCTTTGTGCATGAAAGGTGGGGGTGACAGATGATGCTCTTTATCGGGAAAACTATGAATGGCAGAAATACTGAGCATGAGGTCTTTTATGGACAAAAGCTATTAAAATGAAAGTGCAACCAAATTATTTTTACGAATGGAAATGAGGCTAAAGCACTCTGCAGAAAAGTTCCTAGGAGTCCTGGTGGACTTCAAATTGAACATGAGACAAAAACATGCCCTTACTGCTACAAAAGTTAATGGCGTTCTGCCCTGCATCAGGCCAAGAATTGCCAGCAGCAGGCTAAGGGAGGTGATTCTTCCCCTCTACTTAGCACTGGTGAGGCAGCACCTGGAGC
Source organism: Lagopus muta (assembly GCF_023343835.1). Lineage (NCBI taxonomy): Eukaryota > Metazoa > Chordata > Aves > Galliformes > Phasianidae > Lagopus > Lagopus muta. The sequence continues at coordinate 14,069,577 of NC_064434.1, forward strand.
AGTGTCCGGTTCCAGGCTCCCCAGTACAAGAGAGACCTGGAAATACTGGAGTGAATCCACCAAAAGGCCACCAAGAAGGTGAAGGGTCTGGAGCACCTCTTTTATGAGGAGAGGCTGAAGGAGCTGACACTGCTCAGCTGGAGAAGAGGAGGCTCTAGGGGATCTCATCAATGTCTATAAATACATGAGAGAATAGTGCAGAGAAGATGGGCCAGGCTTGTTAGTGCCCAGTGCCAGAAAAAGAGGCAGTGGGCACAAACTGAAGCACGGGAGACTCCTTCTGTGCACCAGGAGTGCTTCTGTGCAAAGTGGGGGATGGAGCACAGGCTGCCCAGAGGCTTTGGAGATCCCCAAAACCCCTGGCCATGGTGTTGGGCACTCTGCTCTGGGTGTCACTGTTGCAGCAGGGCTGCGCCTTCTGGATACGGAGGGCACTGTCCTCAGCTTGCGTAAAGAACACAAAAGTATTGTTAGGCTGTGAGTAAGGAGAGCCAATGTCCTGCTGATGGCTGATTTGTTTTTAAGTGGCAGTTCTGCTCTTGTCTTTACCAGGCTATTTTCTATTCATGAGAAATGAGCACATACAATTGAGTTTTATAAACCAAGGCATGTGTTTACATCAGCTGTCAGTGTCGTAGTTCCAGTTTTTTCAGTCTAGCAATGATGAATGTGAGGCCTGATGTGAAAAATGGATTCTGCAACCCCACTGAAGTCAGGAGAACTGGGCTCATGCAGGACTAAGTCCAGAACTGCAAAGAAACAGTTTACAGTTTCTGAAAGAGTTTTCTTCATGTTTTTCATTCTCCTGCAGTCAAATTATACAGAAACTTCATTCATCAGATGCAGAAAATTCCGCTGTCAGTGACAAATGTCACTCCATTTATCTTGTTTTCATCTTATCTTCTAAGTAGCCCATTATATTTTATGACCTTCCAATTACAAGTTTCTGTTATTATTTGAATTGCTGTAAAACTGAACAGCCTCCGTATGCTCAGAGCAGCTTGTAATAATTGTTCCTTGAACTTGGAAGATGAAGTCTATTAAAAATATGGAAAAATTAAAGCATAGCATCTGGGAACTCGCACGTGTTCGTCTTGCACAGTGGCCTTCAGATGCCAGGGTCAAAGACTCTCAGCTATCACATAAAAGAGCTTATGTGATCACAACAGAGCTGCAGGATTTTAGATTTTTTATACTTTCTTGGGAACTGCTTCACACTTAGCTTTTATTCTGTTTTTAGAGTAAAAATAAAAAAGAGCTAAAGGAAAGAAAAAATCCATGAAGTTTTCTAAGTTATAGCCACTCACTTTGAGTTTTCAATTAGGTTTATAGCCACAGCATCAATAAAACTATGAAGATATGAACATGAAAGCTTTAATCTCAAGGTTTTTTTACTATGCCAACTGTCTCATTTTGTGAGAATTCCATCAAACTAAGGGCCTGCTGGAGAGCCATTTCTGCTTAACTATGGTTTGGTTCCAACTCATAAAAAGTATAAGAAGTACTGTTCTTGCAGGAAGAAAAGCAGAATACAAAGCTAGGGCTTATCTCTCTTCCAAAATTGAAGAGTCCTGAAATGGACTACATCGTTTTCCTCTCCATATAGCTATCAAGACAAACACAAATCTCTATCCTATGCAGATTCCCATTTGAACAAATATACTAACTAGCTGAGGGCTGTTTTCCACTTTAATAACAAATATTCTGTCAGTAACAATCCTGTATATGAAACAGGACCTTTTGAGTATGTGTTATACGAGTAAGAGTAATTGGAGCATAACAATTGCTGTTAACAAGTAGCAGCAGATCTGAAGTGCTTTTTGGAGGTGGCACTACTGAAGAAAAGAAATCTAAATGATACTTATTACTTCATACAACTGTTTAAACACAGCATTGGGTAAGGCGACAAGTTGAGCTCAGTGCCTTCCTTGGCTACCAGAGGGGTGAGGTTGGCACAAAGCCTGGGAATTAGCTCCAAGTGTAGAGCTCTACTTTAAGTAGAGCTACTCTACTTCAAGTGTAGGTGTTCATAAGCAGGGAAGGAGGCTAAGTACTGTAGTCAGGTGGGATTTAAGATAGCTGCATCATGTTCATGGGCCTGGCAGATAAGGAAAATGAGTTAAGAGAGATATGCTCACGTCTGTAACAGCTGCCAATGCCAATAGGACACAACAGGGCATCTCTAGAAGCACTTACAACCCATGTTTAAGCAAACTGTAGTTTCTTTGTCAAAATAGTCAGCAGTCATTCTATAATAGTCATGATTCCGCTGTTCTAGGCAAAACATAGATCTGCAGTCCATTTTTCTTGTGATCATAAACACTACTATAATAAGGCCATTTGCTATGATGAAATACCTCCAAAAGAGTACTTTGTTTAACATGATTTTCAGCACTGGAAAGCAAAACTTGCAAGATTTGTTACCTGCCATCTTGATTTGAATTATTTCCCCTGTACTGCATTCACTCTCTCGTGAAGCTGACCCAATAAGAATGTATCTGGATGCCAAAACATGGTAGAAGGCCAAAGAAGGCTTGTTTTCTTAGTGTCTGGCAGCAAAAAAGGTTGGACCTCAGTGACTCTGCAATCTGCTGGTTACAAACAAGCAGACTGAGCGGCAGTGTGCCCTCTCCACATCCCATGTATCTTTGTAAAATCATTTCAGTCTTCCTTTGCAATCTGCAGCAATAATTCTCTGATGCTTCAGCTGAACTCTTTCCATGTCATAAATATATTGACAATATCCTTGAGTATCTCAGTCTCCGATCTCAGATAGCTTTGTCTGTCATTCTGTCATTTCCAGGGGTGTGTGGCTAATTTGCTTAAAATGAATGGATTGTGTCCTTTCAATAAAAGGAGTCATTAGAAAACAGATATGATCAGAAAGCAGATTGAAGATAGAGGAGGAACATGAAAGACAGGATTGAAGTGAGTCATGTGAAGACAGCAATCCCCTCAACCTTTCTCAGTAAAATAAAATTTGGGAGATGTGATGAAGCCAGACCTTTTAAAGCTGTGCTCTTTTCCTACAGTATGCAGTTGCCAAAAGATGCTCTTTGATCATTTTGTTGTCTCTGTTATGTGTCTGCTCCTCCAGAGGTTGGTTTTTCTCCCTTTGGAAAACAAAGCACATCCTGAATGTGCCCTTTGCAAAAGATAATGGGAAAAGGGAGGTTTCATTTCATTTAGATATCATAGAGTGATGGAATGGCTTGGGTTGGAAGGGACCTCAAGGATCATCAAGTTCCACTACTCCCTGATGCACACAGGGTCAACAACCTCCAGATCTGTACTAGATCAGGCTGCCCAGGGTCCCATCCAACCTGACCTTGAACACCTCCAAGGATGGAGTATCCACAACCTCTCCGGTCAGCCTGTTCCAGGCTGGAGAACAGGAGTTAAAGCAGTAATGACACCTTCACAGGTGCACAGTGCTGGGTGATGCAGATGCTGTACTACCTAAAGTATACAGATGTTTTTTCTTCTTAGCCCTGTCCATTGGTACAACAGCCAGGGGCATGCTAAAGAACAAGGAAAGAAAAACCCATTTTGAAACGATCCTCTGGAGTCTGCAGTCATCCAAATCACTGACAAACAACTCATCTGGGAGCACAAAACATTCCTGCTCCTTGCGGCACTGCTGCAGATACAGATGGAGCCTTTGCATCTCTTTGTTTTTCAGTATAGGGCTGTTTATCTGACCAATAGCATTGCATTAAAACAAAATAAAAATGGATCTCCTTCTTGACTGATTGCTGAAAGTATTACAGAGGACTAAGTTTTGTGCTGACTTCTGTAGGGAACTATGTGAAAGCAAAGTTTTCTTCCTCTGGATTTTCTGCTCCAGCTATTGAGTGCCTGGGCAGAATAAGGCAGAAATGTGCAAAGCTGATCCATTCCCAGAATAGGAAAGAGGACACGATACAGAACAGAGCTCTGTATCCATGCTTTGACTCCTAGTTCTAAGACATGCACCAGCGAAAGTCATATTTATTTACTGCACTCTCTATTTATTCCCTCTGCCTCATGTAACAAGGAGGGATTAGGGTGCTGTGCATCAAAGGGAATGAGAATATCTCTGGGGTCAGAGAGCAGATAGTTTGTGCTCCTGCTCCATGCTATGACTAAAGCCTGAATGCAGCTTACTGCAAGTGGTTTGCCATTGCCAGATATGGTGAACATGCAGCGTCTGAGTCCCATGCCTGCTTTTAGCAGCCACGTTTAAGCAATCATAATATTAAGAGGAAACTATTTAATCCGATAAATTAAAGGCTAAATATATATGCACGTATCAATCTGTGACGCTGGATGTCATGTGCTGTTAGCAACAGTTTACAACTGGAAAATGGTTGATTTGAGTAACTGTTGATTGCAGTGAGGGGATTGCATTAATATCTCCAAGGAAAAAGAAATGGATACATTCAGGAAATTGTAACTGTGAGACTTCTGAAACTGGAATAAATGAAACTAAAGGAATGTACAGAATATTGGAGACAGAAACAAGCCTATGAGTTGATTGGAGCTATCTGAATTAAAAATATATATTGATGTTTACATATTGATGCAGATGGAAAGAAATCCTGTCCATCTCTGGTATGACTAGAGGATGGGTAACAAAAGCTTCATACTCACGAGACGGGAAGACAAAAGGGGATGATGAAAATTGATGCACAAATTGAATATAGATGTAATTACAATATGGTGGTCATATGGAGTCATATTTTATATCACATTCTGAATGAAAACAATGTTATTGCAAAAAAATATACAAACACAGTTTTATTTTTTAAATGTGTTACATTTTAATTTCAAATTATTGTTAAAAACATGAACACCGTGTCCTAAGAAACTAAGGAACAAAGAAAACGTTTAAAAGAACGTCTTGAGTTGTTTTCATTTCATTACTGTGTGATTAAACAAGTCATAAATAAACATTACCTCACTGCTAATATAGATCAGAGACAATAGCTGTCAAGCATTCGATGCATCATAAATACATGGTTGCACAGACTGTGACAAATGAGAGCACACTGCAATACAGCCTGGAGAAAAACATCGGCCGTGGACACAATGCTACGGAAGGCCTCTGCAGGCAAGCTATCAAAATCATCTACCTCCTAGCAATCAATATTTCTGTTTTTAGATCTCTGAATCAATTCAATTTGCGCATTTGTTCAGTAAATCAATGCAATACAAATTCTGTATATCTTGAGTTGTAACCAGCAGTCCAGCACTAGAGATAGTAGCCCAATCTTTGTGATAGAAGATAATAATGTCTTCATTCATCTGAAAATCTGAATGGCATGTATGGAACCAGTGTTCTTATGAGCCTGAACTCTTCTATATATAAACAAGTCAGAGAGCAACAGTGCAGCTTCCCAGTTACTGTTTTATTATAATTTATATTGCTGCTATTAAGGATGCATTTCGTCTGCACGAGGTACAAAAAAGACATGATGCACTGAAAAGAGAAAGACATTGGACTCAGAATTCTGCTGCTGCTAGGAATGGCTGTGATCCAGTGCTGCACTGAGCAGCTCTGCTGAGAGCAAGGGGTTGAATGCTGACCTGTTTTGTGCTTCCAGAACACAACAATGCAGAGATTTACCCAAGCTGCAAGCTTATGCAGCTGGTCCTAGAAACACCAGATCAAAGCCATCTTCTTCCAAGGCCAGGTTGAGTGAGGCATTGACCAGCCTGGTCTAGATCTGGAGGCTAGTGGCCCTGCATGGGGCAGGGGATTTGATGATCCTTGGTGTCCCTTCCAGCCCAAGCCATTCCATGATTCTATGATTTCAGAAGTACAAAGCTGGCTTGGAGAAAGCCCACCTCCAGCTTCACCAGCAAATCTAAATATTTTCCAACTTCACACAAATGGTGAGACCACATAAATGCTATTCCTTGGAGCAACATGAGTGAAAGCCTTAGCTTTCCCTTAAAAACAAAACTATTACTAAAACCTGTGCACATGCAGAGATGCAAGATCCATTCATGTTATTACCACTGTGATTGTTTTTAGTTGGAATGTGAGCTGGGCTGAAACAACAGTGGTTACTCAGCTTTTTCTTTTTCAAAACACACAAAACATGACATTCATTTCACAAGCCTTTGCACAATAAATACTGTATTATTCAAAATTTTAGCACTTACAAATGCAAAAGTTGGTTGAAGGAGATTGTCACATGTGGGGCTTTGATTATAGTATTTCATCACTCAGCTGAACACCTAATGCTTAGCACAGTTGTTGGAGTGCTTCTTTTCATGTCATAACAAAGGTTGCCCTCAGAAAGTAATTACAGCCCTCCTAATAAAAGGAAAAGCAGTTTAAAACTGCCTAAAAGTTGGGAAGCTAGAAACAAAGTTTGGAAAATCAGTTTGCCATCATCTTGCACGTGGCAGGTAGCCTGCAGTCTGAGCTGCTGTGCAGCAAAGTGGCATATTTGCCTTCAAAACATTTCCCCAAAATAGGAGACTTAAAAACAAAAAAAAAAGACTGACAAGGAAAAAAGGAAGTCTCCAGGATTACAAAAAATCACAATAAAGTTAATGTCTCTGAAAAAGGAAGCAAAGCCAATCTGAAGATGCAGTGCAAAAGAGATGTAGTGAAATTTAGATGTGCAGCCAGAAATACACTGGGAACCAATCTGCCTCCTTTTCTTTGGACTGCAGCTGTGTCTTTAAATTTGGGTTTCAGATTTTGATCCATTCCTACAAGAATAAACAGAACTTCTCTTTCCTGTGCTGTCCCAATTTGATGATCTGAGCACTCCCACATTAGTGAGGAATCTTGCTAATCTCTAAGATTTGCCTGTTGTCCTGGGGATTCCTATCCCACCACCAAATGAAGGACCAGACATCAGAAAGCTGGCTGGATTAGAGGATTCTTCATAGCAGTAGAATTAATCACTACTGACACCAATTCTGATCAAGATATTGTGAGTTTGGACAGAATAGATAAATCTAAGAGAGAAGAGGAACCAAATATTTTATGGCTGTCCTTGTGTATGCTGAAATATGACATGCATAAGAGGTAATTTGCCAGCACTTTTATCTAATCCAACCTGGAATGATAATCATCCAAATAAGTTTTAATATAGGAGTCATATCGATGGGGCTTTGTCAACAAGCTCAGCACCCATTGCATGGGCTGTGCTGAAAAGTCCCAAGTAGCTGCCCCTAGGCAAGTATTACTAATACTCCCAAACACCTGTGGGCTCTATTTCATGTCTGCAAGCCTCACCAGTGTTTTAAGATTACTCAAGTCTAAAGAACATTGATAGCTCGTTTGCAAGCTTGTTTTCCTTCCCATCAGAGATACAATTTCCAAAGCAGTGGTAGGGATTCAGGATTTGCTGTACTTCTGTCCCTTGAGTTTCACTCAATTTCACAAAGAGCTTTACAGACACATCACCTCCAGCTGTAGGTGTTCAGCACAGTTACCTCAGTGAGGAGAAAACTGTGCCTGGCTGCCTCTGTACTCATAGGAAGAAGGTGGGAAAGCTGGAGACAGTACATATCACAGGGACTTGGGTCGCCCCTGGTGCCACCAGTCCTGCCCTTCCTTAGAGGGGAAAGCTGGCAGGGAGAAGTGGGAAGACAAGGAGCACATGGTGTGGACAATGCTACTGCCTATTCAAGCCAGGGGCCACCTTAGTGCCAGGATGACATGGCTTGTGAAATAAGAATTCATGAATAAGAGTATTATAGCAGGAAGCCAATTTCTAGAAGTCCAAATACTTAGTTTTCCCACACTGTAGGCTTAGAGTCATAGATTCATCAACATTGGTAAAGACCCCCAAGATCATCAAGACCAGCCATCAACTCATCACCACTGTGCCCTCTGTTGTGGTTTAAACTATTAGACTAAAAGCTATACTAGAGTTCAGCTCTGCTAGACTATTCCTATAGTCTATGGGCCATCCATGTAAACTCTCCGTGGTATTCCCTTTGTTCATAATTTTGGGCTCCACCTGTCATAATAGTCCTTCAGTGTAGGAAGGATGATTCACAGTGTTGGGTTACTGCATGCAGAAGCCATTTCTGGATCCATCAGATTTCATTCTTCTTCAACTTGGTTACTGTAACTCTGCTAACAAAGCATATAAAACCATAGTAATTATGACTTGCAGTATTATGAAGAAATTGACATCATACAACTTAAATTATTAGCTGTTCTCACCCAGCATCAAACCACCCTGAGGTACATAACAGACACCCCCATCCTTCTGCATTACCCATCACATGCACCCTGGTCCTTGAGCAAAAGCAATCCTACAAAGAGGCTTTCCTTTGTCTGAGGTAGGAATTACCCAGACTGTCTTGCCCAGCATGTTCTTTATGTGTGCCACTGAGACTTTATTCCCTTCTATAGTATGCAGGAGGTTTGACTGGGCAAGACCAGCTTGATTGGAAGAACCCTGGGTGCTGACTTACCAGGTGGCTTTTGCTAAACGTGTGTACCAGTGTTTGAATGTCCCAGCAACCATTGATCTCAATGAAGTCTTTAACAGTCTACTGTATTCTCAATTTTCCTAGAGGCATGTGTGTGATACATGATGTCACATACCTACTCAATGTCACCTTCCTTGGCCCAGGTGTTTATAAGGCTGTTTCCAAAGCAAGTCTTGTTGCCTTATTCAATTGTTTCTGGGGTGCCATGCAGACACAGTCTTGCTTTCCAAGACACAGGTTAGTATTCTGGGAGGTGGCATGGGGCATGGCATATGTTTCCAGCCATCCTGTGGTTGCTTCCACCAATGTAAGCATGTGGCATTTGCTATGTTGAGTTTGTGGCAGTGAGATATGATCCACCTGTCAGTCCAGGAGAAGAGACCAGCTGCACAGTTCGAGTTCAGAGAGGCATTTGTGCTTATGGTAGCAGGTTATTAACACAAATCCTAATTTGTGGGCTGTGCCAGGCCACCTGGCAGGCTGAGGACATGGTGTTAGTGCCCCCAATAACAGAGACAATTCAAGAAATGTTGGGAGCATCCTCACCCTCCACATCTGTCCAAATCCCCTTTGTCTGTGGCTATTACAACGGCACGTAAAACCTCACTTCTACAGCTCAAAATAATATATATGGGAATGTTTCTTTTAAAGCTTACAGGCTGCACATGAATCTTCAATCTTCTTTGCAGTACCACTTCACACCAGGACAACTTCCCAGTTCTAACAGGTGCAGGCTGTGCAGCCACCTCCTAACTAAAATAATGGCTCCAGATCCAAAATGTCATCCGTGATAAGACAGAGGACAGGTTAAACAAACCTAGTTTTGTTCTGACAGTAAAGTCTGTGTTTCCACCAACTTGTCTTTATCTTAATTTATTCTCATGTTCCTGTGAAACTGTGACTGATATGCACACAAGCCATAATGTCATGCTCTGCATTCAATTTATTGTGTAACATCCCTTTTGGATATCTGAGCCAGTGATTTCAGAAAATTTCAGACTGTTCTTTGGAGAACATGAGATCTACAGATAAGAAAAGACTCTTCTCAGAGATCAGGCAAGTATATACAGTCTGATGCTAGAATACCTAATCTCTTTTAGAAACTGGATTGGGAAAGTTTTTTCAATGGGAAATGTCCTCCAGTGGGAGGAAAATCCACATTCTTTACCCCAACATTTCTGCATGATGGAGAAATCCAACCCATTTGGGCACTCCAAACCACTCTCTCCCTGATGAGAAGCTGGCCCAGGATGAAGCTGCCCCAGTCCCAGGGACATTTCCCAGTCTTATTTTTTGTGTTGCTTCTTAGAGAACTGAAAATACCTGGGCGTAATTTCCTATTTGAAGTGCATCTTTCAGAAGGTGAATTAAAACCTTGTGTTTAAAGACATTTAAAATATTATTGTCTGTTTGGTTTGTTCTTAATTCCAGCATACTTGCTGGTATCCAAAATCATCTTGTCCACTTGTCAGTAACTGTCATTGTTTATAGAATCTGTAAGGCTGGCACTATTCATCTGAAAGACCCATTAAAAGTCACACAGACATTTTGTTTTCTTTATTCATTAAAATACCTGTTGACAAGATAAATCAAGTTCTAAATATTTTCCACTACATTGATTGGAATGCCATTTGAGCTTGGAAACACTTGAGTGCTCCTCTATTGGAACAGAAAATCAGCAGTAGTTTGGAAACTGCAGGTTTGGAAAGTGGTAGAGTTTCAAATAAAGCTGTTTTCATAGAATCATAGAATAGCCTGGGTTGAAAAGGACCATAATGATCATCTAGTTTCAACCCCTCCTGCTGTGTGCAGGGTCACCAACGAGTAGACCAGGCTGCCCAGAGCCACATCCAGTTTTCATTTATTTTCATATTTGCATAGGTTTATAAGTGCCATGCTCCCACCACTGGGACCTTCCATTTGTCCCCAGCCTTTCCCTTCCCAGCATGCTGAGGACACAGAATCTTGGAAAATTCGTGTAACTGGGAATTATATCAACTGCACCAACTTTCACATCAAACAGAGCTGGAAGAGCTCTTGGGAGCACCAGGTCTGTAGGAGTATAAGCTCACTCTAAACCCCTTCGATATGAAAGCCCAACATGTTTCTTAATCAGTTTAAGCCTGTTAAGAAGAGTTTATTAGCAAATGGAAAGCATCTTACAGTTTATCCTGTAAAGCAGATAGGAATAAATTGCTGGGCCTATCTGTCACATATCTGTGGTCGTAATACTTAGGAATCATGCCCATTTCCCACAGCCGTCACTGCTGGCTCTTGAAATGCTATAGGCCACTGCATGCCATACTTTGGAACACAGAGTTGCTGGAGCTGTGGCAATGTGCAAAGCCCTGGCCAGCCCATGGTGCTCTTGGGACAGCCTCCAGGCTCATATGGGGAGAGATTTATGGCCACAGGGCCTGGCACTCACTGAGGTCATTTAAAAAAAGAAGGAAAGAAGTCAGAGTGAGACTGACAGCTGCACCTGCTCCCCCTGCAGCTTCTCTGTGCTGTGTCTTGAGCCAGGTAGTGGAAAAGCTGAAAAGAAAAAAAACTCATCCCCTAAGCAAAGACAAAGCAATCTTCTCCAGGGCCATGCATCATCCCTCAGAAGGCAGGCGGTCCCTGCAGTGCCACAGTTCAGAGACCCCCCACTCTATCCCCAATGACACAGACTGTCTGCAGCCCATCCATCATGCCACACTGAGATTTGATCTATCTTCCCCCACACTGTCCTTTCCAGAGCCTTCTCTGGCCTCACAGCACTGGAGAGGTCAGGAGGTCTCAGCAGAGCATTCCTGCTGATCCCTATCAGTACTACCTTTCTGTGCTCCTCCTGAGGCACTGATGACCTCATGATGCTGGAATCCTATAAGCACCCCTTCATGCCCAAAATCCATCTCCCCAACAGCATTGCTGTTTTTCAGTGGGATCAACTTGTGGCTTTCACTACTAAAGGTATCCCAGTGAGGTACCAGGCAGATGCTTAACCTGATTTTAAAAGATCTCCAGAGGACTGAAGGAATTTCACTTCCAGAAGCAATGTAGCCAGGATCCTAAAGAACAACAAAAAGGCAATACTTTGCTGAAAGCAAACAACTGCTGTTGTGAATCATGTTGTAAGTGCCAGACCTTTAATATGTTCCCTTTTCACTTCTACACATAAAACTGTTTCTGTGTGTTCCCAGGCCATGGGCAGCCCTCACTTGACTTAGAAACACCGAATCAAAGAATCATTACAGTTGGAAAAGACTACTACAATCATTTAGTCAAACAGTTGACCCATCATCCAACCATCAACCCATCCCACTTGTTTGGGGCAATCCTACAGGATAATGGGAAACATCTCTGATTTCCAGCAGAGGCAGGCAACAGAGACTGCAACCATCAGAGGTGGAAAAATGAACATAACTTCTTGGTGAAGTAATACAGTTCAAATTCTCCACAGAGCCTCCTCAATGCAGCAGTTGAGAGGACCAGGGCTAAGGCTAACACTGAATAAGAACAAGTTTTTGCCATGATGTTTAGGAGGCCTATAGCAGGACAGGCTGACACTTTTTGGAGGTAATCTAACCCAGTATTCAACGATGCCAGTCAAGTTCTGATTATTTTCTCAGAAATGACAAACTGGTGTTCAGACAGCTTGACACACTCTCTTGTGCCCTCTGCAGTTCTGGTGCCCATCTGCATCTCTGAGGCTCCCGGAACAAGGAGAACACGGACCTGTTGGAGAGGATCAGGGGCTGGAGCATCTCTCCTATGAAAAAAAGGCTGAGGAATCTGGGTTCGGTCAGCCTGGAGAAGATTCTGGGATACTTTATAGTGGCCTTCAAGGAGTAATGGTTTTAAACTAAGAAGTGATAGATATGGATTAAACATTAGGAACAAATTCTTCTCCACGAGAGTGGTGAGGCATTGGCACAGGCTGCCCTGAGAAGCTGTGGATGCCCCATCCCTGCAGATGTTGGATGAGTGCCGGGCAGCCTGATATGCTGGGTGGCAGCTCTGCCCCTGGTACGGGTAGAGTTGATCTTTAAGGTCTCTTCCAACCAAAACCATTCTATCACTCTATGAAAAGCACTAGATTTAAAGCAGTTCTATAATGAATAGTGGAATGTTCTGGTTTCCAAGTGCAGTGGTGGCTGAAAAACAGTTACTGTGCGATTCAGGACTTTTCTTTGAGGCAGTTTAGCATAATATTTTCTGTATCAGAAAATAAGACAAACTCAGAGGTTCTTCCTCAATTTACAGGTCTTTAACTGGCCAAAAGTGCTTCCTACAGACTTTTCATTCTGAAGTTATAGCTCACAACTCTAGATGTGATGTCCTTCTTGGTGCAGTTATGAGAGCACAGATCATCATCTTGTAAAGAGCCATCCACTGGAAACTTGTCACATTTACAGACTCATCATTCTCAGAGATCCTGATGTATCTTCTCTTCCAGACAAAAGTGATGAGTGAGGGTTCAGGGTTAACAAGTCATCACTGAAATTGCACTGAACCAGATATGCAGGTCACTGTGTTTGTAGCAGTCCAACATCTGTCAGTCCTTGCCTTGGAATAACAGTATTCATTGGGTGAAAACTCAGACACCCAGCAAGTCCACACCAACAGGAAGAAGCAAGGAGTTTTGTGTGACACAGCAAACACTTCTCAGACTGTCTCACCCTCTCATCCAGATTGTAAAAAATAGCATTAATTTTGGCTCTACTGTTATGTTGCATTTATTGAGGAGCTGGGACTTGTGGAACACATTTTGCGCTGTTTATTCCCATTTTCTCATTAAAAATTGAAGCCAGGATGCACACTAGAATTAAGCATGTTGCTCTGAAAGGCCACATCCTGCTCTGCTTTCTGGCAAGGACAAAATTCCCATTAGTTTTATTAGCACAGTACTAAGCCCTAAAACTAAAAGTAGCTCCATGAGTGACAGATCCGTTTCATTGAAGACTAAATACTCTTCCCGATGCAGAGCTGGCTTCTTTCTGTGCTGTCATTTGTGAAAAATAATGATGATCTCTGCAGACGTCATCCCTGGAGGTCTGTGCTGTCTCAAAAAAATCTTTTGTGACTTTGATTGCTTGGCCACCACCACAGACGTGCTGATAAGCTGACAGTGGCACATCCAAGCCACAGGCAGTCAGAGCTAGATGGGGAAGGAGGAGTCCAAGGTCAGCTGAAATTCTGTGTGTGCGGGGAGAAGATATACAGTGGGCTGCTCCTATCAGGAGTCCTGGCACCTGGAAGATTTTCCCTTCGAACTGCAAGATAGGAAGGTTTACAGTGCATTTTCTGGCTATTTCATGCATCTTTTCCTGCAAAAACAACTTCATATACACAGTTAAGTCTTGAGGAAAGGAACATTGTTGTTTCTTTTTTTTACAGCTGGACCATTTGATTGGTATAAAAAGAAAAAATCATAACTCCATGACAACTCTTATGAGTCTGCCACGCACATTGTAATTCAGTGTCTCTTAGAAGGACCCAGCTGATGAAACACAGACACTGCTCTGTGCAGCCTGCACTTTTAAAGGAACATTCAGAGCTTCATTTTTCAAACAAAACCTCTTGATTTGGGAGCTGCAGATGCACTTTTTGGGGCTTGTAAATTGTCAGCCCGCAAATACAGCATTCACAGCATCTGCTTTTCAGTTGCATCAGCTCTCCATTATTTTGTGAAACTCTTTACTAATCAACACTCATATATCCATGTACTTCCTTCCTAGCAAATATGCAGACAGGATAACATGTACTGAAGTAGTAATCCAAAGGTCTGTGTTATGTACTGCATTTAGCTCTGGCAGAGCAGCTGGCTGGACAGCAAGTCTTGGACAGCAAAGCCTGCTCCCCACAGATGCCTAATGTCCTAATGTCTGTGAAGTTATTTTGATCCATTTCATGCGAAGCTTTTGGTGGCGTTTGCTCTTGGACCAGTTGAGAGATAGAGCAGTCAGAGCCTGTCCACCACACCACGGCACATCCCATGTCCCTTTGTTTTATAGGACGTATCTCTGTGCTTTACACTCATTGTTTTATCCCAGAGTTGGGATTGCATAGCAGATCAATCTGTGGCCAAAGAAAGGGTAGCTTTAGTTTGTGCTTCGTGGCATCTGCAGATGTGAAGGTGCAGCAGCAGAGCTAAGCCATTTCCCATAATCTTCCCATCTGCTGGTGCTGTCTCCTCCAGAGAAAGTCCCCACAGAAAAGTACTCCCAGCTAAGACCCCCAGCGAAGACCACTCTTTCCTTCCTTACCCCCCTCCTAAAGGAAATCCCCTTTCTCCTTGCTTCTATCAGCTTCAACAGAAGTTGACAAAAGTCATCAAACCTCTCTGCTGATAAAAATCTCCCTCTCTTCCCTTGCTTGGGGGACTGGTTGGGCTGCAAAATAACCGGCCAAGACTGAGCAATGAAAGCCTACAGCCAGCAACTCACGGGTGTTTGGAGGTTTATTTACACCACAGCTTTGGGAACTGAGCACCACAGCACAGGGAACTGCTTGAAACCTACAGATAAGCTCTAGCCCTCTAGATATTGGCTTTCCAATATCTAATTATCTCTTTTCAACCTCCTTCTAAAATACTTTATTTCCAAACTATGAACAGGTTTAATAACAGCTTTCAGCTTCATTAACTGTTTTATATACCTGAAGTTAGGAAAGAAAGCAAAAAATCTTGATAAATTTCCCAGCAGCCCTGTCTGATGCAGCGTAAGGTTTATGCGGTGTTAAAGAGCGTTTAAGAAATCAAATTTTTACAGTGCAATGAAAGACCAATATCAAGTCAGCATCTACTTTGTGAAGACAGGGAATAAAAATCCCATCTTCTGGTCTTCATATTACTTGCCTTTTAAAAACTTTAGAGTAGCAATTTGGTTCAAGGGTGCAATGGTAATATCAGCTAAAGGAGAAGCTTTTAAAATTGAATGAAACTGTGACTTTGAAGTAACGTATTTCAAACTTATCGATCCACAGCCAGAATTTATCCAGCCATTCAGCATGTCTTAGTTTCAGCTGGAATGCAATTGTTTTCTTCAGGGTGTCTGGTCTGGTGCTATGTTGTGGTTCTAGGAGATAACACAGCAATGTTTATAGCTGCTGCTAAGCAGTGTTGTACAGAGCCAAGCCCATTTGTAGTGAAGGGCCCAAGGAGCTGATAGGGAGCAGAGTTAGGACAGCTGACTTAAACTGGCCAAAGGGATATTCCATACCATATGACATCATGATGAAGGAGTTTCAAAGGAGGCTGGGGTTCATCTCTCTCTTCTGGTGCTTGAGGGGCTAGTTGGGCTTTGACTGGGAGTTGGTAAGCAATTGTTTGTGCATCACTTGTTATATACATTCATGTGAGAATACAAGAAAAACTGTTCAGAGCAGAAGCTGTGGAGCAAGATAAACAGCACAAGAACTAAGGGCACCTCTAGAAGAAGAAAGGATGTCTCACAGCTCTGATTGGATAAGCACCTGTGTGAACGGTTGAAGAGTGTTTTGTAGAATGCTCTGCTGACATGTAAAGGTGGATGGGCAAGCTAGAAAAAGAAAACTTGTGAAGGTATATAAGTGATGTGAGAACTTGTAATAAACGATTTGGATCATTCACATCTGAGTCCGTGCATCAGACGCTGCACATTCATACACATATAATCATAACTACTATCCTTTTCCTTTTCTCCATCTTATTAAACAGCTCTATCTCAACCCACAAGTTCCACTTTTATTTTCTGATTCTCTCCCCCATCATACTGAGAAATGGGGAAAGTGAGCAAACAACTGAGTGGGGCTGAGCCACCTGTGAGATTAAACCAACAGCAATTAAACCAACAATGTTAGCAAACAACTCTTCTTCCAGTGTGGAAAGAACATTAGTTGGGTTGGCATAGTGGCCACATAAGTGGCTTCCACAGATTCTTGTTGCCACATGTCACCCCTCCATTTTCAATTGTTCAGTACGGTCTGAATTCCTTCTCAAATAGTCTACATTGCATAGATAAATGTGAATTTTTCATATTCAAAAGCCTCCCTCAACTCAGCATGCATTTTGGTGCTTGAGGAATGGAAAATGAGCAAATTTTGCACTGCCCTTTACCATTTAACCAAAATGACTGGTCCCTTTCGAAGTAGGGCTGGCTTTTAAGGATGCTCAGCATAGTATTAATGTTGTCTGTGAACCAGATCAGATTTTATGTCATTTTCTTTGACAAGAAAATGAAGACAAGAGTAGCAAGACGTCAAAATGCATGAACAGTGCATTTACAGTTTAATATTCCAGTGGAGCAATGCGAATAAAGATAAGGGAGCCTGGCTGCTAAAAATAACCCGTTGTTCTTAATGTTGATCTGCAGCTGTAATTAGTGTGTTCAGCAGTTCTCTAGTCTACCAGTTTTTAAATCTAGTAAGTTATTTCAACCTCAGATGAGAAAGATTCACTCTGACTTTTAGACAAGCTGTACTTTTTTCCTAACGTAGCTCTGCTTGATTTTGGAACCAAGTATATTCCCCAAACCAAGAGAAGACCAAAGGCATGCTGTCACCTTGGCATTATGGAAAGTGTGAAATCACATTGCAGTAAGGAGAGCCCCAGGGTGATAAAGCTCTGCTTAGTGTCAGGACCACTTCAAACAGTTTGGGATCATCATCTTGCTGCATTATACAAGTGGGCTTTCACAAGTAAATTCTTGCTATGATTTAATTAATATTCTAGAGCTTAATTATGATCCATTCTCCCTGGCTTAATGAAGGATTAATTACACTGAAGCCAAAGGAATTACATTTATGTGTCTGAACCCAAAATCAGGATCTGTGCATGGTTTAGGACGATTTTTAGGTTTTGGGGGGGTTCTTCAGAGCCAACCCCTCCCAAATTCTTCTCTTCCTCCTCAGAAGTCCTGGCAACATCTGAAAGGAGCTAAAAGTGAATGTACCCATAGGCAAACAAGCACTTATACTACATAGGAGACAGAGGGAGCCAGTTAACTCAGGAGCTATAAACATACTGAACTCACAGTTCTAAGATGGCATGGCCATTTTCTGAGTTTTCAGCACAAGCTGGTGTTGTATGCAAAAGCACTCGTCACTGATATGTAGCCTGTTTCAGAAAGAGAACCAGAAGAGGTTTTAAAAATGAGAAAAGTGATAGGCAGTGATAAGAGAAAGAAGCATATCATTCAGAATGAGGGACAAGTGAAAGGAAGGGAATTGTTCTAGGGATATTTTATCTGAATGACGACTAAACTTCACCACTCCCCAGAAAGATGCGAGAAATTGACTCTTGCCAGTCTCATTTATTCTTTCTGTTTGGTTGGTTTTTTTACACCTCACCTCTTTTCCAGCACCAATGCTGCATATAAACAAGACAAAATGGCCTTACAGAAATTAACTTGATAGATGTAATTATATCTAATTATACATAATATTGACTAGGTTTAATTTCAAAACATAACAGTCTTAGAAGAAGAAATTCTCTCGTTCTGCATATGACCAGTTCGAGATGAGCACAGTGCAGAGACAGTCCAGATCATTCTGGGGAAGCATATATTGGCCTGTGATCAAAGGATCACTTCTGCATCCAATAAGCTGTTCAGACCCTCCAGGATCACAATGACAGCTCTGACAGAGATCTTTATGACTAATGCAAAATATTTTCAGGGTTTATTGGGAATTTAAGGCTCTTCGGGGGTTAAAGTGATCAACAAACACCTATAACAAAGCAAGTGAGAGAAGATTTTATCCTACATTGCATGTCTGTAGCTGTATCTGTGCAAGAATTTCAGCTGTCCTGGAGTGTCTCAAATCACATTATACCCACAATTTTGGACAACTGAACCCACTTTAGATCTTCTCTGACTGTAAGTGTTGTTTGTGCACTTCAAACTCCTGTAAATATCTGTATGCAAACATGTAAAGATAGTTATCTCAGTCTTGAACTGGATCCTATCCCATCCCTTTTAACTGTACCTGGGTGACTTTCTACCACTGACATAGAAGTGAAAACCTACAGGTGAGTGTTAAGAAAAATAACTTAGTTACAACTTGCTTTAACTTACTTTCAGCCAATTTACCTCAATTTCTGATCAAACAAGGGCCTACAAATAGCTGAAATGTAGTGGTAACTTTTTTAGACACAAATTCTGAGAAGACAGCTGTAGCTTAGGCAGTTGTTAGTTTAGATCATCCTCTGACATATGTTACTAATTGCTCAGTGTGCACCTGGATGAATCCTCTCATATGCTGTGCAGACCTCCCATGAATCCCATTCTAGACCCTATTGTGTTGCCTGGGCGAGGCAGCTCAATGTTGAATGAACCTAATTTGGGGGTATTTAGCTCTACCCCTCTCAAAACCTTTAGGGCAGCTGTATTAAACTTCATTATATCACTTCATTATATCACTTTATTGACCCTACTGTCTGCTAGAATGCAGCATAGTGTGCCACAGCTTAATGAAGTGCTGCATCATGGATTTCTTGACATGTCTTGAAGGTTGTGAGACTTTTATGTGAGGTAATCTTCAGTCACTGAAATGGCAGGAGTTGTTGAGTTGAAATGAAGGTAAATCTGTGTGGATTTTCTGGAAAAAGGTGTACAGAGTTCTCAGCTTTCATTACAGATGGGCTAGAAAGGAGAGCCTGGCAATAATGCTTGATAGGTGGGATTTGGGAAACACAGGCTTTGATTCATCTGCTGCCACTCAGTACACAATGCTGGGGTCCTTGAGGGAAAACTGGGGCCAGCTCACCCATCCAAAACACAACACTGGCACATAAACCATGTTGGATAAGGTCTGGCATGTCCCACATACTCATACCAAAAACCATCTCTTGTCTGGATGTAGATGACCTGGACCACATATGTTAGCAGTTGTTTTTAGTGTTTACTTCTTGATACTGCCACATTTTTATAATATGGTTTTGCTGTTCAAGTGATCTAAGGAGCCTGCTTAGCCCTAAGCAAACAACTGCATATTTCCCAGATGCAGAAAAGGTAAAATTGAGTGATTTCAGATCATCTTCAGAAGCTTCAAAAAAATATGAATTTCTTGTTATTGAAATGATTGATTTTAGCTGAATGTCACTTCCCTCTATGTTAATTTTGATCCAGCTGGGAAAGCAGTTATTGAGGCTATTAAGCAAACATTCCCCAAATCAAAGTAATAAGCTAATTACCTCTAGAAGCATATGGCTTTTATTATAAAGGAATTAGTTACTAATTCACCCATTCTACATTTTAATATTCAGCTAGGAAGTGCAGTTTGGTTTTACAAGAATTTTATGTTTTACAAATGTGAGAACTTTGTCACTTACTGAAGGGTTCTAAACAGTAAATAAATGTTTCATGAGACTGTGGAAAAAGCATCTCTTCTCAGACTTTTTTAAGAAAACAGTTTATTGAGCAGTGGAATAAAATTGAGAAATGAACCATGTTATCCTCAAACCCAAACTGGAGCCTAGGGGTAAAATGAAAAAAAGATCTAGCTTTACTACATAGTATAATTTGTTGGTGTCAGAAGTTGAAGAGCTGCAGAGCCTCAGGGTAACTAACTCTGATTGCTTTTCCCTGCAGAGAAGGGCATGCAGTCACTGGTGACTCAGAGAGTACATGCCAAGGAAATGAGCCATGGCTGTAGCTGGGAGGAAGAGGAGGAGGAGGAGAAGGAAGGGGCAGAAGGTTAAGGGGAATCTGTTCTCCTTCCACCTAGGGGAAGAAACCAAATCTATGGGGCTGTGAAATTCCAAGGGAGAAGCTGGATGAGGTAAAGCAGGGGAGGGAATGACCTGGAATGACCATTTGCTTTTACACAAAATATTGTGTTCAGTGCTAGATAAGCAGCTGTAAATCTTCTTATCTGTGCCACATAAAAATATGACAATAGTAAGGGGCAGAAGATTAGTAGGCCCTGAGTTTTTGTAGGGGGACGAGTTTCCCAAACTTCCTGCTGCAGTCCTCCACTGGAAAACAGGTAATTCCAGAAACAGTTCAGCTACCACAGAAAAAAATGCAGCTGCTCTTTCCAAGTCTGATTTCTGCAGGTCCATTGTCCCTCCAAAGCTGCTGTCATGGAGTACTGGGGAGCTGACCTGGACTTTTGTTTCAAGGAAAGAAGAATGGGATTTAATGAACCAAAACGCAGAATTTAGATTACAGCCAGCTTACTTGAGAAACCTGGCAATGGTATTTTGTCCTTATGATGAGGACTTGAAAATCATTAATAAAATTGAATTATTTTTAATGTTATGTTCTTTGGATCTTGTGTTCCTTGCAGAGATGACTTAAATCTCAGCAGGCATATCCCTATATTAAAGCAGTGTTGAAATCTCCTCAGGTCACTTTGCAGAGGATACATACTGCAAGCTGATTTGAGCTCCCTATCTTGGGTCACACAGATGTGCTTTCAGGTCAGTGGGTGAAGCATTCAGGTGGGTTGGAAGGCACACAGCTCTGCCCTGCTGTGGGGCGTTTAAGGACATGCATCACTGCATACCTGCATTGCATGCTTAGAGCTTTAGTGCTGGTAAAGAATTTGCTATATCAGGACCTGACCCACCAAGTGCCTGAGACAAGTCCTCCTGTGAAAAAGCCAGTGTATGAAAGTCCTGCCTAAACTCTAAACATGCTCTCTTGCCCGCCCCTCCATCAGAGGTTACCCCATGGCTGCACTAACCCAACACTTTGTGACCATGTTGTGACTCACATCTGTACAACTGTCTGCTCCCTTAGGATTATTTGAACCTCACAGGCGTGGGCTGTGCAAAAGATGGATATCCCTCAATACAAAAAGCCCCAAAGCTGGATATTTTGTGTCTGCTGAGGCCCCACTGTAGTCAGTGAGAGAAAAAACACCTCTGACAGATTCAGCCCATGCATTGGGGTGAGTCAAACTCTAGAAGTGCCCATATCTTTCCAAAGATAGATACACCCAGCGTGACTAGCACACCCTGATACCTGACCAAGGACAACACCCACCCAGAAGGTTTTGGAGGGGGAACAGGGATTGGGTCAGCACCTAGTGACAGACTCTGTGCCATTCATGTTGGTGTAATTTCTCCTTCAGGTTTTGCCATGGGGACAAACTTGGCTGGCTTTAAGTGCACCCATGATTCTATGATTCTATTGTCCTGGTGTTGCACAAGAAAATTGGGTTTTACAGTGCTGGAAGGCCTGCTGTGCTCTGCAAATCTTGTCTCCTACAGTCCATCGCTTTCAGATGAAGGTACCCCAGAACCACAGTGCCCTATCAGCAGAGCCGACACCCACTCAGACTTCACAAATAATTCCAGATCAAAACGAGGAACATTTTTTAATTTCCCAATAAATAAATTATGAAATATTGTATTTGGGATCATTGGAAAAAAGTTCTATATATATCTCATCAAGATTTATACTGTGGATAAAAGGCCACATACTTAATTGGAAATATATGCATGCTATTAAAATGAATATTTTAATCTAATAGCCTGGATTGCAGCCTGGTAGCTGAGTGTATTGGTAAAGTTAGAGTGGTTGGCTTCTCATTGGGAATACTAAAGAAATGAGTTTGTCCCCACAGACTACTTTTTGCAATTAAGCTGCATTTTTTTATTGTGAACTGATTTTTCAAGAATCTCAGGCACTTTTATGTATAACAAAAGGTATAAATGGATCAGAGACGCTGCTGGTGGTCCGAATTTCTCTCCTATATAAACACATTCCATGTACCAGATTGCATTTGAAGAGAAACCTTCATTTCAGAATATAAAACAATGGAGAGAAATTTCAGATTAAGAGAGATTATTTTAATGCAAGAACTGTTAGAAGATAGATTGACGTGCTGTCAGAGTGAAAAAGAGTCCCAGAGAGTGAAAACTAGGGCTGAAAATGTCAGGCTTAAAATAAATCTAGCCAGGCAAGTTGAATTTCAAATTGTTCCATAATGCTACAATGACATTCTGAGCAATAATTAAGTTCTCTATTGTTTGCATTCAGAGAAGAATCTTTTAATATCCTGCAATTTATCATTCTAAAACTGAATTGCAACATATTTCTCTCCATTTTAGATAGAGCTGTAATTGTTAAAGAAATGATAAAATGCATTAGTAATTCACTCCAAACTGCCAGCATCATTATTCTTGGGACAGGGTTTGGTGATTTGTTGATGGAATTATGAGATTACCACATTAGGAGGCAAAAACTGAAGGACTCCAAAACAAACTCTTCCTTGTGAGCAGAGCAGAGACTTTCAAGACTCTCGATGAGCAGGTTTGAGATGCAGGAAAGGAACAGAGCCTGCACACCTTTCTGAGATCACAAGCACAAGAAATCAAAAAGAGCAGGCAGGAAACCAGCATAGCAGGGCCTATGCAAGTCCTTTGACATTGTGCCACATCTTTATCTCTAAACAAGAGAAATGTGGATTTGAAGGCTGGACTATTTGGTGGATAAGGGATTGGTTGGACAGTTGCATCCAGAGCAATGTTGTTGATGGCTCTGTGTCCAGGTGAAGGCCGGCCACAAGCGGTGCTCCCCAGGGGTCAGTCTTAGGAGTAGTGCTCTTGAACATCTTTATCAATGACACAGACAGAGTGATCAAGTGATCTTCAGCAAGTTTGCTGATGACACCAAGCTGAATGGTGCAGTTGATAGGAAGGAAAGAAGGGATGCAAATCAGAGGGAACCAAACAGGCTTGAAAAGATCCATGAAAACTGAATGAAGTTCAACAAGGCTAAGAGCAAGTTGCTGCACTTGGATCAGGGCAATCCCAGGTGTGTGTACAGACTGGAAGAAGAACTCCTTGAGAGCAAAGAAGGGTCAAGTTGATGGGTGCAGACATTTTTGGTGGCATACAGCAATAGAACAAGGGGCAACAGGCAGAAACTGGAACACAGGAAGTTCCACACTAACACAAGGAAGGACTTCTTTTCTGTGAGAGCAACAGAGCACTGGAACAGAGTGCCCAGGGAGGTGATGGAATCTCCTTCACTGGATATATTCAAGACCCATCTGAAGGTGTGCCTGTGTAACCTGCTGTAGGGAAATCACACAGTGCTCTCTTGAGCATGAAAAAGGCTGTGAGCAGACAGACACAGCCTCCAGAAAGATCCTGTGGGTGGACAGGTGGTGGAAGAGAGAAACCATGGAGCAGTGCACAGTAAAAAACCAAATCAGGCTGCTGTCTGCTGAGATACACAAATACGTGGACTATGAAGAAATGGTTAAGACCAACCACAATTTTCAGCACAGCTCAGTGAGCTGGAGACAAGAACCTCTGCTTTCCTCAAGCGGGAAGAGGAGCATAAAAGAACTGAACTTCTAACAATAAAGCAACAAGGAATTATTTTGTCTTACCGCTCTGTCAGCCTTTATGGATCGTCACTCATCCCAGTTCCAGTGTCACAGATCTGCTATGGAAATCACATTTTGCTGTTAGGACAAGTACAGGGTGGTGGTCCTCAGTGGACTTAACAGAAATTCTAATTAATGATACCAGATACCAGAGACTGATCATTATTACTATCCTTTCTCATTATTGTGTCTTAAAATTTGAAATACATTCCTATTTTTCATAAATCTTCAGCTGCTTCTGATTAATCACAGTTTAAGGATGCAAGCAGTATAGGTGGATGAGGAAGCACTTCCCCCCTACAGGTTTCTGCATCCCACATCCCAGTGCTATCAGAAACATGGCTTCGAAAGCTGATTTACAACTTGCTGAGAAAGGAAAGCAGTCTCATTAATAATGCAGAGTAATTTTCTGCTCTTACGATCCATCAACCACAGCAGCACTGGCTGTTATATTGACAGGATAGTAACACAACACTGCCACCCTTCCAGACCCAGGGCTGCTTGCTGCAATCCCATCAGCTGGGACTTGGGCAGGAACATTGCCAGCTGACATCTCCATGTTGCTCCCAAGGAGCAAAGAGTACCTTTAACTCAAGCTGCAAACAAAGAAGTACTCAAAGCTATCTTAGAATCATCATAGAATCATAGAATGGCCTGGGTTGAAAAGGACTAGCACTCAATCTTTTTTCATAGGAGAGGCACTCCAGCCCTCTCTGATCGATTTAGTGGTCACAGCTGAGAGGTGATGGTGAGAAAGGAACTGCCTTTACAGGGACTAAAGGAAGGATTTTTTTTTAATGATTGACCTACAGAAATCCCTGGGAAGACTGCCTTTTGTAACGTTCCTCCATTCCAAGAGGACATCTGAAACAGATGCTATCATCACCTTTGTCATGGTTTCTGCACACTAAGAAACTGAGTTGTGATACCATGGACTATTATTTGGTATCTAACATAGATTGCAAGTGTGGTTATCCTTGTGGCAAGCTAAGTGAGATGCCCTTGGATGATTGGCTCAAACCACAAATATATTTTTAACCAGGACACTTTCTACCAGCTGACACACAATACTCAACACTGTTTCCTGGTCTTTCCTCTTAATCTTCATTCCAAGAGAAGTGTTGTAAAGATCCTTGCAAAATGGGATCTGATTTCTTAGACTTCGTCTATATTCTTCATATATATATATGATGAACTAAACAGTTCTAGAGCCATATTTACTATTTCAGAATGCTTCGAACAATTTCAAATATGGATTATGAAACTCCTTGTGCTTCGTGTTTTCAGTGTGAGTCTCATCAAATCTGTAGCAGTTCTCCTATCCCTCATTCTTAAATGAGCTTAGTGTGAAATAATGGTACTGGAGTCAACCTTCTGTGTGATGGGAAGCAGTTGAACACAGGGGTCACTTCTTTTCACAAAACCAGGTAATCAGGTGTCTCTGCAGAATGGGTGCAATAGTCAGATGGCAGCATGACTTCTCTTTCTCTTACCTTTGGATTTTAAATATTATCATGAATTCTAAGGTTGTTTTCTGTAGTTGTTTTCAATGGAAAAATCAGGGGAGATATCCTGTAGATTTTTCTTGTCTTAGTCTCTTGCTGGATTTATGATATCCACTGGTTAATGCGTAATATTCTCTGAATAGGTACGAAGGCACTACAGTGACAGCTTTGACATGGGACCCTAGATAAGGAAAATGAATTTGAGGCTATGACAGATTGAAAGCTCTGTTCATCCACAGGAAGACGATATCCTTGCAAAAATATTGCAAGTACAACAGCCCTGCTGCAACATCATCCATACGTGATCCTGCTGGATAGTTAAAAACCTTCAGAGCAGACATCCTTCTCAGTTCAGTTTTTAGATTATATGTGTATAATAATGCAATAGTAACAAGTGAATTCTTATTTTAATACCTTGGTATTATCTCTGAACAATCTCCCCAGACGCAGACATCCTCACTTACACATACAGAAGACCTTTCTCTGAGCTGCAGCAGATTGAATGCATCATTTCATTCATCCCTGTATTTCTGATGAATTAAGTCTAGACTATCATTCAGGGGGTGAGGAGGATCTTCCTCAAGCAATTAATGGTATTTAAAATGTGATTGTAGACACTGGGACTAAATGGCAGGGAAAGGCTCTTACTCAGACTAGGCAATAAAAAGCAATGACATTTCTGGAACATTTGAGTTTCTTGTCTCCAACTTCACAAATCAGCTTTTCATTGCTATTACCAGGCAGGCCAATAGAAAATTGCTATTTTGAGTACTTCATTTTTACACTTGGTGCTAAATTAGACCTCCACAAACGATGTTTGTGATTTGATTAGATGCTAGACGAGATTCCAGCTTTTGCCCACACAAACGGCATGAAAGCCAGCTGATTTTAACCAGAGTTTAAAAGGGGCTCATCTTTTAGCTCTGTCACATCAGTACCAGCTAGCAGTAGATGTGGTTTTGCTTGCAGCATCATTTCCACATGATCTTTGCTTCAGATACAGATGGG
The DNA here is from genome assembly GCF_023343835.1 of Lagopus muta. NCBI lineage: Eukaryota > Metazoa > Chordata > Aves > Galliformes > Phasianidae > Lagopus > Lagopus muta. The sequence goes on from NC_064434.1 coordinate 14,095,850, forward strand.
CTCATTTTACAGATTCTGTTTGTCCATATGAGGCCACTGAAGTGCTATGCAGCAAAGGTTGGATGCTGCTCTCAGCCTTATTTCAGAGCATTAGAGCGCTAAGACTTCCGTGGCTCACGTCTTGATTTCTGTGGTGATCTTCCCAACTTCATGCAGCAGCCCCAGTCCCTTAATAGACTTAACAGGAATGTTTCCACTAATGTTAATGGAGCCATTATAGAGAGCAATGTGATAAGCAAAAGTGAGGCTTCAAAGTCTGTATTTAATTTAGTGTCTTAATAACTTTGCTTTGCTGTGGAAACCAAAGACAAAGATTCCAATATATTACATGAAATCTTTCCTTAGCACTTCTACGTTAAATCAAAATCAATCAGGCCTAGACCTTAGAGCTAGAAGTTTTCTACTGCGAAAACGCAATCTAACTTCCACATCATCAATCAAGGAGCCTGGTGTTAGCTCATGGAGCGTTACAGGAGCTCGCTGCATGTTGGCTTAAATAAGGGATCTGAAATAAAACATAGTAGACTGGTGCCTGTGTCACCAAAACCAAAACATGCAGTCTTCCAAGATGAGAAAGTCATCTTTTGTCTTCCTTGGGATGGAGACATTTGATTCAAGTGACCAGAGGGACGTGTTCTGAATCACAGAACAGAATCACAGAATCGGGACACAGCTAATATTATGATATGCATTTTGGAAACACTCCATTCATGAAACAATGAGATAAAACTCAGCAATATGCTGTGAAACCTTTTGCAGAAATCTTCACTCAAGCTCCCATGTCTCAAAGGAGCATTTGTCCTTAGCCCTGCCTCAGCCTTCTTGCTGCAGTAATCAGCTGGGTGTGATTGTAAGGACAGCCACCAGGAGACCTTGCAACCATGGGTACTGCCATAAGGATTACACTCAGCTCTCACACAAAGATGGAGGAGAAGCATTTCCACTTCTCTGCTTTGCACAGCTGTTCAGGGATTTGCACATTTGGCCTCACATTTTTGGAGCCCTTGTATCTGCACGGAAACATTTGGCTCAAATCATAGGGTCACGGGATGGTTGCTTTGGAAGGGAACCCTCAGCCCACCCACCCAACCCCTGCCATGGGCTGTCTGCCCCCCACCAGCCCCCCACCAGGCTGCCCAGTGCCCACCCAACCGGGCCTTGAGCAGCAGTGGGGATGGAGCACCCACAGCTCTCTGGGCAGCTGTGCCAGGGCCTCACCACCATCTGTGAGATACAACAAAACACACATACCATACAGTTTATCCATTTCATATGTCTTTCTACCATGTGATTGGCTCAAAGACTTGATAGGAAATAGAAGTGGAAAAAACACAGGTACAAGACAAATCTAAATAAGTCGTGGTGAGGCAGAGAACAGCAACTAGATCATTGGCTAGAGAGAGACTATTTCAGCTGCCAGCTATAATTAAACAACTCACTTTCCTAAGGCAGAACACCCTCTACTGTGAAAGGTTTTTGTTTTTAATTAAGTTGCCAAGGAACTGCTCTCACAGACGAGTCTGAGAGATCTTCAGCTCATGGGATTGGTGTGAGGCAGTTAAATACACCCATGTTCTGTGAGAAAAGCTATTAACTATAACAAAGAATTTAATGGGAAGCCTTTCAGACATTTCATAGGGTCAAAGCATCTCTGAGGTGGACAGGTGTCTCTGGATCCATACAGCCCAAACCCTGCTCCAGCAGGGCAAGGTGTTACAGTGCTGTCATACCTTACACAAGGAACAGGAGTGTCTGGACACCCCTGGACAATGCATACCATAAAGCATGGCCAGTCATGGTCTCTGTTAGTGACAGGACAAGGGGGAATGGTTTTAAACTAAAAGAGCAAGATTTAGGTTAGACATTAGGAGGAAATTCTGTGCTCAGAGGACTGTGAGGCCCTGGCATACCCAGAGAGCTGAGGGTGCCCATCGCTGAGGGTTCTCAAAGCTGGGTTGGATAGGCTCTAGGCAGTCTGAGCTGCTGGGAGCAGCCAGCCCACGGCAGGGGTTGGGTGGGTGGACTGTGAGGTCCCTTCCAACCCAACTATTCTGTGATTCTGTTCTTTTATTCTACAGCCTCCAGTGTTGTATTTGAACATGATATCAGATGTAAATAGGGTAAAAAGGAAGATGCAGAGACAAATATGGCTACATAAATCCATTGTCACGGGTGGCTGCCAGTGTAATGTTATTTTTGCTCCCTCTCCCCACTCTCACCCTTCATTACTTACTCTGATTATATTGTTTAGATCTCTAATTGCGCTGTTCTCCAAAGCATTTTTCTAATAGTCATTAAGCCAAACAAAGCAGCGTTATCGCATTGTAGCACCGTTGCCTTGAGCAGAGCTCTGCAACAACTTTGGAGAAGATGGGTTCTTGTATGCCCCAGCAATTCTTCCTTATCCAGTAATGTTTAAAGTATATAATTATGTGCCAGATAACGAGTTACCTCAGCTGACATTTGAGAAATACCAGTGTTGTGCTCCTTTGTGCACTCCAAGTCAGGCAACATTTCTGAAACAGAAATAGGCTGAGGGGAGCTCAGTGCTGGGTACTGTGGATGCCTATGGGGGCTGCCCTTGGCCCTCCCACACTGTGGGCATGAGGGGAGCTGGAAATGTGACGTAGAGCTGTGCGTGGGCTTTGGTAAAAGAGGGATAGGTGGAGAGATATGCTGAGAGGAAAGGTGAGCATGAAGGGTGTAGAGAACACACCTCAATGAAACCAGGGCATTTCTGTTGGGAATTATCAACATTTCTTCTTTCTTTTTTATTTTCCCCTAAGGACAGACAACAAAGTGCAGTTCCTACAAGGACAGAAACACTTCCCCAAAGTACTTCTAAGAACTCCCTTGTTTTTTCAAGGAAGCATACAATGTTCCCTAAAAATATGCTGTCCTGTAAATGCCAAACAAGCCATTACCTTTCATTATAATTCCACTGGTCCTTCTGCTTCACTTTTCCCTCTCAACTCTTTCCATGTCTCTTCCATTTTCAACCATTTTATAGGTTTTTTTTTTTTCCCAACAGTGGTGGCAATTGAAGTTGCCAGAAGTGATGGCAGCAGTCACTGCAACCCACAGTCATAGATTTATAAAATCACAGAATCATAGGTGTTGGGAGGGACCTCTAGAGATCACTGAGTCCAACCCTCTGCTAAAGCAGGTTCTCTACAATAGATGGCAGGTCTTGAATATCACCAGAGAGGAAGTCTCCACCGCCTCTCTGGTAGCCTGTTCCAGTGCTCCATCACTCTTACAGTAAAGGAGTTCTTTCACATATCCTGTGTTCCAGTTTGTGATGCTGCTCCTTATTCTGTCACTGCACACTACGGAAAAAAGCCTGCCCACACTGACTTCACTGCCTGTAGATATTTATAAGCATTTACAAGATCCCAACACAATCTTTTCTTCCTCAGGCTGAACAGCTCATTTCTCTCTACCTTTCCTCATCCAGGAGGTGCTCCAGGCCATCATCTTTGTGTTCCTCTGTTGGGCTCTCTCTAGAAGTTTTCTGTCTGCCCAGAACTGGATGCAGCATTCCAGATGTGACCTCATCAGGGCAGAGGATGGGGAGGGGAGGGGTCACCTCTCTTGACCTGTTGGTCACACTCTTTTTAATTTGACCCAAGATACCGTTGGAAAGGGGAAAGAAGTGGGACAGTTGGAGTTATCTCATTGCCTGTGTGTTCCTTTCTGCTTGTGCATTTGTAATACTTTCTATCTCTAAATAAAACTCCAAAGAAACAAAGGGTGTAGCGTGCAAGCAGTCACCATGTGATGTTTAGTGCTCTATTTCTGCAGACTCTTCTGTGATTTTTAAACACACATTGCTATTGAGTGTCTGGAAAAAAAAAAAAAAAAACAGCTTCAGCCTACTGACTATAAAAAGTCAGAGAATTCTGAGACATTCTCTGATCTAGAGCTCATTTATTGAGAGGGAAAACCAGCCACATTTAAATCCCTAAAATTAGAAGTGGAGCTCTCCTTCATGAACCTGCATCACCTTCTAGAGTCCACCTGTTGCTGCTGCCACAACATCCCACAGCAAGGAGTTCCACAGCTGTGTTGCAGGGAGGGGTCTCTGGGCATGCTGCCTGCAGGGATGTCCTGCCAAGGGATCGCTGCAGGAGTTCTGAGAGCTGAGTGCAGCTCTGTGCCTTCCAGGGAGTGAAAGCAACAGAGAGGCAGCCGCACTGCTGTGCCACAGTAGGATGAATAACAGCCAGGTGATTTCTGGCCTGCACGTAACTTAAATTATTTTAAAAAATAAAATGGTACTGGGAGATATAATGCTATGGGTAGCAGAACAAGCAGGAAGAAAGAAAAACATTTCTGTGAGTGATATAAATTCTCAGAACCGCGGTGCTGGCAGCTGTAATGACAGTGAATTTTTCAGATGGCTTCAGGAGGTCGATTCTCTACGTGTGAAAGAAGGATTCTATTTAATTATTAAGTTCTCCATGGAATAATGAGAAAATGGAGAGATCAATGAGATACTTAACTGTGCATGGGCACTGGGACATAAAATACTTCCAGTAAAAGAAATGTAACTCTCTGTGTGCATATACATTTACATGCATGCTCACATGCATTAGGAGAGCTACAGGCAGTGTGAACTCATATCCTATAAACAAAGCATTTCACTTTGCAGCTTATGCTGGCAATGTGCTTTCCTTTTGTTATTGCTCAGCACCGAGGTCCTGCTGGGCAAGGAATTAATGGTGGAACAGACAGCAGACTGTGCCTGGACAGATGCCTGAGTAAACTTTATACCTTTCTTATGTAAGGAAACACATCACAGCAAAATGTACTCAGTACAAGAAACCAGAATTGATATTGATGACCGCAAGTAAATATTTTTTATATGTGTGTTGCATAAAAATATGAGGAATATTAATTCTGAATAATGTTTAGTAATTGATCATAGAATCATAGAACCATAGAATCATTCAGGTTGGAACGACTGATTCAATCATCTAATCCAACTATCAACCCATGCCTGTGGCCACTCGAGACCACAGCACTCAGTACCACATCTACCTTTCTCTTGAACACCCCCAGGGATGGTAAGACCACCATTCTGATCTATGTTACGCTCCAACTCTGGTCTATGTTACAGGATCAGAAGGCAGTTATGCGAATGTACGTGAATATAAAAAGACTAATGCCATAATTTACTTATTATATAGGGCTCCATTTACAAAAGCATTTGTACTATTTGAGTTTGTGTTTTAGTTCTGAGGTTGACACTGAGGCAGTAGGTTTCATTTCGGTTGTAAGTAAAATGCTGTAGTGCACTTCTTTATCTTTTTCACAGTAATGCTCTATTCCATGAAAGTAAGTGCTCTAACATTTTAATCTAATTATAACTGATCGCATTATTGAGATCCTCCACTAAATGCTTCACTAGACATATATGCTTTAGATGCAATTTGAATGCCCAAATTACACGGCGCACTCAAAGCCCACATTAACCAGTAGTTCCAGTCTTAATGACTGGAAAGTAATTGGGCAGTAGTCATTCCAGATACCTGTACAGAAATGCCTCAGAACATTCTGATAAATAATACTCACCAGTATTTCCTCTCGTTCATACCCAGAACTGGTTGCATAATGGCAGCAAGCCCTTGCTAATTACTTTTGTCTTCTCCTTGCTGTTATGCAAAAAGGATCACTGTGGTCTCTGAATTAATGGGTTTCAGCCATATCTTAGTATGGTGTGGGATTTAAACCCAGAATATGATTTAATTTGCCTTTAGTATAAGAGTTAATTTTCATATTTTAAGAGTATGAGCTGTGTACACCCAAAGGTATTTAGATGTTAATGGGAATTTTCAGAAGCATCTCAGTGTCTGAAACTGTTAGGAGTTCACTCTTAGTACACAATGGCTCCTACACAACCTTCAGAGCATCACAACCATCTGCCTTGTTAGGCACTTACACGCCTGTTAAAATCAGGCTGTAAAATTTTGCTAAAGACAAATTTGGCCCAGAACTTTTTCAGTCATCCAGTTTCACATGATTTGTGTTGAGCTGACTATAAAGCTTCTAACTACTACTGAAACAGACCCTTTCCCTTTGAGTACATGGGGAAGGTTTGGGTCAGCAGTCAGGATGGACAAACCAGGAGGCTGTGACTCATACCTGCAGGTGGACGTAGCAGGATAGCTGAAAAGTCACTGCTCTGCAGGTGATGGACGTGGTGGTGATGGATTGATGGTTGGACTAGATGATCTTAATGGTGTTTTCCAGTCTCAATGATTCTGCTATTCTGTGACAGATGACTGTGTCACACCATGTAGACCCATGCCATGGCTCGTTTTTGTTTTTTTTCTAATCTAATCTTACAGTTTTTCCTGAAGGGGAGCTTGTTCACAGGACAGCTGAGCTTCAGAATCAATTTTGCTCTTGGTATGGAAACAGCCACCACTGTTTTCAGTAGTCATGCTTCCCTGGATTTCCATGGAGTCATGCATAAATTTAAACACTGGGTGCTTAGTTGGCATCCTGAGCTTGACAGCTGGGTGAATAGATAGATAGATAGACAGATAGATAGACAGACAGATAGATAGATAGATAGGTAGATAGATAAAATAAAAACTCCGTGCATCAGATCCTGTTGTTACCATGCTAATCAAAGCCAGCACTGTCACAGGATCTGCTGAAAGAAGACCTGTGCATACATCAGGCTTGCGCCAATTAAAAAATTGCTCATTGCCCAATTCATCAAACAGTGGGAAGTAGAAATGAAGCTTTAAATTTAGCAGAGATATTACTGCTAATTATTAACCACAGTCTCTCATTAAGCGGTTGTCTGTCATTCTGATGAACGGTACGAACAAAGAGGATGAAACATAATCTACTAATCAAATTGTAATGTAACCATATCCAATCAAACAAGCATGTGGTCATTTTCTCAGAAGATCAACTGGTGGCTTTATCTCACAACTGCTAATTAAGTGGGGATTTATTGCTCAAAAATAACACGAATTATTTCCGTATCACATTCCTTACTGTCACAAACAAGGCAGGGTGTGCAGCACTTGAACAAAAAGCACAGCAGTGAGATGTAGCTCAGTTTCCTATCTTTGTGCTCTTTTCTACAATAAAGGGCCTTTATCTTCACCAAAGCAAATCTTACCACATGGCTCTTGCTGACTGGGAGTGACTCTGTGTAGATTTTAAGCAATTCACTGCTCCATGTGCTGGCTTCAAGAGCAAATTGGAACCACTTTATCTGCCATAGTCATCAAATATAAGAACAGATCAATACCCAATTGCCTGTAGGCGGCTAGCGAGTTGTTTCAAATCACCTATCACATTTACACTGAGATTTGTGGTCTCTGTGAATGATGAAATTGTAGAGGCAAGTGCTGCCCTTGTGAACTTCAGGACAGCAACTGAAAGGAAAGCCCGCAGCTGGCACTAAAACGAACTCTTGTCCAAGAAACTGTATAATGACTTCTTTTTTTCTCCGTAGGACTTGAATTGAAACTGGATTCAATGCATCAGTCCTCTCTGTGGCTATTTTAGGTTTTCTACTTGGCTTTGCAAATCCTGAGTGAGTACTGGGGAAAAGTTGCAGTTTTGAAGTCTGGAATTCTGCCTTGGCTCAGCTAAGATCAAGGGATTCCTAACAGAGGATATTTAAGTTTTGGCTTCTATCTGAAAATTTGTTGATGAGTGCTGCCTTCCCCTCAAATCCACAACCATTTTGGAAATGAAATACAGAGAGTCCCAGTGCAACAAAGCATGCAAAAGGAAAATAGTAAGATATACCTGTGGGTGTTTGAGCAAAAGGTGCCTATGCGTGAACTGCTCATCCACACTCACATCACAGTGAGAGAGGCAATTGCAGAGAGCAATTCATGGGACTCACATATGCAGATACCTTTCACTGAAAGAACTTGTTTTCTAGAAGAGCCTGTTTGTGTCCACTGGCTGTAAACAGGGTACCAGTTAATTAGTTTTCACTTGGGTAGCCATCTTTCAGACAGGTAAGTAAGCAAAGATTAATGCTGACCTGCTTCTATGATTCATGGCAGAAAGAAATTCTCAGCTATTCATATAATCTACAGGACATAAGAAATCACGGGTCTGGTTTTCAAGTCTGCAGGATTATTTTCCAGGATTTCTCTGATCAGGATCTCAGCATTCTACAGGAATGGGCTTCACTCAATTGTATGTTGTACTGCAGTACCAGAGGGGTGTAGCAGCACTGGAATCTGGGTTTCACAATATTATAGGATTTTAACAAAGTGTTCTAAAAGAAGAGAAAAGAAAAAAAAAAAAAACCAACAAACCACAAAACCTATCATGCGCTGCTTTATTTTGCAGTTCTGAGCATGTTACAGCCCAACATTTCCTGAAATTAATTAGAGGTTATCCTTTTTCTTTGCTCCAGAGGTTTTAAGACAGATTTAGAAAAAAAAAAAAAAAAGGCTAAAATAGTTGGGTTTTTTTTCTAAGTAGAATGTTAATTAATCTTCACTTTTTCTATACTGGTTTGAAACTGCACTGCTCTTTACAATAATTATACATTTATTAACCTGCGCCTTCAGCTAAACCTTCATCTTCCCTTGACCTCCAGATCAAAGTCTTTCAGCCCCCTATCCCCCTCCTAGACCTGGCTGCAAGGAGAATCCTAAAAGTTTCCAGGAGTTGTCAGCATTTTCCCTTATTACTGCCCTTCTCCTTTATTATTGAGGAACTTCAAAGATTTGTTATTAGTGCATCACCGTAATTTGTATTAGATTTTTGACTGTCTAACTGCCATAACAACTTAGTACAAAGCTACCCAAAAGGTATTCACCTTGTCAGGAAAGTATCATTCAGCTAAAGGACTTACAATGAATGGATTTTTCTTCAATTACCTGTTACAGAAAGATTAATCGTGGCTGTTGAATTCCCAAATTAAGATATTTCTGCTGTAAGTAGTTAGGAATCTGAAAGGCCTTCTGGTCTGTTTCAATAAAAAGGAAAAATCAATTCTAGAACACAAATAAACATGATTCTGATAAATCTCAAAGGGTATGGACAAACTCCAGTTTCTTGGAGCATGTTTCAAACAGCACAACACAGCACCCAGCACCTACAAGAGCCCTTCTGTAAAGGTAACCCTCCGTGTCCCCCTGTCAAGCACTCACAGTTGATCTCTTTGCTGCATGCTGTCTCCATCTGACATGGCTGAGTCACACCTTCAAACCGTCTGTTTCTCACCACAGAGATGAGAGAGGCAATGATTTAAATGTATATTGTAGGCATCTACACTTGGCCAAATGAATGCCTTGTAAAGTAACATCTACACTGATGACATAAGAAGTAGCAGGGCCCCTTCATGGAGTCTGCAGCCGACTGGCAGGAGTGGACTAAATAAATGCTCTCATAGCCTCCAGGAAAAGCTGGTGATATGCAAACTGCTTAGAGAAAAAAGTCCCCAGCTTGGGATGAGTGGTTTCAGGGATTGCTAGCTGGATGTGACCAAAATCCTGTTAGGGATATGCATGATGGGTGCACTTTACTTACAGGAGATGTCGGTTTGAAGTTCCTCAGGCAAAGCAAATCACAGAATCATAGATGCATAGAATCATTTGTGCTGGAAGGAACCCTTACAGATCATCTGGTCCAACTCCCCTGCAATGAACAGGGACACCCACAGCTCCATCAGATGCTTAGAGCCCTGTCCAGCCTGACCTTAAGTATCTCCAGGAATTGGACATCCACCATCCTGCTGGGCAACCTGTGCCAGTGCTTCGCTGCCCTTATGGTAAAATTTTTTTTCTTTATATCTGAGACAACAGTATGAATAAATTTCCCGTTTCCTATTTTGTTGCAGCTTGTGACCTACCCTGCTGGCTGGACTGAACTCTGTAGGGCATCTATTAAATCTGCCGAACTACTGGATCTTGACAGGCCATGAGTATGAGATGAACACTGCACTGCTCCTTAAAATCAAGGTTATTCTGTAGGGCACAGAAGGAGGAGGACTCCAGGCAGTTGGTTGCATCACTTAGACAGCTGAGCTACATGTGGAGCTCAGGCACCAGCATCTCTGGTAGCAACCGCATCAGAGTTTGAAGGATTTAGGTCATTGATTCTGATCCACTGTTTTTATACAGAAGGGTCTGAGTCATTTGCCCACTACAGAAAGTTTGATGTAGCTATGAACTGAACACTTTTCACTTAATTTTTTGAAGGAAACTGAGGCAGCCCGGAAGCACGAGGAAGGAATGGGAAAACAACACAGCCTGCTGGATATGCTGGATGTGATTTTTTTTTAATGTATGACTTTTACTATGATTGTTAGTAACTGCAAGTAGCATGCTACATGCTTATTGGTTAGACAAAAAGGCTGCATTTTAACAAAAAAAATTCTACCTGTCTTATATGTGTGCCATGTGCAAACTTACCGTCCCCTCACATGATGGCAAGTGCTGAGCTCAGAGATAGGCAATCACTGAACTTCTCTATCATCAGGAAAATTCACTCTTACACACGTGCTCCAGAGTGACACTGATGCAACCAAAACATTCCCTACAACCAATGATGTAACCATGTATAACTGGTGCTGCAGTTGAAAAAACTAAGAGCTATCTCTCATGCTTTAAAAAAAAAAAGATAGGTTCTTTTGACAGGAAGCCAGCTGTACTCTTATCTTAATGGGGATGCTCTGACCATGCAGTGAAATGTGGGAATGAAGCCAGGGACAGGACTTTGCATCCAATCCATTGCTATCTTTGCACACAGTTTTTACAGCTTTGCTCTGAGTTGAAGAGCAGAACCAATTGACCCAAAAGGCTTACCCTGCAGAACGGTCAGGATGTGAAGTAGGGCTGGAAGAAGCTATACTTCTGTTTGGCTTTACTGTCTTTCTTTGTCTGCAAATGAAGAACTTGATTAAATATTTTAAAAGACATTTATTTCCTACCTGGAGTGGGTAAATTCTACTTTTGTTAAAGAGCTGAGTTACTCAGCTTTTGTTCTGGTACAGTTAGGCCGTATCACAGCTGTTCCATCTTGCAGATAAAGTAGATAGAGTGTTATGAAACTGTGGCTTCAAAATAGCAAATGTCAAAGCCATCAGCCCTGCAACAGGCACTGACACTGATAGCAGGATGCTCAGTCCATCCATCCACACATCTGATCACTGGCCAGGAGAGCATCCCTCCCATCTCCCTCACACATGTGGAACACAGCCAGAAAATGGTGTATGATCCTGCACCTGAAGCAGTCAGTGATCAAGTACTGGGCTACCCAAAAAGCACCACCAGACAACTTTGCTCACAAGATCTGTGTACCTTGTCATTCCTTTTCCTGTATGTTAGCACACCTTTCCACCATTCTTGTACCTCACTCTCTCTACCTCAATTTTCTCCCAATAAACCCATCCCTAATTGTTTTTTTTTCTCACTGTACCTAAATTTGATATTTTGATGCCATTATCTAGGTCACTTTGGACTTCCATAGCACTACTAATGTGCTTCCCTTGGTACTGCCAATTTGTTCTCCACAGGGTCCCCAGTATTCCCCAATACATCCATCCAACCATCTGTGACGTTGGACTATTTCTTGCCCAACCACCTGTGAAATCCAGCTCTCCGCACAATGCAATCCATAACTTCTGGCAACTTCACACTGCTGACTGTGTTATCACACCATGTCTTGCTCAGGGAGCCTCAGTTCTGGTCCCATCTGGTCCTAGCAGGAACTCACAGAAAGGTGAGTTCCTCTTGGGACAGAAGCAACAGATAGTTATGTCTTGTGTTATTTGTTATTAATTGATGCTAATGTGAAATATCAAAGCCATCTCTTCTAGGAAATAGAAATAGACACCTTCAAATCATGTGAAGGCCTTTCCTAATTCATAGGTGTCCTTCATCCCTGGATGGACAAGCAGTGTAATGGCCAAGGACAAAGGAGCTGGTAGCAATGTCATAAAAGATGCTTCATTGAAATTCGTACTTGGAGCAGAATTAAAATCCCTTCAGTTCACACTTCTAAGATTACATTTTCTCTCCATATCTCTGTCAGTAACTCTTCAGGGGACTATTAAATTGTCTGTATCATATTTTTAGAAAAATATTCCCCCACTTATTGCTAGGGAACAATTAATTTCTCCAGCCTGGATTTTAGTCCCAGCTATAAGACTTCCATCTAATCACTTGCAACCCAGCCTCATGTGTCCTTAGGCCACTTCTTCAAAATGAGATTAGCTTAAAACTCACACATGGAAGTGGGGCTTCCTTATATTAACCTGATGTAAATCCTAAACAGTTTTTTCTCCAATGGGAAAAGTTCAGATCTGGGAATCTGGCAGAGCAGAGCAGCAGGTTCACAACCTCTCTTTGAAACATCTCCTTTTGCAGCAAGTTCTCCTGTGCTGCCTCCTGCCTGGCATCAGAGATATAAAGAGGGGATAGATGGGATTCATCCCCTGCCTCTCTAAATACAACTCATTTGCCCAGTTCTGTGGGTTACCGCAGGTGCAGCCCAACACTTGCATTTAGCAGGCATGAATAAGGAAAGGAAAATAGGGCAGAGGCAGGAGGATGGAGGCAATGGCTGCAGCCATGGTGCTGCTCCCAGGCTTATCTGTCCCCCTGCATAGCTCTTCCTGTCTCCTCACAGCATGAACAGGATGAAGTGGGACTGAGGGACAGCTCTTTATTTTCTCATATTTAGAGTATGCATTAACAAGATATGCAAAGTAAATAAAAGTTAATTATTATTTGACACAAACCATGGAAGATGAATCACTGTTGATTAAAGCAAGTTTAAAGTCTCTCTTTGCAGGGTTAAGTAAACCAAAGAGGAAAGTAGCAGTCCCACAGCTCTGGTGCCTGCGACACCTCTGGGGAAGAAGAGGGAGATGTTTCCATCAACAGGAACCCATTTGCTCAAGCTTCATCTATAGAAAGGCTAGATATTGCACTCATCCAGGTTTTGGTGTGGTCAATGACAGAAATATGTACCTCATCTGACCTACCTAGATACTGTTTTGACATGAAAGCAGCCATTTTCTCTCTTTCTTAGTGTCTTACTGTGACCAGCAGTCTGGACTTAACAGTCAGTGAAGCCAAGCAGCTGGGTTCTCTTTCTAGGGAGAATGGCATTGACAAAGCAATTAGAAAAGGGACACAGCCTTTCACCCTATGGCAGTGACTTTTGTCAGCTGTAAGGAAGAGATACCCCTCCAAGGAAGATCTGGTATTCCAATTTCTGCAACAAGTCCTGCAGTTGCTCTAATCCCTGCCACGGGTCCTGTGGCTCCTCCAAGTATTGCAACAAGAAGAAAAATATTCCTCTCAAGGCAGGTATCCAGAAGTACCTGTAATTGCTCCAGCTCCTGCAATCAGCCCTGTAGCTGCTCCAACTCCTGTGACAGTCCTGTAGTTACTCCAGCTCCTGTGATGAGCCCTGAGGTTGCTCCAGTTCCTGCAACCAAAGCTCAGCTGAAAAGGCAGCCTGCATTACGTATGTAACTTGGTTGTGGAAGTCAGGCAAGTGACTCCCATACTAAATGTTTATTTTTCTGCATTTGTCCCATGATTTTTTCTAATCAGAATGAAACACAAATAAATGGCTTAGAAAACAAACAAAACAAAACAAAAAACTGGATTTGGATGGCTTCTAGTAAATAAAGTTACAGGGTTCTGTGGAAGAGACAGTGTAACATGAAAATCTGGCTTTGCATCTCATCTTCTGGCTCTCAAAGTCATGCAAGAACTGTACCTACAGAGAGAACACAAGCTGTGTTATGCTGTAAGACTATGTTTACTTTAACAAGTTAGGCTAGGGGAACTGATTTTCTACTTTATTAGAAGAATCCACGATACAATTTTCTCTCAGGTCAAGTAGTAGTTTCCTAAACAATCCCTGGGTATGCTTTTGGAGTAAATGCGGGCCAGGCTTCAATCCACATGCAAACAACATTTTTCAGAATCTAAAGGGCTCTATAGTGTGGTAATGGCCAGAGCAGGCCAACTGGCCTGAAGGCCAAAAGTAGATCCAGATTCCGCTCAATCAACAGAAGTGTAACAGCAGCACACCAGCAGCCCAGTGCCTAGAATTTTATTCTTCCCTCGGCAGTTCTGCCATAGTTACATTGAACTCAGTCAGCTTGGTGGTGAAATGAGGAAGCATTGCCTTATATGTTTAAGAATAAAAATATAATATGAAATTGACTGTAAATTATTCCCTTCCTTTTCTGCCTTGTGAAATCTAATTTTCACATGCAGCAGTGTAAGGAAAACAACCTGATTTCTTTCTGAGAGATTTAACTGTAGTACCTCAGTTGGTTTACTGAGAGAGCAGAGCCAGGTGGTATCCCTAGAGCTGCCCAGAATCAAGGGTTCATGTATGAGTTTTAGCAACAGTGATACTTGTACAAGTTATACATTGCCTCCTAATCATGAACACTGGTATGTAGACCTTTTATCAGTCTCACTGATAGTGAGTTCACAAAGCTCTTTAAACCAAGGGGCTGCTGAGCTGTAATTAGTCAGGTTTTCTTCTCTGCTCTCTTGAAAGGCAATGTATTGGTGGCTGCCGACCTAAGAACTAGCTGTGAAGCTCTGCCAACTCAAAAGCAAACACAGGCCAATAAACACAAAATAATTTATTTTTATCAGCTGTGGCACTCAGGTCCCAAGCAGTGAGACGTTCTGTAAGTTTCTTTCAAGGTTGTGCTCCCATCAGTATCAGGAATCACACAAATATTCTCTCTACATCTCACTCAAGAAGCTCACATACACAATGAAGAATGCTGTGTTCCAAAAAACTTCACATTTCACAATAGGAATACATATCAGTTCTAGTAATTACGTGTCCATGGACCTTCCTACACGGGTAGTATTTCCTCTGAATAATGCAGAGGTGTTCTGATGCAGTAGCTCACAATTACACCCAATTTCATGAGCCTTCTTTCCAAATGTCTCAGCATCTATACTGGGCCCTGCTCATAAAACAAATGTTCTTCCATATTCAAGAAACCACTTGTTACCAGTTTCAGCAATGTTGCAAGGACGTGTTCTAACATTCATTTTCATCATCACATTGTCAACCTCTTAAATTAACACTCAAGATTTTACTGCTTTTTCCTAAGATTGAGCTGAGAGAACTTGTGGCTTTAAATTTGGAATATTACCCTTAACTCTGCAATTAAGTTAATTCTCTAAGTTAGGTGAAAAGGAATGTGTCAGCATTCACTCTTACTCTGCTACCTCCATTTCCCTGGTGATACAACGCTAACATTCGCCTGTTAGTCGAGAGTCTCTGTGTACTGCTGACTGTGTGTGACACTGATGACATTAAGACTTAAAACAGAAATGTTAGGATGGGTCCCAGGGGACAAAAAAAAAAAGGAAGTGTCTGGATACAGGTGCACTAGAACACATGGAAGAAGTGGGATGGCGTGTGTTGATGTCATCTCAATTAGAACATCGTCACTGCCATAGCATGTCTACCAACAGACATCTTCCACATACTTCACAGACAGTCCGAGGAAGAGAAAAAGGAGATTCTAAAACAAATTGCAGCCTACTTCAAGAACTAAAACAAGGACTTGAGCCATTAAAAGACAATAGTGAGAAGCTGAGGAATGGGAAATTTCATTTACACATAAGAAAAAAGTTTTTCACTGAAACATTGGTCAAACACAGTGGTTATGGAGTCTCCACTCAAAACCAAACTAGATAAGGTTTCAAGCAATACGTTTTGATTAACTCTGCTTTGAGCAGGAGTAAGGAACTGGACTGACTCCCCTTTTAACCCCAAGCATGCTGCAATTTTAATGGGGCTGGATCCTTAACATCCCCCCACAGGAAGACAAGGGATTGTTACTAAATTCTAATCACTGAAATGCAGCACAGATGTGTGGCAAAAATCAAAATCATTGTCAGATCCTTTGTGTGCAGAAAAGCTTATCCAAAGTCATCAAATGCTTATCAGCCTAAGGAGAACTCTACATTTTTTCACAAGAAGGAATCTTGTCCACCTGATGCATGAGATGTCCTTCCAGATGCATAAATGCTGGACAGGTTGCTTGAACACCTGTGTCCTGATACTTCAGATCACACAGGTGTGATGATCATAGAATCATAGAATGGCCTGGGTTGAAAAGGACCACAATGACCATCTAGTTTCAACCCCCTGCTATGTGCAGGGTCACCAATCACCAGACCAGGCTGCCCAGAGCCACATCCAGCCTGGCCTTGAATGCCTCCAGGGATGGGGCATCCATAACCTCCTTGGGCAACCTGTTCCAGTGCGTCACCGCCCTCTATGTGAAAAACTTCCTCCTAATATCTAACCTGAACCTCCTCCATCTCAGTTTAAAACCATTCCCCCTTGTCCTATCACTATCCACCCTCACAAACAGCTGTTCCCCCTCCTTTTTATACACTCCCTTCAAGTACTGGAAGGCCACAATGAGGTCTCCCCAGAGCCTTCTCTTCTCCAAGCTAAACAAGCCCAGTTCCCTCAACCTTTCCTCATAGCAGAGGTGCTCCAGCCCTCTGATCATCTTAGTGGCCCTCCTCTGGACCCACTCCAAGAGCTCCACATCCTTCCTGTACTTGGGGCCCCAGGCCTGGACGCAGTACTGCAGATGGGGCCTCACAAAAGCCAAGTAGAGGGGGACAATCACCTCCCTCTCCCTGCTGGCCACCCCTTTTTTAATGCAATCCAGAACACAGTTGGCCTTCTGGGCTGCAAGCGCACACTGCTGGCTCATGATGGGAAACACCGGTTTATTTTGTAAATGAATCCATATAACATCTGACCTTGAGCTTTACTGTAGTGTTTCTACAGTGCTGCAGGATTGTTTCCTATGTAACGTAGTATAAGAAAGTGTGATCTTTTTGTTCTAGAGCAATGCAAAATTCAGCACACAAAACATAAGGTTCCACTTACTCAGATATGATAAATTAGAACTATTCTAATATTTGGCCTTTATTCATTTTTAAATGGTGTTTGTCAGCTGGTCTAGCAGATACAGGCTAGTTCTGAATTGAACTAATTAGAATTCCTTGGTTTTAACCTAAGTCAATCTGGACCAACAGAATGAACCCTTCTTGCCCTAAAGTTGGTATCTACATCTACTTATGACTACTCAGTGAAAATAGAGCTTACAAGGCTTAATCTTGCATAATATGGCTTTCCAGTTTAACACTAGCAAACACCGTAACTTGTCACATTAGCACAGAAGTTCAACTATTCTTGCTTTTGTTTTCTGTAATCAAGATGATAAGGACTGTGAGGCTCATTCCTTTCTATCTTTCCCCATACCATTCCCCAGCATTACCTTCCCTGTACGAACAAACAAGCCCTGCTTTGCAGATCCCGCTGTCCCATGACAAGATGTGCTGCACTGCAAAGGCAGACAGTGCCATTGCAAAGGCAGCCAGCACCACCTCATGCTGCTCTGCGGCACTGCAAGGAGCTGCGATCCTGCGGCAGCAGTGGGTGAGAAATGGTCATTCCCCCCAGCACTCCTCACTTTCCTATAATGCCTGTACTAAATACACCTGCTTCTCCTTCCCTGTCACTGAATCATTTTGTGATTCAAAGCAATCAGGAAGTTTTGGATGAGATGCACCAAACTACAGTATATTTTTCAGATTGTTTTCATTTGTTGCAATAAAAAAGCATCCTAAATCATATGCTAGTTTAATGTAAAGACTTCTGGGGAAGTTTTCACAGATCCAAGCCAGATTTCTGGTAAAAGACTCAGCCCCCACTTAACCTCAGGCATTCATAGACAATTCATGTTCTGCTATGCACCAGTATCTTCTCATAGTACACAAGCAGGTTGGTTAGGAGAACAACCCAGGATTCCTCTGGACTCTGGGGTTTTGTTTCTAAAGGAGAAAAAGGGACAGCCCTCCAGACCTCTGCCAAAGAATATACACATACTATAGCTGTGATCTGCTAGCAATACCCTTCCGTCAGCCTGCTCCCCTGGATAGTTAGGATAATTAGATTTCTCATGGATGACATGCTTTAATAAGTGACAGTGGCTGGACAAGCCACTCAGGTAAAGAAAAACAGGTACAGAAAACAAGTGCCAGACTCCAGCAGGACCAAAACTGCAACACAAAGAAAACACATTCCTTATAAAGATGCTTAATATAGATTTCACATACTTCTCCATACCCTTAGTGCCATCAGTTAAGTCCAGACAGAACAGCAGCTGTTGTTGGGAGATAAGGCTTTTTGATTTCTTACACGTCATTCGTTTGTCACTCAAATGAGAAACTGCCGAATCTAAAACACAACTGAATAAATAGCTGAAAAAATAAAGGGCATTGCTCCATTGAAAGCATGGATGTCCACCTGTTGAACCAGCAGATAGAGGCAGAGGAGCGAGGACCCTAGGGCTCCTATCATATAAGATGTGTTCATGAATATGGAATAAAACAGTAGCAAAAGATGCCTACAGACATCAGGGATGGTTAGCTGATGGCTCATCAGACCCACAGCCTGGCCAGCTGCAAGGCCACAGGAACTGCTGCATTCAGGAGGGCTCTGCATTCTTTGCTCCTCCTCAGTCACCCCTCGCATGGCTCTTTTTGTACTGTAGGCATTCAAGTGAAACTGGTTGCCTTTTCATTTCAGCATCTTTCCTGCAAATTCTGTATCTGTATGCCTTGTCTTTGCTGCAGTGTAAAACACACGGCTGTTTTGCACCGTATTGCACTGATTCTTTGTACTGCTACGTTCACCTTATCAAGGATCTGCATTTATGTTTCCTTTTATTGTCATGACTGGTGTAATAAAGACAGATTGCAGAATGTGAGCTTTTCATTAAGGAAAATAGAGTCCCTGTGCTTGAAATGCTATTGCTTTATCTATTTTGAGGCCCAAGGAAATTGCCTTTGCTACACGCTGATCAGCATAGTTATTTATTGCCTGATTCTTGGACAGATTTCTGAATCTGTTCCATATGCAGACTGGCTGCTGGTGAGATACTGAAAAGATGTTTGATAGCACACAGCCATCCAATGCAATGGAAGCTAAATGCAACTTGCTTTTAAAAGCCTCCTGCTTAGTAAGGGCCCAAGCAGCCTGTCACTGTCAGTGCATATATATCACTGCTGCTGGATTGTTTTTCAGAGCAGCTGAATATTGAGCAAAGAGCAAGCCTGACTTGCAATAACTATAGCAAACTGACACTGGCAGGAGAAGTACAAACCAAGCCAGCCTTATAGTGACCACGTAATGCCAACCTGAGAGGAGGATGTCATTCAGAAAAAGCAACTGAAGTGTTGGGAAGTGGTCTTTTTGGAGTATCCTGCTGCTGTCCTTGTCTGTACAAGTAAGGACTGGAGGGACACTGGCCCCTTCTGAGGGGTGAAAAGATCCACTTTTTGGTGTCTCCTGAAACAGAAGGAATATTTTTTTGTGTCACAGGAAGGTAACAGTGCACTAAACCTCACTAAAATTTTTATCACTGACTAAATAATAACTAAAGATGTTTAGATCTTTAAAAGAGATCTTTTTCCATGCCATAATGGTCAGACGAAACAACCTATCCGTTAAACTGAAAATGACAAGAAACCTACTGAGCTATCAGAACATTACATCCCTGTTACACTTGTGTTTCTTGACAATCCCAAAGTGGCTTACAAAGCCACCCAGTCCCAGCTCCAACACAACTGTGTATGTTTTAGGCAGCCCTGAGCTTCATGAAGAGATTAAAACTGCCTGCTTGGAACTACAACGAGGATCACCTGCAGCAATGCCAATAACCTGGAAGTACTCCTAAAGAATCCGACGGCCTGGGACATGGTCCTCTCCTCAGCGTGGTACTTTCTGAAAAGTGTATTGATCTACTTGAATTGTTTCCCTCTGACTTTTGCTTTTGTTGATCCTTAATTTTGGATCCTTAATGTGCTTAATTTTGGATCCTTAATGTGCTTAATGCTTTTGTGGATCCTTAATTTTGGATTTGTGGCCCTGCTAGGCAGGGGGGTTGGAACTACATGATCCTTGGGGTCCCTTCCAACCCGGGTGATTCTGTGATTCTGTGATTCTGTGATTAATTTTCTGGTATATCCACCAGGAGGATACTAAGTATCTTCCCATGGTTGCTGAAAGTGCCACTTCTAGCTTCAAGCTAGAAAGCTTGAGACTTTATAAGAAGCTTTGTTTCTGTGAAGCTTTCTGGATAAATTTTGGAAAGTCTCTTACGTATTAGCTAACTGGATTTCAAAAGCTTTCATGTTTCTAATCCAAACTGGATGCTCATCTTCTACATCCACTGGCCTGAGAGGTCTCCTGCATTATCTGCTTCCTTGCTTCATCAAGCTTCCAGTGAGCACAGAGGCATTGTTGAGGATCTGAACCATTATTACCATTTTATTTTTCCTTTTGCTTCTGAAACCTGAAGGCTCATTCTACGGCAGTTTAAGTCAGTAGAACCCAGGATAATTGGGGCCTTGGCAGACTCTGCCTCTGAGCTTGCACATTCCCTTGCACACTGACCCAGGGATCTAAGATCAATGAAAGTGAACACTGCCAGAAACAAAGTCTCTACCTTTCAGCTGGGTGTCCCCACATGCTGCTGGCACTGCTTCCAGAGGAAACAGAAGGAAGCAGGACCAGACAAGTAACTGCTTCTAGCAGCACTGGTAAGAAATTAAACACCTGGTGCTGAAAAAGATGATCCCTTCTGCCGTTATACATAAGGAGTAAGCCTCATGTTTGTGTACCATGTGAGATGGGGACAGGAAGCTAGCACAAGCAGGTCAGGCCAGGTGCATTAAAACTATTAGGTTTTACAATGTCATTTTCAGAGTCCAGAAGTGGTTACAAAATGGCTGTGTACCAGGCTAATCCCAAATACATTACAATATAGAGAAGGGGAGTGATGGGTCCTGTTCAGGGAATATGGCTAAAATAATATTTATTTTGGGATAATGTTGAAGCCTGGTAACTAAACTCAGGAAAGTACCTGTGACATGCTGGCCCAACCCATACAGCTCACAGCACTGTTGTTGATGTGAAACTAGCCAGAGTTTGAGCTAGGAGTGAGGCCTGAGAGTAGGTTGTGTGGGGTCATTGCTTCCTTCAGGGATCTCAGGTCAAAAGCCTGGGCAGGTGGGGGAGCTGGGAGCAGCAGGATGTTCATGTTAGGCTTTTATTACCACATGTGCAGGGTTTGGTGCTTGTTCCAAAATTGGAAAGAGGACAGGAGTCCAGCAGTCATGCTGGCTTCATCTTGCTCCTGGTGAGGAGAACAGGCCTGCATTGGGCCAGCTTGCACAGTGAGCTGAGAGTCCTAAAGATCTAATCCCTGGAACTGAGAAAAGAAGACTGGGGATGAATCTCCTATGTAGTATCTTTCATAACATGATAGTGGAGTTTCAGTGAGTAGAGAAACATATTCTTAGATGTTAATTATGTTAGCTGACAGTAAAGCTGTTAGTAAAAGTTATTGAATGTGTCATTTTTGCCCTATGGCACCCCTGAACAGCAGGCACTTAAGCCTGCAAGATCTGTAGGGCTACACTTGCCAGTTAGTGAAGGCCTTTCAGCATGTTTCCTTCCTACACGTTTTCCTTTCCTGTAAGTATAGTTAGTCCTGGTCATGTATATCAAATTAGACAGCAAAAGGCTTTAAGCCTACAAACCTTCATCTCAGATTCATCCTAAAGAGGAAATAAACCTCAGTAAGTAGACAGCAGCTTGTTTTAATCTCCATCCGCTGTTCCTGCGGAGGCCAAATGGCACCTGTCCCACCTCTGCTGCAAGCAAAGCCAGTTGTTCCAGGGAGCAATCCTTACCCTTTTCCTTTTACTCTCTCTTTTCTGGCTTTAAAGTTTCCTTTAGATTAGAAGTTCTTAGGTTTGAAGTTAGGAGGCAGTCCCCTGTACACTATGCTCCTCTTGTGTACTTGTCAGTGTAGAAACCTGGCAAGATTCATGAAATACAAGAATACTGCTCATATTCTTATCATATTCTTCTTGCTATCTGTTTGTACAAGTGTTATGGGGACACTTCAAGGAGGAGAAACAAAATACCCACTCATGTAACTAGGGCATAGCTTATAAAGTTCTGTGGAAAGGATCTACACTAAACAATCTCTGTAGTACTGGCTTAGCTACAACAGGGCTAGGCAAAACAGGGAAATGACAAGTTAATGGAATGCAGGGATGCATAGCAGCCAGGCTTGTATGATGCAGGCTCTTGCTCCAATGATCTCTAGATAGAATTGTGCATAAGTCAAAGCAAGATAGAAAGGTAGAACTGCTAATAAAACCTGCCTTTCTGTGGCAGGTTCAGGTTCTCAGCATTGTTCAGGTTCTCTCCTATAATCAAGAGTGGTCAGATTGCAGCACAATAATATGTCATGGTTTTACACACAGACCTATAAAAGTTATTCACAGCTCAAAATCACAGGGCTTTTAGTTTCATTCCTCTTCTAGCATACTAATACCTGGGAGAAACAGAAATCATTTTAGAATCACAGAGACTGGAAGAGACCTCTGGAAATTGAGTCCAAAACCCTGCTAAAGCAAGCTTCGTAGGAAAATGAACAGGTGAATCTTGAACATCCCTAGAGAAGGTAACTTGTGGGAATACAAGAAAGACTATTCAGAGCTGTGGAGCTGTGGACTATTCTTGCTGTGAAGCAAGATAAACAGTATGAGAATGCAAGGCTGAGAACCAAGAACAACTCCAGAAGAGAAAAACAAAGTCAAGTAAGCTGCATGATGGCCGTGTTGATGATGATCCTAACTGGAGGAAGAGTGGACAGGTAGGAATGACTCACGATTCTGATTGAATAAGCACCTGCGTGCACAGTTAAGGAGTGTTTGTGGAATGTTTTGTTGACATGTAAAGGCAGGTGGGAAAGTTAAGAGAAAACTTGTGAATGTACATATGGGATGTTAGAACCTGTAAAACAATTTGGATCGTTCTCATCTGAGTCCATGCCTCAGGTACTGCAGCAACTCCACCACTTCTCCGGGCAGCCTGCCCCAGTGCTCTCTCACTCTGACAGTGAAATTCTTCCTCATGTTTGTGTGGAAATTCCTGTGTTCCTTTGCACATTGTTCTCTTGCTGCACACTGCTGAAAAGAGCCTGACCTCATCCATTGATTCCCACCCTTCAGATATTTGTAAACACTGATAAGATCCCCTCTGAGTCATCCCCAGGCTAAACATCCCCAGGTCTGTCAGCCTTTCCTCATCCAGGAGATGCTGCAGGCTCTCATCATTTTTTGTCCCTCTGCCCGGCTCACTCCAGCAGTTCCCTGTCTGCCCAGAACGGGACTCAGTATTCCAGATGTGGCCTCATCAGTGCAGAGGAAAGGAGGAGGATAACCTCCCTTGACCTTCATGTATTTTTAAATACAGGCCCCATAGCTTGTCTCATGAACTTCTGCATACAAAGTACCTTTCCATTATTCCCCTTTTCATGCACCCACCAATCACATGAGCATTCTTTCCAGTGGTATCACAGCAGATGGTCATGCCGCAATAGAGAGGAGACAGTTCCAAAATTTCTTTCAGAAACTTCCTTCAGGGGCTGGAGAGTGTTCTTGAACATCCCATCCTCATGCAAATCCTCATGCAAACCCACCAAAATCCTTAATGCATTGCGTTTGCATGCAGCTCATTCACCAAATAGCCTGCATCCTTGTAGTGTTTTCACTGTTACCTACAAAACTAGAACATTTTATTATTCTAGTGGTTGGCAACCCTGCGCACAATAGGGGGGTTGAAACGAGATGATCTTTGAGGACCTTTTCAACCCAGGCCTTTCTGTGACTCTGTGATTTATCGCTCTACTAATATTTGTGTTAGTGTAGGCCCTTTCAGTGCTATCTTATGTGCAATTCCAGATAAAAACACTTAATCGCTGGGTGTAGAAATGCTTCCCATAGAAACTCACCAGGAATTAACCAAATACATAAACGTGTTACAAGTTTCTTATTTTGAATATCTTGAGTAGCTCAAGATATTCCCCTTAATGCTATGGAAATGTTTGTCATTCAGCTGACTGCTGAAACACCAAGCACTGCCTTTCAAATTACTGCTGCAAAACATAGACGGAAAATAAAGCGTACCATCTCTATGCAGTTCCTTTCCTTATGCCAGATCAGAACGAGTCAGCAATTTTCTCTAGCAATAATTACGTGCTGTAAAGCCTGTCACTGAATAATTTCTCGCTGTGAGGATTTTGCCTCACTGCTCAACAGAGTCCCGATGTCATACATAGGGACAAGATAAGCGGGTGTGGTAGTGATGGGTTGAGGGCTGGACTAGATGACCTTGGTGGCTTTTTTCAACATTCACAATTCTGTGATTCCACGATTTTATACCTACTTTTCCAAACCGCACTGGTGGAACGCAACAGACGGCACAGAACAAACTCCCACCCCACCTCCTCCCGCCCGCCGCCCCACAGCGCCTCTCCCCTCCGCCTAGCGACCCTCACGCGGCCGCTTCCCATTGGTCCATTCCAATGCGCCTGCGCTTCATCCACCAATGGGCGGCGGACACGGCGGGGAACGTGGGGGCAGGGCCGGGCGGGCAGTGAGGAGCGGCGGTGGCGGCGGGCGGCTGTAGCCATGGGGGTGCGCGGAGCTGGCGGCGTGTGGTGGGGTAAGGGCGGCGCTGGGGCTCCTGAGGGCTTGGTGGTGGGGCCGGGGAGCGAGCCGCGGTGCGGTAGTCGGGAAGGGAGGAGTTCCGCGGGGTCTCAGAGTATGAGGGGGCGGCAGGCCGCGCCTAGAGATGAGCCGTGGCCGCTGTGCTGGCGGAGGAAGCGCGAAGGGCCCGGCGGGGAGCAGCAGGAGGAGGAGGGGTGAATTAACGGTAGACAAAGGGCTGGGAGCGGCGCTGCTCCGATACGGAGGGGCACGAAGTGACGTCCCGCGGCGGCAGCTTTCCTTGCCGGCCCTTCGGGCGTAACGTGGCTCTTTGAAGGCCAGGCTGGTGGCACTGCTGGCTGCCTGCTTTGCTTACGTGAGGAATCTGCTTCGGATGGCCGCTGATCTGACTGGTTCCGCCCGCTGTGGATTTCATACAGTTGCAGATGTGCGTTCTCCTGGCTTAAATGCCCGTAGAAAACGATCTTGTTATTTGCTGTGGATGGTTTAAGTCTTGCGTGTTTCGTGTGTGAGAGTTAGAATAAAACCCAAAGCACAGCGGTGCTGACCTTAGTAAACTGCACTGTATGCTTTCTTCTCTGGGTTCTCTTTGGCAGATCTTCTTCATGACCTTGAACTTTTCTATTTGAAGTTACTGAAGTAGTTGAGTGAGCTCTGTTCAGTTGCTGAATGTGTTTGCCACAAATCTCTTGAATGATTATAAAACATGCTGGTTTCAATTCAGTCATCTCATTCCGTTTTGGGAAGGGTTCTCAGTTGAGATTGAGCCCTGAAAGTGTACTGGTCTGCACTGAGGCAATAATGAAGGGGCAGACTCAACCTAACATGGAAGTCTGGTGGTGGAAACCAGTGACGATCACCCCGAGAGAAGGGGCTGGGAGATGCTGGTAAGGGTGTTACACAGTGGATAAGGTACTGGTTTGCAGTGGCAGTTCAGCCCTGACCTCTGAGCATCCAAAACATGTTACTTTTTGTTTCCCTCACCTGCAGAATATGTATAACGTAACTGGACTTGCTGAGCAGGGCTGCTAATGCATAGGTTGTGCTGCACAGTCTGTACCACATAGGTGCTGTAGAATTTTTGCATCTCTGAGCTGTATCTTTCTCTCATATTTGATCTTGAAGGAAGTAAATATGCAGTTTGCTATGCAAATTGTAGCCACTTGCAGAAGAGCCAACTATTTTTGCCTAGTTCTGACTTCAGTGTCTGAGCTTTTACTTCTGAGTCAGTGATTAAAAAAAAAAGTCTTCCATTGCATGAATTGCGTTACAAAGATGCTCGTTGTTATCATCATATCATCTCTTAATTCTGACAAGATAGAGGAAAGGGCTGTGAGATTGTATGTGGAAAGTCTCAAATAGTAATAAGATATAGAAGTGACCAGAAACATGAAATGCATTTGAACGGCTTGCTGCATCTTTGTGTCGTTTCACTGGGGAGTTCTGTTGTTACAGCTCTAAGGGTGCTCAAGTTGCTAACTAGAGATTTAGTAGCTGTTCTCCAGTCTGTTGCTAGATGAACAAATCAATGCTGGATTAGCATCCTCAGAAAGAATGAAGGTAGTTAAGCTACTGATGCATCAGATGCTGGTCCTAAAATTAGTATAGCTGTGCTAACACTGCTTGGGGCAGTTCTGCATTATGTGATGCTATGAAAGGTGTGTGTGCTAAGTGCAGTCAACTGAGAATATGTTGTGCTGGAGAGATGGTTGGATGGTTTTGGAGGTTCCATGAAAGTGAACTGAAGAAGAAAAATTGTAGCTGATCTTGGGGATCCACATGGAAGTCTGTGTGGTGCCAGCTGTAGTTAGAGTTGTAGCTTTGACAAAATGTTCTTTGGAGATCCTCAGCGTAGCAGAGGTCCAGCTAGCTGTAGGCACAGGAAATGTAGTATATGATCCAGTGGGATCATGGTGTAAGTGGTGAGTAGCATACATGTTGTCTTCTGTTTTACAAGCTGGAATCCTTTTCTTTTTTTTTTTTTTTTTTTTTTTTCCTTTCTGCTGATGTGAAGACTTGCTAGAGGAGGGGAGACAATTTAATCATGTGGGCAGGAGAGCTGAAAATGGTTTCTGGGAATGCTGATTGTTTTGATTCTTTCCTTCTAGGCACAGTGAGCTGCACGTTATTCCTGGCAGTGAACGGTTTATATTCAGCCAGTGATGATGTGATAGAGCTGACACCAACCAACTTCAACAAGGAGGTCATTCAGAGTGAGAGCCTGTGGCTCGTGGAGTTCTACGCCCCATGGTGAGCATTACAACTGTGTACTTGGTGCTTCTGCAAGAGCAAACATAGGAATCTGTTGCTGATAAGTCCAGAGTTCACTGATGGTACATGTGTCAGCTTGGTGGTGTCATAAACAGAAAATAGTTGTCGTTGAGATTTCTTTTTAAGTATCTTCATCAGAGAGAAAAGGGAAAAATGGGCAAATGCTGTAACAACAAAGCCTTATATGCTATTTTACTGCTGCAGTGTTTTAACTGAAATGAAAATTGAAAATGACTTATCAAGTGCAGTAGATAAGTTGGAAGGCACTTCAGCTCTGTCTTAACTTCAGTCAGATGTGAAGCACAGATCTGAATGGACGCTTACCATTTATAAATACTGGCTTTGTGGATCTTAATTTGCTGCCCTTTTCTCCCATGCAGCTTGTATTCAGAGCAGACTTCTGTAACAACCTGCCTGCAAAGTCTGATCATGCATATTCCATCTTTGCACAAATCTTCTGCCCACAGCTTCCACATCCTAATGAAGGGCCCTTCACTGCAACAGGCTGAAGGTGTTTGAACTGGGTGGTTCAGAAGACTTGACCTACTGTCTCTTCTAGTGCTGTTGCAGCTTTCCTGGCTAAACAGTGGGAATCAAGTGTAGTTTCAGTAAATGGCCAGCTTCTCTTTCCCTTCAGACTTATTGTGCCATGATTGTATGCTGGTTGCCAGTTAGTTGTGGGTCTTCTGGAGATGTCTGTGGGAGCTGGTGTGCCAAAAACTCCTGCTAATTAAGGAGTTACCTCTAGAATCAACTTTTCAGTCCTCATCACAGAGCCATTTTATCTTTCAGCATTTTAGAAACAGAAGGGGCTGTGTGCAAATCTGGATTTTGATGCTCACTTTTACCTACGTGAATATATATGTATGTATATGTATCTCTATAAAACACAGGGGCATTTCTCTTCAGGTGGCTGAGGGATGATCTGAGGTAGCATAGTCTGTTCCCCTCTTCTTGGGTAGAACTCCTGTGGTTTGCAGTGTGCAGGTGTTCTGTAATTTCAAACCCCGCCAGGCCCTGTACTTCATGAGCTACTGATGCAGATCGGAATGAATGTTACTGTTACTTTTTGCTGTTTCTTTTTTTCATTCAAAAGGTGTGGTCATTGTCAAAGGCTAACCCCTGAGTGGAAGAAAGCTGCAACAGCATTAAAAGTAAGTTTGACTTCTCACAAGTGTGCTTTTGTGGCAGTGGAGTAAAGCCTAGCTGTCATTTGGCTTAGAAACATGAAAGCAGAATGGAAATCCCCCAAATTGTACCAGTTTAATTATACTTCTCCTGCTGCAGAAGCAGCCTGTCCCAGGTGATTAAAAGACCATCTAAAAATATTAAATAATAATAAAAAAAAGTAAAAGAAGCAAGTCAGTGTTGTCCCAGTAAGTTTCCATTGCTGTTTTCCAAGACTGCTTTTAACAGGACCACAAGACTGTAGAATCCAGCTATCCCCAAAATAGCATGTTTCTCTTTTCTTCTTCTCACCCTCTTCTCCCCTCCTTTTGAGGTACAGGAACAGCATGAACTGAGTATTTGAGCACAGCTTTGTAAGCTGTTGGTGATGAGTGCTGCTTTTATTGTAGAAAACTTGATTGTGCAGTGATCTGCTGAGCTCTTTCCCAAAAAAGGAGAATGTAAAATATATATTCCTTTTTGGGGAGAAAAACTATGTAAAGCTTTCAGATTGAAGAAAGAAATGAGCATGTGAGGCGTTCCCTAGTTCAGTGCTTTTTGAGGAGCTGCACCTTTCATTTGGTGGCTGTTTTCTTACCTTACTAATAACTTCCCACCATGCACAGTCCGTGTTACATCACTGTAGAAGGTTTGTCTGAGTTTTAGTTCTTATTTCCACAGGGTGTAGTGAAAGTAGGTGCAGTAGATGCGGATAAGCATCAGTCCTTGGGTGGACAGTATGGAGTCAGAGGTTTTCCAACTATCAAGATATTTGGAGCCAACAAAAACAAAGCAGAAGATTATCAGGGTAAGTGTGATACTCTTTCATGTGCTGCATGCCTATTAGCATTCCTGAATATAGTAATGATGCTAGCTGTTAGTGCTGGCTCGTGTGGCATTTCTTCCATGTGTGGTGGTATGGTAATGGAGAGAGACGGGTGGGTGAGATTTGTTTGACCAGCTGTGAGTGTCCTGTCAGCGGTTTTTATTTGATGGAGGTTGGTAAGCAGTTCCTGAAGAATACTCATTTCCTGCTGTTTACTGGGAGCTTGCCACAGTCATCTCTCCATCAGATAAAGTGCATATATGAAAAGCAGAAAGTAAATCTTGTTGCTTTTGTTTTAAGTCAGCGTCCCACTGCTGTATCGCTCTCAGCCCAGCCCTGCTTTTCCTGAAGGATCCCAAGGGAGAGAATTTGTTCCTTACTCTTGTGATTAACTCAGTAGCCTGCCTGAGAAGCAATTTGGTGCTTTAGTGATTCGTTTTTGTTGCTTTGCAGGTGGCAGGACAAGTGAAGCCATTGTTGATGCTGCACTAAGCGCTCTTCGGTCCCTGGTGAAAGACCGTCTCAGTGGCAGAAGTGGAGGATACAGTTCTGGGAGACAGGTATTGGAGGAAATGTGGTGGTGGTTTGTTTTAGCTGGAGGGTGGCCTGTGCAGAAGGAGACAGGCTTGTGCTCCCTATTCTCTAAGTTGGAAGAGGCTTCCTAATTTTATCTAGTCCAGTCTCCTGCTCAGCAGAGTGTCAGTTAGAGCACTTTGCTTTGGGCTACGTCAGGGACATAGGGGCTACAGGGACTGAAGTCTCTGGGCAGCCTTTACTGGTGTTTGATCACCCTTACAGGAGGAACATTTTCTTAGATGCTTAAATTGAATTCTTGTGCTTCAACTTGGACCCTTATTTTTTGCTCGGTCCTTGGACATTAGAGAAGAGTCTGGCTTTTCTTTATTCCCTTACACCCAGGAATTTATATACACAAAAAGGATTCTCACTGGGCCTTCTTTCTTGCAGACTTAGCGATCTCAGCTCTCTCAACCTCTCCTACTATGTCAGATGCACAAAGCCCTTAATTAGCTTTTCCCCCGGCTAGACTTACTCCAGAGTGTGCATGCCTCTGTTACACTGGGAAGCCCAGAACTGGACCCAGCACTGCATATGTTTGTCACCAATGCTGAGCAGAAAAAAAGATTACCTACCTCAACCTTCTGGTAGCTCCTGCCTAATGCTACGCAGGAGGTTGCTGGCTTCTTTGCCACAGGAGTGCCTTAGTAGATCAAGTGCAACCTGTTCTCTACCAGGACCATGTGCATGGAGTTATTCATCTCCAGGTGCACTGCTTTACCTCTCACTGTGTTGAACTTGGAGATAGTCTGCTTCTCCACCTGACTGAGGTAGCTCTGGATGGCAGCACGTCCATCTGGTGCTTCACACATTTACTGAGAGAAGTTTGCTGAGGGTGTGCACTCGGTCCCACTGTCAAGGTGGGGAAGATGTAGAAGCAGTGTTGTGCTGGTGTTGGCCCTTGGCAAATACCAGTAGTGACTTAGTGGTACTTAGCATTGAAGATTGCAATCCTTTGAACACAGCAGTACAGCAGTCCAACTCCCTGCTTATCTAACCTATGCTTTTATCAGTTCCTGAATGAGGATTTTAGGGAAAACAGTGTCACAAATATCATGAAGTCAGGATAGGTAACATCCACTGCTGTCTCCTTACCCACCAAGCTGGTTATCCATCACAGAGAGCTATCAGGTCAGCATGTTTTCTCCTCAGTAAATCTTTGCTGACTACTCCGAATGACCTTTGTGTCCTTCATTTGGTTGGAAATGCCTTCTGGAAGGATTTGCTCTGTGACCTTTCCAGAGATTAAGGGTCTTGAAGCCTGCTTGGCATTGGGATGAGTTTCTTAGGTTTTCTTTAAATTTGGTGGTATTTGCTCTAGTTGGTTTACTGCATTTCTCCCTGAAGATAAATGGAAAAGCTTCTGACTCATACTACCATTTCAAAATCATTTTTCATGCATCCACGTTCTCAGGTTGGTAAGAATAGAAGCCCTTGTTAGACTGTGCCATGTGGTTTATATCCCACTGGCATGTTTTGTATCGAAAGCAGGGCACAGAGATGGGTGTGATGGGAAGTAGAAGCACTTCGTTCTCAGATTGATCTGAGCATGAAGAACTGGGGAAGTGTTCCTGCATCCTCCTGGTAGTTAGTTTGACCTGAATGCTGTTTATGAGAAAAGGTTCACTTGCTGTTTTTTGAAAGTGCTGTGGGAATAGGCTGCATGCATTTGTTGTCAGTTCTAAAATGGGAAAGCTGTATGACCTAACTCTCCCTGTTTTGTATATTCAAATAAAGACCATTTGGTGCAACACAACACTGAATACCTCGTGTGGGAAACCCATTTTGGTTGCCTGACACGTGAGGGTCTATTTGTTTCTTACAGAGCCGAGAGAGTGGAGGTGGAGATAAGAAGGACGTGGTTGAACTGACTGATGACAGCTTCGATAAGAATGTCATAAACAGTGACGATGTGTGGATGGTGGAGTTCTATGCCCCATGGTGTGGGCACTGCAAAAAGTGAGTTCCTTTGTTTTTGTTGCTTTGTTGTTGTTTGTGTGCAGTACCCTTCATCCCCTGAAAGGGGCTTTGGTTATATCAGAAGTTGTTCATTGGTTGGTTGGTTTTTTAATGTAATGTGCTTTTAGAGTACCTTGTTTTTGCTTTGGCTGCACTCCTCTCTGGCAGTAAAATTGCTGATTATCAGTAGAAATAAGATTCAGAGGTGGATTAACTTTCTCACCCCTTTAGATCCAGGATGTCATTGGAATAATCCAGCTAGCTGTTATATTCTGCAGATTCTTTTTCTTTTCCCCCTGAGTGGAGCATGCTGTGTGGTGTTGGAATGTGGTATGCTTCTGCTATAGATCTGGGGGAGCTCGGAACACCAATCATCTTGTTTTTCAGTCTGGAGCCAGAATGGGCAGCTGCTGCCACTGAGGTGAAGGAACAAACCAAGGGAAAAGTCAAGCTGGCTGCAGTAGATGCAACAGTCAATCAGATGCTGGCAAGCCGATATGGGGTGAGTGTGCTTTGCAGTGATGGCATTTTCTTTCCTGTCCCTGGTAAGCCAGATTTTCCTTCAATCTTACTGATCTTAACCTGGCACTACTTGTGTTGTATTAAGTGGCACATACAATTTGTATGCAGTTAATTCTTGAATGTCAGTAGCAACATGAAAGGAGTTAGAGGGAAGGGGTAAATTTGAATGTTGCTGATGAGTAAAGCAGTTTATCGTTGTAACGTCTTGAATGGCTCTGTCAACTGAAGTGAGAGATCATCCTTCAGATGTGTATGTTGGAGAATGCTTGGAGAACATACGCAGCTCTGAGCCGTGTGTCAGGAGTTGCAGTGCCAGCATTAACTGCCTTGAGCAGCTGTGCTGTGTGCTCAAAGCAAACTGCCTTTTTTTAAAATATATGGGAGGGTTTACGCTGTGCTGCTTGTTTTCCCTGTGAGTGCAGGTAGCTGGCAATCAGGAGCACTAAGAGTGTTGCATTTGAAGTGTAGCAGAGGAAGCCTGTGGCACATCTGTTGCCCTGTGGGCACTGCACTCTCTCTCCTGAGACAAATTAGGAAACCAGTGCCTAGGAAGTGGAAAGTGCACAATGCTCAGTCACTGTGATCTGAGGCTGAAGCCTTTGCTGCTTGTCTGTCCTAAAACTTGAAACATTGTTGCAGTGTGTTAGCGCTGTTTTGAATTGTTACAAGGGAACAATGTCATTGCTGCTGCAGTGTGTTTTAAGGTTCACCTAGATGTTAAATCTCTTCCTCTTAATGTAGGGTACAGCAGAGTAGTGGATGCCATCCACCATAAACGTTCAGCTTTATTTAGCTGGTTATTTTAACTTGTCTTGCAGATTCGTGGTTTTCCCACAATTAAAATATTCCAGAAAGGAGAAGACCCTGTTGATTATGATGGAGGAAGAACCAGGTCTGACATCATTGCTCGTGCTCTGGATCTGTTTTCTGATAACGCACCACCGCCTGAGCTCCTGGAGGTCTCTCTACTTCATTTATTACTTTCCAAATTTCTTCTCCATTATATCCTTTGTAGCTTTTACAGGACTGTATTGATTGTACATGAAACTACCAAGTTGTGCTGCTTGTGGCAGAAATAGGCAAGAATAGCAAGTAGTTTTCTGTTATTCTTACTGTGAATGTCCTGTTCGTTGGAGGGCTGAGAATCGGTACAGTGAAGGCACCAACAGCACTGGTGTCAGTACATCTGAATTCTCTGAGAGAGAAATGAGTGAAAGGTTGAGTGAAGAACAAGACAGTGGGACTTTATCTGTGCTGTCCAGTAGGAGTTGTATGAAGGCTGACACAACCTGTTGTCCAAAAATTTCTGCCTTTAGTATGGTGACTTCTGGTTCTGGCTTGATGAAAGTAGGATTGGAGTCTGAATCAGTTGTCTACAAAGTGGGGTATGTGCACCCTCAGTGCACAAGACAGCCCTACAACTGCGCTGTAGGAAGAAAAAACATCTTCACTGTTAATAAAATGATCATTTAATGAGATGATTATCTTCACCTGATGTTTTTAATGTCTTTGTATGTGCTTTATAAAATACTAACAGCAGATGGACACAGTTTGTTTAAATATATTTGAGGCTGCAAACTGTGTGGTGCACAAAGTTTGTTGATCACTGGTCTGAGTAAATGGATTGATTCCCTTTTTGAGGACGGGATGTAATTGGGGTTGCTTCATCAAATAGCAATTACATTTCCTTGTCTTCAGCAAATGCTGCACCCTGCTGGCTCCCCTTATGGTAGCAACAGCACTACAGGCACATGTGTAGGTCTGGGTGTGCTGTTTGCAGTGATCAGTAATTAGACCAGTGGTTTGTTTTGCACCAGCCCTGGTCCAGTTATCTTGAGCAGGAGCAACAGTTTGCTGTGTTCCCTGTAAGCCTTGGGTGGTACTGCTTGTTTTCCTGTTGCTGCAGCTCTTAACAGAAGGTTTTATGAATTTCTCGTAGTTAGGGATGCATGAAGCAGGCAGTGCCTTTAAGGTTTGTATTGCTTCAGATGCTTATTACCTTGTCAGATGGAGCTGATGAGCTGTTGGAGGGAAGTGCAGTCACAGCAGGATAACAGAAGTCTTATTTTTAACTTATTTTTCTTTGTCTTTCTTTTAGATTATTAGTGAAGATGTTCTGAAGACCACCTGCGATGCTCATCAGCTCTGCATCATTTCTGTCCTGCCTCATATTCTTGACACAGGTAGGCATACAAGCAAGCAGTCTCCTCTGGGAATTTGTCCCTTTAAGCCTGTGGTTGTGTTAAACTTGTTTAATTGTCTGACAAACAGGAGCCTCGGGGAGGAATTCTTACCTGGATGTCATGTTAAAAATGGCTGAGAAATACAAAAAGAAAATGTGGGGGTAAGTGGCACAGTGGCCTGGTGTTCTTGGATAAGATGTGCACATCTTTAGAGGTGATGGGAAGGAATCTTGTATGACAGTGATGTACCCGTAGACAGAGTTGTTCCTTGTTCTGGATTCTCTATCTTGGTTGTTCACTGTCTGGGCTGAGAGTTGCTTGCAGCTGTAGAATAAACTGTTGTTTTGTTTTTTTTTTTTCTCAAATCCTGCCTGTGCAAGCTGTCAAGGCATTAATGTGATCAAGTACTCTTGTAATGAATGCTACAGTATTTTAGGGTGATATTTTAGACTCTGAGTCTTTTACTGGTGAGTAATGCTGCCAGTGTGACTGTTGCATTTCCCCCCCCTCCAAAAAAAAAAAAATAGCAGTTTATTAACAAATCTCATGCTTCTAAAGGAGCAAACCAGCAAGTTTCCTCTCTTTCTCTAGAATGCATGTTGGTCTCTATGGAAAGTGAGACTTGTTCAGACGCTGACTGCTGAGAAAGAGCAGACCAGCATAAAAGTGTGAGGAAGAAATGTGGAAGTTGGCTGGTTCTAAAGGATCCTTGTGGACTTGCTAAGTATTAGAGAAACTGAGACCTGACCAGTGAGAAAACAGTACTGGGTGAAACGTTGGCCTTTTAGTGTTTGTCCAGAAAATCCTCTACAGTGGGATGTGGTCAGTACTTGGACATAAACCTTGCTTAATGTAGCTAGAGGTGCAGAAAAAATTTGTTCAGGCAGGTAGCATAGCTCTTTCCTTAGAATACTTTGCATGGTTGTGATTCAGCTGAAAAGCAGCTGTGGCAGTGGGGATGGCCTGAAGTGTTGCTCAGGAGCGACTTTCTTCTTCTACTTGGTAGAAGACCTTGCTGTTCCCTGCTGATGTGAATAGCTGGCTCTGTTGAGGGCAGCTCAGAGTGCGGTGCTGACTACGGGGCTGCAAGATGTGTGTGACTAAAATGACTGTAGCGCCTTTCCTGATTTCCATTTCCTATTTTTTTTTCTTACCCTAAGGTGGCTGTGGACTGAAGCTGGTGCTCAGTCAGATCTTGAGAGCTCTTTGGGAATAGGAGGCTTTGGGTATCCAGCAATGGCAGCTGTTAATGCCCGGAAGATGAAATTTGCCCTCCTGAAAGGATCCTTCAGTGAGCAAGGGATCAATGAGTTTCTAAGGTAAGGAATCCTTAAAACGGAAGCTGTGGCTCAAAATAAAGATGGAGAAAGGGATAGAACTACGATGGTTAAGCAGTACCTTTTTTGTAGTGAACAGTTACAGTCAGGAAGTCAGCCTGATTTGATTGTGGTGTTGCTAAGACTTTTGAAAATAGTTAGAAAACCAAGAAGTAAATTTTGATCTTGAAAAACTTCTGTTTCTGCAGTAACCAAAGGAGTTCTTAGAATTTGGTAATCAGTGCTGTTCTACTACAAGTCACCTTTCTGGTCGTGTTCTGTGTCTTATTTGCCCCTGAAAGTATTTAAAAGGATTAGCACTTCAGCTTGTAGTGTTAGCTTTCTTCAGCCAGCATAAGCAGCAGGTGCAGGATGGGATGCCTCCAAGCAGGAGCTGGTTATCCTGGACCCCTTGGAGACAGCAGGGCCTTAGGGTCTGCTTAAAAGAAACGTTTCCAGCTTTTCAAAGTCAGACTTGCATAAAATAGGTCACTCCCAGAACTGGAATTAGAGACTCTTCTTTGAGTTGTATTAACAGTATATTGTGCATCTCTTTAAGGTCCCGCTTTTGTCCATGAGTATTACAGAGGGCACTGCTGAAATATGAAACAGTGTAACTTAAAGTGTTTGTCTCTCTCCGTCTTTGGAATCTTAATTGTGAATTGTCAGTGCTGCTTTAAAGGCTGTTTATCACTTTCTGCTTTGCAAATTGAAAAGCTACTTCAAGATAATTTAGATCTG
Source organism: Lagopus muta (assembly GCF_023343835.1). NCBI lineage: Eukaryota > Metazoa > Chordata > Aves > Galliformes > Phasianidae > Lagopus > Lagopus muta. The sequence continues at coordinate 14,132,031 of NC_064434.1, forward strand.
AGATCTTATTTCTGAAGAAAGGTAGTCAGGCATCTTCCTTTAATCTGAGGCAAGCCCTGTTCCAGGTGGATGGAAACTGAAGAAAATTGTTTAATTCCTTTCCTCTCAGGGAACTGTCTGTTGGTCGAGGTTCTACAGCACCAGTAGGAGGTGGAGCTTTCCCTAAAATTCATGCAGTTGAACCTTGGGATGGCAAAGATGGTGAGGTAAGAAGTGCTCTGTGTCTCCAAGTGCTGCTGTTCTGCGCAGTTCAGAAGCAAAGGGACAGCAACTAAGAACTGGCAGTGTGGCTAGTGGGGGAAACTGCAGCAAGTCATCCTGGTGGTCCAGTGGCAGGAATTAGTTAACAGCAAGGTAGGCACCAGGTTCATCGTCTCCCGTTATGGACAGGCACTCCTGCCTGTCAGAATGTCATAGGAAAGTTCAGTTCCTTGAGGCTGAAATAATGCTTTATTAACCACTGCTGAGTAAGGAAGATTGTAGCGTGTGCACCTAAGGCCCAAAAGTTGTGGAAACTTCTTGATGTACTGATTTTACTGAGTTCATAAGTTAAAGCCCACAGAGTGATCTCAGCATGTTCTTGCTTAAAGTTCAACACTGCTGTAAAAGGCAGTTATCACAGTCTTTGGTCTACTTCAGATGGAATGAAAATACAGCGACCCTGCACATAGCAGGGGGGTTGAGACTAGCTGATCACTGTGGTCCTTTTCAACTCAGGCCATTCTATGATTCTATAATTCTGTGAATATGGTACTAGTTCTGTTACCTTGTCTGATTGCAATTAACTCTATATGGGGTATATTTAATGAATAAGTAGCAAACATTCTTTGTCCAGTCTAAACTCCGATCAGTTGTCCCATGTTCCAAGTGCTGTCAGTTCTTATGAGCCAGAAATGATAGGAGGAAACTTTGCTTTTTCTATGAAGGATCCAACTCAGTGATGCTCCAGTGCTGCTTGCTGACAAACATTTGCTCAAAACTTGCTTTCTCACAGCTTCCAGTTGAAGATGATATCGATCTCAGCGATGTGGATCTGGATGATATCTGGGATAAAGATGAGCTGTGAGATCTTCAGGAATCTTCTTTTCTTGGGAGAGTTTGCGCAGCAGTTTGCAACCTGGTTCACGTTCAGATGGATTTTCCAGTGGCCTTTTTATGGAGAAATAGCACGAGACAGCTGTGCTGTTTGATGCACTGCAGCAGTGAACTGTACGCAACTCAAGAAAACATTGCAGAAATTCTATGAATTGTCATAACCAGTGAACTTGATTGTATTCTGTGTAACGAGTATTTTGAGGACAACATTGATTTTGGTTTTTTTTTTTCTTTGAAACATCTTGGGTTTTATTCTGTTGACAGTGTGCTGTTTGAGTGTTACAGAAGGCTGTTAGTGTAACCAATTTTAAATGTGTTTTTTTTCTTTTCTGTGGAGGTGGAACCTGGTCAGCTTCTGTTTCAATTAAATAAAACAGAATATTTTTGACACAGTGTTAGTCTTGTACAGAGAAATGGAGGTGCACGTGCTAAAAGTTATCCTGGTTTGGATGACTTTTCAGAAGCAAATGGCAGAAGAGAGAGGCTGGTGATGAGAGCTATCCTGAATGCTTTAACTGTGAAAGGTATTGATGGTTTGTGCTAAAGCTTGGTTAGAGAGGCAATCTTAGCTTAAATGTTCTTCAGGCTTCCCTTTCCTATTCTTTCTCAGGGGTTTTCTCTTTCTTTGTGCCAGCCTTGTATGATCATTAAAACAATGGGAGTTGAGTTGCTGCTGCAATGGGAGATGCCATCCAGTAGAAGACACTGCTGAGCTGGGAGCTGCTGGTTTTTTCCCCAGGAGTGGCAGTGAAACTAATCCCCATTTTTAGGGCACGAGTATTTCTAGGTGCTAATAGTAAAAAGCCAAAGTGCTGTCTCTGGCAGATTGGGTCTGGTATTTCTCTTCCTGTCTGACATTATTTTGATATGAAATTGCAGTTTCCTTTGAAGAGGAAGCAGAGTTGGGAGTGAAGACAGCGCTCCTTGTTTTTGTTGTTGTTCATAAGAAAACACCACAGCCTTTTGTTGCTCTCCATGTCTTGTCTACCAGTGTCTAGCAGACTGACCCTGATGGGATCAGTTTGTTTCTAAGTAAGGAATGAAGGAACTGGAAGTTCCCATCTTTTCAAGGAGATAACTTAAAATGGAAATGCATCATCTGGCGTTGTGTGTAAGAGCTTGCCTTGCATAGGGATGAGCTAGGAGCAGTATAATAACTGTTGGCAGCCTGACCACTGATGTGGGGCGGGAAACCTACTTCATTTGTGTTGTCCCAGCTCTTCTAATAAACGTGTTCTAGGATGTGTCTTGGCAAAAACTGAACTTGTGAGCACGTGGAACCACAAGTCATCCTCCAGTCAAGCTTTGAAACTCTTTCTTCTTAAACCAAAGCCTTGGGGCTTTGCTCTGATGCTCTGTCCTTTATTTTATTTTTTTTCCTGGTTGAAGTTCACTTTGTTCCAAAACCAGTACTGTACAATTAGTAGAAACATTAGCCACCACACCAAAAATCAGCCACAAAACTGTTTAATTTTAAATCCAATAGAGATTCCATCTTTGTAACTTACCAAAAAGTAATAAATACTACCATAGTACCACCTGCCTCGGAAATACGTTTTTTTATAATGCTATGAACTGAAGATGTTTGAAGTCACTTAAAAAATTACTGACAGTGTTAGGAATCTTATTCATCAGCATTTCAATTTGAATTTCAACAGCTGAGGATTCTTACAGGATAATATTTGGATCTTGAAAATTAATAGATGAAATAGTTGGTTTGTTCTTCTTAACTGCCATCAAGAAGACTGAGGTCAATCTTGAAATAGACGTAAGGATAGTATTCTTGATTACTCAGTTGTAAACCAGGGATGTCCATGCCAGGCTGCAAAAGGAAACAACATGACTTCAGTATCAATAAAAGCGTTGTGCTGTTCCAAGCTAAAGCAAATTGCTTGCTTCACTTAGGTGGAATGGAGTCTTGTACTTGCTATGCTTAACAAAGAATTTTCAGAGAATCTGGTGTTTGCTCGGTGGTTTTGGTAGGCTGTCTGACACAGTGTTGATATTTCCTTTTTTTCTCCTTGGCTTATGCACTGGGAACTTACTGCTTGCCTGATTTCAGGCAATTGTAAACTCCTTTCGGTTTATCTTCAAATGTGCCCTCGGGGTCTGGGGAAACAAGTATTGCTGCCTGGTGCAGTCCTAGGCTGAGATGTTCAGTGAGTGATGGCCTTCTACAGAGCAAGGAGATCTCAGAGTCCTAGCATTTGTTTTACAGCAGTTCTGTTGCTGGCACTGAGCTGAACGCTTGAAGCTTACCTGGAGGAACTGCCATAAGGGAGCAGACCTATTTCAGGCCAGCAGCTGTAAGCAGCAGATGCTTACAGAAACTGTAATTGCACGCTGCAGCTCTCCGTGATGACCTGACCCTACCTGCCACTAATCCTTTCCATAAGCACCAGGGATTAGAGCTGTTTGCAGGGATCCTCGCGCTGTGAGGTGCGATGAGGCGTTTGCTCCAACCCCTGGACTAAACTGGGACAAGCTCCAGTTCGTGCAGTTGTAGTCCAAATACATACATCCATTATACTTGCTGCTGCAACTTCATCTAGATGTTTGAAGGCCACATTTAGGACATCTCTCAAGCGTTTCACTGACTTCCTATTTGGTTGCAGCAACATCGCTTGGAAGTTCACTGGCAGGCCGTACCTGCGAACACAGCAAAATACCCCACTGTTTTCCATAGGTCACCCCATTCCATTCCTGCTCTTTTCCCTCCTCAACCTCCTGGTGTATTTCCTATTTATGTATTGCAAGGTCCCAGTTGTGCTGTGCTGCCTCCTTCTCTGAAAGCACTTCTATTTTGAAGCCATAGGGGAACTAAGCACCGTTCTTTTTCTGGTAAGTGACCCCAAAGAAGCATCTCATCAGCTTTACGTGTCACTTGTTCTGTAGTCATCTGTACCATCTCCTGTGAGCTCCCAGAACTCTCTGTAAGGGATATTCCCCCCCCATGAAGAAAGTGAGCTGGTACTTTTTATCTTTGATAGGAATCTGCCAGCACCGCATGTGTACCCACCTACCTCAGGACTGATTCAACAAAAACCCTCAAGGCTTTCACGTGAATCCAAGCCACAAACGCTTCACTGAAGTTCACTTTCAGCCAGCGCAGTAACGGTCCCTATGAGAACAGAAATAGCAGCACTGTGATTCCTCCTTTACTGCATGACACAGCTCCATTGCTAATACCATGGAAGGCATCAAGGGCTGCTGAGTTAATTCTCGGGCAGGCCATTATTGTCCCCTAGTAGATCAGAAAATTGTGTGACCTTGGGCAAATGGTGTTATCTATCCCACGCCTCGGTTTTTAGTGCTCGTTGGAGCTCACAGGCATCTATTGGGATCAGAAAGCCTCTTCTAAGTGAGATCCTTACACACAGGTACCAAAGGCTGTCAATACAGAGGCCAGCAACTTGCTGTACTACTTACATACTGCTGTTTCTTATCAGAAGCTAGCTTCATCAGCTCTTCCTTTTCACATTTCAGTTCCTTCTCATCAAAATAAAACTCCCGAACCATGAACCTGCAATTGAATGACATTTGCTCTCACAAGCCATAATCCAAGCAGTATGTACAATCATTTCTTTTGCTTCTGATGAAGCAAGATGGGGACGTTTTGAAGCTGCTGGTCCTTTAAAGGATTTGCAGGGTGGAAGTTGAAGTCACCTCCAGAAAGCAAACATCCTGTTGTCTATTGCATGAGAGCAGGAAGAACAGTTGCTGGATTCCTTGCAAAGCATGACTGCTTACCTGTTCTCTCTAGCTTTAGCCTTGAAGTCATCCATCACTTTTCTAAATAGGGTGACTGTAAAGAGTCCTCCCTCGGCATCCTCAGCGATCATTCTGTGAGAGGGAAAAATCCCTGCTGTGATTTGACACGGCCGATCTCACACTGGCTTCACCTTTCCCTTTTGCAGTTCTTTCTTTCGTTTATGAAACTGAACAGTACCTCACTTCTCAAGACAGATGTGATTGTAACAGGGAACAAAGGCTTTAATAGCACCAACCACAGTATCTCTGATGCAGACAGCTAGCTTACACACATACTTTTTTTTCTGTTTCCTAATATGTTCCTCTGCTTGTTCCATGCATGTGTTTTTAAGACAGGCAGTTGCACAAAGCTTTCCTCTCCCTGTGCTTTCTGCTTCCTCCATTTCAGATAATGTGACAGTCAGGCTCGGTCACCTCTCACACCCTGGGTTGGACAATTTGTCTGCCTTGAGTTGAGCAGAGGAATATTTAATTCCTAGTAAGGAATTTTTTTCACTCTAGGTGTTAATATGGAATATGCTAATGCAAATGGCAGGATAATTCAGTGATTATTACTAGATTAATTATTACATTATTAGAATTATCAGATAATTCTATTTTTCAAAACAAAGATGCAGAAGCAGTGATTTTTTAAAAGGAGCTTTCATAAAGTTGCACATGGTTATGTGTCTGAATTAGGCCTGGATTACTGTAACAAGCTTTTATCTTTCTAAAACAAGCAAAAGCCCTGTTTTGTTGTTCATATGATCACAGCAAGGGGAAAGAACTAGCTTACTGGAAAAGGGAGCAACAAGAAGCTAATTGTAGGGAAAAAAAAACAGAGACTGAGGCTTTCATCTGTACTTTCCTTCAACAGAATAATTTCCAGTTTCAAGTGAGAATGATACTAGGCAAATCCATATGTTAACATACAGAGCTTATGTATTAGTCAACTGATTCTTGAGCAACTTGAGTGACAGATATGGCAGAGGTATCTGCAGCCAGCAGGGACTGGAATTTGGGATGTCACTTACTTGGTGGAGCGAGGCACGACCATATCAGACAGGGATTCATAGGTCTTCTGCCACTGTACGTAGCTTGATCTTTGAGCAACACAAAGGAAAACAGAGTAAATAAATGCAATATACCAAAAAGAGAATGTGTTGATAAAAATAATGAAGCTAATTGCTTAGAGTAGGAGCTCTTTGTGCTGGGTTTTGTGACAGCAAAGCTTCTTCTTTCCTTTAAGTCACTAGCTACAGGGAGGTTTCCCATTATATCATCCTCAGTCCTCCCTCACTCTGGGTCTTGGGATGAGGAAGTAGGAAGCTGGGGGTTGAAAAATTGAGGCTTCCATGTGTAGGCTGCCATGTGTCCTGCATTCCAGGAGCCCCACATAACTGTCTCATGGTCCAGTGCTGACGTGGTGCAACACTGGGAGAATGGGGCCAAGGGAAGGGAAAGTTTGCAAAGTGAGTTGTGTTTATAGCAGGAACCCAAAGAAGATGCTGGTATTAAATTCAATAAACTTACCTCAAATAGCTTTTTGAAATGTGTTTTTCAGACAGAAAAGTGATGGTACCGTGTGTGCATGTTAGAATAGTGTTGTACTAAGAGGACAAGTTTTGTGTAGGCTTTCAGAAGGAAGGATACCTTGTACCTTCACAACTGATGACGATAGCAGTTATCCTATGTGCAGGCACTTACAAATACATGACCAGCAGAGCCCTTGTGAGTTTGACAGGTCTGATTCCTTTTATAAACTGTATCAGCTCCATTACAAATATGTTCTGCCACGTTGGTTTTTCTTAACTCCTACCAGGAAGCTGTTTGAGAACCCATTCTGTAACATTTACACACCTACATCCCACTTCTGTGCTGCTCTGAGCTGGGAGCAGTCTGTTCCTTTTGCTAATGGATCCACCTGCTCCCCAGACACAGCACAGATCAGCTGCCCAACTGCAGTGCCTGCATCCAACACTTAGGTCTGAAACTCAACATCACATCTGAGCGTGCGCACACCATCGCCTTACTTTGGCACCACGACCAGCAGTGTGATAAGGTACTCAGAATTCAGAACAAAGTCTTCCTTATGCACGATGTCTGCGAGGGTCCGAGTCAGCAAGTTTCCCCTAAAGAAAACGAGACAAAGAAAAAATGACATTAGCAGGAACCCAGCAGCAGCACACCGTAGATATGGTTGACAGTAGTGCATCCTAGAGTTGAAAAACACTAGAGAATGAGGTGGCTAAAGGACATGGCTACGCTTCTAGGAAGGCCATTTATGTTTATTGCAACTCCAGGTAGCAGCACATAGGTAAAGATCATAAGCAATTGAAGATGGTAGAGAAAATCTTTTGGAAACTCTGAGAAAGCATTGCCCTGACCAGCAGAACAGAACAAAAGTGAAATGAAAGTGGGATGCTGGTGAGATAGGCTCAGCAGAGAAGGAAAATAAATGCTTTTGCCTGGAATATTGTAAAACTGGCTTTCTGAAAAGAAAAGCATTTGCACTGCTTCCAAAGGAGACAGCACTGTGTTGCAAAGGAATCTACTGGCTGACGCAGCTGATCTAATTTTTTACTCCCTAAAATCCCATCAGAGCAATATATTGGCATTTGGTTTTGACTCTTTACCACTGCTTTGTCCTCCCACTGCTAATGGAGTCACATAAGGAACTGCAGTCTCCCCTGAGCTGATTTTAAGACATGCTGCTCACACCAGTTTCCACCTTGGCTTCCCCTTCATCTCTGGATGCTCAGTGTGCCCCAAAGTCAGGCACTACGTTTGCACCCATCACAGCACACACAGTTCACTGCACAGCAGTAGATATGGCACACACTGCTCTCACGTCATCCATGCAGCATTCCAGAGCTCAACAGGAACACGCTGTACTTACACAGTTTTTTTCTCCAAGCTTTGCAAATTTCCTTTAATGTTGTTGTATGCAGCTGATCGGGTCTTTAGATCTGCTTCTATCTGAGTGACTTGCTAAAACAAAAAAAAAGTGAAGTGAGAAATTGCTTGAGGCATCATCCTCACCTGCCTCCTCCTACCTCTGCACTGCAGAGAGATAACACAGCTGCCAGCCCCTCCTAAAACCATCTGAGCAGAGCCAGGAGGGAGCCCACTTCAGTTCTGGGTTCCACTGAACTGCTCAGTCATGGGTGATGGTCTCTGCAGCAAGAAGGACTTGGTTAGCTGTTACTGTGTATTTCATTTGCTATCTACACTGAACAACGGTTCATTCCTTCCTGAACAGGCTGCCAGTGTAAATAATTCATCCAAACTGCAATGTGTTGGATTTAATGTAGGCCAATGATTTCACAAGAAAACCCCAACATGGAGAATGATTATACAGTAAGTAAAAACAATAAAATATTACAGTGAAGGGAACTAAAATGTAGAATGTATCAGTGTAGTCTAATAAATCTGATAAAAGTCCATATATTTATGGAATGAATAGGTTTGTATATCTCTATATAGATACAGACATATAGATATTTATTGGTGTTATTATGGTAGAAATTAAAATAAATCAACTGCTGCAGTACAGCGAGATTCTGAACGTGCTCCTGCCCAAACCACAGGCAGAACTCTCATTGACTGCTGTAACAAAAGAGACCAAAAACTGCCAAAAGACATGATTCACCATTCTGAGGTCTTCTGACAACCTGGAGCACAGTTTACCTTTGCTAATGCTTCTGATATATTCTTCAGTGGCTGCTTTATGGGATATTTGGCCATGTCCCACTCAAACCGGGTCAAGTAGCTAATCAGGTCAACTGGAAATACAAAGAAATGCATTAAAGCAGACAGCTGACACGATGGAAACTCAAGGCTGGGGTGGCAGCCCCCAGCTGTATCCTGTGTAGAGCTTTGGTTGGCCCACCTCTGAATTCTCATAGAAATTTGATCTAGATCATATCTACACAAATCAAATGCTCAATCTAACCATCCCCAAAGTAAAAAATAGTTGAAACAGAGACACTAGTGTTTGCTGCACTGAGCTTCTTCCCAGACAGGTAGGATGGAGAACATTTGGGAAGTTGCCATGGGGAAACGGGGCAGAACAAGCTCAGGAAGCTAAGGAAAGGAGGGATGAGTGGGGCTGCTCAGTGCTCCTCACTGCCTGGTGCAGAGTTAACCATTCCCAAGGCAAGGGCTGAACGCAGCTCCTCGTGGGTTGCACACAGTGTGAGGAGCACTGTATGAACAGAGATGCATGAGGAGGAATGTGAAAAGTTGTTTAGTTGCTACAGCACCAAGCTAAGGGTACCACCCTGCCTCGTGTGACATCAAACACCCTGCCAGGGGAGCACTATCCTTTCCGTGGGCTTCTCTCACCCCACATCCGAGTCAGTTTACCCTATTAGATTTCCGAAGCACGGAAAGTCTTATGAAAGGACGAAGACAACTTCTTATCTAAGGATATATTGAACAGAAGGCAGAAAACACTGGCATGACCATGTTCTCCCTCTCTTTCAATACACAGATTCAGCCCTTCCTGCCAATGCATGACCAGGAAGCACAGGAAGCATGTGGAAAGGGGGCACAGCAGAGATACAGAAGTTCCCTGTGCCCCTTTTATTCTCATATTCCCCAGTCTCAGCAGAACTCAGCTGTTCAGCAGTTAAGCACAGGGTGAGCCTTCAGCCCATTCCACAGGTGTACTCCTTGGCCATGCTCCCAATTCCCTTCCCTTCTACACTGCTTCTCCTTACTGTTGCCCAAGAGAGATGCCTCCTCCTCAGCAGCCCAGGAATCCCACAGGCTGAACACTTCCTAGCTCTGCTGCACTCAGCCAGCTCTAAGCAGCAATGTAAACTACCTTCCCTACAAAATACTTAATTCTTCTTTGCTGATGCTTGCAGTTCCCCTTCAGTTCTAATCAGACAATTGCTAGACACAGCCAACAATTGAGTTGGCTGGTAGACCAAACTGCTGTCAGGAATTCATACATCTGAGCTAAAACCAGAACATTTGTAATCAAAAAGCTGAGTGTGCACGGTCCAATAGCCTGAAAATGGACTCTGCAGCAAGAAGCCATGTCTTACAATTTTGATTCTCACTTCATAACGTTCAGTTTTAGGGCCTTTTTTCCATCCAAAAAGGGACAGAGGAAGAATTCAGTGTTGCTGCTGCTTGTGAGGAATGATACTAGATTGTAACAGGGGAATCCTAAATTTATGTATCTATATATTAAAATCAATTAATTTTTTTTAAAGACGGCATCAATAATCTTAAAAAAGTCTTAGTTACATATGGCTCCTTTGGATGACAAAGGACTGAAATTAGTAGCATATACAAGAAACTTCCACATCCTTCTATTACAAGACATGCAGAGCTGACAGGAAGGGAAAAGAGTGTAAAAAGAGGAAACAAAAGAAATAAGTTCAACCTGTTGTTTCTCAAGTCATAGGGATATCGTGATCAAGCTACGAGGTCGTTACTTGAGAAATCCATCGTAACGTGATCACTGTATCTCTACAACCAGACCAAGACTTGTTTCTAGCACTACTACACCCAAATGCATGCTTGTAGCAACACTGCAATCAGCAATCCTCAACATACTTTTCAGACATTTCATTTTATCCTTTTGCCCTGTAACATAAATAAGTGAGATTATTGTACTTGGCCAGTAGTTGCACACATAAAAAGTCAGTCTTATTTCATGCACAAAGGACATTTCTAAAAGGACTTTTTCCCCAACTTATGAAGATGGGGAAAAGTCTGGAGGTTGAGGTGCACAAGGAGTGGCTGAGGTCCCTCAGTGCGCTCAGCCCAGAGCAGAGGAGCTGAGGGGAGGCCTCAGGGTGGCTGCAGCTCCTCACAGGGAGTGGAGGGCAGTGCTGAGCTCTGCTCTCAGTCATGGAGCTGTGTTAAGGTGGGGGGGGGTTAGGGACAGGGTCTGCACCTGAGGGCGGTGGGCGTGGGACAGGCTGCCCAGGGCTGTGGGCATGGCCCTGAGTGCCAGAGTTCAAGGAGCATTTGGACCCTCAGATACAGGGGTTGATTTTGGGTGGTCATGTGTGAAGCCAGGATTTGGACTTCATGACTTTTGTGAGTCTCTCCCAAATTGGAGAGCAGAGCAGGGCCTCACAAGGGAAACCAAAGAGAAGTTATTTGTAATGGAAACAACAGTTCATGTCCCAGCAGCTCTGGCATCACCCTGTGAGTGCAGCCTGGCTCCTCTAAGGAAGCAGCATAGGGGCAGGGCAGTGACAAGGCCCTCCTCTGGCAATGGAGATCTCACATCAGCGACTGCGCAGGCCTGCAAGACCTCACCACCTATCTGCTGTAGAACAGCACCACAGCTCCACTAACAAAGTACATACATAAGCCAAGCTAGCAGAGCAGGAAACTCCTCAGGCTTTCACTGTTACTGCAATACTGTTTATAACAGTATTTCTGGTCTTGCTGCTCCCAACCAACTCATAACTCCCTAGTAGTTGAATTGTTGCCCCCAGCATCCACCTGTGATGTTAGAAATCCACAGCTGACAGAGCACAGGCTCTGCAGCAAGTGCTCCTCCAGAAAACAGTGCCAGACACCGAATGTTGTCCTGGAAGCAAAGCTGGAACTGTATAGAGTTTCCATTACCTCTGGAAAAAAATGTAACGTGGCTAGATGTGCTCTTAGAAAATATTCCTGAGGGTTGTTTTGTCTAATGGGTGAGTGTTTCAATTCTGAATGCCCATATTCTGAAGCAAACACAGGCAGCATCAGTGCATTAACATACCCACGTTCACGGCACCTACCTCCATTGGCCAGAAGATTTTCCTGGACTTTATCTTTGGAGTCCTCCATAACTTCTCCTATATACTGGACTATTTTCTTAATTACGCTTGGGTGTAATTAACAAGAGAAGCTTCATTAGTAAAGAAACAACAGAAATATAAAACAGATACTACAATGATCTGACAAACAAGGAGATACCCACACAAAACACTTTTGAAGCAAGGCAGGTAAACTAAAATGGCAATAAACAACCTATGGCATACAGCAGAACTAAAATACACTGATTTCTGCAAACACATAGGTAATACCATCTCCCCAGTGCTCAAGACTCCCAAAAGATACAGATTCCATTTTCTGCACACTGTATTTCATGGCTCTCATTGCAGAAACTAGAAGACAAGAAACTTGTGTGCACATTCTGAAGGTGATGGAGGGACACGAGGCTACAGACAGAACAGTCCAGTCTCACCCTGGTTGAAGATTTGCTCCATGGGATGCTAAATAAACTTTTGCAGTTGTTCTTTATGACACCAGACAGGAACAGTTCAGAGCCTAGGCTTGATGCACAAAATACAGCTGTACCATACCCTGGGAGGAATCTACACCATTTCACCCCAATTCACAGCCCTCTAAGGGCTGTTCTTGTTTTCATTGTCAGGCTGCAGATGCTTAAGGACCTCAGGCCAGCTGAGTCCTGGTGGAGAACTGCATTTTCATAGACTAATACTGAGTTGGAAAGCTCCCTTAAAGGCTAGCTGGTCCAAACTCCCCTACAATGAATAGGGACACCTACAGCTCCATCAGGTTCTCAAAGCCCCATCCAGCCTGCCCTTGGGTGCCTCCAGGGATGGGTGATGGGGTATCCATCACCACTCTGGGCAGTGTGTGCCAGTGCCTCACTACCCTTGCTGTGAACAGCTTTCTCCATATATCCAGTCCAAATCCCCTGTTTCAGTTTGAAACCATTTCCCCTTTTCCTGCCACAACAAACCTTACTGAAAAGTCTTTCCACATTTTGCCCACACTCAAGCTGAGGAGAGAATGCAGGTGTAACCGGGATGTACTCTTGTGCTCTTTCAGATTTTGCTTGTGAAAGTGTTACAATGCCATTACTCTATTAAAAATTTAATAAAATATAGTAAAATAAAATAAAATAAAATAAAAGTCAAACACTCTTTAGGTCATACTGTATATTAACCATCACTCCCACTGAGTGCACAGAAAGCTGCAGGCAGCAGAACCTTGCAATCTCCAGCCTCTGCACAACGCCCTGCAGACATGGGATCCAGAGAATGCTCAAGTAGGAGTGACGGATGGGAACGTCAGCTTTAGAGAGCACCACATTACCCTACACTGACATGGAAAAACACTCCACCTCCCTGTGTAAATAAATAATAAAAGTACATGGAAACAATAGATCCTGCAAACTCCTGCCCCTTCTCTGCTGTCCTGGCAGGAGGCAGCGCTGACAGGTTTGCACTGCCTTTATTGGCAGTCCTGTCCTTATTTAGCAACAGGTTGCAGAGGAGCAGGAATGTAAATGTTCAGGTCATTTGAACAGGCTTGAACTCTCCAGATGCTGTTTTCTTTGGCTAAGTACAAGAGCTTGGTATTTTAACCCTTGAATCTCAATTACATACTCAAATCTTGGGCATTTATTTAACACAAAATGATATTGTAATTCCAATCCATTTATCCTGATAATTCTTTGCTATTACTCTCCTCTTGTCTATTTTTCTTATTTTTAAGCAGATTTTCCTTAGTTTTAAATCTCATTGATCCTTTTTGATCAGTTAGTTTTACAAACAAAGAAGACAAATAGGAGGAGTCCATACCCAACAGCTCACTGTGTAAAAGCCTCACTGACTCTTTTGCTCAGTGCATACATCATGTCACATGGTAAGCGCCACTGCAGTCACTGACAGGACAATTAATGAGTGAAGTGGCATTCAGCTTGAACAAGGAACTGTGTACCACTTTGGCGAGTTAAGACAAAGGTAACAGTGGGAATACGTCACCTAAAACTCCCCTCAGTGCTCTTACATGGATGCCACAGCAGGTTTTGAAGAAGTGGGAATTAGCCAAGCCCTCCCAAAAATCACTGCATGATTCCTGTATCCTTCAAACTCAGATCTCTCAGTTGCTTGGGTAGCTGCTGCCCTAAGCAGCTTTCTGACTCTGCATTGGAATAGATAGATGGCATTGGCACTATCTCATCCCAGATTGACTCCCATTTCCTTTTCACTCCAGCAGGAACAGTCCGCTGTATGAACACGTTTGCAAAGACTGTGGGGCAGGTTTCCCTACCAGATGGGGAGAGTCACGATAGAGACAATCTTACTGATTAAGTATTAAGCTGCTCTGTGCTGCTAAATATTCTGAAAAAGCAATTCTGAAAAGATCAACATTGTGTGCAACCCAGTGATCAAATGTTATCATCCTATTTCAGCCCCACTGTGGTACCAGTAAAGTCAGAAAACTATGCTAGGGAGAAACGTATTCTGGCAGACCTACTTTTATGCAAACTGCCTAACATAGGTTTGAACAGCTTATATCAGGATCTCTGTATGTGTTTGCACCCACTAAACAACCTATGAAAGCACAAAGCATGTTCAGACAGGCAGCTTCTCACTAGGCCTGGCTAGGGGAAAAAAGGCAAATAGCCCCAGAGCTGACGTGGCCACAGCTGTATGTGAGGTTTGCTTCCAAAGCAAAAAAAAAGAGTTTCATCAATAAAGACCACTTTGTGCCATAAAGTATCCTAAAACCTGGCATTTCCTTAGCATCCTGTACTCTATTACTCTTTGGCCACCCAGGTCATCTTGGCCTAAAAGGCAAACTTGGCAGAGATCAGCAGTCTCCCTGCATAAATGGGTTTGACAAAATGGCCAGTCAATATTGTGGCTTTCCAGGAGTAGGACAGAGGAAGAGTAGCCAATTTCATTCAGAAAAATTTATTCCTTGTATCTCCTTACAACTCCTATATCTGGTTAAAAAATCTCAAGAGAAATATTCTGGGAAAAAGAAAAGCGAAGAGAGCTTCATATTCTCTAAAAACTTCTTTATTAATTTGAGTTTCTGGATGGAGGGGGAGGCTGCTCTTCAAAAATACAAGAAGAATCACATCCCCTTTGAGAACAGCTTTCCTTGAAAACAGCCACTCAGGCATCACTGTTCAGACAGAACTGACACTGTCTCCATTCAGCCAGGTTTTAAGGAATGGCCTCTTCCTTGTGATGATTCTGTGGCAACTGACACAAGGATTAAACCACAACACAAACCCATCCACTTCAGTCCAGTTGTAGCCTTGGTTAAACTAACTCTGAGGTGAATACAAGGACACACCATCCCATAAAAACAATGTCTGTTCCTCATTTGTAGGTAGTAAATAAGACCTATTTTACCTTTCAGCAAAGGTATCAAGTTTTCCCAACTCATCTGACAGACCAACAAGAGCATCCAGTGTCCCCACCTGTACAAAAGATGAGAAGCAGGTGAGAGATGCACATGTCCAAGGCTTCTGTCAGCAGTCTTAGGGACTTTGATTTGTGAATTCAACAGTTCTGCAGAACATTATTCAGTCAGTGGATAATATAGCAACTCCTTTTCTCAAGACCCTGGCACAAAAAGCCTTTTCCAGTAAGGGAAAAAGTGTATATGATATCTCAAGATCAAGCATCAATGTCTTCCTTCCCGTTTTCATTCCTGAATCATTGAGTAGCACAGACTTTTACCTAACAAAATAATGAGTAGAAATGCATGCAGCATACATACAAAACAAATCTAATGTACTAAGAGAACCAAGGGAAGCAGAGTGTACTCAAAAGAGGGTCTCTGCATTCTTTCCTATTGCCAAGGACTAAGCCTCTCAGGACACCATTTTCCCAAGACCAACATCTGCTTTTTGCATGACTCTGTCACAGTCATAGTTCTATGTTTATGGTATTGCAATACATTACCAAACCTCTTCTTGTGACGTTGCCAGCTCAACATTACAAAGGGTCAGGCTGAAGGAGTACAGGAGAAGAAACAAGTCTTGCATAGAACAATTAGCAGAACGCAGAGAACTGCCGTATGGTCAGATGATGTCAATACTTTGTTTCCCCCAACGTTAATGGACTCACACCAGTGCTGGTGGCACACAGATGCTAAAATCACAGCAATCTCAGGTGCATGTGTAAAAAGCAGCATGTGCAGTCTGCAGCATCCATGTGCTACTTCAGCATGTTATCACTTCAGAAAAGGCCATGCTCCCCTTTCACTTGCATTCTTAAGTAACTGGAACAGCTCAAGCCATAACTTAACAAACTTCATGGACTGAAGCCAGACCCTGGCTGCACCATGTGTAGCTTTGAGATGGGTGATGGCAGCTCCCCAAGGAACCAAGTACTGCATCTGTTGCAGCTCCACTGACTTCAGTGAAGCATATTTAGACTTCTGACAGATGCAAATGAAATAAAAATTAAGTGCAGATCTTATGAAAGGATTGAAGAAGGCAAAGATATATTAAAAAAAAAAAAAGTCACGAATAAATGTTCTTACTGATATGAGGCTATACAGCCAGTAATACAGCTGAATATACGCATATCCATTTCCCACAGAGTAATGTGCATTATATAGAACTGTCTGCTCTGTCAGTGGTCTCACTGGAATACTTCTAGATACTGAGCTGCTCCCCATGCATTAGCAATTTGAGATGTACAATGCCATGTGACTTTTGTGACTGGAAGCAAACTGTACAGCAGATGCAATACATTGTATTTAACCGGTCACCTTCACTCCTTACACATGTATCCTTCCCACATGAAAGTCATCTTCAAGCAAAATGACTCTTGTCTCTCCCCAATCAGTTTTCAGTAGACTGAACACAGCTCACCCCCCGTCGCAATCTTTTTCAGCTCTCTGAAATGACAAATCTCATGTTTATCCCAGAAATCCTTAGTCCTGGCTGGGGATGTTTTGTCACCCATACCCAAACCCTCTCCTCACTTACCTTTAAGTCCGGAATATGGAATTTGCTGTTGCTGGACAGGTTGGATTTGGATGTCACCGTATTCATTCTCTCCCATGCCTGCAGGTTTGTTTTATCTCCTGGGGCAGAAATCAGCCAGAACTCCGACATGATCCAGTACTTTCCCTTCACTCCTGATCACTGTAGAAACACAGAGCAGGTAAGAGGCTAAAAAAAGTACTGTGTAGAATGTGTTCTTCCCTAAGAACCAAAAAAGTTGGAGTGGATTACTGATCTTTTGGTGGCATAATTACAGTGAGTCACTCCTGTCTCAGCCTGAAATGGAACATGACCTTCTCCACAATGTCACACACACAGCGCAGCAGTTCCTCCTTTCTCAGGGTTGTTCCATCCAGTTTCCGAATGAAGAACCAAAGTTCTCTCCTCCCCCTTTCCTCTCCTCCCTCCCCTCCCCGTCCTTTAGCACCCAGTTCCGTCCCCATCACCACGCTCCATCGTGATCCCCATTGCCAGGCAGACTCCAGTCACAAGGATGTAATTAAGGACTTCTGTTTGACCAATACCAACACTCAAATATTTGGGCAAAAGTGCAAGCAAGACGTAGGTCTTCTGAACTTACAGGCTGCAGGAGATGCCTGACGGAATATCACTTTCCCCGTGTTTTAATTTCCAGGTTGGGTAGCAAGGACCGGAGGAGAGATGCTCTCAGCAGGACAATATACACAAAGCAAACGATGGCGCAAATCCACGTGTGACAGCTGCGCTGGTGCTAAGCAAACAGATGAGGGCAGGACAGCAAGCAGCGGAACCACGCTCCAGCTCTTCCACCCAAAGGCTCTCCCGGACCCGTCCCGTCCCGCCTCGCACGCCTTACTCCCAGCCGCACGGAACGGGAAACCCGGGGAGCGAGCGCTCGCCCCGCAGCGGCCGCCGTCCCGCACAGCGGTGGCTCCCTGCGGCGGGGCGGGGACGGCCGGGCTCGGGGAGGCGCTCGGGGCGGGGCGGCGCTCGGGGCGGGGCGGGCGCGGAGCAGCGGAGTGTGGAGTGCGGCCCGGGACGGCGGGAGTATCGTGCTCTGTGGGAGAGGGCCGCGGAAAGCTGGTTCGGCTCGTGCAGCTGCTCGCTATGCTACCTGGTGGGCAATGCTCCAATCACCCCCCCCACACACACACACAGGTGTCCTAAACTGAGAGGATGGATGGTGTCTTTCCCTTCTGTACTCTCAACTGCACCGCTCAGCTTGGTGTTGTCTGCAAACTGGCTGAGGGTGCACTTGATCCCATCTACACAACTGACAGATATTGAAGAATACCAGTCCCAAGACAGATCCCTGAGTGACACTGCTTATGACCGGCCTCCAGCTGGACTTAGAGCCGTTGACAGCAACCCTTTGGCTATGACCCTCCAACCAATTCTTTATTCACTTAATGATCCAGCCTTCAAATCCATATCGCTTTAACTTAGAGACAAGGACGTGGTGCGGGACCACATCAAAAGCCTTGCACAAGTCTGGGCAGATGGTATCAGTTGCCCTTCCTTTGCCAACTACTGCCATCACTCTGTTTTAGAAGGCCACCAGGTTGGTCAGGTGTGGTCTGCCTTCAGTGAAGCCATGCTGGCTGTCTCAAGTCTCTTGCTCTCCCTCCTGTCCCTTAACATGTGAAGCCATGCTGGCAACCACATCAGCCAGTTCCTTCAGGATCCTGGGATGCATGTCATGAGACCCCAAAGGAGTAATGCTAGAGTGACTCCAGCATAAGGCTGAAGCAGCTGATGGAAGATGTCCTCAATCACAGCCTTGGACTTGGATAGACCTGTTCCTGCATCACATAACTAATAGAAAGGTTAATTCTTGCACTCTAAGTTCAGGCAAGATATATTGTACATCTATCTTCCTTTGCTTCTCTTTAACATTTTTACTGAGACTTAAAATACTTATATAGAGGAGGAAAGTCCCCTACTCAAAGCTTCCCATGAAGAGACACAAAGAAGACTTCTGGTTGAAATAATCACTGTTTCAGTTTATCCGCTTGCTTATTTTGGTTTATTATGACTGTGAAGAGGAAAGGGACCTGGGGGTGTTGGTTGATGCTCAGCTGAACATGAGCCGGCAGTGTGCCCTGGTAGCCAAGGGGGCCAACGGCATCCTGGCCTGCATTAGAAATGGTGTGGCCAGCAGGAGCAGGGAGGCGATCATCCCCTGTACTCAGCACTGGTGAGGCCGCACCTCGAGTGCTGTGTTCAGTTTTGGGCCCCTCACTGCAAGAAAGACATTGAGGCCCTGGAACGTGTCCAGAGAAGGGCAACGAAACTGGTGAGGGGTCTGGAGCACAGGGCTTATGAGGAGCGGCTGAAGGAGCTGGGATTGTTCAGTCTGGAGAAGAGGAGGCTCAGGGGAGACCTCATTGCACTCTACAACTTCCTGAAGGGAGACTGTGGTGAGGAGGGGTTTGGCCTCTTCTCCCAGGCAATGAACAGAACCCAGGGAAATGGCTGCAAGTTGTACCAGAGGAGGTTTAGGTTGGACATGAGGAAGAACTTTTTCTCTCAGAGTGAGAATGGCTCTGGAATGGCTCTCTCAGGCACTGGAATGGCTGCCCAGGGAGGTGGTGGAGTCGCCATCCCTGGCAGTGTTCAAGAGGCGTCTGGATGAGGAGCTGCGAGAGATGGTTTAGTGCTTGTGGTAGCAGTGGTAGTGGGAGGACGGTTGGACTAGATGATCTTGTAGGTCCTTTCCAACCTTGTGATTCTATGATTCTGTGATTCTATGATTCTATGATTCTATGATTACTGAGGTGGGTGTCAGCCTCTTCTCCCAGGTAACAGCTATAGGATGAGAGGTAATGGTCTTAAGTTGTATTAGGGGAGGTTTGGGTTGGGTTTAGGAAATATTTCTTGTCAGAAAGAGTGGTGAGGCACTACCCAGGTGTCTGGTGACATTCATAGTAATGGGGATCACTGTTTAATCTTCTTTCCCTCTTTCCCCCCACCCCACCCCACTTTTTTTTTTTTTTTTTAAGGCTACATTTTAATAATGAAAATAAAAGTTTATTTACATGATGTAATTCAAATTTACAGCCTTGTGATCTGAAAGGTGCAGTAAGCCTCATAGCCTCATCAGCAAGGTAAAGCAGAGCTTGCCCATCTCAGACCACATACAGAGCTGCCATGGATCCTTGCTGCAGTCTAAAGATGTGGAAATGCTTCACATGATTATTTCTACAAAAATTATGTTCCCAGAAGCTTCTTAAATTTAGAATTGTGTCATCTGATAGCACTTGTAGTGAAGAATGTAAAATCCAAGCTGAAGGGTTGTCAGATTGCTGGATTCTGCAATATACGCCATTTTCTTTCTAAACATTTTTGTTGTACCAACGTCACTTTTGATTCTCATTTTTTCAATAGGAGTAATTTGCCATGTTTACTTTTATTATAGTGACAACTATTATACTACTTAATTTGTTATTTTAATTGAAAATTATCGAGGAAGCATGATAATTTATATTATAAATATGATAAATGATAATAATAAAGTCCTATCATTTTCTATTATCAAGTTTTCTGGATTTATTCTGTCTTTTTAATCCTTTTTCCCCCACTACACATTTTTAGGCCTGGATGAAAAGAGGTTGGAGGAGGCCTGGATGAAGAGAGGTTGGCAGGATCATTGAGCCCCTTTGATAGAATATGTCTGTGTGCTGCTCACTGGTGGTAACTCAGCTGTGGCAGCTCCTGTGCCCCTGCTACTTCCTCAGCTGCACTGAGTGCTGTACCGTGTGATCACCAAGCTGCTTAATTCCCTTGTGATCACCACGTGCTTCCCTGCTCCCTTTGATGTGTCATCGCAAGGAAGCTTTCTGTGGCTTTGCCTCTCTCTGTGTTTATGAGTACTCCTTCCTCTGTCACAGTAATGTGCAAAGCACAGCCTCCAAGCAGCCATTAAAAGCATTAATACCCTATCTGAAGTATCTCTGGAGGCAAATTTCTCTAACAAATAATCAGACTTAATTACCCATACAATTATGACATTGACATTAATGGGAAAGCATATGTTAGCTTACAAAACAGCAACCTCAGAGCTGCAGTTCTCAATAAAACGATTTGTACAACTACTATGTTACAAGCATTATCCATTAATGCCTATTTTTTCCGCTGTGCTTCAGAAGAATCTTTTAAAATCCCATTTCCTATTCATGCAAGTGTATTACTGCAGTAACATATGCAGAAGTCTAAAACAGCTCAGTGAAGGAACTCCTAACATGACTTGATCATGGCTAATAATGATGATCTTTATGGTCCCTTCCAATCTGACCACTCTGTGGTTCTATAAAATATTGTTATTTCATTGAAAACAGTTTTGGTGTACTTTTAAGCATGTAAGTTTAGCATGCATAGAATCATAGAATCATAGAATCATAGAATCACTAAGGTTGGAAAAGACCTAAAAGATCACCCAGTCCAACCGTTCACCTATTCCCAGTAGCTCCCACTAAACCATGTCCCTCAACGCAACATCCAGTCTTTCCTTGAACACCCCCAGGCTCGGTGATTCCACCACCTCCCTGGGCAGTCCATTCCAGTGCCTGACCACCCTTTCTGAAAAGTAGTACTTCCTCATGTCCAGCCTGAATTTCCCCTGGCGTAGCTTGAAACCATTCCCCCTGGTCCTATCACTAATGACACAAGAGAAGAGGCCGACCCCCAGCTCACTACAACCTCCCTTCAGGAAGTTATAGAGAGCAATGAGGTCTCCCCTGAGCTCCTCTTCTCCAGGCTGAACATTCCCAGCTCCTTCAGCCTCTCCTCATATGGCCTGTGTTCCAGACCCCTCACCAGCTTTGTTGCCCTCCTTTGAAATGCAAATAATTTCTCTGTTAAGAATTCCTTAGCTGCATGCATGTGTGTATATGAATGGATGTTGTCTAGTTACCATTAAAGCCAGTAAAGATTTCTTCTACTTTGCTTACCATGATGTTGTTTCAAAACACTGTATCATGCATGTCACAAGGGAACATGCATAGCAAATCCTCATACTATAAAAAAAGGAAAAGCAGGCAAAACTATGTTCTGTATCACACTTATTTGAAGTCCATACACCTAGCTGCTCAACTCTATTTACTTGAATTGGAAATCTAAAGGTGTTATTTTTGCATGCAACAGATATTTTGGGCATGTTTGAAGCAAAAAGCTTCATCAAAGCTTCAATTGCATCATTCCGATCCAGATTTTTTTTAACTTACCTGTGTGAGTGTAACAAGGAAATCTGGCTGCTCTAAAGTTATCTGCACTAGAACTTCAATAGTCCAGGTCCTAGCTGATATTTTCCCTATAAATTTTCTTTAAAAAACAAAATGTTTTAAATGTATGCTGTGCCAGGCTTGGATTTATCCACTTTGCCTGAGAGCTAAATATGTCTAAATAAATAAATAAATAAATAAATAAAAAGAATCTTGAAATACAATTTTACTTTCTGCAGTGCAGAGGTATTTTATTCCTCTTTTTCTGTTCTATGGTCATTGAAATACACCTAGAGTACTGAAGAAGGGATCAGAATCTTTGGGCGTTCTCACCTAAAGTCACGTATCTCCTTAGCATGTCAGAACCTCATGGGTTTTAAACCTCTGGGAATTCTTCATCGTTTCAGTCCTCCTGATCTTGTCTTACATTTTTCGAGGCATCCTTGTGTCATACCAAACAACGTGGGGAGGATGTCTGGGATTCCTTGAGGTGTCCTGAACTGAAAGGGGCATCTATATGGGGGTAAACGAATTCAGCATTAAATATCTGTTAACAGTTAGTGACAGTCTAAGGAATGAGATGGTAGAACTTAGAAACAGATTGAATTCACCCTGAAGGAGACACTAGGTGCCACATTGCTCCTCAGGCTTCATTACTGGGATTAACTAGGTATGCAATTCAGCTGCCTCAGCTTCTAGTGCCATTTGAGATGTCCTCCAGCTCACGCCGCATAGCACATGGGTTTTCCACAGGTCTTGTGTCACCCCATCTAGGTGTCCTGGATACCATGGCAGCTCAAATGCCACCAGACAATCTACATTTAGGTGAGTGAAGCCTTAGCTCCCTGAAATGGGAGCTATGACATCTAGTACCCATGTAGACACCTACATTAGGTGTCTGGGTCTCAGCTATGGCACCCTTTAATGCAAAGCAGAAAGTGGCGATATTGGTATTATCACTGCTGAAATACATAATGAAAAACATCAAGAAAGACATGAAGGCCCTGGAGCGTGTTCAGAGAAGGGCAGCAAAGCTGTAAAGAGTCTGGAGCACAAGTCTTATGGGGAGCGGATGAGGGAACTGGGATTGTTTAGTCTGCACAAGAGGAGGCTCGGGGGAAACATTGCTCTCTACAGTCAACTGAAAGGAGGTTGCTGTGAGGTGGGGTTGGCCTCTTCTATCAAGTAACAGAAATAGGATGAGAGGCAATGGACTAAAGTTGTATCAGGGGAGGTTCAGGTTGGATATTAGGAAACATCTCAGAAAGAGCAGCGAGGCACTGGCACAGACTGCCCAGGGAGGTGGTGGAGTCACCAACCCTGGAGGTGCTCAGAATGGTAGACATGGCACAGAGGGATGTGGTCAGTGGGCATGGTGGGCCTGGGCTGACGATTGCACCAGACAATCTTAGCGATCTTTTCCAACCTTAATGATTCAATGATTCAGTGCAAGGAATTCTGTATTAAGACTTGATATGGTTTTGGTTAGCTCTTACACCAGCTGTGTACTATCATGGGGGAGAAGCTGTGACATTTAGTGGTATGCAAAAACATTCACAGAGTGGAAAAATATCGTATTTTATTTGTTGCTGCTCTTCTAAGTCAGAATAGGCATGGCCTGACGACCTTCTAACCCCAGGTGTCCCTGTCGCAGCCTGTGGTGGGGAACCTGCTTCAGCACGGCTGGGCTGGGTGATCGCCAGAGGTCCCCTCCAACCGCTATAATTCTGTGATCCGTGTTTAAAGAGATTCTACATAGGATTTAAACGGCGTCCCACCTTTTATGTTTGCGAAGGATGCCGCCCAACCCGATTCTGCAGTGATTCCCAGGATTTGCGTGAGGCAAGAAAACGAACCCCCTCAGCCACGTCTGTCCAAGCAGCTCCTTCCTACTCTGTGATTTCAGCCCGAGCCCCGCCTGAAATAGCATCATGCAGCCGCCTTTAAGCTTTAACGTTGCAGAACGCGATTTTACCTAACAGCTCCCTCCCAACCCCCGGCTCGCTGCCCGCCGACGCTCGGCGCCGTCCAGGAACGGGAAGCTGACGGAGCCGGAGCCGGAGCCGGAGCCCCGCCCGTACAGCGCACACTGCTGCCGGGTCGGAGCCGAGCCTGCCTTCCGCTTCCCGTGCGGCCCGGAAGAGGTGTGTGGGCTCGCCATGCAAGTCTCCAGCCTGAACGAAGTGAAGATCTACAGCCTGAGCGCCGGCAGGAGCCTCCCGGAGGTGAGGGGCAGCTCGGGTGGGACGGAGCCGTGAGGGGACGGCGGGACGCGTGGGCGCCCCCGCAGCTGGCGGGCGTTTGAGCCGAGCTGCTCTGCGGACTTCTTTTTCGTAGGGTCACAGGGTGGTTGGGTTGGAAGGGACCTCAGAGCGTACTACTGGAATTTTGAATGCAATTAAGAAGAGAGAAGTGATGTTTCAGGCAGAAAAAAAAAAAAACAAACACCTCTTTTTTTTCAGATTTGTTAGGTTGTAACAGTTCTGTGATAATGCAGATGTGCTGTAATGTGAATACTGATATGTTTCCTTACAGTGGCTCTCAGACAGGAAGAAAAGAGCATTACAGAAGAAAGATGTGGGTGAGTTTTCCCATCGCAGCCCTCAGCAGAATGAGGCTGTACACATCTGATCTGCCACTCCAGGAGTAGGCAGTTTGCTAACACGAGGAAATTGTGCACAACTTGTTTTCATAAATGCAAATTTAAAGCTATACGTAATGCTAGAAGGCCATACTTTAGTTTCCTATATAGTGCTGTGTGGATAGAACATTGTCAGCATCATTTTTAGGCATTAAATACTGGGAGATGGTAGATTGTACACAAGTGTGGTGGATGCATCCAACATATATTTATGATCAAATCTAGCTATAGACCCCTGTATATTTATTAAGCTTAGCTTAGAGTCCAGCTTTGTGATTTATCATATCATCATCATAGAACGGCCTAGGTTGAAAAGGACCACAATGATCATCCAGTTTCAACCCCTCTGCTGTGGGCAGGTCACCAGCCACCAGACCAGGCTGCCCAGAGCCACATCCAGCCTGGCCTTGAATGCCTCCAGGGATGGGGCATCCACAACCTCCTTGAGCAACCTGTTCCAGTGCATCACCACCCTCTGTGTGAAAAACTTCCTCCTAATATCTAATCTAAATCTCCTCTGTTTCAGTTTAAAACCATTCCCCCTTGTCCTATCAGTGTCAACCCATGTAAACAGTTGTTCCCCCCCCGTTTATATGTCTACTTCAAGTACAGGAAGGCCATGATGAGGTTTCCCCTGGAGCCTTCTCTTCTCCACCCTAAACAAGCCCAGTTCCCTCAACCTTTCAATTTTACTCTAAATTTGTAATATCAAAGGAAATATTTACATACCATCATGAGCATTGTGTAAAGCAGCCAACTGAAAAATAGGCATGGAGGTAACAGTGTGATGGAATGTGTTATGCATCTTTGCTGTGTAGAATATGTCACCTTTTTGTGAATGCCTGTTATAATGATCTCATGGTTAGCGCCTCGTGAGAGATCTATTTGGTGTGGTGATGATAGCTGGCTTCTCAGCGTTAGAGTACTGCATTGCTCTCCTGGCCTGTGTTAAAGACAAAGATATACCTTTAAAAATATTCAGTTTTATTCAGTGAACTTTACATACTTTCATAAGAAGTCATTACAGTATTGGACTGATAATAATAGTACTAGCTTTACAAATAATTTTTCTTTATGAGTATTTATTTTTTCTTTGTAGATATCCGTAGAAGAATTGAACTTATTCAAGACTTTGAAATGCCCACAGTTAGCACCAAGATTAAGGTATCAAGAGATGGACAGTATATTATGGCAGTTGGTGAGTTAACTAAGGATCCCTTGGTAGCAGAGGCCAAAAGTGCTAGTAACGTTTTATCACAGAATATGACAGGTAGAAGATAGAGGGTGTTTTTGTTTTATTTCTTTAATGCAGCATTGAACATTATCGTGGAAGCCTAGTTTTAAGATGTGATGCAATGATTGTCTTGGAACTTAAGTTGAGAAACATTTAATTTTCAGCTGTATTAGAAGAATACCTGTGTTATGAAAACAACAACTTATTTGTTTTTACAGTGTGTTCATAAATTAAACACACTATAGTGTGTTCATAAAGTTGTTTAAATAATTTCTGAGTATCACTGAGTGTTTTTTTAAAGCATAGAGGATAATGCTGCATTTCATAACTGCCAAAGTGAGATCCTAACATGAATACTTCAGTTAGCCTTAATGCCACAGGGAGGCTTGGTCTTTCACGCTCGCTGGAAGGTGTTGTTAAGTTCTGTTACTAAGAAGCCTCTTTCTCCATTCACAGAAATGTAGTAGTAAAGAATGTATACATAAAACATGGTATTTTTAAAAAAACGTGTTAGTGTTATCTTTTTGTTCAACTGTTTTGTTAAAAATCAAATTCTTCTTTCAGGAACTTACAAACCGAGGATCCGCTGCTATGATACTTACCAGTTATCCCAGAAGTTTGAAAGGTGCTTAGATTCTGAAGGTTAGTATAAGCTGTGGCTGTTAGTAGGAGAAATCTTTTGTCTACAGTTCAGGTTGGACTCAAACAGAAATTTATCTCCCTGTTCTAAGGAGACAGATTATATGTTGGGGGAACAGGGGAATCTAGAATAAAATTCACCAGTCTTCACCTCTGTATTTTTCCTTCTTTTTTCTGTAAAGTTGTTTCCTCTCTTGGAGCTGTATGAAGACAGTAAGATCTGCTCTGAGCCAGTAAGTGTGGAGCTCAGAGAGAGACATGGCTGAAGGCTGCTGCTCTCACGGGGGGAGTGCTGTGTGTGTGAGAGGGAGAGAGGGGAAAGGGGAGAGAG
The DNA here is from genome assembly GCF_023343835.1 of Lagopus muta. Lineage (NCBI taxonomy): Eukaryota > Metazoa > Chordata > Aves > Galliformes > Phasianidae > Lagopus > Lagopus muta. The sequence goes on from NC_064434.1 coordinate 14,158,671, forward strand.
AGAGAAAAAGAGAGAGAGAGCTACAGCAGGCAATTCTCCCTTCTGTTGTCTTCCCACTCTGAAGCAGTAAGGTAGAAGAGTGCTCTGGGGTTGCTCCGTTCTTACTGAAATGAGTTCTTTTGTTTTCTCACTGCAGCCCAGTCAGTTAAAGAGAACTCCTTGATTTGTTTTGTATATTTCTTTATTATTGTTATTATTTTTAGACATAGGAAAGGCCCCAATTTCACATTGTTTGCTAGTATTTTGGAGGGAGAACTTTTGTGGTGATGAGAGCAAGGAGCCATCCAGGCTCTGAGAAAGAGAGAATGTGCTGGAAATTAGACTGAGGGAGGAGGTTTTGGGATCTATAGAGTTGGGGGTTTATTTCGGTTTTGTTCTTTGGAGACTAATGGCAGAAGACAGGTGAATGAAACTGAGGGGCTGAGCACAGAAAGCACAGAATAGTGCAAGATTGAATCATTAGTGAGAAATGGAACTGGTCTATTTTTGATATGCTGTGTAAAAAAAAGCAAAAAAGAATGAAGCTATTGAATTAGGTCAGGAAAAGAAAAATAGAGCTTAGTGGTGTTTTGTTATTTGATTCCTTAGTACTGCAAGGAATCTTGTATGGTGTAGAGACAGTGCTACCAAGTAGTATGAGGAGGGAGAGTCAGGAAGGCTGGGGAAAGAAAGGCGTGCCATGAGAGACCCACTTTGAAACAGAATATGAGTCATTGTAATGGTAAATGCTTGCTGTTAATTAGAGCTCAAAGTTAATTTTTTTGAACTGGCTTCTTGTTGCAAGGTTTTTAAATGTGTTTAACTTGCACTGTATCATAGAGTCACCTTAAATAACCTACCTTATTTAATTGGAAACAGTTCAGGCGAAGCAGCTTCTCCCTGATGTTCTGGACTCGCCTTATTTAGAGCTAATTGGAGTCTCTGTTGAACACCTCAGCATACTGATCAGTAGCCTTTGTGTTTGTGATTATGGGCCCCTCAAAGCTCAATCTCTGGAAGCTGAACCTTAGAAAGGCTGTGTCTGAAGATGTGTGTGTAGTACATTAGATCCCCTGGTATTCTTATCATCATTGATGGTTCACCGTGGACCACCCACTCACTGAGAAGCATTTGATCAGACCTTCCTAAATACACGTTTGAGCACTGCATTGAGGAGCATATCCAGTATACAAGAATGATAAAAAGATTATAAGATGCTTCATAAATTTCTAAGGTTCTCTTAAGTGACTTATTATTTTGCAAATAATGTTGTCTAATTAAAGATTTTATCACGATGTCTGCGTTATGCATTGACACCTGTGGGGAATACTTATATGGCTAAAGGTTAGCATCAGAGTAAATATTATTTTCAGGGTTTGTGCCAATGTTTGCAAATAAATTTGCTTACTTAGTTAACTTAAACTTCTCTTGTTCTCTCCTCTAGTGGTTACATTTGAGATTTTATCAGATGATTACTCAAAGGTATGTTTAATGTTTTCAATGTATAAATGAGAAAATTGTGTAATATGTATATTAAAATACATTTTCATATATAGTAAAGTTTTTTATTTAAAAACAAACAGGATAAATATTTTTTTGTACCTTTAAAGCATTGTTTTCTTTGCCTCTTTGTACTGTAATTTGCCTTACCACTTGTAAAGTCTTTTGTCTGCTGTAGAGAAAAGCTCTAATGCAAATGGGATCCTGGGCTCCATCAGGAGAGGGGTGGCCAGCAGGGACAGGGAGGTGATTGTCCCTCTCTACTCGGCTCTTGTGAGGCCCCATCTGGAGTACTGTGTCCAGGTGTGGAGCCCTCAGTACAAGAAAGACATAGAGATTTTGGAAAGGGTCCAGAGGAGGGCGACTAAGATGATCAGGGGGCTGGAGCACCTCCCCTATGAGGACAGGCTGAGGGAGTTGGGCTTGTTCAGCCTGGAGAAGAGAAGGCTGCGGGGTGACCTCATTGCAGCCTATCAGTACCTGAAGGGAACCTACACCCAGGAGGGGAGTAAACTCTTCAAAAGGGCTGACAACAGCAGGACTAGGGGAAATGGTTTTAAGTTGAAGGAGGGAAGATTTAGGTTAGATGTTAGGGGGAAGTTCTTTACTAGGAGAGTGGTTAGGCCCTGGAACGGGCTGCCCAGGGAGGTTGTGGATGCCCCGTCCTTGGACGTGTTTAAGGCCAGGTTGGACGGGGTCCTGGGCAACCTGATCTGAATGTGTATGTTTGGTGGCCCTGCTAGGCAGGGGGGTTGGAAATACATGATCCTTGGGGTCCCTTCCAACCCGGGTGATTCTGTGATTCTGTGATTCTGTGAAAGCTCCAAATAGTCAGCTATCCTGTGATCAAACTAACGTGAAAAACATAATTAGTTGTTCTTGCTAGTGTAACATTTGGTTATAATTGCTGACAGTAGCCAACATGCACCTTTTTTGAGAAATGGGGTACCTACAGCTGAATTAGGCTGATTTGCTACAGCAGTGACAACTAAGTGTATCAATGAGGCAGAAATTGTGGAGAGAAGGAACATGTTTTGTTTATGAGTTGCTGTATCTGGAGGAAACAGTTGAGTTATTATAACTGTGTGCCTTTTTCAGGCTCAGTACAATTATTACTCCTAATTCTGTTGAGGGCCCTCAGAAACAGGCTCAAAATCTTGTGCTGCAGCACTTGGTGTGATAAAAGACATTACCTGTTCCTATAAACTTTGCTGATTCATCAGAGTATTCAGTCTAAAATGAAATATGGAAATCTAAGCACATAATTTTGCTGGTTTCATTAGAACACAGCATGTTAATAGTTGAATTTTTATTGTATTTTTTTTTCCTCAGAGACTTTAGCATTACTGATACAGGTTCGTCTTATACTTTCAGACACATTATCTCACCTTCTGGCTCTAGGCTTTTCAAAGTTTTCCCTTGTAAGTTTTCCAGGAATGTGGAACTCAATAGAAGAAGGAAGTGACTGATATAGTAGGGTAGCCTCTTCTGGTTGTAAAGACCAAGCAATTATTTGCAAGGCTGAGGAGTGTATTCTCATTGTTCACCCATCTCTGACTGGTCAAGCAAACAGTAAGGCTTATGTGTGTTTTGAACTGGAATTGGTACTGCATTTCAAACTGAACCTTGACAACGTTATCTTCAATTGTATTTTCCAAAAACATCCTAAGTTGTTAGAAAGAAAACTGATTTTAGAAAGTTATAATATTTTAAATATGACACAGAGGGAACAGTATTTGAGAAATTGCACTTGAAATGATTAGAATCATAAAAATATTCCTTACAAGGAGACATCGAGGGTTCATTTCCTGCACGAAATAAGACCAATGCTCTGTGATCACCTCCTAAAGAATTCTTCCTTCTTATCCAGCCTGCCCAAACCTGAAATTTTTGCTACTGCAGTGAGTTTGACTGTCATTTTTGTAACTGCGTTTCAGTTGTAGGCTGCCTCTAGATTGTTGCATAGTGTTCTCTTTGCCTCACTAACAACCTCAGATTCATCCAGATTTTTCATCTGTCCCTTATCTGGCTTGGCTTTGTTGATGTTCTCAACATTCCTCTTGAATTGAGAGCCCCTGCTCTAGATACATTGCTTCATGGGCACTGTGCAGAAAAATGAAAATATGTCCTTCCTGGTCTGCTCCCACTAACCTTGTCAGGAATCATTTTGAGGCTCATTTGTGTTTCCACAGAACATACTGTTCACTTTTGCTCATGTCTGTAGCTGTGAAGTCAGTTATGTTTCTGCACTCTCTCAAGATTTAGACGTGGACTAAGTTTTAGACTTAGGGGAGAGTGGTGTGTCTTCTACTGTAGCCTTTTCCAAAATGGCAAGTGTTTCCTCAGCCTTTTTTTTACCACACACCAGTGGCTATGCTTTTGCTACCCCAAGCTTGTGGTTTTCAGAGTTACGTAGGAAAAACAAGCATGATTTCTAGTTGAGTTGTATCCTTTTCTAATAAAAGAGAACATAATTGTCTTCAAGTAGCTTAAGACATAAAATTACTAGAGGTAACATAGTTGTTAGCAGAATATCTGCTTTTGTTTGTCTTTAGTTGTTTTTGTCAACTACTAGAAAATAAAGTCTTTTTGGAGGTAGTAAAAGAGAACTCAGCAAACTGTATCTTCCTTACTCCAGGTAGAAAGTTTCTTGATAGCTTACTGATAGTGAACTAGCAAGGTGATACTCATAATTTCAGTTAAATGTGGTTTAATTTTGTGTTCTCATGATTTCTTCTAAACTACATGAAGACACAGAAATTTCAATATTGTCACTGCAAAATCACAAAATACTTGATGTTGTTATTGTTTGAAACAATGAAGTAAAAAGCTTTGCTTGTTGTAAACCTCCTGTTAAAAACATAAAGAAGTTAAGCACACAAAGGGCAGATTGGGCTGTGTATGAAAAACATCATTGTATAACATCAGCTGTGCAGCTGCATCTGTAATCTTGTATGAAATAGTAATTATTACTTGTGAAAAGTGATGCCTGACTTTCATCCTGGATCTCAAGAGAGTGAGCCCTTGAATAAAAGTTGAAACACTGGAGTTTCTGAAATTAGAAAAATGGGAAGTACAGAGAGGACTTGAATAGGCATAAAGTAGTCACCCAGGTCAGTGCTTTGTACTTACCTCATGGAAAGGGAGAAAGTGTAAATAAACATGACTTCAAAACAACCACTGTACTTTGTCTTTCCTGAGCTGCTCACTGTTCACGTAGATAGCAGCATAGTACAATAGGGGGAGATTTAGAATCTCAGTGATTTACTGTTGTGTAGCTACACACATTCTAAACTGGTGCCTCTCTAGTCTAAAGAGAGTTGAGCGTTAGAGTGAGTTATTGACCTGTAATTATCCATGTCATTGTTTACCTTCATCATAGAGTGATTTTGGGCCAGAGTGATGCTTAATGCATCCCATAGTATCTGGGCAAGGCTTAAGGTACTGTATGAATGTGATGGGAGTGGGAAGAATTCATTTATATGTATATGAGTTTTGCTATGTTATTTACTATGTCGATCTAGCTTTCTAGTGCCTTCAATTCATTTTATCTTTAATGAAGAGATTGCTGTGGCTAATGAGAATAAAGAATGAATTCTGTCATTTTAGTAGAAAGTATTTAAGTGGACTGTGATAGACTGATGCAAGCCTGGAAAAATCACTGCTTGTTTTCTGAGGCAAGTTCTATCTTCTGTATTTCAGTTCTATCTATTTTATTTTCAGATTGTCTTCTTGCAGTGTGACAGATATGTGGAGTTTCATTCACAACACGGACATTACTACAGGACAAGAATACCAAAATTTGGTAGAGACTTCTCTTATCACTACCCATCATGTGACCTGTATTTTGTTGGATCAAGGTAGTGTTTGAATGGATTATTTTGTTTTACTTCTGTCAGGAATTTTTTCCAAGAACTAAAGTCCAAAATTAATTCAGTTTCCTGCATTAAGACTTTTATTTTTTGATTGAGGCACTTGTAAATTTGTTGTCAGCAGTGCAATTCAGTGTACTGTGTTTTAAAAGTGATGAATAGTAAGGAAAATAAAATAGCTTTTTGTGGAGACTTTCAGGGTGAAGCTGGAGAAGGCCCTCCCTTGACAACCTGAGCTAGCTGTGGTGTCCCTCTTCGTTGCAAGGGAGTAGGACTAGATGGCCTTGGGTGGTCCCTTTCAACACTAAGGATTCTATGAAGCTATTCTGTGATGTTTGATGAACATACACATTATCACAGAATCACAAAACGGCCAGGGTTGGATGGGACCTCAAGCATCATGAAGCTCTAACTCCCCTTCCACATGCAGGGCCACCAGCCTTCCCATTTAATACCAGACCAGGCTGCCCAGGGCCCCATCCAACCTGGCCTTGAACACCTCCAGGGACGGGGCAGCCACAACCTCTCTGGGCAGCCTGTTCCAGCACCTCACCACTCTCTCTGTAAAGAACTTCCCCCTGACATCCAACCTGAATCTTCCCTCCCTCAACTTCAAACCATTTCCCCTTGTCCTGCTGCTATCTACCCTTTCAAAGAATTATCTTTTCTCCAGTATATAGGAAAGAAGTAATTGTGGTTTTTTCTTTGTAGTTCTGAAGTATACAGGCTAAATCTGGAACAAGGAAGGTTTCTGAACTCCCTGCCAACTGATGCTTCGTAAGTAACTGTAATGTATGATGTCTGTCTTCCATCCACCAGGTGGAACCAAACTACTAATATGCTCACCATCAGTACTGTATCTGAATACTGCCCAAATACACAGTGAAGTAGAATTGAAAAGTAACGTATGCCTAGTTTGAACCTCATTTTATTTAATTTTATGTCCTGTCATTCTTTATGACAATTTTTATGCTTTAAAATATCCACAAAGAAAACTCAATTACAACTGCTTAATATAGACTTATGTTACATATATAATAAATACAAACTTTGCCATTGCAACTCAATTTAGCCATCACATAGAAACCTGCCCACGGGGTATGTACTTTCCCTGACATGTCTTTGTCCTTCTACTCTTGGAGTAGCCCAAAGAGTGCTGGGTTTTTTCATTTGTTTGATTGATTTTTTTTTTTTAAATATCAGCAGCATGTGTTTGATTCTTTTGAAAACCATAGCAGTAGCAGGAGCTGGGCTTCTTTTGTGTGGGGAGAGGCAGAGGAGAAGAACAGGCTTCTTCTCATCAAAGTCACTGGTTGGTGAACCACAGGTGGGGCTCAGTGGGTCGGATAGCTTAAGGAGCATAGCAGTATTTAGGTGGGCACAACTATAGACACCTAGTAGCATTGGGGAGGGAAGGGAAGGAAAATCCTGGAGCAGCAGAGCTGAGTCATGAGTGAAAATCTGAATCAGAGAAATGAGAATTGAAGATTTGGAAAGCCTGTAAGGCAGGGGAATTGGATGAATTATAGAATTATAGGTAGCATTCTTAGAATAGAAGAAGTCGAGATAAGGGGTCTAAGGAGAAATATTTCTATTTTGGAAGAGTTGTTAGAGAAGTGCAGGGTTCTGGCTTGAGCAGTTGAGAATTAGGGTACTTGGAGCAGGAAAGAGTAGACAGGCTGTTCATCAGAATATGCTGGAGATGTAAGCTTCCAAAGGTGTAATCAGGAAGACCTTTTGATGTAACTGAGTTAAGAATACAGAGGAGCAGAGCAATATGGCAAGACTTGGTGGTAAGTGGTGGGCTTGGGAAGAAGACTGTAGGATCACTGAGGTTGGAGAGACCCTGAGCCCAGTCTGATGCTCAAAGCTTGGCCAGTCCTGAATTCAGATGAGTTTTCCCAGGGGTTTTTGTAGACTGAGGATAGAAATTCCAAAGCTTCTTTTGGCAACTGGTTCCAAAGATGAGGTGCCCTCAAGGCATAAAAATATCCTTACATCCAGTTGGAACCTCACCCATCTCAAGATATCAGCACTGTCTCTGATTTTCTCTGATAGCTCCAAATTCTTGGTAAGCTCCCCTTAAGTATGGGAAGCTGCTATTAATTTGCCATCCACTTATACACCCTCCCCCCACTCACCACTTTTGCTTTTCCAGACTGAACAACAGTATATGTGATTACAGAAACCTTTTTAGTTACATTATTCTGAAGTCGTTAAACTTGTTCTTTTTTCTGTTTTAGAGAGAATAATGTTTGTGACATCAATCCTGTACACTACTTATTTGCTACAGGGACAGCTGAGGTAAATGTTTGCATTCCTTCTATGAAAAGGGCAGCAGTGTTTGTATCTCTTTTGTATTAGTTTGCGTGAGGATAAGAAGGAATCATGACAGGAACTTAAGTAATTAATTTGATCTTGTTTGCTGTATTAAGTATAGATCTGTTAAACAGGAAGACTTAGAGTGGTGTGCAGGTATAATTTCTGAAATAGCTTGCTTGCTGAGATATGTGAGATTTTGCAGATGAGAGAAAACAGTGTTATCTTGCTTGAGAATGTAACTATCAGTTGAAATTAGCAGGCCTGTGTGCCCACTTGGGAAATCTAGTATTAACCATTTGGATTCAGAGAACATTTGTTTTAAATACACATGAAATGTGTGGAGTTTGTATGCCTTTATTAGTACAACTCTTGTTGTAGGAAATTTGATTTATTACTCGCAGATAAAAAGAATTCATAATTTTATTTAAAGACTTTCACTGTATCTTATATTTATTGCATAAACTTAAAATATATTTTCTAAACTCTTTAGGGTAAAGTGGAATGCTGGGATCCTAGAACTCGAAATCGAGTTGGGCTACTGGATTGTGCTTTAAGCAGTGTGACAGCAGATACAGAGTGAGTAAAGGCTCCCTTTGCGAAGGCCATTCTTCTGGTGGTTTTTGTTTGTTTGTCTTGAAAAGTTTTTCTAAAAACAGTTCCCACTTGGCCTTACAGTGCCCACTGCCATCTCATTTCTAGTGTAAGGTTTCCTTAGTTATCAAGTAACTCTTCATGTGTGGTATGTCTGAATAATTTACACTATTATTCTAGCTATTTTTAACATCATTTTTTGCATTGTTTAGAGAGAGAACATCTAACTTTAAGAATTGTGCTTTGCAGGGTGGATTGTCTGCCATCTATTTCAGCGCTGAAATTTGATGGAGCTTTGAATATGGCTGTTGGAACATCTACTGGGCAGGTAGTCTTAACTCCTTCTATAACACTTCTTAGAAGATCCTCTTGCAGTTGTCAGTCCAGGTCTATTGTACACTGAGTGCACTTAATGCAATACACAATAGTACAAGTATTTCTAAGACTGTAAGTGACATGTATGGAGCAGTAACAGTCATTCTTAAGCTGCAAATTGATTTGTTAAACGATCCTGTTCTTCAGAGTACTGAAGGGTTGACTTAATATCATCGCAACTTCCGATCTGCATACTATAAAATTTCAATCTTTGTGGTTTTCTTAAGACTTAAGAATCAGTTTTGTGAGGAAGTTACCTCTTTTTGAGACTCTCAGTACTGTCTCAGTGCAATACATATGCTCTTACCTTATTTTGATTGCAGCTAAACAAGCAGAATTATTGCTTTTCAAATAATGTGTTGGAATTTTTTTGTCCTATCCTATGAAGCATCACTTTGATTCATTTATTCGTTGTTTCCATGCTAGTTGTCAAGTAGAGTGTGAGGAAATTTTGGTCTGCCTTTAGTGATCCTTTAATGGGTTAGGAAAACTACTTTTTGGAGACAGTCATACATGTAAGAATTGTGCTTGTAATAATGCTATTATATGTGACATACAACCTTTACTGGAGATATATTTATAATCTGAGCTAAACAAATTGGTAACGTTTTTCCCTCAAATTATTAGTATTCATACATGTGAGAAATTGAAGGTTTTTTCAGAGATTCCATTGGAGATTTTTTAGATAAAAAAATGCATATTTCTGTAAGACAGCCTGTGCTCACCACTTCTCTAAAAAAATAATTGCGCTCCCTGTTGTTTTTCTGAGTGAAAGGGATACTGAATCTGAAGGTTTCTGGGAAGGAATCTGAAGATTTAAACCTTCTGAGTAAGAATTGAGAACTACTGGTGATTGGTGGATGGTTGGACTGGGTGATCCTGTGGGTCTTTTCCAACCTTGGTGATTCTTTGATTCTATGAATAGTACAAGAATGTGAAAGTGCAGTATTAATGATTTAAAACTACTGAGAGTGCCTTGAAAACATTTCATTTTTTTCAATTTTAATTTCAATAGAAATGAAAAAAGACTTTAGAAAGATAGTAAACTCTTGAATGCAAATTTAATTTTTCCAATTAAACTAAAAGATTTTGTGGTTAAAATACATTGTCAGAGTAAAATGGGCTTACTTAATCATTTTCAGAACTTGAGAGGATTTATTTATGGAAAACAAACAAAAAAGTCTCGAGTTAAATCATTAATGAAGACCTAGTTTGACTACCTCTTAACCTTAAAATATTGAAAAATTGATCTGTCTTTTATTCCTCAAGGTTTTATTGTATGACCTTCGGTCTAGTAACCCACTGATAGTCAAAGATCACCAGTATGGCCTGCCTATTAAGTCAATTCAGTTTCAGCATCAGTTGGATTTAATAATCTCTGCAGATTCTAGAATCATAAAGATGTGGAACAAAGATACCGTAAGTGCTTTTCTGTTGCTGCGTTTGTATCATTCCCTTTTTTTTTCTTTTTTCTTTTTATCTATTGTGCAATTTGAGTAATAAAGTAGGAAGTTGGGTTTCTAATGTGTCGTAATTTACATAACATTTTTCCTTGTGTGGCTAAGCAACCCTGCATCTGGGAAGGTATTCAATAGCCTGTCAGGTATAAAAGTACAGTCTTGGTGTTTTTTTGTTTGTTTGTTTAATCTGTTTGTGTATGTCTGCTGATGATGCTTTTTTCAGTAGAAGGATTTGAACACAAAAAGTGGAATCTCAGCCATTGCCTTGGTGTGTGTATTTCTCTAAGTGGACCGTGAACATCCACTACAGAGAAAAATTAGTCATTCCAGTTCTCTGCTCAAAGGAGAGCTAGCTTCAAATGTAGATCAGTTAGTTTATGAAGTATTAAAATCAAGTGCTTCTTACTTTTACAGGAACTTACAGGGATTTTGAGGCAGATATTATGCCAAGATCCAAGTAACAGTGTGCATTATGGTGTATTAATGGATTATGTTGTAAGAGACAGCATCTTTATCCCTGTCTTTTGCACCTATAGGCAAAGTTGCAATCTAATTACTGTAAGACTTTCTTTTCTTACATTATGCAGTTTTTTTTCTTGTCTTTCTGTCGACGCAGCTTGTACAAAATACATTATCCTGTAGATTGGCTCCAATTGTACTGCAACTTGATTTGGTCAAAGAGGCTATCTTTAGTCATTGTATTCCTTCTAAAAAACTTGCTCCGTTCTGTATCTATGATTTTTTTGGCTTCGTAATGAAACATATCAAGAGCAGTTACAGTAGTTTAGAGGCACTTATTTTCTAACTATTTCAGGCAGCCATTTTTCTATTGTATTTCTTCATGAACTTTCAACAGCCCTTTTTTTTTTTTTTCTGTGATTGCAAGCAATTTTTTTAAGCCCTTCAGTTAGTTTTTATTGCTTAAAAAGGCAAATAATTTATTGTCTATTATTTAAAACATCTGCAATGGCCCTTCTCCATTTTTCCTAGGTATAGAGATTTTCCTCACTGACAATTTAACAGTGCAAGGTTTGTCAGGTGGCCTCTGCAGTGGGAAAAGGGAGGGTTTCTTAGCGCTGGAAGGCAAAGATAGCTTTGGACTCTTTCCTAGAGTGTGTTCCAGCTGGCTCCACCTCTCCCAGATGTTGGTTCCTGACTATCTCTGGCTGGGAACCAACTGCAGAGGCAGACTGCGGGGTGGAGAGCATATGGCTTTGATACCAGAATAGCCCCATGCTGAGACGTGCCTTGGGGTGGGGAGCGTGAGGCTTTTGTCTGCTAAGACTGGGGTGGGGGAGGACTCTTATTAATCATCGGGGAGAGACCAGGGATGGGTGGGGTACCAGCATATAACTGGGTGGGAAAGGAAGGGCCCAGAAAGGTAGGTGGGATTGCTGCAGGGAAAGAGAAAAGAGGAATAGGATGAAAATTTGCTCTGTTCCTGTCGCTCATTTAGAACCGTGTAGGCATGTACTCTCATGCTTCGTATTCTGTGGCCCAGTTCTTAGACACACTTCTTCAACTGGCTGTCTTGTGTCTTGGCTTACAAGAGCACCTGTATTTTGTCTGGATTTTTCAGACTCTGTTCCAATTCTTTTTGAATTTTTGAAAATCTTGTTTCCTGCTTTTACCGTTTTCTTAAATAACTTCATTACTGTGCTGAACTGCATACCAGTGGATGCTTTTATTATTTTTATCTTGTGCTTAGACCTCTTTAATACTGAGTTTGTACGTTACAAATAAAGTGCCAAGCCATATTTCATTCTAAGTAGACGTGGGCAGGCTGGAGGTACCAAACTGCACAATCAAATTCCACTCCCAATCCATCATTTCGGATAATACACTTAGCAAAATGAGAAGGTTTAAGATTACCACGTTCAGACTTGAATGAAATGAGGCAATGTGCCAGGAACTTGTGGCCTTCATCCTCTTTTCGCTTTAAGTAAAATGAAGTGAAACTGATGTATCTTTTCAGCACAGAATTATGAACCAAGAAATAAGAAGTGCCACTGTACATTGCAGTGTCCTCAGTAACCTGTGGGCTACGCTTAAAAGGTCTGATCAGAGACAGAATGCAATACTGAGTTTCTATGTTATGTTCAGATACTTTTCTAACATTATACTATTCTGCAAACTCTGTGCTATCTTTACTCCATCATCCTTAGCTTCTATAATAGCTAGTAATGATCTTTAGATTTACTATATTTAACTGTACTGTTTGGAATTCTTTATAATGCATTATCTTCCTTCAATTACAGGGGAAGATATTTACTTCAATGGAGCCAGAATATGATATCAATGATGTCTGTCTTTATCCAAATTCTGGTATGTTAGCTGTATTTATGTCTTATGTAATTCAAAAAGGAAAGTGTGTTAGTCCATAACGTTGCCTTTTTTTAATTTAAGTGATACAAATTAGGTCTACTTTACTTCTTATTATGCAGCTAGGAAAAATAGTTACTTGCTAGTTAATGTCATTGTTTGCTCTGCATCTGCATTAAATCAAATTAAGGCTCTCAGCAGTTAGAATCTGCTGTGCTTTCGACTGAGTGACTGACTTCTTTTGCCTTTTCAAGTATCTTAAATATCTCATAAGAAAAAGAACTTTGTCCTTTTGTGTAAGATGAGCGTACTTTCTAGAGCTGGGAAAAAAAAAACCTCTTTCAACAAATTTACAAATTTTTACAAATGTTTACGACCATTTGATCTTTCCTGTTTTTAAGTACGGTACTCGCTGTGTCCTTCTTAAGAAAGAATACTTTTGTTTTTAAGCACAGGGGAGTCCACAGGTTTGCATGCTTTTTGTGACTTCTCAGATTTGGTGCGTCTCATAACATTGTGTTTCAAGGTCAAAAAAGGGCCACTTTTAACCTGTTTCCAGATCCTAATTCATGGGAGAAAAAAATATTTTACAGAATGGTGGTTGAATGTGCACGTGTGCTTTAGATAGGCTGCAGCTTACCTTAGTTTTTCCCATAGTTGCTTAGTTCTTAACTAGTGCATGATAAATGCTTTCTCTTCAGAAGCAGCACTGGAAAAGGTGAAAGAAACATCATGGCCTGTAGGATGGCAGAGGACAAAGTTCTTGATCGGAAAATGCCTGTGTTGCAAACTGTGCTATTATCTTAATTTTAGAGAGGTAGCAGTGAACACAGAGCAACTTGGATTTTGAATCATACTAACTGCTCGACTCAAGATTGTAGATAAGGGAGTTTGAGATTTCTAACGAGTTAAAACTTATCTTGTCTTTTCTGCCAACTTCAGTTAAGAATCTTTTTTTTTTTAAAGATGAACACTTGCATATTGAGCTCTGCTGAGACAGCAGGCATTTTTGACTGTATGTAGCAACAACATTATAAGATCTGCAGGATCCTGCTAATACAAATGTCAGCTCACTGTCTTAACGCACAGGATTCTGCCCCTCTGAAACAGAGTGGTCTTCCAGTACAAGCAATTGGGCTGGGTTTTCCTGAGCGCTGAAGAGGATAGCAAAATTTAAGATGCCTGACACTAATTCACTGATAGAGTTTAAAGTATGAACGTTTGAAGGAAGTACTTCCAGTCATACCAGTACTGCAGTTGTGGAAAGCCAGGAGAGGCAGTGACACGTAAATGCCAGTATGGCTGTAGCTCGGTGTTGTCATGGGGTCCCAGCACTCCCAGGGCACACCTGGACGTTTAGGAGCTGGCAAGGCACAGGAAATCCCACGACCTTTGCCCAATCTGTGCTCTTGTACTTAATTTGAAGTGAATGCTGAGAAAATCCATACTGTAATCTAACTCTTGTCCTCTCTTATTCACTTAAAAAAGCTTTACTGTTTGCTGTCATGTGAAACAAAACACTTTTTCCTTATTCTATCTCACTCACATGGGCAAAAACTCAGAATTTCTCTCATGAGAAACTTGCAGGTTTTGTTTCAAACTGGAAGAGAATAGTATCAGAAATGTCATGAATGAGAAATTATTGAACCTACATTTAGAAGGCTCTTCTTTCAAGAAAATTGATGCCTAGTATTTCTAGAGGTTTTACTTCTACCTTTTCTGTTTGTAATCTTATTGTACTACTGGCAGTATTCAGGCTGTGTTTTAGACCGTGGAAGGTAGCAACAATTTCAGTCATTCCAAATTATTATTTTTTTCTTCACAAGTAGAAACTGTAGGAACTTCAGTTTTTCTAAAACTGCTTCTCCCATTTACGACTGCTTCATATTCACATTTTCATTCCTTTAAATCAGTGATACCATATAGTTGATCACTAAGGACAGTCGGTGTCCTTTCTAAGGACAGTCTTAAAAAACTACTTCCATGAAAGAGCAATTCTCATTTACTTCCCTTTCAAAGTGATCAAAGCAGACTGCTGTGTAGCTCGATTGGGTGTGGTCCTTCTTGTAAAAATTGTTTAGAACTAACAGGCTGAAATGATGAAAGTGCACACAGACATCTTTCATGGAGTTGTTCCCTTTTTTTTTAATTTTATTTCTGTATTTCCCCCTTAGTACACGCCCTTGTACTCTTCTGAAGGCAGCTTCCCGCCTTTAATTAGTAGTGGAAGACTCTCAAAGAGGAGTCTTTCCCTTTGCTGTCATCTTTGAAGCACCTGCAGAATTAATTTCTGTCGTTTTATCTGTAGTGATTCATACTCAGGCAGTGGAGAAATGCTTTGCCTCCTGTAGTAGCAGCGAGCATGCTGATATACCAAGGGAGCACATCATCTGTGAAAAATACACCGGGAATTCTTGCTTTTTCCTTCAGTTGCCTGCAACTCCTTCCAGATTTGGTGTTAAGCCTCAGTTTGCTGACTGAGCTTTCACAAATGTCTTCCTCTGCCAGGAAAGCAAGCCCCCTTTTTTTCTGATATTAAGAGTCCAGCTGCATTGTGTGTTTTTAATAAAAGGATTAGGTAGGAAGGATTACTCCACCCATGTTAATTGTGTTCCTGTAGTTGGGTGTAAATTATATTTCTGCCCTCCAGGTGTGTGGTAACTGCCCCATTTATTCATAGTCTCAGTGGCATGTGTTACTTCAAGATCAGAATGTTATCTAACTTGATTGCTCTTTTGTTCTTCATGCTCTGTCTTCATGTATTACATAGTGATCAGCTACGTTGGAAAGTCAGAACTGAAATAAGTATACACCAGATGTCCTTACTAACTCCTATCTAGAGCAAACTTGGGGCTATTTCTCATTTTGAATGTATCCATATTCCTGTGACAGTTGCAAATTTTTCATGGATTTTACAGTAGTTTTTTTTTCTATTCAAAGTATTTGCAACCCTTATTCGCAGCATTCCTTAGGAAAATTCATTGAGATTTCAGATTTTGCTCTCCCTACCAGACTAACACCACTTTGATTTGAAACCACAGTATCCTGTCTCTCCTGCTGACAATCTCCTGTTGATTTCCCAAGATGAAATATGAGTAAAGCAGCAGACCTTATTATGATTTATGACTAGACTATAAATATGTGCTTGAAAATAGTAAAACAAAACCCATCCCCTCGCTTGTGTTAGTTTGTGCCCAAAGTAGATTTTAAATGTAAGGCAAACTGAATTTGTTCTGGACGGTGTCACAAGATGAACTATTTCAATTTGTTAAGAAAATTGATAGTCTGATAGCTGTTAGAACTTAGTGTTGCTTAGTGATGCCGAGCTAAGATAGAGGACAAAGGGCATGAATATATAGGAAATTACACTTGATTAATTGCACTGCTATCAGGCTTTTCTTTCCTTAGTCCTGTGTACAATCCACTTCTTGTGAATTAAATACTTCAAGTATATGTGTATTTAAAAGTAAGAGCTGTCCTCTTGTGACTGATATTTTTTTATTGTGGAAATCTCTTTTTAGGAATGCTAATGACTGCCAATGAAGCCCCCAGAATGAATATCTATTATATGCCAGTAAGTAACACAAGTTTTTACTGATACTACTCCTGTAAATCTGTCAGTAGTTTGGTGCCATTCATGTTGTCATGTCAGAAAATGATTTCTGCAAATTCATGTCTACATTCTCTGATTTCTCATGATAAAGTGCATTTAATCTAACCCTAATCTATTCATGTACTATGTTGAATTAATTAAAACCCACAACAAACAAACAAGCAAACAAAACAGCTTGTAATTTGTCTTTTCCTACTGATTCCAAACCTGGCAAGTGGTGGTAGTAAATGCAGGTAGAGCTTTGATGTGGAAAAAAGAAGCCAAATGTTTTTGATAGCCGGTCAGAAGAGAATTCCTAAGTAGGGACTGTATAGCTTACTTTTGAGGTGATGGTTTTGCTCTGTTGGGAAATATTTCATAAGTGTCTTCAGTTTGTAGTACATAGTGACGTAGTCATGGCAGTAAATATTATTCTCTTCTGACAAGGCTGTGTTACTGCGTGGTTTTGTGTATGGTTGTTAGCAGTAGCTTCTGTTCAGTGCCCAGTGTGGAGCTCTTCTCTCAAAAGGCTCACCTGATAACTGGGCATTTTCCTGCAGGTTTCAGGGAGACTCAACAGCAGCTCTTTGGGTGTCTGCAAACTGCACCACATTTCTCTCTAGTTTTACTGTTGATTCTACAGTACTGTCACTAGGTGTTCTTGGCCTGGTAGGAGTTGAATACTGGGGTGTATGTATGGATGTTCCAGGCAGAAGGGCATACTGAGCTTAAAAATTACATACGCCCCCCCCTAAATCACTTTCTTCACATTTTGGACAAACTATTGATCTTTAGAGATCAATTTTAATTTTCTTTTATTTTTCTGCCCTTTAGAGCAGATTCATAGATTCATTAGGTTGCTTTTTCCATTGTGGAACATACACTGTATGTATACATGTTATGTATACATGTGTAACTGCAGTAGTAACTCCCCTGAATTATTCTGTATACCGCTTGCACCAGGCTGTGTTGTCAGATTTTTGCATCTGAAGAAATGTAGAATTTTATACATAAGGTTTCTGTGTGTTGTTTGTGTGAGATTGTTTCAGGGGTGGTAAATTGTCTATTTTTTGAATTCTAATCACTTAATTGTCTTATTTGTTGAATTCTAACCACTTTCTGGAGCTGTTCCATGCTTTAGGTAACAAGGGGCAGAGGGAGAAGAGGTATTTTCTGTTTTAGACCACATATTATCAGTAGGTAGAGGTTTCAGGAGTAGGTCTCCAAGCCTTTTTTCCCTATCTGCTTTTTAATTAGTGGGTTGGAGAAGGCAAACTCTCACATTTTCAGAGTCTCTTTAGTTTTTAAAACTTAAATTGACTGGTTGCTGCATCTAAATAATTCAAATGGAAAACAAAAAAAGCACATTCTTTCTGTTGCTAAGGCTAGGGTTCAGCTTCTCACTGAAAAATTGTTCATTGAGATTTTTGTTTTGTCCTCAGGTGTGCATGATTAAACACTACCACTATAGCATGTTAGTGGTTCATATTCAGTCTTGCTACTGAGCAAAGAAAATGTTTCATTTACCCAACAGACATTGACTGCAAACATAAATACTGCCTAATACTGTCTAGTACTTTTTCAAGATAGAGGCTGTTCCAATGAAAGTCAGCATTAAACCATATTCCTTTTTCCGCATTCCCTGATTAAGTCCACCTGAACTTGTTTGAATCATAAATCATAACTTTTTACAGGTTTTAGGTTCACAGCGACACATGAGCATACAAAGGGATCCAAGATTTGTTCCCAAATGATGAATCTAAAGCATAAATACAAATAAGAGGGGTTTTGTGTGTTCTTTTGGGTTTTTTTTGTGTTGTTGTTTTTTTTGTTTGTTTGTTTTTTGTTTTTTTGTATGTGCATGAGAACACTTAAAACTTGTTTTGAAGGCTACCACCCAGGCTATATTTGCTTTTTGAATAGGATAAACTTGTCCAGTTCATGTCTTCACATCTGAAGGCTGATGAAGGTGCCTTAAGTGTTGGCATGGTTGTTTTATTCAGCAGTCTCTAGTTCACTACAAGTGAATATTTTCAGATAGCATAAAGCATGTAATATTCATTTTAGAGAACAGAAGAGTTAAAGGTAGAATAAATCACTTCGATGTAAAGGCACAAGTTTCACATTCTGCTAACTTACTGTCTGCCTTTTCACTGGCAGGAATGAAAGGATGAAAGGACTGGCACAAATCACAAATAGCATGCTGTAATTGAAGGGTTACTTGCCATATTTCCTAAAAATCGAGTAGGTAGCTCACAAAAGCTGCTTTTGTTGGCCGTTTTTGTTATTATTTGTTTAGTCTTTTTAAATGAAGAGAATGAAGAAAATATAAAACGGAGAAGTCATGTCAGCTTTAGGGCTGCAGGCCATTTGTTATTAAGAAAAACTCGATGTTAGTAATGTGTTCATGTTCTGCTTTTATTCCTTGATCTTTGGGGCTCATTATTTGAGCTCAGCAATGCACACCTGTCCTTTGGTTTGTATGTCAGTAGGTTATTAAGGCATGTCTTCTACCTGTGCTTGGAACACTGAGTAATCTCCTTTGTACAGACAAAGATGAGTTTGGCTCTTTGCATCTTTGAAGCAAAGCTTGAGAGACCAAGTGATTTTCTGTTTTACCTGATCTTCTTTCATAGGAAAATTTTCTGCCTTTTCATAACAGCTAAGATTCAATATTTTGGTTTTTTGTTTATTTGTTTTCATAGAATAGCTTAATTTTCTGTTTGCTTTGAGATAGTCATGAATAGAACTTAAGATGCATCCTCTCTTTTTTGAGATGATGACAAGAACAAAATTTTAATTCTTCAGTGTCACAACAGAATAAACGCCTGAGGGAGAAACTACTGCTATGGAGGACAGTTGTGTTTCGGAGCTCTTGGAAGTACTTATTCTTTGTTTGCCCCAGCCCTCATTGCCCTGTAGTGCTTGTAATTATTACTCCTTTTTGAGGGTTGGATTTTTTTTGGAGTTCTTTATTGGAGTAACTACAAGGGAGTACTGTAGATATTTAAAATCTTGAATTTTATGGTGCTGGGCTCTAGTTTACAAAATATGAAAAAAATCACAGAATCATAGAATCACAAGGTTGGAAAGGACCTACAAGATCATCTAGTCCAACCGTCCTCCCACTACCACTGCTACCACAAGCACTAAACCATCTCTCGCAGCTCCTCATCCAGGCACCTCTTGAACACTGCCAGGAATGGCGACTCCACCACCTCCCTGGGCAGCCATTCCAGTGCCTGACCACTCTCTGAGAGAAAAAGTTCTTCCTCATGTCCAACCTAAACCTCCTCTGGTACAACTTGCAGCCATTTCCCCGCGTTCTGTTTGTTGCCTGGAAGAAGAGGCCAAACCCCTCTTCACCACAGCCTCCCTTCAGGAAGTTGTAGAGTGCAATGCGGTCTCCCCTGAGCCTCCTCTTCTCCAGACTGAACATTCCCAGCTCCCTCAGCTGCTCCTCATAAGCCCTGTGCTCCAGACCCCTCACCAGTTTTGTTGCCTGTCTCTGGACACGTTCCAGGACCTCAACATCTCTCCTGTAGTGAGGGGCCCAAAACTGAACACAGCACTCGAGGTGCGGCCTCACCAGTGCTGAGTACAGGGGATGATCACCTCCCTGCTCCTGCTGGCCACACCATTTCTAATGCAGGCCAGGATGCCGTTGGCCCTCTTGGCCACCTGGGCACACTGTCAGCTCATGTTCAGCTGAGCATCAACCAACACCTCCAGGTCCTTCTCTTCTCCACACTCATCCAGCCACTCATCCCCAAGCCTATAATGCTGCATGGGGTTGTTGTGGCCAAAATGCATGACCCAACACTTGACCTTGTTGAACCTCATTGCATTCATCTCAACCCAGTGATCCAGCTTATCTGGATCCCTCTGAAGGGCCTCCCTGCCCTCAGGCAGATCAACACCACCTCCCAGCTTGGTGTCATCTGCAAACTTATTGAGTGTGCACTCAATCCCCTCATCTAGGTCATCAATAAAGATATTAAACAGGATGGGCCCCAGTACCGAGCCCTGGGGGACAGCACTTGTAATGGGTTGCCAGCTGGACTCCATTCACCACTACCTGCTGGGCACGGCCCTGTGGCCAGTTCTTCACTGAGAGAAGAGTATACCTGTCCAGGACACAGGCAGCCAGTTTCCCCAGAAGAATACTGTGAGAGACCATGTCAGAGGCTTTGCTGAAGTCTAGGTAGGCTACATCAGCAGCCTTTCCCTCATCTACCAGTCTGGTCACCCAGTCATAGAAGGAGATGAGGTTGGTCAAGCATGACCTGCCTTTCATCAACCTGTGCTGGCTGGGCCTAATCTCCCCACACACACCATGTGATCTCACCCAAGATGATTTGCTCCATAACTTTCCCTGGTACCAAGGTCAGGCTGACAGGCCTGTTGTTCCCTGGATCCTGCTTACGGCCCTTCTTGTAGCTGGGAGTCTCATCAGCAAGCCTCCAATCCTCTGGGACCTCTCCAGATAACCAGGAATGCTGGTAGATGGCCAAGAGTGGCTCATCAGTCACCCCCGCCAGCTCCCTGAGCACCCATCATTCCCACCAGTCATTTCAGAAGAGTTGTGCAGAGGTCTTGCAGCACAGGGGCATGTCTCCATGGATGAATGCAGAAAGACCCAGAATCCTCTGTCCTTGATTGGAGCTGGCCAGACAGCATACGACTGTGCCCAGCCTAATATGCCCAGCCTCTCAGCAGGTTTTATTGGTGTGGGCACAGTGCTATGTGAACATAGCTGTATGACTTCTGAACTGGAGCTGGTTTGTGTGTCTGGCTAGCCTGGAATACGGTCTGACTGAGCTCATGTCTGAATGAATTATCTGTCTACATATGCCCGTTCTCTCCATTGTTAATGCCAAAGCTCAATTTCCACTGCAAAAAAATGACTTGTCTCTTGAACTTCAGGGTTATGAAGGAGTTGACAACAGCTATCATAATATTGTCTGTAAGTGAAATGACATGCTTCAGCTTTTACTGCAGGATTTTCAGCATGATAGGTATGATATTTGAGACTTGGAATGTCTGAGAGAACTGTATTTTCCTTAAAAAAAAAAAAAAATCAGAGCAATTGTTTCTTTTGTCTGCAAACTGTTAGTAAAGGCAGGGAGCGATTTGGGTTTACTAGAAAGGACAGATTTGGTTTTAAATGGAGGGAAGATGCCCTGTGCAGGTACGTGGTGCAGGAAGTGAGTTAAATCCCAGCTGAATCTGACCGTTAAAATGAAACGTTTGTTTTATATAGGTAACATCTTGAGCACCTTTGCTTAGAGACTTTGTTTTTGTTTTATTTTGTTGGGCTTTAATGAAGGCAAGTGCCTCTGACTGGAATCGGGCTGTTTGCCAACAGTTTAATAGTTAACTTGCAGTTTATGCAAACACTTGGAACCTGCTTCTTGCCAGCTGGCTTCCTGGTACCTCGCTTTGATGTGTGCCTCGGGAAGACTGAAATGAGAGCTGTGTGCGCCTTGGGATACTTTTCAGACTACTGACTCAGAAACGTAAGTTGAGTCAATAGTGCAACCTGGTTCTGTCCAAAGAAGTGAAGGGAGGAGAAAGCTCATCTGGCATCTGTTGGTCCACTGGACTGAGATCTAAAATGAGCTGTATTCTCTTAAATGTAAGCTAAGCTGTCAGCTTCCATAACAAGTAATGTTCTCTTTTCAGAGCCTACATATTAGCTTCTGGATGCTTTGGTTGGAAAGAAAGGAGCACATATGTTACTCATTCTGAATGATTATTACTGGTTACATGAACACATCTCATCTTAGTGCAGATATTTCAAACCAGTCTTGTCTCCTTCGCTGGGCTTGAAAATTTGGGTTACATATGCATACTGAAACTAAACTTGCTGTATTCATTAGGCTGCTAAAAGAAGAGAGCAATTAAGAGTTTAATTAATTGAGTGTAATATTCTATGTTCTGGATATATATTTTTTTCTTTTGTTTTGTTTTTGTTTTACTTGCCTGCAGTCTTGGCAGAAAACTCCCTGTTGAGGCTAGAAGCAATGTACTTTTGGTGTAGGGAAGATATTAAGCTCTTTAAGAAGAAATAAATCCTGGAGCATCTCTGGCTTTTCTTCAGGTGGTTTTGGAGAATCATTTGATATCCCGGTGCTCTCCTAGTTCAGGGCTGTTGGAGTTATAAAGTGGAAGTGTTTCAAGGGCAGCTATTTCTTGCCTATTCAGTGATTCGGTTTCTCCAAGAATATCTTCATTTTGGGTCTAATACAATACCCTCTTTGGATGTACGTATCTTGTTATTGCTAGAAATATTTATTGACTTTGTCCTCATCAAACGAAGTGGCTTTTCAAACTTTTCAAACTAGATACTCTTGGTGCTTCTTTCCTTTCATACATGTTATTTTAAATAATTTTGTGTCTTTGTTTTTTAGATTCTCTGCTTGCTTGTATTAATCGTTATCACGGTTTTTTTTTCCTTTTTTTTTTTTTTTTTTTTGTACTACTCACAAATGTACAGTCTTTAAAGAAAAAAAAAAGTCTTAGGAGAACGTGTTTTGGTTAGACTGTAAGTTTTCAAGTTAGCTGCCACTTCTGACTGAACTGAATGAAGAGATGAAGCGTTGTCAGTGTGGTGACAGGGCCATTGACTAGCTCTATACAAGGGTTACAATAATCAGAGATTTACTCTAAAGTTTTGTTGTTTCTCACTTAAAGACGTCAGAGATTCTTTGTGTATGGCATGCTCCACACGTAACTCTGTGTTACAGCCTTTCAAAACCGTCCCATCAATTTTTTTCAGTCTAACGTTTTCTTCCTTTTTTTTTTTTTTTTTTTAAGGTCTACTAACTGTTGTCCTTTCTCTCTTGGATCTTCATATAGTGGAATATGGTTAGAGGGTAACACCTCTCCACCGGTTGTGCTAAGTCCAGTGTTGTGTATCATCAGCCAGCATTCAAGTGGTTGTGGGTGCCATTTGGTGTTATGAGTCTCATCTTCTAATCTGATGTTTGGCTTCTGCATGGCAAAAGCTATAAATTAAACAGTACAACTCTTCATATTTCACAGAATCATAGAATCATTAAGGTTGGAAAGACCGCTAAGATCATCTTAGTCCAGTCATCAACCCATCACCACCATACCACTAAACCATGTCGCTCAGTTTGGCATCTGCCCTTTTCTTGAACACCTCCAGGGATGGTGACTTCATCACTTCCCTTGGCAGACTGTTTCAATGCCTTACCACTCTTTCTGAGAAGAATTTTTTCCTGATATTCAACCTGGACTTCCCCTGGCAAGCTTGAAGCCATTAGCTCTTGTTCCTTCACTAGTTACACACGAAAAAAAGGCCAACTCCTACCATGCTACAACCTCCTTTCATGTAGTTGTAGTGACTGGCACTTTGATAGTAGTAGAAAAGATTAGGAGTAGCCTGTAAGATTATGATTTCTTTTAGGATATCTTCATGTCTTCTGACTGGTATTATTAGGTCATCCTGAAATGCTTAAACTGTCTTCTTGAAGATGGTATGTTGAGTCTGAATTGTTTCCAAGAAGACAGTTGTTCATCTACGTCAATGCAGCTATTACCTGAAGACCTTTTTGGTAAGGTGGAAAGCAACCCTGGAACTGAATTGAGCCAAGAGATTTTTTTTGTCACTGTCCAGAAAACATTTCATTCCCTGGGAATAAAACATTGTAAAACAAAAATGCCGTAGTTATGACATAGAATGGGAAATATTGGTCTCAACTGTAGTTCAGCTTATTTCAGAATCTGAAATAACTATAAAGCAGGGATGTTATGGAGTAGCATATTACAATCATGCTTTGGGATGGTGCTGAAAGAAAGAAACTTTCCATTAATAAAGAGACAGTTAAGTGCATCTTTGGCCTTTAAGCTAACTGAGTTTTTGTGTATCATTCTAGAACAATTTTCCATTCAGAACATTCTAATCCTTTATACATAAAATTGTGCAAACAATATAAGAACGCTTGCTGAATGATATATTACCCATCTCACACTATTAACAAGCTTAGGAAAAAAATTGTTTATCTTGATAAACAGAAATGTGAACTTCCTCTTTTTAACCTAAACACTATCAAACTGAAAAATAACACGCTAGGCTTATTCCCAACAAAGGATATCCTCTCTTTCCCATGCACTGAGTGAAAGAAGGTAACTGCTTTTCACACATACGCAGAAGAAAAGCACTGATCTGTGATAAGTGGGAAGCAATTTCTGATCTTCCTTTAAAATTTGTTGTAGATGGTGATGCTGCTACTGATGTAGTAGTTTAACATCATGAATGGATTATGAAGCATGAGTCCTGCTTACTGGTGCTATGAGTAACAGTATGATAGACATTTGTCCTCCTTTTCCTTTAATGAGCAGCACCATCACAAGTAATTAAAAGGTGTAATCACTGAGAAGGAAGTTTTATGCTGTACTATGTTCTGTCAACATGTGGGTTTTTAAGCTTTTTTTATCAGAAAAGACAAAGGATATGATAATTCTCTGTGTAACTTCAACTGAAGATTACACTGTATTTTTGAAAGTGGAGGATCTCGTAGCTTGTCTGTATTGTCATCTGGCTGCATTACCAGCGAATCAGATGTGCTGAGTTATTACTTATGTACAGAAATAGTTTCAAAGTTGTAAGGATTTAAGATTTCTATCATGCAAACCCGATAGATGAATAGAGCTAATCAAATGTATGGAAGCTAGCATTCAGAAACGTTTTGAAAGATATTTCCTACTCAGAGAAAATCATTTCCAAAGTTCCATAAAACTTATTACTGAAATTGTTCTCTGGAAAGAGTAGGTTGGTTTGTGTGAAGGTATCCTCATCTGTCTGGAGGAGCTGCACATTCCTAACAGGTAGCTGCTTTTCCTTTCCTGTATATTGTCTGGCAGACGCGGTATAAACACCCAGACCAGTTTGCTGCCAGATTTGCAAAGAGCCATTAAACTGCCATGATAGGGAATTATCAGAAACTCACATGCTCCTGGATTTCCTGTGGCTTGTCTGTTACATAAAGTAGTACAGCTGCACTTGCTACTATTTCTTTACCTGTAGCTTTCCTTGAATGTCTGTAAAATGCAGATCATGCTCTGAAATGCAATAGAGTCAGTTTGGTTTTCGTGAGCTTAAAGATAATTATGTTGTCAAATTACTTGCTATCTGGCTTGTATTGCATGACTCCAGTTTTCCAGTCACAGAAGAGAGGCAAGTCACCATGCAGGGTGACAGCTGGAAAGCTTCCCGTTCCATCAGAGATCTTGCATTTCTAGCTTATTCTTAGTTCCTGCTTGGTTGTAATGTAGGTTGCAGTCAGCAGCATAAAATCAATCTAAGTGATAGTTTTCAAGCTTTATCCATTGTTGGCCCATGGCCTTAGTACTAGTGACTGATGCTGTTACATTTTGTGATGCACATTTTTGATAATGTCGAAACAAGCAGAACTTGTGTGGAAGTTCTTTCCTGATACAGCTGACATATCCAGGGCAATTAAGAATTCTCTCACCTTCCTTATCTGTTTCCCTACCATCACACCTGAAAATAAAGGGTGAGAGTGGTGGTGCTCGTGGAAAGTTTGGAGAACTGTTAATTTGTTTTCTGTGGTGGGAAAGTGCTTAAAGAAAGTCATGTTTTCTAATGGCTTAGGGAAGCCATTCTCTTACCTTGAGCTTTGATTAATTGACTTAAAATGAAAGTAGTGGGTTCTTGTGCTTCAAGTTTTTACTTATTTTCTGTCATCTAATCTTCACAGCTCTGTATGTCTAGAGAGCTGAAAAAATGAATAAGGAATTTGGAAAATAGAAAAGACCATAGCAATACTGTCTAGGATTTATCTTTTCTGTATGTCAGCATGTCAGAACATGATAGGGATACTGATGAAAGCATTAGACTCTTTAATTCTTAATGCCACTGGTGGTGATTGATTTAAGAAGTATCCCTTTTTCTTCCTGTCTTGTGAGAAAGGGAATTAATCTACTGATTTTCTTTAGTTGTGACAGTAATGTTCTGTCTTTGCTGAAAAATTATTTGCTATCCCTATTTTGGCACTTTGTTCTCAACATTACAAGGAACAGGACCATTGCCTTCTTCAGAATGTGGTAGCTTCTATGAGAAGACAGTTTAATGAGAGCAGGCCTGTGACTGGTAAGCAACTGATATCTGCCAGCTGAGAGGATCTGAGATTAATAAAAACAAATAAACCATCTACAAAGCCAAACTATGTAGGATTAGAAAAAGAAGTCGTTGCTATCTATTAGAAGAGGTGTGCAAGTTCCTGTAGCAGTTCTTGCTTAACACTAGAAAGATCTTAGAAGAGCAACATTTTCTTTAACGTGCTCTGCTAAGGAGCAAAACCTCCAAGTGCTCATTTGGCAGCTCCCATAGCATAGTGAAAGGTAGAAAAAGCAACCTCCCTCAGATTAATGAATCTGCCAAAAATGTCTGGATGTGCTGGAGTTATAGTGAGAGAAAAAGCCAATTCATTGTATAGTTCATTGACATTTATGAGTGTATGGGCTTAAAACCAAATGCAATGCTGTTGTCAGGAGCAAAGAGAGGAAAAAGAAAAGAGCTTTTCAATTTCTTGGTCATAGCTGTGCTCCAGTGAGCTACTTGTTGGCCCTGGAAGTTAGTTGCTATAAAAGAATCAAATCCATATAATAATGTAAAGTGAAAGAAGACATGAAATGAAAAATGAAAGCATGTGGGTAATTCATTTGGAATCTATTGTCAAAATCCATTTAATTTAGAGAATGAAAGAATTTTACTCATAAATTAAATGGGATTACTTCAGAGATTGAAAGGGCACAGCTGGAGCTGGTTGTAGAGCGTTTATAGGGGAAAAGCAGAATAGAAAGGAATGGCAGGATTGAAAATTGTGAATTGTTTGGAGGACGTTGGTTGCTGTGGGACAGGTACTGTATATGGAAATGTAGACAGAAACATAACAAGGTAACGTCACCCCAGGGCTCTTCTCTAACACAGGCTCATCTCATGGCTTCCCCAAAGTATGTGGCCTCTGCACACCGAAACCCTAAGTGAGAAATAAGAATGGAGAGATGGTGGCTATCGCGTGTACAAGCCAGAAATAGTACAGCTGGGTTTTGGGAGTTACCGGTGTGGTTGATGTAACCATGAGGGGTAACAGGGTATAGCAAGGTATTGTTTTTCCTCTTCCCTTTTCGATGCCTATAATGGAAACTTTTCAAAATTATTACATATTGAGATCTGTCTAATGCTTAAAATTAGAGAACAAAACATTAAAAACAGTACTCTTAAAATGAATAGTAATTAATTACTCATGTAATTGCATTAATTAAACCTGGCTATGCAATTAGGGAGCTAATTACGTTGAAAACACAATTGCACATTTCAATCACTGCCCACACCCTGGAGATCGCCCAGTTCCTTCTCCTCCCTCATGAGACCTTCTCTAATCTCCCTCTCCTGTTGACTAGCATAATTGAAGCAATGTGTGCACACGTAGATGTGCATTTGCTTTCTCCAGCAAATAGTTACAAATTTAAAATGGTTGTGGTGCTTTATGAAATGTGTGTGTGTGCATACGTGTGTATGTAGATCAAAAATGTATGTATGTGTCCGACAGGTAAGATATGCGTGTGAAAGCATTGAGTCATGTGTATAAAGTATATTTAATTTAGAAAAGAATTTTCTGTGTTCAACTGCTTGAAGGCATTTTTTTTATTTTAATGAGAACAGTGCAGTTGGAAGTCTTCTTTGGGTCACGGTGTCCCAGGCTGTTTTATCACAGGCAGTCAGATTGTATCATCTTGTCCATAAATATGTCACATTTCATCTTAAAATCAGTTGTGATTCTTCCTATTATCTCCACGCATTTTCTGATGTTTAGCTAAGTTGGCAGTGTTACTGTGATAGCTTTGCATGTATTTGTTCTTACTGCTTCACAAATCATCCTGGTGGCTTTTCACTGTCTGTGTTATGCTTTGCATTCGTGTGTGCTGAGCATGGTTACCTGAAGCTTTACAAGATGTCTCTGCTGTATTAGTATCCCTGTCCTATCCTAATGCAGTGACTTTATGATTGTGCTATTGATTTGTGGTCAGATAGTATCATTTTTGCCTATTCTGTTCTTTACATCTGGTAGTGACTGGCTGTAAATGTCATTCAATTTGCAGCTTTGTAGTTTTCAGGGAGTTTGTCATTAGTACATTTCTCAGGCATTTTCCCACTCCATGTCCAGTCACTGGTGAAAATATTCAATAGCTTCACTTGTAACCTCCTTTCTGTGCAGTAATTAGCATAAACTGTTTCTCATTAGCCAGTCCGTATCCTGCCTTATAGCTATTAAAATTATCATCTAACTGGTAATCCTGCACAATACACTGTGCCCGGTTACAGATCTGCTATTTCTGTTGTAACTGACATTATTCAAATAGAATGGCAATGAATGCTGTCACTACAGTGGAATATTTTTGCTGCTTCATAAAGGTCGTACAGTCTGAACTTCAACATCCATAAAGGATGGATGAACAATTTGAAGATTTTTGAAAGGAGGTTTTACTTCTGCATTATGTCATGAAAAATAGTGATTTATTTTCATACTTAACTTGTAACTTTGTAATTTTATGTGTTCCTGTGGGTATGGCATGGTGCAGCATCACAGTGCTAGTGTCTGTGAAGCTGTATGGTGCTGTCCTGTAGAGCTAAGGCGGAGACTCTGGAAGCACTTAAGCGTTTTGTTGAATGATGTCCACGTGCACACTGTTAGTTTTCCAGAGGGAATTTAGGCAGTTTAGACTTGACAAATTCAATTTAATTATTTAAAATCTGATCTCTGCTTCTTATAAACACCTTTGCATGTTTTTAATTGTTAAAATACATAAATAAAGTTTGGGAGGAGTCTCTGATATTTGACTCAACGCATTTCTGATATATCTGATAGCTGAAGAGATAGCTGTCTTGTATGAATTATTCCTGGAATTCACTGTTTAATGTCTTAAAAAATAGATTTTGGAACCTGTTCTGACCATCTGAGGAAAGTCCAACTGCTGAGTTCACTTCTGTGGATTTGGTACCTTAAATCGTAGCGTCGTTTGAGTTGGATGGGACCCTCAAAGGCCATCTGGTCCAACTCCCCTGCCATGAACAGGGACACCCACAGCTCCATCAGCTGCTCAGAGCCCCGAGCTTGGGTGTCTCCATCAATGGGGCATCCACCACCTCTCTGGGCAGCCTGTGCTAGTGCCTCACCACCCTTATTGTAAAAAACTTATTTCTTATATCCAGTGTAAATTTCCCCTGCTTTAGTTTGAAACCATTTCCCCTTCTCCTATCACAACAGATCCTTATAAAGAATCTGTCCCCTTCTCACAGCTTTTCTATAGAAACTGAAAGGCCGCTCTCAGGTGTCCCTGGACCCTTCCCTTCTCCAGGCTGAACAGCCCCACCTCTCTCAGCCTGTCTTCGAAGGAGAGGTGTTCCATCCCTTGAATCATTTTTGTGGCTATCCTCTGGATGCACTTCAACAGGTCTACATCTCTCCTGTATTCCACATCTGGATATAGTACTCCAGGTGAGGCCTCACCAGCTCAGAGCAGAGGGGCAGGATCACCTCCCTCAATCTGTTGGCAGGTCTTCAAGCAGATTCTTGTGTGCACGTATGTTGGTTTGTGCATTTGAAGTTGATTAATATAAATCTCATGACATCTGACCGTAGAAGCTGCTGAGCATCTTGGGCTGCTTATAGGTTGAGTGAATTGCACATCTAAAATTGTTAGGATTAGACCCGTTCTTTTGGTGTCATGTTGTCACGTGGCATTTAAAAGTGTGCAAGTGCTGTCTGGTGCTCCAAACTGAAGATAAGGAGCATCTGTTGTGGGCTAAGAGTAGCACCTACTGTATCCTCATGTTCATTAATTGCAGGGAAGGTACAGAATGGTGCTCAAGGAATAGGCATGGCCTTGAGTACAGTACAGTGCTATGCAGAGCTGCACCATGCAAGGCACATGGTGGTACGAGATGGTTGAATTGTCTTGTAAAATAGAACTGTGTTCTCTGAAGCTATTTTATAGTATTTTTAAAATGTTTGTCAACTTGTTTTTATCTTCCTGTTCTTGGGCAGTTTGGCCTTGCCCTGGGAACAGCTTGTAAACTCAGATGAGTTGAATGCTACGTTATTGGTCATATTTTGTTTTCCGTGTTTACACAGGGGAAAAAAAAGACATTTTAATGTATACTAATAAAAATTTGGCGTTAGATGGCCTGGTGCTAATAATATTAGTTAAAAGCTTGTATCTTTGCTTCATGTGGTTTTGTAAAGCACATCAAAGGCAAGTCACCTGTAGCATCCATGTTGAATGAGGGCTGCAGCGAGAAATCTCTGTGGTCAGTGTGCCCTGCTCTGTGTCTCCTGCTCAGGAGAAGGGGTGCCTTGTGGCCTTGCCCAGCAACAGAGGATTCCCAGGCCTTGATCACATCTTGTTTGGAATCCTTTCAGGAGGAAGGAGGGAAAGCAGGAAGCAGTCTGCCTGTGTCGCTGCCAGCTGGCTCAGCCTACAGCCTGGGCTGCTGTGTTAATAGGCAAAAATAGTTTCAAAGATGGTCTTTTTCACTTTCACTGGAAATCAGTGGAGGTTGTTTCAAGAAGTGGTAATTCTGCTGAAAATGGAGTAATAGTGAACATAGAAAAAATATTGTTTTGCTCACATCATTGGTGATGATGTCTGGTTTTCCTAGCCTAAGAAATATTTGAGCAAAAGCCAGGTTTAGACGTGCACTCGTTTAATAAGAATTTTCCCATTAGCTGTATGTAACTTTTCTGATACTCACAGAGAAACCTATCTGATAGTTCATAAAACTGTAAAGTTGAGGCTGTGGAGCCCAGCTTTTCCACGTGTGCTGCTGCATAGACAGAAACCAGTGACCTGGTACAGGGGAAAAGTTGCATTCTTGAATCTTGTCTTAACGTAACCTGGTTCCCATAATGCGCACAGTTACACTGCTGTGGTTTTATTTTATTTATTTACTGTTTTCCCCTAAATCTTATACTCCTGCAAAATACTGTACTGCAGGCTTTTAAGTTCCAGCTTTGACTGCTGCTGTTCCAATACGGAGTGGAGCTATAGCTGAAGAGCAGATAAACTTTTTTCCGTGATTTCTGAAACTTGTGCTTTAGTTCTTCTTTTAAAGATTTACAGCAGTCAAGATCACATGTGGGGATTACCCTAATTGGTTACAGTTGTCTAAATTCTAATGAGTAATATGTGGTGTGTAATGCTTGAACAGATAAGTGCCATGCAAATGGCAGTGATGAAAAAAGTTTATTGAAGTGATAGTGATCTTTACATAGTGTGTCAGCAAGATGGAATGAAGGGAAACTATTTAATTGGAGAGTCGAGGAGTCTCAACTCTCACTGCTAAAAATCATGAGCACAGAAACTTAGATTTGATTACAGAAGTTATGTTTAGTTAGTATAGTTTAAAGGAGATTTCCCTATTCTAGTCATGTTTTGTTGATATGGTAATGAAGAAATGACTACTGATTTATTCAATGGCATGAAAAATAGTGGGACATTTTATATTTCTAGACTTCTAATTGATATAAAAAATTGGCATTTATATTTAGAAGTGAATTTGAGAGGAAATAACAGAAACCTACATGGAAAATCTGCAGTGTTGACACAAAACTGATCTGAAAATTGTATGATGTTTAAGCTGTTACAAGATCAAAAGTGGGAGTTTGGCTAATACTTTAAGGAGTGGAAACTTTCTTGTCAGTGACATCTCAGGGCTTTCCCTGTAAGCTCTTACTAATTGGACTAAAATATACAGCCAATAAATAAACGAATGAATGAATGATTAAAATTGGGTGTTACAGTTCTCATCTAAAGACAAATCATGCGAGATACAAATGCAATGGTATTGCAGAGTATTATTGTCCAGAGCTTTAGTCTAGAATATCAGTAGATTGTTATGGTCTAGAATACAAGCTTACAATTTTTGCCTATAGTTGTCTTCAAAGATCTGTATAGACTTGTAGTAGTCTATTTCTAGTAGAAGACTACTACAGTACATGTAGTACATGCCTACTGACTGCCTTCTCTTGTTAGGGAAACCATGTTGTATATACGTGTGTGTGTGTGTGTGTGGAGTTTTTCATGTGAATTTTTAGTAAACAAAATGGAAGTCTCATTCAGAGTCCTTCTCTAGGAGATAACTGATTTCTTTATGTTCTAAAATACCATCTGATTTGCTCTAGAGAAAAAAATGTAGTGTTGGATTTTTCCATTCAGCTAGCTTAGCTACTAAAGTAACAATATTGGAACAGCTGAATATGCCTGTGTGTATCAAGATAGAGTGGAATTTCAATCAGAACAGCAGGAGGGAAAAGTGAAGGGAGATAATGATTAACTTGGGAAGTTGGGGAAGCATATATGGAAAAGTAAGTTGATGGTGCCACATAATATTGTTCAAATAATTCCTTTGCCTCATGGCGGAAATATGCAAGTTTTGTTTTTCAGTATTCCCCATTATTTTTCACACAGTCTGAATTTTCCTTGAATAAAAGTACATTAAATATACCTGTGGTGTTCTGTTTTAATTAAAGTAAATAAGGCAGAATAGAATTTGACATGATTATGTAGTGAAGTAATGGGTTTACGATCCAGCTGTGCTTTACAGATTAGCTGATACCTACTGCCCTTAGTTACCTTCTCAATTGTATTTGAAACGTTGAGCTCTGAGCTTTTAATAAATTACTTGGTCAGACTAGGATCACATGGAACACTTTAGGTCTCTATATTGTTGATCTCAAATAAATGACCTCTGTTAAATTAACACATAATCAGTTGTACTCCTTATTGATAATGCAGGGAGTAGGTTTAACTGCTGTTGTTCTTAAGGTTTATTTGACTTCAGAGGGATTCATTTATTACAGCAACGTAGTTGAGAATGCAACTGTAGGCTTTTTTTTTTTTCTGTAAGAATATGCAATTTTGTAACTATAATATCCACAGGTTTTGGGACCTGCCCCTAAATGGTGTTCTTTCTTGGACAACTTGACTGAAGAGCTGGAAGAGAACCCAGAGAGCACAGTTTATGATGACTACAAATTTGTAACCAGAAAAGACCTTGAAAATTTAGGTAAAACATTTGAATCTCCTTGTTAGTTGACATCTTTGCTCAGGTTTTTTTGTTTGCCTTGTTTGTTTGTTTGTTTATCATTTACACATTTATAAGTTTTGTAGTTCGTATGTGACCTATCAGTGAGAAATGTTGGGGAACCATTCAAAATTCATTGGCAGTAGTTTCTTCCAGTCATCTTGGTTATTAATATAGCAGACTGATGACCTTTTGTTCTTTGGTTTGTTATAAAAGATTTCTTTTTTCTCGGTTTTGAATTTCTAAGAAGATACGTGGAAGGAAAATTTGAAAACTCTTGAAGTATTTTGGTTCTTACTCTCAGGTTAGGGCCTGGGGTGATAGTTTTATGATCTGTTATGGTACTGTATTTCTTTCACCCTGTTGATTCTTCAAAGATAGTGACCTAAGGCAAAATTCTCTGAATCAAAACGTCTCTATGCCACAGCAAAAAAAGTGATTGTCAAACATGTATAGACTTTCTGTTAAAAAATCTCTTAGTTTTTCTTTATAAAGTGGCTATGGTTTGCAGTGCTTGTAGGCATCTTTAAAAAGCGTAACATGTAAGAAATACTGATTCTGTTGCTCTGAAGTAGCTTAGATTTCTTGCTGTCTGATTTTTTTGTTGTTGTTTAACTTAGTCTTGATGTACTGGGTGTGACTGTTAGAGATTGATGCATCGCGTCAGCAGTTCTTGTTTGTCTTGAACTGAGTAAGTGAAGTGGCTAGCTTGGAATAGTTCTTTATCCATGAAAGCTCTTTGAAATTCTCTGTAATTTTTTCCCAGGCCTTGCTCATCTCATTGGATCATCATTGCTCAGAGCATATATGCATGGTTTTTTCATGGACATAAGGCTTTACCATAAGGTAAAAGAGGATGATGCTTGTAAACTTTCACTATTAACAATAAAATATGTTTCTCCCCACAAACAGGACTGTATCCTGTATTAATGATGTTCTTTTTACTTTCTTCTGCTTAATCAAAGGCAAAAATGATGGCCAACCCTTTTGCTTATGAAGAATACAGAAGAGAGAAAATAAGACAGAAAATAGAAGAAACACGTGCACAGAGAGTTCAGCTGAAGGTAAATGAATATGCTTCTGAAAACATATTCATAGAGTGATGTATTCCTAAGTGTATCTTAGAGGTGTAATTACTTAGGACCTTACAGGTGTAATTACATAGGACTTGATTTTGTTTATCATCAGAGACAAAAAGTAAACTTAGCTTTAATTTATCAAACTTTTGATTGGAGCCATAAAATTCTTATGCATATCAATCCCACAGATGAGTGATTCTGCTGCTTGAGCAGATAACCTGGTGATAAAACTTGTTGTTTCTGCTTGTCTTTAACATAAAAGCCTTATTTCATTAAAATGTGTACTCTGAAAGGAGATATATAAACGCAGTACTGTTTTCTATATCAGTATTCTATTTATACCAGCATTCCATGTATATTCTTTAGAAACTTCCCAAGGTCAATAAAGAGCTTGCCCTCAAACTGATTGAAGAAGAAGGAGAGGAACAACAGGCTACTAGAAAAAGGAAACAAAAGGTGAGCGTCTGTTTTAGGTGCTTCTCTGACCTGGAATGCAGAAATGGTAATGCTTACAGTTACTGACTTGCTCTTTTCTGCCCAAAAGATTCAAAAATCCATTCTTTCTTGTCTCATAAATAACTTACTCTAATGGGTGACTGTAAGATTGGCTTCTATAACTAAAGAGCTAGAAAGGCCCTTCAGTAACATTGTCATCTATATTGCAAATTTTGAAATACCTGCCGTTGAAGATGATAATGAGCTTTGTAGGGGTCCAGAAGCTAGTTGAATACAAAATCAATACCACAGTTTTTCAATTAAAAAGAAAAAAAAAAAAAACATTTGTTTTCATTTGTTAGTATTTTGGTGGTAACCATGACAAGATAGATGTAATGGGTATAAACGAGGAGCAGGAGGCTGCCTGAAGTTGTATTTCAATATAATTGCCTTTCTTTCTTTATAAAATGTAGTCAACTGTATATAAAGTAGCTAAAATAGCTCATTCTTATGCAACAGAAAATTTTACTGATGTTGAAGTAATCCATTTTTATCTTGGAATTAGCATAAAGGAAAAAAGTCATTAATGTTTAGTTTCTTATGGGAGCAGATGGCACAGCAGAAGTTTGTCTTATCAGCCTCTTTATATTAGCAGAATTCAGGTTCTTTATATAGGTAGCATTTTCTAGGTGCTCATTCTCACAGGTGTGCTGCATTCACAGCAGGCAGGTATTAGCTTTGTGTGGCATGTAATGAAACCAGTTGATACAGTGGAAGTATGAACTACTGAAAAAGTGGGTGGTATTAAAACCTTAAATTTCAGCTTTCTAAGCCTGTGTTGAAATGAGTACCTTATGTGGGGGGTGATTTGCCCAGGAACACATTGCATCTTTACATAGATTAAAGAGTACATAAAGATGCATGTTCTGATTATTTGTGACTGTGGGACTGATTGAATTTTCAGCTTCCAAATGAAACTGCAGGTCATACTTTCACAACAACTTCCACATTTGAAATTTACACTTGTTTTCTCTATCCTTTTTCCCCACTTGATAGATAAAAATGAAAATCTAGTGCTAGTGTGGGTTGAATGGGATATAAGTTTGGTGATATTAAAAGATAAGCTTTTATTGTAAAATGTGTGTATTTAATGATTTGAAACAATGATAGCCAGTATTTGTATGAGCTGAAGTTGTAGTTTGATCTCTTCTTAATACACCTCATTTATACTGGGTTCATATTTTTTTTTCTTCAGCATGAATGAAACTGCTTTTTCCTTTTCGTATGTGAGGACAGTGAAGAAACTGTCATAAGATGTATAGAAACACTTTTATGTGTTTACAGTAAAACAGCAGTAGCATTGCATAAAGAAGTGTTTACCCTGATAATTTTTTTTTTGTGTTGTAAAGTCATTCTCATCCAGGCAGAATGTTTGTACTCAGCGCTACTGCTGATTAGTCAATAGATACCAGCATGTCTCCAGACTATCTGGCTGAATGTATGAGAAACACTAATTCAGAAATACCAGTAATTGTGTATTCAAGGTGTCTGTAGTGTGCATAAAAGCCTGTCCTGCCTACAGGAAGCTTAGAATGATATTTATTTGATGTTTGTGAAAGTAATAGAATACATAACGATATAACGAAAAATTTCAATTTATATGACCTGGAAGGACAAAATAACTGACACATACTGCTTTTGAACTTTGCTTAATTGAAAAGGTGTGACATATTTTTACCAATGTCTGTTTTGGAATTTGATAACTAACTGATGCTTCGTTTCTTTTCCAGAATCTGCCTAGCCTTCTCAAAGATGATCGTTTTAAGGTCATGTTTGAGAATCCTGATTTCCAGGTAGATGAGCAGAGTGAAGAATTTAGGCTACTTAACCCACTTGTTTCTAAGATAAGTGAGAAAAGAAAGAAGAAACTTAAGCTCTTACAGGAGCAGGAAGCAAGAGAACAGGTATAATATTCTCTTTTTGGACTGGGAAAAGCAGTATTTTTCTTTGTTTCAGATTTTCAGATTTTTCATCCTGAAAGAAGGAAGCAATGCAAGTCTCTCTTATCAGCTGCACTACTTAGATGTGATTTATAATATCCTAATTTTCAGATGTATGCCTACATCAATGTAGGTTTGAAGGACATACGATGTGTAGGCGGAGATAATTTTATTATTTTTCATTGCTGCATTAGCTGATAGTGCTTTCATTCAAACTGTGTATCTCTTCAACTGTATCTGTGTAAAATCTGTCAGTCTAATTGCTGGAATGGTTCGAAAAGAAAATTAGTTGGTGATTTCTTATTTTATACTATTTTTGTCTGCAGGAAGAGGAGGAAGAACCAGAAGGAAAACCAAGTGATGCAGAAAGTTCTGAGAGTTCAGATGATGAAAAAGGTTGGGTTGAAGAGGTCAGGAAACAGCGCAAGCTTCTGCGCCAAGAGGAAAAAGTAAAGCGGCAGGAAAGGTTCAAGGAGGATCAGCAAACATTACTAAAACCTCAGTTTTTTGAGATTAAAGAAGGAGAGGAATTCAGAAGCTTCAAAGACTCTGCCAAAAAACAAAAGTTAATGAAGTAAGACAAATGTTCCTACTTTAACAGCGGAGGGTGAAAGATTCTCAAATATTTCTCTATGACACAAGCCAGTGGCATTTTCATTAGTTAGCATGATAGCCTTGGAAGCACTAATAAAGCCACATCTGGTGATTCAGGGATATGACTTAGGGGGACACAGTCGTTGAAAGCTCTGTTTTGTTCTTAAACAAATACAACATTTCAAGTATGCCAGAGAGACAATGTGAATGAGATGAGTAAGAGGTTAATATTCTCAGCCAGATTTGAGGATCCATTACTCATTGTTGGCAAACTGCTGCTCACACAAATAATAGCAGTGATGTCTCTGAGACTGGTTATATTTCTCCACTGGTGTCAGTATGAGGTTGACAGTCTGAATGTAAAATACTGCCTATAGATTCCTCTGAAAGGCTTGGGAATGCTGCATGATTAGTCCCTATCTGAAGTAGGTTCCAGATGGTAAAAGAAAAAATTGTGCTGTGTGAAGGGCACACTTATCTTTTAGATTCACGAAGATTTGGCTTTGAGGTGCTTAATAATGCCTGTAAATCTCACTGATATTTTTTCTCAGAAGTGAGTTTAGGCCTTTGGAAGATGAGGTTTAGTGGCCTTTTATTATTTGGAGAGCAGACTCTACTATTAAAACACTGAGGGACAATAGTTTCAAAGTTCTCGCAGTGCATTGGATGCAGGGCAGAATTTTAAGTAGTGTTGGAAACATGCTGTTGGTGTAGATGGATCTTGTAATTGCCATTACTTTTTTTTACTTCGAATGGAATAATACATTCAAAGAAAAAAAGAAAGAATAATATAGGGATGGTTTTTTTATGTCATGAATAACTGCCAATGCAGCTTAGATGCGTCATGATAGCCATGGAGATACGTAAAGAAACACGTGATAAAAATACAGCCTTTCCCTTAACCAAACAAATTTTTAACTGGAATTGTCCTATAAAAAGTGTGATGTGAAAGGAGCCCGAAACAAATGGTCGAAGTGGTCAAGTGGCCTTGTGTTCTCTTTGTCACTGAAATAGTTCCTTTTTAAGGCAGGATGGCTGCAGCCTGCTTGCCTGCTGTTCTTTCACACAAATTTAGTTATGACCTCTAAGTGAAATTTTCAAGGACTCTCAAATTGAAATATTAAGAGTTCGTTTTGCTCAAAATATGGGACACTTGAACGTGAAAAAGCATACTGAAATTTAGGCAGGTAAGCCAAGACAGCTTTAGAGAAGAGAAATGTTTAGAAAAAAGTGTTTTTAAAGAGTGACACAGAATGAGGTGAAATCTTTAATCTGTAGTTTAGGGGAAGAAAAATTCTTGCTTCAGCTAGGAAAAAATGAAATCAAATACCAGAGTCCTGTCCAGGAGATGGAGGAATATCAGTGATGTCATAAACCATGGAAAGACTTATGAAAGACTGCTTGAGGGATGAGAGAATCTGCCTTAAGTCTCACTGTTAGTTCCATGCAGAATATTTTTTGAGGGGTGACGTGTCATTAGGGCTGCTCAGGTTGCATGCACTCTCTGCACTAGATTCACAGATGAGACTTGACTTCTTTGGGTTTTTAGCCTAAGAAGTGATCCCATTTGTGTTCATCCAGGCATTGTTCTGACAGTGTAAGCTCAGTGTTCCTCAAATTCAGGGAGCAAACTTTAAAATTACAGCCGGTTATACTGATATGATTACAGAATCCTAATGATTTAGTCTGTGTTGTGACCTAACTTGTTTGGTAAGCATTTTTACACAGCTGAATTTTATGAAAAATACTTAAATGTGTTTTCTGCTGGCCTTCCTCAGTGATAATAGTCAGCATAAAAATAATTAATTCAGCTAGTGTGCTGAAAATTGGAAGGACTGTAGTGGCATGTACAGTCTGGTGGGGCTGGCATGTTTGTCTTTGATTTGATTTATTCAAGCTATGGAATGATGGTCTGTGACCAATATAATTAAGCGCCTTAATACCTTCGCTACGCACTTAATGGCTAGGTGTTCTTTTTTCTCTAATCATATAATGTTCTACCTGAGGAAACAGTTTATGACTTACATAAAACTGGGTGTTTCTTTTGACATGCTCCTGACTCAGCAGGGCTCCAAGCCCAACTTCTGAAGTGGTGGTGCATACTATAAATTTCTTAGCAGACCAGCAGTCTATGCAGCGCTCTGTGCAGGAAAGCTGCCAAACTTATTTGCGATCATAACAAATACCTTGTCTCAAATCTGTCTACATTTCTCTTCCCCCTTTTGTGTTCTTGTGCTTAGATACGAAAACCTGCTGAACATATTAGTAAAGATGCAGAATTTTTCTTTGTTTACTTAACATATAATTTCCTTGCACAGCAACTTAAAAGGAATACATAAAAGGAGAGAGGGTTGTTTTTAATCAGGGTCTGCAAAGCTTTTTTGATTTTCTTGATATCCCTTCAGAATGGTTGTCATTGAAGTTGTAGCCCACAAAAATGACAAACTGAAGTAATCCTACTCAGTCAAGTATAGATCAATGCAGTACAGTCAACAGAAGCCAACAAACATAGCTGGCTTTCCTAAGCATTGCTTAAGTGCAATAGCAGGAACAGTCGTGAGAGACTCTTCTCTGTTGTTTTGTAAAGAGGAAAAGCAGCACTTGGTCAGTTTTCATTTAACCACAAGGCAGGAGAGATTGCTTTTGATAACACTCTTAATGTATCAATGGAATCTATTTGTTGAGAATGATTTTAAAGTGCTCCTAGCAGTGCTAAGCTTGCGTGTATCGGTGTGTGTGATTCACTGTCACTTGGGATCCGTGCATTTTCAGATAAATATGGCCATATCTGTGCTTACTCAGTAAAATCCCGAACTTAAAGCCTTTTCCTCCTTTCAGTTTTTGTCCTGACTGAAGCAGTGTCTGGGCAGTCATGCCAGATAATTGCTGGGTAGAAGCCATATTTCTCCAACTCGCTTTCAAAGGGGAAAAAAGTGGAACTTCGCTTGGATGTAGAAATCCCACCACAATGTCAGTGACTGATCTTCTGCCATAGTTAGCTCTAAGGCTTAGCTTGTCTTCCTGATTTGCACAGATGGAACAAGTTTTTACATGTAGGCAATGAAAAATATACTACAGAAAAAGACATACAATCAAAGTACCTAGTCATGAGAAATAAAGTAATTCTCAACAGTAATTTTTCACTGTTAATCTGAAGAGACTGTTGCATAAATGGCTTATTAACCAAAATTCTGCAGACTTCAGAGGCTCTGTGTGTAGAGCACACTGTGTGAGTCTTTCATCCATAGAAAATGCATTGACTTTGGTGGCTGCTACTCGTGTGTA
This sequence comes from Lagopus muta, assembly GCF_023343835.1. Taxonomy (NCBI): domain Eukaryota; kingdom Metazoa; phylum Chordata; class Aves; order Galliformes; family Phasianidae; genus Lagopus; species Lagopus muta. Next base: position 14,199,214 of record NC_064434.1, read on the forward strand.
TTTTTATGATGATTTATTTTCCACCTTCTACTTCAGGGAAGTGTGTGGCACTGCTGTGGGGTCAGGTTCTCTCTTCAGTTCTCAGACCCACTTGTCTGTGTGTCTCCTACTTGCAAAACTACTTCAGTTATACTGTTGTGAGACACAGTGTCTGAATAATCATTTCTAATTGGATTATTTAGCTGTTGATGGTGAAGTGATGATTCTTTCTCTGATTAATTCTAAGATATAGTCAAGATTAATTCCTTCCTTCAGAAGTGTTTCTTAAGCTAGGAATTCTAAGATACCAGCTAAACTGGATCGATCTTGCCTTAAGTATTTTTGTGTGCGTGCTTTTATCTGTTACTGCAGCTGAATATACCTGACTTCTTCTAAAATGTCTTGGAAGGGTATAGCAATAGTGGGGTGTGGTCTCCTTCTCAGCTGGAGGCCTGATGCTTTTTTAGAAGAAAAGACAATGAGCTTTTCAGTAGAAACATTGTTTAAATTTATGTAAGCAGTATCTGGAGGGAGTAATTGGAACTTGTATTTCTTCTCTGTTCATTGGTGATTTAATTTTTAGACATATGGCATTGAAGGGTTGAAGGGCTTCAGGGAGACTAAGATTCATTTTGACTGCATTACTGGAAGTTCTCATGGTAAGAAGATGGCAAGAGTAGAGACTAATGTTAATTGTTCTCTGCAGGAAAACTCTCGGAGATCGTTTAAAGCTTGAAGAAAAACTTGGCACACTCAATGTATCTGATACGACAGTGGGCAGCAAACAGGCTACGTTCAAATTAAAGAAGGTGAGATATACATAGATACGTATGTATACATTTAAGAGATGCAGAAGGTATCTTTAGGTTTAGCATGAAGGAACAGGAACTTTAAAGCGGTCAAACACATGTCCCTCTTCATCCCTTCATGTGCTGCCAGTGCTTCTGCTTCTCACCAAGAGAACGAAAGCCTCCGGTAGTACTCTGTGTGTTTATACCCTTATAGGCCAGGAAGCACTCGTAAAATCTTACGTTCCAGTGGAAAATACTGGCTTCCATATTTTAGTAGTTTATTTGCAGAGGTATGTCATCAAAAGCTTGTGACCTTAGCTGACATCAGTGCCAGCACTAGTCAGAGTTTGGTTTGCAGGTCCTGGCACAATTGGGATGCTGTAAGTGACAGGCTTTCTCCTGACTGATAATGCTGCTGGGTCTCAGCATGATTAAAACAGGGCTCCCATCCACTTTTATCATTGAACTTGTGTGACGCAGATCATGAGAATGAGCTCTGATCTTGTGTTTGCCAAATTCCATTTGAAGTGTGTGGTTGACTGCTGCCCATCTGCCTTTCCTAAAGGGTTTTTCTTTCCTATCTTGAGGAATTTTGTAGGTCACAGACAGCTGATTATTAAATAGTATAGTTATAATGGAATGTGTGTGCATCTGCTACTCCTGCTGCTTAGGTTTGGGGGTCTTTTTTGCTAGAACCAAAGACACATTTGGAAAGCTGAAGATTGGCATTCCATATTAATTGATAATTTTTCAGCTGATAAAATGTACTTCAGTTAAAAATGAAAAAAAAAAATTCTTCAAGTAAGGTTTTTTTCTTTCCAAATATATTTCTTAGCAGCTGTCAGATATTCTTCTCATCAGTAAAACTACCATCACAAAAAAAAAAAAAAGATCGAACTGATCACTTTGTCTGTGCCTGAATAAATTTTTAAAAAGCCAAATTTATTGAGGTATTTCTACATTACTTCCTTTACTTGTTCATTTACTGCTTCATCTGCTTTCAATTCTTGTATTTCTGGAATTTAAAGTCTGCTGATGTCTAAATCGGCCACAGATTCCTCTGCAGAATAACCATTTTACCAACTGCTGTAACTGATACGTCAGTGTCTTGCAGCTGTATAAAAAGCCTTTCCGGGGCTTCTAAAGCACAGTTTTTTTCATAGCCACTTTAAATTAGAAAAGGCTGAGTCACATCGTTTCTTGCAATTGTTGGTAAACAATAAACTTTGTGAAGATTTGGATTCCATCAGATATGCAGTAGCTTTGAGTTTTTTAATTCATTGCTGATCATGTGCATCAACTGTTAACTGATGTGGCTTTAGTGAAATACAGAAGTTGTGCTCATTTGTATTTAAAAGATTTTAAAAGTCTAATTAAAAGAAAAAAATTGTCTACATTAAGTGTTGGGAGAGCTAGGAAGAAGTCCTTGCAGTGTGCTTTGTTTTGATGCTCCTTTTTAGGCCTGAGTAATTCTATGATTCTGTGATAAAGAGAAGCCAGAAGAGAATTCTGTATTGCTCTGATCATCAGCTTCTGGTTTGTGATGTCCCAACCTTAACTTGCAGGAGTATATAGGAGTAAGTAGAAAGGTTTAGCAGGAAAGAGTTGTGCTTCCATGAGACTGATATCATTTGACCTTGTAAGTCAGTGGGATTGGGGCTGTTGTGCTGTAGTCAAGCCCGCAGATGTTCAGCTGCCCCTGGCAGATTCAGCAATGAAATTTTGCCATTGATATTTTGCAGTTTAGTTTTCAGGGGATTTTAATTGGTTCCTACAATGTGAAGTTCTGTTCTGTTTTGTTTTTTCAATTTCAGTGTGCTATATCACTGCAAATTAATATTAAAAACACATTCTAAATTGCTCAAGTATTTACAGTAGTATTGGACATACTTTTTTTTCTTTTTTTTAATGGGGGGCTCAGGGAAAAATGGGCTGATGTGTTGTTAATTACAGAATTACAGGTGTTGTTAATTACAGAATTATTGATGCCGTGGGGATGCAGCTGTTTGAGTTACCGTAACTCTAGCACTGTTAATGCAGCTAACCTGTGCTGCTGTTGAAATCACTCTAATTGCTGAAGAATTTTATAACATGGACACTTGCCTGAGCATGGGTAGTTCAAGTCTGCTAGTTCCAGTTCATGCTTATTTTCAAGACAAGCACTCAGGCTTCCCAATAAAATAGACATTTATGGCCATAACAGCATTTCCCTCTGTGTATTATGCAAGTTAACTCCTTTTGGTACAATTTTGATGCAGAGGAAAAACATTCACAGGTGCAGAGATTTTTGTTTATTGTCATGTTTGAAATGATTCTAGAATTGTCTACAGCATAGCAAACACTTCCATGAAATTCTAAGACCGCATTTTATAAAACCTGTTTGTTTCGGTAAAATGAAGTAAATTAGGATAAGATAATGTGGGACCATTTCTGGGAACGTTTCCAGATTTCCCTAGGGGATTTCTGACTTGATATGTAAGTATTTGAACAATGATGTGGTTCATAATTTTACAAGAACTTGAGGGTTTGTTGTTTGTTTATTATTACTATTTTTTTTTACCTTTTAACATTCTAGACCGAGCACCAGAAGAAACAGCAGGAAGCTGAGAAGCAGCATCGTCAAGAGAGGAAAGCTCTCAGGCGCTCTGCTAGTCATCTCAAGAGCAAACATGGAAGAGGACAACGGTTTCATTGATTTATGTTATCTTTTTAAGAAACTTTTTATTTTTAATTTGAAAGAGGGGCTTTGCAGTACCAGTGCATTTGTATTTTGTTTCATTGATGAACAGAAACCAGAACTTGTAAACTCTGTCTTAGTTATTGAAAAGTTAATGAAAGTGTAAGTATTGTCCAAGGGACGCGGTGCATATGGTATGTTATAAACTCCAGAGCGAACTGTATTTGTGCAGAAATCACCAGCAAGTGGTTATTGTGTAACCCTGTATGTTTTCTATATAAGAGTTTATGTATACAATGAGGCTGACTGTCTTTAATTTAAGAAAACTGGTTTTGCTTTCTGAAGTCTTTCTTTATGACTTTTTAGATACACGATCGGGAGAAAATTATTTTGTCTAAAAACTTTGCTCTACAAGAGCACAACAATTTTTTTTTCTTTTATGCTGCTTCTTGTATGACATAACAACTATGTTTTTCAGAAATTGGCTTTGTCTCTTATGTTCTGGGTTGCCTGTATGTCCAAGAGGAGGTAAAAATGATTGCTGTGAGAGCAACTGAGAATGGCAAATTGAGATTTCATTGAGTCATCCTATAAGCAGGATTCTCTTTCCACACTCATGTACAAAAGAGAATTGGAGAAGAATAGTCAAGTTAAATTTTGTGAACATTGCATTTAATCAGAAACGGTTTGATATGTTTTGGTAAGCAAGCCATTATTCAAAGTAGGTTAAATAGTGTGTATTTGCATACAAGGCATATTAAGGCCACACAAGTAACCTCCATTCCTCCGAAGTTGGTTTAGGTAACTAAGTTAAGAAACTAGGACATATGTTAAGAATATATTTATTTTGTGTCTGTTATTTTTGATTACCAACAGAATGCTTGTTGCTAAGCGGGGTAGAGCATTTCTTCTTGATACATTTTTAATTTTTTTTTAATCTAAAAAACCCTTAATTCATGTATGTCATAGAATCATAGAATTGCTCTGGTTGGAAAAGACCTTAAAGATCATCGAGTTCAACCACGACCAAACCATGCTACCCTAACAGCCCTCCACTAAATTGTGTCCCTGAGCAAACTAGTGTAATTCACTAGTTCAGTGAATAATTTCTTTTTACCTTTGATCTTAGGGGAGCTTTGTTATTGCTTTTTAAATGATTTTTTAAATTGTCTTTTCACTCTATCCAAGAACTTTGGATCAATGAATCTAAATCAAAAATCAATGAATCTACCCATGACTATAAATCACTTTGAGACTTGGAAGTCGTTAAGAGTTTTGCTTTATAAACCAGAAAGATTATTAATCCATTCAGATCTTCTGGACGGTATTTATCGTACTATTGAACCAAAAAGTTATGGGGAAATCTTGCTTTCTTCAAGCCTGATGCTTTTCTAAATCAAGATTTATTGTCTTTTAGATGTAGGATAATTGATCACACATTTGGATTTTTTTTTCTCTCTGTTTTAATTGTACCTGCTTTCATTTCTTGCTGCTGGTTTCAATTATATTGTTTCCTTTCATTTAAAAATGTGATTTGCACAGTATAGGTACGGTGAGGCAAACTAGAGATAGGAGTCTGAGTAATGGATGCCAGCCATTCTGGAAAATAATCCTAGAAAATTGGTGGCCTCAGATAGCATTTGTAAATGAGAATCTTAGAGTTGACTCAAGAGTCTGAATGTTCATGAGTGGCCTGTGTAGCTTCATCAGTTGTGATGTGCCTCTTCAGAAGGAAGACCACTGCATTGTAGATTCTTCTGCTTTCTTTGCCCAGGAGCACCTGCCTTGTTGATGGTTCTTTGTTCATTAATTTCTTTGTTGTGCACTTGATTGCTCAGTTCTTACATGAGATCATAATGGAATAGGCAGTCATGTAATATGCAGAAAATGCAAAGCTCTGCGCAGTCTTCATCTTAGCTACAATTCATACTCACCAATGGTTGATGCAGATTTTGAAAGACCAGTGAGAATTAATCAGAAACAGGTCTGTAGTTCTAAAGGGGGTGCAGTCCTGCAATAATCAGGAGCAAAGTTCATGAGCTCATGGTAATGAAGTTCCACCAGCAGACCAAATTGACAAGTCTGTAATGAAAAGGCAAATCCAAGGGCAAGCTAGCAGGTACGGATCAGGGAGGTACTTGGGTGGGCCTGGGCATACTTGCAGCATAGCTTAGAGGAGGATCAAGGGTGATGCAGTCCCAGTCAAAGCCTTTGGCAAAGCTTTCCAGTGCTTTTTCACACAACTCTTCTCGTAGCAGTCCGGTACCCAATTACTTGGCTGTACTCTGCTAGAGCTGGCTTTAAGTACAGGCAATGAAACCCTTGGCAAAGGAAGAGGTAGCAGAGCCTGTTAGTGTACTTAGAGATTTGGCATGAAGCATGTTCAGATTCTTGGGATTGATAAAAAGCATTGATAAAAGACTAGATAGGAGGGGAAGATTTGAGAGCTTCAACAGAAGCTGACATATTGATGCAGCATCATTGCAACTAATTAACTTCATAATGCAGCCAAAAAAGGCATTTATTAGGGTATCGTTTTCGTTACATCAACTTTTATTTAGCTAACCATACCACTTTCTGTACTACAGGAATCATTGTTGATTCAGTATGGCCATTCCTAGAAGCTCAGCAGCTGCTGAGGTGTTTTTTTGTATTTAAGATTCCTGCTCTGAGGTCAGTGACTGTATGCTGTGGCCTTCTGGAAACCCTGACTTTTTGTATGTATGAAATTTAGTGGTGATAATCAGTTAGGAAAAAAAGAAAAAAGAAAAAGCTCACTGTGAGTAACTTCCCTTTTAGAGGTTAAATGTGAGTGGAATTGTGGAATACTAGCAAGAGCCTGAATCTGATGTATTTGAGTACTTGAGCTTATACTTGAGTACTTCTTTATTCCACAAGCACTGTTGTTTACATCAGGCCTTCAGTCATTCAGCTAACAATGAACCAGAATTTCTTGTGTAATTTTCTTTTAAAAATGCTATTAACAGACCAAGAAGCAGTTCCTGTGGCTGCATAATTGTTTGAAATGGAGGGCATTCTCCAGTTTACACACAACAGGAGTGCTATGCTCCTCAACTGTGGCAAAGAGGTTCTGCTGGCCAGCAAAACTCCATGCTTCACTCTCTAACCATCTCCTCACTTAGCAGATGATGGGTGATGTGAAGCACTCAGTCTCTATTTTGTCTCTTGGCCCAGGAGGTTATGAGGATATTTCAGAAGTGATTCGATTCTCTCAGGGATACCGTGACATCACAGAACTTGCCTTCCCAGGCCCAAGATGGTGCGTTGGGCAGTGGCATGATTTACCAGGTATGTTTCTGGCCACCTGGTTAGAAACCTTCTACCGTTGTGAGTATGTAGTGCATGGTCATTTCACTAGGCCTCGCCTTATTGGAATCCTTTCCACAGGTTACTGTTCTGGAAGCACTTCAATCACACAGCTAGCTTGATTGCAGCACGTTCCACACTGCTGGGTGAGCTGTGTGGTAGCCTCGATGGACAGGTCCATCCCTCAATCCAGAGCCCATCTGTGTGTGGCATCTCTCCACAGACACCCTGATATTTCATGGACTCATGAAGCCACAGACAGCTCCTAGTCGAAGGAGGGCCACTTCAGTTTTTGAAACCCAGTCTACTTGCTTATTTTTCTGGTATTCTTCAGAGGTTTGTTTCTTGAGTATGTGAGCATCTGTGTGCTGTACTTCTACAACAATGTTTTCTGCTTGGACAGCAATGTCTTGTATGTCTTGTCACAGTGCAACAGCCCAGATGAGTTCATCTCTGCACCACTACTGTTCTGCTTCCATTGCTGTAGCCACTCCCACAGGGTATTTGGCACAATCCATGACCCATTGTAGATTACTGTCTGCTTTCTTCTTTGGGCAGTTTTTAGGGCCAGTTGGATGTCTTTTACCTCTGCAAATAGGTTAAACTTGCCTTCTCCTTCAGTACCTTCCTCATCTCATCACGTTGGACTCTATACAGCAGCTTTCTACTTCTGATGGGTTCCTGCAACATGGACAGGATCCAGCAGAGACTGAAACATGCAATTTCTATCCTGTTCTTGAGCTCAGGGTGTATTTTCATTCAAGTATTCCACTGGGGTTTTTTTATGATTCTGCACTTCAGAGATGAAATTCAAAACCATCACAACCATGACAGGTACCTGTCCACGTTCTCTCACATACCTTGCCACCCATCACCACATTGCCTTGGGGCGGATACCTGGTGATATTCTTAACTAATTGTTTAATCCTAGGAAGAAATAGAAGCACATGGAGACTTAGTAATAAGAGTGTGTTGGTTTCATCAACAAAAAGAACTCTCTACCAAAATCAACCTATCAATGTGGACAATTTGCACATACTCCACCCCTCATCCTATTACCACATTACTACCTCACATATTCTTCACAGCTGTTACGTCATAAATTCTTCTGTTACATTCTTAGTCAATGTCCAGTCTGTGTTTTGCCCATTACTTCTCTGTGTTATCATTCTCAAGTTTAATTCCTTGAGCCCAAAGGGGATGCCACAAACAACTGAGGTGGTTTCACACTGATGGGCAGCCTCTCTCATCCAGCTCCTCATCTTGTACAAGATGTAACACCTTTTCTGTGTGCATGTGTTTGCATTAGGTGGGAAAATGAGTAATAGACCTGAGTTCAAGGAAGAAAGACTCAAAGGGCAAACTTCCAATTTTGTCTGCAAGTAGCAGAACAGCTTGCCTGGGGAGTCTGTGTGGTGCCCACTGGAAGATTTGCAATGTCAGATGAAACATCTGCAGGAACCCCAGAGGTACAGATGAGCGTGTCTGAGGAGGGGGAGTGGATATGTAAACCTGGG